>NC_037328.1:34191819-35441819 GCF_002263795.3 Bos taurus
GCTTACCAGTCTGTATGAAACATTTATTTTGGTGTATTTTGCTTTAATATTTACAGTCAAAAATACTCTAAGGAACAGAATAGGCATAAATATGCCACATGAAGGTAATGCCGTGTCATCACCCTAGTTGTAACAGCTGGCATAGTCTGCAATACACTCACCTTACCTGATAATGACTGATTCCTACGCAAAGAGGAAGTTTTTATGTTCCTTTTTCATTATTTTATACTACCTAGAAAAAAAATTCAACATAATAGACTTATCTGCTAAATAAACCATTTTGAACCCAGACTTAGTGACAAAGATGAACATCTGCTTGAGAAACATTTCTAGAGTAATCTCAGGGGTCAGTGACCAAGGCCAAACTTGGAAAGACAGTGTGTGTTTTCTGAACTCTGCCACTCACATGATTTAAAATAATGGAATCACCCACTGAGGAACTACAGTTTTTAATATTTATTGGACATGTATCAGGTTCTGTGTAACATTCCAGAATTCTTGAGGGGGATATCACTGCCGATTCATGTTTAAGGAAGACTACACAGGGGAGAACAAGGCTGGATAGGGCTTTATGGGGTATAATCTTCAGCCCCACATGCATTAAGTTCAGGTCGCATAGTATCTGGTTTATATAACCCTAGAACTTTGTGTGGATAATTTGAGTTGATTATAATGTTGTTCTTTTAGTGATATAAATAAAAGTATAAAATAATTCACTTGAATGATAAATTACCTTAACAAGTAGGATTTAAGGTGAGGGCAGTGACTAATGAACTTGAATCTATGTTGAGACCCAAGCAGAGAATGCCATTATGCCTTTGTTCTGAGGAATCTGTCCTAGAAAGTTAATAAAAATAAAGGCTGTAGTAATTTAACCTATTGCTTTTCCAAAGGCTATTCTGATGAAAAGACTGGATCTGTCCTTTTTTAATAACAGTTCTGTTGAAAGAGTAAAAAATATATTTATAAAATATGCCTTGTACCCGAAGGATAATAACTAGTGAAAGAACAAGAATTTTCATCAAGAACTGATAGCTCTGGACTAGTAAAATATCAGTTTGAACTAAGATGATTTTTTTTAAAGTTTCTTTAAAAGTAGAGTAATTTTTAAAATTATTTTTGTATAGTTGAATTAAGGGTATATATACATTTTCTCCATGTTTTTTCAAATATTTGTATTTCAAAATTTTCTACCACAAATATATTACTTTATAAATAAAATGAACATGATTTATAAATTACGTATAAAATAATCTGTTAATGTAACATAGAATTTTTCTTGTGTAATGAACACATATGTAGTACAACCAGATTTTGTATCAAAGACTCATGGAAAAAAACTTTTTCAGGAGTCTACCAGCAAAAGTACAACACAAGCTTTGGGCTGCTACTCCTTGTACCTAAGCTAGTTCTTTTGTTATAAACTCAATAACCTGTGTAATTATAGCCTAAAGGTTTGACTAAATATATTGCTGTGTATGTGTACATGAGATTTGGAGATAGAAATGTGTAAAAGACAAAGTAAAAAATAAGGGAGGCAAAGGACTGTCTTAGCTTGAGTTCCCTGGAGGCAGAGGCTGAGACAAAGACGTGGGTGAGGATTTATGGAGGGAGGAAGTACTCTCAGAGATGGAGTGGTGGAAGCAGGACAGGGCAGAGTAATAATAACATGGCAAAGATGTGCTCTGATCTGGAGGCTAGCTTCTGTTTCATCTGATAGGAGACTTTGAAGTACGAATTACAACAGAGTTGGTCTCAACTTGAAGTGTTCATGTGATAGCCTGTGTCAATCAGTCCTAAGCCTCAGACTGCCTCTCGTCTGCAAGAGATTTCTTCAGATCAGGGGATAGCTGGAACTTTTGGCAGCCAATAATCAACAGCTGGATGATTAGTGTACCCGCTCAATTAAGGAAATATTAGTGGGCCACTAACATGACTCACTATAAGACATTTCATATTTGAAAAATCTAAACTTTGGTTTTATTAAAAAAAAAAACAGGAAAATAGAATTTTATAGAGAAAATGACATGGACTTCTCACCCACATCTGGATGACGAATTCCAAAACCATCACTTAGCACATCACTAAACTTGGCTAAATGTGTTTCCCCAATTATAAGATGTCAATATCGATTAGCTGTGTTTCTAAAATATCTTGGAAAGTGCTTGAAACAGCCTATGTGCTCAGGAAGTGGTAATTACTTGCCTTGTGACACCAATCATTTGTGTTAACCTTGTTTATTTCTTAAAATTATGTTTTTTAGAGTGATGGAGAGTTTAAGTTCTTCTATGCACATTATCATAATAGAACTTTATAAAGATCTTCTGAGGTCAGTAGGTCGTGTATTATTATCTTTTATAGATCAGGAATTGCAGATTCAGAGAAGGAATATGGAACATAAACTGTAGTAGTTAGCCACTGCTGGAGAACAAACTACTGCTAAGCGTAATAGCCTAAAACACCTCACATTTATTATTATTATTATTATTTTTTTGTGTGTGTGTGTGTGAATCAGGATTCAGAGCCTGGCATTACTGGGTTCACTGATTGATGGTCTTTAACAAGACTGAAATAAAAATGTTGGCCCAGCTCTCTTACAAGGGTACAGTCGCAGTAGTGGTAGGGGCTGTAAACGTCTGAAGATTCTAATGGGGCATGTTTCACTTCCAAGTTCATTCAGTGGCTGTTGGCAGGATTTTGTCTCGCATAGTCTGGTGGACTAAAAGCCTCAGTTTTTTATTGTATGAATCTCTCCAACATTACATATTTTCTCATCAAAGGGAGCAAGCAAGGACATGAGAGAACAAGAAGACCAATAAAAAGTACTGACCAGAGAGAAAACTTGGTCTCTTTCTAACCCAATCAATGAAATAACATGTGTTATTTTTATTTTATTCTGTTTTTAAAAAGCAAGACACACTTTACTCTTTTCAGCCCACCCTCAATGGGAGGTGCTTGTACAGGAGACTTAGATCATCATGACCCGTGTCAGAGCTGCCAGGACAAAACCTGAAGTCTTGTTATTGTTGTCTATTATGTCAGAAATTGGGCTAATAACATACAGCATAATCCACAGAACAACCTTGATAGACATTTTTTTCTTTTTTTGCCTTTGACAAAAGGACAGTTGTGACTAAAAGATTTTACATGGTCATGTTACTACTAAGTAGCAAATCTGTACCCAGATTGTAATAATTCCAATAGACTATGAAGTGAAGTGAAGTGAAGTCGCTCAGTCCTGCCCAACTCTTGGGACCCCATGGACTGTAGCCTACCAGGCTTCTCCCTCCATGGGATTCTCCAGGCAAGAGTAGTGGAGTGGGTTGCCATTTCCTTCTCCAGGGGATCTCCCGACCCAGGGATCAAACCCCGGTCTCCCACATTCCAGGCAGATGCTTTAACCTCTGAGCCACCAGGGAAGCCCTAGAGACTATGAGTGATTTGATTTCTCTACTAAATGTCAAGAATGGCATCTGATCCTTTCCTTTGCCTTGCAGAGTAGCTTGTTCTACAAAGTTAGCATTCAAAAACTAGTTGTTGAATGAAGATATGCTAATGAGAGAGATATTCTCTTTTATTTTCTTCATTAATCTTGTTGAAATTCCAAAATAAAATTTTCCAGACATGTGCAGAAAGTGGATAAAATAAATACAATTCTGCTTGATGAATTGTATTTTCAATGTCCCTTCTAAGTCTTTGGCATGTGATGGAGATCTTTTCCCCTTGCAAACTGAGTTGAATTCTGCCCAATATGTCAATGCTTATGATTGCTTTATTATGCAGGCTTATGCCACTCATAGCTTATCAGATTTTAAATTACCATATAAATTTCCATAGTTAGACAATATAGGAGACATCAGCTTAAAAAGCATCTAATCTTATTTTCAAATTTAGATAAGAAACAATCAACACTTTAGAATGAAAGCAATACCCCTAAGCTGGAAAGTGAGAACCTGACAATATTATCTAGACTAATCACCATTAGTGATCATAATCATAATACTTGCAAAATAGAAACACTGGTTTAATTAATTGTGACACCTGCAGGGTGAGGAGATCCAGAATCTGCTGCTTTATGGGGAAGTAGGGGCTGGCAGAACACATCCCAGGGTTCACTGAACAAGTCTATAAATTAACATACATGATAAACGGAATGCAAATTCCATTCTAATTGTGAATTCCATTCCCTTGTCTATTCTTATGGTTAACAAATGAATTTTTCCTTTATTTTTACCTATCCTTCTCAATAAACTTTTCCATAATTTCAAATTCAGTCTTTTCATCAACATACTCATTTCACCACAGGTGGCCAGGAAGGATTATTCATTAACATCTAAGATAGCAACAGGGCAAAATAAATTAAACTACAAAGTAAATTTTATGTTCCATTTGGAATTTTATGATTGACTAATTCCAGATTCTGTTCCCCAGGCTTGATTCTATTTGACTGCACCCAGGGCTTTCTATACTACTATCTAGATGGTCAACTACTTAAAGTAGGGGATGAATCACATTCATTTGTTTTACTCTTATAACATAAATCTGGTATCTAAGTCAGGATTCAACATATTAAAACACAGTCTGTCATAAATAAAAGCTTGGCATTGTTAAACTTTCAGCATCCCAGTAATGTGGTAAGTGAATCCAATTAATAACAAGGACATAACAAAAGGACTTTGAAAATTCAGATGTTATTATAAAATATAGTCATAGGTAAATGGCATTACACAGTATAAAACAATGCTTAAATAAAAGGCTAATGTAACAAAAATTCTTTTTGCATGAATTCAACTAATATTTCTATGAGTTTCTCTGTAGCTTGCAGAATTGTTAATTATTCAGTTGCAATGTCTAATGAACATTTTTAAATATTCACCCTTACTAATAATTAAAGAAATGAGAATTAAGATGATAAAATTTTATTTTCACTCATAAAATTAACATGTTAATGGCAACAATGCAGTGTTAAATGATGTAATCACTTATATGCGCAGACACTCACACACACCACACATACATACTTACAGCTAAAAATAACTCAAGTGCTCAGAAATATAGGAATGAAAAAAATTATTTCAGTAGCAATAAACATAAAATAAACTTTACAAATGCTATATACAATAGCATATTAAATCAAATACAACCAAATTGAATGAGAGATACCCAAGGCAATGAATCAATATTGAGAGAAATTAAAGAAGACTTAAATAAATGGAAAAATGTATGATGATCATGGTTTGAAATAGAGATAGAAAAAGACAAAGGGAATGAAGAACACTTGGTAACCATATTATCCTCAAGTTGATTGATAGATTCACTGAAATTCCAATGAATACCTTCACAGATTTGTGTGGGTGTGTGTTTGTGTGGAAGTTGCCAAGCTGATTCTAAAATTCATAGGGAAATGTAATTGCCAAGGCATTCTAAAACACAATGAGTGGGATTTACTTTATAATGGAGAACGACTTAATGTAAACCTTGACAGGCAAGAATACACTAAGAAATCAATGGAAAAAATAGAGTGCAGAAACCGTCATGAACATATGTATTTAAGCAAAGGGAAAATATTATATGCTCTTATGGTGAATAGAAACCACTGAAACAAAGATTATTAGTTACATGTGTGCGTGCTAAGTCGCTTTAGTCATGTCCGACCCTTTGCGACCCTATGGACTTTAACCCGCCAGCCTCCTCTGTCCCTGGTATTCTCTAGGCAAAAATACTGGAGTGGCTTGCCATGCCTTCTTCCATGGGATCTTCCTGACCCAGAGACCAGGGATTGAAACCCTGTCTCCTGTGGCTCCTGCATTTCAGGCAGATTCTTTACTGCTGAGCCACCAGAAGAAAGAAAGAAAAAGTCGCTCAGTCGTGTCTGAATCTTTGCGACCCCATGGACTATACAGTCCATGGAATTCTCCAGGCCAGAATACTGGAGTGGGTAGGCTTTCCCTTCTCCAGGGGATCTTCCCAACCAGGGATAGAACCCAGTTCTCCCTCATTGCAGGCAGATTTTTTACCAGCTGAGCCACCAGAGAAGCCCATTAATTACATGAGGGAAAGCTTATCACACGTTTGTCAAAAAAAGGCAAAATTTAAAAAGTTTACCAATGTGGTTTTAGCTACTTAATTTTCATGATTATTAGAAAAAAACTATCAAAATATCAGACATCATATCTAGATGGTATGGAAATTTTTTTGTCTTCTCATATCTTTATAACTTTATAAATGATATGTAATAATCAGAAATAACTTTAATATTAGAAGATAGAAGTACCAGGTAAGAGAGACTCTTTAGACAATGTTACATTAAAAATTATTCATCTAAAGTTACTAAATTTAGATATAATTATTTTAATTTTTCCTCTAAATTATAGAAAGCGTGAGAACTTAGAAGCAAACATTCAGATATTTTAGAGATGCATTTTGAATCTACATGTCAATAATTAAGACTTTAATGAATGTTGCTTGGTAAGTACAATAGAAAGAAAAGACTGAAATGCAGGTGACAGGGACCAGCTGACTATCTTTCCAGTTTGAATATCATTCTCCTCGAAGGAAAAAGTGTACAGAGATAACAGTGGAAAAATTTAGCTTCTACACTGCCCTTTAAGTCTTGGCAAGTGTCTTTGTTAGGAGAGTGTGGCTATTGCGGTTTTACAGAAAGTACCCTTAGAAAACATTTATTTTAAGCTGTTAAGGATGTTAATTTTTTTTTGGAATTTTTATAATGCTATGCTTAAACACGTCATCTGAAAGGAAAATATAAAGTGATTCTTGTTAAAAGTAATCAATGTTTCTATTGCTTATAATTGAAGTTCAAGTTATTATTTATTTAAATCGATCATTTTTATTCATATATCTAAATGCTGTAACCTTGGAAATAAGTAGTAATCATTGGACATTGGAAAGGAAATAAGAAAGAGAAAGAAACACAGTTTTGCATTTCTAGGTAAGGTATGTAGGCCCAGGGTTGCTTTAAGGAAACACTCCTCCCCCACTGTCGACACTGTTGACCAGGGCTGTCCCCAAACCCTACTACCTGATATGGGCATGTTACCCACGTTTGCAAAATTATTCTACCACCTTCCTCTGATCAAATAACTGGTTCAGGATGAAGGATGAAAGAGCTGGACAAACCAGCTACTCTCAGTTGTGTTTGGTTTTCATAAATTTATACAACTCAAGGGGAGAAAAGATACTTCCTCTTTATACTAAGTCTAGAGCTTCTGACATTGATCTTTGTACCCTGTAAGCAATCTCCTTAAGGGACCACACAGAGGACAGTATAAATGAAAGAATCCTGATGACATAGATAGAAACCTGTATCTAGACATTTCTGAATTCTCAGTGGTATGTACTACTAAATCTGACATTGAAGTAGTTTAAACTGGTTTTGTCAACTGAAACAGAGTCCCACATTCAGAATTATAAAATGGTCAAGTTCCTCAGCCAAATATTACGATATCTCAAGAAGATAAAAAATCTGCCATTTTATAGTCTAGAACTTCTTCCATGTAATGAAACTAACATAAAAGTAGGTGGGAAAATGTGGATGCACAGTAACTCCTTGTTTATGTAAGACGTAAAAATCACTGGGCAAAATGTATGGACTACGAAGGTTCAGGAGCAGTTAGTCTTATCACAATGCCGTCTTTATTAAGATTCCCAGTCTGAACATATATCTGTTGTCTACTGGCACAGTCCTCTCAGAGCTCTGCTTAAGATTGTTGTTGCTCAGGTGTGTTTGACTCTGCATCCTCATGGATTGCACTATGCCAGCCTTCCATGTCTTTCACTATCTTCCAGAGTTTGTGAAAACTCAAGTCCATTAAGTCTATGATGCCATCCAACCATCTCATCCTCTGTCATCCCCTTCTCCTCCTGCCTTCAACCTTTCCCAGATTCAGGATCTTTTCCAAAGAATTGGCTCTTCACATCAGGTGGCCAAAGTACTGGAGATTGAGCATCAGTCCTTGCAATGAATATCCAGGGTTGATTTCCTTTAGGATTGACTGGTTTGATCTCCTTGCTGACTAAAGGACTCTCAAGAGTCTTCTCTGGTACCACAGTTCAAAAGTGTCAATTCTTCAGTGTTCAGCCTTCTTTATGGTCCAACTCTCACATCTGTATATGACTACTGGGAAAATCATAGGTTTGACTATAAGAACCTTTTTTGGCAAATGGATGTCTCTGCTTTTTAATTTGCTTTCTAGGTTTGTCATAACTTTTCTTCCAAGGAGCAAGCACTTTATAATTTTATGGCCACAGTCACAATCTACAGTAATTTTGGAGACCAAGAAAATAAAGTCTGTCACAGTTTCCATTGTTTCCCTATCTATTTGACATGAAGTGATGGTAGCACATGCTGTGATCTTAGTTTTTTGAATGTTGAGTTTTAAGCCAGCTTTATTACTCTCCTCTTTCACTTTCATCAAGAGGCTCTTTAGTTCCTCTTCACTTTCTGCCAGAAGGGTGGCGTCATCTGCATATCTGAGGTTATTAATATGTGTCCTGGAAATCTTGATTCTGGCTTGTGCTTCATCCTGCCCAGCATTTCATATGACGTACTCTGAATAGAAGGTAAATAAGTAGGGTGACAATATACAGCCTTGACGTACTCCTTCCCCAATTTGGAACCAGTCTGTTGTCCCATGTCCAGTTCTAACTGTTGCTTCTTGACATTCATGCATGTTTTTCAGGAGGCAGGTAAGGTGGTCTGGTATTCCCATCTCTTTAAGAATTTTCCACGGTTTGTTGTGATCCACACAATGTATTTAGAGTAGTCAATGAAGCAGAAGTAGATAGTTTTCTGGAACTCACTTGCTCTTTCTATGATCCAACAGATGCTGGCAATTTGATCTCTGGTTCCTCTGCCTGTTCTAAATTGAGCTTGCCTTTTCTAATTTGAGTTTGCCTTTTCTAAATCCAGCTTGTACATCTGGAAATTCTCAGTTCACATACTGCTGAAACCTAGCTTGAAGGATTCTGAGCATTTACCTTGCTAGTATGTGAGATGAGTGCAATTGTGTGATAGTTTTTACATTCTTTGGCATTGCTCTTCTTTGGGATTGGAATAAAAACTGACCTTTTCCAGTCCTGTGGCTACTGCTGAGTTTTCTGTATTTCCTGGCATATTGAGTACAGCACTTTCACAGCATCATCTTCCAGGATTTGAAATAGCTCAACTGGAATTCCGTCACCTCCACTAGCTTAGTTCATAGTCATACTTCTTAAGGTTCACTGACTTCACACTCTAGGATATCTGGCTATAGGTGAGGTATCACACCATTGCAGTTATCTGGCCCATTAAGACCTTTTTTGTATAGTTCTTCTGTGTATTGTTGCCACCTCTTCTTAATGTCTTCTGCTTCTGTTAGATCCATACCATTTCTGTCCTTTATTGTGCCCATCTTTGCATGATATGTTCCCTTGGTATCTCTAATTTTCTTGAAGAGATCTCTAGTCTTTCCCATTCCATTGTTTTCTTCTGTTTCTTTGTGTTGATCACTTAAGAAAATTTATCTCTCCTTGCTATTCTTTGGAACTCTGCATTCCAAAGATGCAGAGTTGGGTATACCTTTCTTTTTCTCCTTTGCCTTTTGTTTCTCTTCTTTTCTTAGCTATTTTTAAGTCCTCCTGAGACAACCATTTTGCCATGTTGAATTTCTTGGGATGTTTTTGGTCACTGGCTCTGATACCATGTTCCAAACCTCCGTCCATAGTTCTTTAAGCACTCTATCAGATCTAATCCCTTGAATCTATTTGTCTCTTCCACTGTATACTCATAAGGGCATTTGCTTTATGTAATACCTGAAGGGCCCTTAAGTTGGATATAGCTAAAATACCAATTACCTCACCTCTTACTACTATTTACTTCATTTGCATATGGATTCTTTTATTATAATCCTGGTAACGCTAAGCAGGAGGGCTCCAAAATCACTTCAGATGGTGATTGCAGCCATGAAATTAAAAGAATCTAACTCCTTGGAAGGAAAGTTATGACCAACCTAGAGTGCATATTAAAAAGCAGAGACATTAAGGTAAGGTAAGGTAAGTCACTTCAGTCGTATCCAACTCTGTATGACCCCATAGACCGCAGCCCACCAGGCTCCCCTGTCCCCGGGATTCTCCAGGCAAGAACATGAGTGGGTTGCCACTTCCTTCTCCAATGCATGAAAGTGAAAAGTGAAAGGGAAGTCGCTCAGTCGTGTCCGACTCCTAGCGACCCCATGGACTGCAGCCCACGAGGCTCCTCTGTCCATGGGATTTTCCAGGCAAGAGTACTGGAGTGGGGTGCCACTGCCTTCTCCAACAGAGATATTACTTGCCAACAAAGGTCCGTCTAGTCAAGGCTATGGTTTTTCCAGTAGTCATGTGTGGATGTGAGAGTTGGGCTGTGAAGAAAACTGAGTGCCGAAGAATTGATGCTTTTGAACTGTGGTGTTGGAGAAGACTCTTGAGAGTCCCTTGGACTGCAAGGAGATCCAACCAGTCCATTCTGAAGGAGATCAGTCCTGGGTGTTCATTGGAAGGACTGATGTTGAAGCTGAAACTCCAATAATTTGGCCACCTCATGCGAAGAGTTGACTCATTGGAAAAGATGCTGATGCTGGGAGAGATTGGGGGCAGGAGGAGAAGGGGACGAGAGAGGATGAGATGTTTGGATGGCATCACTGACTCAATGGACATGAGTTTGGGTAAACTCCGGGAGTTGGAGTTAGACAGGAAGGCCTGGCATGCTGTGATTCATGGGGTCGCAAAGAGTTGGACACGACTGAGCAACTGAATTGAACTAACTGACTGAATGCTATGTGAGGTCCTCATAACCAGAAAACCAAGAGTAGCATTTAAATAGTATTCTTGGCTGCTCTCACTTGTCGAGAAAGTAAGGAAATGAAATACTTCCTCCTTATCCTGTTTCTGCTAGAAAGTTATTGAAAGAACCTCCTCTTAATTTTTCTGATCAGGATGATTTGATATAGCAACAAAAGACTCATGACAACTTACTTCTCTTAGCCTTAGGTCTTTACATACATATAGCATAATAATTAAGAGCATGGATGCTGGAGTGAAACTTTAAGGGTAGAATATATTGGCTTTACAAATTACTAGCTGTGTGCTTTGGGGGGAAATAACAAAATTATATCGTGCCTCAGTTTTCTCATCTCTAAGAAGGGGAAAATAGGAGGGCCTAAATCATACTGATTTTTCAAGTGAACTTTATGTTTTTAGAACAGTTTTAGATTTATATAGAAATGGCAACCCACTCCAGTATTTTTGCCTGGAGAATCCCAGGCATGGAGGAGCCTGTTGGGTGCCATCTATGGGGTTGCACAGAGTCGGACATGACTGATGCGACTTAGCAGCAGCAGCAGCAGCAAGACTACAGTACAAAAAGTTCCTATATACCCACACTGTTTCCCCTATTATTAGCACCTTACAGTGTATTTGGTACAGTAAATAACCCAGTATTGTTATGTCATCAAGTTATGTCAGTTCAGTTCAGTTCAGTTGCTCAGTCGTGTCCGACTCTTTACGACCCCATGAATCGCAGCACACCAGGCCTCCCTGTCCATCACCAACTCCCAGAATTCACTCAAACTCACGTCCATTGAGTCGGTGATGCCATCCAGCCATCTCATCCTCTGTTGTCCCCTTTTCCTCCTGCCTCCAATCCCTCCCAGCATCAGAATCTTTTCCAATGAGTCAACTCTTCGCATGAGGTGGCCAAAGTACTGGAGTTTCAGCTTTAGCATCAGTCCTTCCAAAGAACACCCAGGACTGATCTCCTTTAGAATGGACTGGCTGGATCTCCTTGCAGTCCAAGGGACTCTCAAGAGTCTTCTCCAACACCACAGTTCAAAAGCATCAATTCTTCAGTGCTCAGCTTTCTTCACAGTCCAACTCTCACATTCATACATGACTACTGGAAAAACCATAGCCTTGACTAGAAGGACCTTTGTTGGCAAAGTAGGGTCTTTGCTTTTCAATATGCTACCTAGGTTGGTCATAACTTTTCTTCCAAGAAGTAAGTGTCTTTTAATTTCATGGCTGAAGTCACCATCTTCAGTGATTTTGGAGTCCCCAAAAATAAAGTCTGACACTGTTTCCACTTTTTCCCCATCTATTTCCCATGAAGTAATGGGATCAGATGCCACGATCTTTGTTTTCTGAATGTTGAGCTTTAAGCCAACTTTTTCACTCTCCTCTTTCACTTTCATCAAGAGGTTTTTAGTTCCTCTTCACTTTCTGCCATAAGGGTGGTGTCATCTGCACACCTGAGGTTATTGATATTTCTCCCAGCAATCTTGATTCCAGCTTGTGCTTCTTCCAGCCCAGCGTTTCTCATGGTGTACTCTGCATATAAGTTAAATAAGGAGGGTGACAATATACAGCCTTGATGTACTCCTTTTCCTATTTGGAACCAGTCTATTGCTCCATGTCCACTTCTAACTGTTGCTTCCTGACCTGTATAACTAAAGGCAATACTTTATTTAGATTTCCTAAGTATTTACCTAGTATTCTTTTGTTGTTCAGTCTCCTAGTTGTGTCCGACTGTTTGTGACCCATTGGACTGCAACATGCCAGGCTTCCCTGTCCTTCATCTCCTGGCTGTAGCTCAAACTCGTGTTCATTGAGTTGGTGATGCCATCCAACCATCTCATCTTCTGTTTTCCCCTTCTTCTGCCTTCAGTCTTCCCCAACATCAGGGTCTTTTCCAATGAGTCAGGTTTTTGCATCAGGTAGCCAAATTATTGAAGCTTCAGCCTCAGCATCAGTCCCTCCCATGAATATCCAGGATTGATTTCCTCTAGATTGACTGGTTTGATCTCCTGGCAGTCCAAGATACTCTCAAGAGTCTTCTTCAACACCCTAGGGCGAAAGCATCAATTCTTTGGTGCTCAGCCTTCTTTATAGTCCAACTCTCACATCTATACATGACTACTGGAAAAACCATAGCTTTGACTGTATAGACCTAGTAATCCTATTATTTACCTAACATCTTTTTTTCAGTTCTAGGATTGCATTGAGGTTACCACATTGCAGTTTTGTGATGTCTCCTTAGACTCCTCTTGACTATATATGTTTTCTTCATTTTGCTGGAGCAAATGCTGCATTAATCTTCTTAGGATGCATAAAATGCAATTTTTATAGATGTTACATTTCTGAAATTGCTCTTATTTTACCTCCCTACTTTTTGAGCAGTCTGGTAGGGGACAGGGTTTGTGTTTAAAATTTACTTTTATCTCAGATTTTAGAGGCATTTATCCCAAGGGGTTATTTGGATTGCATTGACTCTATAGATCAGTTTAGGGGAAATGGATGTTTTAATAACATTGAATTGTCTAATCCAAGAGCTCAGTGTATCTCCTGTATTTATATCCTTTTTTTTCAAAGCAAGGTTTTGAAGTTTTCAGTTTAAAGGCCACATTCCTTTCATTAAATTAATTGTAATTAATTTAGTTTGGGAGTCTATTATGAATAGTAGTTTTATTTCATTTTCCAAATTTTGTTGATAGTATATAGATAAATTGTAATGATATTGTCAAGATTAAATAATTATACTTCAGTATTTAATCTAAACCTTTATTGTTATAATAATACTTTATTATTGTTACTATCATCATTATTATGACTGTGTCTTTGGTGGTGTACATACATTTTACTTTAGTGATCTTATAATTCTTAATCTAATGAAGTAGAATATGTTCTTCATTTTGAGATTTACGTGAAGTGTAAGAGAAAAAATATTTTTGAAACTTCATCTTATATTAGAGAAATTGAAGGACACTGAGGCACAGAGAAATTAATAAACTAGACCAGGATCACTTAGGTGGTAGGTAGTGAAAATGAGGGCTTCCCTTGTAGTGCAAATGGTAAAGAATCTGTCTGTCATTGCAGGAGAGGCAAGAGACACATGTTAGATCCCTGGGTCGGGAAGATCCCCTGGAGGAGGAAATGGCAACCAACTCCAGTATTCTTGCCTTGGAAATCCCATGGACAGAGGAGCCTGGTGGGCTATAGTTAATGGGATCGCAAAGAGTCAGACATGACTGAGCATGCACACACTAGACACACTAGTAAAAGTGAATTTACATACAGGTATTTAAATAAAGCAGAGAAGGCAATGGCACCCCACTCCAGTACTCTTGCCTGGAAAATCCCATGGATGGAGGAACCTGGATAAAGAGCTCATGTTCTCAATTATTATGCTATGTGACATCTAAATGTTACATAAATAAAATATATTACTTGTAAGTTTATTTATCAAAAATGAACTTAGTTATACCAATGCATGTTGTATTCTCTAAGATGAATTTCTAAATTGGTGAAGAGAATTTTTTAATCACAAAAGTGTTATAATTATCAAATTAATACTGTAACTGTTTCTGTAGCACATTGGTTGGGAAGCTGTCCTTTAAATGAAATTTGATAAGAGGTGGCCTTTACATATGCTTTTTCTGATAGAGAAGATTTGCAGAACCTCGTAAATCAAACTTTACAAAGTTTTTGATTAATTGTATGATAATATAATGATAGATAACTCTTCATATGTAAAGATTAACTCCAATAAACACCAAGGCTAACTTCCTATGTAGTAACTTAAGATTGCTCCATTTGATAAGTCACAGAATTAGAAATAGGATCATTTGAATAAATGTATCTAATTAATTATATTAATTTCTAAACATATCCTTTTCATCTTTATGTTCTGGAAGTGGGAAAACAGAGACAGGCCCAGAGCAAAACTCCATTTATCACCTTATGTCCAAACCACGGAGTGTTCTGAATGCCCAGAGCTTATCTCACTTCAGATCCAGCTTCCAGTAACCCCATTTATTTTCTCTAATTCAGTTACATGGTAAATGACTTCAAGTCTCTTAAGAAAAGTATATGGGATTTACATACATGTCAGGGACTCCTAGTGTACAGATTACAGAAGGCAATGGCAACCCACTCCAGTACTCTTGCCTGGAAAATCCCATGGACGGAGGAGCCTGGTAGGCTGCAGTCCATGGGGTCAAGAAGAGTTGGACATGACTGAGAGACTTCACTTTCACTCTTCATTTTCATGCATTGGAGAAGGAAATGGCAACACACTCCAGTGTTCTTGCCTGGAGAATCCCAGGGACGGGGGAGCCTGGTGGGCTGCCGTCTATGGGGTCGCATAGAGTCAGACACGACTGAAGCGACTTAGCAGCAGCAGCAGCAGCAGCAGTGTATAGATTGACTCCGGTCTGGTCATAGGGTGAAAATCTGTGACTATTATGGTGACTTATATTAGGCTTTTGTTCACCAGACCTCTGATTTCTGTTTGCTTTGTTTTTGTTTTACTTAAACATATTAAGTAGGGTTTTGAGTCAATTGGCTATCAATCTCAGTTCTAGGCATATCAACATCAGTAAGAAACTACAAGAGATGTCTCATGATCATATCGCTATAACCACTGTTTAGTCTCTACAGCATTATAATAACCAGCTCCACCATCCCAAGACTCCTACTGAGATCAAAGAGCTGTTTCAAAGTATGGATCATCCTCTATGATTCCTGCTTGCAGTATATAGCATTTCCAGGATAAAAAGCCTTACAGTGGATGAGCTTCATGTATTTCTCAATAACTTAGTGAAGAAGTGATTAAAATTTTAAAACTGTTTATTTAGCAACCTTTCAAACATTTACAACATTTGAAATTATATTTGAACACTGTTTGTAAATCTCTTTCTGTTAACATCCCCAATTCAGTCATTATCCTTCTGGCACATAAGCATTTCTGCATAGCACCAGACTGTAATTTCTGCATAGTGCCAAAGTCCTCTGAAAGTCAGTAAACATAAACCCTTCCCTTTTAAGTTCCCATAGAATTACTACATCTAGTCACATTACTTCTAAAGGATGCAAAAATGCATCATCAGTGAAGTACTTAGTGTTGTGTGTGCACATAAAATATAGATATATAACCCTACTTCTGCACTTCTACAAGATAGCAAACTATGAAAACAATCTTTTTTTTTTCTTTTAGTTTGGCACCAAATCACATTTGGCAACAAAACTTGACCTACACCAATTTAGCATTGACATTCTTATTTATCCCACTTTGTGGGATAAATATTGAGAAACAATATGTTACAGAGTATGGCTGGAGATATTATACAAAATATGATATGTGCAAAATCCATTGAGTCCATGAGTTTCTTATAAGGGATTGTAGACTTGTATTTTGTTTCTCTGGATTTACTTTCATCATATTTTCCTACTTTCTATTCCCTTTCACCTACACTAAAAGGTATATATACTTAATGGTATTGTCTGCTATGAATTCTTGTGAAATAAAATTGATGTTATTGATCTTGAAACTTTTATTGGTTGACTGATTTGATTCCAAATGACACAGAATAATAAATTTGTTCTTAAACTTACTAAATACATTTGTTTTTAAAGAGCAATGAATATAATTAATTTGCTAAAATTGAATCATATTTTGTTCTTTCAGACATTTACTTTTAAAACATAATTTCAGTACTTTATTTTTTATCTTATGCTTATTTTTAAAACATTTTTGTATGATTTGCTTTAGAAGCATTTATAAAAATATAGATTATGTCTTTTTCTGTTTTGTGTGTGTGTGAGGAATCACTATTTTGAAGGCATAAGCTCTATTATTTTAAATTAATTTTAATTTTTATAAGTATTTATCTTCCTGCTCAAATTGATAACAAATGCAGTATGTAACATGATAAGCCAATAATGATAAAATATGACAACTTTGAATGTATTTATATATCTCAGTATTATTTCCTCCACATTAAGAGTTTTGTTTTCATTGGAAATTATATTTTTCATATTGGAGCAAAGCCAATTGTACTAGCATCTTTTAAAAATAGTAGTCCCAGAATTTTGTTTCTAAGGCATTTGATTCCCCTTACTAGACCAGTTGAGCTTCCCAGGTGGCTCAGTGGTAAAGAATCTGCCTGCCAATGCAGGAGACACAGGAGATGTGGTTTGGATCCCTGGATTGGGAAGATCCCTTGGAGAAGGGAATGGCAACCCACTCTAGTATTCTTGCCTGGAAAATTCCATAAACAGAGGAACCTGGTGGGTTATAGTCCTGGGGGTCACACAGCGTCAGAAATGACTATGAGCACGCATGCACTAAGCCAGTTCCTAGACTTTAAATGGAAAAGGAATGGAAAGAAATGTATTCCCTCTTCTTTGAAAACATCCCCTCTGATTCTTGTTCTTTCCCCAAGACTTTGTATTTCCCCTTGAACAATTGCAGGCAGCAGTGTCCCTGCTGTGGTCACTTCCAAGTGCTGGCATGTCAGTACCTCCTGTGGATAGTACTAGTAATGAGTGTGAATATCACCTGGTGCTCTCTGCATCACCTCCGCCCCTGCTCTCTGAGGCACTGAAATACACCCTACCCTTTGTTCTGTCTCCTCACTCTGCTTCCTGATCCTGCCAGCCTTGACGGTGTGAAGCCCCTCTTCCTTGAGGTTATACTTTTCGCTCACCTGGGAAATCCTGCTCACAACTTGTGAAAGCTCGTATAGGCCATGTGATGTTTTCTCTTGCATCTGTCTCACAGACAGGAAAATAGCAGAATTGATCCCGTAGCATGACACCTTGAAGTGAAACCTGCCAGAGGTCAGTAGTTGCTCTTGTTTGTCCCAGGGCTTCCCTTCACATGAGGAGTGTGGACCTTGAAGGACCATCACGCTTCCTTCTCTGGAGAGAGACCTGGAGTGACTTAGAGGAAGAAGTTCAAGCTTCTGTATATGTTTGTGTTTTGGCAAATCCTGTACCCCACCCCTATCCATCCAGTATGTAGTAAATGATGAGGTGATGGACTTCCAGTCTATTCTCATGCTATCTTTCCCCCCAAACCTTTCTAATTAATTAATATATCTATCCAAACCCTGCAAATCACTCATTTTTTCCCCCGGGATGGAGAATTCCATCTAGTGCAGGGGCTTATAAATGTGGACAAATTAAAGCACATCCTTTGCCATGCCCTCATAGCTCTATCACCCTGTGCTTTGTTGTAAAGCAGCCATTTCATTCCAGACACAGCAGTGCTTTGTTTCACAAGATCTCTGAGTTTTGTTTGCTTTCAATCTCTGACTTATAATTACTCTTTTCATGTGAGTATGTGTGTTCTATTGAAAACAGGCATCGAATAAAAAATTTTGTTTCAAAAACTGTACTCAAACAAACCTACTTCCTGACTACTATTGTTCACCTTATACCATTTGTTCTCAAGCAAGTAAAGCATGCAGAGCAGCACTGAGCACACAGCGCATTAAGCGTTCATTTGGGTTCGCAGGTGAAAATGGGACTGTGTGGGGTCAAGTGAACAGTTCCCACAGCTCTGGCTGTCCAGCATTCAGGACCTGTCAGCTGATGCGCCCCCACTGGACTCACTTACATTAGGTCTGCAACGCTTCACCAGATTAGAGAGATGCTAACTATCTTTAATTTCAGGTGGAGTGATGCTCTCCCTACAAAGTGGATGCTGAACAAGGAGCAATCAGTTTGTGACCTAGATTTCAGAGTGAGGGGCCTCCTTACTAACTCCAATCTATTAACAGCACCTGTGGGGGGAAATCCAGCCGAGAAACACCTGAGGCTCATACATGGGATACGTTGAGACGTTTATATCCAAGATTGTATTTTAAAAGATCTTTTATAGAAAAGAATTAGAGGTGAACGTACTAGGCTCTGAACAGGAGAGGGACCATTAGCATCTTCAAAGGACATCAGCCCTGATAGAAGAAAACACAGAATTAAATATTCTCACCAGGATTTTCTAAAATGTCACCTTTCAGTGAGAATGCAACCAAACAGGGAAAATTTACGTTTATGTTTTCTCTCTAATTTGGGAAGCAAAGAAGAGGTAAAAAAGAAAAGGGTTGGCTCATTTTCCAGTCACAGTAGACTTCTCTGAGAACAGGATGTGGAAGGCAGGAGGCTGTGTAATAAATCTAGGCCTGCTCTGTGGGCCGAGAGACCATATTGCTATGTTAAAAGTTCTGGGGGCATAATCCCATAATTCAGTGGTTTCACTCCAATGCATGTTCCAATTCTTTTCCCACTGAGCTCATTTACAGTCCCAAACAGTTTCGTCCTGTCACTTCCCATTTGTGTCGCCGATGTCCATGTTTTTCTCTCCTTTAGAGATCGTCCCTGTCACAACCTATCTTACTTCTGACCCATTGTCATCTTTCCTAGAGCTGTTCCAAGCCCTTTTTTCTGCTGTCTCCCTCAGTTGCCGTCACCTAAAGGTTAATGAGGCAGACCTTCTCTTGGTGAAAAATGCTCTGTGGACTTTCTATTGCTTGGAAATGAGGACTGTCCTCTTCCTGTGTTTATGGCATACCTCACTTTCAGGAGTTGTGAGCCTTTTAAGCTTTTTCTTTAGTGATCCTCATTTTTTTCTGCTGCTTTACTGTAGTGGAGTTGGTGGTGGGCTGTGTGCTTGTGTAAACAGAACTAAGAGATTGGAAGGAAAACCAGAGCTATAGTTGCTCCATATCATAGTCATTTAACATGCTTTTAAGGCACATTTTAAGAAATACCCAGTATCATAGATTTTATCCAACTGTTTCCTTGAGTTTGAAATCCAAGTTCTGACTTTTCCTCTATCTGTCAGGCTTTTAATGAAACCATTAAACTTGTCCTGTTTTGACTGTGAATGTAGGATAATAGTTGTTAATATACACACTCTCTAGAAGCTTATTAAGACTTATAAAGTAATTTTACTCAAGATAGTTTGCTATAATCCAAACTGATCAATTTTATTTATGATAAAAAAGAATAATACTGAATACTCATTCAAAAAGCAGACGTGCTGTGTGCTAAGTCGCTTCAGTCATGTACAACTCTTTGTGACCGCATGGACTGTACCCACCAGGCACCTCTGTCCATGGGATTCTTCAGGCAAGAATACTGGAGTGGGTTGCCATGTCCTCCTTTAGGGGATCTTCCCAATCCAGAGATCAAACCGACGTTTCATGCATTGGCAGGTGGGTTTTTTATCACTAGTGCCACCTGGGAAACCCCCAAAAGCAGACATTATAGGTAGAGAAGAAATTAAAACTCCTTTAAAAACTTTCTGTAACGGGTATCATTTCCGGACATAGATTTCACCACTAAGTAATTAAGTGTGTGAGTATGGTATATACACATACGTCCTAACAATTTTAGAATACAGTACAGAATTTATATACTATTTACTATAATTTTTTTCTTCTGCCATTAATATTAGCATTCTAGAGAGCTTGTCCTGCATATCCAACATTATGTTCAAAACTAAGCTATATACATTTCGTTTACACAGATATCCAGATGGTTTATTTTAAGGCTTCTATATGTATAGATTAAGGGTATGGATCTCAAAACTATATTTTCAGCATTTAAATCCTTGCTTATCCACTTATTAGCTGTATTACCTTTGTAAGCTGCTCAACTTCTCTGTGCCTCAGTCTTCTTTTCTCACTTTAAAACAATGAGGATGAAAGTCATAACTACCAGGTAGGGTTGTTTTGCAATTTAAATGTGTTAAATGTTTCAATGCATTAGAACACTAAGTCTAGTATTTACAGAGAGTAAGTATTTGTTGTTTAGTCTTTCAGTCGTGTCCGACTCTTTACAATCCCATGGACTGTAGCCCACCAGCCTCCTCTGTCCATGGGACTGGGAATTCTGGATTGGATTGACATTTCCTACTCCAGGGGATCTTCCCAACCCAGGGATCATGTCTCTTATGTCTCCTGCATTGGCAGGCAGATTATTTACCACCGAGCCACCGGAGAAGCCCAGAGAAAGTGTTTAGTTCATGTGAACTACTATCATGTTTAGGATTACATCTTTCTCTAAGGAAAGCCTAATAATATTTCTCAAGGTCTCATTTCTTTTCTTTTTTTTATAATTTATTTATTTTTATTTGATGGATAACTGCTTTACAGAATTTTGTTGTTTTCTGTCAAACTGCAACATGAATCAGTCATAAGTATACATATATCCTCTCCCTTTTGAAACTTCCTCCCATCTCCCTCCCCATCCCACCCCTCTAAGTTGATACAGAGCTCCTGTCTGAGTTTCCTGAGGCATGCAGCAAATTCTCGTTAGCTATCTATTTTCATTTCTTTAGGTGCTGCATAAGGCAGAATATTTTCTTATGCTTCATATTTACTTAAACACCACATTTACTATTGTTATTTATTATGACATAAATGTCATAGATTTGAAAAAATATTAAATTTCTCTTAGTCTTTTTAAAGTAGGATATTTAAATCTTATGTGCATGCTAAGTCAACTCAGTCATGTCTGACTCTTTGTGACCCCATGGACAGCCCACCAGGCTCCTCTCTCCATGGGATTCTCCAGGCAAGAATACTGGAGTGGGTTGCCATGCCTTCTTCCAAGTTATGTACCTGACCAAAGGATCAAACCCACATCTCTTACATCTTCTGCATTGGCAGGT
The DNA here is from genome assembly GCF_002263795.3 of Bos taurus. Classification (NCBI taxonomy): domain Eukaryota; kingdom Metazoa; phylum Chordata; class Mammalia; order Artiodactyla; family Bovidae; genus Bos; species Bos taurus. Next base: position 34,213,304 of record NC_037328.1, read on the forward strand.
GTATTCTTTACCACTAGCGCCAGCTGGGAAAAACAAATCTTATATAATCCTTCCATATAGCTTTATGCAAGCCCATCACTATCTTCTGATGGTAAAATTTCTCCAGATGTTATGGGATGGTAATTGTAGTTTGGATAATTAACAAATAGTAATTATGTATTTACCTGCAAAGTATAGAATCAGGGTGGAGAGTTGGGGCACCCTGAAAGGATGTCATTACCCCAAAAGGTGTTTATGAATATGTTCTATGATCTGTGTTTTTTTAAGTAGATGAATAATTTTGGAAAGTTGGGTTATAAAATGCCATTGGGGCTTCAGAAAAGTTCTGTAATAGCAAGAGGCCAAGAGGGAAGGAATTTCATTTTCCTATAATAGCTTTTGTTTATTCACATCTCTACCCCTGCCTTTTCAAATCTTTTTTAAAATAAGCCTTAGAAAAAAAAAAAAAAAAGCACCAAATGGAAATAGGCTCTTTAATTCTACCTTTTTATAATTCTGAAGCTACCACTGACCCTCCTCAATATGGTCTTCCTTTTTAACATTAATTACCTTGTTATCTGAGAGATGCAGCAGCCCTCCACTGTCTGCTTAGGAAGAGTGCCAGCAGGGCAACAGTTGGAAGTGAATTACTGTGATTGTTTGGGGCTTTAGAAAGCCCTCTCTGCTGTCTATTCTTCTTAGATTCCTGGTGGAGTCACTTGGGTATGTTTTCTAATTCAGTATTCCTGTGTCCACTGTCCAGTTAACGTATGTTTATGCTGTATGTATATAACCAATTATACTGTGGCTAGGGGCAATGTCTCTTCTGGATTCTTCACAAGCCAATGATTAGAAAACCTGGTGTAGGACTCCTGGGCATGCCCTCAGTCAAGAGGTTGGGGGAAGGTTGAGTCCATTTGCTTACAGGTTTTGCTCATTCAGATGATTGGTTATGACCACTAGGGTAAGCAGGCATCTTACTTTGTGATCCTCAATACTAATGTTTTCCTACTCAGCAGAGACTAGCACTTATTAGCAAAAAAATATTAAGATTCAGAAGCATAATAAGGATACTGAAATGAACACACACAGTCTGTTTATGTTGTTTGATTATTTTGACTGCATCCATTTGTCACTTCAGCTTAAGGCCAGTTTGGCCAATTTGATTAAATTGACTGGTTCTTTCACTGAAGTGACCAGTCAATGCTAACAAATTGGTTGTGTTTATAGAAACTCATTAGGTTTTATCTCTGGTATTGTGTCTCCAGTAGATATAGAATCAAGAATTTGACACAGGCTTTGCTTTTAGCTCTTATGGCAAGGAGTGCGAGAACAGATCATGACTGGAATTTTATATATTTGAGATGGGCAAAATAAACCATTATTGATTTAGGCTACAAGCTAGCCCAAGTTATTAATTACCAAGGCATTCATATTTGTGACTACATTGTGCATTCTTGAAAGGTGTTTCTTTTTTGTTTTGTTTTGTTTTAATAAGCACTTGGTGTTACTCTTCTTGCTCTGAGCACCTGGGTAGTCAGTTAATGTGTGACAGGGAAGAAAAGTAATATCCATGGCAAGTGTCATGCAAATTCTCTCTTGGAAGAGAAGAAACTGCTTTCTTGCCAAAAGGAGCAGTGCTGACCATCAACACGATTCTGGTATTTGAGTTTCATTTATTTCAGACTTCTTATTTGCTATCCCGAGGGCCACATATCTTCAAGGCTTCTGCATGTCAGCTGTGTAATTGCTGTAATAATAATCTGGTATAAAAGTCAGTAGCTTTTTACTACCCAGAAAAATAATTTTCTGACATTTCTGTGTTGTGTCCAAGCAACAGTTTTAGCTACTAGCTACGTTAATCACAAGGAATAATTTATAGGAATAAATTAGTGGATGAGTCTTAAAACCATCTTTTTGTGCTATTTCATTTTCAAAGTAAAATATACTTGTCTCAGTGCTTGTTGCCAGGCACAATAAGGCATGCTCTGAGCCCAGGGAATGCAATCAGCACCTCTGGAAGAATCCATGGTCTATCTATTAGGAATCTTGGACTGCAAACGAGGGAAACCGAAGCTAACTAAGCAGAGGAAAATTTTATGCAGTAATTTATGGAGCTCACAAGGATAATTGGATGCTGAGAAAGCAGGGCAGAAACTGGATTCCAGGTAGCAGCACATAATGGGCAGTTTCTTTAGGTCACCATTGCAGGAATGAATCTGAGCAGCTTGTCTAACCTTTTTCCAATCTTGATTGGCCAGGTCATCAGAAAGGATCCACTAGGGAAAATGTTCCCAGGACAATATTGGAATGGTTACAGAGAAAATACACATAATAAATGTCCTCTCTGTAGGGACATAGGAGAGTGGAAAGTTTCAGTGTCATCAGTCTCCAAATGGAGATTGAGATCTCTGGCATTCTGTTGCATAAAAACTTTTATTTCTCACAGAAACAAAACCAAAACAAGATGAATTGTTCTTAGGTGGGCCATGATAACTTTGGTCTTTAACAGTGAGCTAACTATTTTAAGAAAAAAATATATATAGTTTTTCTTGTGGAGAGGGATTTTTGTTTGTGTTGCTTATTGTCATATTCACTAAGTTTAATACAGTACCTGGAACATGTAAATGATTTTTCAGTATTTTTCAGTACTTGCAATAAGCAACCCTTTTAATAATCTTTCTTAGTTATTTTTTGATAGACTTGGCTTCTTAAAAAATTAAGAAGAAACTACCTTTGTGTATGAAAAACTGAAGTTTTAATCGGATTTATCATGGCCAACAATCTTTGTCTCAGGAGAGAAATTCCAATTCTCAAAACATGCTTTCTTGGAAGTTCAACCTCTACTGAGTTTCAGTTATAAGTGAGAGCAAGACCATTCAGCCATCCATCTTCAGGAGCCTAGGACTGTTCATATGATTGAATATGTTCATGTTTAGAGAAGCATGCAGTAATATGTGATACTGTCTAGGCATTGCATCAATAGCTTCTATCTCTTAGGGTCTTGAACATTCCATCTCATTGAGAAAAAAGAAGATTCTAGCCCAAAGAAGGGACATATTATTAAACTGCTAACTCTCAAATATCCAGAATAGTTTGTTGGAAAAAAAAATGGCCAAACCTCTTCTGGTATTAGTACATATTAATAGAAGGGTAGCATGAGTGAGGCGCTTTCACTGATCTTGGGCAAGGCTATTGGGGTATAAGTAGGAGGCTAATGAAAAAGACAAACATGAATCCAGGTATTGGCTTAGGCTGTCAGATGGATGTTGGAGTTATTTACTATGATAGAGATTATGCAAAGGGTAGGATCAAGGAAGGAGCTGATTACAGGCAGGGTGACTGACCATCCCTTACTTTTTAATAAGTAGTCATTGTCAAGGATTCTGATTTCTGTGACAATTTGGACTTTCTCATAAATGTCCAATTAGAGTACTTGTGTTTGTTTATGGCTGTTCCAAGTCTTAGATACCCTGTTTCTGCTGGGATTTGTCCTATTTCTTTTTCAGAGTGAAGTGTTGGTAGTGAGGCAGATCTCATCAAAACCCCTGTGCTTCAGCAGCGCTCCAGTGCTGCTTCCATCACACCAGGATATCACAATGCCCTAGTTTAGAATTCACTAATTTAATAATACATTTGGCAGGTCTACATCATAATTTTTTTTATTTAGGTATGGAAATTACTCACAAACAAATGCTTGGCATGGGTTGGAAAAGTGTTTAATATTAAAGCAGTTGTAATTAGAGAAATACAAAATTTACAGAGGAAAAAAAGTCTTAACTAGAATCTGAAGCTTCATTTTCAAAACATGGTCTAGAATCAATCTGTTTGTAAAAACACGACCTTTTTTTTCAGTATAAATACATTTTTACTGTAGTTATTTTTTTTCTCATTCTGTTTTTCAAATCAATTGTTGATGTCTATAGGGCATACTTGGCTTCAAAGAACATCAGAGACAAGTTTTTTCATTCTTTGCCGTATTCACTAAAAAAGAAAAGTTTATTCAAAATGAAGTTTCAGTGACCTATTTGTGTGTGGGTGTTTGTTTCAGAGAGGCCTTCTCTAAAATCACCACATTCATTATTCTAATGTTGAATGATCATTTTTCTGTGTTGAATTAAGAATTTAATCTATCTGTTAGTGCTTATTGTTTCTACCTACCCAAGACTGAACTAGTTACAGTAAAAGAATCAACAAAGAAATCAGACTTAACTCTGGCCTTGGAAGAAATCATAGGTCTCTAGTTGCTGAATCCTTCAACCCAGTACCCTCCACTAATGAAAAGTTTTCACAGTGGTGACATGGTGGCAAGATCTGGGTTTTCTTCACCTCTATCCTGAGTCATTCTGTTTTTATCGGAGTGTAGCTGCTGCCCTGGTGGCTCAGTAGTAAAGAATCCACCTGGCAATGCAGAGACTCGGTTTTGATTGCTGGATCTGGAAAATCCTCTGGAAAAGGAAACGGCAACCCATTCCAGTGTTCTTGCCTGGGAAATCTCATTGATAGAGGAGCTTGGCGGGCTACAATTCATAGGGTCTCAAAAGAGTCAGACATGACTTAGTGACTAAACAAAACATAGTTGCTTTACAATCTTGTATTAATGGAGTAATAAATGAATGGAGTAATAGTGGAATAATAAAAGACTCCATTTTTATTACATTTTTTATTTTTATTACAATCAAAATTAGCTATTGAAAACTAAGGGATGAGGAATGAGTTCGTTTAGATTCTTACAGGTAGAGGAACCACAAAATTTCTCTCAGAAACCTTGAGAGTAAAAACAGACAATATTAAAAACTTAAAAAAAAAAGCCTAGTCATAAGCCAGGATTATTCCAGGTAGCTCAATGGCAAAGTATCCACCTGATACTGCAGGAGACATAGGTTCGATCCCTGGGTGGGGTAGATTCCCTGGTGAAGGAAATGGCAACCCACTCCCAGGGACAGAGGAGCCTAGTGGGCTGTCATCTATGGGGTCGCACAGAGCCGGACATGACTGAAGCGACTTAGCAGCAGCAGCAGCCGCTAGTATTCTTGCCTTGGAAATACTATGGACAAGAGGAGCCTGGCGGGATACAATCCATGGGGTTGCAAGGAGTTGGACCAGACTGAGAACACACACACCCAGCACTCTAAGAAAACTAGTATGTATGTGGGCCTGACTTGTAGGTGATATGTTTTTGAACCACTTGGCTAAGTATTTTTGACAGCCTAATACAGATCACTGTACTTAACCATTGTGTTGATATTGTTCAAACTAAAATAAGTGAATAATGAGTAAGTGAAATGATAAATATCTAGAATTTATAAAAGCAAAGACCTACCAAGTGGGCAGTATAAGACAAGTTCCTTCAAATATGCAATGTTTTATTAAACTGTTGTTAATTCACCGACTCAAACATCTGTTAGGATGTTACTAGGTCACCTCTATGTAAACATGCACTTAGTAGGAAGGACTCTTTATTTTGTAATTTTGGTAACTGTAGTCTTTATCCAAATATCTGAGAAATCTTGGTGTAGAGAGAAATACCCTGAAGCAAACACTGACTTTCTCACTTGTGATTATATTCATCATGACAAATCAAAAGCAAAGAACAGTGACCACTATGAGATATTTTGGGTAAACTATGGATTATGCTCTGGAGACTATTAACATAATACCTGCCTTCTGCTGCCTGAATGGTCTCTGCCTCTGACATAACCACTCCAGAGCAGGCTTCCTAACCCCTATCAATAAATTTTGGTTATCTTCAGCCAAAATGATGTCATGGCCCTGCTTTCTCATGCAGAGCTTATGTTTATTTTCCAAGCTTTGATTTCCTTGGGTGAGCAGAACGTTCTCCCTGAATAATACAAAGACTAGCAGGATTTTATTGCCAAATGCTGGATCTTTGTTCAGGGACTCAAAATTTTACCTTTAAAGATTATATAATGCCAACAAAAATTTAATTAAAGCCAAGGTTTTTCTCATGATCTTAATCTGAAATTATAGAAGAAAATTAGGAAATCAAATTATAATAAATATACATTTAAAAACTTATTCTAAATGTATTTTTAAAACAATGGGATTTTAGGAGAATGTATTAACAAAAATATTTTAGTAAATCTGTTTACTTTGAAAAGCCTAAGAAAGTAAATTTACTTACTTGGAATTCAATAATTAAAAATCTAGGCATTAGGTTCAAATCTCAGTTATCTGTCATGAGTCTTAGGAGCAGGTTTGGATGCGACAATATTTGAGAAGTGAGCCTATTACCTCCCTGAAGAGTAGCTATAAAGAAGACATTCAACTTTTATTCAATATAAATGATTCAAATTTAATCCCAGGAATACTATCAGGGTCCTTTGAGCTCAAACTTTTGGGGTTTCTCTTTAAGAAATTCTATCTACTGTGAGAATAGATGTTATATGAATTTTCTTTTTAAAAGATTTCTCTATAAAGATAATTTACATTTTTAATAAAATAATAACCATTTTATCTTGCTGTTTCCCCAAGGGTCCATTGGGGTCTTTTATAAAATAATAAGATTTATTATGGAAACTCAGTGATCTACTTTTCCCATATATTCTGTGCACAAGTTCCTTTCAGGAATATACAAGTGACCTGGAAAGGGACAAAGGGAGAGCACCAGAGATGGTGCCCACTGGGCTCCCTGATCTCTGGAGAGGATTGAAGTTGGCCCCCACATGCGTGGGTGCTCAGTCACTAAGTTTACCCAACTCTTGTGATGCCATGGATTTCTCAGACAAGAATACTGTAGTGGGTTGCCATTTCCTCCTCCAGAGGAATCTTTCTGACCCAGGGTTTGAACCCACATCTCCTGCATTACAGGTGGATTCTTTACCACTGAACGACCTGGGAAGCCCAAAGTTGGCCCCTAGATTTGTGTTAAGTAAGGAACCTGGCCTTCAGGCTGCAGCATTTAAGATAGGCAAACAAGCCTCCTTTCTGGGAAGGACTGGGGGATGGGAATTTCAGTCTACTGCGTCTACTCTAACCCCTGAGAGGATAGCCAGATGAGTCCTCTAGAGCTCTTTAAGCACTGTTTCTTTGTTTGCTATAGGCCTGTAGACACACACTCTTTGGCCTTCAGAGCTAATAAAGCTAGGTTTTTGAGGGACTATCTCTTAGGTGGAAGCCTGGTAGGTTGTTAACTCCAAATCCTTCACTCCTCAACAAGAAATTGGAAGTTGTGAGTACCTTACAGTTGAGTGTTGGCAAAATAAAGGTGAGATTTATGGTGATGTTGTGTCTTTGTCTCTCCTACCAGTTTTGATAGGCTTTTTGATATGTACTTTCCTGGACATGTAGGAGTCACTCAGATAGTTTTAGGATTTCTTTTGGAGAACATTGTTCCATGTACCTTAGTATGTCTATGGGAGGAGGTGAGTTGAGAAGCCTCCTATGTTGCCATCTTGGACTGGACACTGCCAAGTTATTCTAATAAAGACTATAGTATAATATCACCTTGGAGAAGGCAATGGCACCCCACTCCAGTACTCTTGCCTGGAAAATCCTATGGACGGAGAGGCCTGGTAGACTGCATGCAGTCCGTGGGGTCGAGAAGAGTCGGATGCAACTGAGAGACTTCACTTTCACTTTTCACTTTCATACATTGGAAAAGGAAATGTCAACACACTCCAGTGTTCTTGCCTGGAGAATCCCAGGGACGAGGGAGCCTGGTGGGCTGCCGTCTATGGGGTCTCACAGAGTTGGACACGACTGAAGCGGCTTAGCAGCAGCATAATATCACCTGGTAGGATGATATAATAGTGAAACAAATAAACTTTTAATCATTTGTCAGTTTTTCTTACTGCATTGCTTAAAATGTTGTCTCATTCTTCAAAAAGTTTTAAGAGAAGTGTAGTGCCATCTTCTATGTAGCATTTTTGTTTACCGTTTTCATTAAACAGAGTTAAGATTTTTTTTAATTTTTTTAAAAAATTTCATCTATACTGGCAACGAGTAGAATACAGACATTTCAAAATTATTAGGCAAATGAGAAAACAATAGCACAGTCATATAACACCACTCAGGATTCTAATGATGATGGTAAATTTGAAAAGAAATCTCAGAAATATCTTCAGATGACCATAAATTACATGGTTCTTCTCAGAAATTAGTGAACAATATTGAACAAGTGAACCATTATTTCCAAGAACAGAAAAGGAAATATGAGGTCCTTGAGCAGTCCTTCCTTCAACAGAAGGCATTTCATCATGTATATTTTATTATAATGGCATGAGATGTACTTTTTTCTTTAAAAAACATGTGAGAAGTATTTTTTATTATGTTCGTTTACCAAAAGGTACTTGGTATATTTCACAAGTGGACAAAAGCCGAAGCCTAGAAGGCATACAAAGATTATCGAAAGGGTATTATTGAAATGAAAAATAATTCATTGGCTTCTTTAATTTGTATTCATAAATCTAAATGGCTTCCCTGATAGCTCAGGTGGTAAAGAATCCGCCTGCAATGCAGGAGACCCCGGTTCAATTCCTGGGTTAGGAAGATCCCCTGGAGAAGGGATAGGCTACCCACTCCAGTGTTCTTGGGCTTCCCTTGTGGCTCAGCTGGTAAAGAATCTGCCGGCAATGCGGGAGACCTGGGTTCGATCCTGGAGTTGGGAAGATCCCCTGGAGAAGGAAAAGACTACCCACTCCAGTATTGTGTCCTAGAGAATTCCATGGATTGTATAGTCCAGGGGGTTGTAAAGAGCAGACCCCACTGGGTGACTTTCATTTTCATAAATCTAAAAATAAAATGTTTTATGGTTTGGAACGTAGATGATAGACATCCTCTTTTTAAAAAAATTAGGGTAGTCAAAATATTCAAAAACATTATGTTTTGGTGATATAAGTGCAAGTAAAAGAACAAAAGCAATAACAAACTGGAACCCATAAGAGATGTGCTTGAAATATGGAATCACTATTTACAAGATGGATATGTTTCAGGTCCATGCATAAAAAGTTGCAGAGTGGTTAGATACATTCAAAGAATGTTGTCCATTTTGGGTGCAATTTTTTTTTTTTTTAATGAGGAATACAACTTATAGTATATTATGTTTAAAATCTTTTTAAAATTTCTAATAGCTGTTTTGTCACTGTATCTTTATTCTTACATTTATAATGAATTTACAAAATGGCATAAATGTATCTATTAAAAAAAACAACTAATTAGAGGGTAAGTGATAAGGACAAATTTTTCTGGCATACTGAAGTTAATCTGTTTTAATGAGGCCCAGAATGCTTGAGCATGGATGTTTTTGATGAAAATAAATCTCTGTAATTTTAAACCTCCTGCCTTTTATCTCCTCTCCCAGATAATATAAAATGGAGAGACATGATTATAGTGTTAACAGACTATGGATTGTGTTACTTACGAAATTTTGATAATTATGATGATATAAACGGGTGTTCACATTACAGAATTCCTAGCTTAAAGTACATAAGTAATTCCTCCTTGTTGAATTAATTGAGTAATTATTGGAATATTTAAATTTTTTAATGTCATTGTGGGTATGACAGTAAATAGCCTAAAATGTTTGGTATTACTATATGTATGTATAGTATAACCTGAGATATGTGTAAATAGCAGTATTTGAGTTGTCTTCCATATGAACTAAAGCATAACTTACTTTACACAGTCTACAGAACTCAGTCCTATTATTACCCTTACAACAAGAACAGCCTTTGAAAGAAACTGTTTAGATAAGGGGGTGCTAAAACATTTTGGCAGAATTTGCCATGAAATGAGCACAAGAAACTGCATTTTTAATTTTTACACTATCATAATGAGCCAGGTGAACAAATCAATCCTTCCAAGCAGCATATTCCTTGTCATCTGTAAAAAGAAGGATGCTGAAATCATCTCTAGATTCCCTTCCATCCCAGAAAACCTAGACATCAATGACTTAATGGCCCTCTGACCATCCAGGACTTCTATATGGATTTACAATTTCTTCTAACTTAGCTCTGAATTGAAAGGTACTTTGTAATTACAGAAATTCCTAGAGGTGATTGTACTCTATAACTTGAATGCTTTCTTCTCTCATTATTGCTCTAGCCAAATCCCTTTCATCTTACTTTATATGAAATGACAGATTAATGTATTTCCCTTGGGCCATATAATATGAAATTAGAGCCAAATTAGGATGATTCACTATTGTTAACTCTGGTGCTTAGAATAATTTTCAGCATACAATAGGAGCATAATAAGTATGGCTCAAATGAGTACATGAGTTAATAAACCTACTAACAGATTATAATACCTTAATTTATCTTGTTTTTGTTTCTTCTACCAAACCAACAGAAGAAAAAAGAAAGTTCCGTAAATTGAGGCAGTGCAGTAAAATATCAACTTCTGGGGACATATGACAACTTATAAATATTATTCTTTTCCCCCTACAAACTAAATCTATTTCTCATGCTTGCTTGCTTGCTTGCTTTCATACCCACACACAAACAATCGGATTTTCTTGATTTCTGACTCCAATAGAATCAGGTCAGCAGTGAGATAGAAGCAATAAATCTCTTTATCTCTGTTGACTTTTATGGAACTGACATCTCTTAAAATATTTTTCTTGACTTTGGTGCTTTTTTTTTACCAACTGATTAGGCAGTAGGGCATGGCAGTCAATCGAATCTCCCAAAATCTAATATTAAAAGCAGAAAAGAAAAGACCTGAGGGGCAACAGAATAAGTGAAGAGGACCAAAGAACATCCAATAATTCCTTTCCAAAAAATCGGAAATTTCATTTAAGTGTTAGCCTTTCTGTCTACCCAAGTTACTGCCTTTGTGGCTCTGACATTCTCCGTTTTCTATCATCAAGGCAGCATTCCACTGTCTTATGTTAGTAATAGACTCAGCTCCTGAAAATTGATTGATGATAAATGTATGTATCTAATGCCAAGTAAGAAGGAAAACTTTTCTCCATTGTGATAGAATAGACAAGTTATCTAAGATAATGGAATGTGCAAAATGAAAGCACAAGCTCAGGGAAATACAAATAGTATTTTGGGATACAGTTTTTGATTTGGGCGTATTGGCATTTGCAAGAATCAATAATGAGTAAGAGCTTGAGGCATTAAACTGCAGAAGAGCATCACAAGTACTGTCTCCTTCAACTTGTAGCAAGTATGGATATAGATGACACCAAGGGCACCAATTGAATAGTATCCAGATGCTTGAAGACATAATTAAATTTTAAAAAGCCACACAGAGATTTTTTGCAAAGCATCATGTAACTTAGCCAACTCTTCATAAGTAATTTCCAAAGTACCTTTATTTAAATCCCCTGGACTATATGAGAAAGAAAATCAAAAATAAACAAACAATGAACACTTGTATGCTCTTCCCACAAGGAGATAAACACTTTCCCTATCTTAAGAGATAGTCAATATTTGTACGACGATATAAATACTGCAGGGTTTAAGAAAGTCTGATGACTTCATCTTGGAGGCTGATGTCTAAGAGCTTCTAATGTCTTATCCTTTTCATGTAGTTCTTTACTCTGCAGCTCATAGAGAGAGCTTAAGTTGGAGGTTCTCACAACAATTAATAGCTTCTTGTTTATTTGCCTACAAGGCCTAAAAAGTCTTGGAAAAGAACCATTTAACTTCACTTTTTGTATTTTTTTTCTTTTTTACTATAACAGATTTCCAAAAATATCCAGTAGCTAACATGAAGAGACGCGATCAAGAAACAGTTGTAGGACGAAAAAAATCAGTCTTCTATATTTGTTATTTTCATTATATAAAGGTTTTAAATATTGTAAACTTTGCCTAGCTTCAAATTCAAGCTGAAGAACTAGAAAAGTTAGTCTTTCAAAAGATAAACAAAAAAAAATATATATATATATATGTTTTTTCCCCTCACTATTAAAATGCTTTAATGGTGATGGCTGTACAGCACGTGATGTCAAGACAGGAAAGAACACACATAGAGTGAGACAGACTATCAGAGCGGGCTGTGAGTGAATGAAGAGTTCCCACGGCCTCTGCTTTCCGGCTCCGGTGGCTCTTTTATATATATGGACTTCCCTGGTGGCTCAGACGGTAAAGCGTCTGCCTACAATGTGGGAGACCCGGGTTCGATCCGTGGGTCGGGAAGATCTCCTCGAGAAGGAAATGGCAACCCACTCCAGTATTCTTGCCAGGAAAATCCCGTGGACGAAGAAGCCTGGTAGGCTACTGTCCATGGGGTCTCAAAGAGTCGGACACGACTGAGAGACTTCAATGTCAATATATATTCCCTCGCCAGCCCCCCACCCTCCCCGGCACAAGTCCTGGATTTCCCTGGCAGCACAGTGGTTAAGAGGCTGAGCCGCCATTGCAAGGGGCCCAGGTTCAATCCCTGGTCAGGGAACTAAGATCCCATATGCTGCAAAGCATGACAAAACAAAAAATCACAAGTTTCTACATTTGTCAATCTACTCATTCGTAGGTAGTCATAGGAATGGGTTTAGCTGATAGACTTTCCCCTTCTGAGATCTCATCATAGAAGATAAAAAATTTTGATATTTGATCATTCTAGCACTGGGGCTTCCCAGGGGGCACAGTGGTTAAAGAATTTACCAGCCAGTGCAGGAGGTGCAAGAGACATGGATTCAATCCCTGGGTCTGGAAGATCCCATGGAGTAGGAAATGGCAACCCACTCCAGTAATTTTGCCTAGAAAATTCCATGAACAGAGGATCCTGGAGGGCTACAGTCCATGGGTCAGAGTCAGATATGACTGAGTGGCTGGGCACACACACACACAATTCAAACACTAAAAAAATATCATGATGCAAATTATGTGTTCCTTCTTTGTGTATGAGCCACTTACCTTTGGACCAATTTTGTGATATGGTTCTATGACTGGTATAGACATTGGTAAAAGAAAAATTCTTTCTAGAAAACTGTTAAGATGGAAGCAGTCCAGCTGGACATATTTAGGTGTATTTTTGCCCTGCTTACTGCTCAGTGATACTTCAGGGTGCAATTTAAGTCATTTCAAACATTCCAGCATGTACTGCATTCTAAGCTGCCTTGGCATAGATGCAAGCCTCTACATACACCAGTAACCTGCAGCCAAGTTTTTAATCTCATAGATCTTGAAATGGAAGAAGAGATTTGGAATGGAGAACTTTCACTGTCTCTTCCTGTTCCCCAAACTACTAGATTATTTAGAAGTTGGAGCACTAAAACAATAGTTAAGCATAAAACTATAATTAAAAAGGCTATTTGGGCAATTGCTGCCTTATTTTTGTCCCATTTCCTTACTTTTAAATTGTGATTAAGAAATGAGATTAAAAAGAGGCGGCATGCAAAATTTTGAACTAATCAATATTTGGTTGCAGTTCACCAGCTGAAATACAGAAATCTATACAATTATTTGAAAATTAATAATGTTAAAGTTTGTTTATTCAGTTGCTACTTTTTTTTGCTACTTTTTTAAAGTTGCTACTTTCCTTGCAATTTTCTATTACTATCCTATTTAGTAAATTATTTGCATAGAATGACTTACAATAAAAAAAGTGATAGTAAATATGGATTAGCATCATACTATGTACCCTATCACCGTATTTTGGCATTTATTTGCTTCATAATTGAAAGCTCATATGAGAAATAATGTTAGCACATGCCAGAAAATGAACTGTGATCTTGGGGGAACACGATGTGTACCCTTTAAATGTTAGATATCAGTTTAAGTTGCAATGTCAAGTTAAGTTACTTGAACTCATATTACAGATGTTAATGTTAAGGTGTGGGTAACAAAATTATATGTGCTTTCAGGGTTGTTTTGAGCACTGGGTAATATAAGTATCAAAGCATGTTCAAGAAACATTAATCCAGTGAAAATAGATTTAAAGTTATTTTAACTACTTTATTATTAATACTGGCTCCTAGTAAAAATAGAATTTGATGAGATTTCATAATGCTAAAATGTTCCTTACCATCTATTGTACAGCACACATCATCAAGGTGAATATCCAGCTTCCTTTTCTGATAGATGAACTGTGTTATATCAGGTTCTTCCCCTAACATTGCTCATGATTGTTGTTAATTTTAGCCTGGTGGCAATTAAGAATCCTGGTTTTCTTACCACCTGCAGAAGAGTTATTCATTAGGTAGGACACAATGAGGAACAGATAAGTGTCTACGGATAGATAACTGAAAGTCACTGCAATTCCCTTTAAATACTTTGACCACCTGTCAGGCTCTTTGGCAATACAAAATCATTTTTCTGTCAATTTTCAGTTTTCCAATATCTCAGGAAATTGAGAGAATATCAACCTCTTTAATTGTTGAAAAGAAGTCTCAGAACATCAGAGCCTTCTGTTTCTCAAGGCAAATGATTAGTTTGCTAAATATAAATAAAAATTCAATTTGCCTGACACTTCGAAATATCTAAAAGTAAATATGCAAATGGAAAATCTCCTTTGCCAGAGTTGCATTATAAATTAGGGTGAGCTTTAAAAAAAGAGAAGCAGTGAATTTAAAGTCTTTTTAATAACTTCTTTTTCTTCTGGTCCCCTCCTATCCCTATCAGCCTTTGCTTTCTTTTCTCTCTTTCAACCTTTCTCCTTTTGAAGTTCACAGATTTTAAAGGTACTATTGTTCTCTCTCATCTTTCCTTTCCTGCAGTTTCTTTCTGTTACCCTTTTGTTAGATGTCTATGGAGAATTGTATTTGCCGGTGACCTTTGAGTGGTTTTTGGCTCCAAGGATGTACTTTAGTTTCCTTAGTCTGGTGATCTGAGAAGTGGGCTTGAAAACCTGGTAAGTGAATATTGATTAACTTTGGTTGGTAGTGATTTTTGTCAGAGTCACTTTAGAATATAATCCAAGTATATATTATCCCACTACAACCTTTTATAATAATGTCTTCATTCTTCAATTTAGAATTAAGTATAAAATCAAAGCATAGAAACCTTAAACTTTTAATTGCAAATCATAGCCTACCATTTTCCTCAGAAATTGTACTATGCCTGTTCTCTCTTCTAGCTTCCCTTACCTTAAGGCCATTGGATCTTTTACTTAGTCATCGAATGCATCCAGCATGTTCTCTGTACATTCACAACAGAGGGGAGCCCTGGGTTTGGGCAGAGCAGTGCTGTGTGCTGGTGTGCCCCATCAATCTAGACCACGTGCTTCATCAGCCTTTGATCATATTAACCACAGTACTGCTATTTCATTATTAATCTTGTAGCCAACTATACTTCCAGATATACCCATCCTGTAACATTCACAACCAATTTTTTAATATATGACTCAATTTCCAACATTCCTACTAAACTTAATCTTTTTTCTTTGGACTGAACATTCTTCCCTGTTGAGGTAATTTTTTATCTGATTCTTTCATTTATCATCTCTCTCAACTGTATGCCATTCAAAATTTGATAAGCTTACTTTCTGAGTCCTACCCTAGTTATTAGCATTTTTGTATAGAACAAGAGCAAAGACAGAATCTTTCATCAAATTAGAAGAAAATTCTAGTCAAGTTGACATTAAACAATATCCTCTATGTATTCTTCTACCAGTTATAAATTTATTTCTGATCTTCCAGAATGTTAAGAAAGTCATGTCAAGTATATCAACAAAATTAAAATATTCTATGTGGTAGTTTCCAAATCAGTAATACCAGTAAAGTGGCTAAAACCTAAGTCAATGCACATGTAATTCTTTAATAAATCCTTTTTTGATTTCAAGTTATCTCAATTTTATTTTTAAAATGCCTATAAGCTGCTTGTTTAATAATTCTTTGCTTTTCCAGCATTTTATGTGACTATTAGTTTAATCACTTCCACATTAGAGATGTTTAACAGTCTATTAAGGCCAAATTTTACATGGAAATAAATCTATTTCATAATGTAAATCATCAAGGAAAAGGAATACATATAATAATTAGTTTTCCTAAAATGTATCTATGTTAATATCTATGTGTCTATGTTAAGTGAGGATGAGCGAACAAAGTTATTAGAATGCAATGGTATTTTACAAATTATGTGTTCATTCCCCTCTTCACAGAATGATTAAAACAGTCAAATGTCTAGTGTGTATTCAGTGTTGTACAGTAGAGAAACTGAAGTAAAAATTTGGCTTTTTTATATCCAGTACCCTTAAAGGACATGAAATCTAGATAATGAGACAAAAATAACAAAATTAGTAATAAGAATGCATATATAAATTAATGTTTTACATTCTTACTATTCAGTTGGACGTAGATGAAAGCTACAGCAGAGAGGAGAAAATAGCAGATTGGTATTGTCATTTAAAATCATATCTGTGCACTTTACCTCACTTGATCAGAAGGTTTTATGGTAGATAATTCATGACTGTGGTGTAATGTCTAAAATTCAAAATGTATTTATGTGCTGCCTTGACAACTGGAGGGCCTCAAATGGCCTTTCTGTAAGTTCCCCTACCCACAATGCTACTGCACAAATACAGTTCTCTAGCCAAATAACCCTGCTCATTAAAGGGACCAAATAAATCTCTTGCTTATAGCTGAGTATCACATTTCTGTTCCCTGCCAGTGCACAGTGTTCAAACAAGACAGTCGTATCTTTGCTTGTGTACTGGAGGCACCTCACCTTCATGATTCTACAAAACTCATGTTCCAGACCACAGCATCTGGGTGTTCACTCTGTTCCTGAGTGCAACACCCGTGGGGGCTATGAATAGCATGTGGGGGTCATCTTCTCCCAGGCTATATCTGTGACTAATAAACTACCATTGATCTCATTTGTCCCGAGCTGGGTGTTATATGTTCAGCCATTACCATAACCTTAGGAAAAGAAAAATCCTTTATTATTGGATGAATAGGTGGTGTTTAAAACACTAAACTGATATTGAAGAATTAGCCTATGAATAATGAAGGCATTAACTTAAATGGAAAATGAAAAGTAAGAAAAAATTCTGAATTAAAAAAAAATGGGGATAGGCATGGCCATGGTGTGTTCATGGTGTAAGATGAAGACTGTTCTGGCTAGAGTAGAAGGTGTTTTTGAGGAATAAATATATTTAATTAGAAATTATGGGCCATGAGAATTATTAAAAGGAACTGGATCCAATATGGTTTAAATTAATGAGTCATTTCAAAAGGAAGTACCCTGATGAAAGCCATATTTGAGGAACATTAGAAATATGGAAGCCAGAAAGTTATAAAATTTCAGGGTTATTAGAAATTCTAGGGACTTCCCTGGTGGCTCAGACAGTAAAAATCTGCCCGCAATGCAGGAGAACTGGGTTCAATCCCTAGGTCAGGAAAATCCCTTGGAGAAGGGAATGGCAACCCACACCGGTATTCTTGCCTGGAGAATTTCATGGATAGAGGAGTCTGGCAGGCTACCGTCCATGGGTCGCAAAGAGGCAGATATGACTGAGCTTTCAGGGAACTTTCACTTTCAAGGAACAAAACATTGAAATGTTAGGTTTCCCAGATGGCACAGTGGTAAAGAATCCACCTGCCAATGCAGGAGATGCAAGAACTTTTAGTTCTGTGTCCCTTTCAAAGCTTGGGTCTCCTCTCCCAGATTCTTGCCATGTGATTATCCAGTATAAGTTGAAGTTTGAACATGTGTCTTGCCTGCCTCCCATGCCATCTTTGGGTACCTCTACCTTGTGGAAAGTAGTAACTTGAATCTGATGCTTGTACATGTTTGTCCTATTATGATTACTGAGATCCAAAAAAACAAGTTTAATTACACTCCCATGGGAATAGAAACTTTTCTGTACTGTGGTTAGGACTCAAACAAGCTAACTGGACTGCCTAACATAATTGGAGCAGAGGTGCAAAGTGGAATTTGAATTCAGATTTTCCAGTTAGTAGTCTTTTCATTATACTACTGTTGTCATTTACAAAGGCGGGTAAGTGAAAACATGTATCTATGGATTCTTTTACCTTTTGCAATTGGAAAAGCATGATCTAATTTTGTGATGAGAAGCATAGAATGAAATGACTATATATATTGGCTTTTTTTTAACATACATTGACTCAGACTTTCTCATCTTTAAGGATTACTGAATTTTAACATCTTGAAAGTGTGTAAGAATAATAAAAGTAATTACTGCCTGTTTTTTAAGTGTAATTAGTTAAAGTTTCTGTTATTTTGTTTCAAAGGACTATATATGCTAATTCTTTCAAAAGGGATATTCTTCTCCATAGGGAGTTTTCTGGTAATCATGACTCTGGAAAGCACCTTTGCATTAGTCAAATCCACATAGGAAATGTGGATTCAGACGCTTTCAAATAGTTTAGATTCTCAAACTACAAAAGCTGATGCCATGTAATTGTTTTGAGATTACAACTAGCATAATTATTTTAAAAATCCGACTCAAAACTCAGGAGCTATAGCGTTTTTATGTGAGAGGAATTGATGGCTCTGCATTTTGTGTTCTATTTTCTGTTAGTGTCATTCTGGTGTTGATAAATGCAGACATTGTTATAAATTGGGTAGCCCTGGCATACGAAAAGGCATCTACCTTTTTTGTTTTCATTTGAAAGATTACAATATAAGTTGAAGCATCAAATGTATTGTGGTATGTATTCAAGTGTAATTCATCTGATTTCTTTCTGTCTAAACTGGAATCGTAAAGTTGAATATCACATTAAGGTCTGCATTAGTTATTCAGGTGCTAGGATCTTTTTTTTAACACAGAAATGCCCTGGAGCATTAAATCTTTTTTTATATTCATTTTAGTAACTAGAAAAAGAACTTTGTAGTGGTTGCTTGAAAATGAAAACTGCTGGGAACTGAGGGAGAGGAGATGTATGCAGTTCTTTGTCCTGAGTCTCAGCTTGTGGGGCACACAATTCTTCCACGAAGAATGAGTTCTGTGGGATTTTTATACCTTTATTATAGAAAATAGAAGTTTGAACTTGGGGATATTTTCCCCTTTTTTATGACATTGTAATGTTCTGGACAGATAAATTCCAAACTCTAAGGAGCAATCTAAAACCTTTGAAACATAAAGACTGAAAGTAACAATATGTTACAAACAAAAGGAGCTTTGTAAACTCTACAATAAGAAGTCACTTCATCACATTACCTTTCAAATTTCTCTTCAAAGCAGGCAAAACTTCCTAGTCTGAGTATATTGTTAATAAAATACAGCACCAATTCCCATGACAATTTATTGAACTACACTCACCTTCTGTTATTACCAAAAGACTTTTGAAGAAACCTCAAGCCCAGGTGCAGCATGCCCATGGGTTTAGGGGGGTGGGAACTGGAATAAAGGGAAACGTGGGAACTAAATGAAAGCTCTGAGCAAGGACATGATTTATCTCACTCATAAGTTAATAGTTTCCATGAGCAAATTATAAATCTGACGGGACATATTGAGGTGTCCACTCAGTCCAACATATTGTACCATTCCTGTGATTGTTTATTTCTACTGATGTTTAAGGAAGTTTTCACTTTTCTCTTGGCAGATAAGAGAACTAATCATTAATCTGGAGGTAACAGACATATTATCCCAGAGTTGGGAAGGAGGCCATTTTCAGAGATACTCTGGCCCTTCAACTACTGATAACTTTAGGAATGGCTAGGAAGCTTCTTCAGTAACCTAACATAAGTTCAAATGATGCTTGCTGTCGTTTTGGTGAAGATAAAACTTATATGGATATATTGTGAATACCAGCAATGGAGCTCAAGCAGGAAGGGAGGGCAGAGATGATAATTCCAGGTGACAGTCCTTGATCCGACTTATTAGGAATAGAAAACACCCTTTTTTGAATTCCCAGATATTATGTAGGATTATGTTAACCTACTTACAGTTACAGGATCACAATGACTTTAGACCCAGTTGCTCTAGTGGTAAAGAATCTGCCTGAAAATGCAGGAGACACAAGAGACTTGGTTTCGATCCTTGGGTTGGGAAGATCCCTGGAGTAGGAAATGGCAACCTACTCCAGTATTCTTGGCTGGAAAATCCCATGGACAGAGGAGCCTGGTGGGCTACAGTCCATGGGGTCACACAGAATTGGCCATAACTGAGCAACTGAAAACACACACACACACCCAGAAGTATGAGAATAGAATTGGGAAAAAGCAGTCAGGAGGCTACTGCAGGAGCCACTTGAAAGAATGTGGTGGCATGAGTCAGAAGGGTTGCTATAGACATGGAGTCAGATGCATAGATTTAGAGTGAATGTAAAGATACATTTAGTATGTTTGTCTGATGGATCACTATGTGATGTGAGGGCAAGAAAGGGGACAAAGGTGACTCTAAATTTTATTTCTTTAATCTGAGCAATAGGTGAATGGAGGAATTTTATGTGTGATTTTAGACCACTGGAGGAGAAATAGATTGAGGAAAAGAAAACAGATATTTGGTTTCAGATATGTGAAGTTTGAAATGCCAATTAGATATCCAAGAGGAGATGTGAGCAAATGGAAATATGAATATGATATCTAGTGACAGGTAGAGAACAGAGAAACATTTAAGTGTATCAGTAGGAAGATATTTAAAGTCATAAGCATGAATAACAACAGGAGTGAGTATAGATAATGAGGGCAGTTCCTAGAGTATGCTTTATGGTATAAAGTTTGTGATAAATACCTTATCCTGTGAGTCAAAAACCCTGCCATGAAAGTCTGTGCCACAACCCTGAACACTGACTTCTATATTTTCCCAGTGCCAGGCTGATGTTCCTATTATTTCTACCCCCTAACTATCAAAGATGGGTTTTATTTTCTTAACTGAATAAAATTCTATTCAACAGACTGTTCAAAACTTTACGAAATGATACTGGATGCTTGGGGCTAGTGCACTGGGATGACCCAGAGGGATGGTATGGGGAGGGAGGAGGGAGGAGGGTTCAGGATGGGGAACACGTGTATACCTGTGGCGGATTCATTTTGATATTTGGCAAAACTAATACTATTATGTAAAGTTTAAAAAAAAAAAAAAACTTTACGAAATGAGCTGGCTTTTGCTCAAGTAAAGCCTCCTAAGCAGAAGTTAACTCTTCATTAGTCGAAAGACTTGGGAGTCCAGTCACACAATTTCTAAGACATGACATAGTGAAAAAACTCAACAGCCTCCAGACACTTGATGTCTCTCCTGCACAGTGAAATGGGATAGGAGCTGCCTGATGTCATTTCATTGTTCCCAGTTCTTCCTGAGAAGGTTGGGAAGGAGTAGAGAAATGAGAAACAGTGTGTCTTCCATCACAATTGATATAAGCAGAAATAAGGCATATCACGTGACGAGTGTTCTTTCTGCCCTTTCGAGTTCATGGCTGAGACTCTTATAACAAAAGACAGATTAATGAGAGAAAAATAGACAGAAGTTTCTCTGTACCTCATGTATACATGAAAGGTCTTCAGGGAGAAATGAGTAACTCTTCAAGGTGGTTTAGAATTCAGTATGAAATGCCATATTAATATGAAAATACTTTTTAATGGTAGAAGCAATGGCTTTTAGGAAAGATGAATGGGTCTTTAGAAGAAACGATGGAAGATGTGATAGCCTGTGGCAAAGTTTGTCTGGTTGGTGTGATTTCCTCTCCTGTGATAAGAGTCCATCTTCCGTGGTTGATAACATTCCTGGATAGGGGATGCATGCCAAGTGAGCTCCTTTGGAAGCTATGTCTTTTGAGAGACAAGGGGAATTTAGAGAAAGCCTCTCCCTGCATTTGTTGTTTATCAGCTGCCAATAGCTCACACACACACACACGAAAATCAATATACCGAAGCAGCATATTTTGGGATTCCATGTCTAGGTGTGCCTCAGTGGTTATGAGTTACCCTTTATCTGCAGCCTCTGAATGGCTTTACCGGTATGCCCCATAGAGAAATACAGAAAGCCTCTGTTAGCATAACGGTTGGTCCTGACACTTACCCAGTGCTCTGTACTGTAGCTGTTTGGCCTTCAGCTTCTCTTCTCCCAGAAGGAAGTGTTTTGAGCTTCTGACCATGAAACATAAGGATTATTTACTTCAAGACATTTGACACACTTCTGTTGCAGGGTATATTTTGTGATCATGCGCTTCTGTTGTTCCAAGGACTGGGACTCCTAGTAAATTTTTCTGGTGCTCAGTTGCTGTATAGCAAAAACCGAATTGCTTAAGATGCTAACTACTTTATTAAATCCTGCAAATACGTGGTTAAGGAATCTGGAAAGGCTTGACTAGGTGATTCTTTTGCTCCGTGTGGTATCAACAGGTGTCATGGGATTAACCTGGAAAGTCACAGGTAACCAAGAAGTCCTGACAAGGAGCTAGGATTGATTTTAGTGCTGAAGATTCTGGACTTTGAGCTGATGCTATAATGGGATAAGACTTCCAGGGACCTTGAGAGAGGATAATTTTCAGGGACATAAATTGTTGGAGGCCAGAGGATAGACTATGTAGGGAGTCATTTAATGTCACCTCCAATGATCCCTACCTCTAGTATTCCTGCAGCAAGGACCTTACATGAAAGGGGTATTGCTTCTTTTTTCCCCAACTTTGTCCTTTGTGTTTGTTTTCGCCCACCCTACAGACTCTCCCTTGATCATTTTCTGTCCACACTTGTCCTTCTATCCTCAAATGTGCACACTCACTAAGACCTCTGCTGCTGCTGCTGCTAAGTCGCTTCAGTTGTGTTCCGACTCTGTGAGAGCCCATAGACGACAGCTCACCAATCTCCTCTGTCCCTGGAATTCTCCAGGCAAGAATACTGGAGTGGGTTGCCATTTCCTTCTCTGCACTAAGACCTCTTCCTTCCCCCAACTCTGACCATTTGAATGTCTACATCTATACCTCAACGTTTTTCTCTTTTGATCTGTATTCTCTTGGATCTTTCCATCATTCTAATCTCACCAAAAACATTGCCTCTTTAAAGAGCTGTCTTTGTATTCAAGCTGAAGTACTTACCTTAATAAAATAAATTTCTTAAAATGGAGACTAAAGCCATACTGAAGTGAATTGAAAAGAGAATGGAAAAGCTAGAATTAAAATTTTACATGTGAAGAAAAATTGAGCAAAGCGGAGATCAATGTGTTGGTGGTGGTGACAAGGTTATTGGCATGATTCCTATGAACATTCTGCATCCCTCCTTCAGGAGAAAGCCTTGACCATTTTATCCACCTCCATATGGTGTAAGCAAATTCAGCCTTAGATGTATATTTTCATCTGAATTATTTTCTTTGGTTGAATTTATTGGTCTTTGTTTCCCAACATCTGTTTCTTCTCTTCTATTCTTTAATAATAGATGAAGGATAATGGGAAGTATCCAGGAACTGACACTGATTAGAAATATACCTGACAGTGAGACTCCAAATTCAGTTTCAATATAATCTAAATGTCTCTATTTGAAGAAGTTACTTACCTGTAAAATAATATTTTACAAACTCTCGTAGTGTCCTTTAATTTCCCCAATTCCATGTGAATATTTGAAGATCACAGTTTATTTACAGCCACTATGAATAATTTGCATTTTTAGTTGTGAAATATGGGCATAGATAAACAATTATCTAACCTTCCAGGGAGCTTTTTAATTTAATTATTAGAAATCTACTCACTTATTATTTGTCTTCAACAGAAAAATAATTAACAGATGTTATATTTTCCACATATATTTTAATTTTATGCAAATAAGTTGATATTCTATCTAGGTTAACATCACAGGCATATCAAAATGAATTAGTTCAAATAAAATGAAATGAGAACATATTCTCTTTTTAAATAAATACTATATATTTAATATTTTATTGTGTATAAACCTCTAACTTCCTACATCTAGAATAGCATAAAAAAACCCTGCCATTTTAGTTTCATATAAAAGTTCAACTAAAAAGTTAACCATATGTTCAATTAAGAAACTTATCCCTAATTATGAGTTTCATAACAAAAATTATTTTCTCCTGTGAGGAACAGAGACAGACTTTTGTGAAAATGCAGTTTGAAATTTTTTGGCAAACTGCAATTTGAATTTTCCATCAGCATTTCAAAAATAAGTTTGTCAGTATGACAAAAGGAAGACAATGCAGCCGCCTACTTTTCCTGACACCTGCTGTGCTTCCCAAATGATGATTCTGGCATTTGTGCTTTGCTATAGCAAAGAAAAGAAATAAAACTAGGGTTCAGATAAGGTCCAATTCTGTAATACAGTCTGTAACTTCTGAATGACCAACACAAGGCTGAAACACATCTACTTTAATATTTTGGCATCTAGCTCAATATTTCTCCCCTGAACTCAATGATGCTAGGTAGATGGTACATTTTTAAATCAACTATTTTTTTTATTATATTTATGAACACACAGAGAAATGTGCTCTTGTGAATTCTAAAGAAACTGTTTAGGTGCATTAAAAAACAGAAATCAAGAAGTCTTGCTTTTAGAGTAAACCTTGATGATGTTATCTCCATGGCAACTTAATCATTAAAAAAACAATTGGAGTATAATTGCTTTACAATGTTGTGTTCAGTTCAGTTCAGCTCAGTCTCTCAGTTGTGTCTGACTCTTTGCGACCCCATGAACCGCAGCACGCCAGGCCTCCCTGTCCATCACCAACTCCCGGAGTTTACCCAAACCCATGTCCATCGAGTTGGTGATGCCATTCAGCCATCTCATCCTCTGTCGTCCCCTTCTCCTCCTGCCCTCAGTCTTTTCCAGCATCAGAGTCTTTTCAAATGAGTCAGTTCTTCGCATCAGGTGGCCAAAGTACTGGAGTTTCAGCTTCAACATCAGTCCTTCCAATGAACACCCAGAACTGATCTCCTTTTGGACTGTGAAGAAAGCTGAGCACAGAAGAACTGATGCTTTTGAACTGTGGTGTTGGAGAAGACTCTTGAGAGTCCCTTGGACTGCAAGGAGATCCAACCAGTCCATTCTAAAGGAGATCAGCCCTGGGATTTCTTTGGAAGGAATGATGCTAAAGCTGAAACTCCAGTACTTTGGTCACCTCATGCAAAGAGTTGACTCTTGGAAAAGACTCTGATGCTGGGAGGGATTGGGGGCAGGAGGAGAAGAGGATGACAGAGGATGAGATGGCTGGATGGCATCACTGACTCGATGGACGTGAGTCTGAGTGAGCTCCGGAAGTTGGTGATGGACAGGGAGGCCTGGCGTGCTGCGATTCATGGGGTCACAAAGAGTCGGATGCAACTGAATGACTGAACTGAACTGAACTGATCTCTTTAGGAATGACTGGTTGGATATCCTTGCAGTCCAAGGGACTCGCAAGAGTCTTCTCTAACACCACAGTTCAAAAGCATCAATTCTTCGGTGCTCAGCTTTCTTTATAGTCCAACTCTAACATTGTGTTATTGCTGCTATGTAACAAAGGAAACTAGCTATATATATACATATATCCCCACCCTCTTGAAACTTTCCCTTACCTCCCTGCCTCCATCCCATCCCTCTAGGTCCTCACCATATTGAGCTGAGCTCCCTGTGCTATACAGAAGCTTTCCACTAGCTATCTATTCCACACATGGTAGATTATATATGTCAGTGCCACTCTCCCATTTCATCCCACCCTCTCCTTCCCTTCTAGATTCCATATATATGCATTAATATATGATATCTGTTTTTCTTATTTTCTTCACTCTGTATGACAGAGTTCAGGTCCGTCAAATCACTTTTTATATACTAGTGCCACAGCAGGCTTATCATTCAATAATATATATGATAAAGGTAAAACGTGCCTTTAAAATGTGAGTATCTAGTTATACTACCTAACTTCACCAATGTAGAAGTGAAAGCTTGCATAATTTTAGTAACTTTTGGGGGGCCACACAGTTTTCCTGGAACAATATCAAATCTGACTTTTGGCCATTTTGTGTATTACATTTCAAGACCAATTGCCCATTAGAAACTCAAGTTATTTTTCAAAATCTAAGGCCACCAGTAGCTTGCATTCTATTTCAGTTGGTCTGGGTAGTGACACAGTCATCTCTGAGTGTGATATGTAGGTAACTAGGGGAATGGCTATTTACTGAAGACTTGCCTTATTTGGTCACTGTAGGTCACAGAATGTTAATCTTCATCAGTGGAACAGATACTTGTTTAGGTGAGTTGGATCCAGATTAAGGTAGGTAGCCTCCTTAGGATATGTTATACGCGGCATGGAATTCTCATATCATCATTTGGGAACTGATACTTTCTTGTTCCTACAGCTTTTACTCAGAGCACATGTTGCTGCTAAGGAACCAAAACCTCAATAGGACATCTTAGTGTGTCGTAAGATACAGTTTATGCATGTGTGTGTTTACTTTTTCTGAATACCAGAATGTCTACAAAGAGAAGTGTTTAACATTTCAGACAACTTCCTATTGACCAAAAACTGCAGGTATTCAAACCTCGTTTCATACAGACTAGAAGGCAACATTTCCTTTTTCATTTTTTTTCTATATTAGTAAAAATTAAGTACTATTTCTGGTCCAGTATTTTATGTTTTCCCAGATTCCGGGCAGAAAATATATCAAGGCATATTGTAAATAGTGCTGCAGTGAACATTAGGGTGCATCTATCTTTTTGAATTACAGTTTTCTCTGGATATATGCCCAGGAGTGAGATTGCTGGATCATATGGTAGCTCTATTTTTAGCTTTTTAAGGATACTCCATGCTGTTCTGCACAGTGGCTGTACCAGTTTACATCCCTACCTACAGTGTGGGAGGATTTCTTTTTCTCCACATCCTCTCCAGCACTTATTGTTTGTAGATTTTTTTGATGATGGCCATTCTGATGGTATGAGGTGATATCTCATTGTAGTTTTGATTTGAATGTCTTAAAGAGCACAGTTTTAAAATTAGAGAACTGTAGGCTTGGGTCCTGTGTCTGCTAGGTTCTAGTTTGATAAGTTACTCATTACTTTTACTTTCTAAATTCTTCACTTCCTAATCTTTAAAATTATAATACCTTTATTTTCACTTGTAAACATTAAATATAAAAAACTATTAAGTTCATTATATTAATATCAATATATTTGTAGATAAAACTATTAATTTCATTAAATATAAAACTATTAATGTAGTGCCCAAGACATATGTCTGTTTATAATCATTATTAATTAATCAATAAGATTTCATTATTGCATGAATCAATGAAATAACTGAGTAAATGAATAATACATGAACTGAATATCTGTGTCCCCCCTAAATTCCTATGTTGAAACCCTAATCCACAATATTATATTTGGAGGTGGGGCTGTTAGGAGGTAATTACAGGGGTAGAAACTTTATGAATAGAATTAATGTCCTTATTAGAAGTGACCCAAAGAGATAATCTCTCTTTCATCTAAGGACACATAAAAATCTGTGAGAAATAAGATTCTGTTGTTTAAGACACTGTGTATGCAGTTATAGCAGCTGAAACAGAGTAACACAGAAATATTGGGATAATTATAGGATGCTCACAGAAAGAAAGAAAAACCTAGGGAAGCAAGCATAGGAATCATGAGATCCATGAGTTTCCCTGATATTTTCCAGTAGCTTCAAAACAGTGTCTTTGGAGTGTTTCATCTGCCTCTTGCTCATTTGTTATTCTCAAGATTTTAATTTCTGGAAGGGAGTATGAGTGGCCCACTTGGGTCAGGTGTACTCCGCAAGGATGAAGGGAGGAGCCTGCAGAGTGATAGATCTTTGACAGCCATTTCTATGAAGAACACAGGAAAAGTGAAAATTCTTCCACAAAGGAAAAGAGGGAGACTGATTTTCAAAGAAAATGGATGAGTGAGAATGGCTGGAAAATATCTAACAAATTCATACTAGATTTATCCCTAGTATGTTTAAAATATAAAGAGAAAGTCATAGACATAAATATTTTTCTCATAGATACAATTTTAAAATGTCTCTACTTTGCATAACTGTACATTGTGCACATGTGCATGCATGCATTCACTATCCTGTTTCTGCAGAGTGATAGCCTGAAGACCAAATGACAAGTACTTGGTCTTGAGTGATTCCCCTCTCTCCTGTTATGTCATAATATGATGTGATAGTCTATTAACTGAACATAAAGTTATGTTTATCTACCTCTAATGCACTTTATATACGTTAGCAGGAGAAAGATCACTGGAAAGGTAAGACTACTAAGATATATGATTAAACATGTATATGGGATCTAGTATGGAAATAAAACCCAAATTGTACTTGATTTTCTTCTACATGGTACGGATTGTGGGTCAATACATCTATTAAACCACCATCCAGTGTAAGACTCCTCCAGAGCCTAGAGAAATCAACCAAGAAAGCAACCAACAAACTTAATTTTCCAGATAACCTCATGACTAGGTTTTTGGAAGTTAGTTAATTTTCACCAATCTCTGCGTTTATGTAAATTGTCAGGTATAAGATTTGGAAGGTTAGTTGAGGTGGATAATGTCTTTCTTCTGCTCTTTCCGTGTATGGTACCTACCCTGAGTCATGGAGGTAATGTGTTTTAAGGTGTCAGCCTGCAAGTGTGAGGCTTGTGTGTTCATTGATTAATTGATTACCCGTGCAGATTAAGTAACAGACATGGCTATAAGACAAATAGTTGCAGAGGTGATAGGGGTTTCCAATATTCTAAACTAGAGTGAAGGCACCTATGTTCCTAAAGATAACCATACCAAATGCTGTTTCTTGATTTCCCTGCCTTACTGATGGTGGCATACAGCAGCTCTCTGGGTCACATCTACAGTACCATTCTTACTTTTTCATTGATGGGTTGAACCAGATTTCCTTTCATGAGTGACTGAAAGCCTTGACCATCTTTCCTGTTTTGTTTTGCAGTAATGTAACCATAATTTTGGACATAGTACAGAAAAGAAAGTGTCCCAATCACTTGAACTTCAGCTGTACTTTTCTAGGGTCCTATTTTATAGTGGCTATATTATTGTCCTTATTTTACTGTTTTATTACTATGAATATTCTATCAAATACTGAAACATTCTTTTGTCCTCCTGTTTAGTGGCATGAGCAATGCTCAATGACTAACTCTTAGGTTCCAAATTAGTGAAACTATTGTTGGATCCCTTAATAGAAAGTATGTTATCCCTTGAGTGGAATAATCTTAAAGTCTATAGAACCTGATCTCTTGGTGAAAAAATTAGAAATATTATGAAGGTATATATTTGAGTACAAACTTGAAGTCACTAACCATTCCAACTGTTGGTTCTGGGACCCATGCATTTTACATGTATATGGGATCTAGTATGTACTGGACTAGACAGGAGAAACGGCAACATTAATTGGCATCTTATTTCAATCACATCCTACAAGTCAGTATGTCATCACATCATTCATAAAATTGTCTCTGGATGATAAAGTAGATGGTACTAGAGAATCCCAAAGGCATCAGTCTGTTGCTGTACTTTTGCTGTCAAATAAGGGGTATGAGTAAGTCAGTACTATGTAAGGTAGTGTGTGATGGATAGTATACCATTTGTGCATGCTTAGTCACTCTGTCGTGTCTGACTTTTTGTGACATTTATGGACTGTACCCTGCCAGGCTCCTCTGTCCATAGAATTTTCTAGGCAAGAATATTGGAGTGAGTTGCCATTTCCTCCTCCAGGGGATCTTCCCTACCCAGGGATTGAACCCTCATCTCCTGTGTCTTCTATGTTGCAGGCAGATTCTTTACCTGTTGAGCCACAGGGGAAGCCCACAGTATACAATGTGTGTGGCAAATCTATTTGTTGAAGTGCTGGCAGTTATTTGAAGGGAAGGGAGGCACATTCATTTCTACAATAAAGTCTATTCCAGGGAAGGGAAAGTATAACTTTTAATATAAAATGGGCTCAGTGTAATAACTTGCTTCTAGATTGGCTTCTTGAAGACATCAAGTTAAATGGGAATCAGTTTGATTTATTTGTTGTTAGTTTGTTTATTTTCATTGCTGGAAACGTACAATCTAGACCACATTAGTCAAATCAGATTTAGTGGGTAGAAATCCAGTGACAGCCTCTATTCTGATATATTGGGCATTTTTATGAGTCCATTTTTATATCCATAGATCATTCTTGCACTGGGCTAGATGGCAAGGGTACTGATTTTCATCTACAGAATAGATCATTATATCTACTTGATTGCTTAAAGCCTATAATATAGAGAGAGTTTTCTGATGGGCTTTTACAAGGAACATGGGCATCCTTATTGTTTGAGAGTATTCTGAAGAGATCCATTTCATGTTTACCCCTTCCTCTGGTGGGCAAAATGAGGTCCTATACATCAGTAACTTGTTTATAATCTGTTTTTGTTTACCTATTTTTTAAAGCTATTTATTTATTTTTAAATTTTTGGCTGTGCTCAGTCTTCATTGCTACAAGTGGGTTTTCCTTAGTTGCAGCAAGCAGGAGTTGCTCTCTAATTGTGGAGTACGGGCTTCTCTTTGTGATGGGTTCTCTTTGTGAAGGAGCATGGGCTCTAGGATGTGTGGGCTTCAGTTGTTGCAGCTCATGGGTTCTAGAGCACAAGATGAGTAGTTGTGGCACATGGGCTTAATTGCCCTGAGGCACATGGAATCTTCCCAGAATAAGAGTCAATCCATGTCTCCTGCATTGGCAGGTTGATTCTTAGCCACTGGACCACCAGGGAAGTCCTGATATATATATATATATATATATATATATATATATATATATATATATATATATATTTTTTTTTTTTTAAGATAAATACCTTGGTTTATACTTACTTTACAGAAATATAGTTTTTAGTAGGTTAATTTTTTTCTCAAAATGCTACAATATAAATTTTAATTCTTTTAGCTTACACTTTTTTTTGGTCTTGTTGTTTTTCTTTTTTCCTGTTACTATTTTTTTTAATCTTAGTTCTTATCATTATTGGAGTATAATTGCTTTGCAATGTTGTGTTAGTTTCTGCTGTATAAAAAAGTGAATCAGCTGTGTGTATACATATATCCCCTCCCTCTTGAGTCTCCCATACAGTTCTGGGGCTTGCTATTGTAAACTCAGTCTTCATATCCAAGATGTTCAGGAGATTGAGCACCTGTAATGGATAGGTAGCTTGGATCTCTCAGAGCATGAATCAGGCCACATATGTTTTTGAGATTCTTTCTCACCTGAAACTTAAACATGTAGGAATCATTAACTACAAAGGCTAACTCAGTGAGAAAGAATGAAATTTCAGCATAATCTCACCCACTTATGCCTCATTCACCTCCATGGAGATAAATTTCCTGATAGCTTTGTATTATTCATAGTCGTACTAAGTTTCTTAGAGATATTTCCTTTGCAAGCTGGACAGTAATTTTAGGAAGGAAAAATAAGATCAACTACTGAAATTTTTCTCATAGGTTTAAAAAAATACGCAAAAGTAACTCACACACACACACACAAAAACAAGTGCACACTCACTGTGATATATCGTTAAAAAATAACAATACAATAAGATCTATTTGAAGGTTTTATAGAATTTGTTTGTAACACATTTTAATGAAATATCAATAAAATTGATATGACTGAATAGATTTCTATTTCATTTGGAAAATGTAAAAAACAAATATGCAGTGTGAATTTTTTATGAATTTAATAACTCTCAATTAGAACATAATTCACATTCTTGGTTCATACCAATTGCCAACTTGATATACAATTTGTTTTATTTGATTTTATTTGATTTACAATATTAGTTTTAGATGCACAGCTTCAGATTCTTTTACATTATTATAGGTTATTAAAGATATTGGCTATATTTCCCTGTGCTATACAATAAATCCTTGATTACTTCTTTTATACATGGTAGTATGTATCTGTAATCCCATATTCCTAATTTATCCCTCTCACTCCTCCATCCCTTTTCCCCTTTGGTAACCATAAGTTTCTTTTCTATGTCTGGGAGTTTGTTCCTGTTTATCAGATAAGTTCATTTCTGTCTTTTTTAAGATGCCATATAAGGGATAATATGCAATATTTGTATTTCTCTGCCTGATTTACTTCATTTAGTATGATAATCTCTAGGTCCATCATGTTGCTGCAAATGACAGTATTTCAGTCTTTTTTATGGCTCAGTAATATTACATTGTATATATGTAACACATATTCTTTATCCATCCATCTATTGCTTCCATGGTCTTTGCTGTGGTAAATACAGCTGCTATGAAAATTGGAGTGCATGTATCTTTTTGAGTTAGAGTTTCTGTCTTTTTTGTATATATGACCAACTTTACACGGGCTTTAAATGTAGTATTTAAAATCTCCCTTTATTCTTAAAAGTCTGTATCTCCTATAGAGGACAACTATTTTTGCCACCTAATCAGTAAAAGAAATAACATGTAAAATCAATATGTGTCTATATCTTGAGGAAGCATTCCAGCAGGTTTCATAAGACCTTTGTGTAAGAGGATTCTGTAAACATCATGTATAAGTTTGTGGGCTTCCCTGGTGGCTCAGATGGTAAAGAATCTGCCTGCAAAGCAGGAGACCTGGATTCAATCCCTGGGTCAGGAAGATCCCTTGGATAAGGGAATGGCATAAGGACAGAAATGGTATGGACCTAATAGAAGCAGAAGATATTAAGAAGAGGTGGAAAGAATACACAGAAGAATTGTACAAAAAAGATTTTCACAACCCAGATAATCACAAAGATGTTATCACTCACACACACCTAGAGCTGGACATCCTGGAATGTGAAGGCAGGTGGGCCTTAGGAAGCATCACTACGAACAAAGCTAGTGAAGGCGATGGAATTCCAGTTGAACTATTTCAAAACTAAGAGATGATGCTGTGAAAGTGCTGCACTAAATATGTCAGCAATTTTGGAAAACTCAGCAGTTGCCACAGGACTGGAAAAGGTCAGTTTTCATTCCAATCCCAAAGAAAGGTAATACCAAAGAATGTTCAAACTATTGCACAATTGCACTCATCTCACACGCTAGTAAAGTAATGCTCAAAATTCTCCAAGCCAGGCTTCAGCAATATGGGAACAGTGAAATTCCAGATGTTCAAGCTGGTTTTAGAAAAGGCAGAGGAACCAGAGATCAAATTGCCAACATCCGCTGGATCTTGGAAAAAGCAAGAAAGTTCCAGAAAAACATCTATTTCTGCTTTATTGACTATGCCAAAGCCTTTGACTGTGTGGATCACAATAAACGGTGGAAAATTCTGAAAGAGATGGGCATACCAGACCACCTGACCTGCCTCTTGAGAAACCTGTATGCAGGTCAGGAAGCAACAATTGGAACTGCACATGGAACAACAGACTGGTTCCAAATAGGAAAAGGAGTCCGTCAAGGCTGTATATTGTCACCCTGCTTATTTAACTTATATGCAGAGTACATCATGAGAAACACTGGACTGGTGGAAGCACAAGCTGGAATCAAGATTGCCAAGAGAAATATCAATAACCTCAGATATGTATATGACAGCACCCTTATGGCATTAAGTGAAGAAGAACTAAAAAGCCTCTTGATAAAAGTGAAAGAGGAGAGTGAAAAAGTTGGCTTAAAGCTCAACGTTCAGAAAACTAAGATCATGGCATCTGGTCCCATCACTTCATGGCAAATAGATGGGGAAACAGTGGCTGACTTTATTTTTTGGGGCTCCAAAATCACTGCAGATGGTGATTGCAGCCATGAAATTAAAAGACACATGCTCCTTGGAAGGAAAGTTATGACCAATCTAGACAGCATATTAAAAAGCAGAGAAATTACTTTGCCAACAAAGGTCCATCTAGTCAAGGCTATGGTTTTTCCAGTAGTCATGTATGGATATAAGAGTTGGACTCTAAAGAAAGCTGAGCACAGAAGAATTGATGCTCTTGAACTGTGGTGTTGAGAGTCCCTTGGACTGCAAGGAGATCCAACCAGTCCATCCTAAAGGAGATCAGTCCTGGGTGTTCATTGGAGGGACTGATTTTGAAGCTGAAACTCCAATACTTTGGCCACCTGATGCGGAGAGTTTACTCGCTTGAAAAGATCCTAATGCTGGGAAAGATTCAGGGCAGGAGGAGAAGGGGACAGCAGAGGATGAGATGTTTGGATGGCATCACCGACTCATTGGACATGGGTTTGGGTGGACTCTGGGTGTTGGTAGTTGACAGGGAGGCCTGGTGTGCTGCGGTTCATGGGGTTACAAAGAGTCAGACATGACTGAGTGACTGAACTGAACTGAACCCACTCGAATATTCTTGTCTGGAGAATTCCATGGACAGAGGACCATGGTGATCTACAGTTCATGGGGATCACAAAGAGCTGGATATGACTGAGGAACTAACACTTTCATAAGTGTTGTTTGAGGGTTGTATAAACTGAAGCATAACTTAAATTTCTTGAGCTCTTTGTCTAAAGCCATCACTGTGACTTTATTTTCCTCATACATTTGAAGTGCATTTTTTTAGTGGTCCAATGTGCCTCTAATGGACAATAAATTGTCTTTTATATCATTCCAATCAGATCTCCTGAAGTTAACAGGGAAGGGGGAAACCTAAAGATGAACACTAATTTGTCCACACTTCGATGCATGAGGTTTACTTCTCTCATTCTCTGCAACAATGCAAACTTGGCTATTGTCTTACATGATGGGTAGCTAGGTAATTTCCAACTAATAAGGTAGCACTTGTCACCATAAATTAAATGGATAGAATGAGTCGTTAAGATATATCAAATAAAATATATGCATTTCTTTTTGTGAATGGTGTTAAGATTGAGGTTTAGCACACAGAAAACACTGCAGACTCTTTAACTTCTAATTGAGAAGACTTCTGATAGGGGACTGAGTAAATTCTGAATACACCCCCACTTCTACCAAGCTTCATATCTTAAGCTTCAAACACAGAACAATAAAGATATATTATTGTCAATGAAAAGACATAGCTGAAAAGAGAAAAATAGTAATGTTCAGTTACTAAAAGGGACTTCCTAGCGGTGGCAGTAAAATGGAAGTTGAAGCTGTATGACTCACTGAGGTACTGGGGCCAGTACAGCCCTTAGAGCCTGAGGTGTTAATGTACTTGAGGGATTCAGAGTTGTCATTTTAAACCCTGCTATGAGCAGAGCTGTACCTGATTTAACTTAATAAAGTCAGTAGCTCAGAAAGCAGTGCATACTTACTGAAACTTCCAACTGCAGGTTAAATTGTACCAATGGGAAAAATTGGACCCAGCTATGGCTGTTAGGGAAAGTGAGTCCCAGTTTCACAATACCTGTGCAGCTGGGCTGAGATTCTCTTGGTCAGATGGGAAGGTTTTGTAACTCATCCATGTGGAAGAAGCTTTTAGTGGTTTTTTAAAGCTTTATTTCTATTTCTTAATTTTAAACCAAACAAGCACTGGTAAACAATGTGAAGGGACTATCCGAGACAAGAGTCCCATTCAGGATACAATGAGGACAGTGACCCACACTGAGTAGAGTAAGCTGTGCATCTGCTCAGAAACCAGCATTGCAGAGCAGATTTCCTGCCTGCTCTGTACAACAATGCAACACCACCTCATTCTCTCCCTTCCACCATGTGTTATTTTTCTGGTTTGTCATTTATTTCCACCTGACAAATTGCACATTTATACATTTCTTATCTCTCTTCCCTCATTAAAATACAAGCTTCATACATCAGGGTTATTGCTGATTTTGTATGTTGTTATCTAAGCAGAATCCAGAAACTTCCTGGCATCCAATATGTATTTGGTAATTATTTGAAATTATCGAATGAAAGTTTGAGCATAATTATATAATAAGTATGACAAACATTGCCCAGAAATACAAACATGAGTTTTAGAATTGTTTGAATCAAAAAAAAAAAAAAGAGAGAGAAAGAAAGAAAGAAAACGTGTAGCTCTCTCTGTCTTCCTATATGTAACTTACTGTGCATTATTTAGTAACAAGAAAGTGGAAAGATTTGGAGAATAGGTAGCAAAAGGAACTAAAAAATATGTAAAGTATATATAAAATGAAATAGACTTTTTATTGGCCATTCTTGAGCATTAATCATCAACTCTATGTTCTCATATTGAGAAGTGAAAGTAATAAAAAGAAGCACAAGA
Source organism: Bos taurus (assembly GCF_002263795.3). NCBI lineage: Eukaryota > Metazoa > Chordata > Mammalia > Artiodactyla > Bovidae > Bos > Bos taurus. Next base: position 34,249,179 of record NC_037328.1, read on the forward strand.
TTTTCAGGACAGTGAAAATACTTGGTATGGTTTTATAATGTTGGATACATGTCATTATGTGTGCTGTGCTTGGTCACTCAGTCGTGTCTGACTCTTTGGGGCCCCATGAACTGTAGCCTGCCAGGTTCCTCTGCCAATGGGGATTCTCCAGGCAAGAATACTGGAGTGGGTTGCCATGCCCTCCTCCAGAACATTTGTCCAATGCCATAAAATGTACAGTACAAGGAGCAAATAACCTCCTGATCTTCTAATTTATTGTTAACTTAAAACAGCTCTGAGAAAGAGGAGAGTGAAAAAGTTGGCTTAAAGCTCAACATTCAGAAAACAAAGATCATGGCATCTGGTCCCATCACTTCATGGGAAATAGATGGGGAACCAGTGGAAACAGTGTCAGACTTTATTTTTTGGGGCTCCAAAATCACTGCAGATGATGACTGCAGCCATGAAATTAAAAGACGCTTACTTCTTGGAAGGAAAGTTATGACCAACCTAGAGAGCATATTAAAAGGCAGAGACATTACCTTGCCAACAAAGCTCTGTCTAGTCAAGGCTATGGTTTTTCCAGTGGTCATGTATGGATGTGAGAGTTGGACTGTGAAGAAACCTGAGCACCGAAGAATTGATGCTTTTGAACTGTGGTGTTGGAGAAGACTCTTGAGAGTCCCTTGGACTGCAAGGAGATCCAACCAGTCCATTAAAGATGGTAACAATAACCCTGTATACGAGAGACCAAAAGAGACACTGATGTATAGAACAGTCTTGTGGACTCTGCGGGTGAGAGAGAGGGTGGGATGATTTGGGAGAATGGCATTTAAACATGAATAATATCATATATGAAATGAGTCGCCAGTCCAGGTTCGATGAACGATACTGGATGCTTGGGGCTGGTGCACTGGGATGACTCAGAAGGATGGTACAGGGAGGGAGGAGGGAGGAGGGTTCAGGATGGAGAACACATGTATACCTGTGGCGGATTCATGTTGATGTATGGCAAAACCAATACAATATTGTAAAGTTATAAAATAAAATAAAATATAAAAATAATAATAATAAAGGAGATCATCCCTGGGTGTTCTTTGGAAAGAATGATGCTAAAGCTGAAACTCCAGTACTTTGGCCACCTCATGCGAAGAGTTGACTCATTGGAAAAGACTCTGATGCTGGGAGGGATTGGGGCAGGAGGAGAAGGGGATGACAGAGGATGAGATGGCTGGATGGCATCACCAACTAGATGGTCTTGAGTTTGAGTGAACTCTGGGAGATGGTGATGGACAGGGAGGCCTGGTGTGCTTCGATTCATGGGGTCACAAAGAGTCGGACACGACTGAGCGACTGAACTGAACTAAAACAGCTCTAAAATACTATATATATATAAAAGAACAGGTGAGAAGTTTTTTTCTATGGGAAAAAAATTACTTGGGTTCTAGTATCCAGATTCACATTGCAACTTGCTAAGGGCAGAGGATGGAGAAGGCAATGGCACCCCACTCCAGTACTCTTGCCTGGAAAATCCCATGGACAGAGGAGGCTGGTAGGCTGCAGTCCATGGGGTCGTGAAGAGTTGGACATGACTAAGCGACTTCACTTTCACTTTTCACTTTCATGCATTGGAGAAGGAAATGGCAACCCACTCCAGTATTCTTGCTTGGGAAATTCCTAGCAGGCCACAGTCCATAGCACTGCAGTCAGATACAACTGAACACACATACATACACACACAAAATTGTCACTGTGGCTCATGCCTACATTGTACCTGACTCTGAAAAAGTGACTGATCAGGATGTCATGTCTTTCAACTCTCTCACAGGGCTATCATTCTCTATTTCTCTGGTTTGATCATCTAAACTATAGCAATTAAGAATGTCATCATTTTGTCAGAAGACAATTTACAGTGAATGCATTTGCTCAGTTTAGATGAGCAATGCAGTTAAAACAATGCAGTTAATCACAACATAAATAGCTTTTGTAGGCTTGCTCAAGATAAGATCTGGTAGGATACAGGGTTTAAAAGATGTTTTATTTTTTCACTATAAAATTAAGTTTAATCACAATTCACATGGTATTTGAGTTAATATTCATATTATATCCATATTCATTATTGACTCAAAAATGTGTTTAATTACAGTGACTTTCTATGTCCCCTCCTTTTTTCATTTGTTTAATTTTAAGATCTGTTTGATGTGATTGTAACTAAGAATGATGTCTCTGGCTACATTTGTATCTGAAGATCTTCTTCCTACCCCTTCATCAGCTAAGAGCATTTTCATTGTAAAAATGTGTGACCCCTTAGTTTTTCTAGTGATTCTTTTACATAAGACTTACTTGGAGTATCTCCATTCTTACTTCAAATTAGGAATCACAGTCAATTTATCATTAATTGTCTTCCTACACAATATTATGAATGCCTGAAACACAGTGCAGGGTGGTCTCTCAGAAAGTTCTCCGTTTACTGTGAATTCTGAACCTGGAGTTTAACACAATAAAATGGTGAATTTCAGAGTGTGATCTAAGGTTAACAATACCAGATTCATCCAGTGAGATTGCTGAAAATGTCATATCTGGGGTCTCATTATTGCCCTACTGATATGGAGTCTCTGGGGATGGAGAGACTACAGTGATGTTAATGCACACTGTAGTTTAAGAACCTATGATTCCAAGAACTCTAGAATCTTCACACATAGAAGAATAAATGAGAAGGGAATAAACATTTGAAATATGCTTTGAAATTTTTGATTTTTAAAGATATCTATAGAAGAAAAGGAGTGATAAGAAAGCCTTCCTCAGTGATCAATGCAAAGAAATAGAGGAAAACAATAGAATGGGAAAGACTAGAGATCTCAAGAAAATTAGATATACCAGGGGACTATTTCATGCAAAGATGTGCTCAATAAAGGACAGAAATGGTATGGACCTAACAAGCAGAAAATATTATGAAGAAGTGGCAAGAATACACAGAAGAACTGTACAGAAAAGATTTTCATGACCCAGATAATCATGATGGTGTGATCACTCACATTCACCTAGAGCCAGACATCCTGGAACCTGAAGTCAAGTGGGCCTTAGGAAGCATCACTAGCCCCAAAGCTAGTGGAAGTGATGGGATTCCAGTTGAGCTATCTCAAATCCTAAAAGATGATGTTATGAAAGTGCTGCACTCAATATGTCAGGAAATTTGGAAAACTCAGCAGTAGCCACAGGACTGGAAAAGGTCATTTTTCATTCCAGTCCCAAAGAAGGGAATACCAAAGAATGCTCAAATTACCACACAATTGCACTCATCTCACATGCTACCAAAGTAATGCTCGAAATACTCCAAGCCAGGCTTCAGCAATACCTGCACCGTGAACTTCCAGATGTTCAAACTGGTTTTAGAAAAGGCAGAGGAACCAGAGATCAAATTACCAACCTCCGCTGGATCATTGAAAAAGCAAGAGAGTTTCAGGAAAAAAACATCTATTTCTGGTTTATTGACTATGCCAAAGCCTTTGACTGCATGGATCCCAATAAACTGTGGAAAATTCTGAAAGAGATGGGAATACCAGACCACCTGACCTGCCTATTGAGAAACCTGTATGCAGGTCAGGAAGCAACAGTTAGAACTGGACATGGAAAAACAAACTGGTTCCAAATAGGAAAAGGAGTACGTCAAGGCTGTATATTGTCATCCTGCTTATTTAACTTATATGCAGAGTACATCATGAGGAATTCTGGGCTGGTGTAAGCACAAGCTGGAATCAAGATTGCCAGGAGAAATATCAATAACCTCAGATATGCAGATGACACCACCCTTATGGCAGAAAGTGAAGAGGAACTAAAAAGTCTTGATCAAAGTGAAAGAGGAGAGTGAAAAAGTTGGCTTAAAGCTTAACATTCAGAAATCTACGATCATGGCATCGGTCCCATCACTTCATAGCAAATAGATGGGAGAACAGTGGGAACAGTGGCTGACTTTATTTTGGGGGGCTCTAAAATCACTGCAGATGGTGATTGCAGCCATAAAATTAAAAGATGCTTGCCCTTTGGAAGGAAAGTTATGACCAATTTAGAAAGCATATTAAAAATCAGAGACATTACTTTGTCCACAAAGGTCCATTTGGTCAAGGCTATGGTTTTTCCAGTCGTCATGTATGGATATGAGAGTTGGACTCTAAAGAAAGCTGAGCACAGAAGAATTGATGCTCTTGAACTGTGGTGTTGGAGAAGACTCTTGAGAGTCCCTTGGACTGCAAGGAGATCCAACCAGTCCATCCTAAAGGAGATCAGTCCTGGGTGTTCATTGGAGGGACTGATTTTGAAGCTGAAACTCCAATACTTAGGCCACCTTGCCAAAGATGCGGAGAGCTTACTCATTTGAAAAGATCCTAATGCTGGGAAAGATTGAGGGCAGGAGGAGAAGGGGACAACAGAGAATGAGAAGGTTGGATGGCATCACCAACTCAATGGACATGAGTTTGGGTGGACTCCAGGAATTGGTGATGGACAGGGAGGCCTATTGTCCTGTGGTTCATTGGGTCACAGAATTGGACACGATTGAGTGATTGAACTGAACTGATAGAAGAAAAACTGAGTAACAAGGTATCTGTTCACAGCCTAGCATAGCGGGATAATAGTTCAAGTCTCAACCAGTTATATAGGTACTACCAAATGCAAGCTGAAATTCACCAGTTCTTATGACAAGGAAACTCTTATGTTAAGGTGCTGCTGCTGCTAAGTCGCTTTAGTCGTGTCCGACTCTGTGCGACCCCATAGACGGCAGCCCACCAGGCTCCCCCGTCCCTGGGATTCTCCAGGCAAGAACACTGGAGTGGGTTGCCATTTCCTTCTCCAGTGCATGAAAGTGAAAAGTGAAAGTGAAGTTGCTCAGTTGTGTCTGACTCTTAGCGACCCCATGGACTACAGGCTACCAGGCTCCTCCATCCATGGGATTTTCCAGGCAAAAGTACTAGAGTGGGTTGCCATTGCCTTCTCTGTATGTTAAGGTAAACAGATCATAATTCATTCAGTAATGAACCTGAATATTATATGTTCTGTAAGCTTGGTATAACAGAGATGCATTTTGATTTATGAAACCTCTAAATACAAGCAATATCACTAAGAATAGGTTGTTCAGTCGCTAAGTCATGTCCATCTCTTTGAGATCCCATGGACTACAACAGACCAAGCTGCCCTGTCCTTCAGTATCTCTTGGAGCTTGCTCAAACTCATGTCCACTGAGTAGGTGATTACATCCATCCATCTTATCCTCTGTCACCCCCTTCTTCTGCCCTCAATCTTTCCTAGCATCAAGTTTTTTTTCAATGAATCGGCTCTTTGCTTCAGCTGGCCAAAGTATTGGAGCCTCAGCATCAGTTCTTTCAGTGAATATTCAAGGCTGATTTCCTTTAGGATTGGTTTGTTTGATCTCCTTAGTGTCCAAGGGACTCTTAGGAGTCTTCTCCAGCACCACAGTTCAAGCACATCAATTCTTCAGTGCTCAGCCTTCTTTATGGTCCAAGTCTCACATCAATACATGATTACTGGAAAAACTATAGCTTTGAGCATATGGACCTTGGGCTTCCCTGATGGCTCATATGGTCCACAATCTGCCTGCAATGCAGGGGACACACAGGAGATGCAGGTTCAATCTCTGGGCCGGGAAGATCCCCATGAGAAGGAAATGGTAATTCCCTCCACTATTCTTTCCTGGAGAATCCCATAGACAGAGGAGCCTGGTGGGCTACAGTCCATGGGGTCACAAATAGTCAGACATGAGTGAATGACTAATACAAACACAGGGACCTTTGTTGCCAAAGTGATGTGTCTGCTTTTTATTATGCTGTCTAGGTGTGTCATAGATTCCCTGGTGGCTGAGATGGTAAAGAATCTGCCAGCAATGCAGGAGACCCAGGTTCTATCCCTGGGTTGGAAAGATTCTGTGGAGAAGGGAAAGGCTACCCACTCCAGTATTCTTGGCCTGGAGGATTCCATGGATAGAAGAACCTGGTGGGCTATATCCATGGAGTCAGACATGACTGAGATATTGAATTTTTAAATCACAGATGGTAATTAATGACCAGTAAATATTTGACCAGTAAAGAAATATTTCAAAATACATGACTCTCACACATGATAAACCTTAAATATGTATGAAGACTAGTCATTCATCAATGAAACAAAGTTTGTAGTAAAGTTTAGAGCTTTTAAATTTTACACATTTTATTGATTAGATAGATTTTTGAAAAGTGATGTGGTGGAATTAAAACCATCCAAATGTGGCATAGAAAATGGAAGGAGATTATTATTCACTCATGACTGAAGGAATCCCATAAATTATGATAATTGAAAGTTGCTTTGAAATATGTCTTGGGAGTTTAACTTTCTCCTAGGGAAATTAAGGCCTTATTTGTTCACATAGAGCTATGGGGCATGGAATCTAGTCTTATTAATTGTGACATTATTTATTAAATGCATGTTTTTTCATAAACATTATATGATAGAAGTAGTGAAATGTATAGTTTATCTTAGCTACATAGGGCTTTCCTAATGTCAAGAAGGATTATTCTGAGGATGTGTCTGTGGTCATAGCCAAACCAAATACATGCAAGATATGGGTACAAACTATAAATGCATATATTATTTCTTGAAAGCCTGCCAATGTTCAATTTAAAATATTTACTGTTCAAACACGGAAAGCTAAATTCCACCAATGAGGTTGGATTTTGGAAAAAAGAAAGAATATAATGGTGCTGCCTCAGAATGTGACTTTTCAGGAAACTCAGCAAATTTTCTATCTCTGTGCTAAGAATCAGCATAATGTTGACTGTAACAAAAATTAAGGAAATCCATCATCTTCCTCCTTCTTTTCCTTTTAATATCCTTTTATAATTTATAAGTAGCGAGAAATATGTTTGGGTAATATTTTGAATCAGCTTTAGCATTGAGCTCAGTAAATTAATAAATATGTAAATAAATCAAAGGCAGGAAAAAGGAAAATGTATGAGATTTGAACAATTACTTCACTCTTCAACTTTTTTGTCTACTATCTACCATGTACTAAGCTAAGCATTGGGGCAAAGAAATAAGACACAATTCCTGCAACCAATGATCACCTTCTAACTATGACAAAAGATAGTTACAGCTAGGGGAATATTAGAGGAAACATTGTATAAGAAGAGACATTTCAGGTAAAATTCAAAGGACAAATAGGAACTAATGAAACACAGTGAGGTAGTACATTCCAATGAGGGCAATAAAATGTATATAAACACTTTTGCATATAAATTATGGCCCATTTATGAGAATTCTGCTTTAGATACAATCTAAGAATAGTCCTAGTACCTACCAAGATGAACCAATACCATTAGAATTTTCTATGTTCCTGGGGAAAAAAATTAAAACTAAAGAAATCTGATTGTACAATAATAGAAAAGCATATGTTTACTACGTTAATTTTTATATTCAGTAAATATATTTACTAAAATATTAGAAATATGTAATTAGAAGCCATGGTCAAGATTTTATTAACTAGATTGTTAAATTCTAAAAGAGGAATCTGGTGCCACACACTGCTAAGTTTATTGAGGATAAATATTTTATTTCTCTTATTATAAGTTTATTCTGAGAGCTTTTTAAGAGGACAAATTATGGAGAGCAAAGCATTATTTTAGCTTTTGTTTTATTATATATATATATATAGAGAGAGAGAGAGAGAGAGCATGCTCTCTATAGAATACTGCTTGTCTAATATATGAATCAAATAAGTTTTTGAACATAAATAGATACATGTTTAATGAATAGAATATGAGAGTTTCCACAGATGTCTAAAATGTGTCAAGCAAAATAGGAAAAAGTCATCTAAAGCAGCTACTAAACAGAAAGTGGGAAATGAAAATCTAGTCAAAGGTGGAAATCAGACTATAGGTAAATAGAAGAAATATATATGATCTGTAAAATTTGCAAATATGTGTAAGGATATTGTAAGGGTAATTAAGGGTGACTAGCCTGGAGAAGGCAATGGCACCCCACTCCAGTATTCTTGCCTGGGGAATCCCAGGGACAGAGGAGCCTGGTGGGCTGCCATCTCTGGGGTTGCACAGAGTCGGACACGACTGAAGCGACTTAGCAGTAGCCTGGGAAATCCGATGGATGGCGGAGCCTGGTAGGCTACAGTCCATGGGGTTGCGAAGAGTCGGACACGACTGAGCGACTTAACTTTCACATTTCATTTTCATGCACTGGAGAAGGAAATGGCAACCCACTCCAGTATTCTTGCCTGGAGAATACCAGGGAAGGGAGCCTGGTGGGCTGCCGTCTATGGGGTCGCACAGAGTTGGACACAACTGATGTGACTTACCAGCAGCAGCAGCTTCAGAATTACATTATCAAAATTGTTCATAACCTTTCTATTTAATATTCTTAATTTTGCAGACCTGAACAATTATTTTATGATATATATATAAATAAAATTGATATATCATTTTTATAGAAGATATAATAACCATTTATATCAGATATATGTTTATATCAAGTATACTTCCCTGGTGGCTCAGGCAGTAAAGAATCTGCCTGCAATGCGGGAGACCCGGATTTGATCTCTGGGTTAGAAAGATCCCCTGAAGAAGGGCATGGCAACCCACTCCAGTACTCTTGCCTGGAGAATTCCATGGACAGAGGAGCCTGGCAGGCTACAGTCGATGAGGTCACAAAGAGTCAAACACTACTGAGCAACTAACACTTCACTTCAATTCTTATAACAAGTAATTAACAGATATACAATAAGGCTGATATCCTGTTACTCAAGATGTTAAGTTTATTCTTTCCCTTTTCCTAAAAGCACCTTCCACAAGCAATGGGTTTCATTTGTGAAGACAATATTTTAATGATGGAGCTTTATTCTATTCACAAGAATAGATGCTTGTATGATCTTAAAATATAATTAGTCTCATAGCTGGGTTGCATTTGTTTTTATGACCAGGAGGTATCAGAATATCTCCTATTTTGAGAAAAAGTTTATAGGAGTATGTCAAAAACACAGAAAGAAAATAAAATAGCAGCTAAGGTATTGCCCTGCATAGTATCAGCATGTGTGTGACAGTAAATTCTATTCACTGTCTTGAATTACATTTCAGCTGTCCCTTGTAATGCCTTCATTATTGTCACTAGCATTTAAAAATATTAAATTTATCTAAAAGACCAATTTGAGCCTCTTAAGGTAACCTCTATTTCTATCATTTTTTCAAGTTAATATCAACACTTTATATTTAACAAACTTATCCTTTACTTATAAAGATGCAGTTTATTTTCTTTCAGTCTCTCAGTTAAACAACATGATTATATTCTGTATGTTCATTAAATACACCTTTACTCCTTTTTCCTTTGAAGAAGAAAGTGCTTTCACAAACTGTCCTATGTAAGATTTGAGTTTAAACCCAATTGAAAATTAGATTAAACAACCAAATAGCTAAAATTAACTTACTCTTCAGCATTCTGGATTTATCCTGAGTTAGAAACAAATGAAGACATGAGTGTAATGATGTAAAATTTCACTGAATTTATATAGTTGTGTGTTTCCAAGTGAACATTGTGGGAATATTTTAACTGCTCATTTTTGGTCTTGTAAAGGAAAATATGTATTAATTTACATATTTAGCTATTAAATATGTATGTAATATGTGTTAATTTACATATTTAGCTATAAATATGTATTAATTTATATATTTAGTTAGTCAAGAACATTCAACCTTAAAAATGCATATGTTTTTGTGTCTGAAGAAATATGTTAAAGGGTAAAAATCAACTAAATATTTAAAATACTACCCTTTACATTTCAATGTATAATTATTTATAGAATTACTTATCATATATATATGAAAATAGACTATTGAAATAAAATGAAAAAGATAAAATTAACACATATCTTATTTCCTTTTTTAATTTAAAGGTGGTTTTAATCCCTATTTAATTCCTTTAAGATATAAAGAAAATGAGAAGAATGAACTCTAACTAATTTTGGGGTACATCCTCTATTTGTTAGAGATTATGCTGAAAGTTATGGAATAAACTGTCATTAAATATGTAAAATTATCAAATGTAGTGGACACAGTTATTCCTATTTGAAAACAGTCAGAGTTATATGACTTCAAAGACACATAGTTGGTAAGTGATGAGTTAAGATATAAGATAAGATATAATGGCTTTTACCACTTCTATACGATATAGTTTTGGAAGTTCCAGCCAGAGTGATTAGGCAATGGAGGAAGGGAGGAGTTAAGTAATTCAGAACACCAAAGAAAGGAGAAAGTACAGTTTTCTCTGCAGACAACATGAAATTGCATGTAGAAAGTGCTAACAATTACACACACACACAAAAGTTTCAGTGAATAAATAAATTCAGCAGCATTTCAGAATAAAAATTCCATTCAGAAAATAAGGTATGTTTTAATACACTAACAGTGAACAATTCAAAAAGGAAATTGAGAAAACAATCCATTTACAAAAGCTTCAAAAAGAATAAAACACTTAGAGATAACTTAGCCAAGGGAGTTCTACTGGTACACTGAAACTACAAAATGCTGCTGAAAGAAACTAGTCATAAACAAATGGGAAGACATCTGTGTTTATGGACTGACATAGCATTGTTAAAATGTTAATATTATGTCTGTGGAACAAATGATATGGTTAAGATGTAAATACCATCAGAGCAACATACAGATTCAATGCAATCCCTTTCAAAGTTCAAATAATATTTTTTTGAGGAAATATAAAAAAAAAATCCTGAATTCCATGCCTTGAAGGACTGCAAATAGACAAAATACTCCTGAAAAAGAACAAAGTTGAAGGACTCACATGATCTGATCATAAGACTTACTTAGAATCTGCTGTACTCAAAAAAGATTGTGGAATTGGCATAAAGGAAGACATACAGACAATGGGATAGAAAAGAGAACTGAAAAAGTAAACTTACGTATATATGATCAAATATGTCCAACAAAGTATCAATACCATTCAACGGGGAAAGGTCAGTGTTTCAACAAATGGCCCTGGGAAAACTGGATACCCCTATGGAAAAGAATAGTTATGAATTCTTATCTCACGTCATATATAAAATTAACCCCAAACAGGTCAAAGACCTAAACATAAAAGCGAAATCATAAGTATCTAGCATCTGTGCACTCAGGCGTGTCTGACTGCTTGAAACCCCTTGCGCCCACCAGCCTCCTCTGCCCATGGAATTTTCCAGGCAAGAAATACCGGAGTAGGTTGCCATTTCTTTCTCCAGGGAATCTTCCTGATCTAGGAATCAAACTCATATCTCTTGTGTCTCCTACATTGGCAGGATAATTCTTTACCACTTGTTCCATCTGGGAGGCCCTAAAACAAAAGAGCTAAACATTAAAAGAAAACATAGGGTGAAAGATTCATTAGATTTGGTAGTGATTTATTGAATGTGACATTAAAAGCATAGGCATCAAAAGAAAAAATAAATGAACTTTAAAAAATGAAAAACTTGTATCAAAGGGCATTGGAATGAAAAGGCAATGCACAAATTTGGAGAAAATATTTCCAAATAATATATCTAACAAAGGATTAATATTCAGAAAATATTAAAAATAAAACTTCTAAAACTCAAACAAAAGGAATGGGAAGCATTAAAAAATGGGCAAAAGACTTGAACAGACATTTCTTCAAAGATTTACAATAACCAATATACACAAGAAAAGAGGAACATTACTAATCAATATCACTAATCACTAGCAAAATGCAAATCTCAACCTAAATGAGAGGCCACTTCATATTCATTATAATGGCTATTATCAAAACAAATCCTGGGAAATAATACTATATGAAAAGACCTGAGGCAGTTGGTACCCTTATACATTGCTGGTGGGAATTTAAAGTGATGAAAGTCCTGTGGAAAATGATCTTTTCTTCAAAAAAATTAAATGGAATGACCATAGCACCTAGCAATTCCAAGTATAGGTATAAACCCTAAAGAGATTCAAAGAGTTGAATGCAATTGTCAAACAGATATTTGCACATCATATTCATAGCAGTATTTCCCACAATATTGAATAGGTGAGACTAACCCCAATGTTCACCGAAGGTTGATTGGATAAACAAAATGTGGAATATACATACAATAGAATATAATTCAGCCTTTGTGAAGAATGAAATTTTGATATATGCTACTACACAGATGAAACTTTAAAACATTATGCTGACTGAAATAGGCCAGAGATAAGAGAATGGATGTTGTATGATTCTACTTGTATGTTGCAATTGTTGTTTAGTCACTCAATCATGTCCAATTCTTTGCAACCCCATGGATTGCAGCACGCCAGGCATCCCTGTCCTTCACCATCTCCCAGAGTTTGCTCAAACTCATGTCCATCTAGTCAGTGATGCCATCCAACCATCTCATCCTCTGTTGTCTCCTTCTCCTCCTGTCTTCAATTTTCCCAGCATCAGGATCTTTTCTAATGAGTTAGCACTTTCCAGCAGCTGGCCAAAATATTGGAGCTTCAACTTCAGCATCAGCCCTTTCAATGAATATTCAGGATTGGTTTCCTTCTGAATTGACTGTTTTGATCTTCGTGCAGTCCAAGGGACTCTATAAAGAGTCTTGTCCAACACCACAGTTCAAAAGCATCAACTCTTCAGTGCTCAGCATTCTTTATGGTCCAATTCTCATATCCATACACGACTCCTGGAAAAACCAAAGCTTTGACTATACGGATATTTGTCAGCAAAGTAATATATCTGTTTTTAGTAGGCTGTCTAAGTTTTTATAGCTTTTCTTCCTAGCAGCAAGAGTCTTTTAATTTCATGGCTGCAGTCACCATCTCTAGTAATTTGTAAACCAAGAAAATAAAGTCTGTCACTGTTTCCATTGTTTCCCCATTATTTACCATAAAGTAATGGGAGCGGATGCCATGATCTTCATTTTTTGAATGTTGAATTTTCAGATAGGTTTTTCACTCTTATCTTTCACTTTCATCAAGATACTCTTTCCGACTCTCCACTTTCTACCATAAGGGTGGTGTCTTCTGCATATCTGAGGTTATTGATATTTCTCCTGGCAATCTTGATTCCAACTTGTGCTTCATCCAGCCCGTATCTCACATGATAAACTCTGTTAGGTTAAATAAGCAGGGTGACAATATACAGCCTTGACATACTGTTTTACCAATTTGAAACCAGTCCGTTGTTCCATGTTTGGTTCTAACTGTTGCTTCTTGACCTGCATAGATTTCTCAGGAGGCAGATCAGGCAGTCTGGTATTCCCATCTCCTTAGGAATTTTTCACAGTTTGTTGTGATTCATGCAATCAAAGGCTTTAATGTAGTCAATGAAGCAGAAGTAGATGTTTTTCTGAAATTCTCTTGCTTTTTCTATGATCCAACTAATGTTGGCAAATTTCATTTCTGGGTCCTCTGCCTTTTCTAAATCCAGCATGTACATCTGGAAGTTCTTGGTTCATGTACTGTTTTGAAGCCTAGCTTGGAGTATGTTGAGCATTACTTTGCTAGCATGTGAAATGAGGGCAATTGTGTGGTAGTCTGAACATTCTTTAGCATTGCCTTTCTTTGGGATTGGAATGAAAATTGAAGTTTTCCAATCCTGTGGCCACTGCTGAGTTTTCCAAATTTGCTGACATATTGAGTGCAGCACTCTCATAGCAGTATCTTTTAGGATTTGAGATAGCTCAGCTGGAATTCCATCACCTCCACTAGCATTGTTCATAGTGATGCTTTCAAAGGCCCACTTGACTTTACACTCATATCTGGCTCTAGGTGAGTGATCACACCATCATGGTTATCTGGGTCACTAAGGTCTTTTTTGTACAGTTCATCTGTGTATTCTCGCCACCTCTTCTTAATATCTTATGTTTCTGTTAGGTCCATGATGTCTCTGTCCTTTATTGTGCCCATCTTTGCATGAAATGTTCGCTTGATATCTCTGATTTTCTTGAAGAGCTCTCTAGTCTTTCCCATTCTGTTGCTTTCCTCTAGTTCTCTTCATTGCTCACTTAGGAAGGCTTTCTTGTCTCCCCTTGTTCTTCTTGGGAACTCTGGATTCAGATGGATATATCTTTCCTTTTCTCTTTTGCCTTTTGCTTCTCTTCTTTTCTCAGCTATTTGTAACACCTCCTCAGACAACCATTTTGCCTTTTTGTATTTCTTTTCTTGGGGATGTTTTTTGTTATCGCTGGCTCCTGTACAATGCTACAAAACACTGTCCATAGTTCTTCAGGCATTCTATCAAATCTAATCCCTTGAGTCTATTGGCCACTTCTAATGTATACTCGTAAGGGCTTTGATTTAGGTCTTACATGAATGGCCTAGTGGTTTTCCCTACTTTCTTCAATTTAAGTCTGAATTTGGCAGTATGGTGTTCATGATCTTAGCCACAGTCAGCTCCCAGTCTTGTTTTTGCTGACTACATAGAGCTTTTCCATCTTCAGCTGCAAAGAATATAATCAATCTGATTGCAATATTGACCATCTGGTGATGTCCATGTGTAGAATCTTTTCTTGTGTTGTTGGAAGAGGGTATTTGGTCTGACCAGTGTGTTCTCCTGGAAAAACTCTGTTGGTCTAAAACTCTCTTTGTCCTGCTTCATTTTGTACTCCAAGGTCAAACTTGCCTGTTACTCCAGGTATCTCTTGACTTCCTATTTTTTCATTTTAGGCCCCTATGACGAAAAGGACATCTTTTTTTGGTGTTAGTTCTAGAAAGTCTTGTACATCTTCACAGAACCATTCAACTTCAGTTTTTTTGGCATTAGTGGTTGGGGCATAGACTTGGAATACTGTGATATTGAATGATTTGCCTTGGAAATGAACAGAGGTCATTCTGTCTACTTATATGTGGTTAATAAAACAACCCATAGAGATATAGAGGCTTCCCTGGAGGCTTAGTAGTAAAGAATGCTCCTGCAATGCAGGAGATGCAGATTGGGCCCATTGGTTGAGAGGATCTCCTGGAGAAGAAAATGGCAGCCCACTCTCTTGCCTGTGAAATCTCATGGACAGAGGGGCCTGGCAGACTACAGTCCATGGGGTTGCAAAGAGTCAAATAAAATTAGCATCTAAACCATCACCACCATAGAGACATAGACTAGTGTTGGAAACCATACAAGAGGCAGAAGAATAGGGAGTCGTTTAATGAGTACAGTTTCAGTTTGGGATGATAAAAGTTATGCAAATTAGTAGTGATGATTGTTGCACAACAATGTGAATATACTTAATGCCGCCTGACTGTACACTTAGAAATGGTTAAATTGGTAAATTTTATGTTATGAATATTTATCGCAATATTTAAGAATAAGGAAAAATATCTATCTAGATCACTGAATACTTGCAGTTAGGACAAAAAAAAGGAAGGGTTTTTGTAAATATTTGTGGTTATATCACGGTTGACCAGTTACTTTCTTGGTCCTTTATGTAGATTTTTTTCATATAATTTCATATTAATCTACACTACATACTTTGACTGATTTCAAGGTCTTGAAATTCCCACTTTGACTTAAAATTGTAGTATATGTAAGTAGCAGATGCAAAGTTTAAAAAAATGCCTCTCTGGCTCCAAAATTCAGGCCTTGTAAATATACTTTTGACAGTGTTACAGGAATGTATTTCCTACATTCAACAATAAAAGTGTTTCATCTACTTAATTTTAATTTTGCAGATAAATAGTTTATAGTCATAATGAATTAGTGCTATCTGCTAAGTCACTTCAGTCATGTCCGACTCTGTGCGACCCCATAGACGGCAGCCCACCAGGCTCCCCCGTCCCTGGGATTCTCCAGGCAAGAACACTGGAGTGGGTTGCCATTTCCTTCTCCAATGCGTGAAAGTGAAAAGTGAAAGTGAAGTTGCTCAGTCGTGTCCGACCCTTAGCATGGATTGCAGCCTACCAGGCTCCTCCGTCCATGGGATTTTCCAGGCGAGAGTACTGGAGTGGGGTGCCATTGCCTTCTCCAATTAGTGCTATCATGACCAACTAAATTTTCACAAGCAAAACAAGGATCACAGTTTTTTTATTACTGTCAGTTTTATTTCAATTATGTGTATCTAATAATTATAGAAAACTTATCATGTGCTAAATTATAACACACATAATAAATGTATTTAGTTGAATATTTTAAAGATTATTGTTATTATAACAGACATAAGAATACTGCAAGATGTTTGTCCCTCTATGTTTGCTGGAAGCATATACAGTAATCCCAAACATAGAAAGTTACAGAAAAAAGTATTTATGGTTAAATGCATTGTTCTAATAAATGTGCAGTATACTGAATTTACCAATTGAATACTTGAGCATGATTAAGCCAAGTCTGTCCTGTCACTATTAATAAATAAATATATCATTAAATTATAGTTGATTGAGAAATATATGTTTAATAATTTTATAATATAATACAGCTTCCCTGGCAGCTTGAACAGTAAATGTTTTATATTTAATAATATAAAACAGTTCCCTTGGTGGCTCAAATGATAAAGAATCTGCCTGCAATTCAGGAGACCACTGTTCAATTTCTGGATCAGGAAGATGCTCTGGAGAAGGAAATGGCAACCCACTCCAGTATTCTTGCCTGGAAAATTCCATGGGTAGAGGAACCTGGCAGGCTACAGTTCATGGGGTCACAAAGAGTCGAACACTTTTACTCACATTGATGAACATGGATTTCTAAGTGGAGATGTTAGAACATAATCCATATATGTAAATATGTGTGGACCTATATATTTTCATCATAAATCGTGTTCCAAATAAGAAACTTCATCTGAATGCCCTATTTTCATAGACGAGTATGTCAAAATACTATATCAAGAAAAAGAAGAAATTTCTTAAATGTAATCACCTAGGTTATGTTTTAAGAAATAGTTTAAAAGAAAGAATGTCTATCTTGACTAACGTCTTTTATTTTCAAATGTGTTTGATTCAGTCTTTCTCTCAAATGGGAACAGAAGGGTATTTGTAATACATTTTAATTTTTTACCCAAGGGGTTATGTAGTAATAAGAATTATGTTTCCTTTTGAAAATAAGTAAAAATTTCTGTATTAAGTTCTTGAATGTTCCATACTTTTAAGCTATATGCTTTTTAAAATGTTTCAAATGCACTTACATAAATATAACTGAATATGCATTATCACATAAAACCTGCTGAAAAACAACTTTAGGATGAATTTTAATGAATTACGTTTAGTAAAACCATCATCAACAAATCAATAATACAGAATTAGCCTTCACTGTCATTTGAAATTTTGGTTAAGAACCAAAACAAAAGAGACTTCCCTGGTGGTCCAGAGGAGAAGGGAAAGGCTGCCGACTCCAGTATTCTGGTCTGGAGAATTCCATGGGCTGTATAGTTCATGGGGTCATAAAGAGTTGGACACGACTGAGCGATTTTCATTTTCACTTGGTGGTCCAGTGGTTAGAGTTCCACATTTCCATAGAGGGGAACACAAGTATCCCTGGTCAGGGAACTAAGATTCCTACATGCCACAAGGTATAGCAAATAATAAAATACTAATTTTTAATTAAAAAGAATCAAAACAAAATAAAAGAACATTAAAAATTTTCCCATTGAGATGCATCTGTGGCCATTCTTATTCTGTTATCTCATCCTGCTGGAGACTAGGTCTTCTTCATCCAAATGCTAAATTTTCTTAGGGTTTTGCTGGTTATTAAACATCATTGTTTCATTTTGTTTAAAAGATTTAAATAACAGGAGAGATTAAGATCACACTAAAATCAATAAGAACAACAAGCAGAACCTTAATTTAGATATAGAACCTAATTTGACAGGCTGGATTACAAGAAAGGTATTAGATAGCATAATAAATTAGTTCTTCTTTAGCAGAGAGGTATTCCTTGGAAGAAAAGTTATGACCAACCTAGATAGCATATTCAAAAGCAGAGATATTACATTGCCAACAAAAGTCCGTCTAGTCAAGGCTATGGTTTTTCCATTGGTCATGTATGGATGCAAGAGTTGGACTGTGAAGAAAGCTGAGCGCCAAAGAATTGATGCTTCTGAACTGTGGTGTTGGAAAAGACTCTTGAGAGTCCCTTGGACTGCAAAGAGATCCAACCAGTCCATTCTAAAGGAGATCAGCCCTGGGTGTCCTTTGGAAGGAATGATGCTAAAGCTGAAACTCCAGTACTTTGGCCACCTCATGAGAAGAGTTGACTTCATTGGAAAAGACTCTGATGCTGGGAGGGATTGGGGACAGAAGGAGAAGGGGACGACAGAGGATGAGATGGCTGAATGGCATTACCGACTCAATGGACATGAGTTTGAGTAAACTCCAGGAGTTGGTAATGGACAGGGAGGCCTGGCGTGCTGCGATTCATGGGGTCGCTAAGAGTCGGACACGACTGAGCGACTGAACTGAACTGAATGGAACTCCTAAAACATTGATACTATGAAGTGTTTTTCTAATGGGCATAAAATAAAATCATTTTACTAGATAATGATTTTATTTTATTTTTTGACTATCCACATATAGAATTGAAATGATTTTATCAGGAATTGGGAGTAAAAATAAAATAAAAATCTATATATTTTCTAAGAAGCAGAGTAGATAAAATGGAGAAAAGAACAAAGAACGTGGTAAACACAAGGACATCACTGTGATTTGGGGAACAGTGAAGACAAAGTGGGATGTGGAGAGTTGCTGTTTGACAGACATTAATGTTTTAATATACAAGATGAATGAGTTCTAGAGATCTGCTATACAACATTGTGTCCATAGTTTAACATACTATATTATGCATTTAAAAATGTGTTAAGGGAACAGATATCATGTTAAGTGCTCTTACAACAACAATAATGATAATAATCGTAGAAGTAGTAGCTAATGAATGATACACATGGATGAATAAAGTAACCTATTAATGGCCAAAAAATAGATGAGCAGCACATGAAAAGTAAATGAGACAGATGGTACAATATATAGGACAAGGAGGGAAATAAAAGTTTGCTCATATACTGTTGATGTTATTTAACTGCCGAATTTTAAACTACTAAGGTATACGGCATGGTATTTGAGCAAATATGATGAACAGTTTATAGTGGTAATATGTCAAAGACATCAATAGAATGGGAATGCTCTGTTAAATAGTAAATGATCCCATTCTTGAGTGTATATTAATTCTTTTTCTCAACTGCATCATATTTTCCCTTTTGTAAATGCTGTCACTATCATTACCAGGGACAGTACTACCTGCAGAAGAATGAACTACGTTCTTTTTTAACAATATATTATTTTTAGATTACTATGTAAAAGGTTTTCTTTGATTACAGCTACTCAAGGTATGCCTATTATATGCTTATATTTACATAAATTCACACAGATGGTCAGATTGATTTTTTTTTTTAATTGTGTGTTGCAAGTCCTAGTCAAAGTCTTTGTGCATGCTATCAGCCTTGGGAATAGAAGGTTAGACAGAAGTATTAATACAGTGTTGAACTCTTGGCAAATTCTTCATTCATTTTAAACATTATTAGAGTTGTTTTTAGTCATTAATTTTGTGACAGAGGAAATTGATCCCTGTTCAAGGTATAATAGAGAGCTTCAAGATTTTGATAGCTCTGTTTGATGACATTTCTTAAAGTCAATGATGTTAAAGGATCAGGATGTGTGAAATGTACACGTAGACGATGTCTAGTGATGCTGTGCATCTCTGTCAATTTCATTCAGAGACAAATAATAGGACATGGGAAAATTGCTGTAATCCTTCCTGAGGTTGTGCTGTGGCACTTTTACAGGTCTGCATGAACAGTTGGGCACTTTCTCAGTTCATCATTCGTGAGTTGTTTCACCAGCCCTGTCAACAGTTATTCCTCTAAGGAGCAATCATCCGTATCGTGCAATCCTCTAGGACTACAAAGTCATCCTGCAAATAGCAGTTAGATTGACGCTGCTTACTTGAGTCTCAAAATGGCATTATGGTGTGATATAACCCTGAGTTGCCAGATGGAAATAGGGTCCAGTAGTAATTGGGAAGCTCCAAATGTTTGGAATAGTTGTATTCTCTAGTTTAAGCACTTGCCTTATGCTTTTCCCTATGTTTTTTGAATATTAATAGTTATCACAAGGCATAAAAGATATACATCTTAATGAGCATAACTAAATAGGCATTCTAATGTTCTTGAACTGACAAGCTAGAGACTGAGATGGGCTCTACACAGATGACAATATATTTTTTTTTAATGGGAATATAATAGCCTCTGGAGATACTGATCAGGACAGATAGATGTTTCTTCAGGTCTACTTAGACACTAGAGATTTATGATATGAATCTATTAGAATATATTTCATCAGCTCTTTAAATGTGGAACAAAGAAGTGACCTTGATTTGAAAAGTTTTAAAAAGCACATCAATGTGAAATAGATGATTTGGACATTTTGCTCAGACTTGGGGAACTTTTGTTTGGGAAGGAGCATTCTTTTTGCTTCTAACTCAGTAGTCAGAATCAGCAACTTTGACCAAGTGACATAGGATATTAATGTGGGGATTATAATTTGAAGCTGAAATTTAACTGAAAAGCAGTCTCAAACTGTCTTGCTGTTTCTCTTTCTCTCCATTTATGTGTGCATTCTATTAATCTTAAATAAATCTATAATTCTTACAAAATAAATGAGCTGTCACCTGTTACTAATGGCATAATATAATATCATTTTCCTAACCATTGTTTTCTGAATATAGCTCAGTAATAGATCTCTGTGATTAAAAAAAAAGCAGCTATAATTGATACCAGGTTTTGTTTTGCTTTTTGAAATATAAGAACAATCATGTATTATTTGATCCATAAAAATGCATGTAACAAATTTGTACATTAAAAGTAGAATAAAACAGATATCATTGAAACCACAAACATTACTGCTACCTTACTCTTCCCCATTCCATTGTCACTGTAGTGAGAATAAATCAGTAAGAATTAATTCTCACTGTATTGAGAATTAATCTTTTGAATTTTTTTAAAATTTGGAATTTTGCTCATATGCTATAGGTATGTAATTATTATATGCATGAATTCTTATATAAGGTACATTAATTTTATTTACTTTGAGATTTTTAAAAGTGTTTTAATACTTTAAAAAGTTTTTGATATTTTCATTTACCATTCAACATTGTATTTCTAAATTTTATCCATGTTACGCCTATGGAGTTTTATAAATTTGTTGCCATTGTTATATAATATTATTTCAATATAAATACATTGATTTATTTATATAGTTTCCTATATTTTGGGGCAATTTACATTTTTGTTGATATAATGTTATTTTGAATATTCTTATATGTGTTTTCTATGGCATATTTGCAAAAGTTTAGTCTAGAAGTGGAGTATCTGGTTTTTAGTATTTGCACACATCATTTTATAAGATCATGCCAAATTTGCTTCCAATATAATTGCATCAGGATTTTCCACTAGAAAATATACACAGTTCCCTATGTTCTATATTCCCAGCATTTTTGGTATTGTCAGACATCGCTAGTCTTACGAATAAAAAATTTTCTTACTTTAGTTCTTAATTTTGCATATTCCTAATTAGTAATGAGGATCTTTCATTTGCTTTTCTTGTTTGGTTCATGTTCTAAATAAACTCTTCTTCAGTTTGAATAGCATTTTATGCCAAAGTCAATAAAAAATTATTTTTTCTTTTAAAGGTTTTGAAGTTTTTGTTTTCCTTAAGTCTTTATTTGAAGTTGACTGTTATAGATCTCATGAGCTAATTTCATTTTTTTTAATATATGAATAACTAATTGTCCCAGAACCATTAATTAACTAGTCTCTTCTTTCCTCAATTATTTATTAATGACTGCCATGTGTCTTCTGTCATATATTTCATGTTCTCCAATCAATGGATGTGTTAAATCTAGTTTGTCTATTCCTGTTTCAGGACCACATTAACTTAAATATATTAGTTTTCTAATAAACCCTGGTATTTGATAAAGATCATCCAAACTCACTCTTCTTTTTCAGGAACCTTTCAGTTACTCTTGGGCCTTGTAATTCCATACAGATTTTACAAAAATTCTGATAAAAATATTATAACAATTTAAATAGATCCGTATTGAGAAAAATGTGTGTTTTCTGTTTATGCCTCATAATGAACTTTGTAATTTTCTGTGAAAATATCTTTCTGTATTTTAGATTGACAGAGATGACATTGACAGAGATTAACAGAGATCACCATTGCAAATGATATCTGATGTATCAATATTCTGTTTGAATGTGTTCTATCAATATTTTAGTTTTTAAAAAATACAATAAATATTTTTGCATTAATGCTACACTCAGCAACTTTCTTAATACCTCTTTCAATTTTAATATTTTTATGAATATTTTTGTAGCTTCTACACAAATATATCATATATGAATAATACCAATTCATTTCTTTCCTTCTAATCTTTATAAAGTTATTTTTTTCTTATCTTATTGCATTGGGAATGTTTTTCAATACAAAGATAAAAAATTGTGTTGTTATCCTTATGTTGCCTATGATTTTAAATAGAACACTTTTAAGCTTTCAATATTAAAAATTATTTTCCTGTGGCTTATTTTTTATTAAATTAAAGATGATTCTAGCTTACTAATAGTTCTTTTCATGGATAAAATTTGAATTAATAATGATATGCCTGTATTTATTGAATTACCCATTTGTAATCACATTTACAGATTTTTAGTGATACACCACCCTTGCAATTCTGGATAAATCAACCATAGTTATGCTATAGCATCAACATATGCACTGCTAGATTAAGTTAACTAATATTTTGTTTAGGAGTTTTACATCTATATTTATAAAAAGAAGTACCCTATACTTTACTCTTCCATCATCTTCTTATCTAAAATTAATAATGAAGATATACAACCTCACAGAATATGTTGGAAAGTATTTCTTCATTTTAATTGTCTCTTCTTAGAATTTCAAAGAAACTACTCATAAACATATTTGTCCTGGAATTTGCTTTTTGGAACATTTGAAAAAACTGATTCAGTTAGCTTACTTATTTGTTTAAGGAGTGTTTGAAGTTCATTTCTTCCTAATTTAAGATTGGTTATACAGATTTTCTAAGAATGTGCACTTTTTTTTTTTTCTCACTAGCAGATAAACTTTCACTTTGAGTATTATGCTTAGCCGCTCAGTCATGTCTGATTCGGCAACCTCATCCAATGTAGCCTGCCAGGTTCCTGTGTTCATTGGGATTCTCCAGGCAAGAATACTGGAATGGGTTGCCATTTCCTTCTCCAGGGGATCCTCCTGACCCCAGGGATCAAATCCAAGTCTCCTTCATTGTAGGCAGATTCTTTACTGTCTGAGCCACCAAGGAAGTTTTATATATACATACACTCATTTCTTACTATTTCCATTTCTATAATGATCTTTTTTGTTATGTTAGATATTTAAAAGAGATTTACTTATAAGTATATGCATTTATAATATTTAATAAATTTATCATTATGTTAATTTGCATTTTATTTAAGATTCTATTGACACTGACTTTTTAAAATTTTCTTGGTAGCTTGTTTAAATCTTCGTAGGTGGCCAGTTTGTGTAGATATGCTCTATGCTCTTAATAATATTCCTCAATTGTTGGTTTCAGTGTGATACATATGTCTTTTAACTTAGTTTGGCAGTTCTTTTGTTCAAATATTTAAATATATATTTATTTATAAAAGTAAACATATTTTTGTCGTCTTACTTCTCAGATTTTAAGAAATGAATGTTGAAATATCTCATTATAATTCAGTTCAGTTCAGTCACTCAGTCATGTCTGACTCTTTGCGACCCCATGAACCGCAGCACGCCAGGCTTCCCTGTCTGTCACCAATTCCCAGAGTTTACCCAAACTCATGTCCATTGAGTTGGTGATGCCATCCAACCATCTCATCCTCTGTCATCCACTTCTCCTCCTGCCCTCAATCTTTCCCAGAATCAGGGTCTTTCCAAATGAGTCAGCTGTTCACATCAGGTGGCCAAAGTATTGGAGTTTCAGCTTCAACATCAGTCCTTCCAATGAACACCCAGGACTGATCTCCTTTTGGAAGGACTGGTTGGACCTCCTTGAAATCCAAGGGACTCTCAAGAGTCTTATCCAACAATACAGTTCAAAAGCATCAATTCTTCGGTGCTCAGCTTTCTTTATAGTCCAACTCTCACATCCATATATGACCACTGGGAAAACCATAGCCTTGACTAGACGGACCTTTGTTGGCAAAGTAATGTCTCTGCTTTTGAATATGCTATCTAGATTGGTCATAACTTTCCTTCCAAGGAGTAAGCATCTTTTAATTTCATGGCTGCAATCACCATCCGCAGTGATTTTGGAGCCCCAAAAAATTACGTGAGCCGCTGTTTCCACTGTTTCCCCATTTATTTGGCATGAAGTGATGGGACCTGATGCCATGATCTTAGTTTTCTGAATGTTTGTCAGTTGTTCCCTATAGTTGGCATAGAACTTTTGCCCTGTTTATCCCTTTTCTAGCCTACAACATGAGACACAAAATGTCACTTTCTTGGACCAGGAAGATGAAGACTGTATCCAAGTGTGACTGAGAGATGAGAAAGAAGAATCCTGATCCTAGAGAAATTTGAAGAAAAATCATTTTTTATATCAAAATTGGAAGTTTAAGTGTATAAAAGTGGGAGGGGGAACTACTTCAGCCATCCCTATTTTATATGTGGCACATGTAGCCCTACTTTTAATCTAAGACTTCTGTTTTGTTAGGTGTAAACAAGAACACAATTGCTGCTGCTGCTAAGTTGCTTCAGTCGTGTCCGACTCTGTGCGACCACATAGACGGCCGCCCACCAGGCTCCCCCGTCCCTGGGATTCTCCAGGCAAGAACACTGGAGTGGGTTGCCATTTCCTTCTCCAATGCATTAAAGTGAAAAGTCAAAGTGAAGTCGCTCAGTCGTGTCCGACTCTCAATGACCCCATAGACTGCAGCCCTCCAGGCTCCTCTGTCCGTGGGATTTTCCAGGCAAGAGTACTGGAGTGGGGTGCCATTGCCTTCTCTCACAATTGCTATATAACCCTAATTAATTGAACATTGTGTAGTGACTCTCACTTTCCTATTTATATATATTTGAAAATTTGAGGCTGTTTATGTTTTATGTATGTTATTTGTAAATAGCATACTGTGGGATGTTATTTGATTTTCCATTTGGGTTTTCCATACTTTTGTTTAACCAACAAGTTTAGTCCTTTGATAACTGATATATTTTGACTTATTTCTTCAACTTACTTAGTGTTTAATCATTGCCCCACTTTTTAAGAACTTTATCCCTCTAATTTTATATAACAATTGAAAATGTTTCTTTTACCTTGGGACTCTTTCACTTTTTCAACTCTAATCTGTTTTTATAGATTATTCTGTTCATGATTTTACTTTCTGTTTTGTAATCCAATACATTTGATGTTATTATTATACAGATAACTTTTATTTAGATTTTTAAAAATTTAAAATATCTGGCTGGTTTAAATAACAAAAATTTGTTGTCTCACAGTTTTGGCGCTAGTGACAAAGAACCCACGTTCTAATGCAGGCGATATAAGAGACATGGGTTGGATCCCTGGGTCAGGAAGATGTACAGGAGGAAGGCACAGCAAACCACTCCAATATTCATGCCTGGAGAATCCCATGGACAGAGGAGTCTGGCAGGCTGTGGTCCATAGGGCTGCAAAAAGTCGACATGACTGAAATGACTTAGCATATGGTTTTGAAAGCAAGATATCCACAATCAAAGTGTCATTAGGGTTGTTAATAGCTCTTTCGTTTTGGGAGCTCTTAAAGGAAAGATCTGTTCTAACCTCTCTCCTTGGCTTTCAGATGGTGTCTTCATGTTCACATGGCACTTTTATTTCATTTTACCCAAACCACTTTTTTTATCACTGTACTTTCATACATCTTAGACCATTCTTCTGGAATAATATTTTTTTCCTTCCTGAAATATATACTTTAAATATTTCTATAGGGGAAAATTATTTGTGGATAACACTAACTGTTGTTTGTTAGATATAGCACTATTTTACTCATTATTAATATATAGTTTTGCTATGTAAGCAAATTTAGGTTGATGCCTATTTTCCCTTTCCATTCAATCTCTGTCTTCCATTAGTGTCAAAAAATCTGAAATTAATCTGTTGGTCTATCATTTCACTTTTAGTGCAACTTTTATATTCTCTCTTTTGTGTTTCTTTTTATCAATAGTCTCTTACAATTTTATCATAACTTACTTATATCGTTTCACATATATTATTGGTCCTATTTCTATGAATTTATCTCTGATTAGTTTTATTCAGTACTATTAAAACCTTAATATTATCACAAATTTTCCAAATGGAAAGGATTTTCCCTCAAGGAGGATGAGTCTTACTGATTCTAGGTAAAAGGAAATCTATGTGGCATTTAAAAATTCATTTATGCCTCTAGGACTTTTATAGTTTCTGGTCTTACGTTTAGATCTTTAATCCATTTTGAGTTTATTTTTGTGTATGGTGTTAGAAAGTGTTCTAGTTTCATTCTTTTACATCATATATGAAACGAGTCACCAGTCAAGGTTCAATGCACAATACTGGATGCTTGGGGCTGGTGCACTGGAACGACTCAGAGGGATGGTATGGGGAGGAAGGAGGGAGGAGGGTTCAGGATGGGGAATACGTGTATACCTGTGGTGGATTCATGTTGATATATGGCAAAACCAATACAATATTGTAAAGTTAAAAAATAAAATAAAATAAAATTCATTTATGTAAAATAATAAAAATCATTTTGGGGAGAACAAAGATGATTTTTATGTAAGAATGTATTTTTTTTTCTCCCTTATTTTTTTAAACTAAAAATTGTTGAACTCTCTCCAAAGTTTACATAGGTGCTAAGTCATCTTACATAGACAGCCAGGTAAAGGGAAAAAACATGTTAAAAAATGAAAAGAGATGCATCAATATATAATATTTGTTTTTCTTTTTCTGACTTACTTCACTCTGTGTGACAAACTGTAAGTTCATCCACATCACTACAAATGATCCAATTTCGTTCCTTTTATATGGTTGAGTAATATTCCAATTGTATGTATGTCAAGAACTTCATCCATTCATTGGTTGATGGGCATTCAGTTTGCTTCCACGTCCTAGCTTATGTAAACAGTGCTTCAGTGAACACTGGGATACATGTATCTTTTTGAACTATGGTTTTCTCAGGGTATATGCTCGGTAGTGGGATTGCTGATGAACCTATTTGCAGGGAAGTATGTAGAGAAAGGACTTGTGGACACAGTGGGAAAAGGGGAGGGTGGGAAGAATTGAGAGAGTAGCACTGACATATATACACTACCATGTGTAAAATGGCTAGCTAGTGGAGAGCTGTGGTGTATAGCAGGAGCTCAGTGCTCTGTGATGACCTAGAGGGGTGGTATGTGGGGGTAAGAGGGAGGTTCAAGAGGGGTAGGATATATGTATACATATAGCTGATTCACTTTGTTGTACAGTAGAAACTAATACAATATTGTAAAGCAATTATACTCCAATAGCAAAACAAATGAATGAAAAACAGCAACAACAAAGAGAGGTTCCTCTTTCTATGAGCATACACAGCGTTCTTCACTATTTTTGGCTTACTAAATCTAACTTGATTTTTTTTCTTCTCTTGGAAAAAAAGTTGTGATAACATGTTATATTGATGTTACAGGAATAAGTATTTTAAATATTAAAATATTCACAGATTTGTAGCTCAGATTTCATCTTGAAAATAACAGCATGCATGTGTACTCAGTCACTTCAGTCATGTCTGACTCTTTGTGACCCTATGGACTGTAGTCTGCCAGGCTCTTCCATCCATGTGATTCTTCAAGGAAGAATACTGGAGTAGGTTGCCATGACCTCTTCCAGGGGATTTTCCCAACCCAGGGATTGAACCTGCATATCCTGCATTGCAGGCGGATGCTTTGCTGAGCCAAGAATTTTAAATATTAAAATAGTTACAAATTTGAAGCTCAAATTTCATTTTGAAAATAATGTATCCATTTAAAATTATTATCCTAAAAATTCTAGTACCAGTTTGTTCATTCACTTATTTTACAAATATGTATTAAGCTAATAATGTAGGTCATTAATCTACCCCTCTTTTGAATTTTTCTTGACATCTAAGAAGAAATGAGCCAAAAATATAATGAGAATCACTTTAAGGTAGGGGAGGTAAGGAAATGATAGTTGTTGTTGTTTTTTAAGTATTATTTAAAAATGTATAATGGGGGAAATAGTTGTAAACCCATATATAATAGTGTACTACAGTTTTAAGCTCTCATTTACTTAGATTTTTTTCAGAAGCAAGAAGTATGATAAATATAATTCAATGCCATACTTGAAATATTGGTCCTATAGTTGTAAATTACTGCAACAAAGTTAACTGTTATCCACAGTCATTTTGGCTGCTGCTTAAGGTTCATGTCCTGCTGCATCCCTATTGTACTCAGTCTAGAAATAACTCAGCTTCCTACTGCAAATCCTTCATAATGAGGACAATTTAATCCTAAAATGCCATTGTAAGCTGTTCTTACAGGGAATTTGTTTCATTGATAATATTTTAGTTGATCTTCTTTAAAAGTAACACCTCATCTTTTGTGATATCTTTGCAATTTTTGAAGAATTACTCTAAGCAATGACTTTTAATCTATTTTTTCATTAAATTTATAAGCAATCATTGAATATGTTTCATACACCTACATATTAATGTATTTAAGTTAAATTTAATGACAAAATATATTAACTAGGCAGATAATGTAAAAAATATTTAATACATTTTAGTGTTTGTTTAGGACACCAGAGTTTAACTCAGAAATGAATGTATTTATTCTGCTAATGTTTAATGAAGGGATGTGGCTATAAATTAATAATAATCAAAATTAGTTTTGTTCATTATTTGTTTTAAAATAAGGGTCTGTAGGGCCAGAAAGTTAATTAAAAAAAAAATCCTATGCTTTCTTGAAGTTTACCATCTAAGTAACTAACACTAAATTAAGCAAATTTGAACTAGGCAAAGATATTTCATAGAAAAGAAACTCCTTGACTTAGTTAAATGGAAGGAACAAATTCTCATTTCCAAGTATACGTTTTGGAGTTAAGACAACTCAACTTGAAATGCCTTTAGGCCAATTTTCTCATCTTTTACAATTCCCACCTCTCTTCTCCCTAACTCCTCCTACTACCCCCAACGTTTTCTTGTGTTATGTGTTTATGATATTCCAAGCACAGTCCCTGGCACATACCTGAGCTACTTCCAAAGATTTAATTGACCTCCCCTGCCACACACATTTTTCTTTGAGATAAGAATAATTTAGAGACTGAGAAACAGAGTAGTGAGTTAACAATAGGTGAAACAGAATCAGTGTCACCCCGGGCTAATTTTACTTTGCTTCTATGTGGTGAGAAAATTGGGGATAATTACTTTTTATTATAATTTCTTTTCCTGTCTTCTTTCCAAAAATCAAGTCTTCAAGCAAATACTTGCATTCAAGTGAGAGAACTTCTAGAAGTTCAGGCCTATCATTTCACTCGGGCAGTGACACTTGACTTGGAATAACAGATCCACTAGAACCTGTGGATTCAATTGCTTCATATGATGAATTAGAGTAGTAAAACCTAAATCACAAGGTCATTAGGAGGATTAAATTAGAAAATATCTACAAAATGCCAAGCAAGCAATACAAGAGGTGCCAGCAATTATTAATGTATATTAATTAGATGTGGATAGATCATATTTATTTATAGAAGTGGTCTTGAAACTTTATCTTCATATTTTATGAACATATTTTAAAAGCCAAACCAGAATCATTCATTTTATTTCTAGAATTTTTACTCTTTGTAGAAGAAAACTACTAATAGAAGAGTTTCATTGAAATATACAAGATATACATATTTTATATATGAAATTCACAACACTATGCGTGATCCTTCCTTATGTAACATTTTTTTTTTTTTAATAAAATCAAATACCTTTATTTTTGCTCCCTTCGGCAGCACATAAGAAGTGGCAGTGACCTCAGCAGTAGGCCTGGTATCTTTGCCCTGTTGAGAAGCCAGAATCTCATCTCTACCATTCAGCTGTTTCCTCAGACCGCAAGTAGAAGAGGTAGTGGCCAACCCCAGTGCTGTAACCTGGAGGAGATCGGGGTCAACCTGGCAAGGTTGCTAGCTGCCTGATCTCTAGTCTGGGGCTGGAACTTCTGTTTGCCTGAGTAAAGGGACATCAGTCCTAGGATTTCTCCACATCGTGCCTTGCTTCTGCAATGGCCAGGATACCGGTCCTTGAGCTGTCCCCGCATGGTACCCTGGGGCAGGCCCACTGGCTCTTTTGGCTCAAGGATCCCAAGAAGCTATCCTTGGAGGCCCTTGAGGCAACACAGGAAGCATGGTGGTATTCAAGTTGTGGCTGACACACTCCGGCTCACATGCTCACACTGCCATCACAGAGGCTGAGTGAGCAGTCACCCAGGGCAGGGGATCCCAGCTCATTCTGTTCCCGTGGGACAAATGACTGGAAGGTAACAACACCTGAGTAAGCCAGTGCCTTCCTGTGTCCACACCCAGGAATACCTTCCAGTTGTCCAAGCAGCCATAGTTGTAATGATTCCTAAAAACTCTGCTCTTGGCCTGCAGCCACCGATGCTCCTTCTTGTTGATGTGCCTTTCGATGTTAGTCTCACCTTGATTGATGAGCACAGCCTGCCATACAGTTA
The DNA here is from genome assembly GCF_002263795.3 of Bos taurus. Lineage (NCBI taxonomy): Eukaryota > Metazoa > Chordata > Mammalia > Artiodactyla > Bovidae > Bos > Bos taurus. The sequence continues at coordinate 34,279,916 of NC_037328.1, forward strand.
GGGCACCCAGGGCAAGTGCCACAGAACTGCACAGGAACCAGAGGTAGACAAGACTCTTGTGAGTCACTCTTTCTTGGAAGGAGAAAATGGGTGGTGGGTCTGGTGGCAAGTCTTGATGGCAGCATAAGCCTCCTGGAAAAGGTCCCAGCTTCCATAGCTATTGTAGATGTTGCAGTGGTGTGTTCGGGCTGGCATGGGGTTAATGCACTTCTTAAAGATAGAGACTGTTGTCCTATCATTCCTTCCCTGGGGTGGGTATCCAGGTCGGGTGGTAATAGCCTAGTAGAAATGGAAGACTAGAATAGAAAATGAGAATCAGATTCCAGTGACTATAGAAGAAATGCCAGCAGAGCCAGGCCATGGAGTAGGTTTGGAGGATGAGAGGCAGGACACACATGTAGGTGATGGCCACAATGGAGCTGGTCAGCACAATCACCAGCAGCACGAACGCCACCCCATACCAGCGGATCATGTTGTCCACCAGCCAGTAGATAGGCTCAAAGGCAGCGTCCATGGCGGTGTCACTGCCCCCGAAGGAGTTGTAGAGCAGGGAGCAGAGGCAGACCTTGCCATAGCGCTGGCGCTGCATCAGGCCATGGAGCAGAGGTGGGCAGTGGCACCTGTAACCCAGGAGCAGACACAGGTGCAGGCAGAGGCAGGCAGGGCCCAGCCGCAGGCTCCTCTGGCCCTGCATGGCTCCTAGGAAAACACAGCAATGTGAGGGGCCAGCATGGTTCCTGTCCCTCCTTGCCCCACAAGTGGGCAGCTTAGAGGTAAAGACCTAAAGGTGAGGCCTACTGGGCCAGTCACCAGCTGTGGGAAATAGGGAGGCAGCTCCAAGCTCAAGCAGGGTCTCTGGAATTGTCTGTGTGGACAGACCACTGAATGGAGCCTGACCAATGTGCACAAAGCTATCCACATGGCCCTGTGGGCCTAGCCACAGTAGCAGAGGTGTCCAGGGTTTCCTGCCTGCCCTGTGCTGTGCTTAGTTACTCAGTCATGTCCGACTCTTTCAACCACAAGGACTGTAACCCGCCAAGCTCCTCTGTCCATAGGGATTCTCCAGGCAAGAATACTGGAGTAGGTTGCCATGCTCTCCTCCAGGGAATCTTCCCAATCCAGGAATCGAACCCAGGCCTCCTGGATCATGGAAGTACTTAATAAATACTTGTTGAATGAACATACTGGAGGGATGAAGTGGAAAGGCTGGTCCATCTGTCCCATTTGGTCTCTATCTTGAAGTATCTTAGAGATACAAGTTAAATCCTATCCCTAAGGATGAATTTCCAAATCTGTGAAATGGGCGAGTTGGCTGGGCTGACCTTCCAGCTCCATGCCTCAGGGCTGCCTAGAGGGTGCGCTCAGTCCGGTTTGAGGGCGTGGCTGTGCAGAGCAGGAACTCCAGCTCACAAGACCCGGGAACAGGGCCCAACCCATAGCCTACCACCCATAGGGCCAGCCTGCAGACCCGGACCCACTGCCCGCCCATCTCTGTAACATGTTTTATCATATGACTATTTGTGTTGGTTCAGACAGTAAAGAATCTGCCTGCAGTGCGGGAGACCTGGGTTCAATCCCTGGGTTGGGAAGATGTCCTGAAGGAGGGCATGGCAATGCACTCCAATATTCTTGACTAGAGAATCCATGGACAGAGGAACCTGGTGGGCAACAGTCCATGGGGTCGTAAAGAGTTGGACATGATTGAGTGACTAAGCACAGCACACATCCATGTTTGAAGATGTATTAGTAGTTTTATAATTTGTATTAACTAGGAACTGCATAGTGATAAGGGCTAATGCTTATTGAATGCTTGCTATGATTATTCAAAATGCTCTATATGTACTCTGTAATTTAATTTAAATGATAATCCTATATATAGAGATATAGAGGAAAAGAAACTAAAACAAATTTAAATTGCACATTATCAAGAGCTATAAAATAGAGGTAAGAAGACAAAAGTAAATGGTAGACTTTAGAATCAGTAGCCCTTTATAATACTGTTTGCAAAGACGGGTACAATAAAGGACAGAAATGGTATGGACCTAACAGAAGCAGAAGATATTAAGAAGAGGTGGCAAGAATACACAGAAGAACTTTACAAAAAAGATATTAATGACCCAGATAACCATGATGGTATGATCACACACCTAGAGCCAGGCATCCTGGCATGTGAACTCAAGAGGGCCTTAGGAAACGTCACTACAAACAAAGCTAGTGGAGGTAATGGAATTCCAGTTGAGCTATTTCAAATCCTAAAAAGTGATTCTGTAAAAGTGTTGCACCCAACAGCGAATTTGGAAAACTCAGCAGTGGCCACAGGACTGGAAAAGGTCAGTTTTCATTCCAATCCCAAAGAAAGGTAATGCCAAGGAATGCTCAAGCTACTGCACAATTGCACACATCTCACACACTAGTCAGGTAATGCTCAAAGTTCTCCAAGCCAGGCTTCAACAGAACGTGAACCATGAACTTCCAGATGTTCAAGCTGGACTAAGAAAAAGCAGAGGAACCAGATTTCAAATTGCTGACATCTGTTGGAACATCAAAAATGCAAGAGAGTTCCAGAAAACATCTGCTTTTGCTTTATTGACTATGTCAAAGCTTTTGATTGTGTGGATCACAATAAACTGTGGAAAATTCGTAGAGAGATGGGAATATCAAACCACCTGACTTGCCTCCTGAGAAATCTGTATGCAGGTCAAGAAGCAACAGTTAGAACTGGACATGGAACAACAGACAGGTTCAAAATCGGGAAAGGAGTATGTCAAGGCTGTATACTGTCACCCTGCTTATTTAACTTATATGCAGAGTACATCAAGAGAAAGCGCTTATGGCAGAAAGCAAAGGACTAAAGAGCCTCTTGATGAAAGTGAAAGAGGAGAGTAAAAAAGAGTTGTGTCGTACTCTTTGTGATACCAAGGACTGAAGAGCACCAGGCTTCCCTGTAAACTAACTTTCAGAGCTTGCTCAAACTCATGTCCATCGAGTCAGTGATGCCATCCAACCATCTCATCCTCTGTCATGCCCTTCTCCTGCCTGATCTTTCCCAGCATCAGGGTCTTTTCAAATGAGTTAGTTCTTTGCATCAAGTGGACAGAGTATTGGAGTTTCAGCTTCAGCATCAGTCCTTCCAATGAATATTCAGGACTGATTTCCTTTAGGATGGACTAGTTGGATCTCTTTGCAGTCCAAGGGATTCCCAAGAGTCTTCTCCAACACCACAGTTCACCACCCCCTACCCCCGGCCCAAAATAGTCTCTCACTGTTTCCATCATTTCTCCATCTATTTGCCATGAAGTGATAAGAACGGATGCCATGATCTTAGTTTTCTGAATATTGAATTTTAAGTCAACTTTTTCACTCTCCTCTTTCACTTTCATCAAGAGCTCTTTAGTTCTTTGCTTTCTGCCATAAGGATGATGTCATCTGCATATCTGAGGTTATCGATTTTTCTCCTGGCAATCTTGATTCCAGCTTATGCTTCATTAAGCCCAGCATTTTTCATGATGTACTCTGCATATAAGTTAAATAAACAGGGTGGCAATATACAGCCTTGACATACTCCTTTCCCGATTTGGGACTAGTCTGTTGTTTCATGTTCAGTTTTAACTAACTGTTGCTTCTTGATCTGCAAACAGGTTTCCCTCCTCTTCAGTGTTTCAGAAGAGTTTGAAAAGGATTGGTATTAACTTTCCTTTGAATGTTTGGTATTATTATTACCTGTAAAGCATATGGCACTGAACTTTTTTTTTTTTTTTTTATTGAGAGGTTTTTGAGTACTGATTCACTATACCTACTCAAAATCAGTCTGTGAATAAGATTTTCTGTTTTGTGTTGATTCAGTCTTGTTAAATTATAGGTTTCTAAGAATTCATTTATTCTATGTTATCAAGTTTTGCTATCTAATGGTTCATTGTTGTTTTTCAGTTGTTCAGTTGTGTCTGACTCTTTGTGATCCCATGGACTGCACCAAGCCAGACTTTCTTTTCCTTCTCTAGCTCCTAGAGTTTACTCAAACTCATGTCCATTGGGTCAATGATGCCATCTAGCCATCTCATCCTCTATCACCCCCTTCTCCTCCTTTCCTTAATCTTCTCCAACATCAGGATCTTTCCCACTGAATTGGCTCTTTGCATCAAGTGGCTAAAGTATTGGAGCTTCAGCATCAGTCCTTCCAATGAATATTCAGAGTGTATTTCCTTTAGGATTGACTGGTTTGATCTCTTTGCTGTCCACGGGATTCTCCATGCACAACAGTTTGAAAGTATCAGTTCTTTGGTGCTCAGCCTTCTTTATGGTCCAACTCTTGCATCTGTACATGATTATTGGAAAAAACATAGCTTTGATTATACAGACCTTTGTTGGCAAATTGATGTCTCTGTTTTTTTAATAAGCTCTCTAGGTTGCTCATAGCTTCCCTTCCAAGACCAGACATCTTTTAATTTCATGTTACAATCACTGTATGCAGTGATTTTGGAGCCCAAGAAAAGTAAATCTGTCACTGCTTACACTTCCTCTGCTATTTTTCATGAAGTGATGGGACCAGATGCCATGATTTTGTTTTTTGAATGCTGAGTTTCAAGCCAGCTTTTTCACTCCTCTCTTTCATCCCTATCAAGAGGTTCTTTAGTTCCTCTTTGCTACCTGCCATTAGAGTGGTATCATCACATATCTGAGTTATATATATATATATATATATATATATATATATATATATATATATATATTTCCCCATAGAAATCTTGATTCTAGCTTGTAATTCATCTAGCCCAGCATTTTGCATGAAGTACTCTGCATAGAAGTTAAATAATCAGGGTGACAATATACAGCCCTCATACTTCTTTCCCAAACTTGAACCAGTCACTTGTTCCATGTCTGATTCTGTTGCTTCTTGACCCACATATCAGGTTTCTCAGGAGACAGATAAGGTAGTAGTATTCCAATCTACTTAAGAATTTTCCACAGTTAGTTGTGATCCACAGAGTCAAAGGCTTTAGCATGGTCAATGAAGCAGAAGTAGGTGTTTTCCTGGAATTCCTTTGCTCTATGTTCCAACGAATGTTGACAATTTGATTTTTGGTTCCTCTGCCTTTTCTAAATCCTGCTTATACATCTGAAGGTTCTTGGTTCATGTACTGTTGAAATCTAACTTGAAGGATTTTGAGCAAAAACCTGCTAGCTTGTGAAATGCATGCAATTGTATGGTAGTTTGATCATTTTTTGGCATTTTCCTTCTTTGGGATTGAAATAAAAATTGACCTTTTCCTGTCCTGTGGCCACTGCTGAGTTTTCCAAATTTGCTGGCGTGTTTAGTTCAGCACTTTAACAGCATCACCTTTTAGGATTTGAAATAGCTCAGCTCTAATCTTGTCACCTCCACTAGCTTTGTTCATAGTAATGCTTCCTAAGCCTCACTTGATTTCACACTACAAGATATCTGGCTTTAGGTTATCTTGGTTATTGTATAGTTCTGTGTATTCTCACCACCTTGTCTTAATCTTTTCAGCCTTTATTATGTCCTTACCATCTTTGTCCTTTATCATGCCTATCCTTGCGTGAAAGTTTCCATTGATACCTCCAGTTTTCTTGAAGAGATCTCTAGACTTTCACATTCTTTTGTTTTCCTCTATTTCTTTGCATTGTTCATTGAAGAAATCCTCCTTATATTTCCTTACTATTCTCTGGAAATCTGCATTTAGTTTGGTGTATCTTTCCCGTTTTCCCTTGCTTTCACTTCTCTTCTTTCCTCAGCTGTTTATAAAGTCTCTTCAGACAACCACTTTGCCTTCTTATATTTCTTTTTCTTTGGGATATTTTTGGCCACTGCCTCCTGTACTATATTACAAACCTCCATCCATAGATCTTCAGGTACTCTGTCTACCAGAACTAATCCCTTTAATCTATTTGTCACCTCCACCGTATAATCATAGGGATTTGGCTTAGGTTATAGCTGAATGGCCCGGTGGTTTTCTCCACTGTCTTCAATTTAAACCTGAATTTTGCAATAAGAGCTGATGATCTGAGCCACAGTCAGCTCCAGGTCTTGCTTTTGTTGACTGTATAGAGATTCTCCATGTTTGGCTGCAAGGAACATAAGAAATTTGATTTCAGTATTGACCATCTGGTAACGTCCAAGTGTAGCATTCTCTCTTGCATTGTTGAAAAAGGGTGTATGCTATGACCAGTGTGTTCACTTGCCAAAAGTCTGTTTGCCTATGCTCTGCTTCATTTCATACTCCAAGGTCAAACTCCTGTTATTCCAAGTAAATCTTGACTTCCTACTTTTTTATTCCAATTGTTTATGAGGAAAAGGGGTTCTTTTTTTTTTTTTGGTGTTTACTCTAGAAAGTGTTGTCAGTCTTCACAGATTTCCAATTCCACTCACCAATTTCCACTTCTTTGGCATTAGTGGGTGAGGCATAGATTTCAATGTGATGTTGAATGGTTTGTCTTAGAAAGAACCAAGATCATTGTGTCATTTTTGAGATTGCTCCCAAGTACTGCATTTCAGACTCTTCTGTTGACTATGAGGGTTACTCCATTTCTTGTAATGGATTTTGCCCACAGTAGTAGATTTAATGGTCATCTGAATTAGATTCACCCATTCCCATCCATTTTAGTTCACTGATTCCTAAAACATTAGCATTCACTCTTGCCATCTGCTGCTTGACCATGTCCAATTTACCTTGATTCATGGACCTAGATACCAGGTTCCTATGCAATAGTGTTCTTTATGGCATTGAAACTTACATTCACTGCCAGACACATCTACAACTGAGTGCATTTCTGCTTTAGCCCAGTCACGTTGTTCTTTCTGGAGCTATTTTAGTAATTGCTCTCTGTTCTTTCTTAATAGTATATTGGACACCTGCCAACTTGAGCTCATCTCCAGGGTTATGCCTATTTTATTTTTTTCATACTGTTCCTGGGGTTCTAGTAGCAAGAATCCTATACTGGATTGCAATTTCCTTCTCTAGTGGAGCACACTTTGTCAGAACTCTTCTCTATGACCCGTCCATCTTGGTTGGCCCTACAAGGCATGTCTCATAGCTTCATTTCTTTTCCCAAGTCCCTTTGCCACAACAAGGCTGTGATATCTAAAGTGAGTCTATTTTACACAGAATAGAGGTTGTTGTTTGTTTTTTTTTCCTTTTCTTAATCTATTGCATCTTTTGGGGAATTTATTTACAATTAAATAATTATTAATAGGCATGTCAGTTTATAGTTTCCCAGGTGGCACTAGCGGTAAAGAACCTACCTGCCAATCCAGGAGACATGAGATTTTGATTCAATCCCTGGGTTAGGAAGATCCCCTGGAATAGGGCATGGCAACCCACTCCAGTATTCTGGCGTGGAAAATCCTATGGACAGGGGAACCTGGTGGGCTACAGGCCATGGGGTTGCAAGGATCTGCCATGACTGAAGAGATTAGCATGCACGCAGGCACGCATGTTATTTTGTTAATTGTTTATCCAGCATCTTTGTAGTTCCTCTCCTCTTCTTCTTTTTTTTTTCTTTGTTGTTTGATAACTTTCTTTAGTGATATGCTTAGATTCCTTTCTCTTATATATGTTTGTGAAGAAAAAGTTGCTCAGTCATGTCCAACTTTTTGTGACCCCGTGGACAACACAGTCCATGGAATTCTCCAGGCCAGAATACTGGAGTGGGTAGCCCTTTCCTTCTCCAGGGGATCTTCCGAACCCAGGAATCAAACCCAGGTCTCCCTCATTGCAGGCAGATTCTTTACCAGCTGAGCCACAAGGAAAGCCCCTTATATGTGTTTAGTATAGGTTTTTTGTTTGTGATTACTATGAGGCTTAAAATAGCAATTTACATCTCTATCAGTCTGCTTTAAATTGAGGACAACTTAAGCTTGATCTCATTTTAAAAGTATTTTTACTTTACCCTCTATATTTTATGTTTTTGATGTTATATTTCACATTTTATCATTGTGTGTCCCTTCAGTAATTATTATAATTATGCTTACTTTTACTTATCTTTTCTTGTAACCTTCATATTAATATCATAAAGAATATTTCATTGCTTTTAATATATTTTTAACTGTTTAATGAGATTTATTTTTTCATTCATTTCCTTGTTACTAATTAGGATCCTTTCTTTTCAGCTTAAAGAGTTTGCATCAACATTTTTTGTAAGGCTGGTTTAGTTGTGATAAACTCCTTTAGCTTTTGCTTATCTTAAAAACAAACAAAAAAACCTTTCTCTCTCCTTTATTTCAGAATGATAACTTTGCCAGGTAGAGTATTCTTACCTGGAATTTTTGTTTCCCCTTTCAGTATATCTTATCCACTCCCTTTTGACCTGCAAACTTTCTGTTGAAAACTCTGCTGATAGTTTTAGGTAGTAAAACCATTGAAATGTTAATGATTTTAATATTCTCTTCTTGTCTTTAAGTTTTTACATTTTAATTATAACATATCTTGTTGTCAGTCTCTGAATTATTCTTTTTTTAATTTAAATTTATTTATTCTAATTAGAGGCTAATTACTTTACAATATTGTATTGGTTTTGCCATACATCAACATGAATCTGCCACGGGTGTACATGTGTTCCCAATCTTGAATCCCCCTCCCATCTCCCTCCCCATACCATCCCTCTGGGTCATCCCAGTGCACCAGCCTCAAGCATCCTGTATCCTGCATCGAACCTGGACTGGTGATTCGTTTCTTATATGATATAATACATGTTTCAATGCCATTCTCCCAAATCATACCCCCCTCCCCCCCCCCCCCCCCCACAGTCCAAAAGACTGTTCTATACATCTGTGTCTCTTTTGCTGTCTCGCATACAGGGTTATCATTACCATCTTTCTAAATTGCATATATATGATTTAGTATACTGTACTGGTGTTTTTCTTTCTGGCTTACTTCACTCTGTTTAGGGCTCTCTCTCACTCTGTACTGGTGTTTTTCTTTCTGGCTTACTTCACTCTGTTTAGGGCTCTCTTGGTTTCCTTTCTGGATGTCTATTTTCAGTCCCAGGTTAGGGAAGGTTTAGCTATTATGCATTCTAATAAGATAGTTGTTTCTTTTTCCCTTCTCCTTCTGGGGGCCTTATAATGCAAATGTTAATTTGTTTTATGACCCTTAAATCTTTTATGCTATCTTCACTTTTTGTTAGTTTTCTTCTGTTTGGCACTCTTATATTTTCATCTCTTCACTGAAGTTCTCACTGTGTTCACCCATTTTCCTCCTCAGTTTGGTAAGCATTTTTGTATGACTATTACTTTGAGTGCTTATTCTGTGAATTACTTATCTCCATTTCATTAAGGTTTTTACTGAAGTTTTATCTTGTTCTTCCAGTTGGAACACAGTTCTCTATTTCTTCATTTTGCTTGATCTCTGTTAGTTTCTAGACAGTAGATGAAACAATCATCTCTCCCAGTCTTAAAGGACTGACCTGGTGTAGAAGATGAACATTATCATTCAACCCTGCTTCAGCCCTTTATTATCTCTCAAACCTTCGTGCTTGTCCATGTAGTCTATTATATTTTTTAATAGCTTTCAATAGTTGAGGAAGTGTGAGGGCCCACCAGTGTCCCTAAAAGAGATCTCAGCACCTAGATTCAGGTTTGGAAACTAGATTCTCAGGCAGTAGCTTTTTAAAGTGTGCAAGTGGTTATAGTCAGGTGGGACTACCAGTATGGGGCTTCCCAGGTGGTGCTGGTGGTAAAGAACCTGCTGCCAATGCAAGAGACATAAGTGACGTGGGTTTCATCCCTGGGTCAGGGAAATCCCCTGGAGGAGGGCACAGCAACTCATTCCAGTATTCTTGCCTGGAGAATCCCATGGACAGGGGAACCTGGCGGGCTGTAAGTCCATCGAGTCACAAACTGTCAGACATAACTGAAGCAACTTAGTACAGGGACTATGAGTATAAGCCGCACTGTCCAAAGGAGGAGCAGTCACAAAAAAACAGGGCTCCAGATGAACATATAAAACTTTTTTTTCTGGGATATAAGAGAAAGCTGGAGTGAGACAAATGGAGAGTGTCAAGATGGTGCCCACAGCTTACACTTTTTGAGAGCACCTCCATAGCCTACTAAATGTGTGTCAAACCTGAAGTCTTGTCTCAGGCCAAAGCTCCAGGACTAATAAAGGGGTTTCCTTCAGAGAAAGACTAGAGGTTTGCCTTAGTTTATGCAATACCTAAGTATTGTGTGTGTGTGTGTGTGTGTGGTGGGGGGGTGATGCAGCCACCGTCTGGTGGGACCTAGGAATGCAAATGCTATGGCCACCAGTGCCAGGCTATCAAGAGTCATCCTCTGGGTGGCAGCTGCCCAAACTGGGGCACCTGACATAAAAGCTAGGTTACCAGCCATGTGTACAGCTCTCTTCCATGACATACTATGCTTTGGATCACAGTATAGGAAGAGCACAAAGACAGGTGTCTGGAAAGGATGATAGCCAACCGCTAGAATCCTTCCTCTTAGGCCACAGCCATGACGATTAGCTAATAGGCTTCATTCACAGAAAGACTGGGCCCCTGAATTTGTTGCCTCTTGTTGTGCCCTGGGGGTGGTAGCTATTTAAGAACTTTTTCTCTGTTAGTTATAGTCATGTAGGACTCACAAATGGAAGCCCCACTAGCCCACAGAGCCAGGCAATGTAGAGGTATCCCCTGAGAGAGCCACTAAAATTAAGGTGCCAGAAAGGCATATGAGCTTCTTTCTGAGTGACACTAATTATTACAGTCCCCTGGAACCAGGAGCCAAAATTCTCCTGGTCTCCATAGTCAGGCAGCCAAGAGATATTCCCTGCATGGGAACCATGGAGATCAGAGCACGAGACACATGGGACAGCTCCCTCCCAGGAGACACTGGTGCTTTGGAGCACAGGAAAGGAAACACATGAAGATGGAATCCTCATGAAAATATCTCCATGCCTAGATAATGTTTCAACAGGTTCCTAGATGTGTGTGTTAAATTAGATGCCTGCCCTTGGCTGATGCTTTACTTATAAGCAGGTCATCCTCTTTCACTTAAAGTCTAGTTGTCTGAGTTGGACTCTGGGATGGGTTACTCTGAGCATTGCAAGCTATCTCCCAGATGGCCACTATCTTGTGAGCCCTTTTGGTTTTCAAAATTGGATATTTTGGTGGCTTTTCTCTCAGGTGCAGGTCCCATGTAGAGTTTGAACCCTTTGCTTCTTGGAGATAACCTCTGGGTTTTGAGTTTCTTCCAGCTGTGGGTCTCTGTGCTATGGGTAGCATTTATGGCATAATTGTGTCCCAGCCTCCCCAACCCACTTTGATGTGGCTTTTTTCTTGTTTGCTCAATAGTCCTCACTCAGCCAGCCTTTAGTTTTGTTTTGTTTTGCTTTGTTTTAGAGTAAAATTTTCCAAATATAACTGTAGACTCAGTGTATTCATATCGAACCAAAACCTTAGTCAGATTATCAGAATTAGTCTATGCTTAGTTTAACAACCACAACGATAACAAAACCTCTGCTGTATATCTTATATTAAGGCCAGCTAAGCCACAGAAGAAGCTCATGAATACTGGAGTGGGTAGCCTATCCCTTCTCCAGCACATCTTCCCAACCCTGGAATCAAACCGGGGTTTCCTGCATTGCAGGTGGATTCTTTACCAACTGAGCTATCAGTGAAGCCCTATATTAAACATTGGGAGTGGTAATTGAATTCTGCAAAAATAACCTATGAAAACTAAACACAACAACAACAAGAAAATATCTGCAGGAAAAAATTTTTACCCTGAATAACTCTGATGCAAGTCATTAAAGAATCTGGTTCTAGGGTGTCAAGAAAAAAAAAAAAAGTAAGATCATGAAAACTTGTGTTAATTTGCTCTGATAAGTTCATATTGTGTAAAAAAAAATGATCCTATTTGCTTTATCAATGTGGTGCATACACAAAATATAGTCTCTGCATTTGCAAATCATTGGCTACTGATAGAGCTCTACCAAACAAAAACAAAAAATACGTTTTGTATACTGTGATACCTCTTAGTTTTGATCAATTTTATTAGCATATTTTTTACTTGCCAATTCATTTTAGATCAGAGAATTAAACCAGCCAAATACGTGAGAGTGTTTATATCTCACTGTTATTACTAGTGCAGATTTTAAATGGCCCATACATCTATATGTGACACTAAGGGAATATGTCTGTTTTGCTGAAAGGTAGGCTGTTTGTATGAAAGCCCAGGGGCTCAAAGGAACATAGCTTTGGAAGCTCAGATTGTTTTGTAAAAAAATAAAATGAAAAAATAAAATCCCATGGACTCAGGAGTGTGGTAGGCTACAGTCCATGGGTTGCAAAGAGTCAGACATGACTGAGCGACTTCACATACACACATACATACAAGAAGGGAGGGTAGTATTTTGGTCTTCACTTTTTGGATATCTGACCATGTGATCTTGGCCTTCTTCCTTCCTATTTAAAAAAACAAATAGATTATTTTTAAGGTTCCCTTCAACTCATCTCATAAAATTCATATCTCTTCAAGCATAAGTTTTCATTGTCAGTATTAGATGAACTAGTAAAGCTGCTTCTCTTCACAGAATATCTGTATTGCAAAAAATATATATATTCTTTACATTTTTATGACTTTTTCCTATAAGACTGAATATGCAAGTAAGTTTATGCACTAGAAGTTTTAGGCATTTGATAACAAAATATATTATTTGGAGACTTATTAGTAGACTTGTAATAAGTAAATAGTAATAAAAAAGGATCATTTCTGTTAAGGAAATTAGACCCTATGTGGTTGAGTCTCTCACACTACTGTAATTGACTGCAGCTTAAGTAACATTAGATGTATTTTTTATGCTTAGAAGGAAAAATCTCCATGGCCTTCTTCAGATTTGCATGATGTTTTACTAATTAGCATATCAATAAATTAGAACCTCATTTTCCTGAATGCATTTTCTTTTTGGAATCCTACTTATCTGCTTCATATTAAAGATTCTCCCAATTTAACCACAGAACTTGAACTTAAAACAAAAACTGCACTACTCCAATTTTGGAAAGTGTCCAAAAACCTTTAGAGTCACTCAGTCCATTTAACACTTGAAAAGCAAACCTGATTGAAGTCACTATGTGGCCGTGCTCTAAGTGAACAGCATTCTCTCTGTGGCCATGCATAATTCTCTTTAGGCTTAATGCCAGTTGTGATTTTGCCTCAACGGAATACCCCAGAGCATAGATACATGGGACTTGAATCATGCTTACTTTTAAGATACTAAAATATTAAATAATTCTCAATGTATGCAAATGAATAATAATGGGATTGTCACAGAGCCACAAAGAAGGAAAATGAAAACAAAATTCTTAGTAGATAAAGAATTTTCATTAGGAACCAACAAACTTGTTGGCTTAAGACCAGTAACGTAAAGGGTAATTTTTGTTTTTGTGAGCATAATACAGTGTTTTGAGCATAGAGGTCATGGAACAGGGCACAGAATTCAATCAGCTGCTCCTTATTCATAGAGCACACAGGAACTTAGGGTGTATGTCCAGTAATGAGATTCTTTGCTAAAAGAAGCAGGTTTGCAGATCTCAATTTCCTCAGCAGAAGCCTCATTTGTGTTTTCCCCCCAACTTTATTGAGGAATAATTGACAAATATAATCATATATATTTAAAGTATAGTGTGATGATTTGACATACATATACACTGTGGAAAGATTACCAGGCTCAAGAAAATTAACATATCCATCAGCTCACACAGCTAAATCTCTCTTTTTGTGGAGAGAATACTTAAGGTTTGTTCTCAGCAGCTCTCAAGTATATAATAACATATTATTAGCCGTAGTCACCATGCTTTATACTAGATCCTCAGAGCTTACAGTTCTTAGAACTGAAGGATTGTGCCATTTAAGCTATATTTCCCCATTTCTCCCTCTCCCAACCTCTTGGCAATCTATTCTGTTCTCAGTTTCTATTACTTGGCTTTTTGTTGCTGTTGTCATTCATGTGTGTGTGTGCCCAGTCATGTCTGATTCTTTGTGACCTCATGGACTGTAACCCGCCAGGATCTTCTGTCCATGGAATTTTCCAGGCAAGAATACTGCAGTAGGTTGTCATTTCCTCTCCAAGGAATCTTCCCAATCCAGGGATCAAACCTGCATTTCTTGTGTCTCTTGCAATGCAGGCAAACTCTTTATCGCTGAGCCAGCAAAGAATTATTGTTTATATATAAGTGATACCATACAATATTTAGCTTTCTCTGTTTGGCTTATTTTACTTAGCCATAATGCTCCCCGGTTTCATCCATATTGACACAAATAACAGGATTTTCTATTTTTATTGCTGAATAATATTCCGTTTTATATGTACACCACATTTTCTCTATCCATTCGTCCCATGGAGAATGTTTAGATTATATCAGTATCTTGACTACTGTGAAACTTATTTGTGTTTCTGTGTAGTTTCACTATAATTTTTAAGTTTAGAAAAGCTAAGCTAAAATAACCTTTGTTTCTTAACTTTTATATTTCTAGAAGTCCACACTAAATGTAGTAATACATGTTTAAACCTAAATGAAATAATTCATCCTGAAGTATTGAAATTAGAACATATTGGGGAACAATTAGACTTTTTGTGAGAGTATACATATATATATATAAAGCATTGTATTGAGCCAGTGTTTGTCAGAGACTACTTTTCTCCCAGGAAACAGATGGTTGTTGCAATTTGTTGGGAAAATTCTATATTAACATCTAGAAGCCAAGTATGTTGTTAAATATCCTACTTTTCACAGAACAGCCCCCATACCAAAGAATTATCCAGCCCAGTATATAAAAGTACTGAAGTTGAAAAACCCTGCAATAGATTATTTCATGAACATATAACTTCCTTTTCTAATTTAAAACATTTAATAGTTTGAGACTGTTGAAGTATTACTATTGGGGATGTTACATTCTTCATTATGTATCTATACGTTTAGTATATAATGTGTGTGTGTGTGTAAAGAGAACTAGTCCTTCATATAGAACTGAATTGGAAAGTTCCCAAATATCAAGAAACTTTCCCTTTATAATAAGTAAATCAATGATGGGTGACTCTTCTCCCCTGAGCTGGTGAAGAATTCACTCACATTTCTATGGAATTGATGCATCTAACTTAACTTAACCTGAAACTTTCTTATTTATCATTTAAAATGCAAGATAATCTCATCAAAGGTCCTGACACTGAGAAGCAAGAGTCGTATTCTTGCTACATTTTCTGTGTTTTTAGGGAAGCAAACATAGAATGTTCACTCTCCAGGGGCTGTTAGAGATCATCTGTTCTAATCCTTTTATTTTATACATGGAGAGAATAATCCTCAAACAAGAGAAGTGTCGATCTGCAGTTGCACAGCTAGTTAGTAATGAAACCAGATCTACAGTTATGTTATATATACTATCAAAATGAGGTCATGATTTGATGACTTTGTAAAATTGAATCTATGTATATTGAGATGATTTATAATGGAATTTTGCTCAGCTGCAATAGTTTAGAATTGTCCTTCATGACTGACATGACCTCTTTTGCCATCTAGATGAGATGGAACTTACCACATAATGATTTTTTCCTTCTTCAGGATGTATTTTCTTTGTGCTAATATTACATTCACACTGGAAACATCATTTTCAAGTCACAATGTACCATATATACTATTCTACTTTAAATCATGTTATGCCTTTAAAGTCATACAAGTGTGTGTCTGTATGTTAGAGAGATTAGGAATGATTCTCTAAAAATATATTCCTATCCACAAATGCATTAATCTTTTACATTTTTATGGAAAAAGTTTACTTTCTGTCCTTGAACAATAGCCTGCATAAAGACTTTATTTATTTATTTTTTGCTTTATTGTTAAGCTGTTTCTCCTGGATTTTGTGCCTTCATATATTAATAGGACAATATGGTCAAATTATTTTTCCTGTTTTAATTTCTACCTCAAATTCAAGATAACTGATGTCTTTAGATGAAGATTATAAAATTAATAGGAATTACATATTTTTCTCTCAAGGAAATTATACAATAATCTATATTTCATGTCAGTGTGAAGTGAAAGACATTGCAGAAGTTTGACTGAGTTATTAAAAAAGTACTTTTATTTCTGTTGAAAGTGTCATCTTGACTTATGGCCAGTTGACATAATCTTAAGTAATATTGTGTTATCTGTGCTTTCACTGACATATGTTAGTAAACTGAAGCTTCATATATAGGAACCTTCAAGCCAATATATACTGACATAATGAACTCTTCTATTTGCATAGCCTCCACTTATATGTAAGTGGTATGTTTCATGATTCAGTAACTAAAACTTAATAGGAATTATCCAATATATTATGTTAATGTTACAGAGGTCTAAGTGAAGGCTCAAACATTTAAGAATCTCATTTACCAAGGAACAAACTATCATATCCTCAGCAGAGTGTGTTATTTTATGACTTTCTCCTGGGTATAAGTAATTTCAGAAGACAGTGTGTGTGCATATGCTTAGTCCTGTCCAACTCTTTGTGGCCCCATGAACTATATAGCCCACCAGGCTCCTCTGTCCATGGAATTTTCCAGGCAAAAATACTGGAGTGGGTTGCCATTTCCTTCTCCAGGAGACCTTCCTGACCCAGGCATGGAACTCACATCTCTTGTGTCTCTTGCACTGACAGGTGGGTTCTTTACCAGCTGAGTCACCAGGGAAGCCCAGAAGACACTAATAATTATATGATACCATACAAAATTTCTCTGATATGATATCCTCTTTTCAGATAAATTATAAGATATTTCAAAGTTGGAACCATATTTAGCAGGCTTCTCAGATGGCTCAATGGTAAAAAATCCACCTGCCAAGCAGGAAATGTGGGTTTGATCCCTGGATGGGGAAAATCTCCCGAAGAAGGAAATGGCAACCCACTCCAGTATTCTCGCCTGGGAAATCCTATGGACAGAGGAACCTGGTGGGCTACAGTCTACTGCTATTGCTATTGCTAAGTCACTTCAGTCGTGTCCAACTCTGTGTGACCCCATAGATGGCACCCCACCAGGCTCCCCCGTCCCTGGGATTCTCCAGGCAAGAACACTGGAGTGGGTTGCCATTTCCTTCTCCAATGCATGAAAGTGAAAAGTGAAAGTGAAGTCGCTCAGTCGTGTCCAACCCTCAGCGACCCCATGGACTGCAGCCTTCCTGGCTCCTCTGTCCATGGGATTTTCCAGGCAAGAGTACTGGAGTCGGGTGCCATTGCCTTCTACAGTCTATGGGGTCACAAAAGAGTGAAACATGACTTAGCAACTAAACAGTAACAAACCATAGTTGTTGTTGCTGTTGTTGCTCCTTATTTCACAGTTAATTATATTCAACTGAGAGGTTCTCATAATGTCAAACCTACCTTTAGGGATTAAGGATGTCAATATATAGCACTCCTCTCTGTCCTTCCTCAATTAGAAACAAAGTGAAAACTAAGATACAGGAGATATAAAAATTGTTATTAGAAAAAAGTACAAAATTCAGTTTCAATTTGTATCTAAAATGTATTGACTATTCTTTTCTTCTTTCACACAACCACATCTTCCTAAACTTGTAAATGCCTTGGAACCACCCATCCCAGGAAAAGGCTGTGTTTATTAAATACAAATCAGCTTGTTTCAAGTCTCTTACTGGTTGTGGTGGAGGAGAATTAAAGCAAGTGTTTAGCAATTAAAACTTTCGATGCTTTATTTCTACAAAGTCAAGAAATATGAACCAGATAGTTATTGATGGCATATTTTTAAGAGATATAAAAGATGAGAGTATACCAAAGAGAAGTATTCTAACACGAGTGTCTTCATATGAAAATGTGACATCAGAGACAAACAGTGTTCCCACCAACATAACATATTCTAATAAAATATGTTTCACTTAATTGGTTGACTATTCCCTGATAAGATACTTTTATCCCTCTAGTAGTGACTCATTAATTTTTTATCCCCTCAAAATGAAGGAAAAATGTCAATGTGTCCTCTGGGATTCTGTAGCTGTGAGGCAGAAAAAAAAAATGGTTATCTACTTATGAGGGGCATGGATTTATAGGGACAAGATAAATGACAGAAAATTGAGTTGATTATTAGGTGGAAATATTTACATGAGAGTACTGATTTTTCTCTCTGTTTAATATTTATAAAAAAGAATAAAGATTAGTCTTGACTAAAGATTCACTTTTGTTTAGATATTAAATTTTTTATTAACTTTTATGCTATTTAATTTTGTTAGTAAAAATTGCTATTATGAAGTACTTTCAGAATTTTGGGATTTTGTGCTCAATTATCTGATGATTCTCACTAAGGCAAATTCAGATAGAATGTAGAAGTGTACAGGTCATATTCTGTAGATTTTTCCTAAATTAACCAAGCTAAGTACATATAAAGAGAATACAAATGAGAAGATGAATCTAAATACATGTGTTTTGTTTGAGTAACTTTGATAGCCATATTAATTTTTTTTAATTTTGTGATGATATGTAATTATAATGTTATTAAACTATCCTAAGGAGAAATATTTGATAGGAAATGATACAGTAGAATATGGAATTCATAGCTTATATTACTATTTTGTCATTCAGCATTTTGATAAAATACTATCTATTTAGTTGATAAGACAAGGATACTTTTACCAAAAATAAATGTTATAGACAAAATAAATAATCCCTATTTGAATTGTTTTTAATTGTTTATTTGTACTACTTTGAACATAAGAAAAACATTGAAGATGCTATATGTTTCTGTATATCACGGCAGTACTATATGTTACTTAGATTTCAAGGCATTGGCTAACAAATTCCAGTTGACAAGATTGCCATGATTTTAAACTAGGCTATCCTGGCATCCTGAAATAGTCTCTAAATTAATCCACATGAGATGAAAAACACTCAGTAGGGACATTATGTATTGATGTCCATTCAGAAAGCAATCCTAGGGCCTTCCTTTGGATACCAGGTACATTTTTACTGTTCAAGTGAAGCTTTTCCCAGGATTTATGACTAGAGTCGGGGGAGGGGAGGGAGAAAGACCTGTATTATAAAAGATGGTAATAAAGTACAAACATTCATGTTTTTCTTCCAGTTTATGTATAGCGATACACATATAAGTATAGATATGGAGATACAGCAAGTTGAATTTATTTTCCTTCACATATACATATTTGGTGGATAACTGTAGTCATATTTGATAGACATATTGAGCTTTCATCCCTAGGAGAGAGATCCCATAGCAGCAGTTTAATCCCCAGGAGAAATATAGATAAACGCATGGAGAACCTCAACATCTGCTTTCTCTCTCTGTCTCTCTTTGACTTGGCAAAGATCTCTCTGCCATTCTTCTGCTCAGGATAGTGAAGGCTCTGACCAGGCCAAAGATGTAGGGTTTGGAAAGGCTATGAGCTTATTAGAAAATTATCTAAAATCTAAATACCCAGATACTAACTTTGAAGTTGCCTGAGTCTGTCCTCTCTGATTTCCCCCAATACATTACTCAGGAGCTGTCTGTCAAATCTGGGGCTACTAATAATAAGCAGGCTTTTGTATTAAACACAGGTTCCCTAGAAAACTTTTGAAAGTCAAAAGGAAAAATAAAGAGAATATTGAAGACTAAAGGGAATATGTTTTTGTTCTACAGCAATACACTTACTCTAAACAGTAATACATTTATCTATACTTATACTTTCTATTTCTATATTAACCTCATCTGATTTATGCTAATTTCTGCCCAAAATGATAATAGAAGCAGAAAGTTATAGTGCAACACATACTATTTGCTTTACTATTACTCCACCTACTGGAATTGCCCTTCACTGACCGCAAATTTCTGGGACAGAGACTTGATGAAAAATGAGAGAAGGGGAACTGGAATTATGTACAAGCTCTGACAAAACTGTTTTATTTTTACTGATTTATTTAATAGGATGATACTTATAAAAATGAGAAAGGTAACTTTATTGGAGCATCAGGTTAGATTGTTCAGTCACAGGATGCATTGCTTTGCTCTTTATTATTTTATGTTTTTCTCAGCTACTCAGCTTAATCATATCATTGGGCTCTATAGAAATAGTGTTATTTTGATATTAAAGTGTTGAACCACACATTACTCAGGCTTCCCTGGTGGCTCAGATGGAAAAGAATCTGCCTGCAATAGCGGGAGACCTGGGTTTGATCCCTGGGTTGGGAATATCCACTGGAGAAGGATATGGCAACCTACTCCAGTATTTTTGCCTGGAGAATCCTCGTGGACACAGTCCCATGGGGTCACAAAAAGTTGGACAGGACTGAACAACTAAGCATACATACATTATTCAAATACATCTTTTGTTACAAAAATAAGATGTAGGTTTTCAATGTTTCAGAAATGTATTTAAGCAAAACAGTTCTAGAGGAATACTGAAATATTCTGTGGAGTTTAACATATCAAGTTTAACATATCAAGGTAACATATTTTAATTACCTTGATAGTTTAACATATCAAGGTAATTAAAATAACTTTGTTACAAATATAATGTAGACTACTTTTGAATTTACTACAGATTATATGTTCTAATTTAATGTTTTTCAGATCATTTATATCAGAGCACATCAATCATCTATGTATAAACATGACTTACATTTATTTTTAGACACATTTTATGTAATTTTCAATCTTAGAGTACTTGAAAAATACAATATAATCAGGATTACATGTGATTTTTATATGGAACACTTAATTGAGCAGGTAATTTGTCCATGATCTTAGATACTTTTAAAATAGTGTCTTAAAATAGCATTCTAATGCATAATGTTCTAGGATATTAGCAGTTTTCAGTTACACTACACTTTGATTCATTTAAAAATAAAGACATAAATTCAGCTGCATTTATTCTTGAAGTGAATTTAAAAGTGACTTCCCTTTACAGTAATATGGGAACACAATTGATACTAAATTAATGCTGAATAATATTCCTGTGTATGTGCATTTATATATGTGAACAAATATAATATGTAAGGGCATTGTCAATCCCCACATTTATACTACCTTTTCTTGAATGTACATAAATAAAAAAATAACAGGACAGACAGCTTTATATTAACATCTGATGTGGTTTGGGGTATCTTTCAGTATAATCCATTAACCAGTGACTTTAAGTAAAGGCTGTTAACTCTGTATTATAAGTGATTATATAATAAATATTAGATTAAGTGCTTCTATTTTTATATCCAAGAAAAGCAAATTTTTTTTTAAATTGTCATATATTAACTTAAAAAACAATTTTTATGTGTTCTCATTCATAAATATCATGTGGAATATAGCAAATATAAGCGACAGTCTTATGTTTTTGATAAAATACCCTTGCCTGAGCACAAAATGAAATGATCCTTTTCTCTGTAGTACAATAAAAACATGTACTAGAAACAAGTGAATCAACACAGCTGGCTGCTGGCATTGTGATTAGGAATGCACTAGTTTGGCTAAAATAAGAACTAGCCTGAATCTTTGCCCAAAGCTTGAACTCAAATGACCCTGAAAGAAGTTAAAATACTTTGCCAAATCTCTTTTTTTTTCCTTCTAATTTCACATGTCCTATTTTTATAATGAAAGATTGGGGTCACCCTATTTCTTGATTAAGTTAAAAAAGAAATTCTGAAATAAAAAATAACCAAATAGAGCCTCTTGAGGAGGGTGAAAGAGGAGAGTGAAAATGCTGGCTTAAAATTCACCGTTCATAAAACTAAGATCCTGGCATCCAGTCCCATCACTTCATGGCAAATAGAAAGGGAAAAAGTGGAAACAATGACAGATTTTTATTTTCTTGGGCTCCAAAATCACTGCAGATGGTGACTGCAGCCATGAAATTAAAAGACACTTGCTCCTTGGAAAGAAAGCTATGACAAACCTAGACAGTATACTAAGAAGCAGAGACATCATTTTTCTGACAAATTTCCATACAATCAGAGCTATGTTGTTGCTTTTGTTTTTTCCCAGTAATCATGTGCAGATGTGAGAATTTAACCTTAAGGAAGGCTGAACACCAAACAATTGAGGCTTTTGAACTGCGGTGCCAGAGAAGACTCTTGAGCGTCCCTTGGACAACAAGGAGATCAAACCAGTCAATCCTAAAGGAAATGAACCCTGAATATGAATATTGGAAAGACTGATACTGCAACTGAAGCTCCAATACTTTGGCCACCTGATGCAAGCGCAGGCTCACTGGAAAAGACTCTGATGCTTTGAAAGATTGAAGGCAAAAGAAGGAGAGGGCGACAGACAATGAGATGGTTGTATGGCATCATCAACTCGATGGACATGAATTTGAGCAAACTTCGGGAGATAGTGAAGAGCAGTTTAGCATGCTGTAGTCCATGGTGTCACAAGGAGTCAGATGTGACTTAGTGACTAAACAACAATACTCAATAAACTGAATAAATTTATAGCTGTCCATTGTGCTGTATGAATTAAAGTGTAGGGAAGAATATTAATGAAAAGGAAAGTGTTTTAAGGATGCGCTTTGTCAGAAATTGCATCCTCAAAAGTATAAGAGTCACAGATAAGCACTCTAAACGTATACCTCCCACATGTCCTCGCATTCTCAGAAAAATGCAGATATCATTATTATTTTTCTAACACTGCCACTCACACTGCATTTCTCTTTAGCTCGTTCTGAGTATAAAGTATAGGCCAGATCATGACAATTTAGTGTTCTTTCACCTACTGACTAGTATCTCAAAATAGAATCACATGATTTAAAACCAATAAGCAGTTATTGAAATGCGGATTTTTATTTAAGTATTTATATTTTATATTGGGGTATAGTTGATTTATAATGTGCTAATTTCAGGGGTACAGCAGTGATTCTCTTATATATAGATATACAGCATTTTTTTCAGATTATTTTCCCATAAAGGTTATCATATTGAGTAAAGTTTCCTCTTATAATAGGTCATTATTGATTATCTATTTTATTTATGGTAGTGTGTATATGTTAACCCCAAAGACTATGAAGGAAAAGTAGGAAGAAGAAGAAAAGGAGTGGAAAGGTGATGATATGAGGAGGAAAAAAGGCAGGTAAAGAGTGATAGGTAAGAGGGAAAAAATAAGGAAAAAGAAAGAGCAAGTGAAGATAAGTGAGGGAGAAATAGGAAGAAGGTATAAATAGTAGTGATTTATCTCTGCTGCTGCTGCTGCTGCTAAGTCGCTTCAGTCGTGTCCGACTCTGTGCGACCCCATAGATGGCAGCCCACCAGGCTCCCCCATCCCTGGGATCCTCCAGGCAAGAACACTGGAGTGGGTCACCATTTCCTTCTCCAATGCATGAAAGTGAAAAGTGAAAGTGAAGTAGCTCAGTCGTGTCTGACTCTTAGCAACCCCATGGACTGCACCCTACCAGGCTCCTCCGTCCATGGGATTTTTCCAGGCAAAAGTACTGGAGTGGGTTGCCATTGCCTTCTCCGATTTATCTCTAGCTTCCTTTACTTTTGTTAGTATCTATTTAAGGCTGATCTGAGAACTCCCTGCTCCTTACTCTCCACCTTCAGGCATGTAGGGCATGGCTTCTCTCAGAACCTTTGTGTACACCCTGCCACATACACATCACCGTGTGGAGATGCTTCCAACATTCTCTTCACACCTAATTTCTACCATTATTTCATCTTTGTGAACAATAATTTCAAGCTTGCTGCTGCTGCTGCTGCTAAGTAAGTCGCTTCAGTCGTGTCCGACTCTGTGCGACCACAGAGACGGCAGCCCACCAGACTCGCCCTTCTCTGGGATTCTCCAGGCAAGAACTCTGGAGTGGGTTGCCATTTCCTTCTCCAATGCATGAAAGTGAAAAGTGAAAGTGAAG
Organism: Bos taurus; assembly: GCF_002263795.3. Taxonomy (NCBI): domain Eukaryota; kingdom Metazoa; phylum Chordata; class Mammalia; order Artiodactyla; family Bovidae; genus Bos; species Bos taurus. Next base: position 34,303,724 of record NC_037328.1, read on the forward strand.
TCGCTCAGTCGTGTCCGACTCAGCGACCCCATGGACTGCAGCCTACCAGGCTCCTCCATCCATGGGATTTTCCAGGCAAGAGTACTTGAGTGGGCTGCCATTGCCTTCTCCAAATTCAAGCTTAGTTACAAATAAATTAGGAAGTTGAAAAAAATAACAGGCATTGCAAATAACTGCTTAACAAAATTAACTCAAGTACTATGTTTATGTTAGAAGATAAATGAATTTTTTTAAAGACCCTTATCCTAAGGAATTGAGATCAAATATTCCTATAGTCTTCAGTCTGTTTAAAAAGCACCTTTAATTCAATGGCCCTTCTTCAAATCCATCATTGCATTGGTCGGAACTTTCTCTACTGTAAAATTGAAATATAATAGCAAATATGTTCAGTTTCCTTCTGATCTTGTGTGGAGTTGGCTTGCAGCAGGGTTTAGTTCCCAGCTGGAGATTGAGGCTGGGTTGTGGCCCTGAGAGCACCAGATCCTAGCCAGTAGACCAGTGGTCAGTGACAAGGGCCCTGGCCCTTTGGCTTTGCAGAAAAGAATTTCCACAAAGATAGAAAGTAGTGAAGCAAGTAAAGTATTTATTAAGGGAGGTGGGGAGTATAGTACATGTGGATAGACACAGGGGTGGACTCAGAGTCACTGAGTCACACCCTTGTGGCAATTTGAATTACTTTTATAGGCATCTCTTCCAGGTTTCCGTTAGCCAGTCATTTATATTTGTCTGCTTCACAGTCCATATTTGGTACATCCTAGGATCCTCTCATGTGTGTACAGATGTGTGTACACACTTCTCTTAGCCAAGATGAATTCTACTGAAAAGGCATATGCGTACAGCATCCCTTGAGATCACTCCCCTTTTGACTTCCAAGGAGCCTTTCTGTGCCTGTGTGGTCTGGGAGGTCTCCTGACTTTGAGAAAGAGAAATACATGGTCTTGGGAAGACCCAGCTTCCTCCCTTAATTATCCTGCTATTCTTATCTTGGAGTTTTGGTTTAGGGGGAATGAATCTCCAGTTGCTTTACCCTCTTGGGGGTTCTGGCCAGAGTATCTAAAACTCTTGTAATTTCCTAAATGATTTCTAATTGTAATTTCCTAATTTTCTAAGAGCAATAGGAGTATCTTTTATTATAATATTTCGTCTCTGTCTTGAGTTCCTGAAGCAGCTCTAGGACAATAGACATGAAATACATATTTTTGTTATGCATAACAAATACCAATGCAGACCTCAGTTTATGTCAATAAGGTGACTTTTTGAAAGCCCCTAAGTATGAGGGTATGATTGCCAGAGGAACCAAATGTTATCAGAGACTTGTAACCTTCAGCCCCAACCTCTAACCTCCAGAGAAAGGAGAGTAACTGGAGGTTGCATTGATCAGTAACGGACAATGATTTAATCAACCATGCCTATATAATGAAGCCTCAATTAAAAAACCCTCACCAAAGGGATTTAGGGAGCTTCTGGGTTGGTGTACAGATGGAGATGTGAGAAGGGTCGCTTGGCCAGCGAGGGTATAAAAGCAAGTCACTCCTTCCTACATACCTTATCATATGTATCTCTTTACCTGCCTGTTCATTTTTATCCTGTAATATATTCTTGGTTATCCATCTCTAATACTAAGTAAAGTGCTTTCCTGAGTACAGTGAGCCATTCCAGCAAATAATTGAACCTCAGGAGAGGGATTGTGGGAACTTCCAATTTATAATTGCTTGATCAGAAATATAGATGACAACCTAAAAATTGTGATTGGTGTCTGAGGTTGGGGTAGGGCAGTCTTCCTAATATCAGGTGGCCTCTGCTGGCCTGCAGTGGCTTAAAGCAGGGTTCCAGTTCCCTGGCCAGAGACTGAAGACAGGTCACAGTGGTGAGAGCACACAGGTCCTAACCACTAGATCAGTAGTTAGTGGCAAGGGCCCTGGCTTTTCAGCTTTGTGTAAATTAACATAAAGTAATGGAGAAACAAAACAGAAAGTAGTGGAGCAAGTAAAGTATTTATTAGGAGGAAAAGAGTACAATATGTGTGGATAGACAGACAGGTGGGCTCAGAGAGAGAGTGACTGAGTTGCACCCTCATGGCAGTTTGAACTACTTTCATGTCGCAACTTTTCTGGGTTTCCTTTGGCCAGTCATGTTGATTTGCCTGGTTCAGAGTCCATATCTTAGGATCCTCTCATGTATGCACATGCATTTCTTAGCCAAGATTGATTCTACCAAAAAGGCTTATGGGTAGAGCATCCCTTGACATCACTCCCTTTGACCTCCAAGGAGACTTTCTGTGCATGTGTGGTTGGGGAAGTCTCCTGGCTTGGTGAAGGAGAAATATGTGATCTGGATAGGACCCAGCCTCCTCTCTCAATTGTTCTGCTATTCTAGTCTTGGAGATTTGGTCCACAGAGAATGGATCTCCAATTATTTTATACTGGGCGGCGAGGTGGAGGTGGGGGGCATCCACTACTTGCCTCATTATGGTACTGAGTCCTTCATGTGTGGAGTCTTTCCTAACTCCAAACAGTGTCAGAACTGGGGACACCCAGTTAGTATCCACAGAGAATTGGAAAAATTGCTTGGTTTGAAAAAAAAAAAGCCATGTCTGGTGTCAGAAGTGAAGGGTAGTAGAATACAGAAAACAGGAGGTTTTGCCATGTATCTACCTTGACTTCTTATCCTAAAGATGCTTTCTTCTCTTTCCTTTCTCCTGAGGTCTCTGAAATGCTAGTTTTGTGGTAAACAATATTTACTCAGACGCATCACAGAATACATGCAGCCTCATTTTGCTTCAATTCAAACCCAGCTCTCTCTATAGCATTTTTTATTTTGGTTCTTTTTTTTTTTTTTTTTTTTAAAGCTACTTACTTTCCAGTGATTCAAAAGTGAGGGGTGATCAAAATTCTATGGGCTTTCAACTATTTCTTGCCTGATTATAAAGTGCCCTCTTTCTTTGTGATTCATAGCCTCTACACATGCTACACTCCTTTATACTAGGGCATTCCAACAGATTTTAAAGGGCTTTGAAAATCTCTGATTTCTGTTCTTATGAGATATAGGAAGTCTATGGGGTTAATCCACCCAGCTCCCTAATTTTTTTCAACCTCAGTCATTGCTTGAACAACCTGATCCATAAACTGCATTATTCATCTTGGCCCACATTACTACTCCATTGTCAGAAAACAATGCTTCATGAATATTTCCATGTTTCTGCACCAATGGGGCTTTTGGAACAAAGATTGCTGGATCCTTGGTTAAAGAAGTGTTTGAGTGGAAAACAAGTATTGAAAATTAAAGACAGAATGAAAGGGTTCAGAACATGCCACCCCAAAATAGGCCAATTTGATATAGTGACTTTTTTGATCTAAAGGTATTTAGAAAAGCAGCAGGTACCAAAAGAGGCATCTGACCTTCACTTTTCTTCTTGAAACAAGAGATGTAATTCCTATCCAAAAGATGCCATCCCTGAACCTGGAGGAAAAGGACATTCTCATCACCAGAGAAGGGGAGTTGAGGCTGAGAAGAATCTGTACAAACACATCTTGTTAAAATGACCCTTATCCTCCTCTGGTCTTCCTAAATATTTTACTTTTTTCACAATTACTACTCTTTCTTCAATCTAGTATATTATAACTTAGGGGACCTAAGCACTGTTTGGGCCTTCATTTTCCTGTGAAGGTTTCCATGTACATGTAAAAATAAACTGCATATGTTTTTCTCCTATTAATCTGTCTATGTCAACTTAATTCTCAAGTTCAGCCAGAGACCCCAAGAGAGTAGAGAAAAAATATTGCTCTGGTTACAAGACTTACAGAGAGAGAGATTCAGACAACTCCAGTGGACCATTAATTTACATATCAAATGAGAATAAATCTAGGAACCTTTACCTCCTTTTCCCAAACAGGGTGATTTTGCTTTCCAAACCAAAGGTCATTCTCTCTCCAGAGAGGTTGAGGGTTAAATGGACCAGCTGACCTCTATAAGTTCCAAGATGCATAATTTCAGAGATCCTCTGCTGTGGTATCGATAAGAAGGACAAGAAGGATATATCTGACTCGTGCTGCATTCCACCTGGGGAATTAGGGCAGAGAAAATTAGCACTATGATTGACATGCAAGTAAATAATCAGTTTGTGCTTTGATCCAGAAAATTTGTGTTTTTGTGAACACAAATAAACAAACATAAATAAATAAATTTAGGTGTAAAAACAATACACACTTCTTCTTTAGCTATGTGGAAATACCCTGGACCTTTATCCCTTCATTCTGTCTGTAATCTAGCAGATCAATTCTGATTTCACATTCTTTTCCTCAAGTTCTATTATTTTTATCTCTCAATTACTTTCTAATTTTCACATAAAATAGAAATCACCAAGAAGATTTTCTGGTTTCCTGCCACTCCTGTGTATCACTGTGTCTTTTATTTGCATGAATCTCAAAAGGTGAGACTCATCCTATATTACTCCTTCAACTACCACATCCAATTCATTTTATACCTTATTGACTCTCTCTTCTAAATATAACTTGGAATGTTTTCTTTTTTTTTTTTCTCAACACTTTGGTTCCTGTTCTTGATTTAGTTTAGACCCCCGTCATTACTAGAAGGCAATAGTGAGCCACAAACCTTAAAATTGAGCTGATGCTGAATAGGAAGCCTGGAGTGGGAGGGCAAATGGCTCTTTAAAACTGAACTTTTGTTTGTTTGTTTGTTCAAATTACTTTGTAATAGAATAAGAAATTGTTCTGAATACATTTTTATATTTATCTGCCCTAAATGTGTGATTATAGTTGAAGTGTTATTTGCTCAGTCATGTCTGACTCTTTGCCACACCACTGACTATAGTCCTCCAGGCTTCTTCATCCATGGGATTTTCCAGGGAAAAATACTGGAGTGGATTGCTATTTCCTTCTCCAGGGGATCTTCCCAACCCAGGAATCGAACCTAGGTCTCCCACATTGCAGGCAGACTCTTTACTATCTGAGCCACTAGGAAGCCCAAATGAGTACTTAACACTAAATGGACTTTATCAAAATATTCATGTTTATTTTTTTAAGCTCTTGGTTATTTTCTGCTGAAGTAGTAGACTTACTTATGTTTTATGGTTCTGGAATTTTTGATGCCAGTTACTTTAAGAAGATAGTTCTTATTTTACTTTGTTGCTGATTAATTTATCAGAATTTACTTACTATATATTAATACATTTGATAGTTTAAAAAATGTTAACTATATTGCAGACTGACACAAGATTCCAAATCTGGGAATCCCCAGAACATATTATCCCCAAAACATATTAAACTGGATGTAACAAATTAGTTTTAGAAACCATAAAATACAAAACAAAAATTACAATCTTTTTCTAGATGTTTATTTTCACAAATATTGAATTTATTTCAATGGTTCTAAATCCAATAGCAAAAACATAATTATATTTGCAATGGTATTTTTTTATATGTTTTTGAGGATAAAACTGCATTTTCCAGCGTAAATGTATAATCATGACACATATATTAGCAAATAAGAGACCTTTTTTTTCCTTTTGATTCTCTTGATAGCTCTAGAATACATCTGAAGCTGAGTCTGAAAGTAAGGTCAGGAGAAATAAAAAAGTGTATAATATGTATAAGGAGACCTCTTGGACATTCAAGAATGACAGAGAGAGGCCGGAAGTTTTAGAGGGAAGATACAGGAGAGGCAAAAAAAAAAATGTGTTTGCAACCCTTTCTGGTGAAAAAAAAAAAAAAAAAAATCCAGTGTTGGACAATCTATGAAAAACTTTTTCAGTAGTTCTGTGTGACGCTTCTTTTGAAATTGTTTTATTTTTGTAAACAAAACTCCTTTTACCAATGCAAGTCCTATATAAGATCTATTACACACACAATTCTTTGTGTGATTTTTGGGTATTTAGAAAATGGCCTAATTCTTATATGGGTGGAAAAAGTGAGGGATAGAAGTAGCATCTATGGAAAGGAGAGACAACCCATAGGTGAAATAAATTACACAAAACAAGAGCTCAGAAACTTCAGTGATAAATTCACAGCTGTAATGAAGAAGACGTTAAACTTCTTTGGCTTTAGTCTACCTTGCATAGGACGGTAGGGCAAAGATAAGCCTACTGACATAAGAGGTAGTTATACAGGAATGTAAAGTATACACTTTCAGCTGCCACTATAATGATTCATCTTTCATTCATTTAATAATTCATTTGACTATTATCTACTGAACAATCACTGTGTACAGAGCCTTCACTAGATGCTGGCCTAATGGATGTGAATGAAAAGCTAGTTAAAACAATACCCTGGCACACAAGATCTCACAGGGAAACAAACATGAAGAAAAACAGTTGTAATACGTGAGAGGTGCTAAAATATAGACATGTGCAGGGCTAGAAGAGCTCAGAAGAGAAAAAAAATTCAACTAAGAAAAATCAGAGACGGTTTCAGAGGTATTAGCCTGAATTAAGTAGCGAAGAGTTATTATGAATTCTTAAAGAATAGAAACATAAGAAGGGCAATCCAAAAAGAAGTAATATCATACGCAAAGATACAGAAGAATAAAAAGCAGTAGTACATTCAAGATAATCTAGAAGTGTCCAGAGTAAGTGTGCCCATGACATAAGGAAGCAGGTAACCTTGTCAAGAACTCAATAGAAATATTATGCAGGCCATATATATAATAAGTTTTCGAGAAGCCATATTCAAATAGTAAAAGGAAATGGTAAAATCAGTTTTACTAAAGTTTTATTCATCTGACATTTTACAGATATTTTCATTTCAACATGGCATTGGTATAAAATTATTAATGAAATATTTTACATGTAAAAAATGTCATTAAAGTTTGAAATGTTACCTATACTTACATTACATCTCAGTGCAGAGGAGTCACATTTCACGTGCCACAGACGCATGATGGGAGTGGTCGCTTCATCAGATGGTTTACTTCTAAAGTTAGACTGTTCCAAGACATGGTTCTTAAATAATGTGGTGAAAGTGAAGTCGCTCAGTCGTGTCCGACTCTTTGTGAGCCCATGGACTGTAGCCCACCAGGCTCATCCATCCATGGAATTTTCTAGGCAACAGTACTGGAGTGGGTTGCCATTTCCTTCTCCAGGGGATCTTACCGACCTGGGGTTCGAACCCGGGTCTCCCGCATTGCGGGCAGACGCTTTACTGTCTGAGCCACCAGGGAATCCCTGAGTAACTTAGAGTTCATTTTAAAAGACATTGTCAGGAGTCTTCCATTGTGGACAAACCATTTCTATTTTTTTAGCTTTATATTTATTGTATGGTTACTACTTAAGTATGTGCAATTATGAATGTAGTGATACATTTCTCAAGCTTATACTCTTCTATATGTATCCACACAGATGTGCACTCATATAAACCACTTAAATGCTAATAATCAACATAAATTTCATATAATGAGTAATATAATTTTCTTATTTAATGCTTCAAAAATGAATAAAAACTTGATTCTCTGAACTTGCTATTTTGTTGAACTTAAAATATTACATATTACATACTAATTTAAAATACAAAAACTTTGCTACTGTACGACAGTGATATTAATTTCATGGCAATAATGGAATTTTTTTTTTAGATTCCACACATAAATGAAATCACTCAGTACTTGTCTTTCTCTAACTTATTTCACTTGGCATAATGCCCTCAACATCTATCCATGTTGTCATGAATATCAACATTTCATTTTTTTATGGCTGAATATAATATACCTGTATGTGTGTGTATTACATTTTCTTTATCTGTTCATCCACCAAAGGACACTTAGGTTGTTTTCATAACTTGACTATTGTAAACATTACTGCCATGAACATGGGGACACGTATCTTTTTGAATTAGTGTTTTCATTTTCTTTGGGTAAATGTATCTTTATAATATTGAGTCACCATTATTCTTTTATTTGTTACCCTGCAAATTAAAATAGCTTAAAGTGGTGTCAATGTGAATTTAAAAACAAACAAGGAATGAATTCCTTTGTCAGATCTTGGTTTTAGGGCAGGTGATTCAGATAGTCCAGGTATATTGAGTGTTTTAGATGCTGTCAAAATGAAAACAAAATATTTTAAAACATGATACAGAACCTGTGAATTCTCTGTTACTTAGTTTAGAGATGGTCTTGTTTGAGAAATGTTGCTATTGCCACATTATAATTTTACTGTGATATCTACAAGTTTGATAGGGAATGATTTAAAGCCTCTGGGGATTTACAAATTCAACTTTAGGCTTTAAAAACAGAAGTGCCTGTGAGTGGAGATAGATGTTGTACATGTGTGTAAGAAGTATGTTCTAAACCTAGGAGATTTGGGTTGAGAAATATGATAATTTAAATACCCTTATTTACTATTGGAAAGAAAACAGAATATTATTATTCAAACAATTTTTTTTATCAAAATGACTTAGAATTGCATAAGCAAATCAATTCCATTACACTATAATCACCATTCTATTAATATTCCTCAAAAATGAAACTGCCCTACTCTGAGTATAGTCAGCAGATCACTGAAGTTTGAGCAGGTCCTTGGCTTATCTGGGGTACTACTCTGAGAAAAACATATTCACAGCATTCACCCGAATAGACGTGACCTGGGGGAATTGTTTCTTTATAACATAGTTTGGTATCCATAGTTTGACTTGTCTTCATTTCTGATTTCATCTATAATGATTTAGTAATGGTTCTTCTTTTTCTCAGATATCTGAATCTCGCTTATTATTTAAAAAGTCTGTTATCAGTCCCACCCTTTATGACATTAATCAGCAAATTATATTTGATCATGTAGATACTATTCGGTTATAGAAAAGATGTCTGGAAAACTACATTTATTCTTCTATTGACCTGCTAAATACTTTAAGTTAATATATTCTTTTTATGCATGTACTGTGTGAGCATAGATTTATTAGATGCACATCCATTCAGAAATGATGTATTAAGCTTCTAAGAAATTATTTAGAAACATATAAATAATGTGATATTGAAAAATATTCATGATAAAATGCTAAATATTACAAAGATCATCATTTTATGAATATGATACTGATTATATATTCAACTAAAACAATTTTCTCAAAGATTTGTTTTTCAAAAACCATACTCAGTTGAGAAAAAAAATGATTACAGAGGATACCAAATGAAACAATATATCCACATGTGCTTTATGGCCTTTTAGTTCCTTAGCATATTAATTTGTGTTTTATGAAAAAAGGGTTGGATGCTCAAGTAAGTTTACAAAATCATCAGTTAAATCCAGTTAAATAGGTTACTTTAATATTGACTCTACATGTCTACTATGTGATGATTTGCTTACTTTCTGATAGGAGGTTATACCTGTAGAGATTTGCAAAGGTTTCTGACCAGGCAACAACTTTTTGTATAAGACATATTTCTAGATAAGTAACTAAAAATAAGAAAAAGTCTTCTTTTTAAGTTATAGTGTTGCAGTCAGATGCTGATAGAAACATTTACTGCACACATCAGAGGTTGTCTTCAATGCATTTTGTGTTCCAGTCAAAGACAAATTCATGTTGCAACTCTCATTAAATAATGATCTAAAAATACATCAAAAGCATCTAGTCTTAATAATAAAATTAACCCATTTGCCATTAACTGAGAAAATTCATGCTTTGGACTTGAAATGATTGATCATAGGGCTTCCCTTGGGGTTCAGCCGGTAAAGAATCTGCCTGTAATGCAGGGGACCTGGTTTGATCCCTGGGTTGGGAAGATACCCTGGAGAAGGAAAAGGCTACCCACTACGATATTCTGGACTAGAGAATTCCATGGATTGTGTAGTCCATGGGGTTGTAAAGAGTTGTACACAACTGAGCCACTTTCAATTTCATAAATCTATGAATTTTCATGTTGCAACTCTCAATAAATGATGATGTAAAAATATAGGAAAAGTATCTAGTCTTAAGAATAAAATTAGTCCTTTTGCATTAGTCCGTTCAGTTCACTCAGTCGTGTCTGACTTCTTGTGACCACATGGACTGCAGCACTTCAGGGTTCCCCTTCCATCACCAATTCCTGGAGTTTACTCACTCATGTCCATTTGTTGGTGATGCCGTCCAACCATCTCATTCTCTGTTATCCCCCTCTCCTCCTGCCTTCAATCTTTCCCAGCATCAGGGTCTTTTCTAATGAGTCATTTCTTCACATCAGGTGGCCAAGTATTAGAGTTTCAGCTTCAGCATCAGTTCTTCCAATGAATATTCAGGGCTGATTTCTTTTAGGATGGACTGGTTGGATTTCCTTGCAGTCCAAGGGACCCTCAAGAGTCTTCTCCAACACCACAGTTCAAAAGCATCAATTCTTCAGCACTCGGCTCTTTTTATAGTCCAACTCTAACATTCATACATGACTACTGGAAAAACTATAGCTTTGACTAGACAGACCTTTGTTGGCAAAGTAATGTCTGTTTTTTAATACGCTGTCTAGGTTGGTCATAACTTTTCTTCCAAGGAGCAAATTTCTTTTCATTTCATGGCTGCCATCACCATCTGCAGTGATTTTGGAGTCCCCCCAAAATAAGTCTGTCACTATTTCAACTGTTTCCCCATTTATGTGCATTGAAGTGATGGAACCAGATGCCATGATCTTAGTTTCTGAAAGTTGAGTTTTAAGCCAACTTTTCCACTCTCCTCTTTCACTTTCATCAAGAGGCTCTTTAGTTTTTCTTCGCTTTCTGCCATAGGGATGATGTCATCTGCATATCTGAGGTTATTGATATTTCTCGCAGCATCTTGATTCCAACTTGTGCTTCTTCCAGCCCAGCGTTTCTCATGATGTACTCTGCATATTTTAAATAAGCAGGGTGACAATATACAGCCTTGACATACTCCTTTCCCTATTTGGAATCAGTCTATTGTTCCATGTCCAATTCTAATTGTTGCTTCCTGACCTGCATACAGAATTTTCAGAAGGCAGGTCAGGTGGTCTATTCCCATCTCTTTAAAAATTTTCCAGAGTTTGTTGTGGTCCACACAATCAAAGGCTTTAGCATAGTCAATAAAGCAAAAGTAGATATTTTTCTGGAACTTTCTTGCTTTTTCGATGATCCAACGGATGTTGGCAAACTGAACTCTGGTTCCTCTGTCTTTTCTAAATCCAGACTGAACATCTGGAAGTTCACGTTTCATGTACTGTTGAAGCCTGGCTTGGAGAATTTTGAGCATTGCTTTGCTAGCGTGTGAGATGAGTGCAAATGTGCAGTAGTTTGAGCATTCCTTGGCATTGCCTTACTTTGGGACTGGAATGAAAACTGACCTTTTCCAGTCCTGTGGCTACTGCTGAGTTTTCCAAATTTGCTGGCATATTGAGTGCAGCACTTTCACAGCATCATCTTTTAGGATTTAAAATTACTCAACTGGAATTCCATTACCTTCACTAGCTTTGTTTATAGTGATGCTTCCTAAGGCCCACTTGATATCACAGTCCAGGATGTCTGGCTCTAGGTGAGTGATCACACCATCGTGATTTTCTTAGTCATGAAGATCTTTTTTGTACAGTTCTTCTGTGTATTCTTGCCACCTCTTCTTAATATCTTCTGCTTCTATTAGGTCCCTACCATTTCTGTCCTTTATTGAGCCCATCTTTGCATGAAATGTTCCCTTGGTATCTCTAATTTTCTTGAAGAAATCTCTGCTGCTGCTGCTGTTGCTGCTGCTGCTGCTGCTGCTGCTGCTGCTAAGTTGCTTCAGTCGTGTCCGACTCTGTGCGACCCCATAGATGGCAGCATACCCGACTCCACTTTTCCTGAGATTCTCCAGGCAAGAATACTGGAGTGGGTTGCCATTTCCTTCTCCAGTGCATGAAAGTGAAAAGTGAAAGTGAAATCACTCAGTAGTGTCCGATCTTCACGACCCCATGGATTGCAGCCTACCAGGCTCCTCCATCCAGGGGATTTTCCAGGCAAGAGTACTGGAGTGGGTTGCCATTGCCTTCTCTGTGAAGTAGTCTCTAGTCTTTCCCGTTCTATTGTCTTCCTCTATTTCTTTGCATTGAGCTATTAACTGAAAAAGAAATAATGCTATGGACTTTAAATGTTTGATTTTAATAGGTAACCAACTTTTATAATAACTGGTATTGTTTTATTGGAAATTTTAGCAAATGGATTTTTAACTTTCTCTACATTGATTTTTAATGCATTTCAAAAGATTTGTTTTGAGTCTGATAGACCTTGAGCATTCATCTATTCATTTGAAATATTTGAAAAACTTTTGTTTCTAAGCATATCCTAGATGCTGAGCATATACAATAAATTTAAAATTTCTTAATATTATAAAGATGAAATAGATGGCATCACTGGCTCAATGGGCATGAGTCTAAGAAAACTCCAGGAGACAGTGAAGGACTGGGAAGCCTGGTGTGCTACATCTCATGGGGCTGCAAACAGTTGGACACAACTTAGCAACTAACCAACAAATATTATAAAAGGGTTTTGGGGGCACATTATCATAAATAATCATGCGAATAAATATTTCTCATGGTGATAAATGCCTTGGAAAAAGATAAAGCAGAGAAGACTAGGAAATTCTAGGGTAAGAGACAGCTTTACAATGTTAAACGAGGCAGCCAAAGAAGTTGCCAATCAAAAGGCAGAATTTGTACAAAATGCTGGTAGATAAGAAAGCAACCATTTGTGTGCCTATGTAGTGGAAAAATATTTCAGGCAGAAGAAAAAGCAAGCACAAAGGCAACCAGGAGGGAATTTGTCAACATGTTCAGTAAGTAGCAGGGCATGAACTGAATGAGGAGGAAGATAGAAGGTGATGAGGGTCAGAAAAGTAATAAAAAGAAAAGCAGATCATGTAGGGCCCCCCAGGTCATTGTAAGAACCTTCACTTTTACTATAAGTGAAATGGGAAGTGATTGGAGGGTTTGGGGCAAAAAACTAATATGATCTGACCTATTTTTAAAGAACACTGAACTGTGTTGAGAAGAGGCAGTAGGGGAGAAAAGAAAAACAGAAATTTAAGTTGGAATCTATTGAAATAATCTAGCTAAATAATAATGATAGTGGGAACCAGGGTGTTCATGATAGAGATAGTGTGCAATGATCAATTTCTGAGCATGCTTAAAAGTAAAGAGAGTAGTATTTTCTGACAGACTGGCTGTGGGATGTGACCATAGGATTTTAGCTTAATCAGTTAAAGACTGGAGGAGGAGAATGTGGAATGAAAAGTGTGAGAAGACTATGGGACTTCTAAAAAAATATCGAATTGGCAACTATAGAATTTAATATGGAGTTCAGAGGAGAGGTCTGAACTAGGGATACATATCCGGGAATTGTAAGCATGGAAACAGATCTTAAGTCAATGGGACTGAATGAGATAACCAAGGAGATGAGTGGAGACAGAGAAGAAAAGAGGAGCAAGAACTAATCACTCAGTTCAATTCAGTTCAGTTAAGTTGCGGAGTCATGTCTGACTCTTTGCGACCCCATGAATTGCAGCACGTCAGGCCTCCCTGTCCATCGCCAACTCCCGGAGTTCACCCAGACTCACGTCCATCGAGTCAGTGATGCCATCCAGCCATCTCATCCTCTGTTGTCCCCTTCTCCTCCTGCCCCCAATCCCTCCCAGCATCAGAGTCTTTTCCAATGAGTCAACTCTTCGCATGAGGTGGCTAAAGTACTGGAGTTTCAGCTTTAGTATCATTCCTTCCAAAGAAATCCCAGGGCTGATCTCCGTCAGAATGGACTGTTTGGATCTCCTTCAGAATGGACTGGTTGGATCTCCTTGCAGTCCAAGGGACTCTCAAGAATCTTCTCCAACACCACAGTTCAAAAGCATCAATTCTTTGGTGCTCAGCTTTCTTCACAGTCCAACTCTCTCATCCATACATGACCACAGGAAAAACCATAGCCTTGACTAAACAGACCTTTGTTGGCAAAGTAATGTCTCTGCTTTTCAATATGCTATCTAGGTTGGTCATAACTTTTCTTCCAAGGAGTAAGCGTCTTTTAATTTCATGACTGCAGTCACCATCTGCAGTGATTTTGGAGCCCAAAAAGATAAAGTCTGATACTGTGTCCACTGTTTCCTCATCTATTTCCCTGCTGCTGCTGCTGCTGCTAAGTCGCTTCAGTCGTGTCCAACTCTGTGCAACAAGGCCCTTCAAATAGGCAAGACAAGAGAATGGGAAAGGATAACCAAGAACAGTTATGGGAAGAAATAGCCAGTAAGGTAGGAAGAAACTAGGAGGATAATATAGAAGCAAAGTCAAGAATATGTCTAGATGTGCCAAGTTAGATGGCAAATGAAGATTCACTATTGATAGCTGATTTTGGTAAGAGCAATCTTGAGTGAAGCACTAGTAGTAACAGGCTGAATGCAGTGAGCTCAAAAGTAAATGGAAGCAGGGCAATAGAGAAGTAGTTAGGGAACAGAACATTGAAATGTTTGCTGTAAAAATAGGGCAGGGAAATAAATCACTGTCAGGAGAGGAGATGGATACAAGAAATTTTTATTTTGATTTTTTGTTTTTAAAATGGGAGAAATTATCATTGATGTGTTACTAGACATAGGTAGAGAAATGCAGAAGCTGTGTTTCCATGTAGATGAGAAAGAAGAAAATGCAATGCGTTTTAGGAGTATTAATTTTAGAACATAACTCATCCATAGTAACAGAAGGGAAGGGTCATGGATGGGTTAGGGAGTTTGGTTACAGCTGGTGGCAAGGCTTTCCTGATTGCTCCTTTTTTTCTTATTCACATAGAAAGCAAGGACAGGGAAGATGGGACGACCCAGAGGGATGGTATGGGGAGGGAGGAGGGAGGAGGGTTCAGGATGGGGAACACATGTATACCTGTGGCGGATTCATTTTGATATTTGGCAAAACTAATACAATTATGTAAAGTTTAAAAATAAAATAAAAAAAAAGTTGGAAAAAGAAAGAAGAAAGAAAATAGCTTTCTTGGGAGCATGGGGATATTGACTGAATTTTGGAAATGAATTTTGATTTATTGGCATCACTAAAGACCACACTTGATGTTTGTGACTATGAACTTAAAGTCAGAATAGTCACCAGGATGGATTGTTTCTATCTAG
The DNA here is from genome assembly GCF_002263795.3 of Bos taurus. Taxonomy (NCBI): domain Eukaryota; kingdom Metazoa; phylum Chordata; class Mammalia; order Artiodactyla; family Bovidae; genus Bos; species Bos taurus. Next base: position 34,318,774 of record NC_037328.1, read on the forward strand.
CCATGTTCAGGTACAGGGAGCAAGTGTGGAATAAACAGGGTTATTTAACTAGAGATGAGGTTTTAATAAATGAATATGGAAGGAGCAGAGAGTTAAAGGTTGGTGATCTATGTCCCAGGTGTAAATTTAATCATTTAATGATCATTTATTCTAATATTATTTAAAAGTAATATTGGTGCTTAAAATGCAACAATGCAAAGGTCTGTGTGGCATAATAAACAAATTCACATAAAAACTCACTCCAATCCCATGTCCCAGAGGTAGCCACTATAAATAGTTTTGTGTCTATCCTTCTAGATGTTTTTCTATGAATACATAAACAGATAGATTTTTTAAAATACACATTGCTTTACACTATTCATATGTTTCTGGTACTTACTTTCTCACTCAACACTATATCATGGTTGCACTCTATGCTGGTCCTTAGAGAATTATCTCATTCCGGAGCTACATAATATGACTGCATTGCTAAACCATAATTTACTTAAATAATCACTTTTTGATTTAGGTTGTTTCCAGCTTTTGCTATTATGGATAATGCAAAATGAACATTCTTCTTCACAGAAGTTGATTAGTGCTTGAATCATTCCTTCAGTGTAGGTTACTAGAGGAAGGATTGTTTAGTCAAAGAGTATGCACTATTTTATAGATTCTAGTAAATAATAGTCACAAAGAACATAGTAATTTATTCCTCTTCTGAGTTCTTCTCAGCACTAGATATGAAAAATGGTAATTCATTTAAGTATATTCTTCTGAAGTTTGAGTGTTACTTTTTATTATAATAGTGTTATAAAATAGCTTTTCTTCACCTATTGAGTTATTTTCCTTGTAAAGATTTTAAATATAAATCTTAAATTTTATAACCTTTAAATAATTGTGACTTGATTTGTGAGTGTTTTATTCATTTAAAATTATGTTTTAGAATTTTTATGCTTATATTTTAAGTGAAACTCACTTATAATTTTACTCCAAGGTCCTTACCTAGTTTTTGATCTCAGAGCAACAATTATTTGGTATACTACTCCTTTTGTTCCTAATGCAAATAGTTTGAATAAGACAAATACCTGTTTTTTTTAAAATAAAATATTCTCTTATAAAATAATTGGGCCTAGATATTTTCGAAATGTATTTTTCAAATGTGGATTAGGAAGATAGAAGAATTTTAGCTAATGATTTGATTTTTAAATGGCATGCTACTATTGATATTTTCAATTATTATTGACCAATTCTGTTATTGAAGATACATTTCCTTTCATCTTACAGCATTTTAATTCCATATTATTTTTGTAATTTAAATATTAGTTGGTATAATTGCCCTATTTTATGCAGTCATTTCTTGCCTTATTTTTAACCAAATGCTTAGTGATTTGTCTGACTACCATTGTTTCCATTATTCCACTCTGTCATTCAGAGAGACAATCAGAAGTCTTAGAGCATCAGCTGTTTTCCAACTGATGGAATTATCTCAATGTTCTAACAACTCCTGTGGCTATTCTGATGAATACTAGCTGAATAATAGTCCAGGATCCAGAAACAGCAAACATTGTTCAGTTTCCATTAGAACTTTCAACTTAAGTTTCAGTAGTAATTTGCCAGAGTATAGCCTTCTAGATTTATATGCACTTTCATCCAACATGTTCAAGTTATTTTCATTTGTCATGTTCTTTGAATGCTGGGCCTGAGAATTCAAGTTTGAGTCCAAGGTTCCTTTGCAAATAAACCATTTTCCTCTCTAGTGGCTTCAGTATTTTTTGTTGTATTATTATGTAGTTTTACCACTGGAGAAGGCAATGGCACCCTACTCCAGTACTCTTGCCTAGAAAATCCCATGGACTGAGGAGATACATAGGCTGCAGTCCATGGGGTTCCTAAGAGTCAGACACGACTGAACGACTTCACTGTCACTTTTCACTTTCATGGATTGGAGAAGTAAATGACAACCCACTCCAGTGTTCTTGCCTGGAGAATCCCAGGGATGGCAGAGCCTGGTGGACTGCCATCTATGGGGTCGCACAGAGTCGGACACGACTGAAGTGACTTAGCAGCAGCAGCAGCAGCAGCAGTTTTACCGTGATGTGCAAGACATATGGTGTAAACAAGGGATGTGAATATCCCCATGGAACCTTCAAATGTTACCTCTCTTTCATACTTTACTTTGATAACTCAACTGTTTGTTATATTTTCTCATTTTAGCCTCAGTGTCTCTTCACTACTCTCATATTTTTTTCATCTCTCTGCTCTGCATTATAGCTAATGAATGCAGTGACCCAGTTTCTCCAGTCCTCTCTTCAACTATTCCTAATTTATAGAAATTAGCAATTTTACATTTTTTAATTTTATTGTCTATATGTTTTCATTTTTAATTGTTGTATTTGGGTCTGTCTCAAATCTGCCTGATAGTTTTTACCTTCCTTATCATTCAGTTATTCTTTCATGACTGAATAATAATATAATAATATATTATATTATATATATAATATTAATATACCTATTTTATTTTCTGTTTCATATTACTATTCAGTATAATGTTATATGGAATGGAAAAGCATTACTATGAAACTGACTTTTTTATGTACCTCAGAGTGGTTTTGTTTTAAGCTAGTGTGTTTTATTGTGTGTGTGGGGGGGTGGACTGAGTTCTTAGAGGACTTTTATTATGTGGTTGTTTTGTTTTCTGTATCTCTAGCCTTGATCACGGTGCATCCCTCAGAGCGGTTCTGTAGTTTTGTCTTGTAGTATTTCCAAATATTTCACCTGCTGTAAGGGTTCTCCAGAGAAACAGAACCAATAAGATGTGCATATACAGAGAGTTTATTTTAAGGAATGAGATAGTGGAAACTGGTAAGTCCAGAATATCCAGGATAGGCCAGCAGGCTAGAGACTCTGGAAAGAGTTGTAGCAGTTCAAGACCTAAGGTAGGCTATGGACAGATTTATTTCTTCTTTAAGAGATCCCATTCTGTGTGTTGATTTTATACCCTGCAACTTTACTATAGTCTTTGATTAGTTCTAGTAATTTTCTGGTGGAGTCTTTAGGGTTTTCTATGTAGAGGATCATGTCATCTGCAAATAGTGAGAGTTTTACTTCTTCTTTTCCAATTTGGATTCCTTTTATTTCCTTTTCTGCTCTGATTGCTATGGCCAAAACTTCCAAAACTATGTTGAATAGTAATGGTGAAAGTGGGCACCCTTGTCTTGTTCCTGACTTTAGAGGAAATGCTTTCAATTTTTCACCACTGAGGATAATGTTTGCTGTGGGTTTGTCATAGATAGCTTTTATTATGTTGAGGTATGTTCCTTCTATTCCTGCTTTCTGGAGAGTTTTTATCATAAATGGGTGTTGAATTTTGTCAAAGGCTTTCTCTGCATCTATTGAGATAATCATATGATTTTTATTTTTTAATCATATGATTTTTATTTTTCAATTTGTTAATGTGGTGTATTACATTGATCGATTTGCGGATATTGAAGAATCCTTGCATCCCTGGGATAAAGCCTACTTGGTCATGGTGTATGATCTTTTTAATGTGTTGTTGGATTCTGATTGCTAGAATTTTGTTAAGGATTTTTGCATCTATGTTCATCAGTGATATTGGCCTGTAGTTTTCTTTTTTTCTGGGATCTTTGTCAGGTTTTGGTATTAGGGTGATGGTGGCCTCATAGAATGAGTTTGGAAGTTTACCTTCCTCTGCAATTTTCTGGAAGAGTTTGAGCAGGACAGGTGTTAGCTCTTCTCTAAATTTTTGGTAGAATTCAGCTGTGAAGCCATCTGGACCTGGGCTTTTGTTTGCTGGAAGATTTTTGATTACAGTTTCAATTTCCGTGCTTGTGATGGGTCTGTTAAGATTTTCTATTTCTTCCTGGTCCAGTTTTGGAAAGTTGTACTTTCTAAGAATTTGTCCATTTCTTCCATGTTGTCCATTTTATTGGCATATAATTGTTGATAGTAGTCTCTTATGATCCTTTGTATTTCTGTGTTGTCTGTTGTGATCTCTCCATTTTCATTTCTAATTTTATTGATTTGATTTTTCTCCCTTTGTTTCTTGATAAGTCTGGCTAATGGTTTGTCAATTTTATTTATCCTTTCAAACAACCAGCTTTGGTTTTGTTGATTTTTGCTATGGTCTCTTTTGTTTCTTTTGCATTTATTTCTGCTCTAATTTTTAAGATTTCTTTCCTTCTACTAACCCTGGGGTTCTTCATTTCTTCCTTTTCTAGTTGCTTTAGGTGTAGAGTTAGGTTATTTATTTGACTTTTTTCTTGTTTCTTGAGATATGCCTGTATTACTATGAATAGCCAAAGCGATCCTGAGAAAGAAAAATGGAACTGGAGGAATCAACCTATCTGACTTCAGGCTCTACTACAAAGCCACAGTTATCAAGACAGTATGGTACTGGCACAAAGACAGAAATATAGATCAGTGGAACAAAATAGAAAGCCCAGAGATAAATCCACGCACATATGGACACCTTATCTTTGACAAAGGAGACAAGAATATATAATGGATTAAAGACAATCTCTTTAACAAGTGGTGCTGGGAAATCTGGTCAACTACTTGTAAAAGAATGAAACTAACACTTTCTAACACCATACACAAAAATAAACTCAAAATGGATTAAAGATCTCAACATAAGACCAGAAACTATAAAACTCCTAGAGGAGAACATAGGCAAAACACTCTCCAACATACATCACAGCAGGATCCTCTATGATCCACCTCCCAGAATATTGGAAATAAAAGCAAAAATAAACAAATGGGACCTAATTAACCTTAAAAGCTTCTGCACATCAAAGGAAACTATTAGCAAGGTGAAAAGACAGCCTTCAGAATGGGAGAAAATAATAGCAAACGAAGCAACTGACAACTAATCTCAAAAATATACAAGCAACCCCTACAGCTCAACTCCAGAAAAATAAATGACCCAATCAAAAAATGGGCCAAAGAACTAAATAGACATTTCTCCAAAGAAGACATACAGATGGCTAACAAACACATGAAAAGATGCTCAACATCACTCATTATCAGAGAAATGCAAATCAAAACCACTATGAGGTACCATTTCACGTCAGTCAGAATGGCTGTGATCCAAAAGTCTACAAATAATAAATGCTGGAGAGGGTGTGGAGAAAAGGGAACCCTCTTACACTGTTGGTGGGAATGCAAACTAGTACAGCCACTATGGAGAACAGTGTGGAGATTCCTTAAAAAACTGGAAATAGAACTGCCTTATGATCCAGCAATCCCACTGCTGGGCATACTCACTGAGGAAACCAGAAGGGAAAGAGACACACGTACCCCAGTGTTCATCGCAGCACTGTTTATAATAGCCAGGACATGGAAGCAACCTAGATGTCCATCAGCAGATGAATGGATAAGAAAGCAGTGGTACATATACACAATGGAGTATTACTCAGACATTAAAAAGAATACATTTGAATCAATTCTAATGAGGTGGATGAAACTGGAGCCTATTATACAGAGTGAAGTAAGCCAGAAAGAAAAACACCAATACAGTATACTAACGCATATATATGGAATTTAGAAAGATGGTAACAATAACCCTGTGTACAAGACAGCAAAAGAGACACTGATGTATAGATCAGTCTTATGGACTCTGTGGGAGAGGGAGAGGGTGAGAAGATTTGGGAGAATGGCATTGAAACATGTAAAATATCATGCATGAAACGAGATGCCAGTCCAGGTTCGATGCACGATACTGGATGCTTGGGGCTAGTGCACTGGGATGACCCAGAGGGATGGTATGGGGAGGGAGGAGGGAGGAGGGTTCAGGATAGGGAACACATGTATACCTGTGGTGGATTCATTTTGATATTTGGCAAAACTAATACAATTATGTAAAGTTTAAAAATAAAATAAAATTTAAAAAAATAATAATAATTAAAAAAAAAAAAGAGAGATCCCATTCTTTTTTTAGAGGTCTCCAACTGATTGGATAGGCCCACTCACATCATGGTAGGCAATCTTCTCTACTCAAAGACTAAAATGTTAACCCCACTCAAAATATACCTTCAGAGTCTTTTGTAAAATTTGTTCAAATATCTGGGTACTAAGATATTTGGGTGCCTAATCAAGTTGACGCATGAAATTAGTCATCACCATCTGACTAGAATTTTACATTTATTTCTTAGCTTGGGAATTTTCAGACAACACAAATTATTATAAAGTTTTATCCTCTTTCAGTAAGTAGCATTCACAGAGGTACAGGTCTTTGGATTTCCAACAAAAAGAAACAAGGTTCTTTGGTGTCTCCTTTCCCGTCTGCGTATATTTTCTTTTTAATCCAACTGGTCTCTGACTTGGGAACTTTTCAAGAGTTGGCCACATTTCTAATTCTTGACCTTTCACAGATTTATGGCCTAGTTCTCTATCCTTGTGAAGTTAAAAGCTAATCCTCTAATTTATCTGCTCTCATTCTTACCATTCTACTTTTCTGTTTTCTTTCTCTCTTTGTCCTCTTCCCACCTCCCCCCATCTTCTCCCCGTCCCTCCTTTGTTTCTACCTTATAAACAAAGTTATAATTCTACAAATTTATCTTCAATTTTCAGATGCTTTTATGGGCAAGATTTTTGCCAAATGATTCATATCCAGAAATCAGAAAAGCATCTTTTTAACATACTTTTCTTTCTCTCTCTGAACTTTTATTAATTTTGTTTTAATTTTTATTGTTTTAAATTTTTATTGCTTTAAAGAAATTTTGGCACATTAAGGATATTACCCATTTATCTCTTATATTGTTTTCTGTATATTTTATCTAATTTATTCTGTGGCCTTTATAATTGTTTATATTTTGCTAAAAGTTGGATACTTAAAATTTATCAACTATATTTTTGCTGTGTGGCTTTTGAGTTCTGTTTTCCACAATTCTAAAATAAACAACTAAAATAAAATAACCTTATAGTTTTTTTAATGGTTTTAATATATATAATTAAATCCTTAAGCACTTATAATTTAAAGAGAGAATAAGTTTGTTGTACAGGTTTATTTTCTCAAAAATAATTAGGCAGTTACCCTATACTAATTTTAATTAATCTGTTTTTTCCTCACTCAGCATACTCATTTTGCCAATAAGGAAGCTCTATAGAGTCTGAAGTACTTAATATTATAGATAATAATTAAAATGGGACTTAAAATCATCATATAAAATTTAGTCTTCTAACTACATAATTCTTCTATGACTTCTGTTAATATAGTAAAAATTATTTTATTATCCATTCTTGAGATACCAAAAACTGTTTTGTTAAAGGCATTCCATTTTCTTTAGTGCCAAGTACTGATACTGGCAACAGAATATTTGTGTGCATTTGTGTATGTTTGTAAATTAAATCTCAGTGAAGAATATCATAAAATTAATAACAGCAACACCTTTATTAAGCAGCAACAGAATAATGGCCACTATAAAAAGTGAGTGCAGACTGTATAAAGCAAATGACAGTAAAAAGATGTGAAACATATGTAGGAAAACTTTCATTCGCATTTGTTTGCTTATACCATAACTTTAAGTAGAGAAGTAGCTTTTAAAAATTGCAGTTTACTGTAATAGTGATGTAAAAATTCAACTAATTATATTACCACACTCCCTCAAATATAAGTGCACCCTGATTAAAATATAAAGAAGTTTGCCTTATTTTGTCTTATTTTTCTATTGATTAGTTACTTAAAGTTATGAAAATACCTCTAAAAATGAAGACAGGAAACATTCAGATATATAAACATAAATAAGAGATGCTGTGCTCAATAACAGTGAAAAGTGAATTAAGGCAAATATGTAATCTGTGTATATAGTTGTGTGTGTGTGTGTCTACTGTATTTCAATCAATTAGCATGTATTTGAGGTATGTAAAAGAAATTATAAAAACATTTCTATTCTTAAAAATAACAATACTTTTTCATGTACATAATATATTGATACCAGAGATCAGTAATACAAGTATCTATGACTCAATGTGTGGGAAAGAAAATGAAACTATAGATGTTGAGAAATGAACAGTCAAAAAATGGTGAAGCAAAATTGATATCTAGGTGATTTTTGTGCCCTTTGTAAATAATGTTATATCCAAGTTGATGTGTAAGTTATGGAAATAAATATGATGTTTTAAATTAACTAAGGGATATGTGTGTGTGTGTATAAAGTCAACGTATAAGTATTGTGGCCAACAACCTTATGATATAATAATAAACTTACATTACATTGATAATCTGATTTGCTAGCTATTTTGACCAAAAATACTTATTGACAGTCCTGTTATTTCCCTTAATTGTCAGATGATATGTATGTTTTTTGGAGAGTTTACATATAGTAAAGCAATAAAGTCAAGTTTAGTGTTCTTGCCATGAACATCAGAGCAATAATTTATTCTATGGTGGAGCCTGATAGAATCTCATTCAGTATATCTTATTTTAAATGTAGTGTTTTGCAAAAAAGTGTTGGGCTGAAGTGAGGGGGAGTTTCATTTCTGTCATTAATAATAGCATGATAACTTTCTTGCTGGGTGATTTCTGACACTCTACCTAAGTTCTCTGAGCTTTAGCATTCTCAATTGTAATAAAGGGAAATGACTGTCCTCAACACTTACTTCTTAGACTTTTATGAGAATAGATTAATAATTTGTAATATAACTTACAAATATGTAAGATGTAAAGAGGGCATCACTAACCTTAATGTACCCTCTGCCCTTCCTCTGGATCTGTAGATACTGAGAAGCAGTTAGCCCTTTACGGGATCAGTGCAACTTGGTCCTGAATCTTCTATTCTACACTGGATGAAGCCTGGCTATTATTGTGGGGCATGGTGGACAATAACGCTGTATTCAAGTACAGAAGTTCCAATATTCAAAGCTTCTTCTCAGACCGCTTTTCCTTTTGATGTTATAATAGTAAAGGGATGGGGGGGAAAGGGAAAAAATTTCCCAGAATTGTCAGTAATAGTTTTCAAAGGAAAGAACAGTACAAAAGAGCAAAGGGTTTTGGGGCCTCCATTCAAGCACATACAAGCACAAATAATAAAAGATTAAATTTATCTCCACAGAGAAAGATGAAAAATTAAAATGAGGCAAAATTTGGAGAATAGAAATGGAAAAGCCAGAAGCATCCTTAAGGCAGTTAAACTAGAATACCTGTTACTTAACTCCTATTAAGAGACAAGACTCAGTACAATATTGATTCTCTATAAAGAAGCCTCTGTATTTTTAAGGGTAGGGGTGAACTATATTTTTGCACTTTAATCTTAAAACCATAATTTCTGATATATACTTAATGGAAGTATATCTTATAAAATTGAAAATAAGAAGTACCGATAGTTTATAAAGAGATCTATCCTATAATGCTATAACACATAAGCCTAAAGGGTTTTATAATTTGAAAATCAAATACCAAGACCATTTTAAGCTTTCAATAAAAGGCATGAACATTTAATAGCATACTTTATTTATATTGAAAATTAGAGTATTAAAAACAATATTACTAAGTACCTATACCTCAAGTAGCTGCTTGAAATTACCTCCGTCAAATTATATTCACTTTAAAGAAATTAGTTATTATTTTCCACGTGTTTTTCAATAGATGTTTCAATTGGGAAACATGTTTCCAATGCCCTTATACCATAATAATACCTTCCATTTTTTTCAGGAAGTCTTTGAATAAGACTTCAGTTGGTTCAAAATAAGACACGATTCTGCCATTTTAAATTTCTGCTTTTTCTTATCCATACATATTTAATATGACTGTCTTACTATTACTAGTGCTTTCAGAATTATAATGCAATAATAAAAAAATCACATTATTTCCATTACTTGTAAATGTTATATCAGCATATGTTATATCAGGTTATCTGGGTCATGAAGATCTTTTATGTATAGTTCTTCTGTGTATTCTTGCCACCTCTTCTTAATATCTTCTTCTTCTGTTAGACCCATACCATTTCTGTCCTTTATTGAGCCCGTTTTTGCATGATATGTTCCCTTGGTATCTCTAATTTTCTTGAAGAGATCTCTATTATTTCCCATTCTATTATTTTCCTTTATTTCTTTGCACTGACCACTGAAGAAGGTTTTCTTATCTCTCCTTGCTAGTCTTTGGAACTTGCATTCACATGGATATATTTTTCCTTTTCTCCTTTGCCTAAAGGTTTTTTAGGCTGATTCTTAAAGATAAAATAAGTCTTATAGTTAAAATAGGGGGTTTTCACTACCATTTCTCTAATTTTTCTACATTGTTATCATGGATGATATATAAAACACATTTTTTTCCCTCATTGTTCCTCAGTTGTCTGTAGAATGCAACTGGTGTAGAATTCATTATGATTAATTAAAAATATTACCTTCTCTGTAAGTACCATTTGTTGAAAAGACTATCCTTTAAATATAAATTACCATTTTAACTTTGTTGAAATCAATTATTCATATATGGTGGGTCTTTTTTTGAACTCACCATTCTGTTCTATTCATAAACGAGTGTTCTTCAGCAATACTACACTGTCTTGATTACTGTTGCTTTATAATGTCTTGAAATTGAATAGTGTGAGTTCAACTCTTTTTATTCTTTTATACATACATTTTATAATAATCTTTTTAAATATCTATAAAAAGTTCTGCTGGAATTTTGATTTGGATTACATTGATCTGCTGATGCTGCTGCTAAGTCGCTTCAGTCGTGTCTGACTCTGTGTGACCCCAAGGAATATTGCTATAATACTCTCAAGTCTTCCAATTATTAACTTAGTACATCTCTTCTATTTATTTGATCTTTGTTTTTTTTCACCTATGTTTTAGAGCTTCTATCAAACAGATTCAGGCCACAGAGCGCTAGATTCATAGCTTAGTACCTTATTTTGTGGATATGCTCTTGTAAATTTTGATTTCCAAATGTTCAGTGCTACTAATTAGAAAGAACACTTTTGTCCTGTTAATTTTGTATCCTGCCATCTTGCTAAACTCACCAATCAGTTATGAATGTTTGGTACAGATTCCCTAAGATTCCATAGATAATTATAAATTGCTACTAGAGACAGCTTTAGTTCACCTTTTCTAGCCTCTATTTTGTTAATTTTTCTTTATTTCCTTGCTGTGCTGTCTAGAACTTCTTGTATAATAGAATAGGAGGGGAGGGGCTAATTCACTGATTTTCTTTTTATTTTTTGTCTCTTCTCATTAGAAAATTTCTACTGCTTCATGTTCAGTTTCACTGATTAATTTTTCTTTCATCTTTAATCTGCTATTGAGGCCAACATTTAAAAATATTCAGTTATATTTACTTTTAAAAATTCTTATTTAGATCTTTTCTATGATGTCCCTTTTTTCTGGTATGAGCTTCTACTTTCCATTCAGATGTGTTTATTTCATGGATTATGTGTTAAGAGTCCTTATAATATCTTTGTATGATAATCTCACTGTCATGGCAATCTTGGGTTGACTTTATTTTTTTGTTTTTACTTGGTGATGGATTAGGCAGTTTTTCCTTTGTTCCCTCATCCTTCAACTTTGGCATGTTATTTTGGATTGTACTCTGGACATTTGGAATATTATGTTGGTGGATCATGGGCCCTAATCAAATCCTAGTTGTTGTTATTTAGCAGATAGTTAAAATAATTAGTTTCAGAAGGCAATGTCTATTTCATTTTCTGTGGGCAGAAGCTCCAATGTCAGTATATGTGTACATTCTACTATGTGTTTATGTCTGCCAGGGCATGAGCCATGAGCTACTCAGTCATTTATCTCTGACTGTAATATTTGGTTGGTGGTTTATAGTTTAGTTTAGTTTTGTCACCAAGTCATGTCCGACTCTTGCAACCCCATGGATGGTAGCCCACCAGGCTCCTCTGTCCATGGGATTTTCCAGGCAAGAATACTGGAATGGATTGCCATTTCCTTCTCCAGGGGATTTTTCCCAACCCAGGAATTGAACCCGGGTCTCCTGCATTGCAAGCAAATTCTTTACCGACTGAGCTATGACGGAAGCCCATATCATAGTTCAATTCTAAAATCTTTAGCCCTGTCTAACTAGCTGAGTATTTACCTTGGGGGTGTAGTCAGGCCCATGTATTAGATGATCATACACAGGATTAGGAAACCTGCTTCTCCAGCTCTCACTTCTTCAGTATTCCATCCACAATTTCCATTTTCCAGGTTCTCATATCCCAGCTCCTCTGGATGGAAAAACAGTTTCTCTCAGAAGTTTAGCCACTGTGCTATCACACAATTCCACATGACTGGGCCCATCCTTGAGGTATCAAATAATAAGAGCTAAATAGTGGTGATTCAGAACACAGGGGTTCTTTAGGCTTAAGATAAGTGTCTCCTAATCTTCAGGGTATATAGGAGGCTATGCCATCGTCGGCACAATAGCAGTATGTCTCCAGGGCTAGGGCAGATGTGAGAGCAGAGGTGGGAGGAGAAGAAAAGGAAAAAAAAGAAAAAAAGATTTTTCTCTCACCCTTGGGATCTCAAAGTCCCCTTTTCCTGGTCTTCTGGATCGATATAGGGGTCCCTTAAAGATTCAGTTCTCTGCCTGCTATGCAGTTCTGTAATTCAGGCCACACTCAGATTCAAGGTGTCCTGATACTCAGTCCAGAGCTTTCTCTGCTGTATCTCTTTTTATTATTTTCTTGGCCACTTTTAACTCCCACAGAAAGCCAAAAAGAAAACTCTCAGGGTTTATTAATTAACATATTTATTTAGAATTTGAATATGGAATATGGTCAGGTTCAGTTTTCATTTGAAGGGTCTGACTAAGGACTTGCCAGTGCTGTAGCCTTGAATATAAAATCAAATGCTTATCCTCCAATTCTGTAGCTATGAACTCCTAGGCCATGAAAAACTGTGACTAAAGGATTTAACTAGTTATTTCCATTGGAATGAATAGATAGCTCATCAGAATAAACATACTTGGGTTTTAATAGCAAGACTGTATTTTTTACTATCCTGTGTAGTTTTCAAAATTCTAACTTAGCTTCCTCTTTCTCTTATTATGCAGTTGGCTATATATTTACCCCCTTAAAAATCCTTGGCCATTTCCCTGAAGGGGATAGAGTCAGTGGACTGAATAGGATTAGCATCAAAAGTCACCACTGCTTTCCCAAGCAGAGTTTAAAAATAGGATCATTGAATAATAAGGGATTTAAGTCTCAACCAGGCAGGGTGCTGAAGGAAATTATTTGGATTTAGACCAATAGAGATTAGAGTGTGATTAGAAACTATCACGTCCTTTATATCAGATTAAGTGACTTGAAAGGGAAGACTTGCAGGAAAAGAAGTCAGGTCACAAAATTTTGCACCTGCTTCCTTAAATCAATCAGAGAAAAATCTCTCTTTCCTGGTACATTTCTGAGTCTGAGAGCACCGACTGAGGCAAACACAAAGACATGAAGCGCTAGAAGTGTTACAGGGTAAGGCTGAATGAAAATTGCCTTTGGGAAATAGCCAATATAGGAATCAAGGAACCAAGACAGGGAACCGATAATAATAACTTTTGTATAGATCTTTTATCGTAAAGAATCCCAAAACAATTTCCACAGAAGAAAATGCATCATATTCAACAGAAATCCTTTCATCCCTAGAGTGAGGCATTTCTATTTAATACAGAATTCTTAGCAGGAACAAAAAACGAGAAAAAAATTTTCTTCAATATAAGGTTAGTTTACATTGTTTACTCAATGCTTGGATGAAAGACAGTCCTTCTTTGATTTGGCAAGGTATTTTGGGGAAGAAAAACATGCCCATATAAAATCACTTTAAAAATGTTTCTTAACAAAACTGAGGTAGATTTATATTGTCGATATTGGATAGCATGTACCATTTAAGTAATAGAAAATATGAAGAAAAAATCATTTTTAAATTGTAAAACACTTTCCTTACATAAGTAAAACCTTCAAGGTTGGAACCTTGTTTTTACACATCTGTAGTGTTTCCTTTATTAAGATGGTAACAGTCTTGAAAAACAGTCTGTTCAAAAACTATTTGAGCTAGGGCACAAAAAATTCTTATACTTTTTTTCAAAACATACATCAAGTTAAACTCACAAAAGAACAGCTTTTAACTATATATATAGATATAGATATGCATGTATATGTATATATACGTTGTATAATAAATATACATATATTGGTCAGAAATACTATAGTAATATAGTCAGTTACAGAGATTATGAGATTCTTCAACAGCTCTTTTTTTTTAAAAGTAAGTTTGAGGTATAATTTATATACAAAAAGCTGTATTTTAAATGTATACAATTTGAGTTAGGGGAGAAGTATACATACATGAAATCATCACCACAATGTATGCCATAAACATGTTTTATGGCATAAAATATGTATCCAAAAGTTTCCTACAGTCCTTTTTGGTTATTTTTTCCCTCGGTGACTATTTTGAATCATGACATTGTTTAACACTGAGATCAACATTCTTTAAAAGTGTCAATATGATATTAATATTCTATTACTTTTCAGTAGATAGTTATGGATCAGACTCTATATTGTTCCTCTTTCAGAGTACTGTTTCACTGAGGAGAAAATTTCACTTTTTCATGATCTGGTAAGTGTCCTGAAATTACAGGGAATTTTTAACAATATCAAACCAAACACTGAAAATCAAATCCTGCTTTGAAAATATTTGTTCATCACTAATTTATTTCATTCTGATCCCAAAGAAAGGCAATGCCAAAGAATGCTCAAACTACTGCACAATTGCACTCATCTCACATGCTAGTAAAGTAATGCTCAAAATTCTCCAAGCCAGGCTTCAGCAATACGTGAACATTCTGATGTTCAAGCTGGTTTTAGAAAAGGTAAAGGAACCAGAGATCAAATTGCCAACATTTGATGAATCATGGAAAAAGCAAGAGAGTTCCAGAAAAACATCTATTTCTGCTTTATTGACTATGCCAAAGCCTTTGACTGTGTGGATCACAATAAACTGTGGAAAATTCTGAAAGAGATGGGAATACTAGACCACCTGACCTGCCTCTTGAGAAACCTATATGCAGGTCAGGAAGCAACCCTTAGAAATGGACATGGAACAACAGACTGGTTCCAAATAGGAAAAGGAGTACGTCAAGGCTGTATATTGTCACCCTGCTTATTTAACTTATATGCAGAGTACATCATGAGAAACGCTGGACTGGAAGAAACACAAGCTGGAATCAAGATTGCTGGGAGAAATATCAATAAACTCAGATATGCAGATGACACCACTCTTATGGCAGAAAGTGAAGAGGAACTCAAAAGCCTCTTAACGAAAGTGAAAGTGGAGAGTGAAAAAATTGGCTTAAAGCTCAACATTCAGAAAACAAAGATCATGGAATCCGATCCATCACTTCATGGGAAATAGATAGGAAAACAGTAGAAACAGTGTCAGACTTTATTTTTTGGGGCTCCAAAATCACTGCAGATGGTGATTGTAGCCATGAAATTAAAAGACGCTTACTCCTTGGAAGGAAAGTTATGTCCAACCTAGATAGCATATTCAAAAGCACAGACATCACTTTGCCAACAAATGTCCATCTAGTCAAGGCTATGGTTTTTCCTGTGGTCATGTATGGATATGAGAGTTGGACTGTGAAGAAGGCTGAGTGCCAAAGAATTGATGCTTTTGCACTGTGGTGTTGGAAAAGACTCTTGAGAGTCCCTTGGACTGCAAGGAGATCCAACCAGTCCATTCTGAAGGAGATCAGTCCTGGGATTTCTTTGGAAGGAATGATGCTGGGGCTGAAACTCCAGTACTTTGGCCACCTTATGCAAAGGGTTGACTTCATTGGAAAAGAGTCTGATGCTGGGAGGGATTGGGGGCAGGAGGAGAAGGGGACGACAGAGGATGAGATGGCTGGATGGCATCACTGACTTGATGGACGTGAGTCTGAGTGAACTCTGGGAGTTGGTGATAGACAGGGAGGCCTGGTGTGCTGTGATTCATGGGGTCGCAAAGAGTCAGACATGACTGAGCGACTGAACTGAATTTATTTCATTTGATAGCAGCTTACCATAATAGAAAAAAAAAAAAAAAACAAGAAAGGAAAATGGATTATGTTAGAAAAGTTCATAAGACATAGCAAGAGTCAAACAAAGTGCTGCTAATGAGCAGGGTAGAAGATGAACATTCCAGACAGAAGGAATTGTCTAAGAAAAGGCAGAAAAAAAATGGATGATGTGAAGGCAGTAACAATTAGATGGTATTGAATTCTCATGGGTGAGAGTGAAGTAAATTCACAAATATGTTTAAATAATTCTCTTATCAAGGACAACCTAACTATAATGAATGAATTTCTATTTTTTTTTTTTTTTTCTGGGGACTTCCCTGGTTGCTCAGTGGTAAAATAATCTGTCTACCAATGCAGGAGACATGAGTTAGATCGCTGGGACACAAAGGTCCCCTGGAAGAGGGCATGGCAACCATTCCAGTATTTTTGCTTGGGAAATACCATGGACAGAGGAGCCTGGCAGGCTATAGTCCATGGGGTTGCAAAAGAATTTGACATGAGCAACTAAACAACAACAACGTGTTATTATTACTATTCATCTTTAGGTTTATTTCTTTCCATTTTTAAATTAGGATTAATAATACTTAGCACATTGAATATCTCTTCAAATAGATGAGTTTGTACATTATAATTCTCATAGTTTTTTAAACTATGTTAGCTAGTAAATCAGAGAAGGCAATGGCACCCCACTCCAGTACTTTTGCCTTGAAAATCCCATGGATGGAGAAGCCTGATAGACTGTAGTCCATGGGGTCACTAAGAGTCAGACGCAACTGAAGTGACTTAGCAGCAGTAGCAGCAGCTAGTAAATAGTAAATAATGATAGAGTTTAATAAACGCTGCTATCATTGTTTTCAATCTGTAGGAGGAGGCAACATTTTGCATGGATCACTTTTAGTGAGACTTTTACAGATGCATCAGATTTAGGCATGATGATAAGGAATGGGGATACTGCGTGATGTGGAGTGTATATGTCTATAAAGCCTGGGAATGGGTGTTTTTGTTTGGCTCACAGGGAGTTGCCAACGCTGACAAAGAATTATGAAGAACAAAATAAATTAGCTGTAAAATCTGATGATACAAAAATGCAAAGCTGTAGGAAGTCTTAAAAGTCAGTTAAACAGCTTAGATTATTCCCCATATTTTATTTAAATTTTGCTTTTGGGGAACTATCTTTTACCTTTGTAAAATTTCACATTTTTATTTAGAAAATACAATTTCAAATCTTTTCAGTATTAAATTGATTGGGGTGGGGGTGAATCGCCACTATGACAAAGGATTTAAGAAGATGGTAACAAAAAAGACATTCAAAAACAAAAGAAAACCTAGATCTGGATCTGAAAAGACCCTTATACAATATGCAAAGTATTTAATTTGTGTTTGTTTAACAATAATTTTTGCCTACTTGGGACATTTTTCTATTCCTCCTAAATTCTTGGGCTGGCTGTTTTTTTTTGATTAATGTTGAAAGGCTATAAAAGTGACTTCTCTGGAAATCTTGACTAGCTAGAAACCCATCTGTTTTACATGGCTTAGTTGCAGTTCTGCCTGGAGGCAAAGGATAGATAACCTGAAATAGAATAAGAGACCCAAAGGAGAGGATTAAGTCACTAGATTAGTGGTGACCATATGCTCCCTAGAAGGTTCATGAAATTGCTCATTTCCATGGGATAAGATATGTTTTTCTCAGTGGCCTTGAATTTTAGTAAGAGAACAAGGCCACCAGTTCTCTACAAAATGTCCATTAAAACCACTGGAGCAAGTAATCTTTCAAGGAGAATATTTTTGCTCCAGACATAAAAATGCTCAATTATTAGAAATACTCTCCTCTCTCACCTTCCTGTTTTCCCTTTTCCCTCTTCCTCCCACTCCTTCCTTTCCTCTTCTCAGTCCTTCTTTCTTTCCTTCCAAAAGTTTGAAAATGCTTCAATATTGTTCTTTCAGGTGCTATGTTTTATTAGATTGCTTAGGAGTCAGAGAATGTCCTAAAAGGAAAAACATCTGTTTGAATTCAAGACATACTCTCCTACTTAACATTGATTCTTTTCTGTTAGTAAGGAAAGGTTTAAACATGAAACAAAACTGATTAAGTTACTTTCCTAAAAGCAATTCCATACTACTACAAAGTACTGCTCTACACTATGTATCAGTAGTTAGAATACGGTTTCTAAGCATATTTTAAAAGTCTTCCTCTCTGTTTTTAATCTTTAACCTGAAAATAGAACTTTCTCTGCTTTTGCTCTTGCTGCTCTTGTATTTTTTTTATGAGACCATTAACTCAAAAGACATCAATTCTTTTTTAAACTGGACAAAGTCTAAGCCAAAGGGGGTTTTATTTCACGTCGTTTTCCCCTTCTCTCTATTGCTGCTGCTAAGTCATGTCAGTCGTGTCCGACTCTGTGCGACCCCACAGACAGCAGCCTACCAGGCTCCGTGGTCCCTGGGATTCTCCAGGCAAGAACACTGGAGTGGGTTGCCATTTCCTTCTCCAATGCATGAGAGTGAAAAGTGAAAGTGAAGTTGCTCAGTCGTGTCCGACTCAGCGACCCCATGGACTGAAGCCTACCAGGCTCCTCCATCCATGGGATTTTCCAGGCAAGAGTACTGGAGTGGGCTGCCATTGCCTTCTCCGTTCTCTCTATTAAGTAGCACTAATTACTGATTCTGGTAAAGCATAATGAGTTAGTATTCTTGATAAGAGAAAAAATAGAAATTCATTCATTATAGTTAGGTTTTTCTTGATAAGAGAATTATTTAAATATATTTGTGAATTTACTTCATTCTCACTCATGAGAATTCAATACTATCTAATTGTTATTGCCTTCACATCACCTGTTTCTTTTCTCTGCCTTTCCTTACACTATTCCTTCTAGCTGGAATGTTCATCTTCTATCCTATTCATCCTGCATTGCCCTACTCCAAATTTGCCCCCTCTGATGTGCTGTATGGTGCTTTTCTTGTGACCTCTCCCCATGATCTGTCTTTGAATATCACTGAGTTTCTTGTTGGCTTGGAGCATAATCGCGTATGATAAATTGTATCTTTTCTAGAGACTGTAAACTCCTTGAGAGCAGGGACAGTTTGATATTTATAGAACAGGATGTTCAATGTCATGGAGACAGAATTTTAATGCATATTTGTCTCACAGGTGGATGAAATGCTTTATTCCACATGTGAAACATGCAGGTTTTATCTCTTGTTAGAAAGTCTTCATTTATTATAAACAGAGTCTTGAAGAATATATTCTGCTCTTCATTATATTTGAAATGAGGTATATTTTATGATTCATGGTGGGTTAAATGTAGATTTCTTTTTATCCCAGCCCTTCCTGTTAAAAAGACCTTAGTGTGACTAGAGAAATCCGTAGCCTAAATGTGTAAGGGTATGACATACGAAAAATTCTAATTGAATATATTCATTTATATATAAGAAAATGGAAAAAAAAAGATAATTATGATGTCAAACAGTTAGCACTTTGTACTACTTAACTTTGTGTCTGACACTGGTCTGTATTCTTTCATATACAACCCACCATTTACCCTCATAAAAGCTGTATGAAGAAACTCTCACAAAGAGCTCATGTCACTTCCCTAAGCCCTACAACTTGCAAGTATCAGAGCCAAGGTTTAGATCTAGTTAATGTGGCTCTAAAATTCATAATCTTAACCACCATGCTGTATTATGTTACTTTCTCATGGGTAGCAAAAGTACACTATCAGAGTTCTACAAAAATGTATATAATACATTCAAAAAGAAATTATGAGCATTGTTGTGCACCATCACTGTAAGAAGGAATCCAGATAAAGTCAATTTATGTCTAGTCTTGAGGAAAACAAGTTTGGTTTTATTAAACTTTGGTAATAAGAAACTACATGTTTAAGGTTAAGGTAAAGATATCTGAATATATTTTACTTGAGGAACCTACTACTATAACTTTTCTATTTCATTCTGAATCTTATTCTTCCTCTTATCCTGTGACTATCTTTTAAAATAATGCATTATATTAATATAGTATCTGTCATTGAAATATTTATTATTGTTAAAAAGGCATTCCTATGTCTTTGTAGGATACTTAAGTATGTACTAATTTATTATAATTTTCTGAGATTTTCATATAAAATTATCAGTATACTTTCAGACCATAAAATACACTTTGGGGAAAGCCTGTACCTGCCTACCTCTCTTTTCCAGAGCAAAGGTAATGCAGCCTCTTGGACCTCCTTTTTTTCCCCTTTCTCAGCTCTGTTTGCTGGCAGTTTGTCAAACTCAGCCTTTTAAGTTTAGAGACAAGGAGACTTGAGATCAAAGAGACTATGTGACTTACCTAAGGTCAATCAGCTGTAGTGACATGATGATTAGGTGAGGTCATTCAAAGTAACTTTTTAATGGTGTTCTACAAATCTGGGCTGACTCTCTTTTGAATATGTTATGGAAAATGTATATAATATAATGTATATAATACATATATAATATAATATATATATAATATAAACTCTGTTCCTAGTTTGTCAGAGTTTCTCTGGTTTACAAAGTTATTTTCTTTGTTATAGGAACATAAACAAAATGTTATAATTTATTATGGATATCATATAAACATACCTTATGTGTGTGTGTGTGTTAATAACTCAGTTTTGTCTGACCCCTTGTGACCCCATGGACTGCAACATGCCACGCTTCTCTGTCCATGGAATTCTCCAAGCAAGAACACTGGAGTGGGTTGTCATTTCCTATGCCAATACCTTCTAAACTTGTGAATTTATTTTACCTAAAAATTTTTACTTAATTTTATAGTACAATGAAATAGATAAATATATGTGAATGTATGTAGTTAATTCCCATGAAGATAAAATATGTAAATATGTATATTTGTATGAAACATACATCAACAAAACACATATAGCAGAAAAGACTAAGGTTATTTACATTTTGGACTTACATTCAAGCTTGGGTGAATCTGATACCTTGTAAGTTGAAGTTGAAGGTAACGGAAACCCACAGTGAAAAACTAAAGACTATGCTCTTCTTGCTCCTTGGACTGCAAAGAGATCCAACCAGTCCATCCTAAAGGATATCAGTCCTGGGTGTTCATTGGAAGGACTGATGTTGAAGCTGAAACTCCAATACTGTGGCTACTTGATGCGAAGAGCTGACTCATTTGAAAAGACCCTTATGCTGGAAAGATTGAGGGCAGGAGGAGAAGGGGACAACAGGGGATGAGATGACTGGATGGCATCACCGACTCAATGGACATGAATTTGGGTAAACTCCAGGAGTTGGTGATGGACAGGGAGGCCTGGCATGCTGCAATTCATGGGGTCACAACAAGTCGGATACAACTGAGTGACTGAACTGAACTAAACTGATGCTCTTCATTTAGCATGAATTAATGATAGACATCTAAACATTCTCAGAAAATAAAATTTAAAGTTTTCTGTTTGTTTGCACAGTGCATGAAAACAAGGGTGTTCAGTTCAGTTCAGCCAAATCCTATGGTGAAGAATGGAAAGCATTGTAATGTGATTTACAATTAGTGATACTATGTTGGGAAAAGAGATGGAATAATGAAATATTACTCCCATAAAAACCACACATTTCTGCTATTTGGACAAGAAAGTAATTTTATTACATGAACCATTAGAAGGAATAACTAAAGTCAAGTCAGAAATGCAATGTGTTTAGCTTAAAATTATAAAAGTGAAAGTCGCTCAGTTGTGTCCGACTCTTTACAGCCCCATGGATGGTAGCCTTCCAGACTCCTATGTCCATGGAATTCTCCAGCCCACATTACTGGAGTGGGTAGCCCTTCCCTTCTCCAGGGATCTTCCCAACCCAGGGGTGAATCCTTGGTCTCCCATATTGCTGGCAGATTCTTTACCGTCTGAGCCACCAGGGAAGCTCCAATAATGGAACTGTCCAATAATAGATATTTTTGTACAAGTATTTTCTGTATTGGGAGGAAATAGAACTTATTTAGAAAAAGAGTCTATTATTTGCATAGATTCTAGGATTATGTATCAAACTGAAAATAACACATACTCTCTGTATATCTCTCATCATGTGGTGGTTTAGTTGCAAAGTTGTATCCAACTCTTGTGACCACCATAGACTGTAGCCATCCAGGGTCCTCTGTCCATGGGATATTCCAGGAAATAATACTGGAGTGGGTTGCCATTTCCTTCTCCAGGGGATCTTCCTGACCCAGGGATTGAGCTCTGGTCTCCTGCACTGCAGGCATATTCTTTATTCACTGAGTTACCAGGGAATTCCCCATTATGCACATATATTAAAATATCTCCCACATTGTTAGTCATGTCACCATGTTGCTTTGTGTGGCTTAAACCTACTATTAGTAAGAATATTTTCTTCCTAAAAATCACTGTTCCTTTATTATTTTCTTTTTTTCCTGACTGAGGAGATCTTATCAACTGGCTCATGACATCTATCATATGACTACTGTTGAGTTGACCTCAAAATCTTTCAGTTTAGTTGCTTAAATCCTCTCACAAATCTCCTTACACAAATATGCATCTATATTTAATTAAAATTGTTTCCTCCTAATTATCTTTAAATTTTAAAGCAGAGTGCATCATTCTGCTTGAAATCATGACAAAATTTACATTTGTGTTAAATCACTGCAAGTACTCCTTTAACATTTGAATTCAGTGAATCATAACCAGAGTTGGCTTTCCCATTACTTTTCCATGTGGATTATGGGTATGAGTTTACATATGCAGAAAATACAGTACAAAGGGAAAAATATAAAAGTGACTAAGTATACTTTTTAGTAAAGTGCAAAAGGAGGTATTAATGGTTACAGAATCCTGTTGTCTTACTAAAGAAGTCACTGATTCATTTCTATTTCTTTATATTGATATACTGATGGTAAGTCTACTCTAGAGTTACCAGAACAGACTCCTCAAGTCTCCTGATCCCCTACAAGGTGCATGTAATTGTGTTTCATGCTGATTAAAAGATCTGTTAAGGTCTTTGCCACCAAGTAGTTTGTACTCCATAAAAGAGCTAAACATTCCTATTATTATACACATTCACTCATTCTGAATATTATGTAGACCAAAGAATATTCTTAAGTTATATGAAAAGTAATTTTGTCTTACCTCTCTGTTCTTTTCACTTTTCCTCTTTATGTTTCCTCTTATCTTCCATTCTTTCTCAACTAAATCCTCTTCTCATCTTTGTAGACCTTTCCCCTAAACAGATAATCATGCTGCAGAATGAGGCTTTATTATTATTCCTCTTCTCATATTCATCATTTTCCCACAGTAAATCCATAGCTAAGTTTCCGTCTTCTTTTTCCTTGCAAGTTATATACTTCCTGATGACTACTTTCACCTAAAAGCTACAGCAATCTTTCCCTCTTCATCCCCATCCTCTTTTGCCCTCCCCCCATTTATCTGTATATTTCTTGATGCTTATTTTCCATTATCCATATATATAGGGTAAAAGATGCTATGCTCAGCAGTCTTGCTAAGTTTTGACAATTTGAATTTGCAGAACTACATCAGTAAGAGGGTATAAACTGCAATCAAGTAGATTCAAAGTATGAGACATTGCATTGAAGTTCCACATAGATCTGATCATATTAAGCTCAGAATTTTCCTGAAGCTATTATTATAGTCTATGACTTTTTAGGAATTGAGTTAGAAAAGGAAAATCAATCATGGAAAGAAAATGTACTGAACATCACTTGCTGCTGCTAAGTCGCTTCAGTTGTGTCTGACTCTGTGTAACCCCATAGATGGCAGCCCACCAGGCTCCTCTGTCCCTGGGATTCTCCAGGCAAGAATACTGGAGTGGGCCATTTCCTTCTCCAATGCATGGAAGTGAAAAGTGAAAGTGAAGTTGCCCAGTCGTGTCTGACTCTTAGCAACCCCATGGACTGTAGCCTACTGGGCTCCTCCATCCACGGGATTCTCCAGGCAAGAATACTGGAGTGGGGTGCCATTTCCTTCCCCAACTTAGTCCAAGGGAATATCCTCATGCTGGGGAAGTACAGAAAATCAGTTCCTCACTAAGCACAGTAACTAAGTAAATGTTTTGTTCCTTATTATTCTGTTTCTTTTCAACCAGTACCTTTCTCATTTCTGGTGCAAATTTTCTTTCATCCTTCTCATTGTGGCACTGTACTTTCCCCCTCCTGTTCCTCCCATCATCAGATGTAATTCCATTCACAATTGTGTAATATCTGTATTGTTATCTAGTATAATAGAGTATTTAAATATAACTATAAACACGATTTAACTATAAACAGGAATTAACCTGGTGGCTCAGACAGTAAACATATGCCTGCAATGTAGGAGACCCCGGTTCTATCCCTGGCTTGGGAAGATCCCCTAGAGAAGGAAATGGCAACCCACTCCAGTACTCTTGCCTGGAAAAGTCCATGGACAGAGGAGCCTTGTAGGCTACAAACCATGGGGTCGCAAAGAGTCGGACATGACTGAGTGGCTTCACTTCACATAAACATGATACATACTTTATGCATAGAAGTATATGCATTATACCTACTATAAAATAGTATTATATGCTTTAAAAATATAGATAACTAGATTTAGCTGATAAATTAAAAGATGAACATCAAATTCCATTTGATTTTTGGGTTTCACTCCCTAAGGCATTGATGTTTACAACAAAGGAAATAAGTATTCACTGATTGGGAGACAATCCAAATAAATATATAAAAAATAAAATTCAGTAAAACCTCCTTGTAGGAGAGGAGACAGAACAGGTGTTTTCATAAAACCAGGTCAATAACCACTGTATAAAAAGTTATTTTTAATAATGTTACTTCAAACAAATTTAGGTCCTTCAAAAAAATTTGGTTCCTTTATAAACTGTGGAATCAGAAAACCAAAGACCCACATTTCTGATAATAGAGAAAGTCTTTTATATTATTCATAGTACATTATACTATGACTCAGTTATTTGGCTTTTAGGGCAATTTTGAGTGACATCTTTAAATAGTGCCATTTCACGCCAGTCAGAATGGCTGCAATCCATAAGTCTACAAGCAATAAATGCTGGAGAGGGTTTGGAGAGAAGGGAACTCTCTTGCACTGTTGGTGGGAATGCAAACTAGTACAGCCACTATGGAGAACAGTGTGGAGATTCCTTAAAAAACTGGAAATAGAACTGCCTTATGATCCAGCAATCTCACTGCTGGGCATACACACTGAGGAAACCAGAAGGGAAAGAGACACGTGTACCCCAATGTTCATCGCAGCACTGTTTATAATAGCCAGGACATGGAAGCAACCTAGATGTCCATCAGCAGATGAATGGATAAGAAAGCTGTGGTACATATACACAATGGAGTATTACTCAGCCATTAAAAAGAATACATTTGAGTCAGTTCTAATGAGATGGATGAAACTGGAACCTATTATACAGAGTGAAGTAAGCCAGAAAGAAAAACACCAATACAGTATACTAACGCATATATATGGAATTTAGAAAGATGGCAACAATAACCCTGTATACGAGACAGCAAAGGAGACACTGATGTATAGATTAGTCTTATGGACTCTGTGGGAGAGGGAGAGGGTGGGGAGATTTGGGAGAATGGCATTGAAACATGTATAATATCATGTATGAAACGAGTTGCCAGTCCAGGTTTGATGCACTATACTGGATGCTTGGGGCTGGTGCACTGGGACGACCCAGAGGGAGGGGAGGGGAGGGAGGAGGGTGGAGGGTTCAGGATGGGGAACGCGGGTATACCTGTGGCAGATTCATTTCGATATTTGGCAAAACTAATACAATATTGTAAAGTTTAAAAATAAAATAAAATTTAAAAAAAATCTACAAAAATAAAAAGTAAAAAAAATAAATTAAAGGAAGAAAAAATAAATAAATAAATAGTGCAAATCTGTCTCAAATAGTCCAATGCCAATTTTTCTGAAAAATGAGTATTTTATAATAATTTTTTCTAGACCTTCAAGGTCATTTCTGAAATTAACTTTGCTCATATTAAGAAACAGGTTTGGCTGCAAGGGATTATATCATTACAATCTGTAGTCCTCACAGGTAGAAAAATATAATTACCTCAAACCAGCTTACCAAAAGGTGAATTTGAATAAAAAATGTTAGCAAAAAATATCAAAATGTGGTTTTAGCTGGAAATTTCTAGGGTCAACTTCAAACATTAAAAATAACAAAAACATATATATTAGACAATAAAACTTTCTATGCTGATAGAATAAATGAAAAATCAAATTCATTTCTTACTCCCGTTCATCTGATGGGAGGACCTGATTTTTACATTTATGTGTATATATATATATATATATATATATATACATATATATAACATTTCTCATAATACTAGTTTAAAATGACAACAATTGAAGCTCATAGCTGGTAAAGATGAGATCAAGGGAAAACTTTTTAGGGCTATCATGATGTCACTTAGAGATGGAAATCATGAGTTTTGACTTTACTTCTGAACTGTGTTGATTAAATCTGTAGCTATGGAAAAACATTTGTTAATGACTCTTTCCTTTGATATACAGGTGTAGTTGAGGTACATCATGAAAATCTTTTATTGTGAGTTAGTTAAAAATTTTAAAGCAATATTGTTAGCTGCAGTAAATACAGTAACAAAACTAATTATGCCATTTAAAAATATAGATGCTGTTTAAAAACAAATCAAATAAACTATCATGTGTTTCAGCATGTGTTTATTTTATCTTGGAATTTGATTTTTAGGTTGTCTTTTCCCCCAACTGCTCCATGATAGTATAATTAGTTTGTTATCAAAAAGAAAAAATAGTCTCTTTGGATTCGAATTTTGTTAAATACTTGATTTAATGTTTTGGAAATCTAACTTCTTGGAGGCATCATTAAGTGGATTGTGTTGTGTTGAGATCTTCTCTCTTTATTAAGGTTATTTTATACTTTCTGGAAAGTATGTCTACTTGCTCACTAATTAATTACAGTAGATGTCCTATTTTTTTTTCCTATCTTTTATTTTACAAGTTTAATAAGATAACTGAAACATAAATAATTTAGATAATATCATTATAGCCAATATTTGTAGTTATGGCAACTTAAGATGTTTTCCTCCCAGAAAAAATAATACAGTTGGTAAAAATATTTTTTTTAAACTACAAATATGATAATGTACCATTTTTCATGGAAAAACATTGATTTTCTTACAAACATATTTCTGTGTGCATATATGCTAAGTTAATTTAGTCGTGTTCAACTCTTTGTGAACCTATGGACTATAGACTGCCAGGTTCCTCAGTCCGTGGGATTCTCCAGGTAAGAATACTGGAGTGGGTTGCCATGCCTTCCCCTCCAGGGAATATTCCCAACTCAGGGACAGAATCCATGTTTCTTATACCTCCTGCATTGGCAGATGGGTTCTTTATCACTAGAGCCATGTGAGAAACCCTGAACATACTGTTCAGTTCAGTGACTCAGTCATGTCTGACTCTTTGCGACCCCATGGACTGTGGCACCCCAGGCTTCCCTGTCCATCGCCAACTCCCAGAGCTTACTCAAACTCATGTCCATTGAGTCAGTGATGACATCCATCCCCCTCTCCTCCTGCTTTCAGTGTTTCCCAGAATCAGGGTCTTTTCCAATGAGTCAGTTCTTCCCATCAGGTAGCCAAGGTTTTGGAGTTTCATCTTCAGCAATAGTCCTTCCAACGAATATTCAGGACTAATTTCCTTTAGGATGGACTGGTTGTATCTCCTTGAAGTCCAAGGGACTTTCAAGAGTCTTCTACAATATCACAGTTCAAAAGCATCAATTCTTCGGTGCTCAGCTTTCTTCACAGTCCAATTCTCACATCCATGCATGACTACTGGAAAAACCATAGCTTTAACTAGATGCACCTTTGTTGGTAAAGTAATGTCTCTGCTTTTTAATATGCTGTCTAGGTTGGTCATAACTTTTCTTCCAAGGAGCAAGTGTCTTTTAATTTCATGGCTGCAGTCACCTTCTGCAGTGATTTTGGAGCCCCCCAAAATAAAAGTCAGTCCCTGTTTCCATTGTCTCCCCATCTATTTGTCATGAAGTGATGGGACTGGATGCCATGATCTTAGTTTTCTGAATGTCAAGTTTTAAGCCAACTTTTTCATTCTCCTTTCACTACCATCAAGAGGCTCTTTAATTCTTTTTTTTTTTTTTTGCCATAACAGTGATGTCATCTTCATATCTGAGGTTATTGATATTTCTCCCAGCAATCTTGATTACAGCTTGTGTTTTGTCCAGCCCAGCATTTCACATGATGTGCTCTGCATATAAGTTAAATAAAGCAGGGTGACAGTATACAGCCTTGACATAATCCTTTCCCAATTTGAAACCATTTTGTTGTTCCATGTCCAGTTCTAACTTCTTGACTTGCGTACATGTTTCTCAGGAGGCAGATCACATGATGTGGCAGTCCCATCTCTAAGAATTTACCAGTTTATTGTGATCCACACAGTCAAAGGCTTTGTCATAGTCAATAAATCATAAGTAGATGTTTTTCTGGAACTCTCTTGCTTTTTCAGTGATCCAACAGATGTTGGCAATTTGATCTCTGATTCCTCTGCCTTTTCTAAATCCAGCTTGAACATCTGGAATTTCACAGTTCACGTACTGTTGAAGCCTGGCTTGGAGAATTTACTTTGCTAGTGTGTGAGATGAGTGCAATTGTGCGGTGGTTTGAACATTCTTTGGCATTGCCTTTCTTTGGGATTGGAATGAAAACTGACATTTTTCCAGTTCTGTGGCCACAGCTGAGTTTTCCAAATTTGCTGGCATATTGAGTGCAGCACTTTCACAGTATCATCTTTTAGGAAATGAACTAGTTCAGCTGGAATTCTATCACCTCCACTAGCTTTGTTCTTAGTGATGCTTCTTAAGACCCACTTGATATAGCATTCCAGGATGTCTGGCTCTAGGTGTGTGATCACACTATCGTGGTTATCCGGATCATGAGAATCTTTTTTGTATAGTTCTTCTGTGTATTCTTGCCACCTCTTCTTAATATTTTCTGCTTCTGTTAGGGCCATAACATTTCTGTCCTTTATTGTGCCCATCTTTGTATGAAATATTTTCCTTTTTATCTCTAATTTTCTTGAAGAGATCTCTAGTCTTTCCCATTCTATTGTTTTCCTCTGTTTTTTCTGCATTGATCAGTGAGGAAGGCTTTCTTATCTCTCCTTGCTATTCTTTGGAATTCTGCATTCAAATGGATATATCTTTCCTTTTCTTCTTTGCCTTTTACATCTTTTCTTTTCTCAGCTGTTTGTAAGGCCTCCTCAGACAACCATTTTGCCTTTTTGCATTTCTCTTTCTTGGGGATGGTCTTGATCACTGCCTCCTGTGTAATGTCCTGGAATTCAAAGTAGGAAGACAAGAGAACCCACTTGTCATAGACAACACCCTATTCCAACAAAACAAGAGAAAACTCCACACATAGACAACACCAGACAGTCAATGCCAAAGTCAGATTGATTATATTATTTGCAGCCAAAGATGGAGTAGCTATATACAATCTGTAAAAACAAAACCGGGAGCTGACTGTGGCTCAGATCATGAACTCTTTACTGCCACATTCAGACTTAAATTGGAGGAACTAGGGAAAACCACTACACCATTCAGGTATGACCTAAGTCAAACATACTGTTAGAAGTTAGGAAATTTTAAAACCAAGTTTCAGAGTAGCATGTTTCTGATATTTTCTGGTATTTCAGTTTTTATCCAAATGCATGGTCATTTTCAAGCAGGCATCAGAGTTGGAGCAAAAAATTTGAGCTGGAATTTAAGAGATATCTGCAGTTCCAAAATATTTTTTCCCTTCTTGAGTACTTAATTTAGATAAGAATTTGCAATACAACCAAAGTATATTTTGCTCAAAATGTGTTCATCTTTGTCATATAGAAGAAGAGAGAAACATTAAGAATGCCACTTTTGTTAATGTCTTTTATTTTTTTAATATATTGTTTTAATATAAATTTATTTATTTTAATTGGAGGCTAATTATTTTACAATATTGTATTGGTTTTGCCATACATCAACATAAATCCACCACGGGTGTACACATGTTCCCCATCCTGAACCCCCCTCCGACCTCCCTTCCCAAACCATTCCTCTGGGTTATCCCAGTGCACCAGCCCCAAGCATCCTGTATCCTGCATCAAACCTGGACTGGTGATTCATTTCAAATATGATATTATACATGTTTCAATGCCATTCTCCCAAATCATCCCACCCTCACCCTCTCCCACAGAGTCCAAAAGACTGTTCTATATATCTGTGTCTCTTTTGCTGTCTTACATACAGGGTTATCGTTACCATCTTTCTAAATTCCATATATATGCGTTAGTATACTGTATTGGTGTTTTTCTTTCTGGCTTACTTCACTCTGTATAATAGGCTCCAGTTTCATCCACCTCATTAGAACTGATTCAAATGTATTCTTTTTAATGGCTGAGTAATATTCCATTGTGTATATGTACCACAGCTTTCTTATCCATTCATCTGCTGATGGGCATCTAGGTTGCTTCCATGTCATGGCTATTAAAAACAGCACTGCGATGAACATTGGGGTACATGTGTCTCTTTCAATTCCGGTTTCCTTGGTGTGTATGGCCAGCAGTAGGATTGCTGGGTTGTATGGGTTGGATGCCATCACCAACTCAATGGATGTGAGTTTGAGTGAACTCCGGGAGATGGTGATAGACAGGGAGGCCTGGCGTGCTGTGATTCATGGGGTCACAAAGAGTCAGACACGACTGAGCGACTGAACTGAACTGAACTGAACTGATGGCAGTTCTATTTCCAGTTTTTTAAGGAATCTCCACACTGTTCTCCATACTGGCTGTATTAGTTTGCATTCCCACCAACAGTGTAAGAGGGTTCCCTTTTCTCCACACCCTCTCCAGCATTTATTATTTGTAGATTTTGGATAGCAGCCATTCAGACTGGCGTGAAATGGTACGTCATTGTGGTTTTAATTTGCATTTTTCTGATAATGAGTGATGTTGAGCATCTTTTCATGTGTTTGTTAGCCATCTGTATGTCTTCATTGAAGAAATGTCTGTTTAGTTCTTTGGCCCACTTTTTGATTGGGTCATTTGTTTTTCTGGAATTGAGCTGCAGATGTTGTTTCTATATTTTTGAGATGAATTCTTTGTCAGTTGCTATTAATTTCTCCCATTCTGAAGACTTTTTTTTTTTGTATATGCACACACATTTTCTTTCTTTTTTTTAATTTTTTTAAATTTTATTTTATTTTTCAACTTTACTATATTGTAAAGTTTTGCCAAATATCGAAATGAATCCACCACAGGTATACCTGTGTTCCCCATCCTGAACCCTCCTCCCTCCTCCCTCCCCATACCCTCCCTCTGGGTCGTCCCAGTGCACCAGCCCCAAGCATCCAGTATTGTGCATCGAACCTGGACTGGCGACTCGTCTCAGATATCTTTTTACTTTACTTATAGTTTCCTTTTTTGTGCAGAAGCTTTTAATTTTATTAGGTCCTTTTTTTTTTTTTTTTTTTTTGCTTTTGTTTCCAATATTCTGGGAGGTGGGTCATAGAGGATCCTCCTGTGATTTATGTCAGAGAGTGTTTTGCCTATATTCTCCTCTAGGAGTTTTATAGTTTCTGGTCATACGTTTAGATCTTTAATCCATTTTGAGTTTATTTTTGTGTATGATGTTAGAAAGTGTTTTAATTTCATTCTTTTACAAGTGGTTGACCAGTTATCCCAGCACTACTTGTTAAAGAGATTGTCTTCTCTCCCTTGTATATTCTTGCCTCCCTTGTCAAAGGTAAGGTGTCCATAGGTGTGTGGATTTATCTCTGGGCTTTCTATTTTGTTCCATTGATCTATATTTCTGTCTTTGTGCCAGTACCATACTGTCTTGATGACTGGCTTTGTAGGAGAACCTGAAGTCAGGTAGGTTGATTCTTTCAGTTCCATTGCTCTTTCTCAAGATTGCTTTGGCTATTTGAGGTTTTTTGTATTTCTATACAAATTGTGAAATTATTTGTTCTAGCTCTGTGAAGAATACTGTTGGTAGCTTGATAGGGATTGCATTGAATCTATAAATTGCTTTGGGTAGTATACTCATTTTCACTATATTGATTCTTCCGATCCATGAACACGGTATATTTCTCTGTCTATTAGTGTCTTCTTTGATTTCTTTCACTGGTGTTTTATAGTTTCCTATATATAGGTCTTTTGTTACTTTAGGTAGATATATTCCTAAGTATTTTATTCTTTTTGTTGCAATGGTGAATGGAATGTTTCCTTAATTTCTCTTTATATTTTCTCATTATTAGTGTATAGGAATGCAAGAGATTTTTGTGTGTTGATTTTATATCCTGCAACTTTACTATATTCATTGATTAGCTTTAGTAATTTTCTGGTGGAGTCTTTAGGGTTTTCTATGTAGAGGACCATGTCATCTGCAAACAGTGATAGTTTTACTTCTTCTTTTCCAATTTGGATTCCTTTTATTTCTTTTTCTGCTCTGATTGCTGTGGCCAAAACTTCCAAAACTATGCTGAATAGTAGTGGTGAAAGTGGGCACCCTTTTCTTATTCCTGACTTTAGAGGAAATGCTTTCAATTTTTCACCATTGAGGATAACGTTTGCTGTGGGTTTGTCATATATAGCTTTTATTATGTTGAGGTATGTTCCTTCTATTCCTGTTTTCTGGAGAGTTTTTATCATAAGTGGATGTTGAATTTTGTCAAAGGCTCTCTCTGCATCTATTGAGATAATCATATGGCTTTTATTTTTCAATATGGTAATGTGGTGTATTACATTGATTGATTTGCGGATATTGAAGAATCCTTGCATCCCTGGGATAAAGCCCACTTGGTCATGATGTATGATCTTTTTAATGTGCTGTTGGATTCTGATTGCTAGAATTTTGTTAAGGATTTTTGCATCTATGTTCATCAGTGATATTGGCCTGTAGTTTTCTTTTTTTGTGGCATCTTTGTCAGGTTTTGGTATTAGGGTGATGGTGGCCTCATAGAATGAGTTTGGAAGTTTATCTTCCTCTGCAATTTGCTGGAAGGGTTTGAGTAGGATAGGTGTTAGCTCGTCTCTAAATTTTTGGTAGAATTCAGCTGTGAAGCCATCTGGACCTGGGCTTTTGTTTGCTGAAATATTTCTGATGATAGTTTCAATTTCCATGCTTGTTATGGGTTTGTTAAGATTTTCTATGTCTTCTTGGTTCAGTTTTGGAAAGTTGTACTTTTCTAAGACTTTGTCCATTTCTTCCAAGTTATCCATTTTATTGGCATATAATTGCTGATAGTAGTCTCTTATGATCCTTTGTATTTCTGTGTTGTCTGTTGTGATCTCTCCATTTTCATTTCTAATTTTATTGATTTGATTTTTCTCCCTTTATGAGTCTGGCTAATGGTTTGTCAGTTTTATTTATCCTCTCAAAGAACCAGCTTTTGGCTTTGTTGATTTTTGCTATGGTCTTTTTTGTTTCTTTTGCATTTATTTCTGCCCTAATTTTTAAGATTTCTTTCCTTCTACTAACCCTGAGGTTCTTCATTTCTTCCTTTTCTAGTTGCTTTAGGTGTAGAGTTAGGTTATTTATTTGACTTTTTTCTTGTTTCTTGAGGTATGCCTGTATTACTATGAACCTTCTCCTTAGTACTGCTTTTACAGTGTCCCACAGGTTTTGGGTTGTTTTGTTTTCATTTTCATTCATTTCCATGCATATTTTGATTTCTTTTTTAACTTCTTCTGTGATTTGTTGGTTATTCAGCAGTGTGTTGCTCAGCCTCCATATGCTGGAATTTTTAATAGTTTTTCTCCTGTAACTGAGATCTAATCTTACTGCATTGTGGTCAGAAAAGATGCTTGGAATGATTTCAATTTTTTTGAATTTAACAAGGCTAGACTTATGGCCCAGGATGTGATCTATCTTGGAGAAGGTTCCATGTGCACTTGAGAAAAAGGTGAAATTCATTATTTTGGGGTGAAATCTCCTATAGATATCAATTAGGTCTAACTGGTCTATTGTATCATTTAAAGTTTGTGATTCCTTGTTAATTTTCTGTTTAGTTGATCTATCCATAGGTGTGAGTGGGGTATTAAAGTCTCCCACTATTATTGTGTTATTGTAAATTTCCCCTTTCATACTTGTTAGCATTTGTCTTATGTACCATGGTGTTCTTATGTTGGGTGCATATATATTTATAATTGTTATATCTTCTTCTTGGATTGATCCTTTGATCATTATGTAGTGTCCTTCTTTGTCTCTTTTCACAGCCTTTGTTTTAATGTCTATTTTATCTGATATGAGTATTGCTACTTCTGCTTTCTTTTGGTCTCTATTTGCATGGAATATCTTTTTCCAGCCCTTCACTTTCAGTCTGTATGTGTCCTTTGTTTTGAGGTGGGTCTCTTGTAGACAACAAATATAGGGCTCTTGTTTTTGTATCCATTGCGCCAATTTTGTCTTTTGGTTGGGGCATTCAACCCATTTACGTTTAAGGTAATTATTGATAAGTATGATCCCGTTGCCATTTATTTTATTGTTTTGGGCTTGAGTTTATATGCCCTTTTTGTGTTTCCTGTCTAGAGAAGATCCTTTAGCATTTATTGGAGAGCTGGTTTGGTGGTGCTGGATTCTCTCAGCTTTTGCTTGTCTGTAAAGCTTTTGATTTCTCCTTCATATGTGAATGAGATCATTGCTGGGTACAGTAATCTGGGCTGTAGGTTATTTTCTTTCATCACTTTAAGTATGTCCTGCTATTCCTTTCTGGTCTGAAGAGTTTCTATTGAGAGATCAGCTGTTATCCTTATGGGAATCACCTTGTGCGTTATTTGTTGTTTTTCCCTTGCTGCTTTTAATATTTGTTCTTTTTGTTTGATCTTTGTTAATGTGATTAATATGTGTCTTGGGGTGTTTCACCTTGGGTTTATCCTGTTTGGTACTCTCTGAGTTTCTTGGACTTGGGTGATTATTTCCTTCCCCATTTTAGGGAGGTTTTCAACTATTATCTCCTCAAGAATTTTCTCATAGTCTTTCTTTTTGTCTTCTTCTTCTGGGTCTCCTATGATTCGAATGTTGGGACATTTAACATTGTTCCCAGAGGTCTCTGAGATTGTCCTCATTTCTTTTAATTCATTTTTCTTTTTTCCTCTCTTATTCATTTATCTCTACCATACTATCTTCTACCTCACTAATCTTATCTTCTGCTTCCATTGTTCTTTCTACTATTTGTTCCCTCCAGAGTGTTTTTGATATTATTTATTGCATTATTCATTATATATTGACTGTTTTTATTTCTTCTAGGTCTTTGTTAAACCTTTCTTGCATCTTCTTAATCCTTGTCTCCAGGCTATTTATCTGTGATTCCATTTTGTTTTCAAGATTTTGGATTATTTCACTATCATTATTCAGAATTCTTTATCAGGTAGATTCCCTATCTCTTCCTCTTTTGTTTGGTTTGATGGGCATTTATCCTGTTCCTTTACCTGCTGGGTATTCCTCTGTCTCCTCATCTTGTTTATATTGCTGTGTTTGGGGTGGCCTTTCTATAATCTGGCAGTATGTGGAGTTCTCTTTATTGTGGAGTTTCCTCGCTGTGGGTGGGGTTGTACAGGTGGCTTGTCAAGGTTTCCTGGTTAGGGAAGCTTGTGTCGGTGTTCTGGTGGGTGGAGCTGGATTTCTTCACTCTGGAGTGCAATGAAGTGTCCAGTAACGAGTTATGAGATGTCAGTGAGTTTGGAGTGACTTTGGGCAGCCTGTATATTGAAGCTCAGGGCTATGTTCCTGTGTTGCTAGAGAATTTGCATGGTATGTCTTGCTCTGGAACTAGTTGTCCCTTAGGTGTTGCTTGGTTTCAGTGTAGGTATGGAGGCGTTTGATGAGCTCCTGTTGATTAATGTTCCCTGGAGTCAGGAGTTCTCTGGTTGTTCTCAGGATTTGGACTTAAGCCTCCTGCTTCTGGTTTTCAGTCTTATTTTTACAGTAGCCTCAAGACTTATCTATCTATACAGCACCATTGATAAAACATCTAGGTTAAAGAAGAAAAGATTCTCCACAGTGAGGGACACCCAGAGAGGTTCACAGAGGTACATGGAGACGAGAAGAGGGAGGACGGAGATAGAGGTGACTAGAATGAGATGAGGTGGAATCAAAAGAGGAGACAGCAAGCTAGCCAGTAATCACTTCCTTATGTGTGCTCCACAGTCTGGAGTGCTCAGAGATGTTCACAGAGTTATACAGAGAAGAGAAGAGGGAGGAAGGAGACAGAGGTCGCCAGGAGGATAAAGGGGCGAATCAAACGGAGAGAGACAGATCCAGCCAGTAATCAGTTCCCTAAGTGTTCGCCACCATCCGGAACACACAAAGAGATTCAGAGTTGGGTAGAGAAGAGAAGGGGGAGGGAGGAGATAGAGGCAACCTGGTGGAGAAAAAGAAGAGTTCAAAGAGGGAGAGAGCGGTGAAGCCAGTAACCTTGCTCCCAAGTAAAAATATGTACTTAAGATTGGGCTCTTAAAGGTACAAAATTGATAACAAAGACCAAAATCAAAGATTAAAAATCTAGAGTAGAGGTTGGATTTTCAAAAATTCAATATTAAAGAAAAAAAAGTCAAAAAAATATTGTGTGTGTGTGTGTGTGTGTGTGTATATATATATATATATATATATATATATATATATATATGAAGTTTGCTTTGAAAAATAGGGTCTCTATCTCTCTCTCTCTCTCTTTTTTTTTTTTTTTTTTGCAAAGTAATAGTAGGTTATAAAAATGAAAATTAAAGGAGTAATAGAGGACTTAATTTTTTTTTTTAAATTAAAGAATGATAGTAAAAATATATGTAGGACTTTCTGTGGTATTTTTGTGGGCAGTGTGGGGTCAGTTCATTTTCAGATAGTTCCTTGATCCAGCTTATATTTCTCAAGATCTATGGAGGCCTTACAAATAGCTGTGAAAAGAAGAAAAGCAAAAAGCAAAGGAGAAAAGGAAAGATATAAGCATCTGAATGCAGAGTTGCAAAGAATAGCAAAGAGAGATAAGAAAGCCTTCTTCAGCAATCAATGCAAAGAAATAGAGGAAAACAACAGAATGAGAAAGACTAGAGATCTCTTCACGAAAATTAAAGATACCAAGGGAATATTTCATACAAAGATGGGCTCGATAAAGGACAGAAATGGTATGGACCTAATAAAAGCAGAAGATATTAAGAAGAAGTGGCAAGAATACACAGAAGAACTGTACAAAAAAGATTTTCAAGACCCAGATAATCACGATGGTGTGATCACTCACCTAGCCAGACACCCTGGAATGTGAAGTCAAGTGGGCCTTAGAAAGCATCATTATGAACAAAGCCAGTGGAGGTGATGGAATTCCAGTTGATCTATTTCAAACCCTGAAAGATGATGCTGTGAAAGTGCCGCACTCAATATGCCAGCAAATTTGGAAAACTTAGCAGTGGCCACAGGACTGGAAAAGCGCGGTTTTCATTCCAATCCCCAAAAAAGGCAATGCCAAAGAATGTTCAAACTACAACACAATTGCACTCATCTCACATGCTAGTAAAGTAATGCTCAAAATTCTCCAAGCCAGGCTTCAGCAATACGTGAACTTCCAGAAGTTCAAGATGGCTTTAGAAAAGGCAGAGGAACCAGAGGTCAAATTACCAACATTGATGGATCTTGGAACAAGCAAGAGAGTTCCAGAAAAACATCTACTTCTGCTTTATTGACTATGTCAAAGCCTTTGACTGTGTGGATCACAATCAACTGTGGAAAATTCTGAAAGAGATGGGAATACCAGACCACCTGACCTGCCTCTTGAGAAACCTATATGCAGGTCAGGAAGCAACCCTTAGAAATGGACATGGAACAACAGACTGGTTCCAAATAGGAAAAGGAGTACATCAAGGCTGTATATTGTCACCCTGCTTATTTAACTTATAAGCAGAGTATATCATGAGAAACTCTGGGCTGGAAGAAGCACAAGCTGGAATCAAGATTGCCAAGAGAAATATCAATAACGTCAGATATGCAGATGACACCATCCTTATGGCAGAAAGTGAAGAGGAACTAAAAAAGCCTCTTGATTAAAGTGAAAGAAGAGAATGAAAAAGTTGGCTTAAAGCTCGACATTCAGAGAACTAAGATCATGGCATCCGGTCCCATCACTTCATGGGAAACTGATGGGGAAACAGTGGAAACAGTGTCAGACTTTATTTTTGGGGGCTCCAAAATCACTGCAGATGGTGACTGCAGCCATGAAATTAAAAGACACTCCTTGGAAGGAAAGTTATGACCAACCTAGATAGCATACTGAAAAGCAGAGACATTACTTTGCCAACAAAGGTCCATCTAGTCAAGGCTATGGTTTTTCCAGTGGTCGTGTATGGATGTGAGAGTTGGACTGTGAAGAAAGCTGAGCGCTGAAGAATTGATGCTTTTGAACTGTGGTGTTGGAGAAGACTCTTGAGAGTCCCTTGGACTGCAAGGAGATCCAACCAGTCCATTCTAAAGGAGATCAGTCCTGGGTGTTCATTGGAAGGACTGATGCTTAAGCTGAACTCCAATACTTTGGCCACCTCATGTGAAGAGTTGACTCATTGGAAAAGGCTCTGATGCTGGGAGGGATTGGGGGAAGGAGGAGAAGGGCACGACAGAAGATTAGATGGCTAGATGGCATCACCAATGTGATCGACATGAGTTGGGTGAACTCCAGGAGTTGATGATGGACAGGGAGGCCTGGCATGCTACAATTTATGGGGTCGCAAAGAGTTGGACATGACTGAGCGACTGAACTGAACCAAAAGGCCCCTTCCTATGTAGTTGGTACTAACAGGGTTTTAATCTATTGCACCTGTCACTTCCAAGGAGGTTCCCTCTGTTTTAGCTTCTTCTGTTTGTTGGTCTCTTCAGTGTCTAATTTCTGCTCCGATGCAAGGGGGCTGTGTTGGACACTTTTTTGGATCACTTGTTTAGTCGTGCTGTGGCGAGGGAGGGACGCTGCAAACAATTAACACTGGAATGTGCTCGCAGTGTCTCGGTCACACTGGGTTTGCCCCTGCTCACAGCGTGTGTGCTTTACCTGTCTACACTGCTTAGGCTCTATGTTGCTCTGCTGGGAACTGTCTGAGGCTGACTCTGGGTTGTATGTACGTCCCAGGACCAAGCCGCTCAGGTTCAGGTACTCAGGTAGTCCTCAGAGGCACAGACTCTGTTGGGCCTGTGTTTTGTACCCTTCCCAGGTCTGAGCAGCTCAGATAACCAGGTGTTTGGCGAGCGAGGTCACTGCAACTTATCGCCTCCCCTGTCTATGCCTCTCAGTTTTCTGGGTGTACAACCAGCACACCTTCTCAGGCAGATGTTGACCATCCAGACCAAGAAGTCTTGGTTAGCAAAGAAGCCTGCTTGCAGTTTGGTAGACAAGGCCTCTCTGGAGCCATGATTGCCCGCTTCCGGCTCTGGCTGCCCTCGGCTGCCTGTCACCGGAAGGGGATGGGATGGCCTGCAGCCGGGTAGCTCTGCTCAGTCCTTTGTTCTGTGAGCAGGCCTGACAGTGTCTTAGGTTAGGGCTTTTCGTGTGGTAGCTATCCCACAGTCTGGTTTTCTATCACAAGTTAGTTCCCTCAGATTGCTCTCTGGGCATTCAGACCGCGTCCCTACTCTAAGCAATGCAGCCCATGCCTCCCTGCCCAGCCCCCACTTGCTAGTGGCGGATGCAGGCGTCTGTGCTTCTCCTCCGCTGGGAAAGTTACCATTGGGCACACAATCTGTGGGTTTTAATTATTTATTTATTTTCCCTCCCGCTTATGTTTCCCTCTGTGGTTCCAAGGCTCACCACAGACTCTCCAGTGAGAGTTTCCTGGTGTTTGGAAACCTCTCTTTTTTAAGACTCCCTTCCCAGGATGGAGCTCCATCCCTACCTCTTTTGTCTCTCTTTTTATCTTTTATATTTTTTACTACCTCCTTTCGAAGACAATGGGCTGCTTTTCTGGGTGCCTGATGTCCTCTGCTGTCATTCAGAAGTTGTTGTGTGGAATTTACTCAGTGCCCAAATGTTCTTTTGATGAATTTGTGGGGGAGAAAGTAGTCTTCCTGTCCTAATCCTCCACCATCTTAGGACCCCCCTCCATTAATGTCTTTT
This sequence comes from Bos taurus, assembly GCF_002263795.3. Taxonomy (NCBI): domain Eukaryota; kingdom Metazoa; phylum Chordata; class Mammalia; order Artiodactyla; family Bovidae; genus Bos; species Bos taurus. The sequence goes on from NC_037328.1 coordinate 34,358,892, forward strand.
AATAGTTGTCTGTAAGTAGCTTCCTTCATAAAAAGGAACCTGAAGTGAAAATCATATAGATTTACCTACTGTATTTTATGACTTCTTTGCTACCAAACTAGAGTTCCATTTCCAGGAACTTTGAAGTAGAAGGTTACTACTGTGTAGAAAGTTACTGCAACAGAGTTGCATTTGTTAATAATAATTAACACAATGCTAAGTCACTTCAGTCGTGTCCGACTCTGTGCAACCCCATAGACAGCAGCCCATCAGGCTCCCCCATCCCTGGGAGTCTCCAGGCAAGAACACTGGAGTGGGCTGTCATTTCCTTCTCCAATGCATGAAAGTGAAAAGTGAAAGTGAAGTCTCTCAGTCGTGTCCAACTCTTAGCGATCCCATGGATTGCAGCCTACCAGGCTCCTCCGTCCATGGGATTTTCCAAGCAAGAGTACTGGAGTGGGGTGCCATTGCCTTCTCCGAATTAACACAAAGAATGCCCCAAATTTGCCGTGTCAAAAAGCAGCAAACACATATTTTGACATAGATCATGCTACTCTGTTCAGAATGTTCCAAATTCTCTTATCCCAGAATAAAAGCCAACATCTGTATAAAGGCCTTCAAAGCACTTGACAGTTCACCCATCTTCTAGCAACATGTTCTTCTTTGTCCCCTCTCCCCAGCCCCATTTATCTCCTCTTTGTCCATTGAATTCTAGTTCTGTAGTCCAGTTACCATGGCTATAAAACATAGTTATTTTACTCCGTTATATTTTGTACTATTTATTGTCTTACTGAGGGTCATGACTTTGGAAAAAGTACTGCAGGGATGGTGTGTTACTCCTCCCAAATGTATGGGATCTCAGCTGGAAGGTATGAAAATTGGAGGCTGAAGTCATCTGAAAGCTTGTTTACTTACATATCTGGCAGTGCTATAAGTTCTGTCACCTGTGGTCTTGTTTGTTTCCATGTGACCTTCTCTAATAATCCTTGCAAGTGGGATAGTTTGGAATTCCTCACATCAGGAGTGTCCTGAGAGAAAGATACCCATGAAGAAACCATGTGTTCTCTTGTGACTTTGGAAGACATACAGAGTCACTCCCCCATCCCCAATCTATGTTAAAGCAATTACAACATCTGTATCAAGTAAAGTGATAGTATTTGAAACTTCTTTTCAAGGTCACAAATGACCTTGGTAACATTTGTCTTACTTGAAATGTCAGAAGTATTTGGCATAGCTCATTACTCTTCTTCTAGTAATGTTATTATCTCTTTTGTCATGACAGTACATATTTAAGGTGTTTCCTTTACTATATTGTCTGCTGCCTCTTAGTCTCTTTTGCTCCTTAACCTTCTCTGTTCTCTAAAATATTGGTGAGTCACTGGGACTCTGTTCTTAACCTGACTTTTCTTTTGAGAAAATTTAAGTTATGGCTTCACATATATAATCTCTATGCCAATGACTTTCAGTATATATATCTGACTCACCTCTTTACTGAACTCAAGATACATATCACCTAATACCTGCTTTGTTTTCACTTGGATATATAATTAGCATCTTGGAATTAATGTGGAAAAAACTAATTCATTCTTTCTTAAACCTTTTTGCATATCTGTAAAAAATATTACCATCTACAGTGTCACTCACATCCTTACAGCAAATTTATTGATTCTATCTCCATAATGCCTTCTGAATCTATCCTTTTTCTACCTCTTCCAGTAAAATCTTAGTCTAAAATGTCTACCCTAAATTATCAAAGTAGTTTATTAGCATGTCTCCTCACATTGCAGTCCACAAAATATTTGGGCACCACTTCTACCATGCAGAATTGTTTCTTTGGCCGCCCAGTCAGGTAATACACTTTAAATGTTTTGCATCAGCAGAATGGGAAGGACTGTGATAAGTTATTTCAGTGGGTTATGTGTTAAACTATGTATATTTTGGAGCATTATTTTCTATTAGCGTTTTCTGTCATCTAATTTAGTATACTATGCTATCTAGACCCTAAAGCAACTCCTAAGAAAATAACTCAAAAAACATAGTTAACATTAAAGAAATTAAAATATTATACTAGAAAATATCCACTTAATCAAAGTTAGTAAAGGAGGAATATAGGAACAAATTACTAATGAAACATATACATGAGGGTAGACATAAATCTAACCATATCTGTAATAACATTAAACGTAAAGAGATAAAACTATCCAATCAAAAGACAGAGGCTCTAATTCTATGCCATCTACAGGAGACATGTTCTAGAGCCTGACAGTGTTAATAGCCTCCGTAGGGAGGCCAGAAGTTCCCAGGTGGCAGGAGGAAATAAAACTGCAAGTGGCAGAATGTTTTTTCTGTTCTAATCCTGTGTTGTCACCTGGTTCTACGGGAACTCAACTTTATCTCAAACCTTGAGCTAAACAATGCATTTTTCTCATGGAAAGGTTTCCTTAAGCTATGTTAATTAACTATGTATTTGCTTGAAAATCTGCCTTTCTTCAAGATTCATGTCAATTATTTTACGGCCCTGGATGACTCACCTTGTGCCAATGCTATCTCAAAATGCATGTTGTGGGTGAGGGGCCTGATACAACTCCCTCAGTTTTGAGGTTTTTCCTTTCTCTAATTAGCACCCCACTCCAGTACTCCTGCCTGGAAAATTCCATGGATGGAGGAGCCTAGTGGGCTGCAGTCCATGGGGTCGCTACGAGTCAGATACGACTGATCGACTTCATTTTCACTTTTCACTTTCATGCACTGGAGAAGGAAATGGCAACCCACTTCAATGTTCTTATCTGGAGAATCCCAGGGACAGGGGAGCCTGGTGGGCTGCTGTCTAGGGGGTCACTCAGAGTTGGACACGACTGAAGTGACTTGGCAGCAGCAGCAGCAATATGTATATAACTCCTTGCTAAAAACTAGCAAGGGGGCACTCTTTCTGTCCTCTTCTGATGTCTATGCCAGAAGCTTTCTCTCTTTTATATATTAATAAAACTTTATTACACAAAAAGCTCTGAGTGATCAAGCTTTGTTACTGGCCCAGGGTTGAATTCCTCTCCTCAGGAGGTCAAGAATCCTAGCGTCGTTCCCTGCTCATAGCACTAACATTTCAAGCCAAAGATAAATATAGATTGAGCATATAATATAATTTCATTCTTTAATCACTTCTTCCAATTAATTATTCTTTCAGGCTCAAATGCTTCAGATTAACTAATGGCTTTCCATTCCACTTAGGAACAACACAGTAAATGCAGATTTCCTCTCCTGTGTTCAAAGATCTACACCATTATTTCACCAGGTGAATCTTCAGACCAGAAGTATCAGCACCACCTGGGAACTCATTAGAAATGAAAATTTACAGAACTTTCCAAGAATAAACTCACACACTTATGATCAGTTAACCAACAACAAAGGAAACAAGAATATACAATAGAGGAAAGACAGTCTTTTCAATAAGTGGTGCTGGTAAAACTGAACAGCTACATGTCAAAGAGTGAAATTAGAATACTCTCTATCACCATACACAAAACTAAACTCAAAATGGATTAAAGACTTAAACATAAAACTGGATACTCTAAAACTTCAAGAGGAAAATGGAACATTCTTGACATAAGTCACAGCAATGTTTTTAGATCCATCTCCTAGAGTAATGGATACCAAAAATAAACATATGGGATCTGCTGCTGCTAAGCCACTTCAGTCGTGTCTGACTCTGTGCGACCCCATAGATGGGAGCCCACCAGGCTCCCCCGTCCCTGGGATTCTCCAGGCAAGAACACTGGAGTGGGTTGCCATTTCCTTCTCCAGGGAATCTTTCCGAACCTGGGGATCGAACCCGGGTCTCCCGCGTTGCGGGCAGAGGCTTTACTGTCTGAGCCACCAGGGAATCCCAATGTTCATAGCAGCACTATTTACAATAGCCAAGCATGGAAGCAATGTCCAACAAAGGATGAATGGATAAGGAAGATGTGGTATATGTATACAATGAAACACTACTCAGCTGTAAAAAGTAATGAAATAATTCCATTTGCAGCAACATGAATGAACCTGGAGATTATCATACTAAGTGAAGTAAATCAAACAGAGAAAGACAAATAGCGTATGATATCACTTATATGTGGAATCTAAAAAACTGATACAAATTATATTATTTACAAAATATACACGGACTCACAGTCATAGAAAGTAAATGTATGGTTACTAAAGGAGAAAAAAGGAGTGGCATAAATTAGGAGTTTGGGATTATAATATACACTCTACTATATATATAAAGTAGATAACAAGGACCACTGTACAGCACAGAGAACTATACTCAATATCTTATAATAACCTGAAATGGAAAAGAACCTAGAAAATATATATATATATATATATATGTGTGTGTGTGTGTGTGTGTGTATGTATAACTGATTCATTTCACTGTACACTTTAACATAACATTGTAAATCAACTATATTTCAATTTAACTTTAAAAAATGAAAATTTGGGGCACCACACCAAACCTACTGAATTAGGAGATCTAGAATGAGACCCCAACAATATGCTTGTGTATTTTTGTGTATCTTTTAACAAATTTCTCCATATTTCCTTTAAACTCTATAACCAGTGCTTCATAGCATCAATTAACTACCAAACTTTTTGCCATCATTTTATGCTTCTCTATTTTTCACTGCATTAGTGTCTCCTTTATTTCCTCTCTTTTCATTGAACACAACAAATCCATTACAGCTTAAGCCTCTTGGAGTATTTATTCCCTTTGCCTGAAACAATACTCCCTTGGTTTCCCTTCTCCTTTCATGTCTCATATCAAATATCATTCTATGACCTTTCATCATCCTCTAATCTAGCTTTGTTCCATTGCCTGTGTTGTCTTTTTTTAAATCACCTTGTACCGTCTGTTTTCCTCAGTTATTTATCACTTTCTAAATGATTTTGTGTTAGTTGGTTTAGTAACTTCTATGTATTTCTAATCATTTAAATTATAAAATTCAAGAAATAGGAAATCCCATATCAGCAGTCCCTAGAATTCAGGTCAGTTCAGTTCAGTCGTGTCCGACTCTTTGCAACCCCATGAATTGTAGCACACCAGGCCTCCCTGTCCATCACCAACTCCCAGAGTTCACTCAGACTCACTTTCATCAAGTCGGTGATGCCATCCAGCCATCTCATCCTCTGTCATCCCCTTCTCCTCCTGCCCCTAATCCCTCCCATCATCAGGGTCTTTTCCGATGAGTCAACTCTTCGCATGAGGTGGCCAAAGTACTGGAGTTTCAGCTTTAGCATCATTCCTTCCAATGAACACCCAGGACTGATCTCCTTTAGAATGGACTGGTTGGATCTCCTTGCAGACCAAGGGACTCTCAAGAGTCTTCTCCAACACCACAGTTGACAAGCATCAATTCTTCAGCACTCAGCTTTCTTCACAGTCCAACTCTCACATCCATACATGACCACTGGAAAAACCATAACCTTGACTAGCGGACCTTTGTTGGCAAAGTAATGTCTCTGCTTTTTAATATGCTAACTAGGATGGTCATAACTTTCCTTCCAAGGAGTCCCTACAATAGTGCTCAGCAAATAGGGTGAGGGGTATATACTTAGTTGATCATAATTGCATTTCAAGAAATTGAACTATAATTATTTATCCAACATCCTTTCATAATAAAATCCCTCATCAGAGTGGGTTTAGGAGGAAGATACCTCAGCATAATAAAGACCATAAGTGACACCCCCATAATTAACATTATACTCAACTGAAAAAAAAGTGAAACAATTTTTGAAACAAGAAACAAGAGAATACCCACACTCACCACTCTTATTCAGTATAGTTTTGGAAATCCTAGCTAGATCAATTAGGCAAGAACAAGAAACAAAAGGAAAGGAAAAAGTAAAACTCACTATTTTCAGATGATATGATTTTGTATACAGAAATTCCAAAGAGTAGACTGAAACAGTACTAGAACTAAATAACAATTTCAGTAAAGTTGCAGGATATAAAATCAATATACAGAAATCAGTTCAACAGAAACCACATCAAAATTTCAGTGTCATTCTTCACAGAAATAGAAAAAAAAAATCTAAAATCTGCATAAAACCACAGAAGAACTCACATTACCAAAGCAGTCATGAGAAAGCAGAATGAGAGCATCACATTTCTTGATTTCAAAACACTAAAAAGCTATAGAAATAATAGCATTATTGTACTTGCAAAAATAGACACAGATCAAATGAAACAGAATAGCATCCAGAATTAAATCCTTGCATACCAGGTGTACTGCTGCTGCTGCTAAGTCACTTCAATCGTGTCCGACTCTGTGTGACTCCATAGACGGCAGCCCACCAGGCTCCTCTGTCTCTGGTTTTATCCAGGCAAGAATACTAGAGTGGGTTGCCATTTCCTATGTTGGACAATGAAGCCAAGAACACCTAATGGGTGGAAAATTGTCTTTTCAACAAAAGGTATTGGAAAAACAGGATAAACACAAGAACAATAAAACAACTCCTATCTCACAGCAAGAGAGCAGATACCATTAAACTCCTAGAAGAAAATTCAAGTTCCTTGACATTGGTTTAGGTGATTTTTTGGATATGATGCAAAGCCACAGACAGCAAAAGCAAAAATCAACTAATAGGACTATATCAAACTTAAAAACTTCTGGACAGTAAAACAGACATTTAACAAAATGAAAAGACAGTCTGTAGAATTGAAGAGAATATATGCAAACCATATATTAGATAAAAGGTTAATATCCAAAATATATAAGGAACTCATACAACTCAATAATAACAAAAATCAGATTTGAAAAATAAGCAGAAGAATTAATAGATATTTCTCCAAAGATGACATTCAAATAACCAACAGGTAAGTGAAACAGTGTTCAATGTCACTAATCACTAATCATCAAGGAAATACAAATGAAAACCACAACAAGATATCACCTTATACCTCATACTTATCAGAATGAATATTATAAAAAAGATAAGAAGTAACAAGTGTTGGTGAGGATGTGGAGAAAAGGGAATACCTATATACTCCTGGTGTGAATGTAAATTGGTTGAGCCACTATGGAAAAAATATGGAGGTTCTTAAAAAAAATAAAAAATTGATCTACCATATGATTCAGCAATTGCACTTGTTTAGTATACACACAAAGTAAGTGAAGAGAGGATATCAAAGAGATGTATGAACTTTCCATGTTGTTATTGCAGCATTATTCAATAAACATGATGACATGTCTATTAGACATGTCTATTGGACGATAGACATGATGCACAAATACCTGTTAATCAAAGGATGAACAAGAAGATGTGATGCAAATATTAGTATTATCACCATGGGAAAGAAGGACATTATGCCATTTGTGACACATGGAAAGACCTTGATCACATTATTCTAAGTGAGATAAGTGGGATAGAGAATGACAAGAACTGTATGGTATCACTTATATGTGAAATATAAACAAGCCAAACTGGTAAAAAGGGAGAGTAAAGTGATAGTAACCAGGGAATGAGAGGATAGGACAAATGTTTTTTTAAGGGTACACATTTGCAACAAATAGTACATAAACTCTAGAGATCTAATGCACAATATAGTTAATATAGACAACAATACTGTAATATAATTGCCAAACTTTCTAAGAGACTAGAACTTAATTTTTCTGACCATTAAAAAGAAATATGCTTATGTGGTAGAGGTTCTAATTATTATCACAGTGGCAATCATATACTATAACATATAAATATATCAAATTAATATATTGACTACCTTAAATTTATCTTCCCTTGTAGCTCAGTCGGTAAAGAGTCTGCCTGCAATGCAGGAGACCCAGGTTCAATCCCTGAGTCAGGAAGATCCCTGGAGAAGGAAATGGCAACCCACTCCAGTATTCTTGCCTGGAGAATCCCACGGACAGAGGAGCTTGGTAGGCTACAGTCCATGGGATTGCAAGAGTCAGACATGACTTAGCGACTAAACCACCACCTTAAATTTACACAGTGTTATTTATATTTTTTAAAATGCATATACTATTTAAGAGTTTTGTCTTAAAATACACAATTTGTCAAGAATACTCATTGCAGGATGAATAATAGGCATTGTGAAACAGAAAAGTCAAACAGCTGTTAAATGGAAAAGGAATAATTATACATTGAAATACAGAATAACAACACTAAAAAATACATACTCATATAGATAATTTTATTAGTAATATATTTAGTAAAAAAATCACAATAAATAAATAAATAGGATTTATATCATGATCACATAAAATTACATGCACACACACAAATGTATAAGAATTTACTATTTATCTGTATATGTACAGGAAAAGATCTAGGAAAATACATAGGAATCTGCTTACACATTTTTTTTTTCTGGAAAGTTAATTTGGGAATGATAGAGAAATTTATTATTTTCCATATTTAAAAAAAATATATTCAATCAGAATGCATTTATTTTTCATTTTAAAAATACATGTAAAAATAGAATATATGTGCAGAGGTCCTCCTTTTGTTAGGGAGAAATTAAAGGTAATAGATCATAAAACTGATAATCAGGGATTTTACAGTGCTGTGTATTAGCTTTAATGATCATGACCTAATTTAAAAATTACTGCTTTCCAGTTTTGCTCAAAAGTTTTTTTGTTATTGTTGGTGAATATCAATTATTTAATATTTCCTTTGAGCATATCAGTTCACTCATTAGTAACTTGAAGTGGAAAATATCATGGTTTGCATGCAGTAGTTCAATTTTCTGCTAAAGTGTCACATAATATTTTGACCAGTTTGCTATGGTATTTTTAATTGGACATTTCCTCCTTATTATATTTTCATTAGTGGTAATTTAAAAATTGCACTTGAAAATATACTAAAGCATAGCACATTTGAGATGTTAACAAAATATATTTTATATTTTGTGTGTTTTTACTTGGTATCTACCATATATGTTTACAGCAGTGTCTTTTTTTTTAATCTTTTTATCTTGAAAAGGCCTGTTTTAAAAATTCTAACGCTATAACAATAAAGAGGAATAATTGGAGGCAATAATTTAGAATAGAAAGAAAACATAAAAGACCAAGATTACTATAGATATAAACTATTTTAAAGAGGCTTAATAAATATCATTTGTTAATGAGTAACACAAATTGGGCTGTGATAATTCTATTATGCTGTATCTGCATTTAAATGTACTAAACAGATCCCAGAAAATTAAAAGCTTGTGAAATTGGTATTTGAATGAAACAATGAGAAGATGAGTGTTGGCTATATGTTATTAGAAATGAAGTCTGAATCATCTTCCCTGGAGGGTTACTGAATGAGAAAAGAGTGATAAGAGAGAACTTAGTATGACCCCTGCAGTTAGTTTAAAAAAGAAAAAATGCACTAAGTGTACTTCAGTTTCATTTATCTGTATAATGTACTGAAGAGATTCAAAATGCTTGGCTGTACACAATAAATGTGGAAATGAAGATTGATAAATATATCTATTTGTTAAATAGGTTTTTTCCTCCTCTTTTCACTCACCTACAGAAAATGTAACTTGAGGCACTACAAGCCACAGATTGAGTCATTCATCCAAACTACAGTATTTATCCAAAATCATTGTCAGCCTACTTGCTCCAACCATTTTCAGCTGTAAATGCTTCTCTCTCAATCTGTGGGATCAGTCCTCTTATTTCCTGAGTAATTGCTGACCAAGGCTTTCACAAACTTATATCCACTTGTTACAAAGTCTGAAATTTGTCTTGGAGCTATGAGCAGGGGGTTTTGGTCTGAACTGAACTAGTAATTTCTCAAAATAAATAAATAATCAATCAATGAAACAGAATAGAGAGCCCAGAAATAAACCTAAAAACCTACAGTCAATCTCCTTGACACAGGACACAAGAATATACAATGGAGAAAAGATAGTCTCTTCAACAAGTGATATTGGGAAAGTTGGGCCACTACATATAAATCAATGAAATTAGAACACTCCTTTCACACCATATAAATAAATAAATTTAAAATGGTTTAAAGACCTAAACATGGCACCATAAAACTCGTAGAAAAGAACATAGGTAAAACATTCTCTGACATAAATCATAGCAATATTTTCTTAGATCAGTCTCCCAAAGAAAATAAATAAAAGGAAAAATAAACAAATAGAACCTAATAAAACTTAAAAGCTTTTGCACAACAAAGAAAACCATCAACAAAATGAAAAGACAACCTATGGAAGGGGAGAAAATATTTGCAAACAATGCTACCAATAAGAGGTTAATATCTAAAACAGCTCATACAACTCAATATTGAAAAACAAACACCCCAATCAAAAAATAGGCAGAAGACCTAAATAGACATTTTTTCTAAAGAAGGCATACACAGGGCCAAAAGGCACATGAAAAGATGCTCAACCTGAATGGACATAGAGAATAATATTCTTAGTGAAGTATAAGTCAGATAGGGGCTTTCCCAGAGACTGAGTGGTAAAGAATCCACCTGCAATGCAGGAGACACATGAGACATGGGTTCAATCCCTGGGTCAGGAAGATCCCCTGGAGGAGGAAATAGCAACTGACTCCAGTATTCTTGCCTGGAGCATCCGAGGAACACTGGAGCCTGGTAGGTTACAGTCAATAGGGTCACAAAGACTCAGACGTGACTGTAGCAACTGAGTGATAAATCAGATACAGAAAGATAAATACTACATGGTATCAATTTTAGGTGAAATCTAAAAAGTACAAATGAATCTGTATACAAAATAGAAACAGATATAGAAAATAATTGTTGCCAAAAGGGAGAGAGAGGGAGGATGGGACAAATTAGGAGTATGGGATTAACAGATACAAATTACTATACATAAAATAGATAAGCAACAAGGATTTACCATTTGGCTACTTCCCAGGTGGCACAAGTGGTAAAGAACCCACCTACTAATGCAATAGACATAACAGACATGGGTTTGATCCCTGGGTTGGGAAAATCCCCTTCAATAGGAAATGGCAACTCACTCCAATAATCATACCTGGAAAATTCCATGGACAGAGAGCCTGGTAGGCTACAGTTCACAGAGCTGCAGAGTCAGACATGACTGATATTTAGTTTCCCCAAAGATCACTGATTAGCCATTGGCAGTGGTCGCTTGATGGTAACCCACTCCAGTACTCTTGCCTGGAAAATCCCATGGACAGAGGAGCCTGGTGGGCTGCAGTCCATGGGGTTGAGAAGAGTTGGACACGACCGAGTGACTTCACTTTCACTTTTCACTTTCATGCACTAGAGAAGGAAATGGCAATCCACTCCAGTGTTCTTGCCTGGAGAACCCCAGGGACAGGGGAGCCTGGTGGGCTGCTGTCTATGGGGTCACACAGAGTTGGATACAACTGAAGCGACTTAGCAGCAGCAGCAGCAGCAGTGGTCGCTTGAACTATGAGTGTCACTGTATTAGGGAGGCTATCATGAGAGATATGACATCATTCAGCAACCTATAGCTTGGAGATAATTGTTGTGTATTTCTAGTGACATATTAAATGCTTTGAGAGGCCTTAAGTAATCATATAAATGCAAATTAATAGTAAGACAAACTATACCGGACTGCAAGTCTATTTTAACCTGACTGTAAGTGCTAATCTCCCTTCTGCTATCACTCCTTGTGCTGCCATACACTTTACATTTCTGTTGCCTTGTGCTTTGTGGGAAAATAATCCCCTGCAGTGACCTCTGTGGGTAAAAGATACAGATGACCAGGACAGAGTCTGAATTTCTGCCTAGGCTCTAGAATGTAAGAATGAGAAAATTTTTAAATACATGGTTTTGCAGGTTGCCCCAGTATTGTCATAATACCCATGGAACCTCAGAGTGGGATTGCCCAGTAAATTATACCATATCGTTTTGTCCATACCACTGTTCTCACTATACCTTCTACTTCCCTAACCACAGCAATAATCAAATCCATCAATACTGAGATGTTAAAAATGTAGGAGAGAGTAATTTAAAAAGTGAAATACATAAAATTCTTTGATCTTTACTTCTTTCCTACTTTTTCTCTCTTAATATAATTCTTCTAATATCCAATTCATTATATAAAGTTAGCCTTTGCTAATTTGAATGTATTGTTCTCAGTTGACTTCTCTGTCTTTAAGTTATATAAGATTCCTAAACATGTGGGGTCATTCCAAGTTCCCTTTTATCACTCCTACTAGTCTTCTGTAAGTTCCATATCCCCTAAGGAATAAGAAGGGGGAAAGTAGACTACAGAGAGTTTAAGATTGCATTGCTACTGCTATGTAGATAACTGCTTGTCCCTTAAATTTGATTTTGTGAAAAAGTATTGGAGCCCTCTGTTTTGAGGTCTGATTCTTATAACCATGTCCTCTGAATTCACTCACAACTAAACACCTGAAGCTTGCCAAGCTAAAGAAAATAACTGAGATCAATTATTGGGGCTGTTATAGCTTTAATTTCCTGGCCATCTAAGTACAGATAAATAGAAAATCTAATTTTTATTATACCTCACCTACCACTTTTAATAAATATTAATGTACATGTCTGTGGCTGACCTCCCTCTAGACTTAAAATCAATAGTTGTTGATTAAGGTCTTTGGGGCAGCATTACAAAAATGAAGACTCACTATTTATTCCCATTGCCTCTTCCCTGATCCCTAAACAGGTTAACAATGGGCCTATTAAGAAAAGTAAAGTATCAGAGCAAATTCTGGTCATGTAAAAATACTTGAACAAAGGGTTGGATTATGCCTATTATATCAATGTGGGTTATGCAGCAAATTTTTCTAGTAATTTTTATCACTTACGATTTCAATTCTAGTTTTCACTTTTTAAGGACTATAAAAGATACTCTTGTTGGTTTCTTTCACCAGATACAACTCCAGGGTAGCAACTTAAAATATGTTTAAATTCTTTAATTCCTCATTTGGTTTTTCTTATTTATTTCAGTCAAAATCCAAATTCATCAGAAACACAGGGCACAGTTTTTACTAAAGGACAATACATGTGACCTTCCATTAGTTTACTAATTTATAGTATAAATATTTTGTTTTTAAAAATGTTTCCTTATACAGCTTTATTCTTTAACAGTCACTTGGTGCCAGATATGGTGTTAGACATTAGCGATTCAAAGGCAAGCAGCACAGCCCCTATCTTTTAAGAAATTATAACAACACGTAATATAGAGAAAACTAATTATGTTCAGTAGTAAAGAATAAAAATACATGCTTTGTGGGAGCAGAGAGTATAAAATAGGAAGTAACATCAGTGTATAAAATTACAGCATGAAAAGTCCGAAGTTTCATAAAACCTTGGCATCAGATGGAAAAAATCTAAAGCCTATGTATCTATCTATTTGCTGCACAATGTGGGAATGACTTAAAGTGAATAGGATTATACCAAGACAATACATATGAAGAAAATTATAGCATCAATCTCTGAACTCTAAGGATGTATCTGCAGATAATGGAAGATTTAGTAAATAAAATGATGAATGAGAAAGTAAAGATTAAGGTAATCAAGAAGAGGGCAAAATTTTGGAAATGCAGCAATTCACAGACACATCCTTCCCACTTCATCTCAAGGAAAGGCCCATAGACCCTACTGAACACTAAAGAGATCTAACAATCAGGTTCAAGGACAGACATCATTATTGTTTCTTCTTAATGAAGATCTTCTTATAAATAAATTAACATGTTTCTTCTGTTTGTCTTTCCTTAAGCTGATGTTCAAGAAGATTAATATATATTTAACTATGTTCAGTTCAGTTCAGTTCAGTCACTCAGTCGTGTTTGATTCTTTGCGACCCCATGAATCGCAGCATGCCAGACCTCCCTGTCCATGACCAGCTCCTGGAGTTCACTCAAACTTACATCCATCGAGTCGGTGATGCCATCCAGCCATCTCATCCTCTGTCTTCCCCTTCTCCTCCTGCCCACAATCCCTCCCAGCATCAGGGTCTTTTCCAATAAGTCAACTCTTCACTTAAGGTGGCCAAAGTATTGGAATTTCAGCTGTAGCATCAGTCCTTCCAATGAACACCCAGGACTGATCTCCTTTTGGATGGATCTCCTTGCAGTCCTAGGGACTCTCAAGAGTCTTCTCCAACATCACAGTTCAAAAGCATCAATTTTTCTGTGCTCAGCTTTCTTCGCAGCCCAACTCTTACATCCATATATGACCACTGGAAAAACCATAGCCTTGACTAGACGGACCTTTGTTGGCAAAGTAATGTCTCTGCTTTTCAATATGCTATCTAGGTTGGTCATAACTTTCCTTCCAAGGAGTAAGCATCTTTTAATTTCATGGCTGCAATCACCATCTGCAGTGATTTTGAAGCCCCAAAAAATAAAGTCTGACACTGTTTCCACCGTTTCCCCATCTATTTCTCATGAAGTGATGGGACCAGATGCCATGATCTTCGTTTCCTGAATGTTGAGCTTTAAGCCAACTTTTTCACTCTCCTCTTTCACTTTCATCAAGAGGCTTTTTAATTCCTCTTAACTTTCTGCCATAAGGGTGGTGTCATCTGCATGTAACCTAATATAAATATCTGATCATGCCAAAAATCCCCATCATGAATCACAGTCTTGTCATGGTGAAAGGGCTTGGGTAACTCAATAAAGCTATAAGCCATGCTGCACAGGGCCAGTGAAGACAGATGGGTCCTAGTGAAGAGTTCTGACAAAACATGATCCACTAGAGAAAGAAATGACAACCCATTCCATATTCTTGCCACGAGAAACCCAAGAACAGTATGAAAAGGCAAAAAAATATGACATCAGAAGATGATCCCCCCAGGTTGGAAGGTATCTGATGTGCTACTAGGGAAGAGCAGAGGGCAATTACTAATAGCTCCAGAAAGAATGAAGCTGCTGGGCCAACACAGAAACAACACTCATTTGTGGATGTGTCTGGTGGTTACAGTAAAGTCTGATGCTATACAGAAGAATATTTCATAGGAACCTGGAATATCAGGTCCATGAATAAAGGTAAATTGGATGTAGTCAAGCAGGAGATGGCAAAGTAAGCATAGACATCTTAAGAATAAGGGAACTAAAAGGACAGAACTGGGCAAATTTAATTCAGATGACCATTATTTATACCACTGTGGGCAAGAATCAATTGAAGAAAAGGAGTAGCCCACATAGTCAACAAAAGAGTCCAAAATGCAGACCTTGGGTACAACCTTAAAAATGACAAAATGATTTTTTTTAGCTTCTAAGGCAAACAACTCAACATTACAATATGTGAACTGAGAACTTTTAGATGTACAATCTGGTTTCAAAGAGGCAGAGGAACCAGAGATCAAATTACCAACATTTGTTGGATCATGTAGAGAGCAAGGGAATTCCAGAAAACCATGTACTTCTCCTTCATTAACTATGCTAAAGCCTTTGATTGTGTGGATAATAACAAACTGTGGAAAAAACTTCAAGAAATAGGAGTAACAGACCACCTCCCCTATCTCCAGAAAAACCTGTATGTGGATTAAGAAGCAACAGTTAAAACTGGACATAGAAGAACTAACACGTTCAAAATTGGGAAAGAAGTACAGGAAGTCCGTGTATTGTCACCTTGCTGATTTAACTTACATGCAGAGTACATCATACAAAATGCCTGTCTGGGTGAATCACAAGCTGGCACCAAGACTACTGGCAGAAATATCAATAACCTCAGATAGGTTGATGTTACTACAATTTTAAAGGAATAAAGTTAAGAGGAACTAAAGAACCTCTTGATGAGGGAGAAAGAAGAGAGTGAAAAAGCTGTCTTGAAACTCAACATTAAAAAACAAAACAAAACAAAAAACTACCATCATGACATCCAGCATCCAGTTCGATCTCTTCATAGCAGAGAGAAGAGGAAAAATGGAAGCAGTAACAGATTTAATATATTGGGCTCCAAAATCACTGCAGGTGGTGACTGCAGCCATGAAATTAAAAGGCATTTGCTCCTTGAAAGGAAAGCTATGAAAAAACTAGCAGCATATTAAAAAGCAGAGACATCACTTTGCCAAGAAAGGTCTGTATAGTCAAAGCTATGGTTTCTCCAGGGGTTATGAAGAGACGTGAGTGTTAGATCATAGAGAAGGCTGAGTACCAAACTGATGCTTTTGAATTATAGTGCTGGACAAGATTCTTGAGAGTCCCTTGGACTGCAAGGAGATAAAACCAGTCAATTCTAAAAGAACTCAACCCTGAATATTAAATTGAAAGGACTGATACTGAAGCTCCAATACTTTGGTCACCTTATGTGAAGAGCCAACTCATTGGGAAAGACCCTGATTCTGGGAAGGATTAAAGGCAAAAAGAGAAAGGAGCAGCAGAACAAGAGATGGTTAAGTAGCATCTCTGGACATGAATTTGAGCAAACTCTTGGAGAGAGTAGAGGGCAGAGGAGCCTGGCATGCTGCACTTCATGGCATCAGAAAAAGTCAGACACAACTTAGAAAATTGAACAACAATGAAAATAATTCCATTTATGTTAAATGCCATATTTAGTGGGCATCTAGACCCTGGATGAACATCAATTCCCCCTAGCCAGAATACAGGGAGAACCTGGTTGGAATTTTGAACAGAAAATGCTGCTAACTGTAGACACAAATATATGAAATAAAAAGATAAAGAAAGCTGTAAATTACTATAAGTTATTATACCATTATTATATAATAGTATCATGTTTATTCAGAGAAGGCAATGGCAACCCACTCCAGTACTCTTGCCTGGAAAGATCATGGACAGAGGGGCCTGGTAGGCTGCAGTCCATGGGGTCGCTAGGAGTCGGACACGACTGAGCGACTTCACTTTCACTTTTTACTTTCATGCATTGGAGAAGGGAATGGCAACCCACTCCAGTGTTCTTGCCTGGAGAATCCCAGGGACAGAGAGCCTGGTGGGCTGCCGTCTATGGGGTCGCAGAGAGTCGGATACGACTGAAGCGACTTAGCAGCATCATGTTTATTAATATAATAAAAAGGTAAAGGTAGCTCTAAAGTACTACCAATTGTTTTATCATTATATTTCATAACATACATTATATATGTAAAATTATATAGATAGATAGATGGATACACACACACAGAGACATACACAAACAAAGCCATCCCTCAATATCAGAGGAGAGTTGGTTCTAGGACCTGCCATGGATATCAAGATCTATGGATATTCATTTTCCATAGCTGTCCCTTCACATTTACAGATCCTGCATTCATGGATTCTACCAACTGTGGATTTTATATTTTATAATGTTTGAGATCCAAGGGTGGTTGAATCCCTGGACATGGAACTCCTCATATGGAGGGTCGACTATATATTTATTGAAAAGAAAATACTGTGTATAAGTAGACTCTTGTATTTCAAACCTTGTGCTGTTCAAGGGTCAAATATATGTCTATCTGCCTATCTCTATCTACCTATCAAAGTATCATCATCATCTGTCTTCCTTCCTCCATCTATGGAGAGAGAGAGTTTGGTTTCATTAAGCTCAGGAGTCAGGGGGGCGTGGTCAAAAGAAACTTACTACCAATTGTTATGTGGTTTTATAAGGAAAAAAATCTACTCCATATTCTAGTGTAATTTTCAAACATTTGGGATTTGTTGAACCTAAATGGAATACTGCCTGCATTCATTTATGGGGTTTAGAAAGCATCTACTGATCCTGTGATATAATCATATATCAATAATTTTTCCTGGTTTTTAGAGGCTATTATTCTTCCTGTTCCTACATTTATAGCATCTTGGATCTCTGGCAAGGTGCCTTTACTTTCCACGACAGATTTAAAACATTGTGGTTTTGCAATTTTCTGAAATGATAAACAATGAATGTAACAAATATTATTTCCACTAAGCATGTATATTATTTGAAGCATGAGTTTAAAACTTCACAAAAATTCAAATCCATAATCCAACCTTGAGGTAACAAACTGATTATATAATGGTTTTGTACTTAACATGGAATATTCTGGTAACCAAGGTAAAATGTGGAATAAAAATAGGTATCTATGAGTTACAAAGCTTTGTTGCCATCCAGCGGTTCCTGCTGACACAAATATGCCTATGTGCTTTACAATAAAGAAGAAAAGCTTTTTATTTTGTAAATGGTGTTAGGAAATACTTTAATATATTTCAAATGCTTCTGAAAATTATGAAATAGGATTTGAGTATCACATCTTGTATGTGTGGTTTCTGTTTTCAATATATACATATTTTAGTACTTAGACAGCTGATCTCAGTCAATTAATCTCCTAAAAGGAAATAACTGGACCTAATAAAAGGTTGTTTCATTTTGTAAATTCAGTTCTTGAGCCATGGTATTTCTTCTACAAATTTATTTTCTTCAGGATTAGCCCAATGCTAAAGTTTTGAGAAAAAAATCTTTCTGGCTTTACCTTCCCCTCCAAATTTCCTTTTGTTTATTATATTCCTTTTCTTTATTCTCACTATGGCATTCCAAATAGGTCTATTTTTGTGTGTGTGTGTGTGGATAGTGCCCCAACTTCCTACCTCAAAATAAATAAATAAATAAACATGAATTAATTACTTTATTATCTAGATTTCAGTCAGTTATTGTGAAAAAAAAATCCCTGAAAATAATTACCAGTAAGATTCAAAAGACTTAATGTATAACTCTGCATTAATATTTTAAAATATTATTAAAGGTAAGTTTTTATATATTATAAAAGACAGCTTTTAACATATTCAATGTAGGTTGGCAAATATATTTTGTGAAAGGTACTGTGTTAAGTAGAAAGAGTATTAAAAATAAATGGAAGAGAAATGAGGATTGAGGAGTTATAACATTCTATTGTTTTCATGAATTGTTTAATTTTATCTTCAGAGTAATGTAATGTAATATCTATGCTTTTTTAAAAAAGAAACTAAAATACACAGTATTAAGCCATCACACATGAACAAGTTTTTGAAAGTAAAAAAGCTTAATGACATGGGTAGCCACAATGGTGTGATCACTCACCTACAGCCAGATATCCTGGAGTGCGAAGACAAGTGAGTCTTATGAAGCACCACTGTGAACAAATCTAGTGGAGGTGATGGAATTCCAGCTGAGCTATTTCAAATCCTAAAGAATGATGCTATTAAAGCGCTGCACTCAGTATGCCAGCAAATATGGAAAACACAGCAGTGGCCACAAGACTGGAAAAGGTCAGTTTTCATTTCAATCCCCAAGAAGGACAATGCCATAGAATATTCAAACAACTGCACAATTGCACTCATCTCACATGCTGGCAAGGTAATGCTTAAAATCCTTCAAGTTAGGTTTCAACAGTATGTGAACTAAGAAATTCCAGATGTTCAAGGTGGATCTATTTAGAAAAGTCAGAGGAACCAGAGATGAAATTGCCAACATTTGTTGGATCATAGAAAAAGAGAATTCCAGAAAAAATATCTACTTCTGCTACATTGATTATGCTAAAGCCTTTGTGTGTATCACAACAACAGGAAAATTCTGAAAGAGATGGGAATACCAGGCCACCTTACCTGCTTCCTGAGAAACCTGTATGCAGGTCAGGAAGCAACAATTATAACAAGATCTGGAACAATGGACTAGTTCAAAATTGGGAAAAGAGTACATCAAGGCTGTATGTTGTCACCCTGGTTATTTAACTTACATGCAGAGTACATCAAATGAAAGGCCAGGCTGGATGAAGCTCAAGCTGGAATCAAGATTGCCAGGAGAAATATCAATAATCTGATATGCAGATGTCATCAACATAATGGCAGAAAGTGAAGAGGAATTAAAGAGTCTCTTGATGAAAGTGAAAGAATAGAGTGAAAAAGCTGGCTTCAAACTCACCATTCAAAAAACCAAGATCATAGCATCTGGTCCCATCACTTCATGGCAAATAGAAGGGGGAAACAATGGAAATAGTGACAGACTTTATTTTCTTGGGCTCCAAAATCACTGCAGACAGTGAGTGCAGCTATAAAATTAAAGATGTTTGTTCCTTGGAAGACAAGCTATGACAAAGTAGACAGCATATTAAAAAGCAGAGACATTACTTTGCAGACAAAGATCCATATAATCAAAGCTATGGTTTTCCCAGTAGTCATATATAGATTTGAGAGCTGGACAATAAAAAAGGCTGAGCACTGAAAATTGGTTCGTTCAAACTGTGGTGCTGGAGAAGACTCCTGAGAGTCCCTTGGACTGCAAGGAGATCCAAGCAATCAATCCTAAAAGAAATCAACTCTGAATATTCATTGGAAGGACTGATGCTGAAGCTCCAAAACTCTGGCCACCTGATGCGAAGAGCTGACATAGAAAAGGCCCTGAGGCTGGGAAAGGTTGAAGGCAGGAGGAGAAGGAGACAACAGAGGATTAAATTATTGGATGGCACCACCAACTCAATAGACATGAGTTTGAGCAAGCTCCGGGGGATGGTGAAGGACAGGGAATCCTGGTGTGCTGCAATCTCTTGGGTAGCAACGGTCGGTCATGACTGAGAGACTTAACAAAAACATTTGAATCCATGCCATCTAGTTCTATGGAGGTGATTATGACAATTAACAAACATGTAAAAACACAAATGAAGACTATAGGAAACTGGGGGAAGGGAATAGAAGCATAGAGGAGAAAATACACCATAATGAAGATGGGATTTGAATCTGGTTTAAAATACAGATGGAAAAAAATTAGCTTAGAAGGTAGGAGTATTACAGTTATAATGCCCAGAGCTTAGTGAAAAATTACTTAATAAAAATGTCAGATATTATAGGTAATAAGAGATATACTTACTTGGCATAATCATGGGGTATAAGCACTGAAAAAAAAGATGAGACTGCAAAACAGAGTTGAATTATATTACAAAGATCCAGGTATATAAGACTAAGGGGTTATAGGTGATGTAGAAAACCATGGAAATCTTCCAAGATTTTCAGTAAAGAAATGAAATATACTCAGTCTGCATTTTAGACAATATAAACACGGTATTCAGGTGGATTAAATGGAATTTGGGAGATTAGGTAAGAACTAATAAGATTCTAAGCTAGTGTGGTACCTGTGTAAGGAAAAAAAGATAAAAGGCATGCAAGTTGTTGAGGTACAATTATACTTGAGAACTGATTGGCTGCCAGTAAGTGTAGATATCAGTGTCTCTAGGGTTTGGAATTTGGGTGACTTGGATAATGATGATGGTACTAATAGAAAATGATAGATAAGGACGAGGAGCGTATTATGGTGTGACAAGCGATGGCTTATTATTTGAGATTCCGGAAGAGGCATCAAAAGCAGGTGGATTAAGAATAACCACAAAGGTCTGAAGTTACTTCAGGTCAAGCAACAGTGCTACATGTTCTATATTTAACTTATTCTTTCTCTCTAGTCCACAGAGCCTTACCTACTGACTCAGAGCTACTGTATTCCTTTTCCTTCCTTACCCTCAATTTTACCTTTACTTCACTGAAAGGAGAATATCTCCCAAATGATAAATTTTGCTTCAAATATTACAAATTTAGTCATATTCACATATATCCCAATTCTTCATCATTGAACGCTGGATATACTTCTCTTTTATTCAAAGGTCAGTAAGATTTATATCCCATTTATATGGGATATTCCATTTATATCCCATTATATTTATATCCCATCAGCCCTATTATCTTCCCAGAAATTACTACTACTGACTATCACTCATTGGCATTATAAACCTGTTTCTATTATCATTGCATATTTAGAATCTCTAATATTATGACAATAACAAAACAATTCCATTTACTATTCTATCTCTCCAGATGCTTTTAAAGCGCAGCTTCCATATTCTTATGTTCCATTTATTCTTCAACTCATTCCAATCTGGAATCTGTTCTCTTTGTACCAAAAAAAAAAAAAAAGTTACTCATAATAGAGTTTTTACTTCAGTACTGTAAAATGAAGTAGAAATATTTTTTTTTGTCATTTTTAGATTTATCAAGAGCATTCAACAAAGTTAAACACTTCTTCCTTTTTAAGACAGTCTTTTCCCTTGGAATACTTGAAACAAAACACTCTGCATAATCCTCCCTGTATTTAGGGTCACCCTTTTACTCTTCTTTTTCAAATTCAGCTCCTCCCTCAAAAGATTTCTAAAGCTGGAATTCTTTTCTCCATCTTTTCTTCTCCTCTTCTTGTTCTCACCCTCTTATATATCTTTTATGACCTCAGATGCATTCTATAAACTTGTGGCTTCTGAATGTACATCTTCAGACATTTTTTATGAGTGAAAGATTTATAAGCCCCATCTCCTGCTTCACATCTCTCTAAGATGGGCCCTCAAGTTCAGGATGTTCAAAACCAAACCAGACATTTTGTCTTTCTTAGACCTCCTTTAATCTTCTCCATCTCAGGAAGAGGTGACACCCTTCTTCCTGTTAATAGAACCACATACCTAGAAACGGTCCTTGACCCATTCCCCTCCCTCACCTACTCCATCTAGTCAAGACCAAATTAACAGACCTCCTAACTGGTTTATTAATGCCTACTTTAAAAATAAATGTTGATATATTTAAAATGCTAATAGTGATTTAGAAAATTAGAAATCAAAATGATATAATCAACATTGAACAGATACCAAGATTAAGCACTCAAATGCTACTAAAAGTATTGTATTATCCTACACCCTGCCTTCTCTCAGAGGTTACCTTTATTCTTAACTTAGGCCTTTCCTGATGGTTCAGCATGTAAAGAATCTACCTGCAATGCAGGAGATGTGGGTTCAATCCCTGGCAGGGGAAGATCCCCTGAAGGAAGTCATGGCAACCCACACCAGTATTCTTGCCTGGAAAATTCCCATGGACAGAGTAGTCTGGTGGGCTATGGTCTGTGGGGTCATAAAGAGTCTGATACAACTGAAACAATTGAGCACAGCCCACAGCATCCTTAATTTGCTTTGATTTTCAAAATATTTTTTATTTATGTGTCTCATATCCCTAAATATAATTTGTCTATTCATGCCTTTTTTAAGTTTTATAGTTAAGAGTATCATGCCTTTTGTTGATATCTGGATTTTTCTTTATCCCAAATAATATGTTATTTTTGAGATTCATAGATTCTACTCCATATTTACACACAACACTTTTAGTACTCTTATAGAACATTATGTGATTAAAAACAAAAAAAATACTCCTTGATTGCTTTCCAAAACCACTTCCATGGCCCATATGATTCTAGCCACTGGCCGCCTTTAAATGTCACTATCTGGACATGAAAATGTGTCCTAAAACCATTCTGGATTTTAAAAATTTCCTTTAATGTAACAAGTCCTTTTCCACCTCCAGTGACTGCATCAATATTTTGCTTCCTTTGAAAGGAATACATTCCCCACTCCAAGATTTCATCTTGAAGATTTCTATAAGTAAACTGCCACTCAATTTACTCTCTTTCCCAAGAATTTTACTGTCTTCATGGCACTCATTATAATTTGTAGGCATTATATTTTTTGTTTTGTTTCCTTTCTAATACTTAACAGAGGATAAGAATGCTTAATAAAGGCTTATACTATAATTCCCATAACAGTCATTGTTTGTTACTCAGTGCTGCACACTTATTCCTAGTACTAGGCCTCATAGACACTAAATAAAAATTGTTGAAAAGAAGAGTGAAAATTAAATTCCCTTAAACCATGAAACACACATCTGAACAGAATAAGTAAGTTGCCAAATGCTGATGGACAAGTTCTTCTAATATGTATTTATTGGAAAAGGACTAATTAATTTAATGAAAATGGAGAAAATATAACACATACTATATTTGAAGATCATGAATCAAAGTAAAACTTCTGTCCCAAGACTCCTTATTATAAATGTATGAGAGTGATGTCACTATGATGATAACACTAGACATTCTCAACATGCTTCCTCTCACAAGAATTACAACTGACTACAATTCATGGACAAAACACCACTGAATAAATCCTAGAACATGGAATGAAGCTGAAGCATGCCTCCCTTCACCACAGAGACCAAGACAGACTGTGTCAGTGGGTAAAAGGAGCAGCTACACACTGACAACATTGCTCTTTTCCCAGAATTGTGGTGCACCACCCCAAGGAGAGACCTCCTCTGAGATGATGAGTCCTTCAGTGGGAAAAGAGCACAAAGTGGAGATCTAACTCTCCAAGCATGTGGGTCACTTCTTGGGAGCCCCCATTCCAGTCTCACCTCATAAAGATTTCAGGGCAATCTTCAGGGCTTGATGACTGAGAATTGGATTGTGACAAGAATACTGGGGAGGGTCTTGCAATCATTAGCACTTGGATCTTTGAAAATAAAGTTCCTCCTTGAACCACCCAAGTAGTAGTTCCAGCCAGCTGCTTTGCTCATCTGCAGAGTCAAAACAATGGCATGGCCTGACCAAGGAACTCAGCAGGGTGCAGACCTACTTGATACGTGTCCTTAAATGAAGAATCTTGTTGGCCTTGGAGCCTGGTCTGTTTCTTGCTTAGGAGGGGAAGCCAACACAAGGGAGCTGAATCATAGCTAGGTCATAATTAAATGTAATTCCTGGCCCCACTCAACCAGAAAGACTGGCAAGAACACCTGGAAAATATGTAGCCCAGTAAATTTGAGCGAGAGTACCATTGGCAGGGCTGGTTTTCCATAGAGCAAAGTTAGTGGCATTAAAGTAATGAACTTTAAGCATTGATTAGCTTGAGCCAAGACACATATAAAGAGCTTTGTTAAACTTGGAGATTGTTTTCAATTTCCACCTGGGCAGGGAAGCTAATTTGTAGCCCTGCCCATCACTGAATATTGTACTCAGTCCATCCCACCAAGGAACTTAAACAGAGCACGTGGGAGGCTGTCTAGCTCATCCAGCAGTCTTGTTTACACAGCGGCACTTGAACAGAGACCACAACCCACAGCTTTCCCTGTCTTCAGATCAAAACCAAATGTGCCATCTGGCCAGGGAAGTCTGTGAATAGTCTTACTTGATTTGCATCCCTAACCAATGGACCATGTAGGCCCTAGGGACTGTTTTGCTGCCCTGACAAAGCAAGGAAGCTAACTTATAGTCTAACCTACTAATGATTATAATATGTAGTCTGACCATCTAGTAAGCCTCAGCAGAGAACTCAGGCAACTGTAGATACCATCCCCATCCTTGCTTAGGAGGGAACCAAGCCACCAGTCTCACCAAACTGTTCTCAGCCAGTGATACATACTTTACCTTTAACCTCAGAGCATCAGTGGTGGACTCAGCCCAAAATAGGACCTAATATCAAGCTTACCTTCCCAAGAACATTATCAGTGGACACATCTAGAAACCCAAACTGAGTTAACTTTTGAAGAACTATCTCTGCTAAAGCAAGACTGTCAAGTGTGAAAGAGGAAACTACTTAACCACTTACTCAAATGCAGATACCAATGTAAGCAATTAAAGATCATGGGAAGTCAGGTAAACATGGCACCGCAAAAGGAAACTAATGAAATTTCAATAATTCACTTAAAAAAATGAAGCTATATTAAATATCAAATAAATAATTCTGAATGATTCTCTTGAAGAATTTTTTTAATTTTATTTTATTTTTAAACTTTACAATATTGTATTGGTTTTCCCAAATATCAAAATGAATCCACCACAGATATACATGTGTTCCCATTCCTGAACCCTCCTCCCTCCTCCCTCCCCATACCATCCCTCTGTGTCGTCCCAGTGCACCAGCCCCAAGCATCCAGTATCATGCATCAAACCTGGACTGGCAATTCATTTCATACATGATATTATACGTATTTCAATGCCATTCTTCCAAATCATCCCACCCTCTCCCTCTCCCACAGAGTCCAAAAGACTGTTCTATACATCAGTGTCTCTTTTGCTGTCTCGTATACAGGGTTATTGTTACCATCTTTCTAAATTCCATATATATGCGTTAGTATACTGTATTGGTGTTTTTCTTTCTGGCTTACTTCACTCTGTATAATAGGCTCCAGTTTCATCCACCTCATTAGAACTGATTCAAATGTATTCTTTTTAATGGCTGAGTAATACTCCATTGTGTATATGTACCACAGCTTTCTTATCCATTCATCTGCTGATGGACATCTAGGTTGCTTCCATGTCCTGGCTATTATAAACAGTGCTGCGATGAACACTGGGGTACATGTGTCTCTTTCAATTCTGGTTTCCTCAGTGTGTATGACTGAACTAAAAGAATACAAATATAACTCAGTAAAATTAGGAAAACAATTCATCGACAAATAAGTTCAACAATAAAATATAAAATATCTCCACCAAAAAAAGCAAAGAAATATTGGAGCTAAAATATGCAATGACTGAACTGAAAAATTCAATATAAACCTTCAGAAACAGAGTTAACTATGCAGAAGGATTAGTGACCTAGAAGACAATGCATTTGAAATTATCCATTCAGTAGAGAAAAAAAATTTTGAAAAGAGTAAAGAAAGATGATGAGCCTTAAGGGGCACAATCAAAAGAAATAATATATGCATTATGGAAATTTTAGATGAAGAAGAGAATGAGAAAAGGACAAATGGTATATTTATTTAAGCAACAATAACCAAAACCTTTTCAAATCTGAAGAGGGAAATAGACATCCAGGTTCGTGGGGCCCTAGGGACCCCAAATAGTTTGGATCTGATTAGGACCAGCTTCCCTGGTGGCTAAGATGACAAAGAATCTCCCTGTAAAGCCTGAGACCTGGGTTTGATCCCTGTGTTGGGAAGATTCCCTGGAGAAGGGAATGGGTCCCCACTCCAGTATTCTTGCCTGGAGAATTCCATGGAAAGAGGTGCATGGAGGGCTGTAGTCCATGGGTGTGAAAAGAATCGGACACAACTGAGTTTCACAGGGCTACACCAAAACACAATACAAGAAATTGTTAAAAGTCAAAGAAAGAACTTTGAAAGCAGGAAGAGAAGAGACAAAAGCTACATAAAAGGGAAATCCTATAAGTCTATATGTGGATTTCACACCAGAAACTTTCAGGCCAGGAGAAAATGGAATGATATATTGAAAGGGGAAAAAAAAATTGTCAGTTAAGAATTGTATGCCCAGCAAAGCTGTCCTTCAAAAATGAAGAAAAGATAAATATCTTTCCAAATAAACAAAAGATGGGGGTGTTTATCACTATTAGATTAACCTTACAAAAATTTCTAAAGATTTTTTAAATGGAAGCATAAGATGATAGTTAATATCATAAAAGTATAAGAAGTAGCATAAATCTCACTGGTAATGTTAAATATAGAGTCAAAGTTAGATTTTTTAATATGGTAACAGTTGTGTGCAATTCATTTACAACTCTATTTTAAAAAAACAAAAGCAGTAAAAATAGTGATATTTCAGCAATCTGTTATTGGATACACAGTGTAAAATATGTAAATTATAACAGCAATAACAAAAAATATATTGGGAGAGAAGTAAAAGTGGAAAGTTTAGAAATACTATTCAAGTTGAGTTGTTGTCAGTTTAAATAGGGTATTGTAAGACACTTAACGTATGCCTGATGGTAACCACAAAAGTAAAACCTGTAGCAAAACATGGTAAAGAAGTCAAAGCATAATGATGCCCCAAAATCATTAAGGCACAAAACAATGAGCAAGAAATGAGGAATGATGAATCTTCAAAAGAGCGAAAACAACGAACAAAATGACAATAGTAAGCCCTTACCTATTAATTATTATTATAAATGTAAATAGATTAAACTCCCCAATCAGAAAACACAGAATAGATGAATGGATTAAACAAAAATCCAACAATATGCTATGTATAAAATATTCTTGAAGACCCACATGTACTGAGAATAAAGGACTGGAAAATATATTTAAAGCAAATTGTAAGCTGTACTTTTATCAAACAAAATAGACTTTAAAAATCGTAAAACAAGAAAAAGAAGGTCATTATATAGTGTTAGGCTGATCCATCAAGAACATATAACAATTATAAATATTTATGAAACTGATATTAGATCACTTAAAATAGCAAAACCTAACAGATTAAAGAACAAATAAATAGCAGTGCAGTAAGAGTTGGGGACTTTAATATCCCACTGTCAGCAATGGATAGATTATACAGAGAATCAATAAGGAAACTGGAGACTTTAACCACACTATAGACTAAAATGGACCTGACACACATCCATAAAGTATTCCATAAAGTACATTCTTTATGTACTTTACACATCCGTAAAGTACATTCTTCTGATGTACACTTGAAACATTTTATAGGATGGACCATATGTTAGGCCACAAAACAAGTCTTGTCAAATTCAAGAAGACTGAAGTTGTATCAAGTATCTTTTCTAACCATGATTTTATAAAACTAAATATCCATAACAGGAGGAAAACTGGAAAAAAATCATGAATGCATGGGAATTAAAATAACAGACAGATCAAGAAATAAATTGAAAGATAACTAAATTTTTTTCTTGAAAAACAAACATGGAAACACAATATACCAAAAATATGGGATGTAGCAAGTGCTGTTCTAAGAGAGAAGTTCGTAATGATAAAAGCTTACATCAAGAAACAAGAAAGATCTCAAATAAACAAATCAACCCTAGTGTCTAGTCTCAAGAAACTAGAAAAGAACAACACTAAACCCAAAGTCAGCAGACAGAAGAAAGTTATAAAGATTAGAGGGAAAATAATTGAACTAGAGAACAGGAAGACAACAAAAACAGTTAATCAAACTAATAATTGTTTCTTTGAAGAGATAAACTTAAGATGTACAAATCTTTACCTAGATTAACCAAGTGAAAAGGCCCAAATCAAGAAAATTATGTATGAAAAATGAGCCATTCATAATTGGCATCACAGAAATACAAAGAATTGTAAAAGGCTACTAGGAAGAAATTTTACAATGTAGATAAAATAAAATTCTTAGAATCATATAACCTACCAAGACTGATTAGAAAGATATAGAAAATGTCAATAGATGAACTGTTCCTAAGGATATTGAATCAGTAATCAAAAGTCTTCCAAGAAAGGGAAATCCAGGACCAGAAGTACTTGGTAATTTTTACCAAACACTTAAAGAAGAATTAAGGCAATCCTTCTGAAATTCTTCCCCAAAGTTGAAGAGTTGGGAACATTCCCAAACTCATTTTACAAGTCTACTATCACCCTGATACTAAAGCCAAAGAAGGATACTAAAAGAAAGAAGCTGCATAATAATATCCTTGGTGAATACAGCTGCAAAAATCCTCAATAAAATACTAGCAAACAGAATTAAGTAGCATAGTTAAAGGATCATTCCCATGATCAAGTAGAATTGATTCTTATGATGCAAGGAGGATGCAACACACACAAATCATACAATGTGATACATCACACTCATAAAATTAAATTTAAAAATTATATGATGATCTCAATTGACAAAACGTATTTGACAAAATTTAACAATTGTTCATTGTAAAAACCCTTAAAAATTAGGTGTAGGAGGAGTGTACCTCAACATAATAAAGGCTATATGTGACAAGCTCACAGTTAACATTATATTCAACAATAAAAGTTTGAAGCATTATTAAAATCAGGTACAAGTCAAGGATGCCCACTTTCACCATTCCTATTCAACATAGTACTGACAGTTTCACCAGAAAAAATCAGGTAAGTAAAAGACACGAAAGGCATCAGAACTGGAAAGGAAGTGCAACTGGACGTATTTGGAGATGACTGATTCTAAAGACTCCACCAAAAACTATTAGATGTAATCAACAAATTTAGGGAAGTTGCAGGATATAAAATTAACATACAGAAAGTACAACAGTTTATATGAACTAACAAAAAATTAACTGAAAAAGAACAAAAGCAATTCTATTTACAGTAGCAACAAAAACAGTAAAATACTTAGGAACAACTTTAACCAAGGAAGTGAGAAGTTTCTACTCAGAAATTTCTAGACACTCATAAAAGAAATTAAAGATACAAATAAATGGAAATGTATCCCATGTTTGCTGTGATCAGTGTGTTCTCTTGATGCAACTCTGTTAGCCTTTGCCCTGTTTCAATTTGTGCTCCGAGGCCAAACTTACCTGTCACTCCAGGTATCTCTTGATTTCCTACTGTTTGCATTCCAATTTCCTATGATGAAAAAGACTTCTTTTTTGAGTGTGTGTTAGTTCTAGAAGGTCTTATAGGACTTCATAGAACCAGTCAACTTCAGCTTCTTCAGCATTAGTAGTTTGGGCACAGACTTGGATTACTGTGATGTTGAATGATTTGGTTTGTAATGAAACAAGATCATTCTGTCATTTTGAGATTGCATGCAAGTACTGAATTTTGGACTCTTTTGTTGACTATGAGGGCTACTCCCTTTCTTCTAAGGGATTTTTACCTGCAATAGTTATTTGACTTAAATTTGTCCATTCCAATCCATTTTAGTTCACTGAATCCTAAGATGTTGATATTCACTCTTGCTATCTCCTACTTGACCACATCCAATTTACCTTGATTCATGGACGTAACATTCCAGGTTCCTATGCACTATTGATACTTTAAAACTGTGGTGCTGGAGAAGACTTTTGAGATTCTCTTGGACTACAAGGAGATCAAGTCAGTCAGTTCTAAAGGAAGTCAACTCTGAATATGCATTGCAAGGACTGATGCTGAAGCTGAAGCTCAAATACTTTGGCCACCTGATGCAAAGAGCCGATTCATGGGAAAAAACCCTGATGCTAGGAAAGATTGAAGGCAAAAAGAGAAGAGGGTGCCAGATGATCAGATGGTTAGAAAGCGTCACTGATTCAGTGGACATGAATCTGAGCAAACTCCAGGAGACAGTGAAAGACAGGGAAGCCTGGCATGCTTTATCCATGAAGTCAAAAATAGTTGGACACAGCTTAGTGACTGAACGATAACAATCCTAATGTTTATAAATTGGTAGAATGAATATTCTTAAAATGCCCATAATATGCAAAGCTGTTAATAGAATTAATGCAATCTTGGTTTGTATTCCAATGGCATTTTCTTACAGAAGTTAAAATAAAATCCTAAAATTTGTTTGGAAACCGAAAAGACATTGAATATCCAAATCAATCCTGAGAAAAACAAAGCTAGAGACATCATACTTCTTGAAATCAAGCTATATTAAACATCTATAATAATCAAAACAGTATTGTACTGGCATAAAAACAGACACATAGACAAAGGTAAAGAATTGGGATCCCAGAAATAAATCCATACATATATGGGCAACTGATATTTGACAAGGGAGCAAAGACTACTCAATGGAGAAAAAGAGCTCTTTCAATAAACTGTGCTGAGAAAATTGGATATTCACGTGTAGTAGAATGAAGCTAGACACCTATCATACCACAAAAATAAACTCAAAATAAATGAAAGAATTAAATGTAAGGCTGGACACCATAAAATTTCTAGAAGAAAAGAGAGGAAAAAAGCTTTTTGACATAAATGTTGGCAATGGTTCTTTGGATATGACATCTACAGCATAAGCAATTAAAGAAACAAGCAAACAAAAACAAACAAGTGGGACTGCATAGCTCAGTTGATAAAGAATTTGCCTGCAATGCAGAAGACTCTGATTTGAATCCTGGGTTGGGAAGACCTTCTGGAGGAGGGATAGGCTACCCACTCCAGTATTCTTGGGCTCCCCTTGTGGTTCAGCTGGTAAAGAATCTGCCTGCAATGAGAGAGACCTTGGTTTGATCCCTGGGTTGGGAAGATCCCCTGGAGAAGGGAAAGTCTACCCACTCCAGTATTCTGGCTTGGAGAATTCCATGGACTCTATAGTCCATGAGGTCACAAAGAGTCAGACACGGCTGAGCAACCTTCACTTTCACATAAAACTGAAAATATTCTGCATAGTAAAAGAACTGATCAACAAAATAAAAGGTAATCTATAGAATGTGAAAATAGATTTACAAAGCATGTATCAGAGAATAGGTTAATATCCAAAATAATAAACCTCATATCACCCAGTAACAAGAAAATTAATAATTCTAAATAGACTTTTTTCCCAAAGAAATTAAATGGTTATGAGGTATATGGAAAAGTGCTCAATATCACTAGTCTTCAAAACCACAATATCATCTCATTCCTGTTAGAATGGATGGCATCAAGGAGACAAGAGATAACAAATATTGGAGAGAATGTGGAAACAAGGGAAGCTTTGTGCACTCTGTGTCGGAATGTATATTTGCTTAGTCACTGAGGGTAACAGTATGGAGGTTCTTTAAATAATTAAAAATAGAATTTCTATATGATCCAGAAATTCTACTTTTGGGTATTTATCTAGAGGAAATGAAGGCACTAGCTTGAAAATAGTAGTAGTACTAGTGTTAGTTGCTCAGTTGCGTCTGGCTCTTTGTGACCCCATGGACTGTAGTCTGTCAGGCTATTTTGTTCATGTAATTCTCCATGGAATACTGGAGTGGGTGGCCATTCCATTCTCCAGGGGATCTTCCTGACCCAGGGGTTGAATCTGCGTCTCTTGCTCTGCAGGCAAATTTTATACCAGCTGAGACACCAGGGATCCAAGATACTTTCTACTCTTTATCCATTCATCCATCAATGAACACTTAGCTTCTTTACATATTTTGGCTATTACAAATAATTCTGCTATTATTTAGGGGCACAAATATCTTTTCAAACAAATTTTTGTTTACCTGATGACTGTTTATTTTCTTTGTGAAAAAAAAAAGAAGTCTACTTAGTTTCTTGACTTGTTTTTCAATTAGATTATTATGCGTATCTTGCATTAGCAGACAGATTCTTTACTATTGTACCATCACTATCTGATAAATATTGTAAACTATTAATACTATTTCCAGGTCTGTATATGCATGCTCTGAGCTGATTCAGTCTCTTGCTCCTTGTAATGAGCCTGTAGCACATATTTTGCAAAGGATTTTGATTATGAGTAGCATCCATTATCATGAGGAGGATTTTGTGTTTTTCTTTAATGCAAAACTAAGGATTGGGGGCAGGAGGAGAAGGGGACAACAGAGGATGAGATGGCTGGATGGCATCACCAACTCAATGGATATGAGTTTGAATGAACTCTGGGAGTTGGTGATGGACAGGGAGGCCTGCCGTGCTGCAATTCATGGGGTCGCAAAGAGTTGGACACGACTGAGCGACTGAACTGAACTGAACTGAACTGAACTATCCCTTATATGGATCTATGACCTTGGCTTCACTAGAACAGTCTTTAACCATCTGAGTATTTCATTTTAGGCTATAATATTTAATGTCTTTATTGCAGGAAATTCCTCAATCCTTATTTTAAATATTCTAAATTTCATAAGGTTATTTTATAGGCTGAATGTACTTCATTCTAACAAACTTTGTGTACTCTGTATCAAAAGGACAATAAAGACTATCCGTTATGAACTCCTCTGATCTTCAAATTGTCCATCATTTTCTTCTTTCATAAATGCATAAATATCTGTCCTTTATAAATGTGAGTCCCTTTGTTTGCTTTATTTATCCCTCAACCTCTTAACTAATCAAGCTATGCTTATTCTCACCCTTTCTTCTGTTGCTTTAATTCTCCATATATTTCCTTTCCTTCAAACCACAAACATGCTAAAATAAAACAACAAACCTGTCTTTTGACTCTACTTTTCTTCAAGCTGTTGCCACTACATTCTTCTCTATTACAAAATTCTACTTTCTCAACTTCCTTTACCCCTAGAAACATTGCTTAATGATTTCTTTCCACCTCATTTAATTTTCTCTTTTTATTTGGTGAATAAATAGCTAAATGTAAAGGTCTCAATGTCCTTGTCAGATCAAATGCCTTTTTTTTCAAAACTCCCTTCCATCCTAATTTCTGGTTTTCTTTCTATTACTCTGAACATTCACTTTCAGATTTCCCCAACAGCTGGTTCTTCTTTCTTTTTGGCATGCAAATGTAGATATCCCATAGAGTTCCATTATTTTTTAAAAGAAAGTGTTGAATCTTAGTTGTGGCATAAGGGATCATTTAATTTTCAAGCATGTGGGATCTAGTTCCCTGACCAGGATCAAACCTGGCCCCCTTCATTGGGAGCAGGGAGTCTTAGCCACTGGAACACCAGGAAAGACCCAAGCTCCATTCTAGACTGTTTGCTCTTTTTATGGTTTCCAGACTTTACACATAGAGTGCACATACTCCCATATACATCTTAATCATGGTAACTTCACTTTTACCAGCATTATACATTTTGTTTCTAAATGTATTTACCACAAAAAGTTTATGGATTAGAAACAAAAGTACACCACTACCTAGATAATTTCATTAATTTTCATCAGTTTAAATGCAGCAACTGGAAACCCATAACTTTTCTCTCAGGTTTATGCATTAGATAAGTCATTGAATAAATAAAACCTATTAAGTCAAATCCAAATTCACCATATTCTTTCACTTTAGTATTTGGGCTATTCCATGACAGTTTAGAAAGCCAAGTGACAAAGAATTGATGCTTTTGAACTATGGTATTGGAGAAGACTATTAATAGTCCCTTGAACAGCAAAGAGATCAAACCTGTCAATCCTAAAGGAAAATAGTCCAAATAGTCATTGAAAGGACTGATGCTGAAGCTGAAACTCCAATACCTTGGCCACCTGATTCAAAGAACTGACTCATTGGAAAAGACCCTGATGCTGAGAAAGATTGAAGGCAGGAGGAGAAGGGGAAGACAGAGGAAGAGACGGTTGGATGGCATTACTCACTCGATGAACATGAGTTTGAGCAGGCTCTTAGTCATGTATAGGGAAGCTTGGTGTGCTGCAGTACATGGGGTCACAAAGAGTCAGACAGGATTGAGTGACTGAACTGACCTGATGATAGTTTATTTCTCTCTCCCTATTTTTTCCTAAAGGTTATGTTTCAGCAATATGTGAACCATGAACTTCCAGATGTTCAAGCTAGTTTTAGAAAAGGCAGAGGAACCAGAGGTCAAATTGCCAACATCCGCTGGATCATCAAAAAAGCAAGAGAGTTTCAGAAAAACATCAATTTCTGTTTTATTGACTATGCCAAAGCCTTTGACTCTGTGGATCACAATAAACTGTGGAAAATTCTGAGAGAGATGGGAATACCAGACCACCTGACCTGCCTTTTGTAAAACCTGTATGCAGGTCAGGAAGCAACAGTTAGAACTGGACATGGAACAACAGACTGGTTCCAAATAGGAAAAGGAGTACATCAAGACAGTATATTGTCACTGTGCTTATTTAACTTCTATGCAGAGTACATCATGAGAAACTCTGGGCTGGAAGAAGCACAAGCTGGAATCAAGATTGCCGGGAGAAATATCAATAACTTCAGATATGCAGATAACACCATGCTTATGGCAAAAAGTAAAGAGGAACTAAAGAGCCTCTTGATGAAAGTGAAAGAGAAGAGTGAAAAAGTTGGCTTAAAACTCAATATTTAGAAAACTAAGATTATGGCATCTGGTCCCATCACTTCATGGCAAATAGATGGGTAAACAGTGGAAACAGTGGCTGACTTTATTTGGGGGGGCTCCAAAATCACTGCAGATGGTGGTTGCAGCCATGAAATGAAAAGACGCTTACTTCTTGGAAGGAAAGTTATGACTAATCTAGACAGCGTATTAATAAGCAGAGACATTACTTTGTCAACAGAAGTCAGTCTAGTCAAGGCTTTGGTTTTTCCAGTGTCATGTGTGGATGTGAGTTGGACTAGGAAGAAGCTGGGTGCCGAAGAATCAATGCTTTTGAACTGTGGTGTTGGAGAAGACTCTTGAGAGTCCCTTGGACTGCAAGGAGATCCAACCAGTCCTACCTAAAGGAAATCAGTCCTGGGTGTTAATTGGAAGGACTGATGTTGAAGCTGAAACTCCAATACTTTGGCCAACTTATGTGAAGAGCTGACTCATTTGAAAAGACTCTGATGCTGGGAAAGATTGAGGGCAGAAGGAGAAGGGGACAACAGAGGATGAGATGGTTGAATGGCATCACCAACTCAATGGACATGAGTTTGTTTGGCTCCGGGAGTTGGTGTTGGACAGGGAGGCCTGGCGTGCTGCAGCTCATGGGGTCGCAAAGAGTCAGATATGACTGAATGACTGAACTGAACTGAACTGATGTTTCAGCCCATCCACAAGGCTGAACAAAGCATGATTAGATATTGTAAACTTAATGGTATATGGCCAAGACAAGAATGAGAAGCAATAAACAGTGAAGGGGATGGTGGTGATGTAAGCAGGCTAAACAAGCACATCTGCAGGTCAGATGCTGTTCACTGATCTCCCGTATTCAGCCACTGTGACAGCAGTCAGCATTTGCAGTACTGGGCCTCTGTCACCATATTTGATGTGAAAACTCTCTTTATGGCTAGTAACAGGTATCCAAAAATGTTTGACGACTTAGTGAACAAATTGAGAAATTGTGAAATTGAATTGAGGACCATCTACACATTCTAAATGGTTTATCTAGATCTGAATATGGAATGATGCTCAGGTGAAGACAGAGACAAGTATAATAATCACCAAATTTCTGTTTCCTTATCTTCTCTTGAGGGCTTTTTCTTAAATCCCTATATATATACACACTGTCATTACATTTTAAGCAAATACACAGCATTTTTCCAAAGGAAATGACATTGAAACCACTCTTTTATTAGCTGATATCAGGTATGGTTACAGTCAGAAAAACAAAGCTCAGTTTTGAAGGTAAATTTTTGTTTGCTCAAAGTAAATTACTTCTTCCAGAATATAAGAAGGCAGACCATAAGTTAACATTACTAATGTTCTAGACAATGGTAATTTACTAATGTGAGACACTTACTTCTAATAGAGCATATTTTCCTAACACTATCTTCTTCTAGAATTAGGCATAATATTAGCTTTTAATCATGTTATGAGAAGTCTGCCAAGTATATACCAAATTCAATTTCTTCCCATTAGAAAAATAAAGTGCAAATTAAAATAATATACTTGATGTTAGTAATTCTAATATTTTGTATTATGCTATTGCATCACAGATACATACTTCAAAATCATTAAACCTTTAAACAAAAGTCTGATTTTACTTATTCATATTCTATTGGCTCTTTTATTGAAGAGAGGCTGGAGATGAGGATTTTAAAGACCTCTGCAGGAAAGTCATCATGAACCAGAACACCTTGAAAATAAAATAAAATGAGCAAAAGGTCAATTTCAAAGCCCAAGGATGGGTAGGGGGCAGAAAAAGGATACTAAAAACTAAGAAGAAAACATGGAAGGATCATGTACAAACATTCCAAAACTCAATGATATACCATGAAGGAGACACCAAAGAAGGAAGGAATAAATATCAAGTCAAATACAGGAGCTATTTGAGGTCCCATAAAATAAGGGCTTAAAACTTCCTTCCCACCCTGGTATGTAGGATATGAATAACTTTTAGAAAATAAAATGTACTAAGTGACTTTAGAAAAGTAAATGTGTTAGAAGGGAACCAGAGATCTGTTTTCAATGGATCATATAAAATGTGGAAGGAAAAGCTTTTTGGTTTTTTGTTTGGTTGGTTGTTCAGTGTAGAAAGAGGTATCTAAGAACATTATATTGAAATAATTTGTTGAAGTTTCTAACTCCTTCACTGTCAGCTTTTCAAAGGTAGAAGACAGTTCTATTTCCAGGTTTTTAAGGAATCTCCACACTGTTCTCCATAGTGGCTATACTAGTTTGCATTCCCACCAACAGTGTAAGAGAGTTCCCTTTTCTCCATACCCTTTCCAGCATTTATTGCTTGTAGACTTTTGGATCGCAGACATTCTGACTGGCATGAAATGGTACCTCATTGTGGTTTTGATTTGCATTTCTCTGATAAGGAGTGATGTTGAGCATCTTTTCATGTGTTTGTTAGCCATCTGTATGTCTTCTTTGGAGAAATGTCTATTTAGTTCTTTGGCCCATTTTTTGACTGGGTTGTTTATTTTTATGGAATTGAGCTGCAGGAGTTGCTTGTATATTTTGAGATTAGTTGTTTGTCAGTTGCTTCGTTTGCTATTATTTTCTCCCATTCTGAAGGCTGTCTTTTCACCTTGCTTATAGTTTCTTTTGTTGTGCAGAAGCTTTTAATTTTAATTAGGTCCTATTTGTTTATTTTTGCTTTTATTTCCAATATTCTGGGAGGTGGGTCATAGAGGATCCTGCTGTGATTTATAGAACTGCCTTATGACCCAGAAATCCCACTGCTGGGCATATACACCAAGGAAACCAGAAGGGAAAGAGACACATGTACCCCAATGTTCATCACAGCACTGTTTATAATAGCCAGGACATGGAAACAACCTAGATGTCCATCATCAGATGAATGGATAAGAAAGCAGTGGTACATATACACAATGGAGTATTACTCAGCCATTAAAAAAAATACATTTGAATCAGTTCTAATGAGGTGGATGAAACTGGAGCCTATTATACAGAGTGAAGTAAGCCAGAAAGAAAAACACCAATACAGTATACTAATGCATATATATGGAATTTAGAAAGATGGTAATGATAACCCTGTATGCGAGACAGCAAAAAAGACACAGATGTATAGAACAGTCTTTTGGACTCTGTGGGAGAGGGAGAGGGATGATTTGGGAGAATGGCATTGAAACATGTATATCATATAAGAAATGAATCACCAGTCCAAGTTCGATGCAGGATACAGGATGCTTGGGGCTGGTGCACTGGGATGACCCAGAGGGATGGTATGGAGAGGGAGGTGGGAGGGGGGTTCAGGGTTGGGAACGCGTGTGCACCCATTGTGGATTCATGTTGATGTATGGCAAAACCAATACAATATTGTAAAGTAATTAGCCTCCAATTAAAATAAATAAATTTAAAAAAAAAAAAGGTAGAAGGCATTTACTTTTTCTTTTGGCCTTGCATTAGAGTTGAGTATTCAGTAATTCTTTAATGAGTTTTCAGTGAATATTAAGGAAAGGAGAAAGATATGCATGGCTAAAATTATTTAGATGAAAAATGGTTGCTTATCAATGAGAAGGAAAACTAAATGATCCTTATTATCTTTTAGCTTGTGGTGTCTTTAATTTTTTATTTTTTTGCCTTTAATATAACAGAGGATCAACTAGTATTAACAACTATAGGCATATTGATAATACTTAAGTCTCCTAAGAATATCTTTCCTTCTACTCTCTTTATTAG
The DNA here is from genome assembly GCF_002263795.3 of Bos taurus. Taxonomy (NCBI): domain Eukaryota; kingdom Metazoa; phylum Chordata; class Mammalia; order Artiodactyla; family Bovidae; genus Bos; species Bos taurus. The sequence goes on from NC_037328.1 coordinate 34,397,905, forward strand.
CTTTAAATAAAAAAAGATAATTAAAATGCTTCCACCTGAAATTTCCCCTAGTATTACACCACTAAATATAAAGCAAATGCTTGTCTATAACAAAACATATTTAAAAGCTTTCAATGCCTGTCACACACTGTATTTTTAATTGCTATTTTAAATAAATACATTTTTATTTAACTAAATTAAATTTAAATGAATTTAAATTATCTCACTACATGACCTTCATCTGACCATCCGGCTCAATCACAGCTCTTTACAATTTAAATTTACATTATTTTGTAACTGTATTGAACATGAAACTTAGAAACCCTAACTTTGCAGTATATCTATTTTGCTCATCATGGGTTTTTCTTCTAAGATGATATGAAGAGGAAAGAGGAAGAGGAGGAGGATGAAGAAGAAATGATAGCATTTTCAACAGTCAACAACGAAGAGTCCATTTTCATATAGTCTGGCAGTAGGAACATTTGATCAGCACTTATAGGTAAGGCACACTCTGTACCAAGTCCCAGCTACTGACAACTATACCAGCAGAAAGTAATCTGATAAGCTATGAATAGTGCTATATATTATAATCTTCTAAAGACAAATTTATTAGGCCCCAGAATCCTTACAGAACTGATGAGACCTGGCTGAAGTAGATTGGAAGAGGTCACTCATTGTAATCCATTAATGTTTATGGATACCACAGTAGCCTCTTAGCTGCACTTCTTACATCCTTAGTCTATAATCTATTCTTCTCCTAGAAGCCAGAGTGAATTTTTTTTTGTTAATGAACTTGTCATGACAGCATTCTCTTGCATAAAACCCTTAGCATCTTAGATAGAGGAAAAATTACCAGGCTTTGCCCATCTTTTGAAGTCCTACTGGCTTAGTTCTAAGCTCCCAAGGTACTGATTCACAGCTTGTTTCAGCCACACTGATTCTTTTCTTTCATTATTTGAATTAGCTAAATTCTTTCTCCTTCTATCTGAAAATTGTATCCAATATTTGCAAAATTGGTCCATTCCTAGTACTCATATATTAAAGATACTTTTTAACCATCTAGTCTAAACCTGTCACATTCTTTCATCATTTGAATAATTTTCTGCCAAATAATCACTATCAGGTGATGCTTTTTATGTTTACTGTGTGTTTTCTTCCTCACAGTACAAGCGATGATAATGGAAAAATTGTTTTTCTTGTCCACTGATGCATCCTCAATGAGAACAAAGAATGACACCAAATAAGCACTTGACAAAGATACACAGAGTGAAGGAGTCCCATGTATAATTCACTTACACTTAGACAGTGGGACAGTGTAGCAAATTAATATAGGCATTCAGGGTCAAGATAGTGAGGTAGGAACTTAAACTCACATCCTCCCACCCACTCTAAATATACAGCTATGCATAAACAATTTACTCTGAAAGAGAACCAAAAACTAAGTGACTCCTACATACTGGACAAACAAGAAGAAAATCCACATCAAAACAGGTAGGAAGGCTGAGACAATCACACTATAAACCCCACTTTCAGTCATTGATCCACAATCAGAAGGGAACTCACAAACCCAAACTTCTCCTTGAGGAGTAAAGGGTTTAAACCTCACATCAGGTACCCTAAATTTTAGGACCTGCTCCTGAGAGAGGAGCCCCCAAACATCTATCTTTGAAAGACAGCAGGGCTTGAGTCCACAAGACTAACAAGGCTACAGTGAGCTAAGAAAACAATTTCAGAGTTTGTGCATGTGTTCCTACCCTCACAGGGACCATTGCAGAGGTAGCTAACTGAAAAGCACCCAGACTTTCTGTTAATAAGGCTTATGTGCTTATCTTAAAGCACTGGCCTGAGGGGCAGGCATCTAATTTAATACACATGTAGAGGCCTACTGAAATACACTCTGGGGATGAATGCTGCCTGGCATCATCTTTGTGATATTCTGCCTTGCTCCAGATTGCCAGTATATTCTAGAAAGGAGCTGTACTCATTGCTGGTGTTCTGACTTCTGTGGTTAACACCCACAGGACAACTCTAGATCTCCTGACTCTGTTGGCCAGTGGAACTAATTCTTGTGAATCCCACTGAAAAGTATCAAACAGAGAAAGAGTTTTTAATCAGCTACTACTCCCCAGGGCAAAGCAGAGAAGCAATAGATTGAGGTTACAGTCTATGAAGAGGCCTATTAGCTCATCTTCAAAGCTGTGGCCTGAGGGTCAGACTGCTAATTAAACATGTATCTAATGGCTAGTTGTGATCCCCTCCAAACTTGGAGGGTGGGTGCTATCTTCACATGCACTGTCTCTCTGCACACTGCAGAGACCCAATACCTCCTGGAGGGAAGACTGTGCATGTTCTGGTGCCCCAGTTTTTACATCTGGCATCCTGGCTTTTGCGGCTGCTGCTGAGGGGGTCCTGCTAGATCACCTGGCTCTAGTGGCCAGTGAAACTTGCATTCCTGGGTCCCATGGGATTGTAACATGGAGAAAGAGTTATATACCAACTACCCGCCAATAGGACAAAGTTAAAACAGTAGACTAAAATATACCTCCAATTTTTCCATGAAGAAGACTACTTGCTGTTTTGTAGTTTTGGTCTGATGGGCAGGTTTCTAGTCTGGCACATACCTAGAGGCTTACTAAGGCATTCTCAAGGGAGGAAGGTCAGTGGATGCTCTCACTAGTATCTCTCAGAAAGGAACTTTTACCCACATGTGACATCCCAATTGTTTGCATCTGCATCTCAGGGAATACCTCTAGATAGCCTGACTCAGGTAGCCAGTGGTGCTTACATCTGAAATCCCACAGGACCATATATATGAATATACTTTAAAACCTGTTGCCTGAGGGTCTGACTTTCAATCAGCCTGAATCTAGGTGCTGACTAACAACCTCCCCAATGGGATACTGACATGTTTTGACATACACTCAACTACAAAGAGCCATTATGAATAAAGTAGGCTGCTTGTACAATTTCAGAAGTTTGAGAAATAATCACTTGCTAGGACAAGATTGAACAAAATGGGTCTTCTATATGTTGCCACTCCATCAAGACTAGAATACGTAGTTATTTTATCTAATCCCTAGAAACCAACACAGAGAGTCAAACAAAATGAAAAACAGAAGAATATGTTCCAAGGAAAGAACAAGATGAAACCCCAGAAAAAGTTCTTAGTGAAACAGAGATAATGAGATTTACCTGATAATAGTTGTGAAGAGGCTCAATAAACTCATGGAAAAAAAAAAAGAAAGAGCAAAGGGAAAACTTCAACAAAGAGATGGAAAGTACCAAATAAAAGTCACGGAGATGAAGAATACAGTAATTGAACTGAAAAAGCTAGATGAAGCAAAAGAAAAAAAATCAGTGAAAATGAAGACAGAGAAGTGTATCTCAGCCTATCAGAACAACAGAAAGAAAAAAAGAATGAAAAAAGTGAAAGTAGCTTAAGCAACTATGGCACAGAATCAAACGGAGCAACATTTGTAACACAGGAGTCCTAGAAGAAGAAGAAGAAAAGAGAGAAAATGTATTTGAAGAAATAATGGTTGAAAAATTTTTTAACTTGGGGAAGAATACAAACATCAAGATTCAGGAAGGCAAGAGAGTTCCAAATAAGAGAAACCCAAAGATATCCACACCAAACACATTATAATTAAAGTGTCAAAATGTAAAGACAAGGAGAGAACCTTAAAAGCAGCTAGAGAAAAAAACTCATTACATACAAGGCAGGAGCCATAAAACTGTCAGTTTTTAAAGCAGAATCTTTGAAGGCCAGAAGAGAGTGGCATGATATTGCTAAAACAAACAAACAAACAACACCAAAACCCCCAAAACTGCTAACCAAGAACACCCCGCAAATTGACATTCAGAGTCAGAGAAATAAAGGGTTTTCTAGCCACTCCAGTATTCTTGCCTGGAAAATCCCATGGACAGAGGAGCCTGGTGGGCCGAGGTCCGTGGGGTCGCTAAGAGTCGGACACGACTGAGTGACTTCACTTTCACTTTTCAGTTTCATGCATTGGAGAAGGAAATGGCAGCCCACTCCAGTGTTCTTGCCTGAGGAATCCCAGGGATGGGGGAGCCTGGTGGGCTGCCATCTATGGGGTCACACAGAGTCAGACACTACTGAAGGGACTTAGCAGCAGCAGCAACCAAACAAAGAAGAAAAGTATCCATCATCACTAAACCAGCCTTATAAGACATGTAAAAAACTTCTTTAAGCTGAAACTAAAGGACACCAATAACGAAAACAAATGAACACATAAATCTCCTACTAAAGGTAAACATACAGTAAAATTCAAAACAATGTAAGGTAAAGGTGATATGCTGATCATTTGCAAAGTTAGCATAAAAGGTAAAAGACAAATTTAGTAAAGATAACTATACTACAATAATTTGTCAATGGATAGAGACAATAAAAAGTTGTAAATTATGACATCAAAAATGTGAAATGTGGGATGGATAAAAATATACAGTCAATTAACTTACAAATATACATATACACATATACAGTCGATTAATTCATGAGAAAGGATTCAGGAATATATAGTTGGAGAAAGAATAGCCTCTTGCATAAATGGTGTTGGGAAAACTGTACAGCCATATGCCAAAGAAACTGAAAGTGGGCCAAAATCTTATACCACACCCCAAAACTAACTCAAAATGAACTGAAGAATAATATAAGATATGAAACCATAAAACTCCTAAAAAAATGTAGGTGGTGAGATCCTTAATATCTATCTTGATGATTTTTTGGATTTGACACAAAAAGCAACAAAAACTAAAATCAACAAATGGGACTCCATCAAAACAAAAAGCTTCTGAATAGAAATGAAACCATCCACAAAATTAAAAGGCAACTGACTTAATGAAAAACTATAGATCTGATAAGAGGGTAGTATCCAAAATACATAAAGAACTCATACAACTGAGTATAAAGAAATCGGTTGAAAAATGGGGAAAGGATATAAATTCTCATTTTCTAAAGAAAATATACAGATGGCCAACAGGTACATGAAAAGTTGCCCAACATAATTAATCATCAAGGAAATGAAAACACACACACAAAGAGATATCTCCTTACACGTGTTAAAATGCCAATGATCAGAAAACAAAAACAACTGTTGGCCTGGATATGGAGGAAAGGAAACCCTAGTGCACTATGAAAGGAATATAAATTGGAGCATCCACTACAGAAAACAGTTTGAGTGTTCACCAAAATCTTAAAAATAGAACTACTATATGATCCAGCAGTTTCACACCTGAGTATTTATTCAGAGAAAACAAAATTAATCACTTAGAAAAGTGTATGAACTCCCATGTTTGTTGCAGCATTATTTGCAATAGCCAAGATGTAGAAGGAAACTAAATACCTGTTGATGGATAAAATGATAAAGAAAATATGGTATGTATCAGTCTTCTGGACTCTGTGGGAGAGGGAGAGGGTGGGATGATTTGGGAGAATGGCATTGAAATATGTATAATATCATATATGAAACAAGTCGCCAGTCCAGGTTCGATGCACGATACTGGATGCTTGGGGCTGGTGCAATGGGACGACCCAGAGGGAGGGTCTGGGGAGGGAGGAGGGAGGAGGGTTCAGGATGGGGAACACATGTATACCTGTGGCGGATTCATTTTGATATATGGCAAAACCGATACAATATTGTAAAGTTAAAAAATGAAATTAAATTAACAAAAAAGGGGGCCACCTATCTCCCCAGCCCTTAAAAAAAAGAAAATATGGTAAATTCACACATACACAGGAATATAATACAGCTATAGAAAAGAGAAAAATCTTGCCATCCATGACAGCAGAAACAGAACTTAATGATATTATGCTGGATGAAATAAACTAGAGAAAGATTAATACCATATGATCTCACTTAAACATAGAATATAAAACAAAACAAAACCCCAAACCAGGAAACAAACAAAAAAAATGAGCTCAGAGATACAGAGGAACAAGTTAGGAGTAGCCTGATGTGAGGGAGAAGGCGCTATGGATGGGCAAAACGGATAATAAGGTTCGCAAGGTACAAACCTCCACTTATAAAATAAATAGGTCATGGGATGATAATGTGCAGCATGATTGCTATAGTTAATAACACTGTATTGCATATTTGAAAGTTGCTAAGAGAGTAGATCTTAAAAGTTCTCATCACAATAAAAAGTGTTGAAATCATGGTGGCAGATGTTAACTGGACATATTGTGGCAATCATTTTGCAATATATATAAATATCCAATCATTATGTTGTACACCTGAAATTGATATGTTATATGTTAATTATACTTCTAATTTGTTTTAAAGAGCAGTTCTATACTTATAAAGAACTAGGCACTGTATTAAACACATGCTTTTAATATCTAAGGAAATCTACATCTATATATTGTTATTCCACATTTAGAAAAGAGGAAACAACCTGTGTAAATTTAACTTGTCCCCCAACTGTGAAGCATTAGAGCTGCAATATTCAATGAGGTCTTTCTGAATTCTCACTTGGAAACCTTAGTCTATTAACAGTACTCGAACTTACACCACAAAGGAAGATGAAAATTGGGCTAAAAATTAATACTGATAGAAAAGGTAGGAAGCTGTTATGAACTGTCCCTCTGTTACGTACCAGTGCGTCAAGGCTGTATATTGTCACCCTGTTTATTTAACTTATATGCAGAGTACATCATGAGAAATGCTTGCTGGATGAATAACAAGATGGAATCAAGGTTGCTGGGAGGAATAGCAATAACCTCAGATATGCGCATGACACAAACTTTATGACAGAAAGCAAAGAGGAACTAAAGAGCCTCTTGATGAAGGTGAACAAGAAGAATGGAAAAGCTGGCTTAAAACTAAACATTCAAAAAGCTAAGATCATGGCATCCAGTTCCATCACTTTATGGCAAATAAATGGGGAAATGATGGAAACAGTGACAGACTTTATTTTTTTGGCCTCTAAAATCCCTGCGGACAGTGACTGCAGCCATGAAATTAAAAGACGCTTACTCCTTGGAGGGAAAGTTATGACCAACCTAGATAGCATATTCAAAAGCAGAGACATTACTTTGCCAACAAAGGTCCGTCTAGTCAAGGCTATGGTTTTTCCAGTAGTCATGTATGGACGTGAGAGTTGGACTATAAAGAAAGCTGAGTGCTGAAAAATTGATGCTTTTGAACTGTGGTGTTGGAGAAGACTCTTGAGAGTCCCTTGGACTGCAAGGAGATCTAACCAGTCCCTCCTAAAGTAGATCAGTCCTGGGTGTTCATTGGAAGGACTGATGTTCAAGCTGAAACTCCAGTACTTTGGCCACCTGATAGGAAGAGCTGACTCATTTGAAAAGACTCTGATGCTGGGAAAGATTGAGGGCAGGAGGAGAAGGGGACGGCAGAGGATAAGATGGTTGGATGGCATCACCAACTCGATGGACATGGGTTTGGGTGAACTCTGGGAGTTGGTGATGGACAGGGAGGCCTGGCGTGCTGTGGTTCATGGGGTCTCAAAGAGTCAGACACGACTGAGCAACTGAACTGAACTGATGGTATTTATATGAATTTTAAAGCTATAAAGTTAAAGTTAAAATGCTATAGCGGTTACTGAAGAAGTTTGGTAATAATGATAATATTTCTTTGTTTAAAAGATTTCTCTAATAATTGTGGAATTAAAAAAAATACAGTATCATCTTTAAGAAATCTTCCTACAATTATTCCTCCTATGGCCTCATTTTGCTATCAAATGGACATTAGTTAACTAATAATTCAATCTGTTAAAGTCAGCTTAAAGTGTAACAGTTCACAAACAACTAAGTTAAATTGCATTCAATCAGCAATATGATAGTTTTACTATTTTAAAAACATGAGTGATTGGTTCTTTTCCAAGGAAACATTTTATGTCTCATTACTAAGGTTGCTGCTGCTACTGCTGCTAAGTCGCTTCAGTCGTGTCCGACTCTGTGCGACCCCAGAGACAGAAGCCCACCAGGCTCCCCCGTCCATGGGATTCTCCAGGCAAGAACACTGGAGTGGGTTTCCATTTCCTTCTCTAATTCATGAAAGTCAAAAGTGAAAGGGAAGTTGCTCAGTCGTGTCTGACTCTTCTCGACCCCATGGACTGCAGCCTACCAGGCTCCTCCGTCTGTGGAATTTTTCAGGCAAGAGTACTGGAGTGGGGTGCCAATTACTAAAGTTAAATTTGCATAAATAGTTACATGATTCTTTGAAAAGTCAAAGGCTGATCTATACCTTCAAATGATTTTTCCATTCCCAAAGCAATTATTAGAAATATATTTCAATAGGACATACTTTGATAAAATTCTATATCAGAGCAGAACTATCTTGATCTGATGTAAAAAATTTTCAGTGAAAATGAACTTTGCTCTCTTAATTTTTAGTAAAATCTATGATAAGAGCTGTATAACCCACTCAAGAGAAACTTTTTAGCAAAATAATTTATTTTATTATGTTTTCAAATCAGTCATGAGTCTTTTTCTTAAAAAAAGGAAATTTAAAATTATTTTGTACCAGTACTATTATATTACGCAGTTTTACATAGAAAAATTACATGTAAATAAATTACAAATGCTAAAATATTTGGCTCTTATGTCAGTTTTTTTTTTTTTTTTTGTCCAATTTGAGAATGAGTCTTTAGAATGTTTCCAAGAATTATCTCTTTATAAAATCAACTGGGGATTTTGTGAAAAATATTCTTACTTAGCTCCCATGACAAACATTAAACCATAAATTATTAGGGAGAGTTGTTTCTGCTTTTAAAAAATTTTGTATAACAGAAAATCTTAAATATACAAAAGTACAAAAGTTAGTATAATGAACTCAAGTGTTTCATTTAGCAACTGATGATGAAACAAGAAAATTCTTTACACAACATATTCTACCACATTCTGTATGATTTTGAAATAAATCCTAGATATCATATTAGTTCACTCGTATACAGTTGATCCTTGAACAATGCAGGAATTAAGGGTGCCCAACCTTGTATAGTGAAAAATCCACTTATAACTTATACTCATCCCTCCATTGGAGAAGGCAATGGCACCCCATTCCAGTACTCTTGTCTGGAAAATCCCATGGACGGAGGAGCCTGGTAGGCTGTAGTCCATGGGGTCGCTAAGAGTCAAATGTGATTGACTGACTTCACTTTCACTTTTCACTTTCATGAATTGGAGAAGGAAATGGCAACCCACTCCATTGTTCTTGCCTGGAGAATCCCAGGAACAGGGGAGCCTGGTGGGCTGCCGTCTATAGGGTCGCACAGAGTCGGACACAACTGAAGCGACTTAGCAGCAGCAGCATCCCTCCATAATTGTGCTTCCTTTGTTTGCCCTCCTGATTGGCATCTGGTATTTAACTAAATTTAGATTGTGTAGTATGATAGTATTTGTTATTGATAAAAATCTGTGTATGAGTTGATTTGAGCAGTTCAAACATATATTGTTTGAGGGTCAACTGTATATTTCAGAATATATCTCATAAACAGTTCTCTTGTAAAATGGCCCTAATAACATCACCACACCTAGATATCCATCAATAATCACTAAATATTGTTAAATATCAGGTCATTGTTCAGACTTCAAATTGTTTCATAAATGCATGTTTTTACAGTTTGAGTTATAATCCAAACGAAGATTATATAATTCACTTGATTTATATATCTTTGATGTCTTTTATCACTCATCTCACAAGCTAGTAAAGTAATGCTCAAAATTCTCCAAGCCAGGCTTCAGCAATACGTGAACCATGAACTTCCAGATGTTCAAGCTGGTTATAGAAAAGGCAGAGGAACCAGAGATCAATTTGCCAACATTTGCTGGATCATTGAAAAAGAAAGTTCCAGAAAAACATCTATTTCTGCTTTATTGACTATGCCAAAGCCTTAGACTGTGTGGATCACAAAAAAACTGTGGGAAATTCTGAAAGAGATGGAAATACCAGACCACCTGACCTGTCTCTTGAGAAACCTGTATGCAGGTCAGGAAGCAACAGTTAGAAATGGACATGGAACAACAGACTGGTTCCAAATAGGAAAAGGAATATGTCAAGACTGTATATTGTTACCCTGCTTATTTAACTTATATGCAGAATGCATCATGAGAAACACTGGGTTGGAAGAAGCACAAGCTGGAATCAAGATTGCAGAAAGAAATATCAATAACCTCAGATATGCAGATGACACCACCCTTATGGCAGAAAGTGAAGAAGAACTAAAGAGCCTCTTGATGAAAGTGAAAGAGGAGAGGGAAAAAGTTGGTTTAAAGCTCAACATTCAGAAAACTAAGATCATGGCATCTGGTTCCACCACTTCATGGCAAATAGATGGGGAAACAGTGGAAACAGTGGCAGACTTTATGTTTTTGAGCTCCAAAATCACTGCAGATGGTGGTTGCACCCATAAAATTAAAAGACGCTTACTCCTTGGAAGGAAAGTTATGGCTAACCTAGATAGCATATTAAAAAGCAGAGACATTACTTTGCCAACAAAGATCTGTTTAGTCAAGGCTATGGTTTTTCCAGTGGTCATGTATCGATGTGAAAGTTGGACTATAAAGAAAGCTGAGCTCAGAATTGATGCTTTTGAACTGTGGTGTTGGAGAAGACTCTTGAGGGTCCCTTGGACTGCCAGGAGATCCAACCTGTCCATCCTAAAGGAGATCAGTCCTCGGTGTTCATTGGAAGGACTGATGTTGAAGCTGAAACTCCAAGACCACCTGATGTGAAGAGCTGATTCATTTGAAAAGACTCTGATGCTGGGAAGGATTGAGGGCAGGAGGAGAAGGGGATGACAGAGGATGAGATGGTTGGATGGCATCACCAACTTGATGGACATGGGTTTGGGTGGACTCTGGGAGTTGGTGATGGACAGGGAGGCCTGGTGTGCTGCAGTTCATGGGATCATAAAGAGTCGAACACGACAGAGCAACTGAACTGAACTGAATTGAAATTATAGGATATTTTGCAAAGCTCCTTTTTTTTTTCATTGCAATGTGTTTGTTGAACATGAATATATATTTTAATAAGAGCTCCCCATGACTTTTATTAAGGAATTTAGGTAGTTCAGAGCCCGTGGATTTAGCTCAGGATATGTGTATATAGCGTCATTGCATTCATTCTGTGCTTGGATTCATGACTGCCCACCATAAACCTGAGACAAGGCAGCTGGCCTTTTTATTATTTGTTACTGTATGTGTAGAACAGTGATAATACCTGTTGTCTTCTTTGCAAGGATGCTGTTAAGATTAATGAGCTAATATCGATAAAGCACTCTGAACTTGTGAGAAGAAAGGAATGTTTGAAAAGCTTATAAGAAACTCACAGCCCTTACAATATTCTTCTGTAGGATACTGAATAGTCATCTCTAGTAAATGGATACTATCTCATGTGAATTATGTATCTGAGGAATTAATTATGGATACAAATCAATTTCTCTCAAGCTAAAAACTATAAATTGTTAGCGTGGATGGATGGTTGAATAGAAATAGAGAGACAGTGTTACAGACAGAAAGAAACAACTCATTCATGTATTTAATCCATTTATTTGTGTGATTAGATTGACAGTGACTAAATTCCTTTGAGATTTTGATATGTAAGTATTTTTAAAAATTAATAAACCCTTCATCACAAATAATAAAAATTTTAATTTCATCAAATCCCCCAAAACCCCAATAAATTGTTCATATAATCTTATTGCTAACAAAATTTACATGTATATAAACAAATCCTGCATAATCACTGGTTTTTAAAGCTTTGTAGACAGTGAGGAGTCTGTATTATTCTCTATAAATAATTTCTGCAGTTTAAGAGTTATTTAAATATTTGAAAGACTGTAGAACTGAGAGTAAGAAAAACTCTGGTTCTAATTGTTATAAATCTATTCAAATATGTATAATCTTCAGCTTGTCACTTTTCGTCTCCGAGCTGCAATTCATTCCACAGTATAATAAGTAAGTTTTTTCTTTCATGTTCTAAAGGTATGTTAGGGAAAGTGTTTTATATTGCAATGCATTCTTTACTATGTTTTTATCTGTCCTTGCATTTTTGTTAAGCAAACCAAAAATAAGACTCAAAAATAGTGAGAAATGTAGAGAGTGATTTAAATTCAAAATCTACTACCCCACTCTACTTTAGTTGCCTTCTGCTGCTGCATTATCCATTATATAGTATTTATAAATTATAGTCTTAGGGGACTCACTTGCTCAATATCCTCTTAGTTCATATACTTCAATAGTAACTAGAATTGAAGGATCTAATACTATTTAAAATTAACTAGCAAAATAAAACAACACATTTTCTTTCAAATTATATGTAATGATAATTTTACATATATTTATATATATATTAAAATAATTTATTATTCTAAACTTATGGCTTTCCTGCTTGAAATCATATAATAAAATAGTCTATGAATTTGGCAGTGAATGTCTAGAATGTAGCATTCCAAATATTTTAAATAGGCTTGTATTTTTTATATAAACTTCTTATTTGATATTCCTGCCATCTTTAACCTTAATGCTATCATTACGTCTATTCAAATAAATATTCTATCAACACATAACTAATTTCCTATTAGGATAACACTCAAAGATCATCGTCAAGGTTATGATAAAAAGTTAAATATAATCAGTGGATATGTGTAGGAAGGAAGATTTTTATTGTGTGTAGATGAGACATTTTTACAATATTTCTGTAAATATTTACAGAAATTTACAAAATTTCTGTTCCATGATTTGTTTTTTTTGGCCACAAGGCATGTGGGATTTAAGCTCCCAGATCACGGATCAAACCCTCATCCTTCACACTGGAAGGCAAAGTCTTAACTACTGGACCTAAGTCCCAGTGTAGAATAAATTTACATTTATGTTTCCATTTCCATTTTTAAGTCGTTGTCTTAGGGGAAGACGGGCAGCCAAATGGGAAGCAAGGATAATAGGGAAATAGGAAATAGGTCTGCATTAGTTAACAGAGAACGTACGGCCATAATTCTGCCTGCCATTCTAGTTACATTACTAGTTCAGAGTAGTAAATTGGCTGGACATTCTAAGTGTATTTTTTCTTTTTCTTTTTACCTTCAGAATCCAAGACACTTGCCTTCATCCTTATGTCATCATCAATAAACATGGAGGTTTCTAAATCTGCAGTATCCCTAGGGTGCTTTAAGAACATGGGAGAGCATCAAGAAACAAGGGAAGTTGGGTCACATCTACTTGGGCTTCCCTGATAGCTCAGTCGGTAAAGAATCCACCTGCAATGTGGAGGACCTGGATTTGATCCCTGGGTTGGGAAGATCCCCTGGGGAAGGGAAAATCTACCCATTCCAGTATTTTGGCCTAGAGGATTCCATGGGTCCATGGGGTTGCAAAGAGTTGGACATGACTGAGTGACTTTTACTTTCACTTGGGCTAACATTTTAATATATCTTAAACTCCTTGGAACAGAGAATATGTTGTTCACTTAGTTACACAAATATAACACCTGATCCATTGTAAGAGTTTAATTAAAAAAAATCTGTTGATTGTTGAGTGTTTGCAACCATTTGGTTGTTTACTAGATGTTATTATGACTTCTTCGACTCTTTACTTTTGTTCTTTGAAGCACAGTGTTATGACCATTTTTCTGCTTCATCTTCTTAGAAATGGTACACTCTTTTGTCACTGGCCATGGCATTTCTGATAGATCTAACCAACTTCAATCTTAGTTCTCCCATTATAAAAATCATATTAGAACAAAAAATTTAAAAATTGACCCTTTTATATCAATAAGGACAGAATATTTTTTATCACTACTTTCTGTATTTTTTTATTCTTGTATTAGGAAAAAAAAAATTACTGGGCCACCTCCTAGCTGCTAGAGGTCATGCAGTCAAAACCAATGGATGAATACAATAAGCATGAAAGTATGAGTTCAATCCCACTAGGAATCAGCTAACTTCTCAGGTTGTCTGACTTATCTGTACATCTCCACAAAGTCTTGGTGAAAGTGAGAGAGGAAAGTGAAAAAGTTGGCTTAAAACTCAACATTCAGAAAACTAAGATCATTGCATCTGGTCCAATCACTTCATAGCAAATAGACAGGGAAACAGTGACAGATTTTATTTTTGGGGGGGGTTCTAAAATCACTGCAGATGGTGACTGCAGCCATGAAATTCAAAGACACTTACTCCTTAGAAGAAAAGTCATAACCAATCTAGACAGCATATTAAAAAGCAGAGACATTACATTCCCAACAAAGGTCTGTCTAGTCAAGGCTATAGTTTTTCCAGTAGTCATGTACAGATGTGAGAGTTGGACTATAAAGAAAGCTGAGCACAAAATAATTGATGCTTTTGAACTATGGTGTTGGAGTAGACTCTTGAGAGTCACTTGGACAGCAAGGAGATCCAACCAGTCTATCCTAAAGGAAATTAGTCCTGAATATTCATTGGAAGGACTGATGCTGAAACTGAAACTCCAAAACTTTGGCCACCTGTTGTGAAGAACTGACTCATTTGCAAAGAATCTGATGCTGGGAAAGACTCAAGGCAGGAAGAGATGGGAATGACAGAGGATGAGATGGTTGGATGGCATCACTGACTCAATGGATGTGAGTTTGAGTAAACTCTGGGAGTTGGTGATGGACCACGGGGCCTGGCATGCTGCAGTCCATGGTGTCACATGGATTTGGACACAACTGAACAACTGAACTGAACTACAACCTCAAAATCAGGACCAGTTGACAATCTTCCTTAAGGACCCAACTCAAAATTGGAGAGACCTATTTTGAAAATTTTGTTTCTGTATCTGAGTCACAAATGGGTCCCTGCTACTTATTGCCATGACTCTTGATGCTGGCTGCTGTTTCACCTGTCTTTCTCCATTTTGCCTACTCTGTTCCTAGATTACACATAAGTAGATTCTTCAGAAATGTACTTCTTTCACGTATTCATTTCAAAGTGTTAAATACTTGACCAACAGACCTTGAGCTTGGTCATACGACACAGAGGGAGCTAGAATCTAACACCAGTTACTGAATGACAAGCCTTCCTAGCAGCAACTAGTTTTAATCTCATAAAAAGCATACAGTGGCCCAGATCAAACAGTCAGTAAGACTACTGGCACACAGTACATGTGGCACCAGAGAAGGTAATGGCACCCCACTCCAGTACTCTTGCCTGGAAAATCCCATGGACGGAGGAGCCCGGTAGGCTGCAGTCCATGGGGTCGCTAGGAGTCGGACACGACTGAAGTGACTTAGCAGCAGCAGCAGCAGCAGCAGCACATGTGGCACACAAACCAAGATTGAGTATAGGTAATCAAATGCTGCAGGTTTTAACATCAAGAACCAAATGGGTAATCAATGTTTACGTACAAACATGTATTTTCAATGAATTTTAGGAGTTGTGGAAAAGTCTATAACGAATACTACATAAAATTTTTTTTTTTTTTTTTTGCTAAATCACTTCATTCTCTACCCTGTTTGAATTTCCTAACCTACAACTTGTGTCTCCTTCACATCCAACTTGTCATTTTCTCCCTGTCCTAGTCTCATTTGTGATATGGTTCATATTACAGAATTACATTTTCTGCCCTTTTCTTGCCCTCCTGTTTTTCAAATTTTAAGAAAAGCAGCCTAAAGTACAAGAAGATTATCATGGTGAGTTTTGCATGTGTGTTGGGATTTTTTGGCTGTAATATATGTGATAATTTCTTAATGTATACATTTATCATTATATAAAGAAATGATTTATTTCAGAGGAATAAAGGCAGATATCTTGACTTTTCTTTTAGTGGTAGGAAACATGGAACAAATATTGTTTTGCAAAAACATATTTCAGAGCACTAATTAAAGATTTATTTCATGGACAAATAAACCACCTGCCTCTGCATTCTTTATGGAGATGTTTTGCATTTTCCAATCTCTTCTTTTACACACTCATTAATTACACAGAACAGTGCAGTTTGCATTAGGCATTTTCATATGTATGAAATATTCAGCTTCTACAGTGTTAACTTAGCCAATATGATTCTGAATATTAAGTTGGCATCTCTGCAAAAGCTCGGATATGAATATGTGTGTAGATATGTATGTGTATCTGCATATATGTACACATATGTAGGGATGTCATGAAGAGTTGTATACTTTTCATTTTTTCTTTTATCTTTTTAGTATCTATTGTTGAAAAATTTAAATGTGAGGAATTGTTGCTTAATGTTGAAAAATCAATGCCTTCTTTCTTACATAACACTATGGTGAATATTTATGATGGGCTTTATTCACAAATCTTAGTTTTATTGATAATTCTAAAATTTATTGCAAATTTTTGTAATAACTCTGAAACAAGGCATGCTCTCTGTAGTAAAACTTGACTTTTTAGGAACAGTTTAAACTTCTATAATGAGCTTCTGTTATTAGGCTGATAAAGGCATTTCTAGAATTTATATTTTGGTTATGATATTGATGGATATTTGTTAATAAAAATGACTAATTATAGACCCAAATGTATTACCAAATAAAACAAATGGAAAAAATATAGCTGAGATAATTCTGTTGCTCTTTCAAATTCTCTGCTTGTTTGACAGTGAAAAATTAGTGAGATCTCAAACCACCCACTCCTCAACAGGTTTTTATGAAGATATTCTTACAAAAGCAATTTCTTAAAATAATAACATGTTGACTACCAATTCCCTATAGAAGCTTGATCACAGTGCAACAAAAAACTGTCAGACTAGTGATATTTTAACAAGTTTATATCACAACTCTCATTTCTTAACAGTTACCAGTAAAACTGCAGACTTTGATTAAACATAATTTTTATTTATTTATTTATTTTGTTTAAGTGGCTGGGTAATACTCCTGAGTTTGATGTAAAATGCTTCACCAGTACTACCCTGTGTCCTTTGATGTGCCTGCCTCCTGGGACCCATTACTGAGCTCCTTTTAAGGAGACTGTATCACTCAGAGTAGTTAATAGCTGAGCCACCCCTAAGACACCATAAAGGATTAGTTGAGACCAGTTCTAAAATTTTCTGTTGTCAAAGGCAGTGGAGACCTATTAGCTATGCTGGATTTTCCAATAATTTATCTTAGAAAGGTTTTAACACATGGAATATCAAATTCTGATACTATATTGCAACATTTGGCAGGGGGTTCATTTTTACGAAAAGTACTGCTAAAGGTATCTGTTTTTTAAACTCAGAATTTCTAATCTGTTTATCTCTGCTTCAATTTGTCTCAAATTACTGTATTATTTTTACGCCTATCATTTGCTCTCTTATGCTCTACAAACTTTAGACAACTTTAGAAGTCTCATTTTTATCTAGCTTAAGCAAAAAGAAATATATATTTCTTTTTTTTCCTTTTTTTTAAAATTTTATTTTATTTTTAAACTTTACATAATTATATTCGTTTTGCCAAATATCAAAATGAATCCGCCACAGGTATACATATGTTCCCCATCCTGAACCCTCCTCCCTCCTCCCTCCCCATACCATCCCTCTGGGTCGTCCCAGTGCACTAGCCCCAAGCATCCAGTATCGTGCATCGAACCTGGACTGGCAACTCGTTTCATACATGATATTTTACATGTTTCAATGCCATTCTCCCTAATAATCCCACCCTCTCCCTCTCCCACAGAGTCCATAAGACTGTTCTATACATCAGTGTCTCTTTTGCTGTCTCGTACACAGGGTTATTGTTACCATCTTTCTAAATTCCATATATATGCGTTAGTATACTGTATTGGTGTTTTTCTTTCTGGCTTACTTCATATATTTCTATTATTTTTTAAATTTTTTCTTCCTAGTAAAATAAAACTCAATATAACGCTTTCCAATTTTCATTCAATATTCTAAAACAAATTAAAAATATAACAAATAATATATATGCACTACATATTTTATATATTTACACAATAGCATGTATGTATATAGGGCTTCCCTGATGGCTCAACGGTAAAGAATCTGCCTGTAATGCAGGAGTTGCAGGTTCGATCCCTATATCAGGAAGATCCCCTGGAGGAGAGCATGGCAACCCACTTCAGTATTTTTGTCTGGAGATTCCCATGGACAGAGGAGCCTGGCAGGCTATAATCCACAGTATCACCAAGAGTCGAACACTACTGAAGCAAGTGAACACAGCATAGCACATGTATGTATATATTAGGTATGTATATATTTAAAGCTGAAACTCCAGTACTTTGGCCACCTCATGCGAAGAGTTGACTCATTGGAAAAGACTCTGATGCTGGGAGGGATTGGGGGCAGAGGAGAAGGGGATGACAGAGGATGAGATGGCTGGATGGCATCACTGACTTGATGGACGTGAGTCTCAGTGAACTCCGGGAGTTGGTGATGGACAGGGAGGCCTGGCGTGCTGCGGTTCATGGGGTCATAAAGAGTTGGACACGACTGAGCGACTGATCTGATCTGATCTGATATATCTAAATAAAATCTTGGGTTGAAAAATTCTTAAGTATCTCCCAGATTTTTAATATCTGAAGATTCAAATGTATAAAGGTTATTCTCCGTCCAACAATTCCCAACCTTTTTGGCACTAGAGACTGTTTACAAGGAGGACAATTTTTCCAGGGACTGGGTTGAGGGGGGATGATTTTGAGATGATTCAAACATATTAAATTTATTGTGCACTTTATTTTTATTATTATATCAGCTCCAGATCATCAGTCATTAGATCCTGGAGGTTGGGGACCTGTGCTGTAGATTATGAAGTACGTATATCCCTTGTGTGTTTGTGCATGCATATATTCAAAGTGATTTAAAAGTCAAAGTTTTCATAAAGAAAATATCTCTAAAAGATACATAGCAATAATTTAAATTCTGAAAAAAAGATACATAGCAATAATTTAAATTCTGAAAAAAATGTAAATATAATTCCCAGTTGCCACCAGTTT
The DNA here is from genome assembly GCF_002263795.3 of Bos taurus. Classification (NCBI taxonomy): domain Eukaryota; kingdom Metazoa; phylum Chordata; class Mammalia; order Artiodactyla; family Bovidae; genus Bos; species Bos taurus. The sequence continues at coordinate 34,416,769 of NC_037328.1, forward strand.
GAGAAGCGTTTCTCGGAAAAGCAACAAAAACCTCACTTTCATTAGTTAGTGTTGATCTAAATAGATTGTGAATTAAAAATCTGGTCCATAGATAGGGAAGACTGTGGCAGAGCTGGTCAGTATTTCAAAGGAATAGGGTGGGATAGGATGAAATATTTCATATGGCTATTAGGACAGTATAGATTTCAAAATAAGAACTGTTGTCTTGGTTATGATGAAATAACTTGTGCTGGACTAGCCCTTCTATTAAAAACACATTTTAAGTGTATATATAAGTTGTATGAAATAACTCTATATGTTGTGCATAAAGAGCGTGACCGTTGAGAGATGAGATTATGAGAGTTAAGTTTTAGGCTTGTGTCAGTACCAGCCTGGAAGCATTATCTTGACTGTAGTATAGGAAGTAAAGGCCAAACAGTACATGGAAGACTCAAGCTGAGGAGACAGACTGAGGCAGTGGGACACAGGGATCTTTAGTGGCAAGAACAATGCACAGAAGGAACTCCAGAGTCTTCATGGTGTTTGTAGCTAAAAACTAAGCTGTACATTTACAGGTTGAGATTCATACCCCACCAGCCTCATCTGTTCATGGAATTCTCCAGGCAAGAATACTGGAGTGGGTAACCATTCCCTTCTCGAGGGGATCTTCCTAACCCAGGGATCAAACCTAGGTCTCCTGCATTGCAGGCAGATTCTTTACTATCTGAGCCACCAGACAAGCCCATAAGACCTGATAAAGTAAAACAACTGGGAAAATATAACTACCAGATTTATGTGAGCTGAACAAATATTGAACATTTTGTAGGAGTAGAAAAATAGGAGTTCTGACATGTCAGAATGGAGAAACCTCATAAAGAACTCCAGGCATTCATGAGACAACCCAGAGAGTCCATATATTTCAGTAAGTCTACATAACCCCAAAGTAGACACTACTCTAGGTCCACCTTAACAAAGCTCAAGGAAAGGGCTCAGAAAGATGAAGTCGTCCTCCAGTAAAGCAAATGGCAATCCAAACAAAATGATTTGCTATACTAATTAAGCAAAGTCCAGACTCTCAACACTGTAGTGTTCAAAATGTCTAGCACATACTAGGTAAGAACATTTTAATATAAGCGAGTAGTAGAGAAACAGAAAAAAATATCCCTTATCAGGAATGGAAATAAGCCAATACCAATAGACTACAAACAACAAAAATGATGGACTTAGCAAAACATTCATTTAAAAAGCTAAACAATTCTACGTTTTGAAATTCAGCAAAGTTCATATTTTTTAGTAATGTTTTATCCTTTGGATATCTAATAACAACATATGATATGCAAAATTTTAAATACATTTGTCTATCTTATTTTTTTAATTTGATTTAATTTAATTTTATTTTTTAACTTTACAATATTGTATTGGTTTTGCCATATTTCAAAATGAATCCGCCACAGGTATACACGTGTTTCCCATCCTGAACCCTCCTCCCTCCCCACTCCCCGTACCATCCCTCTGGGTCGTCCCAGTGCACCAGCCCCAAGCATCCAGTATCATGCATCAAACCTGGACTGGCGACTCGTTTCATATATGATATTATACATGTTTGTCTGTCTTCTTTGTGGACTTCCATGGTGGCTCATACGGTAAAGCATCTGCCCGCAATGCGGGAAACCGGGGTTCGATCCCTGGGTGGGGAAGATCACCTGGAGAAGTAAATGACAACCCACTCCAGTACTCTTGCCTGGAAAATTCCATAGACTGAGGATCACCATTGTTTCATTTATAAACAAATACACTTTAAAAAACTATTAGACATATCTTGAAGTATTTAAAAAGAAAACAGAGGAGCAAAGAGGAAATTTCATATTTACTATTAGAACCACCAAAAAGAAAGAACCAAATGGAAATTCCAGAAATGTAAAAAGGAATATAAGAAACACAATTTTCATTGAATAGTAGTACAACAATGTATTAGAATCTCCAAATTTTCACTACCCCAGTGAGTTTTAAACACAGTACAATAAAAGTTGTTCAAATTGAAGTATAAAAAATAAGCTGAAAAAAAAAAAAAAAAGAAAGCAAGAGCAGAGCCTCAGTGATTTATAAGATAGGAACAAACAGCATAAGATATGAACAACTGGAGTACCAGAATGAGAAGACAAAGTTACCTTGCAGATAAAAGTATTTGAAGAAATGATAGTATTTTTCCAAATTTAATGAAAAATTTAAGCTTCCAGTTTCAAGAGACTCAATACAATTCAGAAAAGACAATCCCTTTCTTTAACACACAGATACACACACCCTGACTTCACATCATAATCAAATAGCTGACAACCAATGAAACAGTACAGAGTGACTTAATAATCAATGGAAAAGTATAACTGTTCTATAGTCTTCAAAAATTAGTCAAATATTAAAATCTCTCCATCAGTTATAACTGTGTTAGGAAAAAATAATGCTATTAACATTTACTTATTACTCTGCACTTTAAAACACTAGAAATGTTGAGAAAATATTTACTTGTAAAAAACTAAAATTACCAGAAATAGTTAGAAAGTGCTTGCCTTTATATTGTGTAGCAGAATTCAGTGCTTCGAGACTGTAGTTTCTGAAGTCCCTGTTTTTTCTAGCTGGCTGTCAGCTGAGGTCAGTCTCAATTTCTAGGTGCCCCTCCCTCTAGGCCTACTCACAACTTGCCATTTATGTCTCCATTCAGGCCAGAGGATAATTTCTCTGATGCTTCATCTTCTTTTAAGGATTCACCTGGCTAGGTTATGCATACTTAGGATATCTCCCCACACACACCTTTTTTTTTTAAACTAAAAGTCAGCTGACTAGTAAATGAATCCTAAAGTGATATCACATTTAATTCAATGGTTGTACTCACACTCAAAGGGAGAGCAGAGCCTCAGTGATTTTAAAGTGATTTGGGTCACTTTAGAATTGTGTCTACCATTGTTACCTATCTTAGGAAGCAAAATAGCTGCAAAGTCAATATATATACAATGAAAAATTATAGATGCAGAGACCCATTTTTGACTGATGAATGAGTTTTCCCTAGGAAAATAAGCAAACATATAAAAAAAAAAACACTACACCAAATCTGTAGGCAATCAAAAACCAAGTGATATTTTCAGCCCCAAAATATAGCATATAAATTCTAAATAGATACCTGTTCTTCCATTTTTATTTTCTAAGGTGAGTTCAAATGATAAGGTCTATATGCACACAACATGTCCTTCACAATCTCTCTCCTGCTGGTCTATCTACTAGTAAATAAATTAGAGATTTAAAGGTATAAGGTCTTCAAAACTTGGTATAATTCTACTTTCCCATTAGACTTACATAACATCTTGGTTATGCCTCCATCCTACTGAGCTCTATGAACCAATAATTTGTAAGTATATTATGAACACCAGTATTTTCCTCTATTAAGGTATCACAGCAACATTGTAATACTTGCTATTAGGTTATGTTTTTATGGTTCATCCATCTGACTCCTTTACTTTTTCATTCTTTTTATCTTATATTGCTACTTCTACCCCTTGATGTGGAAGAAAAGAAAAATCCAATACACTTGCATGTTTACATTCATAGTTATTGCACACATTTTTCATCAAGTCTTATAGCGCCACAATCGGGATAATAGTCTAGCTCTACTGGGCTTTTTATGAGGCAATAATATTGTTGGTTATGACTGAACTCTAATACAGTCTTCTAAAACTATAGTAGAAAAGCTATTACCTTACGTACATTTTGTTTTGATCTTTCATTTATCTTAAAATTATGTTCAATAAAGATACAGTTAGAAGTCAAAGTTCTTCAGGTACAGCTTAACTGAAAATCAAATTAGAAAAGTCACAAAATGAAAACACCTTATTTATGTGTCTTAAAAATTTCCCAAATTACGTCTCTGCAGCTTTCCTTTATTTGGTTGACCTGGAACATACGTGTGAGTCCTTGTTTTTTAAGTGTTACTTTGTGAAATACATGTAATATGAATGTGAAATACCTATAAAATGAATGCTAAGTTTTAAAAAGTAAATCATTTGTAATTTTTAGTCATTTTCTAAAGTGATAATTTAGTTTCTTGAATTGCAGTTTTGGACTAACAAATTTCAAAATGGTTACGCGTACTTATATTTAAGGTTCGGTAAGGTGATGTTGGATTTCAAGCTTAATTACATTATCTTTAACTAATTTCTATTTTATCTGATTTAAAATGTCTTTAAAACCCCACACATTTACTGAAAATGTATTATTTTCAAGGAAGAATTGCATTGTCATTGCATCTATGGGGTCGCATAGAGTCGGACACAACAGAAGCGGCTTAGCAGCAGCAGCAGACATAAGAGCATCTGCAATTGTCACTGCAGACATAAGAGATGCTCTTATGCAATGTTGCTATTTAGGCATGGCATGGATAAAGAACAAAGTAGTAGGCAATAGCTGCTGTGCTTTGTTTTGTTTTGGGAAACATTCTTCCTACACAGTGTTCATATGATTATACATATCAAAAAGGAATAATTTTATAGCTTAATCATTCGGGATAAAAAAGATCTAAAGTCTTTTCCTTATAATCTAGGACTTAATTTTATTGAAATATAATTGGCATAAAACATGTTTAAGGTGTACAACATAATGAGATTTATCTTTAAAATAAAATAATTTGAGACTTCTGACATAGTATTGGGTTGGCCAACAAGTTCATTTGGGTATATCCATAATATCTTATGGAAAACCCTGAATGAACATTATGGCACATCCAGTATTTAGATTGGGCTTCCCTGGTGGCTCAGTGATTAAACAATCCATCTGCCAATACAGGAGACTTAAGAGACACACATTCGATCCCTGGGTCGGGAAGATCCCCTGGAGAGGGAAATGACAATCCACTTCAGTAGTCTTTCCTGTGAAATCCCATGGACAGTAAAGCCTGGTGGGTACAGTCCATGAGGTTGCAAAAGAGTCAGACACGACTTAATGACTAAACAGCAACAATATTTAGATGCCCCTTTATCCTGATATTTAAAATGCAACATAGTTCTGCAGCTAGTTTTCTTTTAAGTAATTTCTTTTTCTGACTTCAAATTTTATTATCTTCTTGATCTTTACTACATAGAGCCTTTGAATTTCCCAAGAAGCCACTATGGAAATTTCCACAGAAGCCCATGGCTTCCTGCATCTTTCTGTCTGAGGATGTTTTCTGGTTGTAAGATCACCTTCTGCTATGCTGTGCAGGGTGATGGATGGTCTAGAAGAGGAAGGAGTTGTCAAGACATGACTCTCAAGCCAAATGCAGCTCCCTACTTGTTTTACTAAATAAAGGAACACAGCAATAGCCACTTGTTAACCACTTGTCTGTTTGATTATTTTATATTACAATGGCAGTGTTGCATAGTGTGACAGAGATCACGTGGTTTGCAAAGCCCCCGGTATTTACTATCTGGCCTTTTACTGAACGCTGATCTAGAAATAATCTTAACCAAATGGAAATGATAAATAAATACACACGTTTCCTCACAATCTTGAGAGAAATTTTAAGATGTGTTTGAAACCTTAGCCCCTGTTACCTGCAGTGGTTACTAGTTCAGTAACGTATTGGCTTTTCTCCTCCAGTTCCATGCTCCCATATTTTTATCAAGTTTTCTGGGATCATCTTCTGAATAAAGTAATCAGTTTCAGAATGGGATTGTGAGAAACCTAAACAGATATCTTCTGTTTAACATCTTTTTAATTAGTCCAACTACTGCTTAAATTAGCTTAGTGAGTTGTTATATGAGGAGGATTTATTGAATATTTATTCATTTTTCACTGAACATATCATGATCCAGACTATAAAATATGGGCAAAATTGTGAGCTAACTGAGGGAAGTATTTTGTAATTCTTGCATTTTGGTACCTCTTCATGTTAATATTCAAAATTAATTTTAATTTAACTTGTTAACTTTTCATGTATATTATGAGTACCAAATATTCATCATTCTCTTCTAGGGTATAAAGTAATTTACAGTCAATAAACCTAAGTTAAATCACTGTAGGTTACTATGAGGAATATTTAATAATTCTATCCCTTTTAAGAGATAGGATAAGGGATAATGAAGTCATTATTTTTTGCTCTTGACTTAAACAATGCACCAGTGGTGGGTGGAGTAATCAGAAGCTGCTTAAGAAAGTCTTGGGGTCCAGAGACATCATCAGTAGTTTTAATGGACATCCTTCTGCTACAAATAACGCTAAGGATCCAGGGCTACCTTGATCCAGCTTTCTGTTTACTGAGTTACATAACCACAATGAGGGTAGAGGAAAAGAGTTGAACTTTTAGGAAGAAGGCAAGCACATATTTGAAGTATTCTATATCAGTCAATGTTAGTGGAAATGACTTGGATCTGCCAGCCCAGATATGAAGTCTGTGTGGATTACAAAAAATTGTAGAAAATTCTTAAAAAGATAGGAATACGAGACCACCTAACCTGCCTCATGAAACATCTGTATGCAGGTCAAGAAGCAACAGTTAAAACTGGACATAGAACAACAGACTGGTTCCCAATAGGAAAAGGAGTATGTCAAGGCTGTATATTGTCACCCTGCTTATTTAACTTATATGCAGAGTACATCATGTGAAATGCTGGGCTGGATGAAATACAAGCTGGAATCAAGATTGCTGGGAGAAATATCAATAACCTCAGATATGAAAATGACATCACTGTTATGGCAAAAAAGCAAAGAATTAAAGAGCTTCTTGATGGTAGTGAAAGGAGAATGAAAAAGTTAGCTTAAAACTTGACATTCAGAAAACTAAGATCATGGCATCCAGTCCCATCACTTCATGACAAATAGATGGGGAAACAATGGAAACAGTGAGAGACTTTATTTGAGGAGGGGGGGCTCCAAAGTCATTGCATCCATGAAATTAAACAACACTTGATCCTTGGGTGGAAAGTTATGACCAACCTAGATAGCATTTTAAAAAGCAGAGACATTACTTTGCCAACAAACATCCCTCTAGTCAAAGCTATAGTTTTTCCAGTAGTCATGTGTGAACATGAGAGTTGAACTATAAAGAAGGCTGAGTGCCAAAGAATTAATGCTTTTGAACATCAATTGGAGAAGACTTCTTGGTCTTCTTGGTGCTGAGAGTCCCTTGGACTGAAAGGAGATCCAACCAGTCCATCCTACAGGAAATCAGACCTGAATATTCATTGGAAGGACTGATGCTGAAGCTAAACTCCCAATACTTTGGACACCTGATGTGAAGAACTGACTCCTTGTAAAAGACCCTGATTCTGGGAAGGATTGAAGGAAGGAGGAGAAGGGAACAACAGAGGATGACATGGTTGGATGACATCGTGACTCGATGGACCTGTGTCTGAGCAAGCTCTGGGAGTTGGTGATGGACATGGAAGCCTGAGGTGCTGCATTCCATGTGGTCACAAAGAGTCATACTTGACTGGGAAGCTGAACTGAATTGAGAGATAGACTAACCAAGAAAACTGGAATATTCTCATCAGAGGGTTCAAATCCCCACCTTGTCTAAACAGAGAGCAGAAAAGCTAGAAGGAGACAATTACATAGGAGCAGCTTCAGTGGATTTAAATTTTTCAGGGCTTTTCTGGTAGCTCAGTCGGTAAAGAATCTGTCTGCAGTGCAAGAGACCAGGTTCAATCCCTTGGTCAAGAAGATCCCTTGAAGAAGGAAATGTCAAACCACTCCATTATTCCTGCCTGGAAAATCCCATGGACAGTGGAGCCTGGTGGTCTACAGTCATTGGGGTCTCAAGAGTCGGACATGACTTTTCCACTAAACCATCACCACCATGGTGGTATGGCAAGGTGCCAAATCTTTAAAGTTTAGAGACAAAGAGTTTCAGCAGAAATAATCAGTCAATGATAATCAGAGATAATTTCCAGTGATCAAGGTTTTTAATTAGAAGCAGCAGTTATGCTATCAAAAGTGGTGGTGTCCTTTTGTAGAGGAAAGATCTGGAAGACAATTCTATAGTTTCATTTTTATTGTAGTATTTTAGAATAATTTTAGGACCTGGGGAATCTAAGGAGTTTATAGTATCTGCCTTATGTTTATACAGAGTAACTTAACTGTGGTTACTTCGTAGCTGATTGCAGTGAGATATACAAGAACTTTTGAAACAAACAGTCTGCATTAAGCAATTAGCAGAGGTCAAGGGATCTTGAACAGATCGGGAAGTTCTAAACTTCTGACTTTTATCCTCTGCACCTCCTCCTCGGGTATTAACTGCAAGACTCCCTTCTCTGCTCCATATCTGTTATTCCACATTGTCAAATGATGTAGATTTTTATTAAAAAAAAAAATGACTCGTTTCCTTTTTGAAGATACCACTACAGATATGCAATCTCTCACTTTGATGGCTTTCAAAGTTGAGACTATTAAAAATTTCCTTCATGCCAGAAATATGGTATGCTGGAATTGCTTTCCATCTTTCACTTAAAAAAAGAAAAAAAAAACATGACATCTAGATCATGTCATAAAATGTTTTACAACTTGCAGGCACTCAACTTCTGTTGATCTTGTCACTCTTTCTTTTTCTGACTCTCTGGCAGATGTCTCATTTTTGGTCTCGGCTACTTGAAATAGTGTAGTTCATTTTCAAGATGTTTTAGATTTACATCATTTTATCAGAAGCTACTATTTAAAATAGTGTGGACTTATCAAAAAAATCTGTTCTGTCACTTTCATCTCATGTTATTTAATACTCCCTGTAATAAATAGCTAAAGTAATGGAAAGTTTTGGACAGTAAATTCCCTGATTTACATTCTGGAAAGTAAAACATTTTCCTTTGGAATCATTAATTTTCCCCCACCCTATATTCTGAGTTATCCATACATCTGTGGAAAAACACAAAATTAACCACAAATTTCTTTTTTGAAAGCAATTAGCAGATGCTTATTAAAATGTATAAATTTACATATTTATTCTCCCTGTCCCCAAACACTGAAAACTGAAGTACTTGAATGCAATAAACACTCTCCATAGGTATTTTATATGTGTTCAAGGGTTAACTTCAGGTCAGAATTGTATACATTGTCAATATTCTTTATATATTTTTATTTATTTATAATTTCTAAATTGATTTTAAATTTCCTGATTTTCAAAGCTGTATTGTTTCATTTTTACCTGATTTTAATTTATACTATCTTAATATATTCTGCAGAATATATAAACAAATAAACTATATTGACCCTCAGTTCAGTTCAGTTCAGTCGCTCAGTCGTGTCTGACTCTTTGCGACCCCATGAATCATAGCACGCCAGGCCTCCCTGTCCATCACCAACTCCCAGAGTTCACTCAGACTCACGTCCATCGAGTCAGTGGTGCCATCCAGCCATCTCATCCTCTGTTGTCCCCTTCTCCTCCTACCCCCAATCCCTCCCAGCATCAGGGTCTTTTCTAATGAGTCAACTCTTCACATGAGGTGGCCAAAGTACTGGAGTTTCAGCTTTAGCATCATTCCTTCCAAAGAAATCCCAGGGCTGATCTCCTTCAGAATGGACTGGTTGTATCTCCTTGCAGTCCAAGGGAGTCTCAAGAGTCTTCTCCAACAGTCATGCAAATAATTAAAGAACAGGATTTCGCATGAAATCTCTGGTACATAAAACCTATAGGAAAATGGTGAACTTTTTCAAATCCAATTACACAAAATTTTTTGTTTGCAGGTTTAAAATCTTTGTTTTCTTGTAACATGACTCAAAACTTGTAGAGAATTTGGTTAAAGGAGTGAAATATATAGCTGAAGTCAGGAGCCTTTGATTAAGCTACAGTCTGGGTAGGCTGTTGAACAAGTTTATATGCCAATCATTTCTCCCTTTCATTAGAATATAGCACCCTATTATGGGTTTCAGAACCTCTGTTCCTTCACAACCATTACTTTGGGTTCCATTTGAAACTTTCCTTTTTCTCTGGCCACTATTGATTTGTCTGGAGTGGGCAGTGACGTCAAGGTGAATCCATCACAGTAATTCCTCACAATTTTTTCTTTTTTTAACTAAAATTAGAAATAGAGTCCTTCTATAACAGAGGCACTTATGATATTCAGGAAATGTTGGTCAGCATGTTTTCTGTCAAGTGGAAAAGGAAGAGGCAGTAAGAGCAAAAGAATTTGTCTAGAAAGAAGCAAATGAGTTAGAAAGAGAAAGGGTGAGAGAGAGAGAGATGCATCAAGAAATGTGTCAAATGCCTTACTGAGATCTTACTTTCTTGGCTTGTTCAGGTCAATAAACGTTCAGTTCTTTGTTCTAAATCTAATCACAGATGCATTCTAATTACATCCATTCAAGATTCTTAAATAGTACTGAAGTTTCAGTTCAGTTCAGTTCAGTCACTCAGTCATGTCCACCTCCTTGTGACCCATGGACTGCAGCACACCAGGCCTCCCTGTCCATCACCAACTCCCGGAATCCAGCCAAACTCATATCCATTGAGTTGGTGGTGCCATCCAACCATCTCATCCTCTATCATCCCCTCCTCCTCCTGCCTTCAAACTTTCCTAGCATCAAGGTCTTTTTAAATGAGTCATCTCTTTGCATCAGGTGGCCAAAGTATTGGAGTTTAGGCTTCAACATCAGACTCTTGAGAGTCCCTTGGACTACAAGGAGATCCAACCAGTACATCCTAAAGGAGATCAGTCCTGGGTGTTCATTGGAAGGACTGATGTTGAAGCTGAAACTCCAATACTTTGGCCACCTGATACAAAAAGCTGACTCATTTGAAAAGACCCTGATGCTGGGAAAGATTGAGGGCAGGAGGAGAAGGGGAGGACAGAGGATGAGATGGTTGGATGGCATCATTGACTCAATGGACATGGGTTTGGGTGGATTCCGGGAGTTGGTAATGGACAGGGAGGCCTGGCATGCTGCGGTTCATGAGGTCGCAAAGAGTTGGACATGACTGAGTGACTGAACTGAACTGATACTTCAATAAAAATAAAAGTTTGTAGAAATTAAATAATCCTTAATTGTGCATGGAACTCCAAAAAATCTTGAATAACCAAAGCAATCCTTAGAAACAAGAAACTAGTTGGAGACATCACGCTTTCTGATATTAACTATATTATAAACTATAGTATAAAAACAGAATGGTATTGTTATAAAACAGACATAAATGCAACAAAATAAACCCATATGTTTGTTGTCAAGTAATTTATGAGAAAGATGAAAATGAAATGGGGAATGGAACGTCTCTTTAATAAATGGTGTTGGAAAAACTGTTCAGCCACCTGTAAAATAATGAAATTAAATCATTATTTTATGGGCTTCTTTGATGACTCAGATGGTAAAGAATATGCCTACAATATGGGAGACCCAGGTTCAGCCTCTGGGTCAGGAAGATCCCCCATATAAGGGAATGGCAACCCACTTCAGTATTCTTGCCTGTAGAAGTCCATGGACAGAGGAGCCTGATAGACTACAGTCATGTCCACAAGGAGTCAGACACGATTGAGGGACTGACACATATACACACACAGGAAAGTTACTTGAAAATGGATTAAAGATTTGAATGGAAGACTTAGAACTTCTAAACTAGAGGAAAAATAGGCTATAAGCTCTCTGACAATGGATGCTTTAAAAACACTGAGCGAGCCCTGTGGTTCTCCTCTCTCTTGCCCGGAGCTCGCAGGAGCAGACTGGAGAGGCTCGTGGCCTGGTGGGAAGAGGGCACAGAACCGCGGGGACACTCCCAGCCTCCGGGGACAGCTGGAGACTGTCCGACCGAAGCGTTAAAATGGCCTTTCCCTTGTTCTGTGTACCATCTGCCACTGGGTGCAGTGAAGCATCTGAGGAGCCGTGGCAAGCCAGCCGCCGTACGGGCGTGATTCGGAGAAACGTAACAGACTAGAGATGTGTCATGACGCCACTCATTAACTCTTTTATTTCTGTAGCAGAATCATTTTTTTAAAGTGTGGTTTTAATGTGTATGTGTTTCAGTGGTGGGAAAACTTGAAAATTCCAAGATCCTTATTATTTCCCTATTTGAGAGGCTGGTTAAGTAGGGTGTGTGTGGAGGGGTGTGTGCATGTGAAGTATTTATTACACTATTCTGAAAGAGTAATTGTCTCTCATGTGGATATGCATTAGGTGCAGCCACAGCGTATGTTTCCATTTGGTGAGGAAGGTAGGATCCATAAAACTCAGGCCTTAACCAGTAGGTTGGATGACAAGACCAATTGAAATGTCATGAAATGTCTTTGTTGCTCTTGTTATTTCTGTCTTGAATTCATTGTCTCGTTCTTTAATGATTATTAAAATCTTGTGCCTGAAAAAAAAAAAACAAACAATAAGATAAGACAAAAAGAAAATAAAAATAAACAAGTGGGACTATATAAAACTAAAAAATTTTTCCAGGAAATGAAGTCATTGATAAAAATGAAAAGGCAACCTAATCAATGGAAAATTATTTGTACATCATAAAAGAGGTTAATATCTAAAATACATAAATAACTCATGCAACTCAATACCAAAAACCAAACAATGCCATTTAAAATGGCAGAGGATCTGAACAGATATTATTATTTTTTTTAAACAGAGGACATACAGATAGAGAAGCGATAACATCACTAACCAACAGGGAAATGGAAATCAAAACCACAATGAAATATTACCTCACAGTTCTTGGTATCAGTTCAGTTCAGTTCAGTTCAGTCACTCAGTCGTGTCTGACTCTTTGCGACCCCATGAATCGCAGCACGCCAGGTCTCCCTGTCCATCACCAACTCCTGGAGTTCACTCAGACTCACGTCCATCCAGTCAGTGATGCCATCCAGCCATCTCATCCTCTGTTGTCCCCTTCTCCTCCTGCCCCCAATCCCTCCCAGCATTAGGGTCTTTTCCAATGAGTCAACTCTTCACATGAAGTGACCAAAGTACTGGAGTTGGAGCTTTAGCATCATTCCCTCCAGAGAAATCCCAGGGCTGATCTCCTTCAGAATGGACTGGTTGGATCTCCTTGCAGTCCAAGTGACTCTCAAGAATCTTCTCCAACACCACAGTTCAAAAGCATGAATTCTTCAGCACTCAGCCTTCTTCACAGTCCAACTCTCACATCCATACATGACCACAGGAAAAACCATAGCCTTGACTAGATGGGCCTTTGTTGGCAAAGTAGTGTCTCTGCTTTTGAATATACTATCTAGGTTGGTCATAACTTTCCTTCCAAGGAGTAAGCGTCTTTTAATTTCATGGCTGCAGTCCATCTGCCAGTGATTTTGGAGCCCCAAAAAATAAAGTCTGACACTGTTTCCACCGTTTCCCCATCTATTTCCCATGAAGTGATGGGACAAGAGGCCATGATCTTTGTTTTCTGAATGTTGAGATTTAAGCCAACTTTTTCACTCTCCACTTTCACTTTCATCAAGAGGCTTTTTAGTTCCTCTTCACTTTCTGCCATAAGGGTGGTGTCATCTGCATATCTGAGGTTATTGATATTTCTCCCAGCAATCTTGATTCCAGCTTGTGATTCTTCCAACCCAGCATTTCTCATGATGTACTCTGCATATAAGTTAAATAAACAGGGTGACAATATACAGCCTTGACGTACTCCTTTTCCTATTTGGAACCAGCCTGTTGTTCCATGTCCAGTTCTAACTATTGCTTCCTGACCTGTATCCAGATTTCTCAAGAGGCAGGTCAGGTGGTCTGGTATTCCCATCTCTTTCAGAATTTCCCACAGTTTATTGTGATCAACACAGTCAAAGGCTTTGGCATAGTCAATAAAGCAGAAATAGATGTTTTTTCTGGAACTCTCTTGCTTTTTCTTGGTATAACTGTGATCAAAAAGACAGGAAATAAGTGTTAGCAAGAATGTGGAAGAAAGAAGCAGGTGATCTGCTTGTAGGAATGTAAATTCATATAGCTACTATGGAAAAGAGTAGACATTCTTCCAGAAATTTAAAAAAAAAAAAAAAGAGCTACCATATAATTTAGCAATCTCACTTTTGGATATCTCAAGGAAAGTAAACCATTAATTCGAAAAAATATATACACCCTCATGTCCATTACATCATTGGCAAATAAATAGCCAAACTATAAAAGGCAATTTAACTGCCCACCAATGGATGAATGAAGAAAATGTGGCATAAAAATAATACATTATTTATATGGGGATTATTGTACATCCAGAAAAACAAAGGAAACATTACCATTTGCAACAGCACAATGCCCTCATTCTCCATCCATGTTCAATGATATAAGACAGTGGAAGATAAATACTGTGTGACCTTACTTATATGTGGAATCTAAAACAATAAAATCACAAAACTGAGCTCACACATACAAGAACATATTGGTATTTGCCATAAGCCAGGGGTAGGGAGTAGATGAAATGAGTGAAGCTAGTCAAAGTTACGAACTTCCAGTTACAAAATAAATAAATCCTGAGGATGTAATGTACAGCACAGTGACTATAGTTAAAATATTGAATTGTATATTTAAAAATTGCTGAGAGTAGATTTTAAAAGTCATCATCACAAAAAACAAACATAATTATGTATGGTGATGGATTTTAACTAGACTCATTTTGGTTATCTTTTCATGGTATATAGAAATATCAAATCATTATACTGAACACCTGAAATTGACATAATGTTATATGTCAATTTTATCCCCCCCCCAAAATCTTTGGAAGTTAGAAAGTCTTTGATCTATGTTTATCCTATTTTAGATCTTCTCAGAATATGGGAGAACTTGTCTCATTTGGGCTTTGGAAGAGTTGACCTAACCTGGCTCCCTTTACGAAAGGTGTAGAGACCAGAAGAGTCACTGACTCTCCTTCGGTAGATCATGGTTACTAGGAGACTAAGCTCTACTCTTAGCTGAGTTATGTCTTTTCTGCAAACCAAATGGGCCACTAGCTCGAATTCATCTATCCAACTTTTTCACAAACAAGATATAAAAGTGCACATCAAAGGACAGTTTGAGTAGCAGAAATCAAGTTTTAGTTTTGAAGTGAACTGCAGTTCTGGATTCTAGCTTGAGGTTCATTTACTGAATAAATGATAAAACTCTGCCACATAAGCTCTAGGACTGGAGCTCTGTTTCTGGTTAGGTAAATGGTATCTTTGATAATGTTATATATTACAAACCTAAACCAGATTTTTTAGCCCAGGCATTTTGGTGGAAGTTTCTGTCAGATAAATTTTTTAAAAGTTTAAGATGTTATTTGAATATATCGCTGCCTTTGAATGCCTGGTCAGTGGTAACTTCACCGTGGCAGGTTTCCTATTTTATTAAAAGGGAAAGAGGTTTATTATTATCTAACCTCACAGAGAGTAAAAAAACAGGAGGAGTGTAGCTAATGGTTAAGGTTGACATCTGATCAGGATCAACTGCAGAAATAACAAACACAGGTGGATAGGATAATGTTTAAGTCCAGTCCATTGGGAGGGCTGTAACCATGGTTCAGCGGAGTAGTATGAGAGACCTGTTCTACAGCTATGTTCCAACTTGCTCCCAAAGAGCATCTAGAAGTGGACAGATATATCCACTGGCTGGATTTTTCATGTCTTATCTTTATACTGAAAGTAGAACAGATGTATTCTTTTTGACATCAACAGACTTTCATACACAGAAGAACTGAAATTTTAGCACATGGCCTCATTGAAAATCAATGCACCTGCCATAGAGAAGATATAAATGAATATGCTCTCTTTAACAATAGAAGGTAAAAGGTGAGAAGAATTAAAGGCAAAATTTAGTAGATATACATCATTCTGAATTTCTTTTTATGAAAGTACTATTTTTATTTCCTATAATTTCATGTTTGGGTCACATTTGTAGAATCAGTTCTCTTCATACTGGGTTCAGATTTATAGGATTTTGTTAAAATACACATCTTTGTCTCTGGTTAGAGTTTCAGTAACAATTTGTAACTGTGACTATAGGCAGAGAAAATTTATGGTGCTCTGCTTGTGGAATGCTTTACTTATGTATACAGTGTGTCTTGCTAAACTGAAGAGAACCTTGAAGATATTCTGTATATCTCTGATGACTTCTTTAGCTACCTTTTGAAAAACTCTTATGCTAACTAAATCTTTTGTGGAAATAATCATCAACAATATGTATAGAATACTCTCTGTATTGATTGATGGTTAGACTTGATTATTGCTTAGTTGCTAAGTCATGTCCGATTCTTTTGTGATCCCATGGATGGTAGCTCACTAGATTCCTTTGTTCATGTAATTTCCCAGGCAAGAATAGTAGAGTAAGTTGTCATTTTCTTCTCTAGGGGATCTTCCTGACCCAGGGATCAAACCCACATCTCCTGAATTGGCAGATAGATTCTTTACTTCTGAGTCACCAGGGAAGCCCAGACTTGTTTATATGAGTAACTAAATTAATCTAAATGATGTAATAAAATACACCAGTAGTCTTATGTCTTCCTCTACAAGTGTTTCATACTTATGAAAATTCTAAAATATTTAAAAAGTTTACCATTTTTTGTTTGTTTATGGATAATAATTGATCTTGATTTCAGATATCACTGGCCAAATCAAGGAAAATAGGTTTGGTGGGCCCGATTTCTGTAAGCTCAATGCAGGCTTTTCTTCTAGCTGTGGCGCTGATATTTCACATAGTCTTGTAAACTGCTATAGCTAAGCAGAATTATGATCTTATTTGGACACATCTGACTTTGCCATTTTTGTGTGGACATGGCTTTGGCCAATAGCGATTTGATTTTAAATGGAGTCTGACAAAAGGTAAAATGTGAAATACAAGTAGACTCAGCGAATTAGTGGCACCCCATTGCTTTTCCTGTCAGGTTTGTAGTGTGACCTGCTTCAAGGGGCAGAAAACTAAAATGGAAGAAAGGTCTGAGAATTCAGAAGGCTCAGTGAGAAAATGCTGCTGCTAAAAGATAAAATGACCTTTACAGATTTTACTTATGGTTTTTGAACTGTTTTAGGAGTTACATTTTGAGAGAAGTAGCATGAATATTCTTATATCTAGCCTTGCTATAGGACATTTTAGTTAAATTTAATGCTAAGGTTAATTAGGGAAGAAGGCACAGGAAAATCCATTTGTATTATAAAGAATGAACTGTTGAGTGCAAAAGGATAGGGGTAAGGAAGAGAAATTATTTTGTATTATTTTGGGGTTTTGCTTTTGTTGTTGTTTCCTGTAAAGATTTCTCTGTTTCATGATCTATAAAGTTATTCCATTATATACTATTTCATATTGTCTAGGTCAACAAGAAAAACTGTTCTTTCAAAAGTCAGTTGATGGGGAAAAAAAAAATGTGTTCTGTCCAAAAAGTAGAAGACCTATCTTTTTTCTCCTAACCTGGTAAGTTTCTATTTGTGGGTAGCAGTTCTTGTATTACACTGTACTAGCTGCTAGATTCTTCAGAGTAAAATATGAGAATGGAGCAAAAGATAATTCCAATGAGAAAACAAATCAATTAACGTTAATTTTTTTTTTTTTTTAATTTTTGCAACTGTCTCTGATAATAAACACATCACTCTTGTTGAAGGAGAAAAGAATAGGGAGATTTTCCAACCCTTTTTGTTCTAAAGTCTTCTAATTTATTAAAAGGAAATAATGAAACCATCTTATTCTGAAGCGACAACGTGTTTTGTTTTGTTTTAAGTACGTCATCACTGTATTTTAAATTACACAACCCTGAACTCACCTGTGCTTTACCTTGCTTCTCCAGGCCCTATCCAGTCTTTAGCTATAAGGTAAATTTTTCTTTCTCTGAAACTTCCTTCTCTGAATTCCTTAGTAAGCACATTCCATTTAAAAATAAGCATAATTAGCATTAGCTTATATGTTTGTTTTTATCTTAGTCATTTCAAATCTAGGTCTTTTCCTTCAGTGCCACTGTAACTAGCCCTTAGAGGGCAGAGTTCAAGGCTTAAGTGGGGGGTTATGCTAAATTTCAGGTGATCCCCCAGAAGGTATTTCCCCAGAAGATCTCAGAATATTGCTGACTTTTAATCTCTCAAGTAATATTTCTTTCTCTTAAAATAGTCACTCTGATGGAAATATGGAAAATTAATTCTGTTAATTCATTAAGTGCTTTGCAATATGGATGTATTAAAATATTTTAAAATAATATTGGGGGTACCTAGGAGAAGACAGGCCCTGAGCACTTTAAGACACTGGACAAAATGTAGTAATTGTAGGAAGGAACAGAAATTTAGTGGCTTCTTCCAGTTTCCCTCAGAATTAAACATAAACTTCTGGTGTTGACCATGATGTATACGACTGGACTCGGTGGAAAACATGCAAATATCTTGTATCTTGTTTATTTTTTTAAGAATAAAAGCACATTGAATATATAATTAAAAATCAATATTTTATGGCAGATATATTTTTCCAATGTTAAGTATCTAATGGAGCTTCTGTATTTCAGGAAGTAGAAATTGTACATTTTAAAAAATTGATGTCAAATTATTAAATAACTTGGATTTTACTTTCTAAAGTTTATTTTTTTTAATTTGATGACATTTAAAGTGAGGTTACAGCAAAGTAAAGTAATATATAGAAATAAATAATGAGAATATTTATGAAACTGATATTTAGGACTAGTTTATGAAAAAGTCAGTTGAATTACTGGCCTAGAACTCCACTACTAAAAAAAAAAATGATAAAGAAACAACTCTCAGAATGGGATAGAATATTTGCAAATGAAGCAAATGACAAGGGATTAATCTCTAAAATATACAATCAGCTCATGCAGCTCAATAGCGCCTCCTCCAAAAAAAAATCCAGTCAAAAGTAAGCAAAAGACCTAAACTGACTTTTCTCCAAAGAAGATATACAGATGGCCAAGAGGCACATGACAAGATGCTCAACATCACTAATGTAATATTTAGTGATGCTGAGGAATGCAAATCAAAAATACAGTGAGGTACCACCTCACACCAGTCAGAATCACTTCAGTTCAGTTGCTCAGTAGTGTCTGACTCTTTGTGACCCTATGGACTGCAGCCCGTCAGGCTTCCCTGTCCATCACCAACTTCCAGAGTTTACTCAAACTCATGTCCATTAAGTCAGTGATGCCATCCAACCATCTCATCCTCTGTCATCCCCTTCTCTTCCCACCTTTAATCTTTCCCAGCATCAGGGTCTTTTCCAATGAGTCAGTTCTTTGCCTCAGGTGGCCAAAGTAATGGAGTTTCATCTTCAGCATCAGTACTTGCAATGAATATTCTGGGCTGATTTCCTTTAGGATGGACTTGTTGGATCTCCTTGCAGTCCAAGGGACTCTCAAGAGTCTTCTACAACACCATGGTTCAAAAGCATCAATTCTTCAGTGCTCAGATTTCTTTATAGTCCAACTCTCACATACATACATGACTACTGGAAAAACAAAAGCTTTGATTATATGGACCTTTGTTGGCAAAGTAATGTCTGTGCTTTTTAATATGCTGTCTAGGTTGGTTATAACATTTCTTCCAAGTAGCAAGCGTCTTTTAATTTCGTGGCTGCAGTCACCATCTGCAGTGATTTTGGAGCCCCCCAAAATA
Organism: Bos taurus; assembly: GCF_002263795.3. Taxonomy (NCBI): domain Eukaryota; kingdom Metazoa; phylum Chordata; class Mammalia; order Artiodactyla; family Bovidae; genus Bos; species Bos taurus. The sequence goes on from NC_037328.1 coordinate 34,436,250, forward strand.
GTCTTTCACTGTTTCCATTGTTTCAGCATGTATTGCCATGAAGGCCGTGATCTTAACTTTCTGAATGATAAGCTTTAAGCCAACTTTTTCAATCTCCTCTTTCACTTTCAACAAGCAGCTCTTTAGTTTTTTTTCGCTTCTTGCCCTAAAGGTGGTGTCATCTGCATATCTAAATTTATTGATATTTCTCCCAGCAACACTGATTCCAGCTTGTGCTTCATCCAGCCCAGCATTTCGCATGATGTACTCTGCATATAAGTTAAATAAGCAGAGTGACAATATACACAGCCTTGACATACTTCTTTCCCAGTATGGAACCAGTTCCATGTCCAGTTCTAACTGTTGCTTCTTGACCTGCATACAGATTTTTCAGGAGGCAGGTCAGGTGGTCTGGTATTGTCATCTATCTAAGAACTCTCCACAGTTTGTTGTAATCCACACAGTCAAAGGCTTTGGTGTAGTCAGTAAAGCAGAGTAGATGTTTTCTGGGAACTCTCTTGCTTTTTTGATGATACAACAAATGTTGGCAATTTGATCTCTGGGTTCCTCTGCCTTTTCTAAATCCAGATTGAACATCTGGAAGTTATTGGTCCACAGACACTATTGAAGCCTGGCTTGGAGAATTTTGAGCATTATTTTGCTAGCATGTGTGATGAGTGCAAATGTGTGGTAGTTTGAACATTCTTTGGCAATGCCTTTCTTTGGGATTGGAATGAAAACCGGCCTTTTGCAGTCCTGTGGCCACTGCTGAGTTTTCTTAATTTGCTGGTATATGGAGTGCAGCATCATCTTTTAGGGTTTGAAATAGCTCACCTGGAATTCCATTGCCTCCACTAGCTTTGTTCATAGTGATGTTTCCTGAGGCCCACTTGACTTCACATTCCAGAATGTCTTGATCTCAGTGAGTGATCACACCATCGTGGTTATCTGGGTCGTGAAGATCTTTTTTGTATACTTCTTCTGTGTATTCTTGACACCTCTTCTTAATATCTTCTGCTTCTGTTAAGTCCAACCATTTCTGTCCTTTATTGAGCCCATATTTGCATAAAATTTTCCCTTGGTATCTCCAGTTTTCTTGACGAGATCTCTAGTCTTTCCCATTTTATTGTTTTGATGAAGGCTATCTTATCTCTCTTTGCTATTCTTTGGAACTCTGAATTCAAATGGGTATATCTATTATTTTTTCCTTTGCCTTTCACTTCTCTTCTTTTCTCAGCAATTTATAAGGCCTTCTCAGACAACCGTTTTCCTTTTTTACATTTCTTTTTCTTGGGGATGGAGGATCTTAGATAGATGGCAAGTTATTAGATAGATGGCAATACCAGACCACCTGAGGATCTTTCTTGAGGATCTTTCTTGAGGATCACTGCCTCTTGTACAATGTCATGAACCTCTGTCCATAGTTCTTCTGGCACTCTGTTTATCAGATCTAGTCCCTTGAATCTATTTGTCACTTCCACTGTATAATCAAAAGGGATTTGAATTAGGTCATACCTGAATGGTCTAGTGGTTTTCCCTACTTTCTTCAATTTAAGTTTTAATTTGGCAATAAGGAACTCATGGTCTGAATGGCCATCATCAAAAAATATACAAACAATAAATGCTGGAGAGGGTGTGGAGAAAAGCAAACCTTCTTACACTGTTGGTGGAAATATAAATTGATACAGCCACGGATGAGTATGGAGGTTCCTTAAAAAAGTAAAAATACAGCGATCATATAATCCTGAAATCCCACTCCTAGGCATATATCTGAAGAAAGCCATAGTTCCAAAAATACATGCACCCCAGTGTTCATTATAGCACTATTTACAATAGTCAGGACATGAAAGAAACCTAAATGTCCATCAATAGAGGAATATATAAAGAAGTTGTAGTACACACATGGAATGGAATATTAATCAGCCATAAAAAGGATGAAATTGTGCCATTTGCAGAGATGTGGGTGGACCTAGAGACTGCCATACAGAGTAAAGTAAGTCAGAAAGCAAAACAAGTATCATATATATATATATGCTTCCCTGGTGGCTCAGACTGTAAAATATCCACCTGCAATGCAGGAGACCTGGGTTCAATCCCTGGGTTGGGAAGATCCTCTGGAGGAGGGCACAACAACCCACTCCAGATTTCCTGGCTGGAGAATCCCCATGGACAGAGGTGGCTGGCAGGCCACAGGTCATGGGGCTGCAGACTCGGACACAACTGAGTGACTAAGCAGAGCATACAGCATATATATGTGTGTATGTGTGTATAATCTAAACAAATAGTACAGATGAATTTCATTCAAAGCTGAAATAGAGACTCAGATATAAAGAACAAATGTATGGACATCAGGACAGGGGGAAGTGGTGGTAGGGTCGATTAGGAGACTGTGATTGTGTATGTGTGTATCACTGTTAATATCATGTATCATAATATACATTGATTATGTATTATGTATCAATATATATTATCATATATTATGTATATATGAAATATATGTCATTTCATCTTATATATATATAATATATATACACTGTTGATATTATATATAAAATAGATAACTAGTAAGAACTTACTGTATAGCATAAGGGAAAAAGGGCATATCTGTTTGTAACACATATAGCAACCTTAAAAATGCACTCCAATATACATCAGATGCAGGAAAGTAATGTTTGATTCCACTCATATGGATGCCTAGAATAGTGAAATTTATAGAGTCAGAAAATACATTGGTATATGCTGGGTACAGGAAGGGAGAGTGAAGAGTTAGTGTTTAACAGGGACAGAGCTTCAGTTTAGGAGGTAAACAATTTGGGAGATGGGCAATGAAAGTTGCACAACAATGTTAACATCCTTAGTGTACAGTTAAACATGGTTAAAGCAGCATGTTTTATATTATGTGACTTTTAAATTGTGACCACAATAAAAATATTTTAAAAAATTGAGCAAGATGAAGATAATCTACTATAAAAGGTTAGTTACTTTATAAGAGTTCTTTACCTCAACCTGCTTTAGGAAAACTTGACTTGCCTTAGGGAGTAGTGTTATCACAGGACTTACCTGGTAGCTGAGACAGTAAAGAATCTGCCTGCAATGTGGGAGAATCAGGTTTGATCCCTGGGTTGGGAAGATACCCTGGAGAAGGGGATGGCAACCCACTGTAGTATTCTTGCCTGGAGAATTCCAGGCTCCAGAGGAGCCTGGTAGGCTCCAGTTCAACCCAAATCATCTTTGTCTTAGTGACTGCTTTTATCCTAAGACATGAAAAAAGGCACAAGTGATATCGAAATCTCATACTCAAACTTCAAATGCACTTAAGAATTGTACTTAGAATGGAATTTGATGACTTAAAAAACTGATACACTAACTGTGATATTTGTCATATTCTATTATTAACTTTTGTGCTCTCACTGTGTGATAACATTAATGTCAGACTCACCAACACGTAAAGACGTTGACTATATTGCTATGTTCTCAATTGTGCTCATTTCCTTTTCATATAGGGAGAAAAGATAAGTAGAAGCTCTGTGCCTTGGGGTAGAGCTCCTCTCCTTCCTCCTTGAGCAAGGAACATGGCTAAGTGAATATAGAGGAGTGGGTATGTCAGAGAATTAGGAAAATGACTCTTCTACTTCCAAGTTTTCTTCTATGGACACATTTGGTAGAGCTTCTTTGCTGTTTTTCTCTGGTATCCTGAATGTTGAGAGTCTGTTATAACAATGGTGATAATACCTGACAACACATTGATGACCATGTGGCAAATGTCTCTTTCAAAATGCTTAATGAATGAACAGCAAAGAAATGCATTGCATCTATACTCAAGACATTTAGAGTTTTAATATTTTTCAGAGCTCATCTATTCTATAAACAATCATATTTGTACATAAAGGATATGTTTACTAAGATTAGGTTGTTGTGCCATCTAAGATGTAAACTATAATAGTTTAAAATGAATAATTTAGCTTTTTTCTGTTTCCTAGCTGTATACAATTCTAAACTGTATAGTTATCCTACTTTCTACTCATTTAAAATTGTTTTGATTTCATTCAATTTACCTTTGTGACAAAATCAAACATTAATATGGATCAAATGCCTGTTACATGAGAAAAAGTTTTTACCTTCAAAGGTCATTCACTGATGTATGTTGAATTTATAGGTTAGGAGTGGTCAGAGAAACATTGTTAATAAAGGATTCTTTCATCTCATGAGTAACATCTATTTAGAGTATATAAATGTTCATGTGTTATTAGATACATTTTTAATCCTTTACCAGGCTTAATATTTTATTTTAATATAATAACATTTTTAGGGATTATATTTAAAAGTAGTAATAATGACATTTGGTAAACTTTCAACTGTTATTGTGGCTTCCCCTGTGGCTCACTTGGTAACAAATCTTCCTGTAGTGTGGGAGACCTGGGTTCAATCCCTGGATTGGGAAGATTCTCTGGAGAAAGGAAAGGCTACCCACTCTAGCATTCTGGCCTGGAGAATTCCATGGACTGTAATAGTTCATGGGGTTGCAAAGAATTGGACATGACTGAGTGACTTTCTCTTTCACTTTTCACTTTCAAACTGTTATTACAAAGTCTGTGGCTATTTCCTTTCTAACCAGTTTTTTTTTTTTTTCCCACCATATGGAATGTAAAACAAAAATGTCATACTTAAATTTGTCTTTTCTCAAGGTCTCAAGAGAAGTAGGTTGACTAAGTTGACATAAGAAATAGTATTTATTTCTTCTCTTTGATATATCACATTAAGTTTATCAAAGAGTGAATCATTTACAGAGTGACTGTCAATTTGATGGTGTAACAAGTTCATTTCCCTTTTAATAAATACCTGAATTACATTTAGTTATTTTTATTCACCACAGGTTATTTAGTGCCTGAAATTAGTTATGTGGGCTCTTCAGATGCAATTGAACACTTTAGTAGTTCATATGCAGTTGAAGATTAGAATACAGGGAAATCCCTATAGGAGCATGATTCATTCCACTCTGTTCAGGAAACTATAGGAGCGCTTTGATTTCTGAGTCCAACAATCCTTTAAACTATTTAATTTTGAAGAACTGCAAACTAACTATATATGTGACTAATCAGATTTTTGTAGTTTCTTCTCTGATATGACAAGAATAGAATCAGCAGCTCCTTATTTTGTGCTGAAAGGGATAATAAAAAATAAAATTAGTCATGGCATTTCACAGCATATTCATTTTTCCTGGTTGTTTATAAATTTGATGTGTATAAAGACATTACATTAATATATTTGTAGATAAATATGAACACAAAGAAGAACTATAAAAAATACACAGAACAACTATACAAAAAAGATCTTAAAGACCCAGATTAGCCCAATGAAGTGATGAGTCACCTAGAGTCAGACATCCTGGAATGTGAAGTCAAGTGGGCCTTAGGAAGTATCACTATGAACAAAGCTAGTGGAGGTGATGAAATTGCAGCTGAGCTATTTCAAATCCCAAAAGGTGATGCTGTTAACATGCTGCAAATATGCCAGCAAATCAGGAAAACTCAGCAGTGGCCACAGGACTGGAAAAAGCCAGTTTTCATTCCAATCCCAAAGAAAGGCAATGCCAAAGAATGTTCAAACTACTGCAGAAATTGCACTCATCTCACACACTAGCAAAGCAATGCTCAAAATTCTCCAAGCTAGGCTTCAATAGGATGATAATCAAAAAATTCCAGATATTCAAGCTGGATTTAGAGAAAGCAGAAGAACCAGAGATTAAATTGCCAACATATGTTGAATCATAGAAAAAACAAGAGAATTCCAAAAAAACATATACTTCTGCTTCAGTCTCACTGACTACACTAGAGTCTTTGCTGTGGGTCACAACAAACTAAGGAAAATTCTTAAAGAGGTAGGAATATCAGATCACCTTACCTGCCTGAGAAATCTGTATGCAGGTCAAGAAACAACAGTTAGAACAGGACATGGAACAACAGACTGGTTCCAAATTGGGAAAGGAGTACATCAAGGCTGTATATTGTCACCTTGCTTATTTAACTTACATGAAAAGTACATCATGGAAAATTGAGCTGGATAAAGCACAAGTTGGAATCAAGTTTGCTGAGAGAAATATCAATAATCTCAGATATTCAGATGACACAACCCTTATGGTAGAAAGTAAAGAGGAACTGAAGAATATTTTGATGAAAGTGAAAGAGGAGAGTGAAAAGTTGGCTTAAAAGTCAAAATTCAAAAAACGAAGATCATGGCATCTGATCCCATCAGTTCATGGCAAATACATGCTGAAACAATGGAAACAGTGACAGACTTTATTTTCTTTGGCTCCAAAATCACTGCTGATGGTGACTGCAGCCATGAAACTAAAAGATGTTTGCTCCTTGGAAGAAAATCTATGACCAACCTAGACAGCATATTAAAAATCAAAGACATTACTTTGCCAACAAATGTCAGTCTCATCAAAGCTTTAGTTTTTCCAGTAGTCATGTATGGATGTGAAAGTTGGACTATAAAAAAAGCTGAGCACTGAAGAATTAATGCTATTAAACTGTGGTGTTGGAGAAGACTCCTGAGAGTCCTTGGACTGCAAAGAGATCAAACCAGTCAACCTTAAAGAAAATCAGTCCTGAATATTCTTGGAAGGATTCATGCTGAAGCTGAAGCTCCAATACTTTGGCCACCTGAGGCGAAGAACTGACTCATTTGAAGACCCTGATGCTGGGAAAGATTGAAGGCAGGAGGAGAAGGGGACAATGGAGGGTGAAACGGTAGGATGGCATCAGCGGCTCCATGGACATGAGTTTGAGCAAGCTCCAGGAGTTGGTTATGGACAGGTGTGCTGCAGTCCATGGGATCGCAAAGAGTCGGACATGAGCAACTGAACTGAACTGAACTGAACTGAATAGACTGTCATTTTTCTAATTATAATGCCTAAGAGTGTGGTGTTCATCTCTCAAGATGTTCCCTGTTTTTGGCTCTGAAGAAGGAAGCAGCCTTGTTGGGAAACCCATATAAAGAGGTATTAAGGATAGACTCTAGCCAATCAGCAGTCAGAAATTGAGGATCTGAATCCAAAATCTCACAAGGAATTCAGTGCAGGCAATTACAAGTGTTTGAAAGCAGATCCTTCACAACAAGCCTCAGGTGAGACCCCAGTCTAATGGAAATCTTAATAGCAGCTTTTTGAGACCCTGAATCAGAGCACTCAGCTTCTCTATGCCCTGGCTCTTGAGCTACACAAACCGAAATGAATTGTTTTAGTCCACTGCTGCTGCTAAGTTGCTTCAGTCCTGTCCGACTCTGTGTGACCCCATAGACGGAAGCCCACCAGACTTCCCTGTCCTTGGGATTCTCCAGGCAAGAACACTGGAGTGGGTTGCCATTTCCTTCTCCAATGCATGAAAGTGAAAGTGAAAGGGAAGTGGCTCAGTAGTGTCTGACTCTTAGTGACCCCATGGACTACAGCCTACCAGGCTCCTCCATCCATGGGATTTTCCAGGCAAGAGTACTGGAGTGGGGTGTCGTTGCCTTCTCCTTTAGTCCACTAAGTTTGTAGTAATACTGTTATGTAACAATAAATAATTAATAAACTTTGTCTTCTCTCATGGACATTTTTCTTCTTACAATTTATCCATTCATCAGACAAGTGATTTTTTTTAGCAAGTTATTACCAAATGATCTTAATTATTATATTTACAAATGTCTTTATTCATTGAATACTTGAGTCCCTTTTTTGTACTAAATCATACTTTAAGACTAAAGATCCAACTATGAATGTCTATATCCCTCAAAATATTTGCCTACAGAGGAGCCTGGTGGGCTGCCCTCTATGGGGTCGCAGAGTCGGACACGACTGAAGCGATTAGCAGCAGCAGCAGCATATCTCCGTTTCCTCACCACCTATTTAGTTTTCAATGCAATAAAATTACTCTATTTAAATGTATCTTGCTACATTGGAGATTCTAAATTTGTTGGATCCAGACTTTCACTTCAGTTATCAATGTTGTCCTTTCTAGTTTTTTCTCCTTTGAAACATCATTCTACGTGTGCTTAAAGTGTTTTTTTTTCCTTGAATTTTGTTTCTATTATTACAATACTGTTATTTTTTTCACTTCTCTGCCCTTTTGTCCTTACTCTTTAAGTATTAATATCCCTCCTAGATCTGTCTCCTTCCTGCTACATACTCTTCATCAGTGATTTCATTGTTACATATTTAGCTCATTATTTCAATTGTATAAACCCAAGACAGTCTCATTTTCTTAATTTATCAGACATATATTTTCAGATATGCTATTTTAGTATTCCACAAATAACTTTATTTGTATTTATTAAAACCAATGTCATACTTTTGTATGTCTTTTCCAATTACCTCCAATGGTGTCAAACTACTCTTCCTGATCCTCATGTTTCCACCAAATATCCAAGCATGCAAGTCAAATCCTTTGATGCCATCAATTTCCTTCTTTCTCAAACCCACCTGGCCCTCTTCTCCTCTTCCATAAAAACAGCTCCTGCCAATTCTTATAGTAACAAATATTGGAGAAATTCATCTTTTTCTATTCCTATTTTCATTGTTGCATTCTGGCTGGACTTACAGTGGATTTTTAAATATTTTATATGCTTCCAGTTTTCTCCCTCTCCATGCTTTCTACTCATTATCTGTACTTTCCTCAGACTGACCTTTCAAACATGTAAACCATTCTAATGTTTACCATTACTCATATATTATATTATGATAGTGTCCAAGTGGCTTTATATGTTGTATAAGATAATTTGTAAAGATTGTTTATTTTGGCTTTTTCTCTTTTTTATCCCTATGCCTAGGTAATCCAGCATTATCCTACTAACCACAGTGCTTTGCATATATTCTTTCTTCTTCCTGAAAGTTACTTTACCTTGTCCTTTTGAATGACTCCTACTATCTGAGAGAGAACAGAACAGCCTCCATTATAGACTTCCCAGCTACTTCCTCCTGTCCTTTACTTCTACATTGAGTTAAAATTTTCCTCTACACTTTTAATGTATGTTGCTTAACATACATTATGTTAAGCAACTCTCTACACATTATCTTATTTACTTAGGTTCTCTCTCTTGAGGCTGTGATCTCCAAGAGATCAAAGATAATGAAGGTATACATTTCTGAATTCTCCATTTAGATTGAGACATAGTCTGTACCAAATAAATTTGTAGTTTTAAAGTGAGTGGATAAAAAAAAAATAAATAAAGTGAGTGGATAGCACATTGTATTCTTTATTAGCCATTAATAGTCTAGCCACAAATAGCTATTTCAGTTATTAGCCAGTTACTTAGCAGGGATGACAGAATCTGAGATGCAATGCAGAATAGTTTGAATAAAGGAGAAAAGGCCTTGAATGTGGAAGAGTGGGCCAGAATGGAAGAACAGTGCAGCAGTGAAGGGTTCTGGTATTCAGAGCTCAGTACAATAGACAAGACTAAGGGAGAGAGGGAATACAGAAGAATAGGAAGGGAATCACACAGAGAAGGATGGAGTGGTGCTAATGAAACACTCAATGTGCCTTTTCTACTTCACAATCTTTCAGACCCAACTGAGTGGCCATCTTCTCTTGGATGATAAAAGTCACAGTCAGTACCAGTGATTTACTATTCACTCACTTTTCTAGTTCATTGCCAACCACTGAGCTGTGATTTATCAAAAGTAAAATGTAGATAAAGGCAAAGACATCACTTTTAAAGCTGTATGACTTTAAGAATGGAAAGACTGATACATCAATTGATGAAATTTTGGCTATCATCCAGTCCTCAAACTACAGATGCCGATGTGACAGATGGCACGCTGAAACTCTCTGTCAGCCTTGCATCCTGGGTCAGAGTGAGAACGGAGAGGTCAAGCCTCAGCATTTGATGAAGTGCTGTGTGGAAGTGTTCAGTTCTACTCCGTGTTCTCTGAGCACTGCATGCCTCATTGATTAATATAGTGCCTACATTAAGTATTTGTGATATGTTCTTTTATTTACCCATAGGATGTCAGTGTCCAAAGGGACCCTGAGAAGAGGTTTTTGGATAATTTGTTTGAACATGAAGAAACTCATATGCAGAAATTTAAATTTCTTATGCAATATTAATGTGAAGTTAAGTCCAAGAAGATGAGAAGAACACCTGAAGCACAGTTCTCAATGTCATGGTCTCCCCGTTGCTTTTACTTTCATTTTAATTTATAATATTTCATAGCTTAGTTTTTTGTCTCACTCACCATCAAACTATTCATGTCACATTGCTCACAGTAATTATTCTCTACCACTCGAGATTCTTTTGTCTGCATTTCTGAAAACATTACCTCGATAATATTAACAACAAAAACTTTCACATTGAAAAGGCATTGGCAAACATTCCCTGAACTTTCAATCTATCAATTTTGAAAGATTTTAGCATGAGAGAAAAATTATAGCATCACAACTCTCCAATATGACAAAATTGATTGCTTCATAGATTAAAGAGATCCTAATTGCTAAAATCCCTTTATGGAACACAGCCTTGTTGTGGCAAAGGGGCTAACTCAATGAAGCAGTGAGACATGCCATGCAAGGCTACCTAAGACAGATGGGTCATAGTGAAGAGGTCTAAAAAAACATGGTCCCTTCGAAAGGAAAATGGCAATCGACTCCAGTATTCTTGCCTGGAGAACCTCAGGACAGTATGAAAAGGCAAAAAGATATAACACCAGAAGATGAGTCCCCCCAGATGAGAAGGTTTCCAGTATGCTACTGGGGAAGTGAAGAGGGCAATTATTAATAGCTCCAGAAACAATGAAGCAGCTAAGACAAAGCAAGAAAGATTCTCAACTGTGGATGTGTTCAGTGGTGAAAGGAAAGTCTGATGCTATAAAGAACAATATTGCATAGGAAACCAGAATGTTAGGTCCATGAATCATGATAATTTGGACATGGTCAAGCAGGAAATGACAAGATTGAACATCGACATCTTAGGAATCAGTGAACTAAATGAATGAGAATGGTGAATTTAATTCAGACGACCATTATATCTATTACTGAGGGCAAGGATCCCTTAGAAGACATGGAGTGGCCCTCAAAGTCAAAGCAACAGTCTGAAATGCAGTACTTGAGTGTAATCTCAAAAATCATACAATGATGTTGGTTCATTTCCAAGGGAAGCCATTCAACATCACAGCAATCCAATTTCCAGCTGAGCTATTTAAAATCCTAAGAGATGATGCTGTTAAAGGGATGCACTCAATATGTCAGCAAATTTGGGAAAATCAACAGTGACCATAGGACTGGAAAAATTTAGATTTCATTCCAATCACAAAGAAGGGCAATGTCAAAGAGTGATAAAATTACCAACAATTGGGCTCAATTCACATGCAAGCAAGGTTACACTCAAAATCTTTCAAGCTAGGCTTCAGCAATACGTGAGAAGAGAACTTCCAGAAGTACAAACTGGATTTTGAAGTGGCAGAGGAACCAGAGATCAAATTGACAGCATTCATTGGATCACGAAGAAAACAAGGGAATCTAGAAAAAAATTACTTCTGCTTTATTGACTACACTAAAGCCTTTGACTGTGTGAACCACAACAAAATATGGAAAATTCTTAAAGTGATCAGAGTACCTAGATACAGACATTCTGCAGTGTGAAGTCAAGTGGGCCTTAGGAAGCATCACTATGAACAAAGTTAGTAGAGGTGAGAGAATTCCAGTTGAGCTGTTTAAAATCCTATAAAATGATGCTGTTAAAGTGCTGCACTCAATATGCCAGCAAATTTAGAAAACTTGGCTATGGCCACAAGACCGAAAAAGGTCTGTTTTCATTCTAATCCCAAAGAAAGGCAATGACAAAGAATGTTCAAACTATCGCACAATTGCATTCATCTCAAACGTTAGTAATGCTCAAAATTCTCCAAGCCAGGCTTCAACAGTAAGTGAACTGAGAACTTCCAGATGTTCAAGCTAAATTTAGGCAGAAGAACCAGAGACTGAATTGTCAACATCCACTGACTCATATAAAGAGCAAGAGAATCCCAGAAAAACATCTTCTGTTTCATAGACTATGCCAAAGCCTTTGACCATGTGGATTATAACAAACTGTGGAAAACTGTATAAGAGATGGGAATACCAGAAAATCTTACCTGCCTCCTGAGAAATCTGTGTGCTGGTCAAGAAGCAACAGTTAGAGCCAGACATGGAACAATGGACTGGTTACAAATTGGGAAAGGGGTACATCAAGGCTGTATACTGTCACCTTGTTTATCTAACTTATATGCAGAATACTTCATATGAAATGCTGGACTGGGTGAAGCACAAGCTGGAATCAAGACTGCTGGGAGAAATATCAACTACCTCAGACATGCAGATACCTCAGACACCTCATACACCACCATTATGGCACAAAGTGAAGAGGAACGAAAGAGCATCTGGTGACAGTGAAAGAGGAGAGTGAAAAGGTTGGCTTAAAACTCAACACTTGAAAAATGAAGATCATGGCATCAGGTCCCATCACTTCATGGCAAATAGGGAAACAATGGAAACAGAGACAGACTTTATTTTCTTGGGCTCCAAAATCACTGTGGATGGTGACTGCAGCCATAAAATTAAAAGACGCTTACTCCTTGGAAGAAAAGCTATGACCAACCTTGATAGCATATTAAAAAGTAAACATTACTTTGCTGAAAAAAGCCCATATAGTAAAAGCTATGGTTTTTCCAGTAGTCATGTATGGATGTGAGAGCTGGACCATAAAGAAAGCTGAGTGCTGAAGAATTGATGCTTTTGAACTGTGGTGTTCTAGAAGACTCTAGAGAGTCCCTTGGACTGCAATGAGACCACCAGTCAATCCTAAAGGAAATCAGTCCTGAATATTCATTGGAAGGACTCATGCTGAAGTTCTAATACTTTGGCCACCTGATGGGAAGAACTGACTCATTGGAAAAGGCCCTGATGCTGGAAAAGATTGAAGGCAGGAGGAGAAGGGGCCAACAGAGATGGTTGTATGGCATCACGGACTCAATGAACATGAATTTGAGCAACCTGCAGGAGTTGGTAATGGACAGGGAAACCTGGCATGCTTCAGTCCATGGGGTCACAAAGAGTCAGACACGACTGAGCAACTGAACTGAACTGATGACAGTATCAGACCACTTTCCCTGTCTCCTGAGAAACCTGTTTGTGGGTCAAGATACAACAGTTAGAACTGGATGTGGAACAGTGACTGGTTTGAAACTAGCTAACCAGTATGACAAGGCTGTGTATTTGCACCCTACTTATTTAACTTACATGCAGAATACATCATGCAAAATGCTTGGCTTGATGGCTGGAATCAAGATTGCCAGAAGAAATATCAACAATTTCAGGTATGCAGATAATGCTCTCTAAAGGCAGAAAATGAAGAGGAAATAGAATTGAAGAGCTTCTTGATGGTGGTGAAAGAGGAGAGTAAAAAGCAACTTAAAACTCAACATCCAAAAAATGAAGATCATGACATCTGGTCTTAGCACATCATGGCAAATAGAAGGGGAAAAAGTGAAAGCAGTGACAGATTTTATTTTCATGGGTTCCATAATTACTGCTGACAGTGACTGCAGCCATGAAATTAAAAGATTCTTGCTCCCTGGCAGGAAAGCTATGACAAAATAAGACAGTGTATTAAACAGCAGAGACATCACTTTGCCAGCAAAGGTCTGTCTGGTCTAAGCTATGGCTTTTCCAGTAGTCATGTATAGATGTGAGAGTTGGGCTAAAAAGAAAGCTGAGTGCTGAAGAATTGATGTTTTTGAACTGTGTTGGAGAAGACTCTTGATAGTCGCTTGGGCTGAAAGGAGATCCAACCACTCCATCCTAAAGGAAATCAACCCTAAATATCCCTTGAAGTACTTTTGGTGAAGTTCCAATACCTTGACCACCTGATGTGGAGAGCCAACTCATTGGAAAAGACCTTGGTGATGGGAAAGATTGAAGGCAAAGAAGGGGGCAGCCAAGCATACGACTACTAGATAGCATCACTGACTCAATGGACATGAATTATGGGAGACAGTGGAGGACAGAGAAGCCTGAGGTACTGCAGACCATGGGATTGCAAAGAATCAGACAGCCTTAGCGACGGAACATTACCATAACAAATTTCTAAAAGCATTAGGAAGCTGGCCACTTGTCAAAATATCATGGAGGAAATTCCTGTATTGGCCAGGGAATTTAACTTGATGTATATTCTGTGACTGTTGATTTCATAAAGGAATGTGATATTCATCTGAGTTTCAAAATGTATTACTATCTTAAATTTATTAATTCAAATTTGAATGCAAAGGAGTGGGCAAGTGGTTTCTTTTCCGATGCTGTGAGGAATGGAGGAATGGCAATTTTCCATCTCCAAACAATAGTCCTAACCATTAGCTGGTTATTATTTTGTTACATACCAGTTATTCTACAGTTTATGATAAATTATATTTAAATTACCACTTGTATTTGAAAATAAAATAAACCAACTTAAAATATCTTAGGCATGAGGGGGAACTGTAATGAAACTGAGTCATAAGTGATAATCAGTTGAAGCTTAGAACAGTAATCAAACCAGAAAGTTGAAAATTGCAGTTGTCTTTCATCTTTCGTTCCACATGTGCTCATTTTACTTTTCCTGTCACTATACATTGGCTTTCAGTGCTTATCTAGTCCATGTAGGGAGCAAATAAGAGCCACTGTGTCATTTCTTATGCTTGATTTACTTTCTTTTCTATAATCCATCAACACTTTCCTGGGAAGGAAACTTTGAGCCTCTTGGGTCTAGGTCAGGATCAATAGTATTTGAGGACTTTGAGTTATAACTGAAGTCAGGGGATGCATTGTTGAATAATTTATCAGGATCCAGAAAGACATTCCAAATAGTTATCAGTTATACATGGATATAGTTCCTTGGGGGCTTCTCAAGTGGTGCTGGGACTTCCTTGGTGGCTCAGATGGTAAAGCGTCTATCTACAATGCGGGAGACCTGGGTTTTATCCCTGGGTCGGGAAGATTCCCTGGAGAAGGAAACAGCAGCCCAATCCAGTACTCTTGCCTAGAAAATCCCATGGACGGAGGAGCTTGGCGCAGGCTACTGTCCGTGGGGTCACAAAGAGTCAGGCAGAACTGAGCGACTTCACTTTCAAGTTGTGCTAGTGGTAAAGAACACACCTGCAAATGCAGGAGACTTAAGAGACTTGGGTTCCATCCCTGGGTCAGGAAGATCCCCTAGAAGAGGGAAAGGAACCCACTCCAGTATTCTTGCCTGGAGAATCCCATGGACAGAGGACACTGGGGGGTCAGTCCATAGGACCTCAGAGTTGGACACGACTGAAGCAACTTAGCATGCACACATGCACACATAGCTCTTTATCAGAATATGTATGTATATGCCCCATTCTCAAAATTAGGCCAAAATCTACAGTGTATAGTCTCAGAATTTGGATTTTGAAGAAAGAACTTCCCCACGTGACTGCAAGTACCTTTACCTGTTATTTAAATCATTAATGAAATATATTTGTAAACTAGTAGAATAGATCTAGAACAAATTCTGCTTCTTATCTCAAGAATTCAAGATGTCACATGTAGAATGGACCATATCTGTCAGGAAATGCTGGCAGAAAATCTGACTGTAGGATGATTATTTAGCATATATGAACCTTAGACTATCTGTGCTTGGATCAGTGGCAAGATGCAATACTGTGCTAGTATCCATAGAGGAGTTATAAATAAGTTAATATATATATATAGTTCTAATTCCACTGAAAAGCAGAGTTGTCCAATATGGGCTTCCTTGGCATTTGTGTTTGTTTTCTTTGACAGTGTGTGCTTGTGTGTGTGTATAGAATGAAATCAAATGAAAATGGTCTGTTTAGATCTGTGAGGAATTTGTAAACCCCATTGTTCAGTTTTGTCTTAGAAATGTTCTTATTCTTTCTCACAACATGGAGTTGGTTACAAAGGTTTCCAACCACTCAGAGAAGACCAACTGTATTTTATATATATATAAATATGGAGAAGGCAAAAATATGTATTATATATATATATATGTAGCTAGAGTGTCACATATCCGCTTACAACAAAAATTCATAGAGGAGTATATTCTTGAGTATTTCACTCAAGAATAGAGATAGCTAGAAGGAGTGTCACATACCCACTTACAACAAAAATTCACATATATATATATGTGTGTGTGTATGTATATATATATATATATATATATATATATATATATATATGGAGAAGGCAATGGCAATCCACTCCAGTACTATTGCCTGGAAAACCCCATGGACGGAGGAGCCTGGTAGGCTGCAGTCCATGGGGTCGCTAGGAGTCGGACACGACTGAGCGACTTCACTTTCACTTTTCACTTTCCTGCATTGTAGAAGGAAATGGCAACCCACTCCAGTGTTCTTGCTTGGAGAAACCCAGGGATGGGGGAGCCTGGTGGGCTGCAATCTATGGGGTCACACAGAGTCAGACACGACTGAAGTGACTTAGCAGCAAAATATATATACATATATATGTATATATATGTCTTACCATTTTCTTTTATGCCTGCATTGCATTCTCTTAACATGGCACCATATTTTCCACTGTTTCCCCATCTATTTCCCATGAAGTGATGGGACTGGATGCCATGATCTTCATTTTCTGAATGTTGAGCTTCAAGTCAACTTTTTCACTCTCCACTTTCACTTTCATCAAGAGGCTTTTGAGTTCCTCTTCACTTTCTACCATAAGGGTGGTGTCATCTGCATATCTGAGGTTATAGCTATTTCTCCCGGCAATCTTGATTCTAGCTTATGTTTCTTCCAGTCCAGAGTTTCTCATGATGTACTCTCTCTGATGCCAGAAGAGATTGAAGGCAGGAGGAGAAGGGAATGACAGAGGATGAGATGGTTGGATGGCATCACTGACTCAATGGACATGAGTTTGGGTAAAGTCCAGGAGTTGGTGATGGACAGGGAGGCCTGGCGCGCTGCGATTCATGGGGTCGCAAAGAGTCGGACACGACTGAGCAACTGAACTGAACTGAACTGATATGAAGAAAATCAAAGCATTAAAGCTGACATTATAGAAACTTAGCTATATTAATATTGCCTGCTTGATTATGGAAGAGAATTCTTTTTCTCAAATAGAAAAATAATGCATTTTTAAAGAAAATCCATTTTAACATTATTTTCAATGGAGGATATTTCAGTTCAGTTCAGTCACTCAGTCGTGTCCAACTCTTTGAGACAACATGGACCACAGCACGCCAGGCCCCCCTGTCCATCACCAACTCCTGGACTTTACCCAAACTCATGTCCATTGAGTCAGTGATGCCATCCAACCATCTCATCCTCTGCCATTCCCTTCTCCTCCTGCCTTCAATCTTTCCCGGCATCAGGGTCTTTTCAAATGAGTCAGTTCTTCGTCTAAGGTAGCCAAAGTAGTAGAGCTTCAGCTTCAGCATCAGCATTTCCAATGAACATTCAGGACTAATTTCCTTTAGGATGGACTAGTTGGATCTCCTTGCAGTCCAAGGGATTCTCAAGAGTCTTCTCCAGCACCACAGTGCAAAAGCATCAATAGTTTGGCGCTCAGCCTTCTTTATAGTCCAATTCTCCATCCATACATGACTACTGGAAAAACCATAGCCTTGACTAGATGGACCTTTGTTGGCAAAGGTCTTTTGTTGGGAAAAACATATTGACACCAAGAGGAAAAGAAGCGGGGGAGATGATATTTAATAGCCTTTTTATTAAAAAAGTTTAAATATGTTTTTAAACACCCTGATAATATTCTTTGACGGCTACTAATTTGCTCAGAGTGGCAAACATTTTAAAAAGCTATAGATTAACACAGACTAAAACCTTTATATAAAATATCTAACAAAAGGAAAGGAGAAAAACAGTTATTTTGCAATCTATCCCAAAATATAACACAAGGATCAAATCTTATTTTTATGTCTGTATTCTTAGCATGTTAACTTTCATATACTATTTCATTTGAATAGATTTTTATCATGCTACTCCATTAAAAAAATAAAAACATAGGTATGTTAATTTATCTGAATGATTCAGAAATAACTTTGATGCTTTCTGGTACCAATATACTTTTAGCAATGGTAAGAATTTATGGTATTATTTACTTCAAATTGAGAAATTAAAAACACAAATCAGTATAGAAAATTCCCTTAAGCTTATAATCCTTATATCTTTGTTCTAAAACTTTCACAAAAAATAATGAGCATTTCTTCTGAGTTATTAAGGTCACTGTGTGTGTGTTAGTCGCTCAGTCACGTCCAACTCTTTGCGACCCCGTAGACTATAGCTTTTAAAATCCTCTGCCTATGGAATTCTCCAGGCAGGAAAACTGGAGTAAGTTGCCATTCCCTTCTCCAGGGGATCTTCCTGACCCAGGGACTGAATCCAGGTCTCCTGCATTGCAGGCAAATTCTTTACCATCTGAGCCACTAAGGAACTCCAAGGTCACTATAGTTTTGTGTTAAACTCTAGGAATGATTTATCAAATTCAGAATAGTAGTGATATTAAGGGCATCTATTAGTAGGAGAATAAGAAGATAATGGTACCTGTGAGAAGCATCCCGTGGCCTCAGTTGTATATGAAAGACTTTTCTCTAAGCTGAGTTGCTAGGTATAGAGACATTAAATTTATTATCTATTTGTTTGTATACCTGACACGTTTAATAATTTAAGAAAGCATTTTTTAATTGACCTTTTTCTCTGTCAGATGGAAGACATAGACTTGGAATTGTGGTTCTTAATAACAACTGGACAGAAGCATCTTCAGTAGCTATAACTGAAGGCAGTTTACTTATTTTTTATTTCTCCCTTAATAAACCATGTCAAAAATTACTTAACCTCCATAGTTATATTTTTAAAGGATATTCTAGTACTTCTTCTTTAATGAGGACAGTAATTTGCATTATAAATAAGATAATAAAATTAATCTTTGCTATTTTTTCTGTGTTTGTGTTTATTTCTTAGTAAAGCAGAATGACCTGCACTAAATGAAAATGATAATAGCTGCCATTCATTAAGGTCTGATTATGAACCAGGCTTAGTTCTTATTAATCATTTTATTCTTATAATAACTCTAAGTTAGATGTTATTAACCTAGCTTTACAAAGGAAAAACAGGCAGAGAATTTTTTTTTTCATATTTATACAAGGAGTAAGTTAGAGATCCAGAGTTCAAATAAAGACCTGTCATTTTTCTCTTCCTTCATAAATCAAATGTCCCACCCATAAGACCAAGAATTAAGTAATTGAAAGTTTTTTTCTCTATGTGTTAACTATTGCTGGACACCAGGGACCATTGATCCTGCTCCCTGGTTACTCACATAGGGCATTTTGGAGTGAGAAACAAAAATAATAAACACTAAAGTCTAAGCCAATTTTCCCTGGTGGCTCAGAGGTTAAAATATCTGCCTGCAATTCAGGATACCCGGGTTCGATCCCTGGGTTGGGAAGATCCCCTGGAGAAGGACGGAAGAGCCTGTAGGCTACAGTCCACGGGGTCGCAAAGAATTGGACATGACTGAGCAACTTCACTTTCACTTTTCAAAGTGTTAGCCACTCAGTTGTGTCCAACTCTTTGTGACTCCATGGACTGTAGCCCTCCAGAATCCTCTGTCCATAGAATTCTCCAGGCAAGAGTATTGCAGTAGGTTGCCATTCCCTTCTCCAGGAGATCTTCCCAACCCAGTGATCAAACCCAGGTTTCCTGCATTGCAGACAGAGTCTTTACCACCTGAGCCACCAGTGAAGAAAATAAACACTAAAGAGGATCTCTATTTTCATATTCTAGAGGCAGTGAGCCTATTAGAAAAGAAAGAGCATCTTTACATCCTAATATAATTGTTAGAAATGTGAGTCTTCCTTTACAGGAAAAAAAAAGAGAGGGCTTGTTTACTACTTACTGAGATGTTCCAAATCATGCAATTCTGATTTTCAATGATACATATGATCATTATTGTTGCAGCTAATATTTCCTGAATATTCACTATGTACCTGCATCCATGGCTATTGTTTTACATAAATTTTAATTTTGAGAACAATCCTTTACAGTACACACCAGTATTACCCTCTCATCTATAAATGAGCAGGTGTTGGAAACTATTAGAGAGGTGTTGGAAACTATTCAAAGCCACAAAGCCTATTGAGAAGTACAAAAGGGCAACTAATCACAGGAGAACTGACTCCAGATCCCTTGCTCTAAACCATGACAATGCGCTGAATCCCATTCTGCAGCTGTGTGTATAGATGCAAAGAGAAAAGCTATACAGAGAGAGAGAGATGGGGATGAGTATGAACAGTTATTCGACTGTTTATGTTTACAGATTCACTTAACAGCTATTGTATGGTGTTCAAATGTTTTTACTCTTTGATGATTTTGGGCCCAAAAACCTAGTTTCAGTGTGCCAGATAGCCAAAGATTATCAGTGTATACTATGAAATTAATTTTAGATATTTGGATGTTACTGGAAACTATCAAGTTCTTAGATATAAACTACCAACCTTCCCCTCTCCTTACCCCCTCATCCTTTATTTTACAAGGTAGCAGTCCTGTTGATAATTTCTTCAGAATGTGATATACTTCAAAAAGAGGACAAGGTTAAGTTTAAGTTCTTCATTTATGGAATATGTGTAGATTTAATGAAATTTCTCTCTATAACCAAATGATAATTTAGCTCCAATTAAAGGCTGGAAAGAGGCTGCAGCTTTATGAGTCCAGCATTGTTATGTTAAAATGTTTAGGACTCTTTTCATGATTATGATTAATAATATATATTAAAAATTAAGAAGTTTAAACTGCAATTAACTGTGGCTCAGAGTATAAAGTGGTGAAGGATTTCTCAGTTCTTGTGCAAATGTTGAATAAATGTTGAATTCTTTGGGGAAATAACTTGAATATCCATTGATTTTACTAGTACAGTAATTAAATCTATTCCCTAAGGAAATACACTTTAGTGTGTTGAGAAGCTGCCTATTCTCTGTGTATCTTGAGCCAGGTAAGCTGTTTCCTGGATGTCAGCCCTGGGATTGCACACTGTCCCTACCATCATTGCCTACAAATGAGGATCTGGTCTCCATCTTCTCTTGAAATTTATCTATATGTTCCCTAAACACCTTGTCTGTTAATTTACAATTGTATTATATTTAGTAAAAGTCAAGGAATACACAAAATATACAGTTTATTTAGGATTAACATTAGGATTTAGCAAAGGGCCCCATACAGATATTGATGATAATTTAAAAAACCTAAAAATTTTCTAATAGCGTTCACTGCTTTCCCAAAACAAGAGTATAACTGGATTATTCTTCAGCTTTCCCCCTGATTTGAATCTTTAAAATTTTCAATTTACTCTATAATAAGCACTAGTGGGGAGAGGGGTATTAATCAAATGATGTATGTCTGTCTCCATTGATTTTATATTTTATTGTCTAAAACACTAATTTTCCCATTTTCTTGCAGTGTGGATCTCCTGCATATTTAAGAGACACTTTTAACATTTGTGATATTTTGATGTTGAGGTTGATCTTGAGGACTTCTTGTCTATACTGTTTCTGATATCCATATAGAAAGCCTTTCATACAGAAATGATCATTGAATGCCTACAAAATGTGACAGACCCTGGCAACACAACAGTTCCTGCCTTCAGAAAATTTAAATAAATATGTGAATTAAGCAACATAAAATTACAAGGAATTAAATAAGTGTTAATGGATAAATCATGAGATACCACATAGAAAGGATTCTTTACTCTTTTTGAAGTGAGAGATGGCATTTTGGAGGAAGTGATCTGAAAGAACACCTAATCAGAAGGAAAAGAGAGTGCAGAATTTGGGCAGTCTGTGAAGAGATCGTTGGAAGGATAAAAGGTGGGAGACTTGAAAATGTTCCACAGGAGAGAAGAGCATTTTCAAAACATAGGACTGCCAGATTTCAGAGGCTTCCCTGATAGCTCAGTTGGTAAAGACTCTGCCTGCAATACAGGTGATCCCGGTTCAATTCCTGGGTTGGGAAGATCTGCTGGAGAAGGCATAGGCTACTCACTCCAGTACTCTTTGGCATCCCTTGTGGCTCAGCTGGTAAAGAATCCACCCTTAATGTGGGAGACATGGGTTCGATCCCTGGGTTGGGAAGATGCCCTGGAGAAGGGAAAGGCTCCACTCTAGTACTCTGGCCTGGAGAATTCCATGAACTGTATAGTCCATGGGGTCGCAAAGAGTTGGACACAACTGAGCGACTTTTACTTTCACTTCCCAGATTTCACTCAAGAATAGAGATAGCTAGAAGGAGTGTCACATATCCGCTTACAACAAAAATTCACATGAACTAAAAATCCATCACATTTCTTGTATCTATCAGGGAGCTGAGCTTACAAGGTAATCATATAGCACAAAATATAAACAGCATCTTCAGGGAGAGACAAGACTTGAGCACTTGCTTATCTAGAGCAGATTCAGGTGGAAGTAGAAGAAGAATTCAACTAGAGCAGTTAACAAATTGGTAAAAGAGAAGTATAGAGAGACAGTATGGAGCTGCTTGTGCTGTGTGCCTAGTCGCTCAGTCGTGTCTGACTCTGCAATCCCATGGATTGTAGCCTGCCAGGCTCCTGTGTCCATGGGGGTTCTCCAGGTAAGAATACTGGAGTGGGTTGCCATGACCATCTCCTGAAGGTCATAGATATAAGGGAACTGACATATTTCTGTAGATATTTTCTTTTCACCAAGCCCAAAATATTTGAGAATATTGAAAAATTTTCTGAATTAGTATTCACCTATGTTAGAGATAAGAGTAGCTGCTGTGAGAAAACATAAAAATATGTCTGTATCTTCATTATCTCCTATATAAAAAAATGCATTATTATCTGAATGGAAGGGGTCAAAAACAGACATCTTTGGGCAGTGGTGAAAAGTCATGTAGCTAATGAAAATGAACAGCAAACAAACAAACATACAAACAACTTCTCTAACTGTTGGAGGAGGGACAGAAATGCATGCTGAATCCAGAACTAAAAACCAAGGGAGGAGTCAAGAGCAATGAGGTTACATGCTCTACAACCAGGAACACTGTGTCTACCTAAGGCTTAAACTTAATTAAAACATTAGAGAACACCCTTTCCCACTCTGCTTTTTAATCATTTAAACAGAATTAAAAAAAAAATCATGATTAACTCAATAAAGAAAAATCACTTAAAATTCAATATGCATTCATGATCAAAGTTTCAGCAAACTAGGGGTATTTTTCCCCCTACCCTGATAAAAGGCAACTATAAAAATATACAAGTTCCAAGACATTTAATATCCAATAGTGAAAACATTCCCCTTAATTGGGAACAAGTCTGTTCTTACAACTCCTATTAAACATTGTACTAGTAAAACAAGAAGAAAAAGAGAAAGGGAATTTAGATTGAAAAGGAAGAAATAAACCTGCATATATTCACAGATGACACCATTGCCTATGTAGAAAATCTCAAAGGACCTACTCAAAAACTCCTAAAATTAATAAGTTTTTAGAAGGGTCTTAGGATACAAGGTCAATACACCAAAAACAAATTAATAATTTAAAAAAATTGTCATCTCTTAACAATTGAAAAAGCTTTTTTTTTAAAGCATTATTCAGAGTAGCATCATAAAATTGAGTATTTAGGTACAAATCTAACAAAAATGGTTCAAGATCTGTGTGATGAAAAGTGAAAAACACTGATGAGAGACATCAAAGACATAAATTGAGAGAGATATATTATGTCTGTATCTCAGAAGACTCAATAGTTTAAAATGACAGTTTACCCAAGTTGATCTGTAAATTCAATGGAATCCCAATCAAGCTTCCAGCATTCTACCTGTAAATATTGACAAGTTCATGTAGAATTTTCACGAAAAGGTAATGGGACTAGAAGAGCAATAACGCTTAAAAAAATGTTTAAGAATTCCAAGATTACTGCATTAATCAAGGCAAGTGAATAAGCATATGGAAAATGAGAACAGAATAGAAAATCAATTAATAGACCCGCATGAGTGTTGTCTACTTATTTTTGACAAGAATGCGAAGGCAGATCACTGCAAAAGAATGGTCTATTCAACAAGTGACAATGGAACATTTATACATTTTTAACCAGTGGTGCTCAAACATTTATAAATATGAAATAAATAATAATCCTTAACTATTATCTCACAGCTTGTACCAAAAATTAGCTCAAAATAAAACAAACTTAAATATAAGATAAAAAACTATAAATAGTCTCAACAGAAACATGAAAATATGCTTGTGATAATCAGTTAGGCAAATAATTTTTCCTTAACATATGTGTATCAAAACACATTCCATGAAATAAAAATGAAATTGAATTTTATTAAAGTTCAAATACTTTTCTTTCAATCATTTTCCCCTTTCTAAATTTTGTTTTTATTGGATTATAGTTACTTTATAAAAGTTGTGTTTGTTTCTGCTGTAGAGCAAAGTGAATCAGAGCTATATTTATACATATACCTCCCTTTTTTTTGGATTTATTCCCATGTAGGTCACCGTGGTGGAGAAGGCAATGGCACCCTCCTCCAGTATTCTTGCCTGGGAAATCCCATGGATGGAGGAGCCTGGTCAGCTACAGTCCATAGGGTCGCGAAGAGGCGGACACGACTGAGTGACTTCACTTTCATTTTTCACTTTTCACTTTCATTCATTGGAGAAGGAAATGGCAACCCACTCCAGTGTTCTTGCTTGGAGAATCCCAGGGACAGAGGAGCCTGGTGGGCTGCTATCTATACGGTGACACAGAGTCGGACCCGACTGAAGTGACTTAGCAGCAGCAGCAGCAGCAGCACGTCACCATGGAGCACCAAATAATCTTTCCTGTGCTATACTGTAACTTCTCATTAGTTATCTAATTTATACATTAGATAAATTAGTTATCTAATTTATACATAGTAGTGTATATATGTCAATCCCATTTTCCCAATTCATCACACCCTCCTGTTACCCCCCTGATATTCATCTGTATCATTTTTCTAGATTCCACATATAAGCAATCTTATGTGAAATTTGTTTCTCTTTCTGACTTACTTCACTCTAGGTGAAGTATGACAGTCTCTAGGTCCATGCACGTTTCTGCAAATGGCACACTTTCATTACTATTTGTGGCCGAGTAATATTCCACTGTATGTATGTACCACATCTTTATCCATTCTTCTGCTGATGGACATTTAGGTTGCTTCCAAGTTCTGGCTATTTCAAATAGTGCTGAAATGAACATTGGGGTGTATATAACTTTTGGAATTATGGTATTCTCCAAGTATATGCCCAGTAGAGGGATTGCCAAGTCATATGGTAGTTCTCATTTTAGTTTTTAAGGAACCTCCATACTGTTCTCCACAGTGCTTGTATCAATTACATTCCCACCAACAGTGCAAGAGGGTTACCTTTTCTGTACTCTGTCTCCAGAATGTATTGCTTGTAGGTTTTTGTTTGTTTGTTTTTGTTGTTGTTGTTTTTATGATGGCCATTCTAACAGGCATGAGGTGTTACCTCATTGAAGTTTTGATTTTCATTTCTCTAATAATTATTGATGCTGAGTATTTTTTCCTGTGCCTTGTGGCCATCAGTATGTATTGTTTGGAGAAATGTCTAGTTAGGTCTTCTGCTTGTTTTTTCATTGGGTTAGTTGGTATTTTTGATATTGAGCTATTTGTATATTTGGGGAATTAATCCCTTGTCTGTTGCTTTGTTTGCAATATCTCCCATTCTGAGAAAATTTTTATGTGGTTTATGGTTTCCCTTGCTGTCCAAAACTTTTGAGTTTAATTATATTCCATTTATTTGTGTTTTTATTTTCATTACTCTGGAAGGTGGGTCAAAAAAAGATCTTGCTGTGATCTGTTCTGCCTATACTTTCCTTTAAGAGTTTTATAGTGTCCATATTTACATTTAGGTCTTTAATTCATTTTGAGTTTACTTTTGTGTATGATATTAGGGAGTGTTTTAATTTCAGTATTTTACATGTAGCTGTTTGCTTTTTCCCAATACCACTAATTGAAGAGACTGTCTTTTCTCTATTGTCTATTCTTTCCTCCTTTATCATAGAGTAGGTGACCATAGATGTGTGGGTTTATTTCTTGGCCTTGTATCCTATTTCACTGACCTACATTTCTGTTTTTGTGCCAGTACCATACTATCAGACTATACTACAAGAACCATACTATACTTGTAGTATGGTCTGAAGTCAGGGAGACTAATTTCTCCAGCTCCATGTTTCTTTTTCAAGATTGTTTTGGCTATTTGGGCTCTTTTGTGTTTCCATATAAATTATAAAAAAATTCATTCTAATTCTATGAAAAATGCCCTTGGTAATTTGAAAGGGATTGCATTGAATTTGTCAATCTTCAAATAATAAAAAGACCCATCAAAGACTTGGAAAAAACATTTGGAAATCACACTTTTGACAAAAGTGTCAGTTTCTAGAGTATAAAACAATGCTGAAAGCTTAACAATGACAACAAGCACTAAAGCCAAATGAAAAACTAGACAAAAGATGTAGGTAGATACTTCAAAGGAAATATATGGATGGCAATAAGCATAGAAAAATATGCTCAACAACATTAGTTACTACATAATGCAAATCAAACTACATTGTGATATGACTATTCATATAACCAACACTTAAAATAAAAATATATTGACACAACTAAGGTCTGGCAAGGATTTGGAGAAATAGGAACTTTCATACATTGCTGGTGCAAATGCTAAATATACAGCCACGATAGACAATCATTTGGCTATTTCTCAAAGTTAAACAGATACTAACAATATTGCCATACAGTCCTACTCCTAGCTATTTATTCAAAAGAAATAAAAACTTATGTTTGCATAAAAATCTGTACATGAATATTTATAACAGCCGTATTCATAGTCACTGAAATTGGAAACAACTCAGATGTCATTCAACAGATGAATGGATAAATTGCTCTGCAGCCAACAAATGAATATTAGTGATAAAATAGAACACACTTTTCATGCAACAATATGAATGAACCTTAAATGCATGTTGAAAGCTTTGTCCAGACTCAAAGAAGCATACAGTGCATGATTCTATGTGTATGATATTCTGGGAAAGACAAAGTTATAAAATTTAAAATAGACCAGTGTTTTCTCACTTTGAGGATAGGGGATAAATTAACAGGGGCAACTCAGGACAATTTTGGGAATGATGAAACTGTTCTGGTTCACAATTTTGTTGATAGATATACAACTCAGAGTACTTGTCAAAATCCACAGAACCATAAACCACAAAGGGTATGTTTTACTGTATGTAAATAAAAACAAGATGTGGAGATATTAAATATAAAGAGATGAAGCTAACTATTACCTTAATGTAACAAAACAAGTAGGGAAGAAAATAACTAGCTTAACTTTGGAAAATGGTAATTTTACCTGATACTCTTAAGATTAGTGACAAAAAAAAATGTACACAAATGTTGAGCTTTAGGTAGTAGCTTTTTTGCTCACAAAGTATGTGTTATAAATTCTTGAATTCATTTCTGTAGTAGGTGTCAACATATATATTTCTTCTCTTATTTAATCAGAGAGGCAAGAGGCAATGCTATTACTGTAACATTGAGCTGGTCTCCCATGTAGATCTTGGTTTCTACGTGCCATTGTCAATGAAGTAGACAGGGCCAATTTAGAAAAGTGTTTGATTGTAGGGCAAAGGATATACAAGATGAATCTACGTCATTCTATGGATATTAGAAAAGAAAGTATTAGTCTAACATAGATGGAGATGTGGCAAATGCACAGAAGCCAATCGGCAAAATTTCCTAATGGCTAAAATTCAACAAGACTACAACAATTTGAGTAACATAATAATTCGAGTAAAATAGTACTGATTATAACCTGAAAAATAAAATAAACACCCATGAATTCATAGTGATAAGATTAATGAATAAATGAAAGAGAAGAGACAGATTCTGCTTACTAAGAAAGTTAATGTAGGATTCAGAAAAACAGAAAGCCATCATCAAAACAACTCAGCATTTTTCTTTAGGCAAGTTCTACCAATGGATACCAAAATGAGTGGGCAAAAGTTTGAAGAGCAGCAGAGTTCTGCCAAAGAACGCACTGGAAATAGCAAACACCCTCTTCCAATAACACAAGAGAAGACTACACATGGAGATAATAATATGGTCAACACCGAAATCAGATTGATTATATTCTTTGCAGCCAAAGATGGAGATGCTCTATACAGTCAGCAAAAACAAGACCAGGAGCTCACTGTGGCTCAGATCATGAACTCCTTATTGCCAAATTCAGACTGAAATTGAAGAAAATGAAGTAATCCACTAGACCATTCAGGTATGACCTAAATCAAATCCCTTATGACTATACAGTGGAACTGAGAAATAGATTTAAGGGACTAGATCTGATAGACAGATTGCCTGATGAACTATTGTTGGAGGTTTGTGACATTGTACAGGAGACAGGAATCAATCCATTCCCAAAGAAAAGAAATGTAAAAAAGCAAAACAGCTGTCTGAGGAGGCTTTACAAATAGCTGTGAAAAGAAGAGAAGTGAAAAGCAAAGGAGAAAAAGAAAGTTATAAGCATCTGATTGCAGAGTTCCAAAGAATAGCAAGGAGAGATAAGAAAGATTTCCTCGGTGATCAATGCAAAGAAATGGAGGAAAACAATTGAATGGGAAAGACTAGAAATCTCTTCAAGAAAATTAGAGATACCAAGGGAACATTTCATGCAAAGATGGGCTCAATAAAAGACAGAAATGGTAGGAACCAAACAGAAGCAGAAGATATTAAGAGGAGGTGGCAAGAACACACAGAAGAAATGTACAAGAAAGATCTTCACAATCCAGATAATCACAATGGTGTGATTACTCACCTAGAGCCAGACATCCTGAAATGTGAAGTCAAGTAGGCCTTAGGAAGCATCACTATGAACAAAGATAGAGAAGGTGATGGTTTTCCGGTTGAGCTATTTCAAATCCTGAAAGATGATGCTGTGAAAGCGCTGCACTCAATATGCCAGCAAATTTGGAAAATGCAGCAGTGACCACAGGACTGGAAAAGGTCAGTTTTCATTCCAATTCAAAGAAAGGCAATGCCAAAGAATGCTCAAACTACCACACAATTGCACTAATCTAACATGATAATAAAGTGATGCTTAAAATTCTCCAAGCCAGGCTTCAGCAATATGTGAACCATGAACTTCTAGATGTTCAAGCTGGTTTTAGAAAAGGCAGAGGAACCAGAGATCAAATTGCCAACATCCGCTGGATCATTGAAAAAGCAAGAGAGTTTCAGGAAAATATCTATTTCTACATTATTGACTATGCCAAAGCCTTTGACTGTGTGAATCACAATAAACTGTGGAAAATTCTGAAAGAGATGGGAATACCAGACCACCTGACCTGCCTCTTAAAAAACCTATATGCACATCAGGAAGCAACAATTAGAACTGGACATGGAACAACAGGCTGGTTCCAAATAGGAAAAGGAGTACGACAAGTCTATATATTGTCACCCTGCTTATTTAACTTATATGCAGAGTACATCATGAGAAATGCTGGGCTGAAGGAAGCACAAACTGGAATCAAGATTGCCGAGAGAAATATCTATAACCTCAGATATGCAGATGACACCACCCTTATGGCAGAAAGTGAAGAAGAACTAAAGAGCCTCTTGATGAAAGTGAAAGAGGAGAGTGAAAAAGTTGGCTTACAGATCAACATTCAGAGAACTAAGATCATGGCATCCAGTCCCATCACTTCATAGCAAATAAATGGGGAAACAGTGGCTGACTTTATTTTTCTGGGCTCCAAAATCACTGCAGATGGTAACTGATGGCATGAAATCAAAAGACACTTACTCCTTGGAAGGAAAGTTATGACCAACATAGACAGCATATTAAAAAGCAGAGACATTACTTTGTCAGCAAAGGTCTGTCTAGTCAAAGCTATGGTTTTTCCAGTGGTCATGTATGGATGTGAGAGTTGGAGGATAAAAAAAAACTGAGTGCCGAGGAATTGATGCTGTTGCACTGTGGTGTTGGAGAAGACTCTTGAGAGTCCCTTGGGCTGCAAGGAGATCCAACCAGTCCATCCTAAAGGAGATCAGTCCTGGGTGTTCATTGGAAGGACTGATTTTGAAGCTAAGACTCCAAGACTTTGGCCACCTGATGTTAAGAGCTGACTCATCTGAAAGACCCTGATGATGAGAAAGATTGAGGGCAGATGGAAAAGGGGAAGACAGAAGATGAGATGGTTGGATGACACCACTGACTCAATGGTCATGGGTTTGGGTGGACTCCAGGAGTTGGTGATGGACAGGGAGGCCTGGCATGTTGCGGTCCATGGGGTTGCAAAGAGTCAGATATGATTGAGCGACTGAACTGAACTGAAAACACCTTCCCAAGACAAATATCAATTACAAATAAAAATAGTAACTTTATCATGGAAAAAGTCTATGGAAAAAACTCTCAACCAAGTTGTCAAGACTAATGACACCAGTAATAAGACACATCACATCATGTACTGTTTCACATAAAATGCTGAGAAGGACACACCACTTCTGTGGTATTCCTATTAAAACAAACAAACAAGCATAAACTTACTTTTACTATGAGGACTCAAATAAATTCAGTATGAAAGAATATTTCACAAAATGGCTAGTACTCTGAGAAGCATTAGTACATTGAAAAATGTTATAAGACAAGTAAACCCACACACTTATGGTCAATTAGTCTATGACAAAGGAGGCAAGAATATATAATGAAGAAAAGACAGTCTTTTCATTAATTCGTGCTGGGAAAAGTGAATGAAAAGTGAAATTAGAACTTTTTTTTCAAACTTTAAACTTTTTATTTTGTATTGAGATATATCTGATTAACAATGTTGTGGTAGTTTCAGTGAACAGCAAAGGGACTCTATCATACATATATATGTATTCATTCTCTTCTCATCCAAGCCAGCATGTAACATTGAGTAGAGTTCTATGTGATACACAACATGTCCTTGTTGGTTGTCCATTTTGAATATAGCAGTGTATACATGACCTTCCTAAACTCCCTAACCATCCATTCCACCCAGCAACCCTAAATTCATTTTCTAAGTCTTTTTGTTTGTTTTAATTCTTCAATTGACCAAAACCTGTTTTCTAAATAAGATTTGTCTCAAAGTATTCTCTTTGTACAACAGATCTGACATATATTTAAGATACTCTTGAACAAGAAAAGGCATGCTTCTCATATATATAACAAATTCAAAAGAGTATGCAAAGGTTTTCACTTGTTTTTTTGTCTATTCAAGTATAAACCATAGACTATAAACTAAGAAAACTGAAATATATCCAGAGACAAAAAAGTGGTAAGTGAAAGTCACTTAGTCATGTCCAACTCTTTGTGACCCCATGGACTGTAACTTGCCAGGTTCCTCTGGACATTGAATTCTCCAAGCCAGAATACTGGAGTGGGTAGCCATTCCCTTCTCCAGGGGATCTGACCAACCCAGGGATGGAACTCAGGTCTCCTGCATTTCAGGCAGATTCTTTACCATCTGAACCGGCAAGAAAGCTCAAGAATACTGGAGTGATCAGCCTATCCCTTCTCCAGCAAATCTTCCTGACCCAGCAATCTAACCAGAGTCTCCTGCATTGTAGGTGGATTCTTTACCAGCTGAGCTACCAGGGCAGCCCATTCAGGGACATAAAACAAGGTACAAAAATTCCATGGTCTAAAGGTATTTAAATCATCCAGAGCTTCTTCTCTTATCACTGTAGAATTCTGTTATAGCACACTATCAAAATAAATTTAAAAATAACCCCCAAAGTTCCAAGTGCAATACTAAATTTACCAAGAGAGATCTGTAAATTAGCCATTGAAAGCCTTAAGAAAGGTAGAAGACAGAAAAAACATTGAGGGTGATCACAGAGAAAAAGAATTTAAATGACATTAAATCAAATGTAAAATATATGTAAGAACAGTTGCCATCCAGGTTCATGACTTGATTATTTTCAGGTCATGTGTTCCCCTCACTGGGACGCCTCAGGCTTCCTCCTCCTCCATATACATCCTGTGGTGTCCCAGGACCAAGCATCCAGCTCGTGATTAATATAGGTTAGATGGAACATTTATTACTTTGGACATCTTTTTAATTAATTATTAAATTATTATTACTTAAACAAGATCGTTGACTCAATGTAATTTGGCAGATTAATGTGATAATTAGGACTTTAATGTTAATGGCTGTCTAAATGCAAGCATGAAAAAAATAAAACAAATGAAAGCTAAAATCATGATAGAAAATAAATTTAGTGTGAATGAATAAAATTTTCTTCAAAAAAAAAAAATGAAAAGATAATTTACTAGAATTTGTTGCATGCAACTGAAACTGCAATTAAATACATTGTGGAATCTTGAATAAGGTATGAAAGCAAATAATGGACACCCTAACATAAAATTTTGTGAGATTGGGAAAAATTCTGTACTTAAGTTAATAATACTGTATCACATGTTCATTTCCTGTTTTTTTAAAACATAGTATTTCTTTATATTCTCAGAATTAAATTAGAAGTTTCATGCCACATTAAAATTTTTTTTAATCGCTAAATTTCTGGACTTTTAGATGTCAGAATGCATGGAACTATATCAAAGTTTTGAGTGAATATAATTTAGAAATCTAACATTCTAGTCATACTAAGTCAAACAAGTGGAATCATAATTTCATAAATTTTTAGCTAAGCAAAAGTTCATAATTTTTTATATATTATACATACTATATATATATATATATGTATATGTATAAAAAAGCTTCTCTATGACACTTGGTAAAGTCTTGAAAGTGAGCAAAAATAAAGAGATTGATCAAAGACCTAAATGTAAGACCAGATACTATAAAACTCCAAAAAGAAAACAGGCAAAGCACTCTTTGACATAAATTGAAGCAATATTATTTTGTACCAGTCTCTGAGAGTAACAGAAACAAACCCAAAAATAAATGAATGAGACTTAATCAAAATTATAAGCTTCTGTACAGCAAAGGAGACATAACAAAATGAAAAGACAATCTACAGAATGGAAGAGAATATTGTGAATGAAGTGACTGACAAAGGGGTTTGTCTCCAGGATATACAAACAGCTCATACAGTTTAATATCAAAAAACAAATAATGCAATCAAAAATAGGCAGACGACCTAAACAGACATTTCTCCAACTTAGACATACAAATGGCCAAAATCACATGAAAAGATGCTCAACATTGCTAATTATTAGATAAATGCAAATCAAAACCACAGTGAGGTATCACTTCACGTGATTCAGAATGACCATCAAAAAGTCTATATATAATAAATGGTGGAGTGGGTGTGGAGAAAAGGGAACCCTCCTATACTGTTGGTGGGGATGTAAATTGGTGCAACAATTTTGGAGAACAGAACGGAGGTTCCTTAACAAAACTAAAAATAGAGTTACTATATGATCCGTAATTCCACTCCTGGGCATATATTTGAAACAATGAAAACTAATTTAAGAAGATATACATACTCCAATGTTCACAGTAGACTACTTACAATAGCTAAGACACCAAAGCAACTTAAATGTCCATTGACAGAGGAATGGATAAAGAGGATGTGGTGTATATATATGCAATGAAACATCACTCAGCCATAAAAAAGAACAAAACAATGTCATTTGCAGCAACATGGACAAATTCAGAGATTATCATCATAAGTGAAGTCAGACAAAGAAAGACAAATATTATGTGGTATCACTTACATTTGTAATCTAAAATAATGATCCAACGAATTTACAAAACAGAAATAGACTCACTATGGTTACCCAAGGGGAACATAGGGGAAGGGATAAATTTGGAATTTGGGGTTAGCAGATATACATTATTATATGTAAATCAGATGAACAAGTATCAACTGTACAGACAAGAAACTATATTCAGTATCTTACAATGACCTATAGTGGAAAACAATCTGAAAAAGTATATACACACACATGCAACTGAATCATTTCACTGCATACCTGAAACATTGTAAATCAAGTAGACTTCAATGGTAAAGATAGAATTTAAAAAAATTCAAGGCTGAAGAATTGTCACAGATATGAACAGGCTAAAGAAATGTTACTCAACATTCAAAAAACTAAGATCATGGCATCCGGTCCCATCACTTCATGGCAAATAGATGGGGAAACAATGGAAACAGGGATAGACTTTATTTTTGGGGGCTCCAAAATCACTGCAGATGGTGACTGCAGCCATGAAATTAAAAGATACTTGCTCCTTGGAAGAAAAGCTATGACCAACCTAGACAGCATATTAAAAAGCAGAGACATTACTTTGCTGACAAAAGTCCATTTCGTGAAAGGTATGGTTTTTCCAGGAGTCATATATGGATGTGAGAGTTGGACTATAAGGAAAGCTGAGCACTGAAGAACTGATGCTTTTGAACTGTGGTGTTGGAGAAGACTCTTGAGAGTCCCTTGGACTGCAAGGAGATCAAACCAATCAATCTTAAAGGAAATCCATCCTGACTATTCATTGGAAGGACTGACGCTGAAACTGAAACTCCAATACTTTGGCCACCTGGTGTGAAGAACTGACTCATTGGAAAAGGGCCTGATGCTGGGAAAGACTGAAGGTGGGAGGAGTAGGGGACAACAGAGGATGAGGTAATTGGATAACCGACAGGATGGACATGAGTTTGAGCAAGCTCCAGGAGTTGATGATGGACAGGGAAGCCTGCTGTGGTACAGTCCATGGGGTTGCAAAGAGTTGGGCATGACTGAGCAACTGAACTGAACTGAAAGAAATGTGAGAACTAAAGGCAATACATAACATGGATCAGATCTTAGATCAGAAAAAGTACAGTATATATATAAAAAAAACAAAAAACTGATGAAAACAGCATAAAGACTGTAGTTTCCCTAATAGTTCTCTGCTAATGTTAATTTCATAGTTTTAGTTAATGTTCATGCAAGCAATTAGTATTAGAAGAAGCTAAGTGGATACTACTTAAGAAACTTGAACTATTTTTGCAACTGTTGTGTAAATCTAAAATTATTTTAACATAAAAAAATCAAAAGCCCATAAGCAAGAGTGCATAAGGTGCATTGAAAGGTTTGGGATGTTAGATATACTTGGATTAGATACTGGAAGGTAGGAAGCTGGAGAGCAAAGCTACATGTCTAGGGTATACAAAAATATGCTATTCACTCAGAAATGAAAAGTATTCAGCTCTTTTTTTAAACAAGGGATTAACATGATCAGACTTGTATTTTGAAAAGCATACACTTGTTAAAACTTAGAGAAATTTAGAAAGAGCTAAACATGATACTAAACCAATTAGGAAGAAAGGTCACATGGAGAAGGCGCAAGATTTGTCAGGATGGAGAGAACAGGATGGGTTTTAGAACAATTTTGGAGGTGTAATTAAAAAAAAAAAAAACTTGTGGGTTAAGAGAGAGGATAGTGGAAGTCAAGGAGCCTGAGATTACATCAACATGCATGCTCTAGAAGCATTCGATATTTTGTTGTGAGCTGAAAATAATACTTTAATGATCAACTATTTAAAATAGCTGCTTCAAAATTGTGAAGCAGCCTAATCTCAACCCTTTCCATCTTGAGATGAAATATCCATTCCCTCTATTTATATCCCTCTCTTTCTCAGAGCTAAGCCCTGTTTCTAAGGTGGGAACATGAGGTGTGATTAATAGTGTCAAATAGATTAGAGTGGGTATTATGTGCAAGAAAAAAAAAAAAAAAAGCTTAGTATTTAAGCCTTGGTGCTATAAATGAACAAGGCTCCAAGCATGTTTCTTCTACCTACTTCCATGTTTCGTCTTCGGTAAGTTTCTCTCTCCCATATGTTTCTTCTTTTATATCTATAGAATGAGGATAATCCATTTAAATACCACTTTAACAGTTTTAGTGTTAAATATACGTAAAGGCCTAAGATCAGTGCTTGGCATGTAGCACACTTGAAGTAAATGGTAATTATTACACTGAAGCTGATTTTATTGTTAGCTTTGTTCCATTAACAAACCTTCCTCCTTTCAGAAGAGGCCAATAAGCCTGTTCAGTACCTGCTCATTCTCTGACACTTCACATATATCTTAAATAGGGGGAAGGGAGAGATACGGGAAAAGGAAGAAATATAGGGGACCCTATTTGACTCCTTATGTGATTATTTTAATTACATCTCAGACTGCCAGGAAATAATTAATAATTCTCAGCACATAGACAGCAAAATATGAAAATCTGAAAATTCAGGTGTGTTTTTAAGAATGGGATGAAAGACAATATTTGTTATCTGAATTACACAGTAATAAAAAGTATAGATATTTCTTTGTCAAAATATTCCTTTTATTATCAGATATATTGGGGCTTCCCTGGTGGCTCAGATGGTAAAGAGTCTGCCTGAAATGCAGAAGACCTGGGTTTGATCCCAGGATCAGGAAGATCTCCTGGAGAATGGAATGACTATCTGCTCCAGTATTTTTGCCTGGAGAATGCCATGGAAAGAGGAGCCTGGCGGACTACTGTCCATGGGGTTGCAAAGAGTCAGACATGACTGAGCAACAAACACTTTCACTTCAGGGAATATAATCCCCTAAGTAAAAGAATGATATAAAAGTAGATGCAAATTTAGGGGAAATTATTAAGTTGAATATTCATTTTGAAATGCCTGGGTAATACTAGAATTTAAATATCTGGGAAGCCCAGTTGAATGGGCAAGTCTAAAGCACAGGATAATAAATTGGATCAGAGGTACAGATTTAGGATACATGATACGGAATAAATGTCAAAGATAACAGAAGGCAAACCAAACTATGATATTACCCCAGAGGGGTGTGAACCATAAAGAAGGTCTATAATAAAATACAAATGCATCACTAATAGAACATGAAAGTCATGCATTTATAGAACCAGTCCTATATCAGGGTGATATTATAGCTTTCAATTCTTTAGTCAATCAAATATTTAGTAAATGTTTAATCAGAAATAATAAATTCATGGGATTTAATGGCAATTTATACTCTATATTAATAGTTTGTTTCAAAATAGGAAATTTAACAAAAATGAGGTTGTCATTCATTCAACATTAAATAGCTCAACTCTCTGACTAGCTTGGGACTTCCCTGGTGGCTCAGATGGTAAAGCTTCTGCCTATAATGAGGGAGATCTGGGTTCAATCCCTGTGTCAGGAAGATCCCCTGGAGAAGGAAATGGCACCCCACTCCAGTACTCTTGCCTGGAAAATCCCATGGACGGAGGAGCCTGGTAGGCTACAGTCCATGAGGTCACAAAGAGTTGGACATAAGTGAGCGACTTCACTTTTCACTCACTGACTAGCTTACTGTATTTGCTCAGTACAGATTTTATTATTTTGCATTTTTGCATTAAAATTACATTAAAATTAGACATTATTTTGATTTTTTGCATTAAAAATCAGCCCATTTTGAATTTTCCACAAGTACCTAACATATGCATTATATGTTATTATGTGTATTATATATAAACAGGCATATATATTAATATATAAATACATATCAAGAAAGCCTATATTTTTCAGGGTTTTCACCAAGTTTTATTTATCTAGTTCAATAATTTTTCAGGAACTGATGTTCTGTAGGATTGTGCTTCTTGGGAAGCTTACATCATTTAATTTATATTTTAGATTTATAAAGCAAATATTTTCTCGTATCTTTCTCATGTCCAGTCTTCACCTGCTCAGTTGACATTATCGGGACAGATAGAGCCTGAAAAGCCTTTCTATTAAAGCAACCAAACAAGAGGATAAGACTCAAGGAGCTCAGAGATCTGAAAACCAAATATTTGGTATAAACTATTACTACCTGATCTTAATAAGATAAGTCTGAAATGAGTCCTGGAACATTCAGCTGTAGGTAAGACAACATTTCTGATTATTTCTGATATCAGAAACTTATAAGATTTTCTACTGCCTAGGGTTAAATGAAACTTCATCAGGGTTAGTAACATTTTTTCCTTGATACTATGTAAGATTCTAAGATTTTTAGTGAAGTTTATGGAAATGAAATGCCAGACAAATATGCAGGTTTTTACTCTGCTGTCTAAAGAAAAAATGGCACCTTCTAAAACATTTTTAAAAAACACCTTTACTATACTGTGTTAATTACTCAAGTGTATTTGTCTTTGAAGTCATAGGACAAAATTATTTGAAAATAGTGATGAAAATAAAAGTAAGATTCATGGATTATTTATAGTCCACACCCTGAGCAGAAATACCTTTTGAAAATAGTCAAAGTATAGTTTCATGATTTAAGAGGTCATATTTAATCAGGCCACAAATTCTATCATTGATATATTTTATAAACTTTGGTGACTTTCTTAATAAATTCCTTGGTCTTCTATGTGTTTTCTCAGTTGGAGCTTCTTTATGTCCTTTATCTACTTGCAACCTATAAGTAAGACATGTCAGAACCAGACTACATCTTAAATCTCTACATGGCACTGAGAGATCAAAGTTTATGGAGCCTTGATGTTATCAAGTTTACAAAGCAACAAGACCTGCCAGGCTGTGCCCTGAGTCATGCTCTGTTGGAGTTTCACACTATTTCCAAAAGGCAAATTGATGATATCACTCTCTGCTTAAAATCTTCCAATTCTCCCTCTAGCTTTTAGGATCAAATCTAAACTCTTAAACATGACCTACCCTCAAGACATTTCACAATTTGCCTCCTGCTGACCACTTCTGTCATCTTCCTCCTTCTGTTTACTATCCTACAGAGGAAGTTTTAAGTTATCAAGCAATACCACATTATCTTTCTGAAGTTTGGGCTTTTGCCTTAGATGTTTGCTTTGCCTCTATTATCTAGCCTCATCCTCACGGAGGTTCTATTTCTACATGACAGTATTTGTCATCTCATATAAAAAGTTCCTGTTTAGAGGTCTGGACCCCATCTGAGAATACAGGGACAACATCTTTCCTTCACAGTTATATCAATATTAGCACAGTGGCAGACATTTAGAAAGTTCCTGACAGGGCTTCCCTGGTGGCTCTGTGGTAAAGAATCTGCTTGCCAATGCAGGAGACGTGCGTTCAATCCCTGGTCTGGGAAGATCCCACACACTGTGGAGCAACTAAGCTTGTGAAGCACAAATACTGAGCCTGTGCTCTAGAGCCTGGTAGCCACAACTACTGAGTCCACGTGTCACAACTGCTGAAGCCTGCAACTACTAACGCCCTTTCTCTGCAACAAGAGAAGCCACCACAGTGAGAAGCCTGTGCACCAAAACTAGAGAGTAGGCCCTGTTCACCACAACTAGAAAAAAGCCTGCACAGCAACACAGACCTAGCCTAGCCAAAGCGGGGGGGGGAGGCGGAGAATAAATAAAATTAGAAAGTACTTGACAAATATTTGTTGAGTGAATCAATCAATATATGAATGAATGAAGTGATTGCCTTCTTGGCAATGGCACCCCACTCCAGCACTTTTGCCTAGAAAATCCCATGGATGGAGGAGCCCGGTAGGCTGTAGTCCATGGGGTTGCTAGAGTCGGACACGACTGAGTGACTTCACTTTCACTTTTCGCTTTCATGCATTGGAGGAGGAAATGGCAACCCACTCCAGTGTTCTTGCCTGGAGAATCCCAGGAACGGGGGAGCCTGGTGGGCTGCCGTCTATGGGGTCGCACAGAGTCAGACACGACTGAAGCGACTTAGCAGCAGCAGCAGCAGCCTACCCTCTCAGCCTTCCCAGAAATGATTGTATTCCTATCCATCTACCTCCAAACTCATTCTGGCAGTATTTTTAACTGGATACATTATTTCATTTCTAGAATAATTGATTATCTGGATCACATTGAATGGTAAAAGTGAATAACAAATTCTTCCTCAACCCATCACAGCAAAGCTGCTTTCTATATGTCACTATAAAGAGCTCTTTAGCTTCAAAACTCCACCTTTGACCTTCTGGAAATCTGAGGCCTACTGTAGTACATAACGTTCCCTTAGCCCATCAGTTAAAAAGTCGCTGTTTATTTCAAAAGGGGGGAACATTTAATGTCTTTCCTTAGAAAGTTATTGTTTTAGATGAATTCTCTTGGAAATAGACTCAAGATGGAAAGTTGCATGAAGAAACTCTGTTGGGGAGTGTTCTAGAAACTAACACCTGGAATAAAGCAAGAGAAACAGTATTGGGCCAAGGGTGAAGTTGAAATGTGATAGCCCAGTTGATCTCCACAGGGAATTCTGCAACTGAGATGATTCTTCCTAATTGTCTCAAGTTGAATACAAGAGTCTACATCTCTGCAGCCTCCAATCAAGTAGCCTTGCTTTTGGACTTCACCTGAGTAAGATAACTTGGGGGAAATGCAGCACTCTAAGGGCAATGCTGGAACAGAAACTAATGATAGGCCATCAGCAGTTAACACTCTCAGCATCATGCTGGAAATGTTTCCAGAGACAGCAAACATTGCTGTTCAGTCACTAAGTGATGTCTGATTTTTTGTGACCCCGTGGACTGCAGCACACCAGGCTTCCCTGTCCTTCACTATCAGGTTGCTCAAACTCATGTCCATTGAGTCAGTGATGCCATCCAACCATTTCATCTTCTGTCCAAAAAGTTTGTTCAGGTTTTTCTATAGCTGTTATGGAAAAACCCAAACAAACTTTTTACCAACGTAATATACATGAACCGAGTTTATCTAATAGGCACAGATAGAGTAGCAGATACTGGGGTGGCTGCCCACTTCCCTCCTTCAAGGCTTAGGCACTCAGTTTTCAGATGCTGAAATCAACAATAATGCAAGCATAAATATTTATGTTAAACATAATTTAACATATGAAATGTTTTATTCACACATCTCTAGAACCATATTACCATTATCTCATGGGTTCTTTGCCAAGGTTTTAAATACTGTATCATGAAGGAATGCTGTATTAATTTTCTTTTGCTACAATAGCAGATTTCCCAAATCTAAGTGTCTTAGACAGTACAAATGTGTTGTCTTACAGTTATGAAGAACAGAAATCTGAAATAGGTCTCATAGGGCTAAAAATCAAAGCCTCATTAGAGCTGAGTTACTTCTGGATTCTACCCTAGGGAGGAACCTAGTTTCTTGCTTTCTGAGGTTCTTGTCTGCTGA
The DNA here is from genome assembly GCF_002263795.3 of Bos taurus. Classification (NCBI taxonomy): domain Eukaryota; kingdom Metazoa; phylum Chordata; class Mammalia; order Artiodactyla; family Bovidae; genus Bos; species Bos taurus. The sequence goes on from NC_037328.1 coordinate 34,477,355, forward strand.
AATTGGCTTCTGGTCTCATTCTTGCATTTTTTAAATAAGCATTGGCAAGTTGAGTACTGTTCACATGGCCTCACCCTGACTGATTTCATAATCTCCTTTTCAGACTCTCATTTTCTCCTTCCTTCTTTCAACATTAAGTACCCTTGCACTTATATTGGAACATCCCGTGTAATCCAAAATATCCTCTCTATTAAGGTTAGCTTATTAGTGAATTTAATTCTATTGCCTACTTTAAATCTTCTTTACCAGGTAAGGCAAAAAGAAAGTTCACATTATATATATAATACACACATGTTGATATATTTCACCCTACTGGTTCAGATGGTTCCAGAGATTAGGAAGTGGATATCTATTAGAGTAAGAGTGTGTGTGGCGGGTGGTGAGCACCATCCTGCCTAACACAGCTGCTATGTGTGTGCTCAGTCACTCAGTCATGTCTGACGCTTTGCATCCCCATGGACTGCAGCCCAGCAGGCTCCTCTGCCCTTGGAGATTCACAAGGAAAGAATACTGGAGTGGGTTGCCATGTCCTCCTCCAGGGAACAGCAACTTCTAACATGTATTAAAACAACAAAACCCCTCCCTTTGACCCTCTTTAATCCTGTCCTGTAAGGATCCATATATACTCTCCCGATTCCTACCATTAACTTTTGGCTACCCCCCATACAGTTATTGATGCGAAGAGTTGATTCATTAGAAAAGACCCTGATGCTGGGAAAGACTGAAGGCAGGAGGAGAGGGGGATGACAGAGGATGAGATGGTTGGCTGGTATCACTGATGCAATGGGCATGAGCTTGAGCAAGCTCCAGGCAATGGTGAGGACAGGGAAACCTGGCGAGTTTTAGTCTGTGGGATTGCAGAGTCAGACATGACTGAGCAACTGAACAACAACTAGAGATATTTTGGGTGCATATTATTTTTTGTCCCTGAGCAGGCTCAGCATTGCTCCAGTTGGGTTACAATGTGACTTAACCCAGGTTACTGGTATGGTGACCACAGTGAAAATGGGGATAGAAGCAAAAAAATGTCTACCTCAAGTTCATGTAAGGATGGAACCCTAGATTTTTAAGAGAACAATGGGTCATTTCTGAAGGTCCGATTTGTTTAAGGGATCTAGAAATTCAAGATTTTTAGAGGCATTCAATCAGATTATTATTTTCATAGGGTTCCATGCTTTTCCAATTAGGGCCTTAATCCTAAGACAAACACACTGGCAGAGCTAAGAACTTGAACTTTTCTGTAACTCTTTTATTTTTATAATTAAATTATACCCTCAAACATTGCTGTTTTTGCCTTTCAGAAATGAAAACAACTTTACTCTACTTAGGAGGTCATCTGGCTTTTACACTTCCCTAAATTGGTGATTAGTTATCTCCAGACTTCATTTTTTCCCTCCCAATGCATTGGTAGTATCCAACAAAAACTAACTAGTTTCAGGGTCCTTATAATACTACTTTCTTTGGACTCTTAACATGCCTGAGGTGATAGGTTTGGTTGAATTTGACTTGTCATCTTGGACCCATTTGATTTTAATTGGTTTATGTTATGCCTTTGGGTTATGTCATTTTTTCAAAAGTTGTGCCCTGCCCCCTTCCCTCCTGTATTATGCTCTTCTCCTGAGCCCTGCCAGGCCCACAGTGTTGCCTTTACAATCTTCTTGAGGGACAACCAGGATAGCTGGCCCTTGGGAGAGAAATGCTGTATAATATCTAATCTCTCTAGATATTCAGGCCTTCATCTTCCATGTTTCCTACAACGTGTACAACAACAGCATCTCTCAGTGAACCCAATAGGGTGGGTGACAGGCACGCAATGCTTGCTAGAAGTCCATCTGTTGGTGGCATCCCTTCAAGGGCAATTGGCCTTCCAGATATAATGTTTGCCACTTTGGGAGTCAGCTCTGCATGTCGTTCAGGGCCAAATCCTTACTACCCTTCTCCTAAAGTTACAAACATACCCCTGGATCAGATCTCCTCTCCACTTTTATGGAACATCTGGTTTGTTGCTTCTTATCAATTTGTTCTTAAGCCTCTTATGAATTCCTACAACCAGGACCCTACCCCACTTGAAGGTAATATCAGATCAGATCAGATCAGTCGCTCAGTCATGTCCGACCCTTTGCGACCCCATGAATCGCAGCACGCGAGGCCTCCCTGTCCATCACCAACTCCCAGAGTTCACTGAGACAATATAGCTCCACCAAGATTATTATTAAAATACTCTTGATACCCCTAACAAGACCAGACAACCCTTATTTCTGTTATTACGTAAAGTGGGTCTATGACAATGAGATGTTTACCATTGGAAACACCCTAAATGGCTCCTAAGGAGGACTAGGGGAGGAAATCAGTGACTTACATTTCCTCAGAACAATAAGAGGATAAGGCTTATGGCTGTTTCACCAGGTTCCCAGCCTCAAGACACAGACTTGGATTGCTATACCTCATGATATCTATTCCCATCAGCTGTGGACAAACAAGCAATGAGTCAAGATTACAACCCCTGCAATATGTGAACCGTGAAATTCCAGATGTTCAAGCTGGTTTTAGAAAAGGCAGAAGAACCAGAGATGAAATTGTCAACATCTGCTGGATCATTGAAAAAGCAAGAGAGTTCCATAAAAACATCTATTTCTGCTTTATTGACTATGCCAAAGCCTTTGACTCTGTGGATCATAATAAACTGTGGAAAATTCTGAAAGAGATGGGAATACCAGACCATCTGACCTGCCTCTTGAGAAACCTTTATTTCGATCAGGAAGAACAGTTAGAACTGGACATGGAACAACAGACTGGTTCCAAATAGGAAAAGGAGTACGTCAAGGCTGTATATTGTCACCCTGCTTATTTAACTTATATGCAGAGTACATCATGAGAAACACTGGGCTGGAAGAAGCACAAGCTGGAATCAAGACTGTTGGGAGAAATATCAATAACCTCAGATATGCAGATGACGCCACCCTTATGGCAGAAAGTGAAGAGGAACTAAAAAGTCTCTTGATGAAGGTGAAAGAGGAAAGTGAAAAAGTTGGCTTAAAGCTCAACATTCGAAAATGAAGATCATGGCATCTGGTCCCATCACTTCATGGGAAATAGATGAGGAAACAGTGGAAACAGTGTCAGACTTTATTTTGGGGGGGCTCCAAAATCACTGCAGATGGTGACTGCACCCATGAAATTAAAAGACCCTTACTCCTTGGAAGGAAAGTTATGACCAATCTAGATAGCATATTCAAGAGCAGAGACATTACTTTGCCAACAAAGGTCGATCTAGTCAAGGCTATGATTCTTCCAGTGGTCATGTATGGATGTGAGAGTTGGATTTTGAAGAAAGCTGCACACCGAAGAATTAATGCTTTTGAACTGTGGTGTTGGAGAAGATTTTTGAGAGTCCCTTGGACTTCAAGGAGATCCAACCAGTCCACCTTAAGATCAGTCTTGAGTGTTCATTAGAAGGACTGATGCTGAAGCTGAAACTCCAATACTTTAGGCACCTCATGGGAAAAGTTGACTCATTGGAAAGACCTTGATGCTGGGAGGGATTGGGGGCAGGAGGAGAAGGGGATGGCAGCGGATGAGGTGGCTGGATGGCATCACCAACTCGATGGACATGAGTTTGGGTAAACTCCAGGAGTTGGTGATGGACAGGGAGGCCCAGTGTGCTGTGATTCATGGGGTCACAAAGAGTCGGACATGACTGAGTGACTGAACTGAACTGAATTGAATCCTACCCAGCACCGGTCAGCACTAGAGACCTTGAGGACGCCCAACTCCAATCTGGGGGTCCCAGGAGGTCGACCTGCCTCGACCTGCCTAGGGATCTGGTCCTCGAAATGTTGTCACGCCTGAACCTGCTCAGGGATCTCCCAGTCCAGGGGTCCCAGGAGGTCAACATGCCTTGACCTGCCCAGGGATTTGATCTCTAGGAGTTTGTTACACCTCACCCTGCCTGGGGATCTGCACCCTGACCCAGGGACGCCAGACTCTCAGGTTGCAACAGTACTGGGTAGGATAAATTTCAGAAAGACTTACCCCTAAGGAAGTCCACCCATGGAAATAGAAGGAAGTCTATTAGTTGTGGGGCTGTGCCCGGTCTCAGCAATAACTTAGGAGTCCAAGAAGAACCCCATTGCCTTTCTGGAAAGTCTAAAAGAGGCCCTCCAAAAGTGTGATTTTAAAGGACAAATTCCTGTCCCAGTGTGCATCAGACATCAGGGTAAAGTTGCAATAGCAGCAGGACCCTGCTGCCTCTTTAGATGAGGTGGTCCAGACAGCCACCAATATCTTTTATAACAGAGAACAAAAGAGGGAGGCCAAGGCCCAGGAAAGGGAGAGAAGGAAAGAGATAAGGCATGCACAGATGTTGGCTGCCATCCAGGGAAGCCCCATGGCAAACCCCAAGTCCTTGAAAGACAAGGCACAAGGCAAATGCCTAATATGTAGACAGGTGGCACATTGGGCCAAAGAGCATCCAAACCGTGGCAAGTCTCTAAAAGGGATTGTCAGAAGATCCTCCAACCAATCCTGAGGAAATTTGGTACACTGATAGAAGCAGCTTTGTCTTGGATGGAAAAAGAAGAGCATGAAGTAGTCTCCTAGTCTCCAATTTTGAGACCATAGAGGCTTGCTACAAATGCCATCAGTTGAGACATTGGGTGGCACTCTGCCCTCAGGACCCAAGAGACTCAAGGTCAAGCCCCAAACCTTCCCTCACAATGGTTCAACAGGGCTGAAGCAGCCTGTTTCGCCCAGCCCACCTGTCATGGATAGCCATTATGGGGCTGGAGCCAAGTGTGCAACTGGATGTGGCAGGTAGGTCCAAGAATTTCTTGGCTGATACAGAGGCTTCCTACTCTGTCCTGACCTCTTACCATTTTGGGTGCTACAGGGGAAAAAAAAAAAAATTACAAAAAGATTCACCTGAGCACTTTGTTGCTGGAATGGACAAATATTTCCCACCAGTTTCTGGTGGTCCCTGAGTGTCCTACTCCCTTACTGGAAAAAGATCTTTCCTTGCCTATTGCAGTCCTGATAGAAGATGCTTCACAACTCTCTTTAGGGGCAAACTACTTTTACCAGCCACCAAGTGAAACAATTCCTGAGTGGAATAGGCCATTTATAGATGTATGATCAAAGAATCCTCAGATATCCAGTAGTGCTGATGGAAAAATCCAGGCCTCACTATATCCCCTTGTGAGGTTCTTAACCCTGCCACCCTCCTGCCCACCCCCGAGAGCTCTCTCCCCTTTCACCCTTGCCTAGAAACATTGGACCATTGGACAAAAGCCCTAGAAGGATTGTCAGAAGATCCTCTGACCAATCCTGAGGAAATCTGGTACACTGATGGAAGCAGCTTTATCTTGGATGGAAAAAAAAAGAGCCTGGTAAGCAGTAATCTCCAATTTTGAGACCATAGAGGCTAAAGCTTTGCCACCAGGTACTTCAGTCCAATTAGCTGAGCTGATAGCCCTGACTCGAGCTTTACAGCTCAGAAAATGGGAAAGAGTAGCCGTTTACACTGACTCCAAGTATGTCTTTCTGGTGCTACATGCACATGATGCTATTTGGAAAGAAAGAGGCCACTTGACCACCCGAGGATCCCCAATCAAATATGGAGATCAAATTCTTAGGCTCTTGGAGGCAGTCCAGATGCCCACTGAGGTTTCAGTCTCCCACTGGAAAAGATACCAAAAAGGGAGCATGGAAGTGACACGAGGGAACCAAGCAGCCAATCAAGCAGCTAAGAGAGCAGCATTACAAATCAGTGTCCTAATAGGGGTTGCCACCTTAGTTCCACAGCCTAATTTGCCAGAAACTCCTTCATATACTGAAGGTGAGACTATTAAAGCTAAGAGTGAGGGCTTTCAAGAAAATTATATGGGGTGGTTCCTAAGGGAAGGACTCCATTTTCTGCCTGGGAACCTCCAATGGAAGTTGGTTAACTCCTTACATGCCACCACTCATTTAGAAAAGAAGGCTCTCCAAAAATTGCTGAAAAGTTCCTTCAGAGGAACAGGCCTCCAAATAACTATAAGGCAAGTGGTGATCTCTTGTCCCTCTTGACAATTAAATAACCCCCATGGAGCTCAAAGACCCCAGCTGGCCCAGCCTGTCCAATGAAGTGGGACCTACCCAGGAGAGGACTGGCAGATGGACTTCACCCAGATGCCAAGGGTGAAGTGATACCCTTTCTCAAGGGTATCAATACCTATTAGTCATGATAGATACATTCACAGGGTGGATTGAAGGCTTCCCCACCCAGACTGAGAAGGCTAGGGAGGTGATTAAAATAAATAAATAAATAAAACTGCTCCATGAAATCATTTCGAGATTTGGTCTGCCTAGGTCATTACAAAGTGACAATGGGCCATCATTTACTTCTAAGGTCACCCAAGGGATCTCTAAAGCATTGGGCATTACTTATGATCTCCATTGTGCCTGGAGGCTTCACTCTTCAGGAAAAGTAAAAAGAGCCAACAAATTCTTAAAATCAGCAATAAAAAAAAGATAACTCAGGAGACCTCCCTGAGTTGAAAGGAGTCTTTACCAATAGCTCTCCTCCAACATCTGTATTGCTCTTAAAGAACAGGTTGGTCTTAGTCCTTATAAGATGCTATATGGGAGACCTTTTGTTTATGTCAATGACCTCTTCCTCGATCCAGAGGCTCAGACCCTCAGGTCTTATGCCATGGCCATTGGGAAATTCCAACAAAATATACACTTGTGGGGTGTCAACCAGGACCCAAAAGATTCTAAAGAGCCACCACTATATGCTCCAGGGACTCAAGTCTTAATTAATTAAAGTCTGGAAAGATGGTTCCCCAAAGACTCAATTCCAGCCCACATGGAAGGGCCCCTAACCTGTAATACTTTCTACCCCCACAGCAGTCAAGGTACCAGGACATGACTCCTGTATTCACTACTCACGAGTCAAGCCATGGAATAAAACAGAAGAGGACACTCAATACACCTGTGAGTCCCTGAGTGATCTCAGATACCTATTCAGGACTACAAATGAGTGCCATTCTAGTGAACACCTCCAAAATTAAGTTTCTGGGAATAAGATTCCTCAGGACAGCTCTAAAGAGCCAACACAGCTTAGTAGGGGTTGTACTCCAAAATAGATAAGAAATAGATCTCCTGATCCTTGAACAAGGAAGGACTTGAACCATCTTGAATGAAATGTGTTGTTTCTGCGTAAATACCTCCAGCTAAGTTAAAGAAAGTCTTACGGTCCTCAAGAAAAACATTCAGATCCTACAGGATCTCAAAGAATGAGCTAGAGAGTTCTAAGGATGGCTAAAATCTCTCTTTGGTGGATCAGTCTCCTGGCATGGGGAATTTGGAGTTGGCTAATGCCCCCTACTAATCCTTGGTATCACCATATTGATGTTTCTTATGATTGCTCCATGTATTATCAGTTGTCTAATCCGTTTTGTGTCTGCCCGGGTCAACAAGCTACAATATGCAGTGCTAGTTCAACAAGGATATATAGAACTACAGCTGACCATGGAAAACATCACTCACCCTTGGACACCGCTATAAGGACTCTGAGGCCTGAGACTAGCAAGAGGGGGAGGCCCAATGCCCCTCATCATTCCAGTTCACCAGGAAGTAGCCAGAGAGACCTCAACGCCCCTACTCTGAAAGAATTGGGCCCATCTCTTGAGGGGGAAATGTTAGGTAGTTAGAATAGGAACAAGGAGTCCAGAATGGTGGTGGCTAAAAGACAAAGAAGGGAAAAGCCCATGAAAATAGAATAAAGGAAGGTCTGAGGACCAGAGTGAGGCCCTCAGGTGAAGTAAACAGCCTCCTGGATAGCCCAGTTTACACAGGGCAGGTGCAGGGGGAAGAGAAAAAAAACATAAAAGCTTCACCTTAGAACATTTAGTAATTTCACACATATAAAGAAATCAACAAAATATCCGTCTCTTCAAATTTTTGGTGCAGCAAGACAGAATCAAGGGAATTACACACTCCCCCAACACATATGTAAATACTATTTTACAGATATAAAATTTAATCTCAAGTTAGTTGTCCTTACCCCCAGGTGAACAGTGGGTTGTACAGCTGGATTCTGTAAACTACAAACTGCATGTTCATCTCACTCAAATATAGTTTTTTTTTTTTTTTTTTTGTAGTCCTGTTGAAAACAAAATAATCTTCCCACATGGCATCATTGAGAGTCCAAGACAGAGGTGGTTGCCAGAAAGAGATTCGAATGCAGGTAGTATGTATCTGAGCTAATTGCCATAAATATTGGTGGGAGACCAAAAAGGTAAGACAGAGAAAGAAATCAGCAAGGGAGCGTTACCAAGCAGGTCATCACTATGAGCAACTAAAGCTCAACCCTGCCAAGGGAAGGACACATATCAAATCATTCCAACAATAAGGAAACTGGTGTATATATTCACCACTGATTGAGAATAACATATGGGAAGCATTTCTTAGCATTGTGTGGTCCCTGGACAGGTAAAGCTTGTCCACACAGTCTTGAGGTGTTTACAGTAAGCCCCCCAAAGAGGTAGGTAGAGTCCTAAGCTGAAGATATTAAGAAGAGGTGGCAAGAATACACAGAAGAACTGTACGCAAAAGATCTTCATGACCAAGATAATCACGACGGTGTGATCACTGACCTAGAGCCAGACATCCTGGAATGTGAAGTTAAATGGGCCTTGGAAAGCATCACTATGAACAAAGCTAGTGGAGGTGAGGAATTCCAGTTGAGCTATTTCAAATCCTGCAAGATGATGCTGTGAAAGTGCTGCACTCAATATGCCAGCATTTGGAAAATGCAGCAGTGACCACAGGACTGGAAAAGCTCAGTTTTCATTCCAATCCCAAAGAAAGGCAATGCCAAAGAATGCTCAAACTACCGCACAATGGCACTCATCTCACATGCTAGTAAAGTAATGCTCAAATTCTCTAAGCAAGGCTTCAGCAATATGTGAACTGTGACCTTCCAGATGTTCAAGCTGGTTTTATAAAAGGCAGAGGAACCAGAGATCAAATTGCCAACATCTGCTGGATCATGGAAAAAGCAAGAGAGTTCCAGAAAAACATCTATTTCTGCTTTATTGACTATGTCAAAGCCTTTGACTCTGTGGATCACAATAAACTGTGGAAAATTCTGAAAGAGATGGAAATACAGGATCACCTGACCTGCCTCTTGAGAAACCTATATGCAGGTCAGGAGGCAACAGTTAGAACTGGACATGGAAAAACAGACTGGTTCCAAATAGGAAAAGGAGTACGTCAAGGCTGTATATTGTCACCCTGCTTATTTAACTTATATGCAGAGTACATCATGATAAAAGCTGGGGTGGAAGAAGCACAAGCTGAATCAAGATTGCTGGGAGAAATATCAATAACCTCAGATATGCACATGACACTCCCTTATGGCAGAAAGTGAAGAGGAACTAAAGAGCCTCTTGATGAAAGTGAAAGAGGAGAGTGAAAAAGTTGGCTTAAAGCTCAACGTTCAGAAAATAAAGATCATGGCATCTGGTTCCATCACTTCGTAGGAAATAGATGGGGAAACAGTGTTAAACAGACTTTATTTTGCGGGGCTCCAAAATCACTGCAGATGGTGTTTTCAGCCATGAAATTAAAAGACGTTTACTCTTTGGAAGAAATGTTATGACCAACCTAGTTAGCATATTGAAAAGCAGAGACATTACATTGCCTACAAAGGTCCATCTAGTCAAGGGTATGGTTTTTCCTGTGGTCATGTATGGATGTGAGAGTTGGACTGTGAAGAAGGCTGAGTGCTGAAGAATTGATGCTTTTGAACTGTGGTGTTGGAGAAGACTCTTGAGAGTCCCTTGGACTTCAAGGAGATCCAACCAGTCCATCCTAAAGGAGATCAGTCCTGGGTGTTCTTTGGAAGGAATGATGCTAAAACTGAAGCTCCAGTACTTTGGCCACCTCATGCGAAGAGTTGACTCATTGGAAAAAGACTCGGATGCTGGGAAGGACTGGGGGCAGGAGTAAAAGGGGACGACAGAGGATGAGATGGCCGGATGGCATCACCGACTCAATGGACATGAGATTGAGTGAACTCTGGGAGATGGTGATGGACAGGGAGGCCTGGCGTGCTGCGATTCATAGGGTCGCAGAGTTGGACACTACTGAGCAACTGAACTGAACAGAGTACCAAGAGGATGTGGGATTGGGCCTTACATCAATACTGTATTTCTCTTAAGCTGAGAAAGCAGAGGTTGAGATTGATGTTGAACTAGAAACTAATTAAACACACTATAAAATGGGTTCTATCTATTGGGGTGGTTTAAGGTTCTGACCTTGACTTCCAAGTGTTCAGTTCAGTTCAGTCGATCAGTCATGTCCGACTCTTCCTGACCCCATGAATTGCCGCATGCCATGCCTCCCTGTCCATCACCAACTCCTGGAGTTCACGCAAACTCACGTCCATCGAGTCAGTGATGCCATCCGGCCATCTCATCCTCTGTCGTCCCCTTCTCCTCCTGCCCCCAATCCCTCCCAGCATCAGAGTCTTTTCCAATGAGTCAACACTTTGCATGAGGTGGCCAAAGTACTGGAGTTTCAGCTTCAGCATCATTCCCTCCAAAGAAATCCCAGGGCTGATCTCCTTCAGAATGGACTGGTTGGATCTCCTTGCAGTCCAAGGGACTCTCAAGAGTCTTCTCCAACACCACAGTTCAAAAGCATCAATTCTTTGATGCTCAGCCTTCTTCACAGTCCAACTCTCACATCCATACATTATCACAGGAAAAACCATAGCCTTTACTAGACAGACCTTTGTTGGCAAATTAATGTCTCTGCTTTTGAATATGCTATCTAGGTTTGTCATAACTTTCCTTCCAAGGAGTAAGAGACTTTTAATTTCATGGATTCAGTCACCATCTGCAGTGATTTTGGAGCCCCAAAAAATAAAGTCTGACACTATTTCCATTGTTTCCCCATATATTTCCTATGAAGTGATGGGACAGGGGATGCCATGATCTTCATTTTCTGAATGTTGAGCTTTAAGCCAACTTTTTCACTCTCCACTTTCACTTTCATAAAGAGGCTTTTTAGTTCCTCTTCACTTTCTGCCATAAGGGTGGTGTCATCTGCATATCTGAGGTTATTGATATTTCTCCCAGCAATCTTGATTCCAGCTTGTGTTTCTTCCAGTTTAGCATTTCTCATGATGTACTCTGCATATAAGTTAAATAAGCAGGGTGATAATATACAGCCTTGACATACTCCTTTTCTTATTTGGAGCCAGTCTGTTCCATGTCCAGTTCTAACTGTTGCCTCCTGACCTGCATACAGATTTCTCAAGAGGCAGATCAGGTGGTCTGGGATTCCCATCTCTTAAAGAATTTCCACAGTTTATTGTGATCCACACAGTCAAGGGCTTTGGCATAGTCAATAAAGCAGAAATAGATGTTTTTCTGGAACTCTCTTGCTTTTTCCATGATCCAGCTGATGTTGGCAATTTGATCTCTGGTTCCTCTGCCTTTTCTAAAACCAGCTTGAACATCAGGAAGTTCACATTTCACGTTTTGCTGAAGCCTGGCTTGGAGAATTTTCAGCATTACTTTACTAGCATGTGAGATGAGTGCAATTGTGAAGTAGTTTGAGCATTCTTTGGCATTGCCTTTCTTCAGGATTGGAATGAAAACTGAGCTTTTCCAGTCCTGTGGCCACTGCTGAGGTTTCCAAATTTGCTGGCATATTGAGTGCAGCACTTTCACAGCATCATCTTGCAGGATTTGAAATAGCTCAACTGGAATTCCATCACCTCCACTAGCTTTGTTTGTAGTGATGCTTTCTAAGGCCCATTTGACTTCACACTCCAGGATGTCTGGCCCTAGGTCAGTGATCACACAATCATGATTATCTTGGTCATGAAGATCTTTTGTGTACAGTTCGTCTGTGTATTCTTGCCCCCTCTTCTTAATATCTTCTGCTTCTGTTAGGTCCATACCATTTCTGTCCTTTATCGAGCCCATCTTTGCATGAAATGTTCCCTTGATATCTCTAATTTTCTTGAAGAGATCTCTAGTCTTTCCCATTCTGTTGTTTTCCTCTATTTCTTTGCACTGATCGCTGAGGAAAGCTTTCTTATCTCTTCTTGCTATTCTTTGGAAACCTGCATTCAGATGCCTATATACTTCTTTTTCTCCTTTGCTTTTTGCTTCTCTTCTTTTCACAGCTATTTGTAAGGCCTCCCCAGACAGCCACTTTGCTTTTTTGCATTTTTTTTCCATGAGGATGGTCTTGATCCCTGTCTCCTCTCCAAAGTCATGAACCTCATTCCATAGTTCATCAGGCACTCTATCTATCAGATCTAGGCCCTTAAATCTATTTCTCACTTCCACTGTATAATCATAAGGGATTTAATTTAGGTCATGCCTGAATGGTTTAGTGGTTTTCCCTACTTTCTTCAATTTCAGTATGAATTTGGTAATAAGGAGTTCATGATCTGAGCTACAGTCAGCTCCTGGTCTTGTTTTTGTTGAATGTATAGAGCTTCGAGTCCAGGGGCAGTGGCCGGGATGAGCTACCCTACGCCCAAGGCCAGGGGCAAGGCTGGGAGGACCAACACCACGTCCAAGAAGCAGTGGCTGCACAGGCACAGGAAGGCCTAGAGGAGCTATCCCACGTTGAATGTCAGGAAGGGCAGCGGTAAGGATATACCCCTCATCCAAGGTAAGGAGCAGAGACTGCACTTTGCTGGAGCAGCCATGAAGAGATACCCCATGCCCCAGGTAAGAGAAACCCAAGTAAGATGGTAGGTGTTGCAAGAGGGCATCAGAGGGCAGACACACTGAAACCATACTCACAGAAAACTAGTCAATCTAATCACACTAAAACCACAGCCTTGTTTAACTCAATGAAACTAAGCCATGCCGGTGGGGCAACCCAAGACGGGCAGGTCATGGTGGAGAGATCTGACAGAATGTGGTCCACTGGAGAAGGGAATGGCAAACCTCTTCAGTATTCTTGCCTTGAGAACCCCATGAACAGTATGAAAAGGCAAAATGATAGGATACTGAAAGAGAAACTCCCCAGGTCAGTGGGGGCCAAATATGCTACTGGAGATCAGTGGAGAAATAACTCCAGAAAGAATGAAGGGGTGGAGCCAAAGCAAAAACAATGCTCAGCTGTGGATGTAACTGGTGATAGAAGCAAGGTCCAATGTTGTAAAGAGCAATATTTCATAGGAACCTGGAATGTCAGGTCCATGAATCAAGGCAAATTGGAAGTGGTCAAACAAGAGATGGCAAGAGTGAATGTCGACATTCTAGGGATCAGCTAACTCAAATGGACTGGAATGGGTGAATTTAACTCAGATGACCATTATATCTACTGTGGGCAGGAATCCCTCAGAAGAAATGGAGTAGCCATCATGGTCAACAAAAGAGTCCAAAATGCAGTACTTGGATGCAGTCTCAAAAATGGCAGAATGATCTCTGTTCGTTTCCAAGGCAAACCATTTAATATCACAGTAATCCAAGTCTATGCCCCAACCAGTAATGCTGAAGAAGCTGAAGTTGAATGGTTCTATGAAGACCTACATGACCTTTTAGAACTAAGACCCAAAAAAGATGTCCCTTTTATTATAGGGGACTGGAATGCAAAAGTAGGAAGTCAAGAAACACCTGGAGTAACAGGCAAATTTGGCCTTGGAATGCGGAACGAAGCAGGGCAAAGACTAATAGAGTTTTGCCAAGAAAATGCACTGGTCATAGCAAACACCCTCTTCCAACAACACAAGAGAAGACTTCCAAGTGTACTTGAGATGAAATCAGAGACTGTAGAAGGACCTTTGCCACACCTGAGTTAGAAGCATTTGGGATGTTTTGATTGAAAGATATTAAAGTTTTGCCTTCATTTTAATGTGTAGCTTATTTGGTGTCATTTTTTAAGACATTCAAATATGTCATAAGCATTTATCTATTTGAGATGGTTTAGTACTAACAGTCATTTCTAGAAATAAAGTGTTTTATTAAATCACATAATAAGAATGTTCACAGCCCAATGATTGTGTGACCCTCCAAATTTCTCAAGTAGTGGTCATAATTTAGTACATGCAGTTTTGAGAATGATAAAGTAATAGATTCAGAGAAAACTAGTAACACTTTTACATAAGCTCTAAATGGCTAGGTTCTTGCTAGTTTTCAGCATTAAAAAAGAATGAAGACTGTTTTTACCACTCTAAAAACAAGTCTCTTGTTATATTACATTTAATTATATGTATTTCTTCCATATTGGGGGAAATTTGTCTCCCTTAAATGTTTGAAAGCACATTTGTAGATTCATGGATTGTAACATATGATATTAAATTTGCCATTCTGAATCAAGCAAGCTCACTTAAATGACAGAAATTTTGTGGTGCTCATACTAAAATCTTCCTCAACTACAATTTTATTTTGTTTTATTTATATTATGTTCAATTAAAACTGTGGGGAATGTATTTCATTGTGCTTCAGTACACTTCACAGATATAATCAGTGAATGCTTTTAATGAATAATAGACAAGAAATTACTGATTTTTTGTTTAATTTTCACTTTGCCAATGGAAAAGCAGATCAAGCAGATGGTTCCCATATAACATGTACTTGTACAAGAATGAAGAGCAAGCAGCAATACTTAAAACCCTGATTTTTTTTTTTTTCATATACTGGAAATGCCAAGGACATAATTATAACTTTGTTCTTCAAAACACACACTTCAGCACTGAACAAGGGAAACATAAAGATAAATCCATTGAAAATGTAATCCCATGTATTGGACTATTCATTGTTGGAAATTTTATATATTATATATTATCAAAGCAAACATTGCAGTAGACAAGGTAAAACAGAGAAGGAAGACTTTATTCAAGTCTGTATCAATAAAGGACAGAAGCCAGAACTCAGTCTATCTCAACTCTATTGAAACAGAAAGCTAGAGAGCATTTAAGAGCTGAGTTGGGGGTAGGGAAATTGTAGATCAATATTTGCTAATTGGCCTTAGCCAGAGAAAAAGTTAATTTCTTCAGTCTTCTTGATAGAAGTCAGTTTTATATTTTGGAACAAACTGCACACCAAAGTTTGGCTACGCCTCTCTCACAGAGACTAGATGATGGGGCGCTATCTTCCTTTCACACATTTCAAAGTGATGTCTCCCAGGTCCTGAGGGGTGGGAAAGAAGCCTGTCCAAAGTTTAATCAAGAGAGAGAACTGCTAAGGCCATCTTGGTCAGTCCCCAATTTAAATAAAATTTTAAGATAATTTATTCATTAAATTATTTCATTTATTATACTTGAAAGTGAATGTAACTCAGTAGTGTCTGACTCCTTGGGACCCCATGGACTATAAAGTCCATGGAATTCTCCAGGCCAGAATACTGGAATGAGTAGCCTTCCCCTTCTCCAGTGGATCCTCCTGACCCAGGAATTGAATCAGAATTTCCTGCAATGAAGGCAGATTATCTTTAATGAAGGAGACCTGGGTTCGATCCCTGAATTGGAAAGATCCCTGGAAGAAGGGAATGGCTGTTGCAAAACTCAGACTTAAATTTCAAAATTTGCCTTGTTGCAAAATTCAGAGCAAACTGAAGAGTAGGGAAAACCACTAGACTATTCAGGTATGACCTAAATCAACTACCTTATGATTATACAGTGAAAGTGACAAATAGATTCAGGGGATTAGATCTGATAGACACAGTGCTTGAAGAACTTTGGACAGAGGTTTGTGACATTGTACAGGAGGCAGTGATCAAGTCCATCTCCAAGGAAAAGAAATGCAAAAAAGCAAAATGGTTGTCAGAGAAGCCTTACAAATAGCTGAGAAAAGAAGAGAAGTGAAAGGCAAAGGAGAAAAGGAAAGGTATACCCATTTGAATGCAGAGTTCCAAAGAATAGCAAGGAGATAAGAAAGCCTTCCTCAGTGATCAATGCAAAGAAATAGAGGAAAGCAATAACATGGGAAATACTAGAGATCTCTTCAAGAAAATTGGAGACACCAAGAGAACATTTAATGCAAAGATGAGCACAATAAAGAACAGAAATGATATGAATCTCACAGAAGCAGAAGATAGTAAGAGGAGGTGTCAAGAATACACAGAAGAACTAATCAAAAAAGATCTTAGTGACACAGAAAACCATGATGGTGTGATCATTCACCTAGAGCCAAATATCCTGGAATGCGAAGTCAAGTGGGCCTTAGGAAGCAACACTATGAATGAAGCTAGTGGAGGTGATGGAATTCCAATTGAGCTATTTCAAATCCCAAAAGATGATGCTGTGAAAGTGCTGCACTCAATACGCCAGCAAATTTGGAAAACTCAGCAGTGGCCTAGGAAGGGAAAAGGTCAGTTTTCATTCCAATCCCAAAGAAAGGCAATGCCAAAGAATGTTCAAGCTGCCACACAATTGCACTCATCTCACATACTAGCAAAGTCATGCTCAAAATTCTCTAAGTGAGGCTCCAACAGGATATGAAGTGAGAACTTCCAGATGTTCAAGCTGGATTTAGAAAAGGCAGAAGAACAAGAGAGCAAATTGCCAACATCCATTGGAACATAGAAAAAGCAAAGGAATACCAGAAAATCATCTAATTCTGCTTTATTGACTATGCCAAAGCCTTTGACTATGTGGATGACACCAAACTGTGAAAAATTCTTAAAGAGATGGGAATACCAGACCACCTTACCTGCCTCCTAATAAATCTGTAAGCAGGTTAAGAAGCAACAGTTAGAACTGGGCATGGAACAACAGACTGATTCCAAATTGGGAAAGGGGTCTGTCTAGACTGTATAGTGTCACCCTGCTTATTCTTATTCTTATATGAAGAGTACATCATGAGAAATGCTGGGCTGGATAAAGCACAAGTTGGAAACAAGATTTCTGGGAGAAATATCAATAACCTCAGATATGCAGATGACACCACCCTTATGGCAGAAAGTGAAGAGGAACTGAAGAATCTTTTGATGAAAGTGAAAGATAAGAGTGAAAAAGTTGGCTTAAAAATCAACATTCAAAAAAATAAGGTCATGGCATCCGGTCCCATCACTTCATGGCAAATAGATGAGGAAACAATGGAAACAGTTAGAGACTTTATTTTCTTGGACTCCAAAATCACTGCAGATGGTGTCTGCAGCCATGAAATTAAAGGACACTTCCTCCTTGAAAGAAAAGCTATGACCAACCTAGACAGCATATTAAAAAGCAGAAACATCACTTTGCCAACAAAGGGGCATAGAGTCAAATCTAAGGTTTTTCCAGTAGTCATGTGACAGTTGGACCATAAAGAAGCTGAGCACCAAATAATTGGTGCTTTTGATCTGTGGTGCTGGAAAAATCTTTTGACAGTCCCTTTGACTGCAAGGTGATCAAACTAGTGAACCCTAAATGAAATCAACACTGAATATTCATTGGAAGAACAGATGCTGAAGCTGAAACTTCAATACTTTGGCCACCTGATATGAAAAGTTGACTCATTGGAAAATATCCTGATGCTGGAAAATATTGATGGCAGCAGAAAAAGGGGGTGACAGAGGATGAGATGATTGTATGACGTCACTAACTCAATAGACATAAGTTTGAGCAAACTTGGGGAGATAGTGAAGGAGAGGGAAGCCTGGCAAGCTGTAGTCCGTGGGGTTGCAAAAAGTTGTACATGACTTAATAACTGAAGAAGAACAGAAAGTCATCATTATTTTAATCATAGACTCTGTCATGCATGTGGTGATGCAATAAACCATAATCTCATAAAATGAACAGTATAAAAATAATATAACTGGTAACATTAAGAAGGTTCTAAGAAGTTATAGTAGATGCTGAGGTTCCAAAACTTTGGCCACCTGATGTGAAGAACTGACTCATTAGAAAAGACCCTGATGTGAAGAAAGACTGAAGGCAGGAGGAGAAGGGGATGACAGGGGACGAGATGGTTGGATGGCATCACTGACTCCATGGACACGAATTTGAGCAAGCTCTGGGAGACGCTGAAAGACAGGGAAGACTGGCGTGCTGCAGTTCATGGGGTCACAAAGAGTCGGACATGACTGAGCGACTGAACAGCAACAACATGGTATTTATTTAAGATAAGAACTTCTGTTAGGTGTGGTTCAGTAACTCCCCAGGCATTAATCACTATCTTTAAGGGTAATGATTCACTGGCATTGTACACAAAGTTAAGCTAAGATATTTGCACTTACAAGCAGAGGGGTGAGTCAACCTGACCACTTCCAGGACTGAAAATGTAATGTTATCTTCTAAGGAGTTACATAGTTGTCACCAAAAGGAGAAAAATTGATCTTTATGGTTAAACAGGTATTTCTGACATTGGTGAGCCCTGGTTAATGCATAATGCAGACACAAAATGCACAGTACAGGGGAGAGAGGTGGCCAAAGTACAGAGGAAATATTTTATGATTAAATTTTTCTTGTCTTAAAATATGAATTTTAATTTTATTACCTAATTTATTAAAATAGAGATTGCCAGCTATTATGTTTTTATCACAATTATTTAAAGTGTTAACACGCACTACAAAGTTATAGAGAGTTTGTCTAATAAGGAATGGTCTTTCAAATATTTAGAGATGATAGACATTTAAAAAATATTTCTTGTATAAACTTTGTATTCAGAGGATAAAATGATGGAATGAAGTCATATTATCCATTTTTGTGATATTAACTACAATTTATAACTTAAAGACTTTTAAATCTGTATCTCCTGCATGGCTCTCTCCTAGGGTCCAGATTTGTATCCCCAAATGTTCAAACCCAGGGATTGAACCCAGGCCCCTAGGCATTGCAGGTAGATTTTTACCAACTGAGCCACAAGGAAAGCCCAAGAATACTGGAGTGGGTAGCCTATCCCTTCTGCAGCAGACCTTCCTGACCCAGGAATTGAACTGGGGTCTCCTGAATTGCAGGCAGATTCTTTACCAAGTGAGCTACCAGGGAAACCCCAAATGGTATGTTGATTCCCCATTAGGGAATCAAATCCCAGTCTCCCATGTGACAGAACAGGATACTCACCACTATATTAACGAGGAACAATTTATAACTTAAAGGCTTTTAAATCTGCATCTCCTGCATGACTCTCTTTCCTAGGGGCCATATTTGTATCCCCAGATGTTTCAGATAAATAATGTATCCATCTTCCTCTTGGATGTTAAAGACGGCCAAAGTTTCAGTATGTTGAAACTGAACTCAGTATTTTCTCTAACCATTCCTCTTTCTCAAATATGCTTTCTTTCAAAAAAAAAAAAAGTTTTTTATTGATTGATTTCTCTCTTAATCAGGATAGGATGAGATACTCCATTATAAGACATAATCATTGATATTCTAGTGAATTAAGACCATAAGTTTCATTGTTCATTCTTCTCACTATGAAATGAGGATCAGCCATGTCTCCTCAGATGTTTTGCCATAGGAACTAAGAGAACCAGATTGTCACCAATCTTGTGGATGAACCATTTTGGAGAGATGGATTTCAACACTGCCATGGGAGAGATAGAATGATTTGTGGATTGTGTGGGAAATTTTGTAGGGCTAGGTATGAAATTATCTGTAATCACTACCACCTATATGATCAGTTAGAAGTCATACTGTCTAACTGAAAGGGAGGCTGGGAAATGTATTTTTTTTCCCCCAAAAAGAACATGGTGAGCTGAACACAATGTATTATCTTCATAGATTCACCATTTTTCTAGCTGACTTAGCAAGAAATTTGGGAGTTATAAACTTTTCCTTTTTTTTTTTTTTTTTGCGTCCTACTTTAAGTCAATCACTTGGTCTGCTTATTAAACTGATTGATACCTATTGAACCTACAAGTCACATTTTTTATAGTAACTGCTCACTATCTTACCTTAGTGCAAGCCTTCATTACTCCTGTCTAAGCAAATTGCAACAGTCCAAGTTAGTCTCCCATCTGACACTTGAGAGACCATTCCAAATTACAAATACAATTAAAAAACTACTTCATTAAAATTCTTCAGTGGCCTCCACTATTTTTCAGGCTACTAAGCAAGCTTCTTCACTTGCTCTAATAGGCTTTATGATGTAAACTTTGCTTAAATTTTCACTATCTACCTTTATCTTCATCATAGATTTGGATTCTGCAAGTAAATAAGGCTTTCTCCTCCTACATATTCACATGTGCTTGCTCTTTTTCATGGATTACCCTTCAAAGACTCTTTAACTCTTACTGATGTTTTAGGAATCAGCATCACTTTTTCTAATGTCTCCCTCTTAATCTGGGTACAGACCCTGATCCCCCATTTTACTTATTCCTCCCAAACCTTGTAGTTACCCGTATTTACTTTTCTCATAACATTCTTTACACTTCATTTTAATTATCTCCTTACTATCTACTCTGTGCAAGGAGTGAGTAAATATTTTAGTCATTCAGTTGTGTTTGACTCTTTGTGACCCCATGGACTGTAGCCTACCAGGCTTCTCAGTCCATGGGATTTTCCAGGCAAGAGTACTGGAGTGGGTTGCCATTTCCTTCTCCAGGGGATCTTCCCGACCCAGGGATCAAACCCAGGTCTCTGACGTTGTAGGCAGATGCTTTACCCTCTGAGCCACCAGGGAAGCTATTTTAGAGTTAGGGTCATATTTTTCATCTTTGCATACATAACATGCTTAATACATAGTAGGGCCTCAGATAAGGTTTCTTGAGTAATAATTTTTGAAGCCAAAGTGTTTTATATGCCTGTAGTCCTTTTATTCTTTAAATTTCATTATGATATACTCAAGTATGCTGATTACATAGGATCTTATAATGAGTTTAAACTTCTCCCAACATTTTACAACCTATAGTTTGAATGGGTAGAAATGGTTGAGTAGTTTTGTTATTACTCTCAATAAGTATGGTTCTTACACAGTTCCCAAAATAGTTCCCCAGGGGAAAAGTATGGAAGTGATATAAAAATAAGGTCATTTTAGATTCCTCTTTGTATCATGTAATATTTAGAGGTTATGGATATGTTTATGACATGTTTATATGTTTATATATGTATACATATACACACATATACATATGTATATACATATGCATATACATATGCAAATATACTTATCTGTTAGCAAAAGATTTAAAAATTTAATACATTAAAAATTTCATCAAACACACACACGATGGTGTGATCTAGACATCCTGGAATGTGAAGTCAAGTGGGCCTTAGGAAGCAATACGATGAATGAAGCTAGTGGAGGTGATGGAATTCCAGTTGAATTATTTCAAATCCTAAAAGATAATGCTGTGAAAGTGCTACACTCAATATGCCCGCAAATTTGGGAAAATCAGCAGTGGCCCAGGAGGGGAAAATATCAGTTTTCATTCCAATTCCAAAGAAGGGCAATGCCAAAGAATGTTGAAACTACTGCACAATTGTGTTCATCTCACATGCCAGCAAAGTAATGCATACAATTCTCCAAGCCATACTCCAACAGGATGTGAAGTAAGAACTTCCAGATATTCAAGCTGGATTTAGAAAAAGCAGAGGAGTCAGATATCAAAGTGCCAGCATCTGATGGGTCATTGAAATAGCAAGAGAGTTCCAGAAAAAATCTACTTGTACTTTTAACTACGCCAATGCCTTTGACTGTGTGGATCACAACAAACTGTGGAAAATTCTGAAAGACATGAGAATACCAGACCACCTTATGTGCATCCTGAGAAATCTGTATGCAGGTCAAGAAGCAACAGTTAGAACTGGACATGGAACTACAGACTGGTTGCAAATTAGGAAATGAGTACATCAAGGCAGTATATTGTCACTTGCTTATTTAACTTATATACAGAGTACATCATGGGAAATGCCAGCTTGGATGAAGCAGAAGCTGAACTCAAGTTTGGCAGGAGAAATATCAATAACCTCAGATATGCAGATGACATCACCCTTATGGCAGAAAGTGAAGAAGAACCCAAGAGCCTCTTGAAAGTGAAAGAGGAGAGTGAAAAAGTTGACTTAAAACTCAACATTCAGAAAATGAATATCATGGCATCCTGGGTCCCATCACTTCATAGGAAATATATGGGGAAACAGTGGAAATAGTGAGAGACTTTATTTTGGGGGGCTCCAAAATCACTGCAGATGGTGACTGCATCATGAAATTAAAAGATGCTCCTAGTAAGAAAAGCTATGACCAACCTAGAAAACCTATTAAAAAGCAGAGGATTTGCTTTGCCAACAATGGCCTGTCTAGTCAAAGCTATGGTTTTTCCATGAATCAGGTATGGATGTGAGAGTTGGACTATAAAGAAAGCTGAGTGGTGAAGAATTGATGCTTTTGAACTATGGTGTTGTAGAAGACTCTTGAGAGTACCTTGGACTGCAAGGAGTTCCAACCAGTCAATCCTGAAGGAAATCAGTCATCAATATTCATTGGAAGGACTGATGCTGAAACTGAAACTCCAATTGTTTGGCCACCTGATGCAAAGAGCTGACTCATTTGAAAAGACCCTGATGCTGGGAAAGATTGAAGGTGGGAGAAGGGGGACGACAGAAGAAGAGATGGTTGGATGACATTACTGACTCAATGGAAATGAGCTTGAGTAGACTCTGGGAGTTGGTAATGGACAGGGAAGCCTGGCATGCTGCAGTCTATGGGGTCACAAAGATTTGGACAAGACAGAGCGACTGAACCGAACTGAATTGAACTGAAATGCCTTTTCAATGATTTTTAGTATTTTTTAACGCATGTTATAGTGTTAAGAATATCCACATAGATAAAAATTGGGAGCATTTAATTCACTACATTCTCAAAAAATATTTTAGATTGCCTATCTTAAATAATTTGGTAGTTAATCCAAACCCTTTAGTTGAGGACAGAGGACACTAAAACCAAAATGGGATCTCTAATACATTCTATAGTACTACTCTCCAAGTAAGGGATAGACCATAGGAGTGCTAAGCTATGCAAGTTTAAGTTGGGCAATCTAAAGCCCCTGAGACAAAATATAGGACCATGTTTAGAATCCAAGTTTCTGGGCCCCAATTTAGTCTCTATTGCATGTTTTCATTCTACTGGAAATTCTCAAACTTATATAAACTCTGCTTCATTAAAAACAATCATCTCATAAACATATTGGAGAAGGAAATGTCAACCCACTCCAGTGTTCTTGCTTGGAGAATCCCAAGGACGGGGGAGCCTGGTGGGCCACCATCTGTGGGGTTGCAGAGTCGGACACGACTGAAGCGACTTAGCAGCAGCAGCATAAGCATATTCCATCCATATCTAAGATAGCCCTTTCTGCCTTGAGACCCAATAATATGCAAAATAGTAAAGTTTTCTTTATGAGCTTACTTTCTTGAATTTGTATTAAAAAATAGTAATTTTAAGAAACAATTCTAAAATCAAATTATACTGTCATAATGAATATGCTTATTTATACTTTATACACCCTTTCAAGGATGCTGCAATATTTCTTTCCATCAAGCTGACAGCCTTATAAATCTCTGCTGTATACTATGGTACTGCCTGTTTAAAACCTTCTGATGCTTTAAATTCTAGAATGCCATTTGAAGTATGTGCCAGTTTTGAAGCTAGCCTTTTATTTCATATTTCATGAAACATAAAGTTAATATCTTTGAATATTAAATTATAAGTAGAATCTAACTATTATTTTGCAAAACCAGCAGCTTAAAATGCTTTCATTTTATATCATCAACAAAGATTTCTGAAGGTGATCCAGGGCATGTGTCTAATGCAGAACTGATCTTGTTATAGGTGTGAGATTATCTTACTTTAAAACCCAAATCCTGCCATTAAATCACCAACAAAGCTTTCATTTGAAATGTGGCCTTTAAATGCATAACACAACAGAAGGACAATTAAAGATAGTCATAGTCTATTATCATCGCCATTGGTTCTGCTAATGAGTTCTGTGACTTGTTTCAGAATCAAAATGCTACTCCTGAGAAAGCTTATCAACCTAAGTAAGTGAGTCTTTATCACTTTGCCCTTAAATAGCTAGTGTTCTGAGCCTTTGAGTTTGGGGAGCAGTGCTAAAAGAAACTCTTTATAAAAGAGCTATTAGTCTTGTGCAGTCTAGGATTTGACAGCTCATGAGGTTACACAGACCATTACATTACCAACACCATTTCCAATTCCTTAGGCATCTCCTCCAGTACCTAGGGAGCATTACCTCAGCTGACTTTCTTTCTCTCTCTTTCCTTCCTCCTTTCCTCCCTCCTTTTCTTCTTTCCTTCCCTCCCTCTGTTTCTTTCTCCTTCTCTAAATCTCTCCTTCTCCTTCTCTATCTCTTTGGCACTTTTAATTTTACTAACATATGCTGGATAATTGAATGAAAACATGATTTTTGGAATTTTTCCCCCTAAATGCCTATGTTTAGTCTGTGTATAATGATATCATATGAATATTTTAGATGGAAAAGGAACAATATAAATAGCAAAAAGAAAATTATTCAGTTTGCTTTTGCAGAGAAATCAATTGATTACATTTATTTATTGAAGTAAAATGGAAGGATTATAATCATGCACGTAACATTGTTATTACTTGTGATCAAAACAATTTATGGAATAATAAGGCTTCTGACTTCTGCACAGGAATAAACTAGGCATTTGAATAAAAAGATTGGAATATGATCACTTCCAAAAGGACAAAGAACATGAGTGTAGTTTCATGATAAAATGGCAGTGTCTGATAATATATCTAACATGGTCTTATTTTAGTACTTATGTATATATATTTCTAATCTAAATTTCATCTATAAACAGTCCCATTAATTTATGCTTTAAAAATAGCAGCAATTTATTTTCAACTTTATATTTGAATTTTCTTTTTTGAAGGTATCACTGTATCAGAACATCTAGGATCTTGGTAAAAAATGATATTCTAACTACTGTCTGTTATATTATTTAAGTGCATGTTTATTTCATTGATCTGAACTTTTCCACTGAAACATTGTGTAATTTTTAAAGAGAAATTGGATATTATTCACAGTATGTGAATGTGACCTTTCCTAGAGAACAGTGCTGTATTTCTAAGGCATGAAACTGACAACATCCAGTTACATGTTACATATGTTACAGATGTAAAGGTGTCACAGAAAAAGTGAATGCTAACTAAAGCCAATTGTGTAGGCTTTCATTTTTTTCCCTAGTTTTACTCATTCTCCCTCTACTCAATGCCTAACATTTTATTCCAATTATATTCAAAGTTGTTAAAAGTATATTTTAGGAAGCATGTGTGAAAACAGGCAAACAAAACTCCTGTTTGAAAATCAGTGCCTTGCAAGCTTCCATGTTACTGTGCTGCTGAATACTATGTGGTCTCATACATTATGTGTGTTGGGATGATGAAAGTCAGAGCATCAGAAAGACTGCTCTAGACAACATCTTCTTAACATTCCAATTCTTTCTTTTGTGATAAGAAAAAATAACTTGAGATCGACAATCTTAACAAGTTATCAATGTACTGCATAATATTGCTAACAATAAATGTAATATTATACAGCAGATTTCTAAAACGTATTCATCTTGCATAACTGAAATTATATATATATTGAACAGGAACTCTTCATTATAATGTAGGATTGCTTAACTATCTTAAGGATATTCAGGACTCTGACTAAAATCATTGTCAGAAGAAAGTATATCAAGTTTTGCAATTTTATGCAATCCCAGTTGGAGCAAGGTGTTCATCTGTGTCTTCTCCCCCTGGGGGATGCAGGATTTATTATGCTCCCTTAAAAGGCCTCCTTTGATTTTTATGTCTTGGATTCTTATTTCATGGATCAAGGATTAGCAACATATTTGTCTCCAAGCTCTTTTGGTGTCAATAAGAAATGTTTGAGATCTAAGACAAACCTCAAGGAGAAGGAAAAATCAATCAGAATATCTTTGGAGAAGCAATGTGTCCATAATTGTATTCAGTTTTTGAAACATATATTTTCTTCAAAATTATCAAGATAAATTAATATATTATTGTAATTTTACATTTTACATTTTTGGCTCCAGTTGAGATTAAAATGAAATCAGTGCTGCCTTAATAAATATCACAACTTTACAGGGAATCTATATGTTAAAAGAAAATAACTGAAAGATCAGTAAGAATAGATGATTTTAATTCATCTAGGAATCTTCTCTTAGGAAGTATATCTAATCTCATGATAATTTAATTTTGTAATTTTCTATGTATTTATATTCAAACGTGAAAAACTATTAGAAGGAAATTGTATCTTGGATTTTTCAGAAAGTGACACATGAGTGTCCATAGTTTCTTCCTAGAAAACTCTAATTCCAACAAATCTAATAAGACCAACTTAAAAATCTAGAATAACAGCTATATTTCTTCCATTGTGTTATAAGGCAAATTCATCAAAAATGCTTCATAAATTTCTTCATACATTTAAATGTGAAGTAAATAGCTTTTGAAAGGTGACTCAGAATGCTTTGATTAATTGGTATTAACCTTGAATCTATTTTGGTTTCATCTATTCCCTGATGGCTCAGAAGTAAAGAATCTACCTCCAATGCAGGAGACACAAGAGACATGAATCTGATCCCTAGGTTGGGAATATCCCTTGGAGAAGAAAATGGCAACCCCTGAAGTATTCTTGCCTGGAAAATTCCATGGACAAACGTACCTGTCAGGCTCTAGTCCATGGAGTCGTAAAGAGTAGAACACAACTGAGCACACATACGTACATGTTTAATGAATTCTTTTAGGAAAACATTACAGTTTTCCTAACTGTAACTGATAAATATGCTTAAAATAGATCAAGATCTTATAAAGATTATCTTTAATAAAACTAACCAGTTAAGCTAACATACCTATGGTCCATCTGGTTAAGGTATCGCTTTCTAATGATCATCTTTGCCGCATTATTTTATGGAATTTTTTTAACAAAATCCAACACAGATTCCATGTATGTTAATGCAAATTTGATTTTATAGAATAACTGTAGTATATTTGACAGTCTATGATGTGGACATAAACAGAAACCAATCAAATAAGAAAAGCAAGCAGTATTTATTCTGAGCTCACTATAACAAAGCAGTCAGCCTCCATTACTTGCATTTGGTAGTTACTCAAAGGCAGACAGCAGCGGGAAAATTTTACATTGAGAAAAAGGAAGTCTTCAGATATGCCCTGACTACAGATTGTTTTTCTGGGGAAGCTATAGGTGGACTGACTAGAAGTAAGTATCCTATGTGATTGGTTTGGGCTACATATTTGGCTTCCTCTAATTGGTCGTAAATTGGAAGCAGGGATAAAGATTGAACATGCTGTCAGTTATTAATCATGTCCTGCCTATTCTGGGCCAGTTGTTACAGAAGACATTGTTTAGGTTTTTTGATTGTAACTAGAGACAGCAACGGAGAAGGCAATGGCACCCCACTCCAGTACTCTTGCCTGGAAAATCCCATGGATGGAGGAGCCTGGTGGGCTGCAGTCCGTGGGGTCGCTACCAGTCTGACGCGACAGAGCGACTTCACTTTCACTTTTCACTTTCCTGCATTGGAGAAGGAAATGGCAACCCACTCCAGTGTTCTTGCCTGGAGAATCCCAGGGATGGCGGAGCCTCGTGGGCTGCCGTCTATGGGGTCACACAGAGTCGGACACGACTGAAGCGACTTAGCAGCAGCCCCAGAGACAGCAATCTGAGCATCCTAGCTTCTTGTGTTGTTGATTGCATATAAAGGGTTGGTTTTCTAGGCAGGTTGCTACATTGTAGGTCAAAGATATATTTTTATATATCATCTGGCCATTGTTTGTTTGTATATTCAATCTCTCCATGTTAATTAGGACTTGATTAAGGGACAAAGATTGGATTAAATGACCTACACACTAAGATTCTGTGACCCTCTTTTAGGAGTACAGATAATATTGATCTGAAGCTCTCATTAACTCATAGATCAATGGTAAATATAAAAGAAAGAGAATGACTAATTTTCCTTCATACAAAATTAAATTATTATTTGGAGTGTATTTATTTAAACAAAATTAATTTCCTCAAACATCTCAACTACTCAACTCTGCAAATAAAGTTATATTTTTTTCATTTTTTCCCCTACATCACTCACTTCAGATGTAGTAGAAATCACAATATTATAGACTGCCCTAATTGCAAGGAGTCTTCAATTGTTTTTAAGCACATTTTCCAAATATCCAAATAAATGGATAAACATTTTCTTTCTTTTAAATGTATATTTAGTATGTACTGTATGAAAGACACTGTGCACACAGCAATGAACAAAACAGAAACAGTATCTGCTCTCAGGAAGACTTTATTAATGGTGGCAGACAGACAGTAAATAAATAGTTCATAAGGGATGTCTATGCAGTGATGATTAACCTCTTTCTCTAAAAGTTAAGAATAGTAATGAATGTATATAAATTGAAACATAAAATTTTTAGGTATATTTAATGTATTCCTTCTTACTTGAAGGAATATGTGATCAGTCTGACCTTTATTGATGTGACTTTAGGATTCATTTTGTACAACGTTTATGTGAATCTGTTAATTAAGATATTCTCAAGCAAAGCAACATAATCCCAAAATATAGATATTTTAAATAGCAGAGACCTTCATTTTCTCGTACAAAACAAACTCTGGAACTTCTGTCCTGTGCTATTTTATTCAATGTATCAACTATGTCACCAAAAATCTAGTTTTTTCTATCTTTCCCCTTGTCTTCCATAGGGAACTATGACAGATACAGATAGATTCACTCAGCACCCATCTCGAGCACTGGTTCCTCTCTTTCCTCAACTACAGAGTCTGAGAAGAAAAAAATAATTTTCCCATGAAGAGTGCCCCTGTGGGAAAGTATTCTGTCTTCTCATGCAGTTAGTTAACTTACTCTTCATTCCTCCTTCCTCTTCTGATTGTTTTGACAAAGATCTGTTGGTTGAGACTATAACAGCCATCTTATACTAATATAGAAAATGAAAGTCACTTAGTCCTGTCCGACTCTGTGACACCAATGACTGTAGCCTGCCAGGTTCCGCTGTCCATGGGGTTTTCCAGGCAGGAATATTGGAGTGGACTGCCACTTCCTTCTCCATAGTATCTTCCCAACCCAGGGATTGAAACTGGGTCTCCTGCATTTCAGGCAGATCAGAAGAATTTAAGAAATCTTGGTTTTAATATCCTTAGAGCTGCTGTTCCAAGGCCAGTGATTAGTACCCTTCAGATATTTTGCTGAATGAAAAAAGTAAGTATGATTGATTAAATATGATTAAATAAAGGCTTGATTAAATATGATCAAGCCTTTGTGTCCGTTATTTACAATGACATGAAATAAAGGCAAGGTTTTTCTCTTTTACAGTATACCTTTCTTCATGGTGACAAAATGGCTGCAGCAGTTCCAGTATCATATGTAGACATAACCATTATTCAAGGAAGAAGAGAGAATGCATTCCTGTTCATCTCTCTTATTGTGAGAAAAATCTCCCACAGAAGTTTACCGGTAGAGTTTTTCTTACGTTGCATTGACTAAGAGTTGGTCACATGACAATATATAAAATATCCACTGCCAAAAGGAACAAGACCAAGCTGATTTGACTAAACAAATCATGGTTCACTCCTGGGGCCGGAAATAGGGTCACCATTCTTGAGCTCATGGCCTTGCAGAGGGAAAAAAAAAGTAATAATGGTGATAACAGGATTTTGTGAGCAAAGGAAGAGAGAGTGCATCTGGGTAGCAAACAGAAATATACTCTACACTGACATAGGACATAGACTCTCTAATAATAACGTCATAAAAATCTGATAAAATCTAGCACAGTGCCAAGGCCAGACTTAACATAATGAGGATACCTTATTTGGAATCCAAAGATATCCTTCTTGAGATATGGTATATAATATTTATGGGAAAAAAAAGGAACAAGAAGAAGTTCTGAGTTGTTTTGAGTATGATAAATTATTATTATTATTTTTTTTGTGAAAAGTGTTCTTATTTATTTTATTTTATTTTATTCTTAAACTTTACAATATTGTATTAGTTTTGCCAAATATCGAAATGAATCCGCCACAGGTATACCTGTGTTCCCCATCCTGAACCCTCCTCCCTCCTCCCTCCCCATACCCTCCCTCTGGGTCGTCCCAGTGCACCAGCCCCAAGCATCCAGTATCGTGCATCGAACCTGGACTGGCGACTCGTTTCATACATATTATACATGTTTCAATGCCATTCTCCCAAATCTCCCCACCCTCTCCCTCTCCCACAGAGTCCATAAGACTGATCTATACATCAGTGTCTCTTTTGCTGTCTCGTACACAGGGTTATTGTTTCCATCTTTCTAAATTCCATATATATGCGTTAGTATACTGTATTGGTGTTTTTCTTTCTGGCTTACTTCACTCTGTATGATAGGTTCCAGTTTCATCCATCTCATTAGAACTGATTCAAATGTATTCTTTTTAATGGCTGAGTAATACTCCATTATGTATATGTACCACTGCTTTCTTATCCATTCATCTGCTGATGGGCATCTAGGTTGCTTCCATGTCCTGGCTATTATACACAGTGCTGCGATGAACATTGGGGTACACGTGTCTCTTTCCCTTCTGGTTTCCTCAGTGTGTATGCCCAGCAGTGGGATTGCAGGATCATAAGGCAGTTCTATTTCCAGTTTTTTAAGGAATCTCCACACTGTTCTCCATAGTGGCTGTACTAGTTTGCATTCCCACCAACAGTGTAAGAGAGTTCCCTTTTCTCCACATCCTCTCCAGCATTTATTGCTTTTAGACTTTTGGATCACAGCCATTCTGACTGGCGTGAAATGGTACCTCATAGTGGTTTTGATTTGCATTTCTCTGATAATGAGTGATGTTGAGCATCTTTTCATATGTTTGTTAGCCATCTGTATGTCCTCTTTGGAGAAATGTCTATTTAGTTCTTTAGCCCACTTTTTGATTGGGTCATTTATTTTTCTGGAGTTGAGCTGTAGGAGTTGCTTGTATATTTTTGAGATAAGTTGTTTGTCAGTTGCTTCATTTGCTATTATTTTCTCCCATTCTGAAGGCTGCCTTTTCACCTTGCTAATAGTTTCCTTTGTTGTACAGAAACTTCTAAGTTTAATTAGGTCCCATTTGTTTATTTTTGCTTTTATTTCCAATATTCTGGGAGGTGAGTCATAGAGGACCCTGCTGTGATGTATGTCGGAGAGTGTTTTGCCTATGTTCTCTTCTAAGAGTTTTATAGTTTCTGGTCTTATGTTGAGATCTTTAATTCATTTTGAGTTTATTTTTGTGTATGGTGTTAGAAAGTGTTCTAGTTTCATTCTTTTACAAGTGGCTGACCAGTTTTCCCAGCACCACTTGTTAAAGAGATTGTCTTTAATCCATTGTATATTCTTGCCTCCTTTGTCAAAGATAAGGTGTCCATATGTGCATGGATTTATCTCTGGGCTTTCTATTTTGTTCCATTGATCAATATTTCTGTCTTTGTGCCAGTACCATACTGTCTTGATAACTGTGGCTTTGTAATAGAGCCTGAAGTCAGGTAGGTTGATTCCTCCAGTTCCATTCTTCTTTCTCAAGATAGCTTTGGCTATTTGAGGTTTCTTGTATTTCCGTACAAATTGTGAAATTATTTGTTCTAGCTCTGTGAAGAATACCGTTGGTAGCTTGATAGGGATTGCATTGAATCTATAAATTGCTTTGGGTAGTATACTCATTTTCACTATACTGATTCTTCCAATCCATGAACATGGTATATTTCTCCATCTATTAGTGTCCTCTTTGATTTCTTTCACCAGTGTTTTATAGTTTTCTATATATAGATCTTTAGTTTCTTTAGGTAGATATATTCCTAAGTATTTTATTCTTTCTGTTGCAATGGTGAATGGAATTGTTTCCTTAATTTCTCTTTCTGTTTTCTCATTATAGGAATGCAAGGGATTTCTGTGTGTTGATTTTATATCCTGCAACTTTACTATAATCATTGATTAGTTCTAGTAATTTTCTGGTGGAGTCTTTAGGGTTTTCTATGTAGAGGATCATGTCATCTGCAAATAGTGAGAGTTTTACTTCTTCTTTTCCAATTTGGATTCCTTTTATTTCTTTTTCTGCTCTGATTGCTATGGCCAAAACTTCCAACACTATGTTGAATAGTAATGGTGAAAGTGGGCGCACTTGTCTTGTTCCTGACTTTAGAGGAAATGCTTTCAATTTTTCACCATTGAGGATAATGTTGCTGATAATATATAGCTTTTATTATGTTGAGGTATGTTCCTTCTATTCCTGTTTTCTGGAGAGTTTTTATCATAAATGGGTGTTGAATTTTGTCAAAGGCTTTCTCTACATCTATTGAGATAATCATATGGTTTTTATTTTTCAATTTGTTAATGTGGTGTATTACATTGATTGATTTGCGGATATTGAAGAATCCTTGCATTCCTGGGATAAAGCCCACTTGGTCATGGTGTATGATCTTTTTAATGTGTTGTTGGATTCTGATTGCTAGAATTTTGTTAAGGATTTTTGCATCTATGTTCATCAGTGATATTGGCCTGTAGTTTTCTTTTTTTGTGGGATCTTTGTCAGGTTTTGGTATTAGGGTGATGGTGGCCTCATAGAATGAGTTTGGAAGTTTACCTTCCTCTGCAATTTTCTGGAAGAGTTTGAGCAGGATAGGTGTGAGCTCTTCTCTAAATTTTTGATAGAATTCAGCTGTGAAGCCGTCTGGACCTGGGCTTTTGTTTGCTGGAAGATTTTTGATTACAGTTTCAATGTCTGTGCTTGTGATGGGTCTGTTAAGATTTTCTATTTCTTCCTGGTCCAGTTTTGGAAAGTTGTACTTTTCTAAGAATTTGTCCATTTCTTCCAAGTTGTCCATTTTATTGGCATATAATTGTTGATAGTAGTCTCTTATGCTCCTTTGTATTTCTATGTTAAAATTTTAAGTCATTGAACAAGTATAAGAGTTGATTTCTCTGTTTCCAAGTCTTTCTTCTGTTAAATACTTTTATATTTTAAAATCCATGCTGAGAAAGAGACAGACCAACAGAGACAGAGAGAAAGAGAAGGAGGGACAACAAATTTTCTCAGTCTACTTCTATCATAATAATTGCATTTAGTCTCTTAAATTTAGGCTTCCTATTGTAGTTTCCTTTGAAAAAAGAAAATGCAGAAAAAAACTGATAATACACTGAATTGCCCTACCTCCAACATCCCTTCCATAAATGAACCTATTGTAGTTCTATACATCCTCAAAAGAATATGAATCGTTTTTCAGGGTGAAATTTGTAATTTTCTCTTTTTATTGTATTCACATAAAAGATTTTATATTTTAGGCAAACTCATAGAGTGAGCATAATTCTGAAGAACTATACACGTGTGTGCAAGTTCCTGGCTAAGTTTTTAGAAAGCAGGTACAAATCTTTGTTGAATCTATATGATCGAAATATTCAATTTAGTCTGGATTATATGAATATGTTCTTTGATTAATGACATCAGTTAGCTATTTTATGTTATTTCTGTTCCAAAGGAGGAATAGTCTTCAATCTTTAAGTATTATAAAACAGGGTTTTAGACTTTACTCAAAAAATTATAACTTTTTTTTCTTAAAATATTGACACCCAGTGACTGGTAACAATATAATTTATACCACTGGTCTTCTTGTGAAACTTTATTCCTAATTTGTCAGCTTACTCAGCTCTGTTCTTCAGAGCTGTGCAATAAATTACAATAGAAGTTCAGCACATTCATCAATTTGACATTTTTCCTGGACAAATATAGTCAGAGAAAAATTGATAAGACTTTTCAGGTTTTAATGTATTAATAATAATTCAAATATTTATAATAACTGATGCTTTTTTTCAACTTTTATGTTTTGGAAAAATATTTTTTTCTTAATAAGCATAGTGCATTTAATAGAGAATTGATAATTCACAATTGGAGAAGTAATAACAAAAAATGGAGGTTGAATGTTCTTTTTAAAAATTCAATAATTTACACAGTTAATTATATATTTTTCCATTATGAAAGAATATATTTTACTATGGAAAATGTAACAAAGTAGATAGATGATAAATGTGTTATCTGAAGTTTATTCACTAGCATAACTTAACCAGGTTTTTTTGTAGATTTGTTTTCCATGGATAGTATTTCCTTTTCCTTTCCTTAACCTTGACCATTGTATTTGTGTGTGTGTGTGTGTGTGTGTGCTTGAGGGTCATTACACTCTAGTTGAATGGACCCCTAAAACTTATCCAAAGATCTGTTGTAGGAGGGACTGCTATGTGAGCTTTCCACTGTGCTGAGATGTGCTTAGTCGCTCAGTCGTGTCCGATTCTTTATGACACTATGGACTGTAGCCTGCCAGGCTCCTCTGTCCATGGGGATTCTCCAAGCAAGAATACTGGAGTGGGCTGCCATGCCCTCCTCCAGGGCATCTTCCCAATTCAGGGATAGAACCCAGGTCTCCCACATTGCAGACGGATTCTTTATTGTCTGAGTTTGTGTGGTTAGTAGTTAGTAAAGTTGCTCATTAAACACTGCATTTCTCTGTCTCAGCTGCCCTCTGGGTGCACATGGCAGGTTGGCAGAACCATACCTGCTTTGGAGTGCTTGGTAAGGCATGTGACTTGGCCAATGGCTTGTAATCAGAAATTACATGTGCCAATTTCTGGAGCAAGTTCCCTTCCAGTGCTGCAGACCTGGTGAAAGGATATATCTGAACGAAGCTTGTTAGCCTGAGTCTCTGATGAAAGAATAAAAAAAGAACCCCTTGATGACTTGCAATTATATACCTGTAGTACAAGTGAACATTTAATATTTGTTGTGTTGAGAAAACAAAATGTGGAAACAGTTTGTTGTGGGAACATAAAAAAGCCTGATATAATTGACATGTAATATCCTATTTTCCTATTTTTCTTCTCTCTCAACATCATGGCCAAGGCAATTGTCTTGTTATTTAAAATCTTAGTTAAAAATGTATGTGTGTGTGTGTGTGTGTGTGTGTGTAAATATATGTAAAATCTTGATCAGCTGATGAGACAGACCTAGGAAAACCCATCAGTTCTTTCATCTAGGATTTCTGTCCCCTAGGACAGTGAGAAAATGAGATTCTGTTGTTTAAGCTCCCCAGTCTGTGATCTTTTGCTACAGTATCTCTATCAAACTAATACAACAAGCCTGGTGGAAGATATGATCGTCTGGAATAGATGAGCCATTTCAGGAGGGGTCCCTTAGAGAAGACAGCATCCAAATAAAAATTCAGATGATTGTAGAAAGATCTACCTGAATACAGTATCAATTGCTGACACACAGAATAATAAACCAATAAAATGGTGGTTGTTTTAAATCCTGGGGTGGTTTATAAGCAATAATTGATAAATGAGATATTTCATTAGGGATGTACAGCATCATAGGTCCTCTGAGCTTAGGACCTCATTCAATAATTATTTTTTTGCAAATCACAACCATGAATTGAATGCTAATGATCTGCCAGATACTGAAGTCACAAAGTCCTGCCAAAGCTATAGGATTAGAATCTTAATCAAAAGATTCTGAGTAATTTTCTAATTTATCTATTTTCTGCTATTTCATATATTACCTATTAATATTTTTGCAATGTGTGAATTACCCTAAACTAAAAATATCATCAAGACACTCTTTATCTGTCTCTCTCCACCCCCACTCCTTTCCCAGACAAACTTCTCTAGTGCGGACTCTATTTTTAGACCAGATTTTCCATCATGGTTTCCTGATGGTTTTGTCAGCTCTTGATGCTACATTTTCCCAGGTTCAAAAACAACAAATATTGTTGAATTCTCACAGGAATACCTGAGAAACACTTTGACTAACCTGGAGAAGTATGATGAAGCTGAAACCCACATTTACAACTGTCCTGAAAGTGGGGCAGGAATGGGTTCCCCTATCTTAGCTGCTTTAATTAAAAAAAAAAAAAAAAAACACCAATGGGTGTCTTAAGCATCAGGCATTTACTTCTGTCAGTTCTGGAGTCTGGGAAGTCCAAGATCAAGATTGCAGCTGGTTATTAATAGATTTTTAGCAAGGATCCTCTTCCTGGCTTGCAGAAGGCTGTCTTCTTGCTGCATCTTCAGAAGGCAGGGAAAGAGAGAGAGAAAGAGAGCAGGCTCCCTGGCCTCTACTTATAAGGCAACTAATCTCATCTTATGAGCACTTCACTCTTAGAACCTCAGTGTGTGCATGCCCAGTCATGTCTCTTTACCACCCCATGGACTGTAGCCCACCAGGCCTCTCTGTCCGTGGAGTTTTCCAGGCAAGAACACTGGAGTGGGTTGCCACTTCCTTCTCCAGAGGATCTTCCCGACCCGGGATTGAACCCGTGTTTCTTGAACTCCTCCTTGGCAGACAGATTCTTTACCACTTAGCCACCTGGGAAGTCTCCTCTGGACCTTATCTAAACATAATTACTGCCCCCAAAGTTCCGTCTACAAATATCACTGGGAATAGAGAATCAACATAAAAATGTTGTGAGGGCATAATTTAGTCCACAGCATATCACAATGTAGAGAAGTCCTAGTATGACTGGAGAAATAGGAAAGCAACAATATCTAGTAACAAGATCATCAAATGGAAATAATACTTTTAAGAGAAAATAAAGATCTTAGACAAAGAGATTTTATTAAGTCCCAACTATAGCAGAAATTGACTGTGTCCTGCCTTCCAGCCCAAACAAATGATCGCATAAATAGACTGTCTATTAGAAGCTCAGTTTTTTTGGAATATCTATCATGTTCTAGGCATCACATTAACATGTTCTACCAGATAAACATATATAATTTTGCCGCTTTTAACTGTATACAAATATAATTTAATAAAGTTTTGCCCCAAATTATATTCATTGGAAAGTTTATAATAAGTATATTTATACTAAGCATTCTATTAATACAAGGGAGATGGTTCTCTGGGGTGATTATAGTAAACATTTGAAAGGTGCCTCATTAAAATTTCTATAACACACTCATTGACAGATATTTATGTTTTTTAAATCAGGTGAGAATAGCAAGATATCCAATAACTTTTTGTTATAGTTATCCTCTCCTTCACTCCCCTCAAAAAAAATTTTTTTTTCAGAACCTCCTTATATAACTGAAAAGGTCTCTAAAATGTCTCCCTTTTTTAATGGCAGAATACCAATTTCACGCTCAATGCATGAGAGCTCTCATTCCATAGGAGCCCATATCTATTAATCTTTCCTTTTCCCCCCTTCTTTTTTTTAAACAGTAGGTCCACTCTACACTGGGTTTTTCTTTTAGGAAGTTTTCCAACTTTATTTTGTAAATATATAAGCCTCGATTATATTTACCCTTCTTGATATGGTATTTCTCTATCAGAGTTAGAAACACAGCTAAGACAACAACCTTCTAGTCAAAGAAATGCACAAACGTAGAACAAAACTGTTTTCTGAAATCATTGCAAGTGATGATGCTGAGACTAAATATCGTTGCATCATCTTCTAGTGATTGTTTCTATGGGCTTCATAATTAAGATGACAGACTGGGAGGACTGAGGCAATGATGTAATATAAAGATGGTCTTGTTGTTACTTTATGCTCTACCGTTTCTATTGTTTGCTAGTGAGCCCCAAGAGCAGTCTCTCAATTATGTTCAGCTGAGAGCTCAGTTGTACAGTGACTATGTAACAGGGTATTTAGAGATTTAGTCCTTAGCACAATGTGGCATATGATTCTCTCATTCTTTCTTCCTTACAAGTCAGTGTAGTCAGTCACTTTCCCTACCAGGAAAGGGAAACCTACTTTCATTCTGAAGTCTTAGCTATGGCAATTAAAAAAAAAAAAAAACATCTAATTTGCAATTTGAAATGTAGGGCAGAGCTATTCAGGCAAGATTGCATAAAGATGGAGGGGAAAAAAGAGGACTCTTTAATCCAAATTTTGAGTTTCTAAACTCTTTTGGCAGACGCTTGATTATTGAAGATTCATAATTATATTCATTTTATGGTTTTGATTGATTGATTTTCATTGCCCCCTACTGGATTAGGGAGAGAAACAATATGGAATGCTCAGAAAAAAAAACAAAAAAGGCTTTAAGGAGACAGCTAGACAATCTGACAACAAACAGGGTAAAAAATTCCCACCACTCAACCTTACCTAAACCCCTCCCCCATCCTGACCCAGCTTCCTGCTCTCCATACACACATGCACGACCATCCACAATGTTTGCCCTTTCAACTTTATGCTGCAGTCCACGGGGTAGCAAAGAGTTAGACACTGAGCAACTAAACTGAACTGAACAACTTTATCTGAGGTTCTGCAACACAGAGGTAGGCTGGCTATGGCCACCAGAATAAATATGCCCCCACAGCCCATTTTAGTAAATAAAGTTTTACTGGAACACAACCACACCCATTTGGTTTATGTAATTAATGTCTGTCAATGGCTGCTTTCCTGCAGTGCTGAATAGAGATCATAAGACCCACAAGACCAAACATATTTGCTATTTTGGGCTTAAAAAAAGGTCTCTCAGCTCTGTTAGACTGTTGATTATTACATGTGAACATAATTCACACAAGTTGCATCATGTAAGCAATTCTGGTTTCAAAAAATATGCAGTACAAGGTCCAAAAAGTCTTTGTATTTTAAAGGCAGGGGAAGTAGTTCATCTCTAGAATTTATTGAGCAACAAAAAACATCAAGCATCCTGTAGATTATGTAAAATGAGTAATACGCATACTATTTTATGGTTAGAGCTCTTTCATAATCAGAAATCTTATGGCTATGCATCAGTGGCTAATGGTTGTGTGTATTACAACACAAATATAAGTAATCTGAATGCAGTAGTAATCTGATTTCACTCATGCAAAGTTGTTTCTTTTAGAAATTAGTAACTAAATACAGTAAATAAATGCAGGAGCAACTGATATAGTAAATAAATGTAGGAACAATAATTAAAAATGAGTAACATAAAAAAATCAAAATTTACTTATCCATAACTTGTAAATTAAAACATATTGACACTATGCTGCTGCTGCTGCTAAGTTGCTTCAGTCATGTCCAACTCTGTGCGACCCCATGGACTGCAGCCTACCAGGCTTCTCCGTCCATGGGATTCTCCAGGCAAGAACACTGGAGTGGGTTGCCATTTCCTTCTCCAATGCATGAAAGTGGAAACTGAAAGTGAAATCACTCAGTCGTGTCTGACTCTTAGCAACCTCATGGACTGCAGCCTACCAGGCTCCTCCATCCATGGGATTTTCCGGCAACAATACTGGAGTGGGGTGCCATTGCCTTCTCCCATATTGACACTATACTCACAGTAAAATGTGTACTTGTAGGAGAAAATTAAAAAAAAAAAAAAAGAGAGAGAGAGACTATTTGAATCAAATCTTACAACAACAAAAACACAGCAACTTTGAAAGAATGCACCTTGCATAGTGCTATATGACTTGCCCGTAAGCCTTGCCAAGGCTAGACTATGCATCAGAAATCCCTTGGGTCTTGCTTTCTCCTTCATCACACAGTTGTAATACAATATGTTAGCAGAAGGCCAAGATTATTAACTAAAGGAATATGTGAACTCATCCTCACCTCAATACGTTAACAATACTCTAACATCACCTCAAACCAGAAGACAGATAGCTTTCTATTCTCTTCTTGAACACTTCATTTCTGCAAACCATGTGGCTTTGAGAGTTATCATCTTTTCACTCTCCCTCAGTTATAATAAAGGGACTTCCCATGTGGCTCAGACTGTAAAAGCGTCTGCCTACAATGCATGAGACCCGGGTTCAATCCCTGAGTTGGGAAGATCCCCTGGAGAAGGAAATGGCAACCCACTCCAGTACTCTTGTCTGGAAAATCCCATGGACCAAGGAGCCTGGTAGGCTACAGTCCATGGGGTCACAAAGAGTCAGACATGACTGAGTGACTTCACTTCACTTCATTTCACCTATAATTCATGAGTCCCCCAGTCCATCCATATGGAACTGCTTATAGTTCCTTTAGTATCATGTCCTCTCTTACTTTCAGGCTTCTGTATAGGCTGCTCACTCTCTGTATGATACCTTCCTGTTGCTGTTTTTTTTGTCAACAAGTATGTCAGACTCTTCACTACCCAATAGACTGCAGCACGCTAGGCTTCCCTCTCACCATTTCCTGGAGTTTGCCCAAGTTCTTGTCCATTATATCTGTGATACCATCTAACCATTTCATCCTGTCACCCACTTCTCTTTCTGCCCTCAATCTTTCCCTGTATCAGGGTCTTTTCCAATTAAGTTGGTTGTTTGCATCAGATGGTCAAAGTATTGGAGATTCAGCTTAAGCATCAGTCCTTCCAATGAGTATTCAGGATTAATTTCCTTTAAGATTGACTGATTTGATCTCCTTGCTGCCCAAGGGATTCTCAAGAGTCATCTCCAGAAAAATAGTTCAAAAGCATCAATTCTTCAGTGCTCTGACTTCCTTATGGTCCAGTTCTCACAACCATGCATGACTACTGGAAACTCTACAGCCTTGACTCTATGCACTTCATCAGCAAAGTGATGTCTTCACTATTTAACACATGATCTAGGTTTCTCATAGCTTTTCTTCCAGAAGCAATCATCTTTTAATTTCATGGCTTCAGTCACCATCCACAGTGATTTTGGAGCCTAAGAAGAGGATATCTGTACCTGTTTCTACCTTTTCCCCTTGCATTTGCATGAAGTGATGGCACTGGATGCCATTACCCTAGTCTTGTTTTTTTTTTTTTTTTTTAATAGTGAGTTTTAAGCTGGCTTATTAATAATTCTCCTCTTTCACCATCATCAAGAGGTTCTTTAGTTCCTCTTCACTTTCTGTCACTAGAGTGGTATCATCTGTATATCTGAGGTTGTTGATATTCCTCCTGGCAATCTTTTATTATTATTATTTGAAGGAGGATTGCTTTACAGAATTTTGCTCTTTTCTGTCAAACCTCAACATGAGTCAGCCATCAGTTCAGTTCATTTCAGTTCAGTTGCTCAGTTGTGTCCAACTCTTTGCAACCCCATAAATTGCAGCACGCCAGGCCTCCCTGTCCATCACCAACTCCCGGAGTTCACTCAGACTCACGTCCATTGAGCAGTGATGCAATCCAGCCATCTCATACTCTTTTGTCCCCTTCTCCTTCTGCCCCCAATCCCTCCCAGCATCAGAGTCTTTTCCAATGAGTCAACTCTTCGCATGAGGTGGCCATTACTGGAGTTTCAGCTTTAGCATCATTCCTTCCAAAGAAATCCCAGGGCTGATCTCCTTCAGAATGGACTGGTTGGACCTCCTTGCAGTCCAAGGGACTCTCAAGAAGTCCAAGGGACTTCTCTAACACCACAGTTCAAAAGCATCGATTCTTCGGCGCTCAGGTTTCTTCACAGTCTGACTCTCACATCCATACATGACTACTGGAAAAACCATAGCCTTGACTAGACGGACCTTTGTTGGCAAAGTAATGTCTTTGCTTTTGAATATGCTAGAATATGATATTTATCTTTCTCTTTCTGGCTTATTGAACTCTGTATGGTAGGTTCTAGGTTCACCCACCACATTAGAACTGAATCAACAGTGTTTCTTTTTTAATGGAGGAGGAATATTCCATTGTGTATATGTACCACAACATCTTCTTTTGTACGGTTTTTCTATGTATTCTTGTCACCTCTTATTAATATCTTCTGCTTCTGTCAAACCCATACCATTTCTGTCCTTTATTGAGCCCATCTTTTCATGAAATATTCCCTTGATATCTCTAATTTTCTTGAAGAGATCTTCTCTAATTTTCTTGAAGAGATCTTTAGTCTTTCCCACTCTATTGTTTTCCTCTGTTTCTTTGCACTAATCGCCAAGGAAGGCTTTCTTATCTCTCTTAGCTATTCTTTGGAACTCTGAATTCAACTGGGTATATCTTTCCTTTTCTCCTTTGCTTTTGACTTTTCTTTTCACAGCTATTTGTAAGGCCTCCTCAGACAGCCGTTTTGCCTTTTTGCATTTCTTTTTCTCAGGGGTGGTCTTGATCCCTGTCTCCTGTACAATGCCACAATCCCCGTCCATAGTTCATCAGTCACTCTGTGTATCAGATCTAATCCCTTAAATCTATTTCTCATTTCCACTGTATAATCATAAGGAATTTGATTTAGGTTATACCTGAATGGTCTAGTGGTTTTCCCCCACTTTCTTCAATTAAGTCTGAATTTGGCAATAAGGAGTTCATGATCTGAGGCATAGTCAGCTCCCAGTATTGTTTTTGCTGACTGTATAGAGCTTCTCCATCTTTGGCTGCAAAGAATATCATCAATCTGATTTCAGTGTTGACCATCAGGTGATGTCCATATGTAGAGTCTTCTCTTGTGTTGTTGGAAGAAGGTGTTTGCTATGACCAATGCGTTCTCTCGGCAAAACTCCATTAGCCTTTGTCCTGCTTCCTTCTGTACTTCAAGGTCAAATCTGCCTGTTACTCCAGGTGTTTCTTGACTTCCTACTTTTGCATTCCAGTCCCCTATAATGAAAAGGACATCTTTTTTGGGTCTTAGTTCTAAAAGATCTTGGAGGTCTTCATAGAACCATTCAACTTCAGCTTCTTCAGCATTACTGATCAGAGCGTAGACTTGGATTACCATGATATTGAATGGTTTGCCTTGGAATTGAACAGAGATCATTCTGTCGTTTTTGAGATTGCATCCAAGGACTGCATTTTGGACTCTTTTGTTGACTATGATGGCCACTCCATTTCCTCTAAGGGATTCCTGCCCACAGTTGTAGATATAATGGTCATCTGAATTCAATTCACCCATTCCAGTCCATCTTAGTTCGATGGTCCCTAGAATGTCGACGTTTACTCTTGCCATCTCCTGTTTGACCACTTCCAATTTGCCTTGATTCATGGACCTAATATTCCAGGTTCCTATGCAATATTGCTCTTTACAGCATCAGACCTTGCTTCTATCACCAGTCACATCCACAACTGGGTGTTGTTTCTACTTTGGCTCCATCCCTTCATTCTTTCTGGAGTTATTTCTCCACTGATTTCCAGTAGTATATTGGGCACCTACCAATCTCGGGAGTTCATCTTTCAGTGTCCTATCTTTTTGCCTTTTCATATTGTTCATGCGGTTCCCAAGGCAAGAATACTGAAGTGGTTTGCCATTCACTTCTCCAGTGGACCACATTCTGTCAGACCTCTCCACCATGATCCATCCATCATGGGTGGCCCCACACGGCATAGCTTAGTTTCATTGAGTTAGGGAAGGCTGTGGTCTGCCTGATCAGATTGGCTAGTTGTCTGTGACTGTCGTTTCTGTCTGTCTGCCCTCTGATATCCTCTCTCAATGCCTACAGTCTTACTTGGGTTTCTCTTACCTGGGATGTGATGTATATCCTCACAGCTGCTCCAGCAAAGTGCAGCCACTGCTCCTTACCCTTGGACGTGGGTATCTCCTTTTGGCCACCGCTCCTGACCTTGGACTTGGAGTAGCTCCTTTTGGCCGCTATTGCACTGTGCAGATAATCACAATGGTGTGATCACTCACCTAGAGCCAGACATCCTGGAATGTGAAGTCAAGTGGGCCTTGGGAACCATTACTATGAACAAAGCTTGTGGAGGTGATGGAATTCCAGTTGAGCTATTTCAAATCCTCAAAGATGATGCTGTGAAAGTGCTGCACTCAATATGTCAGCAAATTTGCAAAACTCAGCAGTGACCACAGGACTGGAAAAGGTCAGTTTTCATCCCAATCCTAAAGAAAGGCAATGCCAAAAATGCTCAAACTACTGCACAATTGCACTCATCTCACACACTAGTAAAGTAATGCTCAAAATTCTCCAAGCCAGGCTTCAGCAATATGTGAACCATGAACTTCCACATGTTGAAGCAGATTTTAGTAAAGGCAGAGGAACCAGAGATAAAATTGCCAACATCTGCTGGAATCATTA
This sequence comes from Bos taurus, assembly GCF_002263795.3. Classification (NCBI taxonomy): domain Eukaryota; kingdom Metazoa; phylum Chordata; class Mammalia; order Artiodactyla; family Bovidae; genus Bos; species Bos taurus. The sequence goes on from NC_037328.1 coordinate 34,521,195, forward strand.
AAAAAGCAAGAGAGTTCCAGGAAAACATCTATTTCTGTTTTTTTGACTATGCCAAAGTCTTTGACTGTGTGGATCACAATAAGCTGTGAAAAATTCTGAAAGAGATGGGAATACCAGACCACCTGACCTGCCTCTTGAGAAATCTACATGCAGGTTAGGAAGCAACAGTTAGAACTGGACATGGAACAAGAGACTGGTTCAAAATAGGAAAATGAGTATGTCAAGGCTGTATATTGTCACCTGCTTATTTAACTTATATGCATAATGCATCATGAGAAACTCTGGGTTGGAAGAAGCACAAGCTGGAATCAAGATTGCTGGGAGAAATATCAATAACCTCAGATATGCAGATGACACCACCCTTATGTCAGAAAATGAAGAAGAACTAAAGAGCCGCTTGATGAAGGTGAACAAGAATGGAAAAGCTGGCTTAAAACTAAACATTCAAAAAGCTAAGATCACAGCATCCAGTCCCATCACTTCATGGCAACTAGATGGGGAAACAGTGGCTGACTTTATTTTGGGGGCTCCAACTTCACTGTAGATGTTTACCGCAGCCATGAAATTAAAAGTCACTTACTCCTTAGAAGGAAAGTTTTGACCAACCTAGACAGCATATTAAAAAGCAGAGACCTTTGCCAACAAACGTTCGTCTAGTCAAGGCTATAGTTTTTCCAGTGGTCATGTATGTATGTGAGAGTTGGACTATAAAGAAAGCTGAGGGCTGAAGAATTGATGCTTTTGAACTGTGGTGTTGGAGAAGACCCTTGAGAGTCCCTTGGACTGCAAGGAGATCCAACCAGTGCTGGAGTCCAGCTCCAGTAGCCAGGGATTCAACCTGAAGGGATGAACGGTGTAGGAGATGAGAATGAGACAGCCTCTCAGTTTTCTATGGACTGCCTGTTTATTTCAAGTTTAAGATTCTCTTTTATACTTTTATAAAAACATTAGGCCAGAGGTTTGTCATTTTCAGTTCCCCCTCTCCCTGATTTATTATCTCCACAAATCATTGTTGCTCTTCAGAGTTCCTGCTTCAGTGATTCTCAGCCTTATTATCTATTACCTACCTCCTCTAAAGTGTCCTATAGTTAACTTGTGATTACATAGTAACTCATGCTACATTCCTCAGTTTACTACTTATCTTCCTAAATCCTGTTTGCCACTAACATCCTGAGCTCACTATCTCTTAAAAAGCCTTCTAGCTATAGTGTCTCTAAAAATTCCTAACTTCTACAAGCTATAGTAAAATATGTTAACTTTACAACATTCCTTAAATCCATAACTTGTAACTGTTTTAATTATTTCTAAGCCATAAATTCAGCAAACTCCTTTGCCATGAACATTCTCCTCACAAATAGGCTTCAAATAGTAATCCCTCCCATGGCCTCAAGCTATGGCCTATGTGCTCATCCTGGAACACTCGTTTGTAAAAGTCCTTGAATAAATGTCAGTGATTAACTTTATGAATTATTTTCTGAGCACAGCTGCAGAAGGCTTTGTGCCTTCTCATGCTCCTCTCAAGAACAATAAGCACCTTAATATTCCTTTTCAGTCAACTCAGAGGAGGAGAGAATAAGACAAGTCAGAATACAAGGCCTAACTCCTTCATCCCGGGTACCTGGCTGCGGAATGAGGAGACGGGGCTGGGGGCCATGCCTCCATTTTGTCAGTAATGCCTAATGCGGCTCCCGACAAACCAGTCCATCCTAAAGGAGATCAGTCCTGGCTGTTCATTGGAAGGACTGATATTGAAGCTGAAAATCCAATATTTCAGTCACCTGATGTGAAGAGCTGACTCATTTGAAAAGACTGATGTTGGGAAAGATTGAGGGCAAGAGGAGAAGGGAACGACAGAGGATGAGATGGTTGGATGGCATCACTGACTCAATGGACATGGGTTTGGGTGGACTCTGGGAGTTGGTGATGGACAAGGAGGCCTGACATGCTGCGGTTCATGGGGTCACAAAGAGTCAGACACGACTGAGCGACTGAACTGAACTGAACTGAACCACAACACATTTATCTATTCTTCTGTTGATGGACATCTAGGTTGCTTCCATATTCTAGCTATTGTAAATAATACTGCAATGAATAATGGGATACATGTGTCTTTTCAATTTTGGTTTCCTCAGGTTATATGCCTAAGAGTGGGATTTCTGGGTCATATGGTGGTTTTATTCCCAGTTTTTTAAGGAATCTCCATACCATGTTCCATAGTGGCTGTATCAATTTGCATTACCAGCAACAGTGCAAGAGCATTACCTTTTCCCCACACTCTCCCCAGCATTTACTGTTTGTAGACTTTTTGATGATGGTCATTCTGACTGGTGTGAGGTGATATCTCATTGTAGTTTTGATTTGCATTTCTCTAATAATGAGGGATTTTGAGCATCTTTTCTTGTGTTTGCTATCTTTAATTTCTATTTCTGATTTTTCATTGTTAGTATATAGAAATGCAAGTGATTTCTGTGTATTGATTTTGTATCCTGCAACTTTGCTAAATTTATTGATTAGCTCTAGTCATTTTCTGATAAGCTCTTTAGGGTTTTCTATGTACTGTATCATGTCATCTGCAAACAGTGAGAGATATACTTCTTTTTGGATCTGGATTCCTCTTATTTCTTTTTCTTCTCTGATTGCTGTAGCTAGGACTTTCAGAACTATGTTGAATAGTAGTGGGGAAAGTGGACACCCTTGTCTTATTCCTGATCTTAGGGGAAATGCTTTCATTTTTTTACTACTGAGAATAATGTTTGCTGTAGGGTTATCATATATGGCCTTTAATATGTTGAGGTAGGTATGCCCATTTTTTTGAAGAGTTTTAATTATAAATGGATGCTGAATTTTGTCAAAGGCTTTTTCTTTGATTATTGTATGGTTTTTATCTTTCAGTTTGTTAATATAGAGTATCACATTGATTGATTTGTGTATATTGAAGAATCCTTGCATTCCTGGAATAAACACAACTTAATCATGGTGTATGAGCTTTTTGATGTGTTGCTGAATTCTGTTTGCTAAAATTTTGTTGAGGATTTTTTGCATCTATGCTCATCAGGGATACTGGCCTGTAGTTTTCTTTTTTGTGTGTTATCTTTGTCTGGTTTTGGTATCAGGGTGATGGTGGCCTTATAGAGTGAGTTTGGAAGTATTCCTTCCTCTGTAATTTTTTGAAAGAGCTTTAGAAGGATAGGCATTAGCTCTTCTCTAAATGTTTGATAGAATTCTCCTGTGAAGCCATCTGGTCCTGGGCTTTTGTTTTTTGGGAGATTTTTTTATCAAAGCTTCAATTTCAGTGCTTGTAATTGGGTTGTTCATAATTTCTATTCCTTCCTGGTTCACTCTTGGAAGATTGAACTTTTCTAAAACTCTGTCCATTTCTTCCAGGTTATCCATTTTATTGCCATATTGTTGTTCATAATAGTCTCTAATAATCCTTTGTGTTTCTGCATTGTCTGCTGTAACCTCTCCTTTTTCATTTCTAATTTTGTTGATTTTTAAAAATTAATTTATTTATTTTATTTACAGGCTTATTACTTTACAATATTGTAGTGGTTTTTGCCATACTTTGACATGAATCAGCCATGGTAATTTTGTTGATTTGATTCTTCTCTCTCTCTGTCATTTTTTTTTTTTTTTTAGTATGGCCAAGTTTCATCAATTTTGTTTACCTTATCAAAGAACCAGCTTTTAGTTTTATTAATTTTTACTCTTGTTATTTCTTTTACATTTATTTCTGCTTGTATCTTTTATGATTTCTTTCCTTCTACTAATTTTGGGGGGTTTTTTGTTCTTTTTCCAGTTGTTTAAGGTGTAAAGTTAGGTTGTCTATTCAAAGCCTTTCTTGTTTCCTGAGCTAGGGTTGTATTGTTATCAACTTCCCTCTTAGAATTGCTTTTGCTGCATCCCATAGGTTTTGAGTTGTCATATTTTCATTGTCATTTGTTTCTAGAAATTTTTTTGATTTCCCTTTTGATTTCTTCAATAACCTGTTGGTTATTTAGAAATGTATGTTTAATCTCCATGTGTTTGTCTCCTGGCAATCTTGATTCCAGCTTGTGACTCATCCACCCTGGCTTTTCTCATGATGTGTTCTGCATATACAGGGTGAAAATCAAAAGCTCTGTCATACTTCTTTCTCAATCCTGAACCAGTCAATTGGTCCATACACAATTCTAACTGTTGCTTCTTGACCTGCGTTCAGGTTTCTCAGGAGACAGGTAAGATGGTCTGATATTCCTGTCTCCACAGTTTTCCAGTTTGTCATGTTCCACACATTTTATCATGATCCACGCAGTCACACAGTCAAACGTTTTACACACAGTCACACAATCAGTCAAAAGTTTTAGTGTTGTCAATGAAAGAGAAGCAGATGTTTGTCTGGAGTCCCCTTACTTTCTTTATAATCCAACAAATGTTGGCAATTTGATCTCTGGTTATTGTGCCTTTTTTAAACCAAGCTTGGACATTTGGAAGTTCTCAATTCAGGTAATGTTGAAGCCTAACATACAGGATTTTGAATATAACCTTACTAGCATGAAAGATGAGTGCAATTGTCTGATGGTTTTCACATTCTTTGGTACTCCCCTTCTTGGGAATTGGGATGAGGATTGACCTTTTCTAGTCCTGTAGCCACTGCTGGGTTTTCCAAATTTACTGACATATTGAGTGCAGCACTTTGATAGCATCATCTTTTGGGATTTTAAATAGTTCTGCTGGAATTCCATCACCTTCACTAGCTTTATTGACAGCAGTGCTTTCTAAGGCCCACTTGACTTCACTTACCAGAATGTCTGGCTCTGGGTGAGTGACCACACCATTGTGGTTATTTGGATCATAAAGATTTTTTTTGTACAGTTCTGTGTACCCTTTCCATCTTTTATTGATCTCTTCTGCTTCTATTAGGTCTTTACTGTTTCTTTCCTTTATTGAATCCATCTTTGGATGAAATGTTCTTTTGATATTTCCAATTTTCTTGAAGAGATCTCTAGTCCTTCTCTTCTGTTGTTTTCCTCTATTTCTTTGAAATGTTAATTGAAGAAGGGTTTCTTGTCTCTGCTTTTAGTACCTTCCCATACTTCACTTTTATTTGGCCAATTGGACTTAACGCAGATACCTCCTCCATGGAGAGCCCATGCCAGGCTTTTCTAGGCTTTATTCACTGTGTTTCCTTTGAAATCCTCTAGATGTCAATACATATGATTCTTAATATTACCTTCTCTTGGGAAACTTTACATTTAGCTAACAGAAAACCTGCAACATACTAACTAATGAGGAGATGTATTATTTCCACATTAAACCCCACAAAGTATGCTATTATCAAGGTTCTAGTACTTTCAGCTAAAGAATGAGTTTCTGCATGCTTCCTGATATTGGCTTTATTCTCTTGTTGACTATCCAAGGAACACAAGTTAATTGCAAGTAATAACAGAGCAAAGTGTCTCATCATATAAGTCTAAAGGATGAAAAAGAAATCCTTTCCCTGTTCTGATTAGACCAACTGAACAAATAGCAGTTGCTAGAAGAAAACTATCATCTCATGCTTATATTCCTAAATGAGGAAGGGATAGTGTTACTAACCTCAGTTTAGACAAGGGTTTCTCAGGGGTGGCAGCATTGCTATTTTGGACTAGATACTTTTATGCTCTGTTCATCGTAATGTATTAGTAACATCCTTAGACTCTGCACAGTATTTGCCATCCCCCAGGTTTTATGGACCGAGGAGCCTGGTAGGCTGCAGTCCATGGGGTCGCAAGAGTCGGACACGACTGAGCAACTTCACTTTCAATTTTCACTTTCATGCATTGGAGAAGGAAATGGCAACCCACTCCAGTGTTCCTGCCTGGAGAATCCCAGGGACGGGGGAGCCTGGTGGGCTGCCGTCTATGGGGTTGCACAGAGTTGGACACGACTGAAGTGACTTAGTAGCAGCAGCAGGTTTTAATAACAAACACTGTCTTCAAACATTGCTGAGTGTCTTTTAGAGGGCAAAACTACTTCCAATTGAGGGCCACTGGCTTTGACTACGGAGAAGGCAATGGCACCCCACTCCAGTACTCTTGCCTGGAGAATCCCATGAATGGAGGAGCCTGGTCCTCGGCTGCAGGCCATGGGGTCGCTGAGGTTCAGACACGACTGAGCGACTTCACTTTCACTTTTCACTTTCATGCTTTGGAGAAGGAAATGGCAACCCACTCCAGTGTTCTTGCCTGGAGAATCCCAGGGATGGGGGAGCCTGGTGGGCTGCCGTCTATGGGGTCACACAGTCAGACACGACTGAAGTGACTTAGCAGCAGGCTTTGACTAATGAAGACACAGTCTGGATCCCTGACCTCATGGAGGATTTACAGATAATTTAAGAAGAGGAAGGGAAGAATGGATGTTGGGTAAGTAATCTATAGTACCCACCAGCTCTGTTGTAATTTAGTTGTCTTTGTCCCTACTAGAAAGGACATTTCTAGAAGTTCTGTTTTCTTCCTGCTTTTCTTATCCCTAGTACCTGGCATATGCTGCTTTCTTAATACATTTTTATTAAATTGATGTATGAATTATGCATTGGGAAAGGGAATTCTTTAGTGCTTTTTCACCTCTACTCAACAAGCATTATAACATTGATTCTTTGAGTATCTATGCTTTCAATGGTGAAAATGCTTTTAGGTTTATGACCAAAGATATTGAAAACACATTCTCCAACTGTGGAGATGAAGGCAAAGCAATGAAGTGAAAGTGAGGGGTGAAAGAGAGGTGAAGTTACTATTTTAAGCATGAAAAACTTGTCATCTAAGTGAAGAAAGAGTGTGCAATTACCATGGTGGATGCATAAATAAGACAAGGCACCTGTCCAGATCAGTCACTTACTAGTTGCTCTGAATTAGAAGCAAAAGTTGATATAGTGACAAAATATGCCACTATTGATTTTTCCTATGAACAAGCCATTCCTAAATCACTTGTCTTAAGTTAAAACTTGCCTGAATTTGGGCATACTGGAATGCATGAATGATTTCTTCATTTGAATGTTTGACAATGCAGATATAGCTGTAAAACTATGAACCAACTTTTCACTGGATGAGTACATGGATTTTTCTCTTCATTTGTTTAGTTTCTCCACTAATAAGGCAATTAGTTTCCTACACTCTTAAGGTGCTGAATTTATTTAAATGGTTAATGCATGACAAAATAAACTATAATTGTATAAATATTTACTATCATGATATGAATGTTAGCTTTGTGAGCATTTTAAGAAAAACTGAAATGCATTATAATTTCTAAGAATTTTATGTAAACCAATGAAACACTAAGACCATAAATATTTTAATTTATTCTAATATTTGAATTTCATAAAATTTTACAAAATGATGTAACTTAATTATTATTGGCCAATCTTCTTGAAACCTGGAAATAAGTTAGCTTTCCTTCTGGGTACCTCTCTGGATCATTGTTTTGGTGCCAAGCCATTTGTCACAGCCTGAGTTTCTGCTTTCATTTAATAACTGAAACCTAAATGTTACAATCAAAAACCACTGGTCTGTTGCGCAGTGATCCATGTGAGAACAGTGAACTTATGTCTCCGTAAATTTGTTAGTCATCTATGAGGAAAAGCAATGCTGACCTCGTAATGTCAAATCCCATTTAGAGTTGGTGAATAGGTTGGATGAGGAACTTGATGTCTTTTGAGTTGTATTAAGAAATGCACTTCTGTGTAGGAGGATGAAAGCCTTTGTAAAATAAGGTGGAAATTGTAGCCTATCCAAATAATTTATAGTTGAATTCTATCTTCCAGAAGAAAAGAATGCAGTTAATAAAGGTTCTGAATTGAGTAAACAGTTTTAAGTAACACATGCTTTTCAGTAAGTTCTTGAAGTACTAACTCTGACCTTCCACCTTAATAGTTTTCTACTCGTGACTTTTCCTAAAATCTGATTAGTAAGAAACTGTTTATGGCCTTGGGATTCCTATGTAAGTAAGAATACCAAACTCATTGTAAGAGAATAATTGAATTTTAAGGTTATTTTACCTGTCTAGTTTGAAGAATTATGTTATACAGCACTTTCTGTTTACCTTTTGATATGGTTTTCTTAAAGCTATATTTATCAAGTCAAAAGCAGAATTTTTAGGTGAAACTAATTTTAGGCATTTTCATATTTTAAGGTCATCAAAGGATAAAACAAGATTTGTCTTGAGATTATTAACTAATTGCCAGGTTTGCCCCTATGACACAAGTCAGTATGTGACTTCTACCATGTGAAGAAGGGTATTCCTTGCAAACTGCAACTACTGTGTGTTTCAGAGTAGGAATGTCAAGACAGCAACATCAGTTGGTGATGACTATATTGCATAAATATGTGCAGTAGTTAATTTAAAAAGCAACAGCATTACGTATAAATATGGGTTGTTTAGATTTCTGTATTGAAAACCTGAATTGAAAATGTTTGCTTCTACTGCTTTCAAGCTCTCATAATTTCTCTCTTAGATAATTGCAGTAACTTGTCTCATGGTTTTTATTTTCTGCTCTCCAATCATCTTTTAAACTTACCAGGATTAACCTTGTGATTTGTAAATCTAATTATATTACTCCCCGTTGAAACTGTTTCTGAGATATGATCACCACTTCACTGACTCTGAGTAATGTTCAAAGTACTTATGACAAATAAGACCTTTCCTGATCAAAACTCTGCTCCCTGTTCCCTTCTCATCATCTGTCATCAGTGGGCAAACTGAACCACTTTTCATTCCCTAAGTTTATCCTGCTCTTTCATGCCTCTGTCTTTATAGCCACAGCTCAATGGGACTCCCTTGACTCTTGTTCTTCCCTAAGAGTTGGGTGTCCTTCCAAACACCCTCTCTGTGGGCCTCTTAGATATACACTGTATACACACACTTGTTTTGATGTAAGGTATTGTGAGAATTGATTTTTGTTGTTGTTGTTCTGTCTAGCCCATTAGTCAGTGAGCCCCTTGAGGGCTTGGCCATGCAAGGCAAATGCTGGATAAATTTTCACTAAGTGAAGGAAAGGACAAACCATGAGATGATGGTGGTGTGCTCTCCACATGCGCTTTTCTTTGTGTTTTTTCCCTAGTCATTGATAAGCCTGGACCACATTGCCTTGAGGATATTTAAAATTATTATAGCAGAAATGCTTATTCTAATGTTTATTTTTTAGCTTCAATGTAGATTCTTAAAAAAAAAAAAAATGTTTTGGAGAAAGCCAGATAGAGTTTACACCAAATAATAGACCAGAAAGTGATTAGAGGAGGAGATAAACTGCATTACGGAGAAGGCAATGGCACCCCACTCCAGTACTCTTGCCTGGAAAATCCCATGGACGGAGGAGCCTGGTAGGCTGCAGTCCATGGGGTCGCGAAGAATCCGACACGACTGAGCGACTTCACTTTCACTTTTCACTTCTATGCACTGGAGAAGGAAATGGCAACCCACTCTAGTGTTCTTGCCTGGAGAATCCCAGGGACGGGGGAGCCTGGTGGGCTGCCGTCTATGGGGTCGCACAGAGTCGGACACGACTAAAGCGACTTAGCAGTAGCAGTAAACTGCATTATACCCAGACCCTGGATGATCATATAGAACTGAACAGTGTTGAGGTTGGAAGGTGCATGGCAGGGAAGAAGAGGAGTGAACTTTGAGGATTTTAGAGATGGGACAGGTCAATGCTGATGAGTCAGAGGCAGGGAGTTGGTGAGATGTGGGCAGCAGTATGAGATTACCAAATGCTACATTTTTGTTTTTCTCATTGCTCTCATTCTGTCACCTCTGGGTTCTATCTCAACTCCCTGAAAAAGACAGGATTGGTAGTTTTGGCCTGTACCCTTCTTACATCTCCCCTTCCCCCTCACCAGAGTACACTTGTTTTATACTAACAGCAACACCAGGGAAACATAAACAAATGCCTCAACATGTGAAGCTCGTAACAGCTCATTTATATTTCATTATCTAAGAAGAAATTCAGAAATTTTGATCAACACATTTTGTCTTATTTGGCATTACTTGGTTTCTTGCTAATTTACGATGCAGACATTAGAATTATTATTGAAAAATTTTAAAAGTATGTGATTTAATTTTGAAGGCCCTTGGGGAGTGTGGGCACAGTTACTTGCATTTCTTGGGAAAATAGGCTCAATAAATGTGATTACAAGGTGAACATTGGAGCAAATGCATTTATATCCTGTTTATCTCAAGCACAGAGCCAATCTGGAACTCTAATGCTTTGAGAAGATGATAAATGTTTTCTGCCAGTCTTTCCAACTGAACAAACTCTGTTTGATTGGTATTAATCACTTCTGGCAGGCGATGCTCAAAGCCTGCTAACTGCAATCTAGGTGAAAAGCTTGTCATCAGTATCACATAATGAAATGAAAGAGTGAGGACAAAGAGAAGAAATATTTCCATTTACCTAGTCATCAGAGTAAGTGTCAAGCTAAATAAGACATGAACTATTTATTTTTAAATGTACAGTTTAAAATAGAAAACTTCAATAAAATTATGTTCCTTTTTATATTTAAAAGCAGAAATTGACCCAAATAATAATCTATAACTTTTTATGATAAAAAGGACTTCCCTCATTCTCCCAAATTATCTATGACTTCAGAAAATTTTCCTAAAATCAGGCTTTTCCACAAGCAGTATATACAAATATATATATATATATATATATATATATATATATATATATATATACACTAACATATATACATATACACATACACACACACACACACATACAAAGTACATATGAACAAAGAAGCCCTACAAAGGACTGGAATAATCTGGAAAATAGAATTGTTGTGGATTGGATACACGTGTACCCTTCAGTTTCATATGGTGAAATCTATTCCTCATGTGACAATATTAGTATGTGAGAGATGATTCAGTCAAGAAGACTGAGCTCTCATAAGTGAGATTGGTGTCCTTCTAAAGGAGACCCCAGCAAGCTCTCTTGCATTTTATGCCATGTTGAAGTTATATAGCAAGAAGACTGCCTTAGATGAACAGGAAGTGGGTTTTCTCCAGACACAGAATCTGCTGATGCTTTGAACTTGGACTTCTTAGTCTCCAGAAATATGGGAAATAAATTTTTGTTTTATAATTAAGACACCCAGTCTACAGTATTCTGCCATAGCAGCACAAACAGACTAATAGGCTTTGAGAGTGTTAAGTAAGATTTAACTGTTTAAAAAAAAAAAATCCATCCTAGTTCAAAAAAGCCTTTTTGTCATGATCTGGTTTCATTTTGCTGTCATATTCCCTGAAGAACCACCACTTAAAAAATTAGCCACTGAAAATGCAAAAATCCACGGGGGTAGTGGGTGGAGATCTCATTCATTCACTTCATAGAGTGATTCAATTTGATTGTCAGCTTTGTAATAAGTTGATAATAGCTAGATTGAGAAAATTCATTTGCTTCCTAGAGTAAAACTCAGGCAGAAATTCTAGCACTTTATTTGATAAATCAACTTATTTTCCTGCTACTCTATGAGAGAACCCACATAACTTAGTCTTTGAGTTAATGATCACTTTAAATTGTGTGTTAAAAATGACTTAAATACATCCATTAAAACTGGTACTTTGAGTTAGAGACAGAATATTTCTTAAAAGTAGTTAATTGATGGTCTATGGCCCCCCCCTTATTTCAACGATTAATTAATTGTATTAAACCTTGAAATGCACCTTGAAACTGTCATTCACATTTGCAGGTTAACTCAAGGCAATTCTTTTGAAGCCAACTGTTTTGAAGTGAATGAGGATCCTAGCTAGGTGAGTTTTCTATGGGGTAGGAAAAGTACTCTATTTTGATGATAGTGTAGTGAACTCAGCAGTTAAATTCAACCTACTCTCTGAAGATAACAGTGGGGTTATCCTTATAGTTCTAACTGATTTTTAAATTCCAAGTGTAAGAAATTTTGAGTTAAATAAGAAGAGATACTAAAAAACAACCTAAGAAATTAGGCTCCATTTCTAGTAGAGAAGATAGAATTTTTAATTTTTTTTTAGCATTCTACTTCTGTTTAGGTCTAGTCAAGTGCATTTCAGTGTCTGCATCTGTTTTATTTTATGTGCTTTTAATTCTCCCCCTCTGTCCCCGCTTGTTTAGTTTAGATTGAACTTTAAAAAATGACCTCACTACTTTCCAAAAGCTGCTGCAAACACCTCAGGTTACAAGATATTTGATTAGCATCTGATTATTTAATCATTTAAGTTAAATTCATTATACTTGATTTATTTTTCTTTTTTCCTTTAAACCATGAAAAAATTAGCATTTAATTTTAAGATGCAAGAATATTTCAAGATACCTTTTAAAAAATATTAACTATCAGTCTTGTGAGTTTCTCTTCTCATCACCTTTTAGAGATGTTTCTCTCACTTTCCAATACGACCACCATTTCAGGGCATCTTTGTCCCAGTACTGAAGCACTGGCCACCTACTTTTATGCTGTAAAATTCATAGAAGTGATTCTCAAGCATTTAAATCTCAAATTTTTCAGGGACTAGTTCTTAAACTTGCATTATATTATAAAATAATTTACTTGGCAGATTATTTTTAAATTTATTTGTTTGTAATCTAAGGTCCAGATCTGGGTTGATTTACACAATTTTTTTTTTGAAGATTGTGAGGAAGTTCTGACAGGTACCAGAGACTCTGTGTTATGAAGAACTCTAAAGTGCTGTGAGGTCAGCTAGGTGTCTGGGGAGACAGGCATATTATCACTGTGTTTGTAAAGGGTCCAGCCTAAGTAAAGAACCTGGACTGTGAAGGAAAGAGTTTATTACATCACTTTAGCACATCCAAAAAGCACTCCAGTGGGAAATGCAACACAAGACTGAAAAATTCCCAGGTCACTTTCTGAACACTTGAATTGATTAAAGATTAAGAATTATTTTATCTTAAGTAAAACTTCTGAGACTGAAAAAGAGAAAATTTAGAAATTTAGAAAGAACATGCCTTTGTTGGGTTTTTGTTGGTTTTGTAATTAATATAGATTAATAAAAAATAAGTATTGTGAAATAATGATTATGGAGTATATTACTATGATGCCTGGATGTTGCTGAGTGATATTCATGATTTCCTTATTTTGTTCAATATTAAGCATTCCTGGGTTTGAAACATGATTCAGTCAGAAGCATTTGGGTTCAGTTAATTTATACCATACTTCTTATATAAGAAATTATGTTTTTTTAAGTTTATGACTTTTATTATTTTGTGTTTGCCTTATTAGTTTATAGGAATAAATTATGTTGTGGTTACCTTGAAAAAACTCTGATATTGTTAAACGTATTACTGTTTTTCTCTATTTTTGAAGATCCACTGTTTGAAAGTGATGATGCTAATTTAAAAAAAAATCACTTGTAGCTGCAAGTCTTGACCCAATGGTTCTTCTCCTCAAAGCTTTATTTGACTCTTCTCTTAAAATGCCCTTTAGATATTTCTTTTTCAAGGAATCTATTTTTTGCCACCTCTGTTATATTAGAGAATTTATGCTTGCTTTCATACTGCCAAATGTTTAATTTTCTCATAACATTTATCACATCAGAACAGAGGCCTTGTTTTATTTTTCTGTGTATACTTTGTACCTTGCAAAATTCCTGGTATTTGGTGAATCCTCCTCAAATACGTGCTTAATGAAGGACTATTGGCTCTCTCCTCAGTCTATTATATGTGGGAAATAAGAGCATGCACATAGTTGCACATATCACCAAACTTAACCCATATGTACCCTCAACATCCTAGCTAAAGGCAGAGTCACTGAGGAATCTTCACCCCTAGTTAAGCTACCACTAGACTCCCAGCCTCTGTCAACAGCACACATCATAAGTACTGGTCTAACAGTCTGATCTAAAATTTATCATATGTCTATGTTGACTTCTTGAGGTGAAAAAACTCTGATGCATCTTGTTTTCGTCTATAGTGTTTTTATGTGTCCAATATTATAGATCCATTACTTTATCTTAAATGTATAAATTCAAGTTAATTATATAATAGTGCACCATTTAGTTAAATGACAGTCCATTTTGCTATATTGTTTATAGAGTTAAACAACTGTTTAAGTTTTAACTAACAAAACAACAAAATAATAAAGCTTGAAGTGCCTTGATCCCTTATTCTCCATCTCATTCTACCTCACTCCTCTCCTTTACTATATCGTGTCAACCACTTCCAATAAAAAAAAGAAATGAATTCTAAAATGTATCCTTATAGTACAACTTATCATTGTTTTCTGGAACACTCAACATTTCTGAACACATTTGCTATGTTTAGGAAATTTCCATCCTTTGAATCCTGCTTTCCCCATGTAGAAGAAAAATCAGCTTCCTGGATCTTTTAGTCTAGGACCTGATCTGTAGCAAATAGACTTGTTTGAGGGTCTAAAACAAAAATAAGGAAACTGAAGAAGGAGTCTTTATACAGAATCCACTGTTTTGGCAAGGGGTGATGTGAGACATGCCTGACAATGATTGCATTATCAAGATCCTGGAAAAGAATTAACAGTGGCATTAAATTCTAGGTCATAGCAATAATAGCAATAATGCTAGCTGCATAGCAGCACAATCAGTGGCTTCAGTGGAAAAAGAATGCTTTCTCATTGGGTCACTTTGGTAGCCAGGAATGTAGCTTTGTTACTGAAAGCTCAGCTGGGAATCTGATAGAAGTAATCTAGTTTCCTCAGTTCTTTGAGTCACCCAATATCCTTTCAGTAAACTTCTTGTCTGCTTAATCTGCCAGGACATTTCTGTGCTTACAATGTAAAACACATACTAAGAGTTTCCTAATTATAACTCTTTCTCCTTTCATCTCTGCTAATAATTAGGACCTTATTACTCTTAACTATCTCCTGAGTGATCTCCTTTCAATGATATTCTTCTTCAATGTATTATATCAGCTAATTTTTGAAATATGAACTTTATAATGTTTATATTTTCTAATTAATTGTATCTCCTACTATTATAACATGGTTCACATATTTTAATCACTTCACCAAAATAATAATCTATTTCTTGTATTTTCTGCAAAGTTGACTTGAACCAAGTAATTGGTCTTTTGGTTGTAAATGAATGTCTGCAATAGAAGATTAACATTGAAAACGACAATAATTGAGGTTTTATATATACATATATATATATACAATACAAATATTGTACTTACTATATATATATAATAAGTACAATATTTGAGGTTTATTTTATAAATATACATATATATATATATAATATATGTATGTAGTATGTTTTAAAAATAAAAGTGGGTAGTTGAGGAAAAATCCTGTGAAAGTTAGTCTGGTATGATAAATAACTCAGCCCTCCATCTTCTGCGTATTAACACTGACCTTGTCTTTGCTACATAGTTTATTATAATAACAAATGCCACTGTAGCAAAGATGACAGGTAAAGAACAGAATGATAATTTATGAATTTAGATTATAAATATAAGAGCTAAGTGAAAGAAATTGTTGTAGCTTGCATACCCACACATTCTCTCCTAGTAGGCAAACTTCATGGGAAGCAACTAGCTAAAGATAGGTTGCTGAGACTGAACCTGAATTCACAGCAATTCTTCCCCTCCTAGTAATTAAAAGTTTCTTGGTCCCAGACTCCCATGTCCACATATATGTTGACAGATTATCATGAAATTTGATACATGATTTCTCTCAAAGAACACCAACTTCCCACTTGGCACATTGAATGGCTTGCTTAACATTGACTCCAAGGAATTGGCATGTCTTTTTGTAGGGACGCTTCTAGTGGCTCAGATGGTAAACCATCTGCCTACAATGTGGGAGACCTGGGTTCAATCCCTGGGTCGGGAAGATCCCTTGGAGAAGGAAATGGCAACCCACTCCAGTACTCTTGCTTGGAAAATCCCATGGACCGAGGAGCCTGGTAGGCTACAGTCCACAGGGTCACAAAGAGTCAACAGGACTGAGTGACTTCACTTTCACTTACAGTCTATCCTGTCAAGATAATGTTGGCTATCTCAGTTAGAATCCATAATGTGTTGATTCTGGAGTTTAACACCCAAGTGACATTTGACATATTCTTCAGTTTTATTTTTGTTGCCATCTGTGCTAAAGGAAATTAGCAGGTTTATATTTAGTGGTATAGTATCTGAATTGTAATATGGTGTACATCACTGTAAGATTATTTTTATTGTTATTCTTTATATTTTTTATTTATACAATAGGTAGTTTAATAGAAATTAGTTGACAGAAGATAAATATAATATTTCTGTTTTTGAAAAAAATCAACTTTTAATATCTAACTTTAATTTCTATTAATTTCTAGTGCTTACCAATAATTCTGAATTTCTTTCTTTAAGATGGGTTAAAGCTTTTAATGTTTTTCTTCTTCACTTTCTGTACCAACACTTCAGGAAAAATTTTGATGAGGACTGTTTGCCCCATATTACCTGATTAAATCTTCATAAACATTCTTAGAGGTAAATGGTATCTCCCTTAGGTAGCTGGCCCAAAGTCAAATTTCTTGTTCATACTTTGGTAATTTTGGTCTGTTGGTATCCCTTTAATCTGCAATTTGAAATTCCATAATTTATAAATCCATAATTTGAAATCCCATAACGTATTTCACAGGTTCAGTTGCTTTTTTTTTTTTTCACTTTTTTGCTATGAAGATGAGCTTTCATTATTAATTCTTGGCTCTGCCCCATGTATCTTCTAGGTTTTTACGCCTTCTGTAAGATTTACACTATCTCAGCAGTTTCCCTGGTAGCTCAGTGGTAAAGAATCCACCTGCCAATGCAGGAGACACTAATTCAATCCTGGTCCAGGAAGATCCCCCACTCTGCAGAGCATTTAAGCTCATGCATCAAAACTATTGAGCCTGTGTTCTAGAGCCCAGGAACCAAAACTACTGAGTCCATGTGCCACAACTACTGAAGCCCGCGCATTTTCTAGAGCCTGTGCTCCGCAGTAAGAGAAACCCACACTCCATATCTAGAGAGTAGCAGTTTTTGCTGCAACTAGAGAAAAGCCCATACACCAAATGAGGACCTAGCACAGCCAAAAATAAATAAATTGGTTTTAAAAGATTCACAATATCTCACAATTCACAACACTCACCATATCAGCATAGACTTTTAACTCACTCAGACTATTTCTCTAGCCAATCCTTATTTTTAAAGTTTAAAAAGTTATCTTATTTATGACAATTTCAGATAATATTACCTATCTAGTTGAAAGTTTTAGGTTCTGCTAATTTACTGCTTCATTTAGTATTTGTTTGTTTTGATGATTAAAAACCATATGCTCCTTACTGGAAATTTGAAAGGTACAGAAAAGTTCAAAATGAGAGGAAAAACTACCCATAATTCCACTGTACAGAGATAAAAACAAATGAAAAGGACAGCATAAAACCCAGATGTAACACTGCATGGATCTTGTGTTTCTCTGTTCTTTGCAAAAAATTTCCCTTAATTTTCCCTCCAAGGAAGGCAGTCTTGGTCTAAATGGACTGCTTATACACAGACATCATGTTCTCCAAGGCATCAAAATATTCTTACTTCTAACTTTGCTCAAAGAGAAGCACGTATTCAAACTGAGTCCTCTAGGTTCTTTTCCACCAGGTTGGCTATTTTTTGGCAGTAACATTACCTTGTCTCATTCATTAAAACTTAATTTTAGTAGCATTAAAAAAGAAACAACACCTTTTTGCTTATTTATTTTTCAAGCCTTTTTTATGTGTTTGAATAGTAGTCTTAGTATGCTGCTGCTGCTAAGTCGCTTCAGTCGTGTCTGACTCTGCGACCCCAAAGACGGCAGCCCACCAGGCATCCCCGTCCCTGGGATTCTCCAGGCAAGAACACTGGACTGGGTTGCCATTTCCTTCTCCAATGCATGAAAGTGAAAAGTGAAAGTGAAGTCACTCAGTCGTGTCCTACCCTCAGCGACCCCATTGACTGCAGCCTTCCAGGTTCCTCCGTCCATGGGATTCTCCAGGCAAGAGTACTGGAGTGGGGTGCCATTGCCTTCTCCGAGTCTTAGTATAGGATACTAGAAATAATCACCAGGTAAAGATAATGTTGATTATTTTTCTTCTTTGTACTTACTCATTTATTGAATTTACTTCTGGAAAAGGCACTTAATATATATTTTCCACCACATAGCTGCCTCTAAATTGTACTAGGTTTGACTTTAGTGAAACTTTATTTAATGGTCTGAAAATAAAGACAGGAGCTGAAGACGATTTAAGTCCTCAAGGTCTTAAACATTTTCAGAATTTTTTTTTTTTTAATTTCATGTATTTACTCAATGAAAACTTATTGAGTAACTATTATGTACTTGGCATTATTGTGGTCCTGGTAACAAAGGTAAACAACAGCTGTTTGGGAACTTGGATATAAAATACAATTTTGGGTTGTACTTGGGTTAAATGTGGTAGAAAAGCAGTTTTGTCTTGGTATTGTGGCTTTGAAAACAAACACAAAGACTATTTTAGGAGATCCTCCTCCTTCCCCATGTCTTAAGAAAGGGCATTATGAAACTCGGTAACTGTGATTTTTAAACTGTTCACATTTTGGACCAATTTATAAATATTGAGACAAAACTATTCACCTGCTTCTAAAGCAGATGGTCACCAACTCAATAGACATGAATTTGAGCAAACTCTGGGAGATAGTGAAGGACAGGGGAGCCAGGCATGCTGCAGTCCCTGGGATGGCAAAGAGACAGGCACAACTTAGCGACTGAACAACAACAGTAAAGCAGTTGAAGTAGCTAAAATGGCAGTGAGGTATACTATTGTGAGGTACTTTTTTACATTGTATGTGAATTAAGTCATTTAATTCTCACAACAACCCCATTGTATAGGAAATAAAAACTTAAGCGTATAAAAGTTAAATAGCTTGCTGAAAATCACACAGCCAAGCTAGTGGCAAAGCTGGAATTTGAAAAAGAGCCATTCTTGCATTAGAGCCCACATTCTTATAACCACATCGTCATTATGCTAAATGTCCAGAAAGCTAAAGCTAAAGTGCACAAATGAGCTTAGAAAGCAACTCAAGCACTATGAAATGCTGCTGTGATTTAACAGAATGAAGAATCAGAGAAAAATAAGGGACACATTGTATGCACCCCTCTTTCTTAAGGATGAATCTCAAGAACTGCTAGAGGACACTACTGCTTGCCAGAAACCACTCACATGGTCTCACCTATCTGTCAGGGAAGGAAGAAAATACAATCATATCTGGAGAGCAGCATGCTCAGTTAGCCATTTTACTACTGTGGGCAAAAAGCAGAATGAATTTAGGGAGAATACCAATGATTTCTGTCATAGCCCTGTCCTCTAACTCCAGTATTATCGTATATTCTACTGAAGTAGCTTTAAACAACAGATCAAATTAAGAAGATACCTATTGTAAGCAATATGAACTTTTTATATAAGGATTAATGGAAATGATTTCACACTTTTAAAGTTAGCAAGGATATAAGTATTATTTTAAGCATTATCTAAATACTACATATATATATATAGATAGATAGATAGATAGATAGATAACCATATAACACATAAAAGATAAATGTATTCCAATAAAAACGCATCACTTCCTGCACAGAAGCATCCAATGCCTATTTCACACAGAGTAAAAGCAAACATTTCAAATGGCCTACAAGGCTTTAGCCAAACTGCATCTTTTCCTCTGCAGGAAAAAGAGGGTAACTCTTTTTCTCTTTCTCATTCACTGCCCTCCAACTGCTCCATGACATTCCTGGAGTAGTTGCAACACTTTGGTTCTGGACATTTGTACCAGCAAGCTTCAACTGGAGATGATTTCCCCCCCTGAGAGCCAAGAGGTTTGAATCCTTGTCTCCTTCAAGTCTCCTTCATTCATGTCACTTTCTCAGTGAGTCCTCCTCTGACCATCTCTTTGTATTTCAACCCTTACCCCAAGCCCAGGCACTTCCTAGCTCCCTCCCTTGTTTCATTTTTATCATAATACGCAGTACCCTCTCTCTCTCTCTCTGAGTCTCTCACTCATGTCTCATTCTTTGCAACACCATGGACTGTAGCCAGCCAGGATCCTCTGTCCATGGAATTCTCCAGACAAGAATACAGGAGTGGGTTGCAATTTCCTTCTCCAGTGGATCTTCCCCTATCAGGGATTGAACCCACATCTCCCGCATTGCAGTCAGATTCTTTACCCCCTGACCCATTGGGGAAGCCCTTCAATATTCCCTATAACTTTCTTGTTGTTTCTGTTTTTTCTTTTTCCACTAGAATTCTGGACCTGTGAAGGCCATCCCTACAGCATAGAAAGAGATTGGGCAGCTCATAGGAACTCAATAACTATTTTAGATGACTATGAACGTAATCATTTCATCTCATTTTAGATGAGAGTGTTAGACTTTGTCTCCATTTGTCAACTTCAGTTACGATTGTCACGCTGTTTTCAATTTTAGCACTTGAATAGCTATCTGTTCACTATGACTTTAAACATTTTTAATTAAAATATTTTCCATTTTTAGGTAATCAAATATTTTTGAGGTGTTAGAACTACAACAATGCAAAGGAAGTATGAGATGCTGAGCATGAAGACTTTAAAGTCTTCAGGCAGTTTGCTCAGTAACTAGTTTACATTCCTCCCTTCCAACACCATTTAAAACCTGAGGAGTTGGTGTCTAAATCATCCACCTCATTAAGCAGAGGTGCAACTCCTTCTCCCAGTTTCTAAAGGGTTGCTTAGATTGTTTTTACGTTCTGCTACACTTTGTCTCCACTTCCTCTTCCAATCTATTTTTGAGGGAAATCTAATTTCTTTTCTAAATTGGAGTTGGGTGCTGCCAGGTTTGATATTTTACTATCCACATTCTCATCAGTGCTATCATCTCTAAACTTCTGATTCAAAAGCATCACAGAGAATTACTTTGGAATATATATTTTGATTGAAGTACCATCTTATTTAAACATATCAGAATTAATGTTCTTCTAAAAATGCTTGTGTGTGTCTTTGCATATGAGATTGTCACATATGCTGACAAGAATTATAAACTGTCTACTTAAGCAATCATGGAATTTGGTTTGACTTGAAAAATATAACTATTTTTCTTAGCAGCAAAACTGTTATGCATACTTTTCAAAGATATTGATTTTTAATTCATACTCCTTGGTGGCTGATGTGGACACAACTGAGTAACTAACACTTTCACGTTTTTAAAATTAATATCCCATCATTTTAGAATATGACATTTCATGGTTTTATACAATAATCATTTACTATATGTTACTCTCAAAGATTTATTTATTAGATACAGCCTTCAAATGAGAATATATTATTTATTTTTATAGCTATAACTTTATTTTTTAATATAAACATTTATTTTAATTGGAGGCTAATTACTTTACAATATTGTATTGGTTTTGCCATACACCAACATGAATCTGCCACAGGTGTACACGTGTTCCCCATAGTGAACCCCCCTCCCACCTGCCTCCCCATACCATCCCTCTGGATCATCCCAGTGCACCAGCCCCAAGCATCCTGTATCATGCATAGAACTTGGACTGGCGATTCATTTCACTTATGATATTATAGGTGTTTCAATGCCATTCTCCCTAATCATCCCACCCTCGCTCTCTCCCACAGAGTCCAAAAGTCTGTACTATACATTTGTGTCTCTTTTGCTGTCTCACATACACGGTTATCAATACCATCTTTCTAAATTTCATATATATGCATTAATATACTGTATTGGTGTTTTTCTTTCTGGCTTACTTTACTCTGTATAATAGGCTTCAGATTCATCCACCCCGTTAGAACTGAATCAAATGTATTCTTTTTAATGGCTGAGTGATACTCCATTGTGTATATGTACCACTGCTTTCTTATCCATTCATCTGCTGATGGACATCTAGCTTGCTTCCACGTCCTGGCTATTATAAACAGTGCTGTGATGAACATTGGGGTACACATGTCTCCTTCAATTCTGGTTTCCTTGGTGTGTATGCCCAGCAGTGGGATTGCTACATCTTATGTCAGTTCTATTTCCAGTTTTTTAATGAATCTCCACACTGCTCTCCATAGTGGTTGTACTAGTTTGCATTCCTACCAACAGTGTAAGAGGGTTCCCTTTTCTCCATACCCTCTTCAGCATTTACTGATTGTAGACTTTTCGATAGCAGCCACTCTAACTGGCGTGAAATGGTACCTCAGTGTGGTTTTGATTTGCATTTCTCTGATAATGAGTGATGTTGAGCATCTTTTCATGTGTTTGTTAGCCATCTGTATGTCTTCTTTGGAGAAATGTCTGTTTAGTTCTTTGGCGCAGTTTTCGATTAGGTCATTTATTTTTCTGGAATTGAGCTGCAGGAGTTTCTTGTATATTTTTGAGATTAACTCTTTGTCAGTTGCTTCATTTGCTATTATTTTCTCCCATTCTGAAGGCTGTCATTTCACCTTGCTTATAGTTTCCTTTGTTGTGAAGAAGCTTTTAATTTTAATTAGGTACCAGTTGTTTATTTTTGCTTTCATTTCCAATATTCTGGGACGTGAGTCATAGAGGATCCTGCTGTGATTTATGTTGGAGAGTGCTTTTGCTATGTTCTCCTTTAGGAGTTTTACAGTTTCTGGTCTTACATTTAGATCTTTAATCCATTTTGAGTTTATTTTTGTGTATGGTGTTAGAAAGTATTCTAGTTTCATTCTTTTACAAGAGGTTGACCAGTTTTCCCAGCACCACTTGTTAAAGAGATTGTCTTTTCTCCATTGTATATTCTTGCCTCATTTGTCAAAGATAAGGTGTCCATAGGTGCATGGGTTTGTCTCTGGGCTTTCTATTTTGTTCCATTGATCTATATTTCTGTCTTTGTGCCAGTACCACACTGTCTTGATGACTGTGGCTTTGTAGTAGAGCCTGAATTTAGGCTATCAGATTGATTCCTCCAGTTCCATTCTTCTTTCTCAAGATTGCTTTGCCTATTCGAGGTTTTTTGTATTTCCATACAAATTATGAAATTATTTGTTCTAGCTCTGTGAAAAATACCGTTGGTAGCTTGATGGGGATTGCACTGAATCTATAGATTGCTTTGGATAGTATATTCATTTTCACTATATTGATTCTTCCAATCCATGAACATGGTATATTTCTCCATCTATTAGTGTACTCTTTGATTTCCTTCATCAGTGTTTTATAGTTTTCTATATATAGGTCTTTTGTTTCTTAAGGTAGATATATTCTTAAGTAGTTTATTCTTTTCATTGCAATGGTGAATGGAATTGTTTCTTTAATTTCTCTATTTTCTCAGTATTAGTGAATAGGAATGCAAGGGATTTCTGTGTGTTGATTTTATATCCTGCAGCTTTACTATAGTCATTGATTAGTTCTAGTAATTTTCTGATGGAGTGTTTAGGGTTTTCTATGTAGAGGATCATGTCATCTGCAAATAGTGAGTTTTACTTCTTCTTTTCCAATTTGGATTCCTTTTATTTCTTTTTCTGCTCTGATTGCTCTGGCTAAAACTTCTAAAACTATGATGAATAGTAGTGGTGAAAGTGGACACCCTTGTCTTGTTCCTGACTTTAGGGGAAATACTTTCAATTTTTCACCATTAAGGATAATGTTTGCTGTGGGTTTGTCATATATAGCTTTTATTATGTTGAGGTATGTTCCTTCTATTCCTGCTTTCTGGAGAGTTTTTATCATAAATGGATGTTGACTTTTGTCAAAGGCTTTCTCTGCATCTATTGAGATAATCATATGGTTTTTATTTTTCAATTTGTTAATGTGGTGTATTACATTGATTGATTTGCGGATATTGAAGAATCCTTGCATCCCTGGGATAAAGCCCACTTGGTCATGATGTATGATCTTTTTAATGTGTTGTTGGATTCTGATTGCTAGAATTTTATTAAGGACTTTTGCATCTATGTTCATCAGTGATATTGGCCTGTAGTTTTCTTTTTTTGTGGCATCTTTGTCAGGTTTTGGTATTAGGGTGATGGTGGCCTCATAGAATGAGTTTGGAAGTTTACCTTCCTCTGCAATTTTCTGGAAGAGTTTGAGTAGGATAGGTTTTAGCTCTTCCCTAAATTTTTGGTAGAATTCAGCTTTGAAGCCATCTGGACCTGGGCTTTTATTTGCTGGAAGATTTCTGATTACAGTTTCAATTTCCGTGCTTGTGCTGGGTCTGTTAAGGTTTTCTATTTCTTCCTGGTTCAGTTTTGGAAAATTGTACTTTTAATGAATTTGTCCATTTCTTCCAAGTTATCCATTTTATTGGCATATAATTGCTGATAGTAGTCTCTTATGATCCTCTGTATTTCTGTGTTGTCTGTTGTGATCTCTCCATTTTCATTTCTAATTTTATTGATTTGATTTTTCTCCCTTTGTTTCATGATGAGTCTGGCTAATGGTTTGTCAATTTTATTTATCCTTTCAAATAACCAGCTTTTGACTTTATTGACTTTTGCTATGTTCTCTTGTTTCTTTTGCATTTATTTCTGCCCTAATTTTTAAGATTTCTTTCCTTCTACTAACCCTGGGGTTCTTCATTTCTTCCTTTTCTAGTTGCTTTAGGTATATAGTTAGGTTATTTATTTGACTTTTTTCTTGTTTCTTGAGATATGCCTGTATTGCTATGAACCTTCCCCTTAGCAGTGCTTTTACAGTGTCCCACAGGTTTTGGGTTATTGTGTTTTCATTTTCATTCATTTCTATTCATATTTTGATTTCCTTTTTGATTTCTTCTGTGATTTGTTGGTTATTCAGCAGCGTGTTGCTCAGCGTCCATATTTTGGAATTTTTAATAGTTTTTCTCCTGTAATTGAGATCTAGTCTTACTGCATTGTGGTCAGAAAAGATGCTTGGAATAATTTCAATCTTTTTTAATTTACCAAGGCTAGATTTATGGCCAAGGATGTGATCTATCCTGGAGAAGGTTCTGTGTGCGCTTGAGAAAAAGGTGAAATTCATTGTTTTGCAGTGAAATATTCTATAGATATCAATTAGGTCTAACTGGTCTATTGTATCATTTAAAGTTTGTGTTTCCTTGTTAATTTTCTGTTTAGTTGATCTATCCATAGTTGTGAGTGGTGTATTAAAGTCTCCCACTATTAGTGTGTTATTGTTAATTTCCCCTTTCATACTTGTTAGCATTTGCCTTACATATTGCAGTGCTCCTATGTTGGGTGCATATATATTTACAATTGTTATATCTTCTTCTTGGATTGATCCTTTGATCACTATGTAGTCTCCTTCTTTGTCTCTTTTCACAGCCTGTTTTTAAAGTTTATTTTATCTGATATGAGTATTGCTACTCCTGCTTTCTTTTGGTCTCTGTTTGCGTGGAATATCTTTTTCCAGCCCTTCACTTTCAGTCTGTATGTGTCCCTTGTTTTGAGGTGAGTCTCTTGTAGACAACATATATGGGATCTTGTTTTTGTATTCATTCAGCCAGTCTTTGTCTTTTGGTTGGGGCATTCAATCCATTTACATTTAAGGTAATTATTGATAAGTATGATCCTGTTTCCATTTACTTTAACGTTTTGGGTTAGAGTTTATACACCCTTTTTGTGTTTCCTGTCTAGAGAAGATCTTTTAGCATTTGTTGGAGAGCTGGTTTGGTGGTGCTGGATTCTCTCAGCTTTTGCTTGTCTATAAGGCTTTTGATTTCTTCTTCATATGTGAGTGAGATCCTTGCTGGGTACAGTAATCTGGGCTGTAGGTTATTTTCTTTCATTGCTTTAAGTATGTCCTGCCATTCCCTCCTGGCCTGAAGAATTTCTATTGAAAGATCAGCTGTTATCCTTACAGGAATCCCCTTGTGTGTTATTTGTTGTTTTCCCCTTGCTGCTTTTAATATTTGTTCTTTGTGTTTGATCTTTGTTAATTTGATTAATATGTGTCTTGGGGTGTTTTGCCTTGGGTTTATCCTGTTTGGGACTCTCTGGGTTTCTTCGACTTGGGTGATTATTTCCTTCCCCATTTTAGGGAAGTTTTCAACTATTATCTCTTCAGTATTTTCTCATGGTCTTTCCTTTTGTCTTCTTCTTCTGGGACTCTTATGATTTGAATGTTGGGGCGTTTAACATTGTCCCAGAGGTCTCTGAGATTGTCCTCATTTCTTTTAATTCATTTTTCTTTTTTCCTCTCTGATTCATTTATTTCTACCATTCTATCTTCTCCCTCACTAACCCTATCTTCTGCCTCCCTTATTTTACTATTTGTTCCCTCCAGAGTGTTTTTGATATCATTTATTGCATTATTCAATATGTATTGACTCTTTTTTATTTCTTCTAGGTCCTTGTTAAACCTTTCTTGCATTTTTCAATCCTTGTCTCCAGGCTATTTATCTGTGATTCCATTTTGTTTTCAAGATTTTGGATAATTTCCACTATCATTATTTGGAATTCTTTATTAGGTAGATTCCTTATCTCTTCCTCTTTTGTTTGGTTTGATGGGTATTTATCTTGTTCCTTTACCTGCTAGGTATTCCTCTGTCTCTTCATCCTGTTTATATTGCTGTGTTTGGGGTGGCCTTTCTGTATTCTGGCAGTATGTGAAGTTCTCTTTATTGTGGAGTTTCCTTACTGTGGGTGGGGTTGTACCAGTGGCTTGTCAAGGTTTCCTGGTTAGGGAAGCTTGTGTCGGTGTTCTGGTGGGTGGAGCTGGATTTCTTCACTCTGCAGTGCAATCAAGTGTCCAGTAATGAGTTATGAGATGTCAATGGGTTTGGAGTGACTTTGGGCAGCCTGTATATTGAAGCTCAGGGCTATGTTCCTGTGTTGCTGGAGAACTTGCGTGGTGAGTCTTGCTCTGGAATTTGTTGGCCCTTGGGTGGTGTTTGGTTTCAGTGTAGGTATGGAGGCGTTTGATGATCTCCTGTCGATTAATGTTCCCTGGAGTCAAAAGTTCTCTGGTGTTTTCAGGATTTGGACTTAAGCCTCCTGCTTCTGGTTTTAGTCTTATTTTTACAGTAGCCTCAAGACTTCTCCATCTATTCAGCACTGTTGATAAAACATCTGATTAAAGATGAAAAGTTTCTCCACAGTGAGGGACACCCAGAAAGGTTCACAGAGTTACATGGAGCAGAGAAGAGGGAGGAGGGATATAGAGGTAAGCAGGATGAGATGAGGTGGAATCGAAAGAGGAGAGAGCAAGCTAGCCAGTAATCACTTCCTTATGTGCACTCCACAGTCTGAATCCTTCAGAGATGTTCATGGAGTTACACAGAGAAGAGAAGAGGGAGGAAGGAGACAGAAGTAGCCAGGAGGATAAAAGGGGGGGTCAAAAGGAGAAAGACAGATCTAGCCAGTAATCAGTTCCCTAAGTATTCTCCACCGTCCAGAACACACAAAGAGATTCACAGAGTTTGGTAGAGAAGAGAAGGGGGAGGTAGGAGATAGAGGGGACCTGATGGAGAAAAAGGAGAGTCCCAAGGTGGGGAGAACAGTCAAGCCAGTAATCTCACTCCCAAGTAAAAGGGTACTGAAGATTGGGTTCTTAAAGGTACAAAATAGATAATCAATACCAAAAAACAAAGACTAAAAATCTAGAGTAGAGGTTGGATTTTCAAAAATTCAATATTAAAGAAAGAAAAAAAGAAAAAAAAGTCACAAAAATTATAATATATATATATATATATATGGAATTTGCTTTAAAAAATAGGGTCTTTTTTTTTGCAAAGTAATAGTAGGTTATAAAAATGAAAATTAAAGGAGTAATAGAGGACTTAAAATTTTTTTTAATTAAAAAAAATTAAAGAATGATAGTAAAAATATATCTAGGACTTTCTCTGGTGTTGTTGTGGGCAGTGTGGGGTGAGTTCATTTTTGGATAGTTCCTTGATCCAGCTTATATTGCTCAAGATCTATAGGCCCCTTCCTATGTAGTCAGTACTAACTACAGGGTTTTAATCTATTGCACCTGCACTTCCAAAGAGTTCCCTCTGTTTTAGCTTCGTCTGTTTGCTGGTCTCTTCAGTGTCTAATTTACACCCTGGCACAAGGGGGCGGTATTGGACACTTTTTTAGGCTCACTTGTTCAGTTGTGCTGTGGGGAGGGAGGGACGCTGCAAACAAATAACACTGGTGTGTGCTCACGGTGTCTTGGCCACACTGGGTTTGCCCCTGCTCATGGCGTGTGTGCTTTCCCTGTCTACACTGCTTAGGCTCTAGGTTGCTCTGCTGGGAACTGTCTGAGGCCAGCCCTGGGTTGTATGCACTTCCCAGGTCTAAGCCACTCAGGTTCAGGTACTTGGATAGTCCTCAGAGGCACAGAGTCGGTTGGTCCTGCATTTTGTGCCCTTCCAGGTCCTAGCAGCTCAGGCGACCAGGTGTTTGGCGAGCATGGTCACTGCAACTTATTGCCTCCCCCGTCCCTGCCACTCGGTTTTCTGGATGTACAACCAGCGCACCTTCTCAGGTGGATATTGACCCTCCAGAATCCCAAGAAGTCTTGGTTGGCAATGAAGCCTGCTTGCAGTTTGGTAGATAATGCCTCTCTGGGGCCGCGATTGCCCCCTTCCAGCTCTGGCTGCCCTCGCCTGCCTGTCACCAGAGGGAAATGGGCCAGTCTGCACTTGGGTACTTCTGTTCAGTCCTTTGTTCTGTGAGTGAGCCTGACAATGTCTTAGGTTAGGGCTTTTCGCGTGGTATCTATCCCACAGTCTGTTTTGCTATCCCAAGTTACTTCCCTCAAATTCCCTTGGGGCATTCAGGCCTGGTCCTTACTCTAAGCAATGCAGCCCGGCCTCCCTGCCCAACCCCCACTTGCTATCGGCGGATACAGGCATCTGTGCCACTTCTCCGCTGGAAGTTACCGTTGGGCACGCAATCTGTGGGTTTTAATTGTTTATTTATTTTTCCTCCCGGTTATGTTGCCCTCTGTGGTTCCAAGGCTCACCACAGACTTGGCAGTGAGAGTGTTTCCTGGTGTTTGGAAACGTCTCTTTTTTAAGACTCCCTTCCCAGGATGGAGCTCTGTACCTACCTCTTTTGTCTCTCTTTATCTTTTATATTTTTTCCTACCTCCTTTCGAAGACAATGGGCTGCTTTTCTGGGTGGCTAATGCCCTCTGGTGACTGCAGCCATGAAATTAAAAGACGCTTACTCCTTGGAAGGAAAGTTATGATCAACCTAGATAGCATATTCAAAAACAGAGACATTACTTTGCCAACAAAGTTTCGTCTAGTCAAGGCTATGGTTTTTCCTGTGGTCATGTATGGATGCGAGAGTTGGACTGTGAAGAAGGCTTAGTGCCGAAGAATTGATGCTTTTGAACTGTGGCATTGGAGAAGAGTCTTGAGAGTCCCTTGGACTGCAAGGAGATCCAACCAGTCCATTCTGAAGAAGATCAGCCCTGGGGTTTCTTTGGAAGGAATGATGCTAAAGCTGAAACTCCAATACTTTGGCCACCTCATGTGAAGGGTTGACTCATTGGAAAAGACTCTGATGCGGAGAGGGACTGGGGGCAGGAGGAGAAGGGGATGACAGAGGGTGAGATGACTGGATGGCATCACTGACTCAATGGATGTGAATCTGGGTGAACTCCAGGAATTGATGATGGACAGGGAAGCCTGGCGTGCTGTGATTCATGGGGTTGCAAAGAGTCGGACACGACTGAGCGACTGAACTGAACTGTTTGTCCTCTGCCGGCATTCAGAAGTTGTTTTGTGGAATTTACTCAGGGTTCAAATGTTCTTTTGATGAATTTGTGGGGGAGAAAATGGTCTCCCAGTCCTGTTGCTCTGCCATCTTAGGCGGTCCATCTTAGGACCGCCCCCTGAGAATATATTATTTATATACATACATACAGGTGCTCAGTTGTGTTTTACTCTTTGCAACTCCATGGACTATAGCCCACCAGGCTCCTCTGTCCATGGAATTCTCCAGGCAAGAATGTTGGAGTCGGTAGCTATTCTCTTCTCCAGGAGATCTTTCTGACCTGGAGATGAAACCCAGGTCTCCCACATTGCAGGCAGATTCTTCAATGTCTGAGCCATTAGGGAAGCCCGACGTATATTATTTGAGGTCAACATATTTTTGAATTTTGAAGGTGTGGAAGTACTCTTAAATTAATTCTAATCCATTCATGGGATTAAAGTCTCTGGTAAACTTGTGAGGAACATGAGAGATTTGATTGAGTGTGTGTTCTTTATGCACATACTTTTAGGCCTGGAGTATGTAAGTTTCATTGTAAGTATTATCTGTGTACCTGGGTAGAATAATAATCGTACATTACAAAATCTGCCTTACATCCAGGAATATGAAACGCCTGTCCATCAGGATATTAATTTGTCATCATATGCAAGGATATTTATGCTAGAGTTTAATTTCCTTTTTCTTTATTATTAATGATGCTTTATACTTGAAAGAAATTCTATCTTGAAAGCTTCTTAGAATCATTAATCCTCATGCTATATAAGAAGTAGTTAAGAATTCTTATCCATAATTGGAAATGCAAAAAGTAAGAAAGAGCTAACATGGACAAGTTAATCCATGTTGTAGAATATAATCCTTTCTATTAAAAAAAAGAAAAAAAAAAAAAAAGACTTCACAGACACCACAGGACTGAACAGAGACAAGTTGATTGTGGTTTATTCTATTTAAGTGTTTAATTTTTTTGTCTGTTTGCATGTGTAGAATAATTTATAGCTTCATAGAGTGGGAAACTTCAGACATAAAAAGACTATTATCTGTGCCTTTGTCATGGACTAGTAAGTACCTGAACTTATCTTTTCTTGTATCCAATGCTGTTTCAATAGTGAAGAATGAAACTGTAAATTTTTGCATGCATAAATAAATGCATTCACACGTGTCTATTAAAAAAAAAAAAAAGAACAACCCTTTGAGACACCTGGTCTATTTAGTGAGTAAACGAGTGAGTGAAAGCCTCTCAGTTGTGTACAACTCTTTGTGGCCCCATGGCCTGTACAGTCACTGGAATTCTCCAGGCCAGAATACTGGAGTGGGTAATCATTCCCTTCCCCGGGGTATCTGAGCCTCATCTTATAAAATTATGTTTTATTTCAGGTGACTTTAAAATTGGCAGTGTTCCTATTCAATGTTTTATTTGGAAGAAGATCAGTGGCTTCTTTTATTTTTTTCAAATCAATTTATTTTCCAATGCTGAAAAAAAAATGTAAAATTCAGGGAAAATCCTTAACTATTAATATTCACGTGTTATAATTTTAAAATGAAAGATGCATTTAGCAAAAAGGAATTTTAAAGAGGATAATGAGGAAAGTTCTGGAATAGTTTTGAAGATGGTAAAAAAATACAATAAATTTCTTTATAAAAGGGGAAAATCACTGAAATAAAAAATGAAAAGTGCAGACTCTGCCTAGCTAGAAAAACAGTTCACCAAAGAATGATAAATGGCAACCTATTTCTCATTCTGCTTTTGAGTATCACTTACTTGTTATTTCTCTCTTCCTTGGCAATTTGTTCGTGTCTTTGTGCAGCACTTATGCACTGCAACTTTATGTACTTTGACAAGTATCTCTGCCTTTAGTCTACAGACATCGTCTGATCAGGAACAGAGTGCAAGGCATCTTTATATCCTTACTGCTTCCTCAGAACCTAAGAGTTATTAAGTACTCAATAAACATTTGCTAAACTAAAAAGAGACATAAAAGAAATTACTAGGATATAGAAAATAATTACATATAAAGACATCTACATTTATTCACAGTGCTAGTAGTGGAGAAATTCAAATTTTTGTGAATAACCAATCTTTCTCACTCTGATTTTTCCATAAACAGGCCTAATTCTTTTACTCGGCTTTGTATGTAAGCAACAGAGAATCTCTACTGGCTCATTTTCTTTTTAAAAGCTTTTTTAAAAAAATAGAATTATAGTTGACTTAAAATATTAAATTAGCTTCTGTTGTAAAACATTGTGATTTAATATTTTAATAGATTATACTTTATTTAAAATTTCTATAAAATATTGACTATATTCCCTGTAATATAGGTGTACCTCTTAATTCCCTTCACCTAGTAACAGTTAGAACTAGACATGGAACAACAGACTGGTTCCAAATAGGAAAACGAGTACGTCAAGGCTGTATACTGTCACCCTGCTTATTTAACTTATATGAAGTGTACATCATAAGCAACGCTGGGCCGAAAGAAGCACAACCTGGAATCAAGGTTGCCTGGAGAAATATCAATAATCTCAGATATGCAAATGACACCACCTTTTATGGCAGAAAGTGAAGAGGAACTAAAAAAGCCTCTTGACAAAAGTGAAAGTTGAGAGTGAAAAAGTTGGCTTAAAGCTCAACATTCAGAAAACGAAGATCATGGCATCTGGTCCCATCACTTCATGGGAAATAGATGGGGAAACAGTGGAAACAGTGTCAGACTTTATTTTAGGGGGCTCCAAAATCACTGCA
Source organism: Bos taurus (assembly GCF_002263795.3). NCBI lineage: Eukaryota > Metazoa > Chordata > Mammalia > Artiodactyla > Bovidae > Bos > Bos taurus. The sequence goes on from NC_037328.1 coordinate 34,553,543, forward strand.
CATGGTGATTTCAGCCATGAAATTAAAAGATGCTTACTCCTTGGATGGAAAATTATGACCAACCTAGATAGCATATTCAAAAACAGAGACATTACATTGCCAACAAAGGTCCATCTAGTCAAGGCTATGGTTTTTCCAGTAGTCGTGTATGGATGTGAGAGTTGGACTGTGAAGAAAGCTGAGCACCGAAGAATTGATGCTTTTGAACTGAGGTGTTGGAAATGACTCTTGAGAATCCCTTGGACTGCAAGGAGATACAACCAGTCCATTCTGAAGGAGATCAGCCCTGGGTGTTCTTTGGAAGGACTGATGCTAAAGCTGAAACTCCAATACTTTGGCCACCTAATATGAAGAGTTGACTCATTGGAAAAGACCCTGATGCTGGGAGAGATTGGGGGCAGGAGGAGAAGGGGACGACAGAGAATGAGATGGCTGGATGGCATCATTGACTAGATGGACATGAATTTGGATGAACTCCAGGAGCTGGTGATGGACAGGGAGGCCTGGCGTACTGTGATTCATGGAGTTGCAAAGAGTCGGACACGACTAAGCGACTGAACTGAACTGAGTGGCTCTATCCCCACCCCTCTCTCCACTGGTAACCACCAGTTTGCTCTCTGTAACAATGAGTCTGCTTCTGTTTTATTATACTTATTTTACTTTCTTGTTTCCACATATAAGTGAAAATATACAGTGTTTATATTTGTCTGTTGGACTGGTTTCACAAAATATAACACCCGACTGGGCCATCTAAGGGCTTCCCTGGTGGCTCAGATGGTAAAGAACTTGCCTGCAATATGGGAAACCTGGGTTCGACCCCTGGCTCACAAATGGTAAGATTTCATTTTTTGCCTGGCTGAGTTTGTATACAACATCTTAATCCATTAACCTGTTGATACATATAGACTGTCTTCCTATCTTGGCTATTGTAAGTAATGCTGCTATGATCATTCAAGTGCTCAAGTGTTAGTCACTCAGTCATGTCAAACTCTTTGTGACCCCATGGACTGTAGCCCACCAGTCTCTTCTGTCCAGGGAATTCTCCAGGCAAGAATACTAGAGTGGGTAGCCATTCCCTTCTGCAGGGGGTCTCCCCGACCAAGGAATTGAACCCAGGTCTAATGCATTGCAGACAGATTCTTTACCATCTAAGCCACCAGAGAAGCTTGTGAACACTGGGGTGCTTATATCATTTTGAATCAATATTTTTGTTTTCTTCAGCTATATACCCAGTAGTAGAATTGCTAGATGAAGAGGTAGTTTTATTTTTAATTTGTTGAGGAACTTCCATACTGTTTTGCATAGTGGCTGCACTAATTTATATTCACACCAACAGTACAAGTGTTCCCTTTTATCCACAGCTTTTGCAACATTTCTAATGTCTTGTCTTTTTGATGATAGCCATTCTGATAGTGTGAGATGATATCTCAGTGTAGTTTTGATTTATGTTTCCCTAGTGATTGACAATGTTGAGAATCTTTTCATGTGCCAGTTGGCAATCTATACATCTTCTTTGGAAAATTGCCTATTTGGATCTTCTGTCAGTTTTTAATCAGGTTGTTTGTTCTTTGACATTGAGTTTATTAGCTCTTTTATATTTTGGATATTAACCTCTTATCAAACATATTATTTGCAAATATCTTCTCCCATTCAATATATTGCCTTCTTGTTTTCTTTGCTGTGCAATGTTCTAAGCTTGATCCAATCTCATTTATTTACATTTGCTTTTGTTTCCTTTGCTAGAGGAGACATATTAAAAAAAAATTGCTAAAACTTATGTCAAAGAGTATACTGCCCATTTTCTTCTTTGAGTTTTATGGTTTCTAGTCTTTCATTTAGGTGTTTAATTCCTTTTGAGTTTACTTTTGGATAGGGTATGATAAAATATTCTAAGTTCATTGAGGCTGCTCTGTGCAAAAGATGTTAGAGCTATTCTACCGAGCTGGTCCACTCCTTCCCGGATCTGCATGTGGATATGTATGCCTGAAGTGGTGGTTTCCATCCTGGAGCTGGTTTCACTGCCTCCCAACAATGTGCACAGATGAGTGTGCTGACAGTGGCTGCCTCTTCCTAGACAGAAGCAGAGCTGGGCTCAGAGCTGTCCTTGTTCCCTCTTAGTATGCTCACTGTCATTGGCAATGGGAGTCTCCACCTGAGTGGGGCTCAATGCCTGAGCAAGAGGGGCTAGCATATTAGACTGAACATGGAAAGCCAGCCAGAACAAGAGGAAGTTTTCAATCTGCTGTCTCTGTGCTGTGACCGGTAGAAAGAAAGTCTGTGCCCATGCTCTTCAGATCAAAATCTCAGTTTCTACAGCCCTTCAGTTAAGCCCCACTGGTTTTTAAGCCAGTTTGGACTCATCTCCCCAGTATCAGGCCCCATGGAGGGTCCCCAAGCTTGTAATAACACACTTTTCTTCTGGATCATCAGCGGGTATGAGTCCTGACTAAATCTCTTTTCTCTCTTCCTACCAGATTCTGTGTGGACTTTTTTTTTTTTTCCTTCCCCACAGTATTTGTTGTAGAAGAGCCATTCTGCAAGTCTTCAGGTCAATTTCAGCAAAAGTTGCTGTCTGTGCAGTTGTAGTTTTGATAAGTTCCTCAAAGGAGTAGGCTTTGAGTCCTCCTACTCCACTATATTGATGTTACCTGCCAGGTACTTTTGTTGTTGTTTGCCTGGTTTTTTTTTTTTTTTTTCAACCTTCATTCTCTTGTCTCTTTATAACCTTACCATAACCTAGCAATGAAATCATGTAAATTTTCTCTACATTTGTGTACCTTTCATAACTTAGACATTACAAAAGGTATCTAGAAAGCTAGTGTAAAATCATGTGTGTTTTTAGCAGTTCAGATATTATATTAGTTGTAGAGTTTAAAAATATAGGGATTTAAATACAAATTCTCTTTTACTTTTGATAAATTGTTAAAGCTCTTGTATTTGTAACAATAGTATTTGGAAACAAATTTGTCATGAACTTTCTTGCCTTTCTCAATAATGTTCCCCAGGTCCTTTCATTTTCTCTTAAATGATATCTTTACATATCAGGAATTCCTTCAGTTCAGCCACTCAGTCATGTCTGACTCTTTTTGACCCCATGAACCACAACACACCAGGCCTCCCTATCCATCACCAACTCCTGGAGTTTACCTAAACTCATATCCATTGAGTCAGTGATGCCATCCAACCATCTCATCCTCTGTCATCCCCTTCACCTCCTGCCCTCAATCTTTCCCAACATCAGGGTCTTTTCAAATAAGTCAGCTCTTTGCATCGGGTGGCCAAAATATTGGAGTTTCAGCTTCAACATCAGTCCTTCCAATGAGCACTTAGGACTGATCTTCTTTAGGATGGACTGGTTGGGTCTCCTTGTAGTCTGAAGGACTCTTAAGAGTCTTCTCCAACACCACAGTTCACAAGTATCAATTCTTCGGCACTCAGCTTTCTTTATAGTCCAACTCTTACATCCATACATGACTACAGGAAAAACCATAGCCTTGATTGGACAGACCTTTGTTGACAAAGTAATCTCTCTGCTTTTTATTATGCTGTCTAGGGTGGTCATAACTTTCCTTCCAAAGAGTAAGCGTCTTTTAATTTCATGGCTGCAATCACCATCTGCAGTGATTTTGGAGCCCAAAGAATTAAAGTCAGCCACTGTTTCCACTGTTTCCCCATCTAGTTGCCATAAAGTGATGGGGCCGGATTTCATGATCTTAGTTTCCTGAATGTTGAGCTTTAAGCCAAATTTTTCACTCTCCTCTTTCATTTTCATCAAGAGGTTCTTCAGTTCTTCTTCACTTTCTGCCATAAAGGTGGTGTCATTTGCATATCTGAGGTTATTGATATTTCTCCCGGCAATCTTGATTCCAGCTTGTGCTTCTTTCAGCCCAGTGTTTCTCATGATGCACACTTGACGTACCCCTTTTCCTATTTGGAACCAGTCTGTTCCATGTCCAGTTCTAACTGTTGCTTCCTGAACTGCATACAGGTTTCTCAAGAGGCAGGTCCTTACATAGTTACAAAGTCCATGAAATGCAATTTAACTTTCACTTATATAACCTTTGGTATTTCCGAATGTCATTCTTAGCTCTTCACAAATATTAGCTAAATTAAAAATCACCAAGAAGTAGTTGCTATTATTCTTAGTTCCATTTTGCTCAAACAAAGCATAGTAAAACTTCATATTTAGAGCTGCTACTGCTGCTGCTAAGTCACTTCAGTCGTGTCCGAATCTGTGCGACCCCATAGTCGGCAGCCCTCCAGGCTCCCCCGTCCCTGGGATTCACCAGGCAAGAACACTGGAGTGGGTTGCCATTTCCTTCTCCAATGCATGTAAGTGAAAAGTGAAAGTGAAGCCGCTGAGTCGTTTCCGACTGTTTGCGACCCCATGGACTGCAACCCACCAGGCTCCTTCATCCATGGGATTTTCCAGGCAAGAGTACTGGAGTGGGGTGCCATTGCTTTCTCTGTATTTAGCACTAGTGAATATTAAAAACAATTATGGAAAGCCAAAGGAGTCTGACTTCAGAATCCAATATTTATGCTACTTCTCAAAAAACTATGACAACAAAAACATCCATGTTTTAACTTAAACAAAATACTTCGTATACCAATCAATCCAGATTTGTCAATAAGTAAACTGAAGCTGGAGCTTCCCTGGTGGCTCAGCAGGTAAAGAATCCACCTGCAATACAGGAGAGAGAGTTTTGAACTCTGAGTCAGAAAGATCCCCTGGAGGAAGAAATGGCAACCCACTCTAGTTTCTTGCCTGGGGAATCCCATATAGAGAAGAGCCTTGTGGGCTACAGTTCATAGACTTACAAAAATTGGACACAACTTATGCTACAGACCGCGAAGAAGCACGGCTGAGAGGAGCTACCCCTCGCCCAAGGTCAGGGGCAGCGGACAAGACGAACTACCCCATGTCCGAGGTCAGGGCGGCGGACGATAGGAGCTACCACATGTCCAAGGAGCAGCGGCTGCATGGGCGCAGGAGGGCCTAGAGGAGCTACTCCATGTTCAAGGTCAGGAGGGGCAGCTGTGAGGAGATATCCATCATCCAAGGTAAGCAGCAGTGGCTACGCTTTGCTGGAGCAGCCAGGAAGAGATACCCCACGTCCAAGGTAAGAGAAACCCAAGTAAGACGGTAGGTGTTATGAAAGGGCATCAGAGGGCAGACACACTGAAACCATAATCACAGAAAAGTAGCCAATCTTATCACACAGACCACAGCCTTTTCTAACTCAATGAAACTAAGCCATGCCTTGTGGGGCCACCCAAGACGGATGGGTCATGGTGGAGAAGTCTGACAGAATGTGGTCCACTGGAGAAGGAAATGGCAAACTACTTCAGTATTCTTGCCATAAGAACCCCATGAACAGTATGAAAAGGCAAAATGATTAGATATTGAAAGGGGAACTCCGTGGGTCGGTAGGTGCCCAATATGCTACTGGAGATCAGTGGAGAAATAACTCCAGAAAGAATGAAGGGATGGAGCCAAAGCAAAAACAATACCCAGTTGTGGATGAAACTGGTGACAGAAGCAAGGTCCGAACCTGTAAAGAACCTGGAATGTCAGGTCCATGAATCAAGGCAAATTCAATGTGGTCAAACAGGAGACGGCAAGAGTGAACATCAACATTCTAGGAATCAGAGAACTAAAATGCACTGGAATGGGTGAATTTAACTCAGATAACCATTATATCTACTACTGTGGGCAGGAATCCCTTAGAAGAAATGGAGTAGCCATCATGGTAAAAAAAAAAAAAAAGTCCAAAATGCAGTACTTAATGCAATCTCAAAAACAACAGAATGATCTCTGTTTGTTTCCAAGGCAAACCATTCAATATCATGATAATCCAAGCCTATGCCCCAACCAGTAATTCTGAAGAAGCTGAAGTCGAACGGTTCTATGAAGACCTACAAGACCTTTTAGAACTAACATTCAAAAAAGATGTCCTTTTCATTATAGGGGACTGCAATGCAAAAGTAGGAAGTCAATAAACACCTGGAATACAGGCAAATTTGGCCTTGGAGTACTGAATGAAGCAGGGCAAAGGCTAATAGAGTTTTGCCAAGAGAACGCACTGGTCATAGTAAACACCCTCTTCCAACAACACAAGAGAAGACCCTACACATGGACATCAACAGATGGTCAATACCGAAATCAGATTGATGATATTCTTTGCAGTTAAAGATGGAGAAGCTCTATACAGTCAGCAAAAACAAGACCAGGAACTGACTGTAGCTCAGATCATGAACTCCTTATTGCCCAACTCAGACTTAAATTAAAGAAAGTGGGGAAAACCACTAGACCATTCAGGTATGACCTAAATCAAATTCCTTATGATTGTACAATGGAAGTGAGAAATAGATTTAAGGGACTAGATCTGATCAACAGAGTGCCTGATGAACTATGGATGGAGGTTTGTGACACTGTACAGGAGACAGTGATCAAGACCATCCTCATGGAAAAGAAATGCAAAAAAGCAAAATGGCAGTCTGAGGAGGCCTTACAAATAGCTGTGAAAAGAAGAGAAGTGAAAAGCAAAGGAGAAAGGGAAAGATATAAGCATCTGAATGCAGAGTTGCATAGAATACCAAGGAGAGATAAGAAAGCCTCCCTCGGCGATCAATGCAAAGAAATAGAGGAAAACAAAAGAATGGGAAAGACTAGAGATCTCTTCAAGAAAATTAGATGTATGAAGGAAACATTTCATGCAAAGATGGGATCGATAAAGGACAGAAATGGTATGTACCTAACAGAAGAAGAAGATATTAAGAAAAGGTGGCAAGAATACACAGAAGAACTGTACAAAAAAGATCTTCATGACCAAGATAATCATGATGGTGTGATCACTCACCTAGAGCCAGACATCCTGGAATGTGAAGTCAAGTGGGCCTTAGAAAGCATCACCAAGAACAAAGCTAGTGGAGGTGATGGAATTCCAGTTGAGCTATTTCAAATTCTGAAAGATGATGCTGTGAAAGTGCTGCACTCAATATGCCAGCAAATTTGGAAAACTCAGCAGTGGCCACAGGACTGGAAAAGGTCAGTTTTTATTCCAATCCCAAAGAAAGGCAATGTCAAAGAATGCTCAAACTACTGCACAATTACACTCCTCTTACATGCTAGTAAAGTAATGCTCAAAATTCTCCAAGCCAGGCTTCAGCAATATGTGAACCGTGAACTTCCAGATGTTCAGGCTGGTTTTAGAAAAGGCAGAGGAACCAGAGATCAAATTGTCAAAATCCGCTGGGTCATGGAAAAGGAAGAGAGTTCCAGAAAAACATCTATTTCTGCTTTATTGAATATGCCAAAGCCTTTGACTGTGTGGATCACAATAAACTGTGGAAAATTCTGAAAGAGATGGGAATACAAGACCACCTGACCTGTCTCTTGAGAAACCTGTATGCAGGTCAGGAAGCAACAGTTAGAACTGGACATGAAACCACAGACTGGCTCCAAATAGGAAACGGAGTACATCAAAGCTGTATATTGTCACCTTGCTTATTTAACTTATATGCACAGTACATCATGAGAAACGCTGGGCTGGAAGAAGCACAAGCTGGAATCAAGATTGCTGGGAGAAATATCAGTAACCTCATATTTGCAGATGACACCACTCTTATGGCAGAAAGTGAAGAGGAACTAAAAAGCCTCTTGATGAAATTGAAAGAGGAGAGTGAAAAAGTTGGCTTAAAGTTCAACATTCAGAAAACTAAGGTCATGGCAACTGGTCCCATCACTTCATGGGAAATAGGTGGGGAAACAGTGGAAACAGTTGTAGACTTTATTTTTTGGGGGCTCCAAAATCCCTGTATATAGTGATTGCAGCCATGAAATTAAAAGACGCTTACTCCTTGGAAGGAACGTTATGACCAACCTAGATAGTATATTGAAAAGCAGAGATATTACTTTACCAACAAAGGTCCGTCTAGGCAAGGCTATGGTTTTTCCAGTAGTCATGTATGGATGTGAGAGTTGGACTGTGAAGAAAGCTGAGTGCCAAAGAATTGATGCTTTTGAACTGTGGTGTTGGAGAAGACTCTTGAGAATCCCTTGGACTGCAAGGAGATCCAACCAGTCCATCCTAAATAAGATCAGTCCTGAGTGCTCATTGGAAGGACTGATGCTGAAGCTGAAACTCCAATACTTTGGCCACCTCATGCAAAGAGTTGACTCATTGGAAAAGACTCTGATGCTGGGAGGGATTGGGGGCAGGAGGAGAAGGGGACGATAGAGGATGAATGGCTGGAAGGCATCAACGACTCGATGGACATGAGTTTAAGGGGACTCCAGGAGTTCGTGATGGACAGTGATGCCTGGTGTGCTGTGATTCATGGGGTCGCAAAGAGTCAGACACGACTGAGTGACTGAACTGAACTGAACTGATTCACACATGCTACGTTAAAACTGATTTTGACCATCTATTCCATGTAGCAGTGATCTTTCTCTTTCTAAAAATATATCTCTTAAATAGTTTCTTCCTTAAAATGTCCCAATACATCCTTTGCTTAGAACGTCCATACACATACATTGCTTATTTACATGTTTTCCCCCAATCAGAATCATGTAAGAACAGGTCTTGGCCTTGTCAAACAACTTTAGAAGACAATGAATTTCAAAAAATTATGAGGAAAATAATTTATGCCTATATATTTTTCCTGACTATGTTTTTATAGCTGTCAGCAAATTCTTAAAATGACCAAAAGAAGTAAAATCCTTTTGTTTTTCATCTAATTAAATCAAGTACACATAGACTGTAAAGTTCAATGATAAGGGGTATTGTGTTGCTTAGTTCTTCAGTCATGTCCAGCTCTTTGTAACCCATGGACTGTAGTCCAGCAGGTTTCTCTTTCCATGGGATTCTCCAGGCAGGAATACTGGAGTGGGTTGCCATTTCCTTCCTCAGAGGATCTTTATGAACCAGGAATTGAACCAGGGTCTCCTGCTTTGCAGGCAGTTTCTTTACCCTGCATTGCAGGATGGTTAAGGGGTATTTGGATTCCATTTTATTTTTTAATTAATTTATTTATTTTAACTGGAGGTTAATTACTTTACAATATTGTAGTGGTTTTTGCCATACATTAACATGAATCAGCCATGGGTGTACATGTGTTCCACATCTTGAACCCCCCACCCTCCTCCCTCCCCATCCCATCCCTCAGGGTCATCCCAGTGCACCAGCCCTGAGCACCCTGTCTCATGCATCAAACATGGACTGGCAATCTATTTCACATATGGTAATATATGTATTTCAATGTAGTTCTCTCAAATCATCCCACCCTTGCCTTCTCCTGCAAAGTCCAAAAGCCTATTCTTTACATCTGTGTCTCTTTTTCTCTCTCAAATATAGGGTCAATATTATCATCTTTCTAAATTCAATATATATGCATTAATATACTGTATTGGTGTTTTTCTTTCTGACATACTTCACTCTGTATAATAGGCTCCAGTTTCACCCCCCTCATTAGAACTGATTCCAATGGATTCTTTTTAATAGCTGAGTAATACTCCATTGTGTATATGTACCATTGCTTTCTTATCCATTCATCTGCTGATGGACATCTAGGTTGTTTCCATGACCTGGATTTTGCAAACAGTGCTGCAATGAACATTGGGGTACACGTGTTTCTTCCAATTCTGGTTTCCTTGGTGTGTATGCCCAGCAGTGGGGTTGTTGGGTTGTATGGCAGTTATATTTCCAGTTTTTTTTAAGGAATCTCCACACTGTTCTCCATAGTTGCTGTACTAGTTTACATTCCCACCAACAATGTAAAAGGGTTCCCTTTTCTCTTCACCCTCTCCAGCATTTATTATTTGTAGACTTTTTGATAGCAGCCATTCTGAAAAGCGTGAGATGGTACCTAATTGTGGTTTTGATTTGCATTTCTCTGATAATGAGTGATATTGAACATCTTTTCATGTGTTTGTTAGCCATCTATATGTCTTCTTTGGAGAAATGTCTGTTTAGTTCTTTGGCATATTTTTCAATTGGGTCATTTATTTTTCTGAAATTGAGCTGCAGGAGTTGCTTGTATATTTTTGAGATTAATATTTTGTCAGTTGCTTCATTTGCTATTATTTTCTCCCGTTCTGAAGGTTGTCTTTTCACCTTGCTTATAGTTTCCTTCATTGTGCAAAAAGCTTTTAAGTTTAATTAGGTCTCATTTGTTTATTTTTGCTTTTATTTCCATTACTCTGGGCGGTGGGTCATAGAGGATCCTGCTGTGCTTTATGTCAGAGATTGTTTTGCCTATGATGTCCTCCAGGAGTTTTATAGTTTCTGGTCTTACATTTAGATCTTTAATCCATTTTGAGTTTGCTTTTGTGTATGGTGTTAGAAAGTATTCTAGTTTCATTCTTTTACAAGTGGTTGACCAGTTTTCCCAGCACCACTTGTTAAAGAGATTGTCTTTTCTCCATTGTATATTCTTGCCTCCTTTGTCAAAGATAAGGTGTCCATAGGTATGTGGATTTATCTCTGGGCTTTCTATTTTGTTCCATTGATCTATATTTCTGTCTTTGTGCCAGTACCATACTGTCTTGATTACTGCAGCTTTGTAATATACTCTGAATTCAGGCAGATTGATACCTCCAGTTCCATTCTTCTTTCTCAAGGTTGCTTTGGCCATTTGAGGTTTTTTGAATTTCCATACACATTGTGAAATTTGAATGTCCATACACATTGTTCTAGTTCTCTGAAAAATACCATTGGTAGATTGATAGGGATTACATTGAATCTATTGATTGCTTTGAGTAGTATACTCATTTTCACTATAATGATTCTTCCAATCCGTGAACAGGGTATATTCCTCCATCTATTTGTATCATCTTTATTTCTTTCATCAGTGTTTTATAGTTTTCTATATATATAGGTTTTTTTCCTTTCTTTAGGTAGATTTATTCCTAAGTATTTTATTCTTTTCATTGCAATGATGAATGGAATTGTTTCCTTAATTTCTCTTTCTGTTTTCTCATTGTTAGTGTATAGGCATGCAAGGGATTTCTGTGTGTTGATTTTATATCTTGCAACTTCACTATACTCATTGATTAGATATAGTAATTTTTTGGTGGAGTCTTTAGGGTTTTCTATGTAGAGGATCATGTCATCTGCAAACAGTGAGAGTTTTACTTCTTGTTTTCCAATCTGGATTACTTTTATTTCTTTTTCTGCATTGATTGTTGTCACTAAAATGTCCAAAACTATGTTGAATAGTAGTGGTGAGAGTGGGCACCCTTGTCTTGTTCCTGACTTTAGAGGAAATGCTTTCAATTTTCACCATTGAGGATAATGTTTTCTGTGGGTTTATCATATATGACTTTTATTATGTTGAGGTATGTTCCTTCTAGGTCTGCTTTCTGGAGGGTTTTTATCACAAATGGATGTTGAATTTTGTCAAAGGCTTTCTCTGCATCTATTGAGACAATCATATCATTTTTATTTTTCAATTTGTTAATGTGGTGTATTACATAGATTGATTTACAGATATTGAAGAAATCTTGCATCCCTGGGATAAAGCCCACTTGGTCATGATGTATGATCTTTTTAATATGTTGTTGGATCTAGCTGTTTACTAGAATATTGTTAAGGATTTTTGCATCTATGTTCATCAGTGATATTGACCTGTAGTTCTTTTTTTGTGGGAACTTTGTCTGGTTTTGTTATTAGGGTGATGGTGGCCTCGTAGAATGAGTTTAGAAGTTTACCTTCTCTGCAATTTTCTGGAAGAGTCTGAGTAGGATAGGTGTTAGCTCTTCTCTAAATTTTTGGTAGAATTTAGCTGTGAAGCCGTCTGGTCCTGGGCTTTTGTTTGCTGGAAGATTTCTGATTACAGCTTTGATTTCCATGCTTGTGATGGGTCTCTTAAGATTTTCTATTTCTTCCTGGTTCAGTTTTGGAAAGTTATACTTTTAAAGAATTTGTCCATTTCTTCCAAGTTGTAAATTTTCTTGGTATATAGTTGCTGATAGTAGTTTCTTACGATCCTTTGTATTTCTGTATTGTCTATAGTGATTTTTTCATTTTCATTTCTAATTTTGTTGATTTGATTCTCCCCCCCACCCTTTTTTTTGATGAGTCTAGCTAATGGTTTGTCTATTTGATTTATCTTCTCAAAGAACCAGCTTTTAGCTTTGTTGATTTTGGCTATGGTCTCCTTTGTTTCTTTTGCATTTATTTCTGCCCTAATTTTTATGATTTCTTTCCTTCTACTAACCCTGCAGTTCTTCACTTCCTCTTTTTCTAGTTGCTTGGTGTAGAGTTAGGTTATTTATTTGATTTTTCTCTTGTTTCTTAAGGTAAGCTTGTATTGCTATGAACCTTCCCTCAGCACTGCATTTACTGAATCCCATAGGTTTTGGGTTGTTGTGTTTTCATTTTCATTTGTTTCTATGCATATTTTGATTTCTTTTTTTTTATTTCTTCTGTGATTTGTTGGTTATTCAGCAGCATGTTGTTTAGCCTCCATATTTTTGTACTTTTAACAGTTTTTTTTTTTTTTCCCCTGTAGTTGACATCTAATCTTGCCACACTGTGATCTGAAAAGATGCTTGGAATGATTTCATTTTTTTTTTTAATTTAGTAAGACTAGATTTATGGCCCAGGATGTGATCTATCCTGCAGAAGGTTCCATGTGCACTTGAGAAAAAAGGTGAATTTAATTGTTTTGGGGAGAAATGTTCTATGGATATCAATTAGGTTTAATTGGTCCTTTATACCATTTAAAGTTTGTGTTACCTTGTTAATTTTCTGTTTAGTTGATCTATCCATAGGTGTGGGTGGGTTATTAAAGTCTCCCACTATTCGTGTGTTACTGTTAATTTCCCCTTTCATACTTTTTGCACTTGCCTTGCATATCGTGGTGCTCCTATATTGGGTGCATATATATTTATAATTGTTATATCTTCTTCTTGGATTGATCCTTTGATCACTATGTAGTCTCCTTCTTTGTCTCTTTTCACGGCCTTTATTTCAAAGTCTATTGTATCTGATATGAGTGTTGCTACTCCTGCTTTCTTTTGGTCTGCATTTGCACGAAATATCTTTTTCCAGCCCTTCACTTTCAGTCTGTATGTGTCCCTTGTTTTGAGGTGGGTCTCTTGTAGACAGTATATATAGGGGTCTTGTTTTTTATTCCATTCAGCCAATCTTTGTCTTTTGGTTGGGGTATTCAACCCATTTACATTTAAGGTAATTATTGATAAGTATGTTCCCATTGCCATTTATTTTGATGTTTGGGGTTTAAGTTTATACACCTTTTCTGTGCTTCCTGTCTGGAGAAACTCCTTAAGCATGTGTTGAAGAGTTGGTTTGGTGGTGCTGAATACTCTCAGCTTTTGCTTGTCTGTAAAGCTTTCATTTCTCCTTCATATTGGAATGAGATCCTTGCTGAGTGCAGTAATCTATGTTGTAGTTTTTTTCTCTTTCATCACTTTAAGTATGTCCTGCCATTCCCTTCTGGCATGAAGAGTTTCTATTGAAAGGTCAGCTGTTATCCTTATAGGAGTCCCCTTGGTGCTATTTGTTGTTTCTCCCTTGCTGCTTTTAATATTTGTTCATTGTGTTTGATCTTTGTTAATTTGATTAATATGTGTCTTGTGGTGTTTCACCTTGGGTTTGTCCTGTTTGGGACTCTCCGGGTTTCTTGGACTTGGGTGATTATATCCTTCCCCATTTTAGAGAAGATTTCAATTATAATCTCCTCAAGGATTTTTCCCATGGCCTTTCTTTTTGTCTTCTTCTTCTGGGACTCCTATGATTCCAGTGTTGGGGCATTTAACATTGTCCCAGAGGTCTCTGAGGTTGTCCTCATTTTTTTCCCCCCGTTTTACTTTTTTCCTCTCTGCTTCATTGATTTCCACCATTCTATCTTCCACCTCACTTATCCTATCTTCTGCCTCAGTTATTCTACTGTTGATTCCCTTCAGAGTGTTTTTGATCTCAGTTATTGCATTATTCATTATTGATTGACTCTATTTTATTTCTTCTAGGTCCTTTTTAAACATTTCTTTCATGTTCTCAATCCTTTTATCCGGACTATTTATCTGTAACTCCATTTTGTTTTCAAGATTTTGGATCATTTTTATTATCATTATTCTGAATTCTTTTTCAGGAAGACTCCCTATCTCCTCCTCTTTTTTTGGTTTGGTGGGCATTTATCATGTTCCAAGATTTTGGATCATTTTTATTATCATTATTCTGAATTCTTTTTCAGGAAGACTCCCTATCTCCTCCTCTTTTTTTGGTTTGGTGGGCATTTATCATGTTCCTTACCTGCTAAATATTTCTCTGCCTTTTCATCCTGTTTAGATTTCTGTGTTTGGGTGGCCTTTCTGTATGCTGGAAGTTTGTGGTTCCTCTTTATTGTGGAGGTTCCTCCCTGTGGGTGGGGTTGGACAAGTGGCTTATCAAAGTTTCCTGGTTAGGGAAGCTTGCTTGGTGTTCTGGTGGGTGGAGCTGGATCTGTTCTCTCTGGAGTGCAATGAGATGTCCAGTAGTGTGTTGTGAAGTGTCTATGGGTTCAGTGTGACTTTTGGCTGCCTGTATTTTAATGCTCAGGGTTATGTTCCTGCGTTGTTGGAGAATTAGCTTGGTATGTCTTGCTCTGAAACTTCTTGACTCTTGGGTGGAGCTTGGTTTCAGTGTAAGTATGGAGGCTTTTGGAGGATCTCTTATCGATTAATGTTCCCTGGAGTCAGGAGTTTTCTGGTGTTCTCAAGTTTTGGATTTTAGCCTCCTGCCTCTGGCTTTCAGTCTTATTCTTACTGTAGCCTCGAGACTTCTCTATCCATACCACACTGATGATCAAATATTTAGGTTAATGGTGAAAAGATTCTCCACAGTGAGGGACACCCAGAGAGGATCGCAGAGTTATATGGAGAAGAAAAGATGGAGGAGGGAGATAAAGGTGACCAGGAGGAGAAGAGGAGGAATCAAAAGGGGCTAGAGCAATCTAGCCAGTAATCAATTCCCTATGTTCTCTCCACAGTCTGGAACACTCACAGAGTTTCACAGAATTACATAAAGAAGAGAAGAGGGAGGAAGGAGATAGAGGTGACCAGGAGAAGAGGGGGAGTCAAAAAGAGAGAGATAGATCTAGCCAGTATTCAGTTCCCTAAGTGTGTTCTCCATAGCCCAGAACACCCAAAGAGATTCACAATGTTGGGTAGAAAAGAGAAGGGGAACGAGGAGATAGAGGTGACCTGGGGGAGATAAAGGAGAGTCAAAAGGGGGAGAGAGGAATCAAGCCAGTAATCACATTCCTAAGTAAAAATGGGTACTGAAAACTGGATTCTTAAAGTTACAAAATTGATAACAAATACCAAAAAGCAGAGATTAAAAATCTAGAGTAGAGGTTAGACTCTTCCAAATACAACATTAAAAAAAATCACTATACACACACACACACACACACATATACTGCTAAGTCACTTCAGTTGTGTCCGACTTTGTGCGACCCCATAGATGGCAGCCCACCAGGCTCCCCCGTCCTTGGGATTCTCCAGGCAAGAACCCTGGAGTGGGTTGCCATTTCCTTCTCCAACGCATGAAAGTGAAAAGTGAAAGTGAAGTTGCTCAGTCGTGTCTGACCCTCAGCAACCCCATGGATTGCAGCCTTCCAGGCGCCTCCATCCATGGGATTTTCCAGGCAAGAGTACTGGAGTGGGTTACCATTGCCTTCTCAGATTCTTGGGCACTCCACAAAAGCACAGACTCGGTTGGACCAATATTTTGTGCCTTTCCCAGGTCCGAGCAGCTCAGGGGACCAGGTGCTTGGCGAATGCACTCTCCCCAGGTGGGCAGTGCATCTTATCACCTCCCCAGTCCCAGCTCCTTGGTTTCCTGGGTGCACTGTGAGAGTGCCATCTCAGGTGTTCCGTGTGTTCCCTCTGGGAAGCTGATCTCTGGCTGCGACCCTCCTGGTGGATGTCAACCGCCTAGGATCCCAGGAAGACTTGGTTAGCAACTGGGAGCCTGCTCACAGTTTGGTGGAGGATGCTGTCT
The DNA here is from genome assembly GCF_002263795.3 of Bos taurus. NCBI lineage: Eukaryota > Metazoa > Chordata > Mammalia > Artiodactyla > Bovidae > Bos > Bos taurus. The sequence continues at coordinate 34,569,553 of NC_037328.1, forward strand.
CTGGGGCCGAGATTGCCCCTTGCCCTCCAGCTCTGGCTGGATCACGCCTGCCTCTGCCTCCAGTCGGGGGATGAGCCGGTCCGCAGTTGGCTAGCTCTCCTCTGGTGATCGCCCAATCCTTTGTTCTATGAGCAGGACAAGCTGTGCCTTGGAGGTTTTCGCTAGAAAGTTCTCTCTCTCTCTCTCTTTATTTATTTGTTTTTTTTTCTCTCTCTCTGGTTATCCCACAGTTTGGGTTGCTATCTCATGTTAGCTCCCTCAGATTGTCCTCAGGGCATTCGGGCCATTCCTTACCCTAAGCATGCTACACACACCTCTCTGTTCAGCCCCCTGCTGGCTTCTGGCAGACATAAGCATCTGGGCTACTTCTCCACTGGGAATTGCAGTTAGGCACATATTCTGTGTTTTCATTTTTATCCCTCCCGGTTATGTTGCCCTCTGAGATTCCAAAACTCCACACAGACTCACTGGTAGGAGGGTTTCCTGGTGTTTGGAAACTTCTTCACGACTCCCTCCCCCGGATGGGTCTCCATCCCTAACTCTTTTGTCTCTCTTTTTATCTTTTATATTTGGTCCCACCTCCTTTCAAAGAGAATGGGCTGCCTTTCTGGGTGCCTGGTGTCCTCCGCCAGCATTCAGAAGTTGTTCCATTGAATTTGCTCAGCATTCAAATGATCTTTTGATGAATTTGTTGGGGAGAAAGTGGTCTCCCCGTCTTATTCCTCTGCCATCGTAGGACCGCCCCTGTATTCCCTATTTAAATTGAACTGATGACAGTGATTCTTAGAGGACAGATGTTTTGTGAATCTTTGCATTCTGATCCTTAGGTTTTTTTCAAGTTTTGAATGGCTAATGTGTACGTTTAATAAATTAATAAAATGTTTGGTGCCTGTTTATGTATCATAGACAGTATGCACAAGATTCTCCAACTGTCTTCTAGCAGCAGAGAAACTGGATCATTAGTGCCAGACCCAATTATCAAAAAAATTCCTCCATTTTCAATTGAGTCATTTTAGTAACCATGATATGATATTAGTATGTTTTTTAAAGTGTAGAATCCATTGATTATAAAGTCATTACATAATTAATATGATATCTATTTGAGAACAGCCATCCCTACATGTGTGAGGTGCTATCTTATCATGATCATCCCACATTCTACAATTGCTGTATTTGCCTTGAACTCAAACGCTGGCCTGGAAAAAGCACAAGCCAGAATCAAGATTGCTGGGGGAAATATCAATAAGCTCAGATATGCAGATGACACCATCCTTCTGACAGAAAGTGAAGAGGAACTAATAAGCCTCTTGATGAAAGTGAAAGAGGAGAGTGTAAAAGTTGACTTAAAGCTTAACATTCAGAAAACTAAGATCATGGCATCTGGTCCCATCACTTCATTGGAAAAAGATGGGGAAATAGTGGAACCAGTGACAGACTTTATTTTTGGGGGCTCAAAAACCACTGCAGATGGTGATTGCAGCTATGAAATTAAAAGACACTTACTCCTTGGAAGGAAAGTTATGACCAACCTAGATAGCATATTGAAAAGTAGAGACATTACTTTGCCAACAAAGGTCCGTCTAGGCAAGGCTATGGTTTTTCCAGTAGTCATGTATGGATGTAAGAGTTGGACTGTGAAGAAAGCTGAGTGCCGAAGAATCGATGCTTTTGAACAGTGATGTTGGAGAAGACTCTTGAGAATCCCTTGGACTGCAAGGAGATCCAACCAGTCCATTCTAAAGATCAGTCCTGGGTGTCCTTTGGAAGGAATGATGCTAAAGCTGAAACAAGTACTTTGGCCACCTCATGCGAAGAGTTGACTCATTGGAAAAGACTCTGATGCTGGGAGGGATTGGGGGCAGGAGGAAAAGGGGATGACAGAGGATGAGATGGCTGGATGGCATCACCAACTCGATGGACATGAGTTTGAGTGAACTCCAGGAGTTGGTGATGGACAGGGAGGCCTAGTGTGCTGCGATTAATGGGGTCGCAAAGAATCGGACATGACTGAGCGACTGAATTGAACTGAACTGACTGTAGGTTTTTCAGACCACAAACACTGCAGATTTTATAATTCAGATTTTATCCTTGGGCTAAAAGTGGTAAAAATAGGGAACTCACCCTATGATGGCTTCTATTTTCAGATTTTGCTATCTCTCTATAATTTGACTTATTTTCTTTTTCTTTTTTTGTTTTTTTGTAGGTTTTAGGAAGTTTTTTTTTTTTTTTAATATTTGTTTGGTATTTTGCTTAGAGTTGTTTTTACCATCTGATGAAGGTCAGTCTTCCAGGTATTTACTCAGCTAAAACTGAAATAGAGCTACCCAACAGTCCACATTTTTCAAATATACAAAGATAAGAGAAACATTTTACATTTATCCAAGTATTTACCATTTGTAATATTCAGTTTTTTGTTTTGTTTTGTTTTGTTTCCCCACATATACAAGAGTTTTGTATCAGTTGAAATTCTCTGGAGAAGCAGGTTCAATAGGATATAAATATGTACTGAAGTACATAGATATATACATAGAGAAAGACAGAGGCATAGAGATTTTTAAAAAGTGGCTTCTGTGTTTATGGGCCTGGCAAACTTTAAAATATGTAGGACAGGCCAGCAGGCTGGAAACTCAGGAAGGATTCCTATGTCACAGTCTTGACACAGATATCCTTCTTTGGGAAACCACAGTTTTTGTTTTTGTTTTGCTTTTAAGGCTTTTAAGTGATTGTGTGTATGTTGCTCAGCTGTGTCTGACTCTTTGTGACCCTATGGACTGTATCCCACCAGGCTTCACTGTCCTTGTAATTCTGCAGGCAAGAATACTGGAGTGGCTTGCCATTCATTTCTTCAGGGGATCTTCTCAACCTGGGGATCAAACCCAGTCTCCTGCATTGCAGGTGGACTCCTTCCTATCTGAGTCACCAAGGGAGATTACATAAATTCAACTGATTGTTAATAAAATACAAAAGGACACTCATACTGACATCCAGACTAGTATGTGAACAACCAGCTGGGCATCACAGCCCAGACAATCTGCTAATAAAATTAACTATCACAGGTTTTATCTAGAGTTATGTTCCTACAAAAAACTCCCACTATTTATCAGTGCATATCTACTGGTGGCAGATATCTTAGCCCTTGGTTATATAAATCATTTTTATTTTGCCTTAATTTTAAAGTATATTTTTGCTGACCATAGAATAGAAGTTTGACAGGCATTTTTTAGCATTAAAAAATGATTTTCCATTGATTTCCCAATTTCATTTTTTTGATGAAGTGTCAATAGTGTTTATTTACCTTTATGTAATATATTGCTTTTTTAAAAAAGATTTTTTGAAGTCTCTCTCTCTGTTTCTCTTCCCTCTCACACCTTATTTTTTCTCTTTTATGGAATTTAACTGCACCATTTCTATATATAGATTATTTGTGTTGTCTTTATTAAACATTTTGGAGATTCTTGCAACTGAGAGATAGATTTTTATGTTATAAAAAATCAACCATAATTACATTTCTGCCCTCAAATATAAAAACCCTTTGTTTGTTCATCTCAAAATTTTTGTCATCTCTAGAACTGTTGCTAACTAAAGGTGGCAATATATTCTTTAGGTCAGATTCTCTTGTTTCTTCACATGTAATCATTTTATGCTGGTGGCCTTGGATGTTTAATCATTGAGTCTCTGTGTTGATACCTTCCTCTAAAGAACTTTGACTTTTATTTTAGCAAGCAAGTGGACCATTTGGGTCATTTGATGGCTTTTTGTTGTTGTTTGTTTGTTTCAGTGTTTTATCAGGGTCCTGTTTTCTCAGCCCTGATGTCAGGGCTATTCCTAAAATAGAGCCTTTCTGGCATTTTAACTGAATGTCTGGTGGGTTCAGTGCAGTTTCTCCAACCTTTTGTTTTGAACATCATCTAGTAATGTGTGAAATCCAAAATTATGGATTTACCAGCTCTTCCTAAATGTTCTACAGGTCATTTGTTACAATATGTATGAAAATTTAGGGCATTATGCTGAACAAAATCCCACTCCAGTACTCTTGCCTGGAAAATCCCATGGATGGAGGAGCCTGGTACGCTGCAGTCCATGAGGTCAACTAAGAGTCCGACATGACTGAGCGACTTCACTTTTTCACTTTCATGCATTGGAGGAGGAAATGGCAACCCACTCCAGTATTCTTGCCTGGAGAATCCCAGGGATGGGGGAGCCTGGTGGGCTGCCACCTATGGGGTCACACAGTCAAACACGACTGAAGGGACTTAGCAGCAGCAGCATGCTGAACAAAATAATTCAGACAGAATAACTAATACTATATGGAATTTCTTATACATAGAATCTAAAAAAATTAAAAGTTGATCTCATAGAAATAGACTAGAATGGTGGTTGCCAAGACCTGGAGTAGGGAAGGGGAAATGGGGAGATGTAGGTCACAGTGTATGTCGATGCAGTTATAATATGAATAATTTCTGAGAATCTAATGGACAGGTGATGAGGTTTGTAACACTGTACTATATACTTGAAATAGCTGAGAGTAGATCTTAAGCATTCTCACCACAAAAAAATGAACTAACTATGTAAGTTTATGGATGTATTAATTATCTTGACCTTGATAATTATTTTACAATGTATAGATATATCAGATCAGGTGGTCTGGTATTCCCATCTCTTTCATAATTTTCCACAGTTTATTATGATCCACACAGTCAAAGGCTTTGGCATAGTCAATAAAGCAGAAATAGATGCTTTTCTGGAACTCTCTTGCTTTTTCCATGATCCAGCGGATGTTGGCAATTTGATCTCTGGTTCCTCTGCCTTTTCTAAAACCATCTTGAACTTCAGGAAGTTCACGATTCACGTATTGCTGAAACCTGGCTTGGAGAATTTTGAGCATTACTTTACTAGCACGTGAGATGAGTGCAATGTGCGGTAGTTTGAGCATTCTTCGGCATTGCCTTTCTTTGGTATTGGAATGAAAGCTGAGCTTTTCCAGTCCTGTGGCCACTGCTGAGTTTTCCAAATTTGCTGGCATACTGAGTGCAGCACTTTCACAGCATCATCTTTCAGGATTTGAAAGAGCTCTATTGGAATTCCATCACCTCCACTCGCTTTGTTTGTAGTGATGCTTTCTAAGGCCCACTTGACTTCACATTCCAGGATGTCTGTCTCTAGGTCAGTGATCACACCATCGAGATTATCTGGGTCGTGAAGATCTTTTTTGTACAGTTCTTCTGTGTATTGGAACAACAGACTGGTTCCAAATAGGAAAAGGAGTATGTCAAGGCTGTATATTGTCACCCTGTTTATTTAACTTATATGCAGAGTACATCATAAGAAATGCTGGACTGGAAGAAGCACAAGCTGGAATCAAGATTGCCGGGAGAAATATCAATAACCTCAGATATGCAGATGACACCACCCTTATGGCAGAAAGTGAAGAGGAACTAAAAAGCCTCTTAATGAAAGTGAAAGTGGAGAGTGAAAAAGTTGGCTTAAAACTCAACATTCAGAAAACAAAGATCATGGCATTCGGTCCCATCACTTCATGGGAAATAGATGGGGTAACAGTGGAAACAGTGTCAGACTGTATTTTTTTGGGTTCCAAAATCACTGCAGATGGTGACTGCAGCCATGAAACTAAAAGACGCTTACTCCTTGGAAGGAAAGTTATGACCAACCTAGATAGCATATTCAAAAGCAGAGACATTACTTTGCCAACAAAGGTTCATCTAGTCAAGGCTATGGTTTTTCCTGTGGTCATGTATGGATGTGAGAGTTGGACTGTGAAGAAGGCTGAGCGCTGAAGAATTGATGCTTTTGACCTGTGGTGTTGGGGAAGACTCTTGAGAGTCCCTTGGACTGCAAGGAGATCCAACCAGTCCATTCTGAAGGAGATCAGCCCTGGGATTCCTTTGGAAGGAATGATGCTAAAGCTGAAACTCCAGTACTTTGGCTACGTCATGCGAAGAGTTGACTCATTGGAAAAGACTCTGATGCTGGGAGGGATTGGGGGCAGGAGGAGAAGGGGACGACAGAGGATGAGATGGCTGGATGGCATCACTGACTCGATGGACGTGAGTCTGAGTGAACTCCGGGATTTGGTGATGGACAGGGAGGCCTGGCGTGCTGTGATTCTTGGGGTCGCAAAGAGTCAGATATGACTGAGCAACTGAACTGAACTGATAGATATATAAAATCATAACATTATATATCAAATACAATTATGTTTGTCAGTTATTTCTAAAAAATCTGGATGAAAGTTTTTTACATTGTAAAACCATATGTTCAATATTATTAAAGGTATATTTACATGACACAAAAATATCTTTAGTGAAAAATAAAAATCATCTTATTAATTAAAAATAATGACACCTGAAATAAGCTACATGATTTTAGACCTTATTCTGTATTACCCTTCCCTCAAGAATTCTAGTCCTGGATCTGTGTTACCCAGCATCTAAAAGGAAATTCTCTGTTCATTTTATGCATATTATAGTTGCTCACAATGGGAAGGTGAGTGTACTATCTATTGCTCTGATATGGCTGAGAGAGAAGAAACTTTACATTGTGTTTTTATGGAAATCACCTCTAATTTTCCATAGTATTCCTTTTTGTTTGACAGGCTGAGGTTATCTGTCCTATAAATAGATAAATATTCATTTTTTAATATATATATATATATGTGTGTGTGTGTGTATATATATATACACTCATTAGATATGTATATACATATTAATTTTCAGAGTTGTGTTTATCCTTTGATATAGATATTTTAATAGCAGATAAAGTTCTAAAAAGAAGGAAAATTTTCATACTTATTTCCAGTTCATCTGTTGATGTTCACTATTTTCTTTTAAAAATATTAGGTATTACAATCAGGAAATTTGCATGCTCACTGATGACACTGACTTTCCAGTTTTATTTAAAGTAGTTTTGTTGCAATCTATTGGGTGTTAATACTTTCATATCTATGTTTTATCACTACCATCAATATTATCTAATCATAGAGCAACTTTGGTAAAAAATATCCATATCTGAACACAATAGTGTAAATAATGCTGTGAATTCAAAGGTGACAATATTTGAAACTGTCATTGATATGTAATACTAACATGACATGATTTACTTTATTTTTCCATTGAGGAAGGACACATTTAATTTTTAAAATGCTGCTTAGATGTGGATGTAAAACCTATAAAACATGGCATTTAATATAAAACACTTGAAAGTCAAAGTCAAGATTTAAATAACCCTGTAAAATGCTATTTCCATTCATTTTAAGGAATACATTTTACATTTAAAGTATACAAAATAGAATACTTGTATATACTGATCACATGGATCACAGCCTTGTCTATCTCAATGAAACTATGAGCCATGAAGTGTAGGGCCACCCAAGACGGACATGTCATGGTGAAGAATTCTGACCAAACATGGTCCACTGGAGAAAGGAATGACAAACCACTTCAGTATTCTTACCTTGAGAACACCATGAACAGTATAAAAAGGCAAAATATATATGAAACTGAAAGATGAACTCCCCAGGTCAGTAAGTGCCCAATATGTTACTGGAAAAGAGAAATGACTCCAGAAAAAAATGAAGAGTCTGAATCAAAGCAAAAACAATGCCCAGTCACGAATGTGATTCATGATGGAAATAAACTCTGATACTGTAAAAAACAATATTGTAAAGGGACCTGGAATGTTAGGTCCATGAATCAAGGTAAATTGGAAGTGGTCAAACAGGAGACGGCAAAAGTGAACATTGAAATTTTAGGAATCAGTGAACTAAAATGGACCAAAATGGTGTATTTAATTCAAATGACCATTTAATCTAATAATGTGGGCAAAAATCCCTTACAAGAAATGGAGTATCCCTCATAGTCAACAAAGAGTCCAAAATTAAGTACTTGGGTGCAATTTTAAAAATGACAGAATGATCCCTCTTCGTTTCCAAGGCAAACCCTTCAATATCACAGTAATCCAAATATATGTTCCAACTACTACTGCCAAAGAAGCTGAGTTTGAATGGTTCTATGATGACCTACAAGACCTTTTGGAAGTAACACACAAAAAAAGATGTCCTTTTCATCACAGAGGACTGGAATTCAAAAGTAGGAAGTAAAAAAAAATAGGAAGTCAAGAGATACATAGAGTAACAAGTTTGGCCTTGGAGTACAAAATGAAGAAGGGCAAAGGCTAGCAGAGTTTTGCCAAGAGAACACATAGAAAACACCATCTTCCAACAACACAAGAAATGACTCTGCACATGGACATCACCAGATGGTCAATACTGAAATCACATCGATTATATTCTTTGCAGCCAAAAACGGAGAAGCTCTAAACAGTCACCAAAAACAAGACCAGGAGCTGACTGTGGCTCATATCATCTAATTGCCAAATTCAGACTTAAATTGAAGTACGGAAAACCATTAGACCATTCAGGTATGACCTAAATCAAATCCCTTATGATTATATGGTGGAAGTGACAAATAGATTCAAGGGACTAGATCTGATAGACAGAGGGCCTGAAGAACTAAGGATAGAGGTTCATAACGTTGTCCATGAGGCAGTGTTCAAGACCATCCCTGAGAAAACAAAATGCAAAGAGGCCAAATGGTTGTCTGAGGAGGCCGTGCAAATAACTGAGAAAAGAAGAGATGAAAAGGGCAAAGGATAAAAGGAAAGATATATTCATCTGAATGAAAAGTTGCAAAGAATAACAAGGAGAGATAAGAAAGCCTTCTTAAGTTATCAATGCAAAGGAATAGAGGAAAATGATAGAATGGGAAAGACTAGAGATCTCTTCAAGAAAATTAGAGATACCAAGGGACTATTTCATGCAAAGATGGGTACAATAAAGGACAGAAAGAGTATGAACCTAATAGAAGCAGAAGATATTAAGACAAGATGTCAAGAATACACAGAAGAACTATACAAAAACATCTTAAGCCAGAAAGAAAAACACCAATACAGTATACTAACACATATATATGGAATTTAGAAAGATGGTAATGACAACCCTGTATGTGAGACAGCAAAAGAGACACAGATGTATAGAACAGTCTTTTGGACTCTGTGGGAGAGGGAGGGGGGGATGATTTGGGAGAATGGCATTAAAACATGTATAATATCATATAAGAAATGAATCGCCAGTCCAGGTTTGATGCAGGATACAGGAAGCTTGGGGTAGGTGCACCGGGATGACCCAGAGGGATGGTATGGGGAGGGAGGTGGGAGGGGGGTTCAGGATGGGGAACACGTGTACACCCATGGCATATACATGTTGATGTATGGCAAAACCAATACAATATTGTAAATTAAAAAATAATAATAATAAATTTTTTAAAAAAAGATCTAATGACCTAGATAACCAAGATGGTGTGATCACTCACCTAGAGTCAGACATCCTGGAGTGTGAAGTCAAGTGGTTTTCAGAAGTATCACTGCAAACAAAACTAGTGAAGGTGATGGAATTCCAGCTGAGCTATTTCAAATCCTAAAAGATGATGTTGTGAAAGTGTTGCACTCCATATACCAGCAAATTTGGAAAACTCAGCAGTGGCCACAGGACTGGAAAAGGTCAGTTTCCATTCCAATCCCAAAGGAGAGCAAATGCCAAAGAATGCTCAAACTACTGCACAATTACACTATTTCACATGCTAGCAAAGTAATGCTCAAAATTCTCCAAGATAGACTTCATCAGTACATAGACCGAGAACTTCCAGATATTCAAGCCAGATTTAAAAAAGGCAGAGGAACCAGAAATCAAATTGCCGACATCTGTTAGACCATTGAAAAAGCAAGCGAATTCCCAAAAACCACCTGTTTCTGCTTCATCATCTATGCTAAAGCCTTTGACTGTATGGATCACAACAAACTGGAAATGTTTTAAAGAAATAGGAATACCAGACCACCTTAGCTGCCTCCTGAGAAATCTGTGTTCAGGTCAAGAAGCAACAGTTAGAACCAAATATGAACTTTTTCTAATATTAGTACTTCTAATAGACATGATGGTAATTTAAGTTTTGAAACAACCTCTGTAAAAATATAAACTTTAATTACAATACACTTAAAAATATTGGAGTTTCAAGGCTACTGAATCAAAATATCAATATCTTCTTAATACAATATAACTATATTTAAGAGTATGGCAAATTAGTCTAATGACTAGAAGGGATAACAGGAGAAATCTGATTTTTCCTGATTTTTGGCAGAAAGATATTTCATCTATCTTAAATGTAATACCTAAAACTGAAACCATACAACACCAATTATTTTATATTTATTGATCTTATTGTCTAAAACATTTGCACATTTATGTTATTTGGAGAACTGAAGTAATATTTTTTTTATCTATTATAACCAGGGTAGATATATTTTTAAACAGCTTAATTAAGATATAATCCATAATGTGCTGCTTCTGATGTCACTCTTCATAGGGCAGAGCCCTGACCATGCTTACAGTCACTCTGGGAGTCCATGGTTTTAGAGGGCTCTGTTTGATTGTCTTTTCCCTGATCTCTCTAAAATCATGTGCATCCACTTGCATCACACCAGCTGTTAGCCTCTACTAATCACCAGCTAATTGATCTGTTATTTTCGATAATGCTCTGGAGCATGAATTGTTCCACAGTTTCACAATTACATCTTACCCCTTTGCAGCAATAATCTTTGAGGCCAGACTTTGAGACTTGTTCCAATCTTAGTAGAATGCTAAAATTCTTTCTGTACTCCTCTCTCTTAAAATTCTAGCTGCTCTGTGGGTTAGCATGTCATGCTTATGTAAACATTAATTTTCACAGAACATAGTAAGGTAAGGAATAATTTCCTGGAAGAATAAAAATGTTGCCTGCCTGATATTTGCAGATACAGGATTGGCACCATAAACGTATACATATTAGAGTGACAGATTTAAAATGATAAGATTCTATTTCATTGTAAAAATAAATGCAAGAGGACAGTGGGCAAAAGAAGATAAGATGGTTGGATGGCATCACTGACTCGTTGGAAATGAGTTTGAGCAAACTCAGAGAGATGGCGAAGGACAGGGACGCCTGGTGTGCTGCAGTCCACGGGGTCCAAAGAGTCAGACATGACTTAGAGGCTGAACAACAGTAGCAACAACAAAGAATAAACACAGTGAAATTAGTTAACCAATAGTAGCAACTATTTGCTCTATTTATATAAAACATAGAGTGGCCTTAGACCTACATTACAAATCTTCTTTTCTTTATGCTAGTTAATTTTTAATGTATTTTATAAAGAAGTTGATGACTATCATTTTATAAATTTTAGCACATCACTATAGGTATATTGTATGCAACTTCAAATATGTATATACATATACATATATATATATTCACAGTTGCATAGAATGTAATTTTTAGATAGTTCACCCTAAAAATTAAGAAACTGTGGTGAAATATCTATATTATAATATTCACATATCTTTTAAGAAGGCTTGATCCCTCTAGGAAGTAATAGAATTTATAATATATTAATTTATAGAAAAAAAATTTTGTATAGTTTAGATAAAACAAGAATATATGACAGGTAAGGAGAAGACAATGGCACCCCATTCCAGTACTCTTGCCTGGAAAATCCCATGGACGGAGGAGCCTGGTAGGCTGCAGTCCATGGGGTCGCTGAGGGTCGGACACGACTGAGCGACTTCACTTTCACTCTTCACTTTCATGCATTGGAGAAGGAAATGGCAACCCACTCCAGTGTTCTTGCCTGGAGAATCCCAGGGATGGGGGAGCCTGGTGGGCTGCCATCTGTGTGGTTGCACAGAATCAGACATGACTGAAGTGACTCAGCAGCAGCAAGTAAAGCAAATGCACTGCTTTGATATAATTTTTATTATAATGATGATGAGAGAGTTGCATTTGGGGATAAAATAATGACATGCAAACATAAAGAGTTATAAATGATGACTAGAGAAACTATAGAATTATTTTATAATTTTCTTTAAAATCACTTAATTAACAATATTAACAATGGATATGTTGTGTAATGCCAGCATGCAATTAAACTCAGTTCTGGATTTTAAACATTTAATGGCATTACATTTTATGTAGAACCTATAACAATTTCTTTGTAGTAAGTAAAGAATATAAACATTAAAAATGAAAGCATCTAAAATTCTGCCTTATTAGCACACTAATACTTCACTGTAAGTAGAATAAAGCTATAATTCCTGTCAGGAACAATGATGGTTTTTGGGAATAACATTTTGCCTCAGGTTGATCACTTCTTGTCAAGGATTTGGTTCTCATCCTATGATTCAGAAAGCTTAGGGCTTGCCAACAAGCCCTAGGATAGTCAGCTCTTAGCAGACATACTTAAGAAACCAAATTCATGAGAATAAGTTTTGTAGTTAAAGTCAATTAATTTCTAGTGACGGTTATACCTGCCTCAGGTAAAATGCAATTCTCCAAATTCCCGAAAGAAATTATCCAACACAATTATTCTGGATTAGTTAAGAGGTTTGGTCTCAAAATCTCCATTCCATACATTAGAAATGAAATTGAAAAACAAAAAAGCAGTGAAATTGCTATGTGTATAACAAATCAGAAAGTGGATTGTGACATTTGAATTCACTGCACCCAAACTTTAAGAACTATCAAATAAAATATACTTGTAGTAGTTGACAAAATTTTAAAAATAATAAGTAGATGTCTATTTTCTAGAATTGCATATCCAGACTGAATTAAACTGTTAATTTTTCTGAATTAGCTGTGAGCTTAGCCTTTTTTGTCATGTCATCTTTATTTATTTATTTTTTTCTAATTTTATTTTATTTTTAAACTTTACATAATTGTATTAGTTTTGCCAAATATCAAAATGAATCTGCCACAGGTATACATGTGTCATAATTGAAGGGTTGCTTAGGTGTATTTTATTTGGTGAAAAGGAATGGACTCGCTTAAATGTCTTAAATATGGGAGCAGGAATTATTATAAGGATGAACACACTTATGACATTAACAAAATATGTACAGTTGACTCAGGGAAATGATTGATTGTAGAAAGAGTGCTCTATCTTCCCTGCAATATTAGGACATTGATTTGGCTGTTCTCCCAATGGATTCTTTCTCTTTAGCTATTGTGCTACCTTTCAATTTATTGCATCTCAACTTCAAACATTCATTTACTTATCAGTTTTGTGATACTCAGGCTTAAATCCTGTAAACCACACTTATTCTTTACTACTTAGTTTTTAAGAAGCTCTGTTAATAGAAGATACTAGAATGAGATAGCAAATTTGGACAAGGAAGAAGACACTTGTTCCTTCCTTTTCATTTCCAATTTTCTTCCCATCCACTTCCTGTTTCTGTTGGTGTCAGCCTATCTACTCTTATTCACCAAGCCTGCAGTTCTTTCTTTTAGCCACAGTGAATACAGTGTGCAGATGTTCCAACACTTGTACGTGTGTGTGTGTGTGTGTGTGTGTGTGTGCTAAGTCACTTCAGATCAGATCAGTCGCTCAGTCGTGTCCGACTCTTTGCGACCCCATGAACCACAGCACGCCAGGCCCCCCTGTCCATCACCAACTCCCGGAGTTCACTGAGACTCACGTCCATCAAGTCAGTGACGCCATCCAGCCATCTCATCCTCTGTCGTCCCCTTCTCCTCCTGCCCCCAATCCCTCCCAGCATCAGGGTCTTTTCCAATAAATCAACTCTTCGCATGAGGTGGTCAAAGTACTGGAGTTTCAGCTTTAGCATCATTCCTTCCAAAGGAATCCCAGGGCTGATCTCCTTCAGAATGGACTGGTTGGATCTTCTTGCAGTCCAAGGGACTCTCAAGAGTCTTCTCCAACACCACAGGTCAAAAGCATCAATTCTTCGGTGCTCAGCCTTCTTCACAGTCCAACTCTCACATCCATACATGACCACAGGAAAAACCATAGCCTTGACTAGACGAACCTTTGTTGGCAAAGTAATGTCTCTGCTTTTGAACATGCTATCTAGGTTGGTCATAACTTTCCTTCCAAGGAGTAAGTGTCTTTTAGTTTCATGGCTGCAGTCACCATCTGTAGTGATTTTGGAGCCCAGAAAAATAAAGTCTGACACTGTTTCCACTGTTTCCCCATCTATTTCCCATGAAGTGGTGGGACCGGATGCCATGATCTTCGTTTTCTGAATGTTGAGCTTTAAGCCAACTTTTCACTCTCCACTTTCACTTTCATCAAGAGGCTTTTGAGTTCCTCTTCACTTTCTGCCATAAGGGTGGTGTCATCTGCATATCTGAGGTTATTGATATTTCTCCTGGCAATCTTGATTCCAGCTTGTGCTTCTTCCATTCCAGCATTTCTCATGATGTACTCTGCATATAAGTTAAATAAACAGTCACTTCAGTCATGTCCAATTCTGTGCAACCCTATGGACTATAGCCTGCCAGGCTCCTCTTGTCCATGGGATTCTTCGGACAAAATTACTGGAGTAGGTTGCCATGCCCTTCTCTAGAGAATCTTCCTGACCCAGGGATAGAACTCACATTTCTTATGTCTCGTGCACTGGCAAGTGAGATCTCTACCACTAGCACCATCTGGGAAACTCTTGTATAACCAGTTTAGTTGTCCCTCCATCAAAGACAACAATACCCAAGAAATTGGCATAACCTCCTTAGGGATATGGTTCTCAGGTTCATGAGGCCTCTCCTCTAAGCTTCTAATTTAGTAATTACAACTTCTGTCTTTTATTCTTATAGCCCTAGGTAGCAATTACTTTATATAATGTAACCTCTGTGAAAACATAGTATTTTTCTTATTTTTTAGCTAACTCATCAAACTTTACGCCTAGTTAAATTTTTCTTAGGTTAACTTCTCTCTACTCAAATAACTGGTGTGGTTTCTGTCTCTGGACTGGACATGATTAATGAAGAAATTGTGTAAACTACAAAATGGCACTTGCCGTGGGTCCTTGACAACTACCTCTGCAAGGATTAAATCACATGCCGCTGTATCTGCTGACCTACCCTACACCCTGTTCAACGTGTAGAGCAGAAATGAGGCACTCTGTGCTCCAGGAAACTGGTAGGACAGTTCTTTAGGTAGTTAGATATTCTCAGGATCTGATTTTATAAGCCCAATTCTTATATCTCCTTACATCTAGAAAAGCACTAAATCATCTTTCATGGTGATGAGTGTTTCTTGTGACTAGCAGAAACTTCATGAGACTAGCGGAAACTTTCTACAAAAAAATATGCGCAGTCAGTGTGTACCCCACCTTTGCCAAAATCACATATATACTGTCTTTTCCCCCTATATCTTTGGAGCAGTTTCTCAGAGCTATCTGAGGTGCTGTCTCCTAGGCTGCAGTCCTCACACTGCCCCAAATAAACCTTAACTTGCAACTCTCGTGTTGTGCAATTTTTTAGGCGACAGTTGCAGCAAAGAATATTATTTGGATATTGTGTCGGTCCTATTATTGGTCTTTAATGCAGTAACATGCATTTTTTTGCAATGGAAAATAAAATACTAGTAATCCCTGACACACATTATCTTCTTACATAAATTCATTATTACATGCCTGTCTTGAAATGCCTCCTGTAGCAAGTACCTCAGCGGATAAAATAGCTACTCTACTTTTTAATTATAGCAGTGCCGATTACTACAAGGTCTATACTTCTGATCTGCTAAGGTAATTGATATGTCTACAGAAACAAAATGACATGGTCTCATCTTTAATTTCTTGGGCCAAGCCACCATCAGCAAACACAGTTTCTGTGACTACCATAAAGTAGTTAGGGCCAATATGTTTAAAACTAAACACAACGTTTTATTGCTTGGGTTGCAGGATTGCAGTGTAAGGATAAATTCACCTCCTTGCAATTCTTTCAGATGCATGCTACACCAAAGACTATAAAGGATTGAGCATCTAAACTTGAATGGACCTAGAAGACATTGAGGACCTTGAACTCTGTCAGTCTGAGTTTTTGGAAGAAGCTTCCCTTCACCTTCCTTGTTTGAATATCCTATAATAAAACGATTTGTAGCAGCTTTATTTCAAAGAAATTCTAGTTTTATCTAAGAGAAACCCTTGTAACATCTTGTTGTCACTAGGCCCATAAGTAGGGATGCATTGTAGCATGTTTCAGACAAGCAAGTATAAAAATACCCCAGGAAGAAATAGCCTACGTGGCAAAATAATTTCAAGATTTTGCTGGTTAACATGTGAAATATGTGTGGGAATATATTCTAAGAATATTAGGTGAATTAGGCTATGATAAAACACTGAGTTTGTTGGTGTGAATGCACTCACCAGAGATTTTGGTTAATGTGTTAACCTGTACTCCTGGAAATGATTGTGACAGTTTACTTAGTTGACTGACTAAAGTTTGAACTTAATTATGACCTTCATTTAAGATGTTAAAACTTCCCTAAATAATTAAGGGCAAGAAATTCAAATACTTAGAGTGTAAGGAGTATTGTTATAGAATTTTCATATGTAATATACATTTCTACTCTCCCAACACATAACCTCATAGGTCCAGAGGACTCTTCGTTGCTTAAAATATCAAAAAATATATTAGTGAGTGAAACATCAGTATGCTTGAAATGTTTTACATTAGTTATTCTTTGTAGAACATGTATGATGATGGAGATGATGCAATAGAAATGAGCCTTTGCTTTTAGTAGAGATAAGTGGATACCAGGAACATAGATGCTGGGGGGCAGGACTTAACCTATTTCACACTGAAAAGAACAGCAGGAATAAAGGATAAAGTGGGAATTAGAAAGTTTTGATCCACAGGGATGCTGTTGATAGTTAATTGATCATGATTTCCTCTACCAGTGAATATATACTCTGGTTACCAAAAATTTACTTGATCTACAAAACAAGATTCCAAATCTGGTGGTCAAAAACATAAATTGATTCACGACAATGATAAATCATTGTTTTTCAGTTTCTAGGACTATGTCTTTTCACAGACCTAAAGAATATGGATTGAAGGAAAGTCTAGATACACTTGAGGAAGGACCTGGAAACACTGTCACAAGTATATACTCCAAGTATATGTTTATTTCAGGCATATCCCAAAGAAGATTTCATCTAATTGAGGAATTGCACACTGTGGAAACATCCGGACCTTTTGGAAATTACTGAACACTTTCTCTGAATTATTGTAAATCATGAGAATACAAAAATCCTGTAACTGTTTATGGTCCACCAATTAAAATATTATTTTATTTAATTCATACGATAAATAAGATTTTGACCTAAGTTTATATCACATTGAGTCCAATATGTTTGAGGTCTTTTCCTATAGTTATTTCTCCAGTTCCTCAATATATAATAGAAATAGTTATAATTGGCAACTGGAAGAAACCTGACATTTGCCATCTAAAGCAATAATATAGAGCTATTATAGGAGGAAACATGAAGTGGAAGACAGATCTTTGAATTTTCTTTTCTTCCAATATAGTAGGCTAGAAGTAGTCTTCCACTATTCTTGGAGAACTGCAGATATTAGGGAAAACATCAAAATCTTGAAATATGCATAATCATTCTTATGACAGCACTTTTCTAACTTCCCCCCTTTAACTGTTTGGAGAATGGGTGATTCTTCGAGAACACGAATTACTGTATCTGAATCAGGCAGAGATTCCACTTGCTCCCACTGTTTCAGACAGTTTATTTAACGGAGCAAACTGACACATTTCTGGGTACTTTATATGCAGCTATTGACCTGAATAGTACAGTTTTCCACATATCAATTTTAAAAGTCTATCAAAAGCTGTTAAATTTACCCAGCAGGACCAATGGTATACATTTGAATATCTTGCCTCAGGTCTATATCTACTCTTTGGTTCACTGCAGTAATATAGTCCACAGAGATCTTAATGGTTTGGATATTCTGTGTCAGATCACATCATTTCATTAACATTATGGCTTATTGGATTTTATGAAAATGAAGTAGCAAGAACTTAAGATTCCTTAGTGAGATCTATGTGACAGAGGGGATGGTATAGAAACCTAAAAGCATACCCAGGGGCCTGATAACTCAGGAAAGTTTCTATGAGTACAAAGGTCTAGAACGTCAGGATATTTCCTTCACACTGAAAGATAAGTTTCAGGAAGAGAATCTGTACAGAAAAGAAACACACTTATTGATGAGTCTTTTGGGTTTGGGAGCATCATATATCTTGCTGCTGCTGCTGCTGAATCACTTCAGTCATGTCCTACTCTGTGCGACCCCACAGACGGCAGTCCACCAGGCTTCCCCATCCCTGGGATTCTCCAGGCAAGAATACTGGAGTGGGGTGCCATTTCCTTCTCCAGTACATGAAAGTGGAAAGTGAAAGTGAAGCCACTCAGTCATGTCAGCAGCAAGAATAATAGAAGAATCACAGTAAGTTCTATGATATTTTGGGGAAATCCTTGTTCTCTTCTGCAAACACTATTTACCCCTTCGAGACACAGTTCCTTGCTTGCTACAAAGCCCTGCTTCTGCTGCTACTGCTGCTGCTGCTGCTAAGTCGCATCAGTCGTGTCCGACTCTGTGTGACCCCATAGACGGCAGCCCACCAGGCTCCCCTGTCCCTGGGATTCTCCAGGCAAGAGTAATGGAGTGCATTTCCTTCTCCAATGCATAAAAGTGAAAAGTGAAAGGGAAGTCACTACCGAGCCCTAGAAGACACTAATCACCTAACTATGGGACAAATGACTATTTATGTGTGCTTCTTATTATGAATGATAAGTTTGGGCATTTGCAGCCATCCATCCACAAGAGTCCATATAAAGAACATATTGAGAAAGTCTGGGAAGCACTATTCTAGTGTTTGGAACTTCACCTGTAATATATATTTGGCTGTTCACCTTGTCTAGGCCAAATGATGGTCAAAAGATCAAGTCTGTTAATACATTAATTCACATGTAGATGCTAGTGATTTTAGGATACTTAGAAACTTGAAAAGGACAGGATTGAAAAATTGGTGAGAGTGAAACTTGGGTAAGAGTTGTATGGATGAATCTGTTAGAGTGGGTACAGAGTTTGAAAGCAATTATGTCCTATTTTAATGCTCCCCACAGGTCATCCACTGCAGAAGAGGTTTTTAGGTTGACAGAATTATACATTCTATGGACTTTAGTTGGCTTCTTTATTCAGCCACTTTTCTTTTCTTTTTTTTTTTTTTGCTCAATTCATCTATGGTAGCCATAATGGCAGAGGTGGAGACTATTCGTGGAAGGGTTACCCACATGTATGTCCTCCACCAATGCTAAATTACCTAGTTACTGCTGAGTTCCTTATCTGCCAGTTGCAAACCAACAGTGAACTCTGGTATGGATTCATTCCCTGGGGGCACCAAACAATCACTTGATGGCAGGTTTATTACACTGGACTGCTTCCAGCAAGGAAGGAACAGAGCTCTGTCCTCACTAGAATAGACATGTATTCTGGATATGGGTTGGCTTTCTCTGTCTTTAATGCTTCTGCCAACATCACCATCCAAAGATTTCTATTATGGCCTATTCATCATCATGACGTTTGTACAGCATTGATTCTGGTGAAGAAACTTATTTCATAGCAAAATAAGAGCAGTAAAGGGTTTTTGCTCATGGAATTCATTGGTCTTAGCAGTAGCTATCCTAATCCATTGATGGAAATGCCTACTGAAGACTCAGAGTGCAATTTGGGGGTCGGGGAATCACAAACATTTGAAAGAATAGCCTTTTGTATGTTAGGGCACAACATATGTTTTAATCATTGACCAACATATTTGCTGTTTCTCCTATATCCAGAGGATCAAGTCCTGGGAGTGACTCCTCTTGTTACTAGAACAGCTTAACAGATTTTGTTTTTCACTGTCTCAGCATAGGTCTGTTTTTGGAGATGTCTCCAAGGAATGAAAATCTCCACCAAAGATACCTTTGTTCTATTCAACAACTAGAAAGGCTACCTGGCCCTTTCCTGCTCTCCATGCCACTGACCAATGGGTAAGCCAGGTGGTTACTCTACTCACTGGAGTGACTGATACAGATTACCAAGGGGAAAGTTGGTTGCTGATACAAAATAAGAGCAGGAAAGATTATATTTGGAACCTAGAGAATTCCTTGGGAAGTCTCATAATACTTTAATGTCTAATAATGTAAGTTAATAGAAAAATAGAGCTTTGAAAAAAATAAAAACCACTAAGGTTTTAGAGTCTTCAGGAATGAAAGTTCAAAGAACCACAATAAGGAAAGGAACATGACAAGATTAGCTTAAGGCAAAGAAAACATATAAGGAATTCTAAAAGAAGGAAGTCATAAATATCCATTGCAGACTAAAGTCTATGCTTAAGGGCAAAAGAAAAATGGAATAAATAACTTAAGATTGAAGATATCAATTATGTCCTCAAGATCAGTTACAGAGTGGGGAATTCTTTGCTTTATATATTTATATTGGTATTTATATTAGTATTTATATACTTTCCTTTTTGTTGAACATATGTGTGTGCACGTGCATGGATCTGTGTACAATTTTCTTCTTTCTTCCCCTCACTATTTTATCCACACTTTGTAGAAGGTTAAATTTATAACTCAGTATCAGAACTCACCACTCAGGTAAGGGGATTTATAACTCAGGGAACAAAATATGCAGATGTGACTGCAATTGAGTTTGAAGGCAAATTAACATAGATCAAAGACAGGTAATGTGACAGTCTCCCAGACTCAGATACAATAACTGTTGGTATTTTATACCTTTTTATTTCAGCAGAATGCAAGGATATCTTCACTTGAATACAAGATAGTTGCATCTTATTACATGAAAACATAAATGACCTTGTTGTTTTATGGAAGTTAAAATATGTATTTAAAAAGCATATATGAAAGCTGAGTGGCCAAAGGAACAGGATATAATATTATTAAGTTTTTCTTTCTCAGATTCAAATGCATCCTTTTAGGATCTGCTTTGTGATGCTGGTGCTGAAATTCTGAAAGCCATAGATCTGTTTTGCTCATTCTTTGTTGGCCTCTGTCAACAGGAAGTGTCAGAAGACCATAAGGCAAGAGGAGGAAGAAAAGATTTGTTCCTTCTTGGTTGTTTTCTCTTTGTTTCTGTGAGCATTACCCTAGCAATGCTTACTCCAAAAGACTAGTTCCTTTCTGTGGGAGATGAATCAAGTTTTCAGTTTTCTCCACACCATGCCCCACTCCAAGACTTCAGTACCAGTGACCCCTTTTTAAAGGTCTGGCCTGAGTATCATACAATTATATTTCCTTCTTCAAAGTCAGGGATTTCAGCAACGTTGGCCAACAATTCTTCCTCAAAAGCCAGGGTTTCAGCTCTGTGGGGTTTCTTGTCCAAACTTCTTGTCTTAATAATTCAAATTTCTTTCTATTATTCTCCAGTGTTAGGGGTGGTAAATGGTTCTTTCTAGGAATGATAAACTTAATGCTTCTTCCTGCCTTTTAAGTTGTTCCTGTGGGTTAAGTCACTTCAGTCATGTCTGACTCTTTGCAACCCTATGGACTGTAGCCCACCAGGCTCCTCTGGACTTGGGATTCTCCAGGCAAGAATATTGGAGAGGGTTGTCATGCCTTGCTCCAGGGGATCTTCCTGATCCAGCAATCGAACCCACATCTCCTATGTCTCCTGCATTGGCAAGCAGGTTCTTTGCTACTAGCGCCACATAAGAATCCCTTACATATCTACCAAGATTCTATTTAACTTCTCTCTATTCAAATATCTGGTGTGGCTAATCTCTTCTGACTTGACCTTGACTAATACAGCTACCCACCAACAGATTGTTTCTATTTGTCCTTTGAAATTCCCATAATAATACTTTTTTTTTTTTTGGTCTAGAATATCTTTTTCTGCTGGTAGCCCATGTTTTGACCAATCTTGGAGGAGGGGTCTATTCCTGAAAAAACTCATCTAAATGAGGGTAGTGCAGTGAAAGTCTCCTAGTACAACTTATGACCACCTAAGACCATATTTTTAAAGAGGCTTGTATAATAGATGAAGCATCTCTTAAGAATCTAGAAGCATACCAGAAAGTGTGGCTTACAAGTTTAGAATAAACTATTACATCCTAATCTGCAGGTGAATTTGGGATAGTAAATGAACTGTATACAAAAATGTCTTATATGATAACTGACATGTGTTTGGTGTATCATTAACTATTTTATCTTCCAGTTGGACATTTACATATAGCAGTATGTATGTATTAACATATATTTATTCCTTAAACTTAAAAAAATATATATATTGCAGACAGAATAGAAGATATATGAAGATCTCCCAGGTGGTACTAGTGGCAAAGAACATGCCTGCCAATGTAGGAGACATAAGAGACTAAGGTACAGTCCCTGAGTTGCAAAGATTCCCTGAAGGAGGGCATGGTAACCCACTCCAGTATTCTTGCCTGGAGAATCCCCAAGGACAAAGGAGCCTGGTGTGCCACAGTCCACAGAATCTCAAAGAGTCGGACACAACTGAAGCGACTGACTTTGCACGCAAACTCTCTGTGTGTACTACTGTCTGTTATTTCTTGGAAGGTTATATTCCTGTGCCAAGCTGATCTAGATGTTGATTATATTGTTTTTGGGAGATTAAATACTGGTGCTTCCAAATTAAATTCCAAATAAACTATTTGTTTAACTGCCCTATTGATAATAACACTTGTTTAATCATGATGCATCTGAGTTTCAAATGTGTGATGTGTATGACATTTTTATAACATTGTGACTATATTATGAGACTTTCAATTTTTAATACTGAGGCCCATTAGCATATATTTGTGGATCTGTCAAAAGTGCTGGCATCCACTTTTCTCAATTCAGATAAATTTAAGAGAACAACTACGTTAAAAATCTGTGCATACTCTTTCAAGGAATGAGCAGCCTTTACGATTTTTAGAAGCTGCTCACTTTTGTGCCAGAGCCATTCTTCTGAATGAACTGTATGCAGTTCATTTCAGAAATATTGATTTCACTGATTCTACTGCAGTGAAAAGATAAGGAAATGGGATATCAAGGTTTAATTTCTCTGTCAGTGAAATCTTTAATAATTTCTAGAGGTTCCTCTTTATTGGATTTCAAACTTGGGTTTACTTATTAGATTTATAAAGTGCTTTTCCTCCTAAGAACACAGAACTCTATGCAAAGGGTTTTGAAAAAGTAACATTTAATATAATAATAGTGAAAAGACACACATAAAATATGAGAAGGTGCTGTGTGAGCAGGAGGGTTGGGATGAAACAGTAAGAAAAGCAGGAAACAGAAAATTTGCAAATTCTCAGTAGCAGTGTTTGTGCCAAGTCCTTGAAAGATAGTAGGTGTAATAATCCGTGAATCTCCATATAAAGAAAAAATAGGATAATGATTCTTTTAAATTGATTATGTTTTATCTACTATCTGTTTTTAAAATGTTGTACCCTATTATATAATATTTATGAATAAATACTTATGAATAGCATTTGATGTGGAACAATTTAACTAGGAAGTCTATCTACAACTGTTGACTAAGGTTTCAAGCTAATAAATGGAAGAGAGAATTCAGTAATCTGACCTCTTTCTATTAATGCCCTGATCACTTTCTCTCTTTTCTTTTTTATTATGTTCTTTCATCCTCAGAAAATCCATTTAAATGTCAAGGACAGATGGGAAAGCAATAGGGCAGTGAGACCAGTTGATGCAATTTCTTTTTAGTAATTATGCTTAAGAAATATAAATTGAGAGCTTGTATCAAAGATTTCAAAATAATTAAATCTATGCAAGTGCTGTACAGAAGAAATATGACTTTCATTTATTACATAGTATTCTAAAATCTTCAGTTTCCAACAAACTATGCAAGTTACTGACAGAAGATGATAAACTAATGTGTAATTCAATACATATTATAGCATCAATGAGGAAAGTTAATTTCTCATTTTATATAATTACTCTTTTAATTAATTTTCAGAATATTTATACAGATGTCAAAATTGGGTACTAAAATTATTAAATGCTGCAAAATAATAGTCACTATTCTAGACCCTTGGTAAATGTATTTCATTTAATCCTCAGTAAAGGCCTAAGGTTTTGGTAGTTCTACTTCTGGAAAAGATGGTATGTAAGTACTTTTTTCCTATTCTTCCCACGAGATAAAACTAAAAGTGCTCGCTCTCTCTCTCTCTCTCTCTCAACAAACTCTGAAATGTGGAGAGAAGACAGACCAGCTAGGAGTCTTGGGACTCAAGGAATGACACATTGGTGAGAACACAATTTTTAAAATTTTGTCCTATTTTTCCCAGTCTTGGTGCTAGAGAAGCTAGCAATTCAGAAATGTCAACAGCCATAGGCAAAACAAACAAACAAAAGCTGGCTCTCCACAACCAAAGGACCAGGGGAAAAAGGGCAGAGTAGTAAGACAGAAATGTTTGATTGAGTCAAAACATTGTCTATTTCAAGCAAACACCACAAAAGTATCTGTGGAGCCATCTCCGCCCCAGCAGCAAAAGGTGAGTTGGGAGCCAAGACTTCCATGCCTACAAGGCTGTAACATGGCACCCAAACCACTGCTGGGGTTACAACACAGAAGTCTGAGTAAGAAGCCAGCTTTTCATCCTGTCTCCCAGCATTAATAGAGACCACGTGAAGAGTCTGTACTCCACCCTTACCCTGTGAAAATGAGGCATCCCTGTTCCTGGGCTGTCATCAGAAAAAGCCCTTATGAAAAGACAAGTTTTTGTCACCAGTCAACATTAATGAGCCCTCCCTCTTCCAGCAGGAACAGTGGAAATCATCTGAGGAGGACTAACAAGGCATTCTTGCCTCTTTAGTCAATCTTGGTCCTCCCACAGGCATATCTGCAGCTGAAAATTCCACCCAGTAGTAAAGAACTCTCTCCCTAGTCAGTGGAGGCCAATAAGGGAACATGGAATTTCACAACTACCTGGAAATAAGGAGGTAGTACCCACCCTCCTTCCCCTTCTGTAATGATGTCAGAAACACTAGTTAAAACAAACAAAGCAGTTACAAAGTTAAATAAAATACGCAGTCTCATAATACTCAAAATGTCCTGTTTTCAACTGATAATCACTTGTCATATAAAGAACCAAGAAAATTCCAACTTGAATGAAAAAAGTCAGTCAATAGAAGTCAACAATAGCATGTGTGACAGATATGGCATGACAATTGAAACGCCATCATAAAATATTTCAACTAGCAATTATGAACGGTCAAAACTAATCAAAAATAAAATATCCACAAAGAAATATAAAAAAACAGCAAGAAAAGAGAAATTAATAAATATAAAATCAATAACTAGACAGTGTAGTAACAGCAATAATAAAGAATCCACAATGATGTTCTAAAAATAGAATGGAGGGGGCAGAGAAAAAAAATCAGTGAACTTAAAGATTAGAACAATAGAAACCACTCCATCTTAACCTTAGACAAAATATTGGCTGGAATGATAAACATAGCCACAGCAACTTGTGGAACAATAAAAAATATGACAATCAAGTGATAATTCA
Source organism: Bos taurus (assembly GCF_002263795.3). NCBI lineage: Eukaryota > Metazoa > Chordata > Mammalia > Artiodactyla > Bovidae > Bos > Bos taurus. The sequence goes on from NC_037328.1 coordinate 34,594,999, forward strand.
TAAGTGGGAGAGGATGAGGCTGAAAAAGTTTTCAGAGGAATAGTGGTGGCCTATTCCAAATATGACAAGACATAAACCAACAACAATGAAATTCATGAAGGGGATTAAAAGGCACAAAAGGAAGATTGAGACAGACACATACACACTGCCATATAAAATATAGATAACTAATAACCAATTCCCTACCAGATAGCACAGGGAACTCTCTGCAATACTTTGTGATGGCATATACAGAGTGAAAAGAATATAAGAATGGATTATGTATGTGTATAACAGATTCACTTGGTGTACACCTGAAACCAATGCAATATTGTAAACCAATTCTATCCCAATACTTTTTAAAATAATAAACAAACTTTATTAAGAAAAAAATAAATAAGTTATGGGGATGTACGCCCGAGGCCAGGGGTGATGGCCGGGAGGACCAACCCCACATCCAGGGAGCCGTGACTGCACGGGTGCAGAAAGGCCTAAAGGAGCTATCCCACGTTGAATGTCAGGAAGGGCGGCGGTGAGGAGATACCCCTCGTCCAAGGTAAGGAGCAGTGGCTGTGCTTTGCTGGAGCAGCCGAGAAGAGATACCCCACGCCCAAGGTAAGAGAAACCCAAGTAAGATGGTAGGTGTTGCAAGAGGGCAGACACACTGACACCATACTCACAGAAAACTAGTCAATCTAATCGCACTAGGACCACAGCCCTGTCTTAACTCAATGAAACTAAGCCATGCCCGTGGGGCAACCCAAGATGGGCGGGTCATGGTGGAGAGATCTGACAGAATGTGGTCCACTGGAGAAGGGAATGGCAAACCACTTCAGTATTCTTTCCTTGAGAACCCCATGAACAGTATGAAAAGGCAAAATGATAGGATACTGAAAGAAGAAATCTCCAGGTCAGTAGGTACCCAATATGCTACTGGAAATCAGTGGAGAATAACTCCAGAAAGAATGAAGGGATGGAGCCAAAGCAAAAACAATACCTAGCTGTGGATGTGACTGGTGATAGAAGCAAGGTCCAATGCTATAAAGAGCAATACTGCTTAGGAAACCTGGAATGTCAGGTCCATGAATCAAGGCAAATTGGAAGTGGTCAAACAAGAGAAGGCAAGACTGAAGTCGACATTCTAGGAATCAGCGAACTGAAATGGACTGGAATGGGTGAATTTAACTCGGATGATCATTATACCTACTACTGAGGGCAGGAATCCCTCAGAAGAAATGGAGTAGCCATGATAGTCGACAAAAGAGTCCGAAATGCAGTACTTGGATGCAATCTCAAAAACGACAGAATGATCTCTGTTTGTTTCCAAGGCAAACCATTCAATATCACAGTAATCCAAGTCTATGCCCCAACCAGTAATGCTGAAGAAGCTGAAGTTGAATGGTTCTATGAAGACCTACAAGACTTTTTAGAACTAACACCACAAAAAGATGTCCTTTTCATTATAGGGGACTGCAATGCAAAAGTAGGAAGTCAAGAAACACCTGGAGTAACAGGCAAATTTGACCTTGGAATACAGAATGAAGCAGGGCAAAGACTAATAGAGTTTTGCCAAGAAAATGCACTGGTCATAACAAACACCCTCTTCCAACAACACAAGAGAGGACTCTATACATGGACATCACCAGACGGTCAACACTAAAATCAGATTGATTATATTCTTTGCAGCCAAAGATGGAGAAGCTCTATATAGTCAGCAAAAACAAGATCAGGAGCTGACTGTGGCTCAGATCATGAACTCCTTATTGCCAAATTCAGACTTAAATTGAAGAAAGTAGGGAAAACCATTAGACCATTCAGATATGACCAAAATCAAATCCCTTATGATTATACAGTGAAAGTGAGAAATAGATTTAAGGGCCTAATCTGATAGATAGAGTGCCTGATGAGCTATGGAATGAGGTTCATGACACTGTACAGGAGACAGGGATCAAGACCATCCCCATGGAAAAGAAATGCAAAAAAGCAAAATGGTTGTCTGGGAAGGCCTTACAAATAGCTGTGAAAAGAAGAGAAGTGAAAAGCAAAGGAGAAAAGGAAAGATATAAACATGTGAATGCAGAGTTCCAAAGAATAACAAGAAGAGATAAGAAAGACTTCCTCAGCGATCAATGCAAAGAAATAGAGGGAAAAAACAGAATGGGAAAGACTATAGATCTCTTCAAGAAAATTAGAGATACCAAGGAACATTTCATGCAAAGATGGGCTCGATAAAGGACAGAAATGGTATGGACCTAACAGACACAGAAGATATTAAGAAGAGGTGGCAAGAATACACAGATCAGATCGGATCAGATCAGTTGCTCAGTCGTGTCCGACTCTTTTTGACCCCATGAATCGCAGCACGCCAGGCCTCCCTGCCCATCACCAACTCCCAGAGTTTACTCAGACTCACGTCCATTGAGTAAGTGATGCCATCCAGCCATCTCATCCTCTGTCGTCCCCTTCTCCTCCTGCCCTCAATCCCTCCCAGCATCAGAGTCTTTTCCAATGAGTCAACTCTTCACATGAGGTGGCCAAAGTACTGGAGTTTCAGCTTTAGCATCATTCCTTCCAAAGAAATCCCAGGGCTGATCTCCTTCAGAATGGACTGGTTGGGTCTCCTTGAAGTCCAAGGGACTCTCAAGAGTTTTCTCCAACACCACAGTTCAAAAGCATCAATACTTTGGTGCTCAGCCTTCTTCACAGTCCAACTCTCACATCCATACATGACCACACAGAAGAACTGTACAAAAAAGATCTTCACGACCCAGATAATCACGATGGTGTGATCACTGACCTAGAGCCAGACATCCTGGAATGTGAAGTTAAGTGGGCCTTAGAAAGCATCACTATGAACAAAGCTAGTGGAGGTGATGAAATTCCAGTGGAGTTATTTCAAATCCTTAAAGTTGATGCTGTGAAAGTGCTGCACTCAATATGCCAGCAAATTTGGAAAACTCTGCAGTGGCCACAGGACTAGAAAAGGTCAGTTTTCATTCCAATCCCAAAGAAAGGCAATGCCAAAGAATGCTCAAACTACTGCACAATTGCACTCATCTCACACACTAGTAAAGTAATGCTTAAAATTCTCCAAGCCAGGCTTCAGCAATATGTGAACCGTGAACTTCCTGATGTTCAAACAGGTTTTAGAAAAGGCAGAGGAACGAGAGATCAAATTTCCAACATCCAATGGATCATGGAAAAAGCAAGAGAGTTCCAGAAAAGCATCTATTTCTGCTTTTTGGACTATGCCAAAGCCTTTGACTGTGTGGATCACAATAAACTGTGGAAAATTCTTCAAGATGGGAACACCATACCACCTGACCTGCCTTTGAGAAATCTGTATGCAGGTCAGGAAGCAACAGTTAGAACTGGACATGGAACAACAGACTGGTTCCAAATAGGAAAAGGAGTACGTCAAGGCTGTATATTTTCACCCTGCTTATTTAACTTAAATACAGAGTACATCATGAGAAACACTGGACTGGAAGAAGCACAAGCTGGAATCAAGATTGCCGGGAGAAATATCAGTAACCTCAGATATGCAGATGACACCACCCTTATAGCAGAAAGTGAAGAGGAACTCAAAAGCCTGTTGATGGAAGTGAAAGAGGAGAGTGAAAAAGTTGGCTTAAAGCTCAACATTCAGAAAACGAAGATCATGGCATCCGGTCCCACCACTTCATGGGAAATAGATGGGGAAACAGTGGAAACGGTGTCAGACTTTATTTTTTGGCCTCCAAAAATCACTGCAGATGGTGACTGCAGCCATGAAATTAAAAAACACTTACTCCTTGGAAGGAAAGTTATGACCAACCTAGATAGTATATTCAAAAACAAAGACATTACTTTGCCAACAAAGGTCCATCTAGTCAAGGGTATGGTTTTTCCAGTGGTCATGTTTGGATGTGAGAGTTGGACTGTGAAGACAGCTGAGCGCTGAAGAATTGATGCTTTGGAACTGTGGTGTTGGAGAAGACTCTTGAGAGTCCCTTTGACTGCAAGAAGATCCAACCAGTCCTTTCTTAAAGGAGATCAGTCCTGGGTGGTCTTTGGAAGGAATGATGCTAAAGCTGAAACTCCAGTACTTTGGCCACCTCATGCAAAGGTTGACTCATTGGAAAAGACTCTGATGCTGCGAGGGATTGGGGGCAGGAAGAGAAGGGGACGACAGAGGATGAGATGGCTGGATGGCATCACTGACTCGATGGACATGAGTCTCAGTGAACTCTGGGAGTTGGTGATGGACAAGGAGGCCTGGCATGCTGTGATTCATGGTGTCTCAAAGAGTCGGACACGACTGAGCGACTGAACTGAACTGAACTGAATCTACACATAGGGAACACACTTAATAGCTTTGTAACAAGTTTTTCTTGTGAGAATGGTAATTGGAGATATTGTGGTGATTATTTCATAAAATGTAAAATATTAAATTACTATATTGTGCACCTGAAACTTTTATAATATTGTACATCAAGTATAACTTAATTTAGAACAATTTTTTAAAAAACAATGCAAACCAACAGATTCAAGAGGCTGAGCAAATCTGAATAGTATAAAACTAAAAAAAAATATATGCCAAGATGCATCATACTAAAAAGTCTGAAAATTAAAGACAAAGGGAAAAAGAATGAAATCAGCAGGTAAAAAAAGGCATCCTGATCAGAAAAAAGGAAATAAATCTGTCCCTATTTCCCGATGACATAATGAATTTTAAATCCCAAACAATCCACAAAAATAACTCTGAGAATTAATTAGAGAGAACAGCAAGTTTTCAGGATATAAGATAATATACAAAAATCAATTGTATTTTTAGTAGTGAATATATAGACATCAACATTTAAAAATATAATTCAATTTACAATCACTTGAAAAAAAGAGAAATTTTGAGATTCATACCCAGTAGAACAGATCTAAAACTTACATTCTGAAAACTGCAAAATCCTAATAAAAAATCAAAGGAGGTATAAATAAGTGTAGAGACATATTTGTCTATTTATTGGAAGACTATATAGAGTAAAGATGTAAATTACACAGGTTTAACACAATTTTTATCAAAATCATCAGCAAGACATTTTGTAGATTTGGCAGGACTATTCTAAAAGTTATATTTCAAGACAAAGGAATTAGAGTAGCTAAAATAATTCTGAAGAAAGGAAAATAAAGTGGGAGAAATTATACTATATTAAGAAATTTGAATAGCTAGAGCAATCAAGATACATTATATTGATGAAGGAAAGGACAAAATATCAGTGGATCAGAAGAGAGAACCAAGAAGCAACACAATTTAGTTATAGTCAATTGTTGTTGTTTCTTTTTTTTTTTTTTTAAGTTTCAAAAGGAATTAAATGAAAGAAGGATAATATTTTCAACAAATGGAGATGGAGCACTGATATATGCATGAAAGTGAAAGTGAAGTCGCTCAGTCATGTCTGACTTTTGCGACCCAATGGACTGTAGCCTACCATGCTCCCCCATCCATGGGATTTTCCAGGCAAGAGTATTGGAGTGGGTTGCCATTTCATTCTCCAGAGGATCTTCCTGACCCAGGATCGAACCTAGCTCTCCCACATTGTAGGCATAAACTTTACCATCTGAGCCACCAGGGAAATCCGAGATATCCGTAGGCCAAAAAATTTTATCTAGCTATTACAGGTCATGTAAAAATTACGTTAAAATATCACAGTTTTAAGTATAAAATGGTAAACTATACAATTTTTAGAAGTAAACATATGAGAATATTCTTGGTCATAGCTTTTGGTGAGGTACTCTTAGACATCCCTCAAAGACATGATCATAAACAAATAGATAAATTGTTTCATCAAAATTAAAATTGTCACCATGTTAAGAGGATAAAATGAAAAATTCCACATTGAGAGGAAATATTTGCAAACTAACTGAGAGGCAATGTTTGCAAACCATATATCTGATAAGAGTTTCCTATGTAGAATACATATAGAACTTGCACAACTCAATTGAAATATGTATAAAGTCTAATTAAAAGATAAATGAGACATTTCATTAAAGATAATATGCAAATGGAAAACAAGCATATGAAAGGTGTCTAACACTACTAGTCAGTAAAGGAATACAAATTAAGATGAAGGAGCTATTACTACTACTGTGTTGGGCTTCACAAGACCACTTACTCAGCATATAGGGATACTTAGTGCTGTGATTTATGAGTGAAACAGTAAAAGTACAGTGAACAAAGGGAAAGTTTGTTTGGGAAGAATCCCTGTAGAATGTAAACCTATAACAGTTCTCCCCCACTGTGGTCACACAGGATGCACTTCCTCTGTCAAAGAGGTGTGACGACACAGGTGAAATGCTATCAGGGAAGGTCATTAAGTACTCAGTGCTCAGGGTTTTAACTGGGAATGGATTATATAGGCGTCTTCTTCCTGGAGTATATCAACACTCCAGACTCCCAGAAGGGGAGAAAGTGTTCAATGCCCACTAAATTGTACAAAGAGTTCAGGTACCGTGAGCTGTTCTTATCTGGGAATATCAGGAACTCTTTCAAATCCAAATTCCAAGATGCCACCCAGGAGCCAATCTTACAAGCAGGCCTATATAATGATAGCCATCTTAGATCTGCTATGTTAATGCTTCTGAACAATTACATACCTATTTAGAACAGCTACAAAGTAATGACAGCACTAAACTCTCTCAAGGATGTGGAGAAACTGGATCTCTCATAAGTTCCTGACAAGAATGTAAAATGTTACATCCATTCTGGGAAAACTGCATATATTTACCATATGACCAGCAATTATATCTCTGAGTATTTATCCAGAGATGTAAAAACTTATGGCCACACAAAGATTCAAATCACGTGTAGCAATTATGTAACAGCCAAAAGCTGGAAACAACTCAGATGGCCTTTAATTGGTGAATAATTACACTGTGGTACATACATATAATTAAATACAAGTCAGGAGTGAAAAACAATGAATTATTGATGCATACTACAACTTGGACAGATTTCAAAGACATTTATGCTTAGTAAAAATCCACAATCCTAAAAGGCTTCAAGCTGTATGGTTTGATTTATAAAATATTTTCAGTGACAAAGTATGTATGTGTACATCAGGTCAGCGATTGCCAGGAGTTATGGACAGTGGGCAGGGAGGGAATGGCTGTGATCATAACAAGACAGGATGAGAAAATCTGAGATGATGTGAGAGTATGCACCTTGAATGGTGGTGGTTAGACCAATTTACATATGTGAGAAAATGATATTTCACTATTAAATATATATTCCAGTTTGATTTTGTATAGAGTATGTAAAATGTAACCTTTGAAGGGAAATGGGGTGAAGCATTATCTACAAGATTTGAAATTTAAAACACAATAAAACTTCATTGAGAAGAATACTTAAATTAGAGTATGTCAAATAAATGACTCCTCATGTATGGCAAAATGAAAAATGTATACAATGTAATGTTAAATCAAACAAACAAAATTTGGAGTATGGTTATAATTAAAACAATATATGTGCATGTATGGGTAAGAATGGAAAGGAAATATGCATATCTAAAACTCATTATTTCTTTAAAAAATCTGAATTATAACTCTTAAAAGTTTTAGCTAATGCTATTTTATTATTTTTCAGTAATATTAAGGAGTTTTATTTAATAACATTTTATTTTAGAAAGATTAATTGGTATAATATAAAGTATATTTAGTCATAAGATACAATTTTGTGTTCTGTACATTATGCCAGCATTCAAAAGGAAAACACACAGTTGTTTAGAAATATAGGGATAAAAAAGTAAGCTTATATTAATAATGGCTAATAATATATGAAATTGAGTAGTCATTGAATGAACTATAATGACTATCACAAATACTTTTGGAACCAATAACAAAGGACAATAAGATGTTTGAGGCATAGTGGAATGGCTTTCAAAGAGGGCTCTGGGCAGTTTTAGTAAGATTTATTTTTATACTAATACTGATGTTACATGACTACAGTATAATAGGCTTTATAAATTCTCATAACATTTATCTTACCTTACTACTGCTTTGACGTACTTCTTTTCCTATTTGGAACCAATCTGTTGTTCCATATCCAGTTCTAACTTTTGCTTCCTGACCTGAATATAGGTTTCTCAAGAGGCAGGTCAGGTGGTCTGGTATTCCCATCTCTTTCAGAATTTTCCAGTTTATTGTGATCCACACAGTCAAAGGCTTTGGCATAGTCAATAAAGCAGAAATAGATGTTTTTCTGGAACTTTCTTACTTTTTTGATGATGCTTTTGAACTGTGGTGTTGGAGAAGACTCTTGAGAGTCCCTTGAACTGCAAGGAGATCCAACCAGTCCATTCTAAAGGATATCGGCCCTGGGTGTTCTTTGGAAGTAATGATGCTAAAGCTGAAACTCCAATATTTTGGCCACCTCATGCTAAGAGTTGACTCATTGGAAAAGACTCTGATGCTGGGAGAGATTGGGGGCAGGAGGAAAAGGGGATGACAGAGGATGAGATGGCTGGATGGCATCACTGACTCGAGGGATATGAGTTTGAGTGAACTTCGGGAGATGGTGATGGACAGGGAGGCCTGGCCTGCTGCGATCCATGGGGTCGCATAGAGTCGGACACGACTGAGCGACTGAACTGAACTGAACTGAACTACTGCTTTATCATTTCTAATTATGTTTTCTAGCTCCATAATTAGGCAGATTTGGTTTAAAAGTAATCACCTGGCTGGTAGGAAAGGTTTACACTTGCCCTTTTCCACTCCATCAACCATTTCTTTACATCTTTATGATATGAACTCTCAGCCTTTTAATGTGAATTCTTGGAGATGAAAACTAAATAAACTATAGGAAATTTTTGTTGGGGGTTGGGGGAGAAGGGTAGCCATTACATTTCTAGAATTTTCCTGATGGATGCTGATACTAATAAGAATGAATTCTTGAAATAGTAAAATACACTGTGCAGTTTTTCACCCATCTTGAATAAGTTTCTCTCTCAGTCTGAAAGACAGAGAAATCTAAGCTTTCAAACATATCATATAAAATAAAGGGCAAAAGCTATAAAAAGTTTCTAATTATGAAAGTTTCTAAAATGTGAAGACCACTGTAGGAAAAAATACATTTAAAATTCCTATATTTCACCAATTTCTGAGTTAATTTTGATCTTTTGTTGAGATTTTTCAACAAGAACACTGTAGATTTTTGCAATTACTGTCTCCAAGGGTAAAAATATAGAACATATTTTTAAACCTTGTCCTTATATTGGCATACTAAGAAGGCACAAATCACAATTGGTGGTAAAGGAGGGTGTATTTTACTTCAGCAGGCAAAACTCAATCCATAGTTAAGAAAATATATTACTGTCGATGAATTTTATCCATAATTTGTTTCTGCTTGCTACTATACTTAACTCTAGAATAAAGAAATAAACTTGATTAGTGAAAAGGTAGCAAATTTAAATTCTAAAATTCACATGTGAAAACTGAGTTTCACTATACCATTAAATTCAGCAAATTTATTCATTTACTTAACAAGCATTTGTTCCTACTTCTTTTATACTAGTGACTATGTTTGATGTTAAGAAAAAGAAAAATAGATGGAAATGAACATTCAACTTGTTTTACCTGTTAAGATAGAAGAACCAGAAGACAAGTTAAAATGCAAGCTAAAAAAAAAAAATATATATATATATATATGTATGTATATATATAGCTTTATTTTGATACATATACAGTTCTAAAGGAGCACAGAGAACAGAACAACTTTTTTTGGGTATTGCAAAGAATATTATAATGAGGACATGATATCTGATCTGGGTCTTTAATTTGTTCCAACCCGTAGACTATGAAAGAGCCTAATGTGTCTAAGGATGGTAAAAAGTTTCATGGACCACAATGTAAGAGATGGAGTAGGAAGACTGGAGAGATTTGTAGCAAATGAAGTTGAAATACATAGATTAGGCTTATGCTACAAAATGTATACCTACATTTTAGACCTAGCTAAGGGTTTCAGTGTGTCTACAATTTTAATACTGGTAAGTGGATGATTTATTTGTATTTTAAGCATGGCAGCTGGAGTGGCAGCATGACAAGTCAAATGGAACTAGATAAATTGGCTGTATATAAACCAACTAGAAGTTTGTTTTAAAATATTTCCAGTGGCAGATATGAGGGCCTGATCTCAAGCAGCAACAATGGAAGGAAAGAAGAGAGGACAGATTTTTAAACAGCTATCTGGGGAACATTTGATAAGGTTCTATTTGAAAGATGATGAACAGTATTACCATTAAGTGAAAAGAATAGAACAATTCCCTTTTCTCTTTTCACATTCTTTGAAATCAAAGAAATCATTTTTAATTTCATTCTTGGGAATTGAAATACAATATTTAGCTGCTCCTTCATTCTAATCCATATGAGACTTTTTCTAGGATGGTAAGCATTAGTGATTGGCAATTGAATAAATGAATGAATCAATAAAAATGTAAACATACTCTGTACATTTACACTACTTAATCTAAAGTATTGTTAAATATATGCTTTATTAAATATTTGACAACATATGTTGGCTTCCTGTCACATTAGAATATAGGCTCCATCATCAGTTATGTTGTCTATACTGATATTTAATGCCAGTATTTTCTGTCTCATCACATAGCTTTGCATTATCTGATGTTCACTGCTATCTCTGTGTCATGTCATTAACTTGCAATTTCTGTGTCATTAATAGATTTAGAAAATTTATTCCAAAATATTTATGAAATTTAAAATAATTTTCCAATCAATGTTTATCAGCAGAATATCCTATTATTAAGAATTTTTCATTCAACAACTTATTTAGGGGCAATCTAATAGAAATTGTGTGAATGTATATTTCTTTTTTAAAACATTTTCTCTTCTCATATGACTGCATATTTACCAAATTTTCAAAGTTTATGTCAAATGCTCTTTTTTTTTTTTTTTTTAATATTGGCTCCTTTATCTTTATTTTTTTTTCCCTCTAATTTTATTTTATTTTTAAACTTAACATAATTGTATTAGTTTTGCCAAATATCAAAATGAATCCGCCACAGGTATACATGTGTTCCCCATCCCGAACCCTCTCAAATGCTCTTTTTTAATTTAAATTTATTTATTTTAATTGGAGGCTAATTACTTTACAATATTGTATTGGTTTTGCCATACATCAACATGAATCTGCCACAGGTGTACACGTGTTCCCCATCCTGAACCCCCCTCCCTCCTCCCTCCCCGTACCATCCCTCTGGGTCATCCCAGTGCACCAGCCCCAAGCATCCTGTATCCTGCATCGAACCTGAACTAGTGATTCATTTCTTATATGATATTATACATGTTTCAATGCCATTCTCCCAAATCATCCTCCCCTCTCCCTCTCCCACAGAGTCCAAAGACTGTTCTATACATCTGTGTCTCTTCTGCTGTCTCGCATACAGGGTTATCGTTACCATCTTTCTAAATTCCATATGTATGCATTGGTATACTGTATTTTTATAGCTTTTCCTCATTTACCTCAATATATATACTTGTTACTCTTCTGATTCTCATAATCATGGTACCTCTTCCACTGTATAATATTTTCTATTATGTTTTATTTTACTATCTCACTAGAAAGTTCTTGGAGAGTTAAGATAGCATCACATTCTCCTCTGTAGATATTATAAAAAAAAAAAAATACACACACACACACACATTTGTGATGAAAACTCTCCAGAAAGTGGGCACTGAGGGAATATACCTCAACATAAGAAAGGGTATACATGATAAGCCTACAACAAACATCATTCTCAACAGTGAAAAGGTGAAATCATTTCCTCTAAGATCAGGAACAAGACAAGGATGCCCACTCCTTCTACTTTTATTCAACATAGTTTTGGACATTCTAGGAATAGCAATCAGAGAAGAAAAAGAAATAAAGGGAATCTAAATTGGAAAAGAAGAAGTGAAATTGTCACATTTGCAGATGACATGTTACTATGCATAGAAAAATCTAAAGATGCTACAAAAAACTACTAGAACCTATTAATAATTTTGGTAGAGTTCCAGGATACAAAATTAATACACAGAAATCTGTTACAATTCTATACACTAAAAACAAAGGATCAGAAAGAGCAACTCAAGAAACAATCTCATTTACCATCTCATCAAAAATAATAAAATACCTAGGAATAATCCTATGTAAGCAGGTAAATGACTCATACTCTGAAAGCTATATGATGCTGATGAAAGAAATCAAACATGACAAAAACAGGCAGAGAGATATACCTGTTTTTGAATGGGAAGAATCAATATTGTTAAAATTACCAGGCTACACAAGGGAATCTATGGATGCAATACAACCCATTTCAAATTACCAGTGACATTTTTTGCAGAACTAGAACTATTTTTTTTATTTGTATGGAAACACCCATGATCCCAAATGACCAAAGCAATATTGAGATAAAATACCCAGAAATAAACCCAGGCACTTATAGTCCATTAATCTACAACAAAGGAGGCAAGACTACACAATGGAAAAAAGACAGTCTCTCTTCAATAAATGATGCTAAGAAATCTGGATAGTTACATGTAATAAAATCAAATTAGAACATTCTTTAATATCACCACAAAATTATATTCAAAATGGATTAAAGACCCAAACATAAGACTGGATATTGTAAGAGTCTTAGAGGGAAATATAGGCAGAACACACTGTGACATAAATCACAGAAATACCTTTTCAATCTATCTCATAGTAAAATGTAAACAGAACCAAAAATAAGCAAATGGGACCTAATTAAACTCAGAAACTTTTATACAGCAAAAGAAACCTAAACAAATTGAAAAGAAAACCCATGAATTGGATAAAATTTTTGCAAACAATGTGACTGACAAAGGAGCAGTCTTCAAAATTTACAAATATCTCATGTGGCTCAATACAAAAAAATCCAAACAATCCAATAATTGAAAAAAAAAAAATGGGCAGGAGACTTAAATATGTTTCTCCAAATTAACCACATGAATAGAAACCACTTTTCATGATTAGGCACATGAAAAGATTCTTGACATTACTAATTATTAGAGAAATCAAATCAAAATTACAATGAGGTATCACTTTACACCAGTCAAAATGGCCATCATCAAACATTCTACAAACAATAAAATCCAGAGAGGCTATAGAAAAAAGAGAATTCTCCTACACTGTTGGTGGAATGCAAATTGGTACAGCTCTATGGAGAACAATATGGAGGCTCCTTTTTAGTTCCTTAGAAACTAAAATAGAGCTACCATGTGATCAAGCAATCTCACTACTGGGAATATATTCAGGGGAAAACATAGTTCAAAAGGATACATGCACCCCAATATTCATGGTAGTGCTGTTTAGCAGTATCCAAGAAATGGAAGCAGCCTAAATGTCCATGGACAGATGAATAGAAAAAGATGTGCTACTTATATACAATAGAATATTACTCAACCATTAGAAAGAATAAAATGACACTTGCATCTACAATGATGGACCTGGAGATTATCATACTAAGTGAAGTAAATCAGACAAAGGAAGATAACTATATTTAAAATGGATAACCAATAAGGACCTATTGTAGTGCACAGGGAAGTCTGCTCAATACTTTATAATAATCTAAATGGGGAAAGAATTTGAAAAAAGAATATATACATATATATGTATAACTAAATCACTTTGCTGTACACCTGAAACTAACACAACATTGTTAATCAACTACATTCCAACATACTGGAGTGTGTAGCCTTTCCCTTCTGCAGGGGATCTTCTCAACCCAGGGATCAAACCCACGTCTCTCACGCACTGCAGGTGGATTCTTTACCAGCTGAGCCACAAGGGAAGCCCAAGAATGGACTGCTAAGAAGGCTTTAAAAGTTTATGTTAATAATCCATAGTTCAATTATCAACATATTATTACATAAATGTATATATACCCATGGGGAATCATTTTTGAAACAAACTATCATGTATAGATTCTATACAGGTGTTAGGAAACACATACCTATAATTCTTAAGGAAATGAAGAATATTAAGAAATTTAACAACTTAAAGATACTTAATAACTGAATAAAAGCTTGGACAGATGGAAAGTTACACTGAGACAGAAACGTCTGTCTCATCCCTCAAATCCCTCATTTCCTCTTCTTGATGAACCCACTGCTTGTTTACACTGCCTGGTATTGCTAGTGGTGGTCATGTGACCAAATTCAAAGCAAAAGAATGTTAGCAAACAGAACTGCCATCACTTACATGGCCTACTCCATAAAACCTTTCCCATATAATCCCATTACACACTTTCCCCTCATGCATCAGTTGATACCCACACTCAGGTAAACCATGGAGTTAAATTGCTAAAAATGGCATTGTGTACAGCAGCTTCAGTCCTTGAAACACTGTATGCAACATTTATATCTCCATCAACCTCCCTCACACTTAAACTTTGTTAATCTGGCCCTACATTAGATCATTCAATTCAATTCAACTCAGTTACTCAGTCATGTCCGACTCTTTACGACCCCATGGACTGCAGCATTCCAGGCTTCTCTGTCCATCACCAACTCCCGGAGGCTACTCAAACTCATGTCCATCGAGTTGGTGATGTCATCCAACCATCTCATCCTCTGCTGTCCCCTTCTTTTCCCGCCTTCAATCTTTCCAAGCATCAGGATCTTTTACAGTGAGTCAAGTTCTTCGAATCAGGTAACCAAAGTACTGGAGTTCCAACTTCAGCATCAGTCCTTCCAATGAATATTCAGGATTGATTTCCTTTAGGATGGACTGTTGGATCTGTTGCAGTCCAAGGGACTCTCAAGAATCTTCTCCATCACCACAGTTCAAAAACTGAATCATTGGATGAGCAAAAAATAAACTTTTACTGTGTTATCAGGCCACTGAAATTCTAGTGTTCTTATTTTGGCAATTCAGTTCAGTTGCTCGGTCTTGTCCGACTCTTTGCAACTCCATGAATCGCAGCACTCCAGACCTCCCTGTCCATCACCAACTCCCAGAGTTCACTCAGACTCACATCCATCGAGTCAGTGATGCCATCCAGCCATCTCATCCTCTGTCGTCCCCTTCTCCTCCTGCCCCCAATCTCTCCCAGCATCAGAGTATTTTCCAATGAGTCAACTCTTCACATGAGGTGGCCAAAGTACTGGAGTTTCAGCTTTAGCATCATTCCTTCCAAAGAAATCCCAGGGCTGATCTCCTTCAGAGTGGACTGGTTGGATCAGCCTCATTTAAAGTGATTGGGCTTCCCTGGTGGCTCAAATGGTAAAGAATCTGCCTGCGATATGGGAGACTCAGGTTCAATCCATTGGTCAGGAAGATGTCCTGGAGAAGAAACTTGCAACCCATTCCAGTATCCTTGCCTGGAGAATCCCATGGACAGAAAAGCCTGGTGGACCATGGGGTAATAAAGTGTCAGACACGATAGAGTGACTACCTAATATGATGTGATGTACTATCTTTAAGAAGGTACTGTTATAAAATCTCTAATTTGTTTCTGGATTAGCTGTCAATTGATAGGCAGAGGACAAACAAATACAACAAGTTGGAAGACTCTGGCACCTGGTTATTACTATGTAAAACATCTGATAAAATTATCTTCTATAATAAATCAGAAGGCACATCATGTGCCTATTGAATTGTGGCTCTAAGGGAAATGGTTGGAAAGAGCAATAGTGTTATCTGTGTTCCTGATCATTTTCTCTTAATTTATCAACCCAAAGAAATGTACTCTGGCAAAAATTGGTCACTAAGAAAAGAAATAGAAGAACCCAGAAATGAAGGGACTTAAAGCTTTAAAAACTCAATAGATAAAGAGTAAACAATGTTCAAGTCTTTTTAGTGTGCTTTTCAGAATGCTACGTATTGCTCTGTGGTACTGCATGCCTGTGTTTTATTTATAAGTAACAAATAAGTTAGACTTTGGGATCAAATAAATACAGAAGGTAATACATTCCTCAAATTTAAAAGCAAAAGTGAGGCATGATTTCCATATGTGTTAGTTTTTGTTCACTGCAAAATTAATTACCATTGCTATAATGGCTTAAAAAGTATTCAATTATTAGCTCTTAGTCCTCTAGGTCAGAAATCCAGCATGATGTCCTGGGTTCTCTGCTCATGGTACTGCCAAAAGGTATAAAAACATTGGCCAATATGAATTCTCACCCACAGACATTGGGGAAAATTTTTCTTCCAAGTTATTCTTGTTGCCAAAATTCAGTTCCATGTGCTTGAAGGACTGAGATTCCTGTTTACTTGTAGGCTATCAGCCAGTGGCTACTCGCAGCTTCTAGAGACCATAAGCATTCCTTGTCATGTGCCACATCTATCTTCAACTCAACAATAAAAATTATATTTTTCTTGGGTTTCAAATCTTTGATTTTTCTTTCCTTCAATAAGCTAAAGAAAAATCTGTTTTTTTAAAATCCTCACCTGACCACATCAGTCCCCTTAGATTATCTTCCTAACTTAGAGATAATTGATTTATTATCAATTTAGGAAATTTAATTGTGACTGCAAAAGCTTTTCATAACCAAACCTAGATTCAGTTCAGTTCAGTCGCTCAGTCGTGTCCGACTCCTTGCGACCCCATGAATCGCAGCACACCAGGCCTCCCTGTCCCTCACTAACTCCTGGAGTTCACTCAGACTCACGTCCATCGAGTTGGTGATTCCATCCAGCCATCTCATCCTCTGTCGTCCCTTCTCCTCCTGTCCCCAATCCCTCCCAGCATCAGAGTCTTTTCCAGTGAGTCAACTCTTCGCATGAGGTGGCCAAAGTACTGCAGTTTCAGCTTTAGCATCATTCCTTCCAAAGAACACCCAAGACTGATCTCCTTTAGAATGGACTGTTGATTTAATAACAGAGAACATGTATGTGTACACTAGGGACCTGGAATCTTGGGGGTCATCTTAGAAACCTTCCTACTCGATTACAACCATCAACTCTTTCATCCTATTCACCTGTTAACATTTCACTATGACTCTGCATGGGGTGGCACATTCTGTTTTCCAGGTCAACTATTTGCTGAAGCAAGCTGTAAGGGTGGCTGGGAAAGAGAGGGGAGTTAAATTATTATTCTTATATTATTATTTTGTGAGATAAATAATCTCAAAGACAAAATTTTTTCTTGTCATGTAGAAACATAACTGTTAAAAATCTTCCTATGTAACACTATCAAATATCTAGTCCCTCAGCAGCTGTAACTCACAAATACCTCAGTGAGCTTATTGCTTTAATATATAATATGTTTTTATTTTTATATTTTATTGTTCTCTAACTTCACTGAATTTGTCATCACTTCATGAACCTCTAGCATAATTTTAATTCTAAAAATATGTAAATAGTGATGTAAAGTTGAGAGAGTTAAAATTTTATTCTCATCTTATCACAAACACTTCTAACGACTTAAATTTTTTAGTATAAATTTATTTATTTTAATTGGAGGTTAATTACTTTACAATATTGTGTTTGTTTTGCCATACATCAACATGAATCTGCCACAGGTGTACACGTGTTCCCCATCCTGAACCCCCCTCCCACCTCCCTCCCTGTACCATCCCTCTGGGTCATCCCAGTGCACCAGCCCCGAGCATCCTGTATCCTGCATCGAACCTGGACTGGAGACTCGTTTCATATATGATATTATACATGTTTCAATGCCATTCTCCCTAATCATCCCACCCTTTCCCTCTCCCACAGAGTCCAAAAGACTCTTCTATATATCTGTGTCTCTTTTGCTGTCTCACTTACAGGGTTATCATTACCGTCTTTCTAAATTCCATATATAGCATTAGTTACTGTATTGGTGTTTTTCTTTCTGGCTTACTTCACTCTGTATAATAGGCTCCAGTTTCATCCACCTCATTAGAACTGATTCAAATGTATTCTTTTTAATGGCTGAGTAATACTCCATTGTGTATATGTACTACAGCTTTCTTATCCATTCATCTGCTGATGGACATCTAGGTTGCTTCCATGTGCTGGCTATTATAAACAGTGCTGCGATGAACATTGGGGTGCATGTGTGTCTTTCAATTCTGGTTTTCTTGGTGTGTATGGATGTAGAGGAAATTTAAATGCCTAGTAAATAAGATGTTGATACATACAAAATGCATATTTTTTTATATTTTTGGATATATCAGTTATATCAGATAATACGGTTCCATCACCATATAGTTATACTTTTTTGTGTGTAATGAGAGTTTTTAAGGTTTACTCTCTTAGCAACTATCTAATATGAAATAAAATAAAGTATTATTAACTGTAGTCAGCACGCGGTGCATTACATCCCAATACTTCTTTACTTTATTACTGGATGTTCATACTGTTGCCCCCTTCACTCGTCTTACCCAGTTCCCAACTCTCCTCACCTCTGACAACCACCAGTCTATTCTTTGTATATATGGGTTTTGTTTTTGTTTGTTTGTTTTGCCTTCTAAATAAAAGATCAAAAAGCAACTGAATGTTTCTCTCCAAATGGTGAGCAAATATTTTTTAAATAAAATAACCCTAAAGCAGAGGTGATATTTTGATGGAGATCTAAATGTATCTTGAATCTGTGATTTCTACTCTAGATAACAAGTGTCTTCCTCTATAGAGAAAGATTTTTGTTACTGCCCAACATTCTTGCTAATCTTTTTGATCAATGAAAGGAAATGATATCACAGGATGTATTATGAATCTTCAAGGCTTGAATATTGGAATAGCAATTGGTTATCAATGTATAGTTGGAATGACATCCAAATTAAGCTACTAATATTTTAGTTAGAGGCTAATAAGGATACAGTTCCCTTAATGTATGTAAAGAGAACAGTGAGCTACAATGAAAACTTAAAATCTTGCTTACAATATTCTCAAAATTATTCATCTGATACCAACAAACACAAAAGTCCATATATTGGTACTGTAAATAAGTACAGTTTATATGATCATTTTAAATGTGTCTATGATTAGTCTTTAAAATGCAGATTGACTTCTCTTAAATTACCTATTTGCACCATAGCAAACATGCTGAAAATTCAAAGAAAGCATTCAGAATAAATTAAAAGTTGAAGTATTTTACATACCATTCCTATCTTTTATATCTTAGAACTGTTACTCATATTCAGCTGACAGAGGGAAAAATGAGGTCTAGGAAGGGTGACTTGCCAGGCTTGATTAAGGTGAAGTATGTGGAATGCATTGCTCCATTCAGGCACTCGCAATTCCTTAGCTCACTCATCTGGCATGATTCCATTTTTATGTCCTAAATGCTATAGAATGAGTGAATGCATGACTGCTGTATCAGGAAGTCTGTGCAAAATACATGACTTCAGCAAATCTTTGACAAGCACCATTCATTAATCTTTGTTTCATAATTCTCACCAGTATGCACACCCTGACTTTCTGTCCCTATCTGCAAGTAAATTGGTTTTTAAGAAAATGAAAAGGTCAGCAGAAGATGTTGGAGTACACATTTTTCTGTTGAAACCAATTGGTAGACCTGGGAAGCAATGTTAATGGTTAAAGTTAGTAGAACTTATCCATATTTCAACTGAGTCATTAATTTATATTAGCAATAATATTGTTTGGATGCCCATTTAACAATAAAAATGAATGAATCTACAGCAAGTATATGAAAAATGTTTAGCTTACAGACTTTTATGGTCTTAAAATATAGTTATGTAAAACAGTTCAACTGTAGTGAAATGTTAGGAGCAGTATCTGGTTTTCAGGTCCAAATTTTTTTTTAGAAGTTTAATTAGAGTTATTTTCCCTATAACAATGAATTAGGTTAACTTGAACAAATTCTTATAATGAGAATAAATAGAAAATCTAGAAAATATATATCTAAATATGTTATAATATATACAGCTACATGGTTATAAGCAGAAGCAGAATTGAAATATGAAAGAAAAAAGAATTCTACAAATACTTGGTGACTTTTTTCTATCTTATGAGGTTTAGAATTTGAGAGAAACTTTAATCACAAGGCTAAAAGGACAAAAATTGAAATTTATGACCTACCAAGAAGTAAGAGCACTGATAAACCCAATAAGCACTATGAAAGAAAAGCGATGTTCTACACCTTAGGTGTACAGGTTAACTGGAAACTAACCATCCTGACTAAGACTGAAGCATAGCTTCAAATTATTTCAAAACTAGATTGGATTAAGTTGATTTGAGATTGCTGTTGGCTTTAGTCCTCTTGGAGAAGAAAATAAAAATGTGAAAAACTAAAATTATTTTGGAACTCAAATTATCTCTACTATTTTTATCTACAACTTCCAACATTTAATCAAAAATAACTGCACATATAGAGATAGACAATTTGATATTAGAGATAGATTCATAGGGAATGTAGATGAGGAAAGTATATCATGTATTAAACAAATAAAATTCTGCTTAAAATGTTGAAAAAATCCTAGAGGAGTTTTATAATCCTGTCAGGAGTCTTAATATTTCAAAAAGAACCAAGTGAAATTCCTAGAGTTGAAATATACAAGTAACAGAAACTAAGACTGTGAAGGATGAAATTAAGAGATTAGTCAAAGCTGGAAAAAAAAGAAAATGAGAATATACAACAGAAGAAGTGCTGAGAAAAAAGATTGAAGTGATTAAAAGAATGCATAAAAAATGTACAAGAGACAAGAGGTTTTAGTGAAATGTTTGTCATACATTTCAATTGGAGTCTCAGAGAAGACAGAATAAAAATTTTAAAGATATAATATTTGAAGACATAGTGGTTGGGAATTATCAAAATTTTGCTAAGTGATACCAATCACAATGAGCTCAGTTAGATAAATGCAAAACAAATCATGCCTAGATGAAGCATGGCAATTTTGCTGAAAACCAGAGTAAAGGTATGGAAAATGTTAAAGAATTTTCACCAAAGAATACAAAGAAAAACTGTGTCTGACAGGTGAATCTTATATTGGAATCAAAGATACTAGAGGAGTCCATCTTCTATTTTATGATCTGTAATGCCATTTCTTATATTTTAATAAATAAATTGTTCCATGTATTTGTACTTGAGCAGTAATACCATAATGTTTTATTTAATAAAACTATTTAATATATCCTCTCCTTCCTTGAACTTCTTTCATAGGAAAATTTTGCTTCCACATGGTTCATATCAATTTCCACAAAATAGCTGGTTACTATTTCATTGACACTGAACCAAACCTCTAAGTCAATCTGTGGAATACAAATATCTTCATAATACTGACTTTTCCAATGGCTTATATAGATATTTAATTTATTACAATATAGCTCTTGTACAACTTTTGCTGGATTTATTTCTAAATAGTGTTTATTAATTTTTAAATATTGCAATGTTTTATTTTTAAGTTCAATTTTTGATATTTTATTAATAAAAGGGAATGCATCCAACCTATTCTTATTGATCTTATAACTAGAATTTGGACTATAAAATTTTTGTTTCAGTTAACTTTCACTCAGGATAACTATTGTATACTTATCATTTTGGTTAACCATCTATTCTTAAAATTAAATCTTAGAGATATTTTGAAGTCTTTTCTTTTTCTCTTAGACTATTTGATTAGCTTCTCTCAGGTAAGTAGGGGCAAAGACCTGCCTAAGATAACTTTCAACTAGATCATTAGCTTATAGTTCTAGCAGTACAAAATACAGTCAATTTTTATGTCAAGTATATTTGACAGTAGACTATTTTTAGGAAATCCCAGAAGAGAGAGAGTTGGGATTTTAGGCAAAAAAAAAGAAAGAAAGAAAGAAAGAAAAGTGTCCCAAACATATTCTGAATTTTAGTATTTTTTTAGTTTTACCCAACTGGGAGAAAAAAAAAAAAAAACTTTTCCAAATAAGAATTTTCTGATTTAACCTACTATTCAGGCCTTGCCTCATACATAATACTCAGGCAATTAAAAGCTTCCTGTTACTTTATAATAGCTCTTGACTTGCATTTCTTGTATGTTTGGTGATTGTTACAATTCCCTTACTTTTGTAGCAGCATACCTTTTTTTTAAGGGATAAATTATTGTATTTTATCCAGCATAATTTTTATCACATATTGGAAAGTTTTATCTTAATGTGTGATCTGCTTAAAGGAGAAACATGATTATCTCAAGTTTATAGATTTTTTGAGCTGGATGATTGAATTAAACCACAAATTCAATTGAAATTTTCAATTATAGAAATTTTAGACCCTTATTGAACTGAATATCTTCTTAATGAAACAATTTTCTTCCCCTTGGGACCACAGATAAAAAACCAAGCTACTTTTCCTTTCTTTGACATTGTAGAAAGCCATCTATCTTGTTTTTGGTTTTTTTTTTTTTTTTTTTTTAAGTTTTTATTTTGTATTGGAGTACAGCAGATTAGCAAAAAAAGGTGTTGTGATACTTTCAGGTGCCATTTACTTTCTAATTGTCACTCCTGCCTTTTTTTTTTTAATTTAGATACTTCATTTCCAATTTGTGCTATATGGAATTTTTTTCTGAATGAAATAACTTTCAAAGGTGTTTTAAGACTTAATAGAAAATGGACTCAGTAAATAGAATTGTACTATTTTGGGTGGAATACTACAATTATTTAATATATCAAAGAATACTTCTCAAATAGAAATAATGTACAAATAAAGAGACTACGTGTGGTGAACTTGCAATGGTTTTTATGCCTCTTTTGTTGCACAGAATAAAAATGATCCAAGTTCTTGCATTGTGCTTGGACATTCCAGTGGGTAATACTATCTCTTCCATTTTCTCTTTGGACTCCAGTGTATCTTTTATGTTAATTTATCATGTCTAATAGGTGAGAGGTTTGTGTTTGCTTTAGAAAAGAACTGATAAAATTTGCATTGTACAATACCCGAGAGATGATGATGCAATATTTTCCTTTGTTCCTTTTTCTATTACCAGTGTCCTGAAATATATTATCGGTAAAACTCCACACAGAAAAACTGCCCAAGAGATCATACTGTTCTTCATAGAATAGTAATCTGTTACACACTACAAGCTTACAGTTATTGAATACCTTTAATTATTAAGACTATGCCTAAGTAAAATAGATTTCGAATTTTGATATTACAGTTACATTTAAAACACAGAGGAAACTAAGAATATAATGTACTATCTAAACTTTCTGAAATTCACTAAATTATGATACACTGAAATTCTATTGGAAAACTAACAAAAATACATGTACCAATCTTTATTGATAAGATATTTAAGTAGATACTTTTTGATATTTATAACATTTCATTATTAGTTATGGCTTTTATATCTTCAAGTATAACTTTTTAAAACATCTTTTTTAGATAAATTAATATTCTTTTTTTTGGTGGACACAATAAAAACAATAAATGACAAAGTATGACTTACGTGCTGATAATACGTTACACTTTTATAGCTCTGTATACTTCACAAAGCACTGAACTTTTTGCGTTACCCATCACAGTTAATATATTCACTGCTCTAATGCTTAATCGCTTCAGTCATGTCCAACTCTTTGTGACTCCATAGACCATAGCCCTCTAGACTCCTCTGTCCATGGGATTCCCCAGGCAAAAATACTGGAATGGGTTGCCATGCCCTCCTCCAGATGATCTTCCTGACCCAGGAATCAAACCCTTGTCTTCTGTGTCTCCTGCATTGCAGGTGCGTGCTTTACCACTGAGCAGCCCAACATCCTAAATAATAGACTCTTAGACATTTTGGCAGCCTGCTGGTGGTGGTGTGTATATTTAAAAGTAGGCTGGTCTGCTATTCCCCACCTTTCTACTCCAACCTACAGAGGAGGTCAGTCTCCCAGAAATGACCTTTACAGAACATAAAGCATGCAAGCTGACTGAATGTTGCATAGACACCTCTTCACTTCTGCATACTAAATATCAAATAAAACTCCAAAACTGTCCAGACAGGATATCCATATCTATATAGAGCTATAAAGGTAGGTATCTACACTCATCTACCTATCTACCTGGAGGCACTTCAAGTAAAATGACATATATCTATATTTTACATCCTGTAGAAATATAGTCTAAAAATTCTTAGTGCTCCTTAATTTTAAATATAATGAAACTGGATGCTTGGGGCTGGTGCACTGGGACGACCCACAGGGATGGTGTGGGGAGGGAGGAGGGAGGAGGGTTCAGGATGGGGAGCACGTGTATACCTGTGGCGGATTCATTTTGATATTTGGCAAAACTAATACAATTATGTAAAGTTTAAAAATAAAATAAAATTTTTAAAAAAAGTATAAAAAAAATAAATTAAATAAATATAATGAAACAGCCTGCATCCCACATATGGTCTAGAGTTCACTCAATCTTTGCCATTGCTATTTTAATTCATTTTTGTACTATCTATTCTAGTCAGTTTCTTGCCATTTTGTGGATAAAATAAACATACTTAATTTTAATATATCATTTTAAAAATGAAGGTACCAAAAAGTATTACAATCACTCTACTGCTTCAATACCTAAGTTGCACTCTCAATCATGTGATTAAAAACACTTAAAGTAAAAATTATTTTAGTTTATAATCTATGGGAATTATCAATCATAGATTCTGATGTAATATCTAAAGTTTTACAATTTTATTTAACCAACAGAAAGCCTTTGGAATTATTTAACTTAAGATTTCTGTAGATTTATATTAAAGACATACTTGAGATCATCTACTTGCACAATGTAATAGCCTTTAGAAGGGAAATATCTAAATTAGAGTTTTTCCAGAATATTATTAAATGAAAATAAATAATGAGCAAAACTCAATGTTATCAGAGTAGAAGAGAGAAAAATATATAATTCATCCAAAATACACAACTTGAATCTTTCTACCTGTACAATCTTTAAATTATACTTAGAAATAAATATTCATTAGGAATTCAAATTTGGTTTTATATATATGAATACTATACTTATAAAAAAGGAGACAAGATACTTCTGGATTTGTGAATGTAACCTTATCTGGACTTACAGATAATTAAATTAAAATCATTCATTAATCAGAAATTAGTCCAATTGTTACAATAGTCTGGTGAGATGCTCTTTATTAGAAAAAAAAATTCATTGGAATTTTCTGTTTTAAGGACAACTATTTTTTTTTTAAGTTCAAGTTATGTATTGGGACTCTGTATCTATCTTTATAAATAAAGTAAGTTTTCTTACATAAATATTAAAAATATGCTTGAAATTAAATCAAATTGCCAACATCAACTGGATCATCGAAAAGGCAACAGAGTTCCAGAAAAAAATCTATTTCTGCTTTATTGACTATGCCAAAGTCTTTGTGTGGATAGCAACAACCTGTGGAAAATTCTTAAAGAGATGGGAATGACAGACCACCTGACATGTCTCCTGAGAAATCTGTGTGGCGATCAGGAAGCAACAATTAGAATTGGACATGGAACAACAGACTGGTGCCAAATCGGGAAAGGAGTATTTCAAGGCTGTATATTGTCATCCTGCTTCAGTTCGGTTCAGTCGCTCAGTTGTGTCCGACTCTTTGCGACCCCATGAATCGCAGCACGCAAGGCCTCCCTGTCCATCACCAACTCCCAGAGTTCACTCAGACTCACGTTCATTGAGTCAGTGATGCCATCCAGCCATCTCATCCTCTGTTGTCCCCTTCTCCTCCTGCCCCCAATCCCTCCCAGCATCAGAGTCTTTTCCAATGAGTCAACTCTTCACATGAGGTGGCCAAAGTACTGAAGTTTCAGCTTTAGCATCATTCCTTCCAAAGAAATCCCAGGGCTGATCTCCTTCAGAATGGACTGGTTGGATCTCCTTGCAGTCCAAGGGACTCTCAAGAGTCTTCTCCAACACCACAGTTCAAAGGCATCAATTCTTCGGCACTCAGCCTTCTTCACAGTCCAACTCTCACATCCATACATGACCACAGGAAAAACCATAACCTTGACTAGACGGACTTTTGTTGGCAAAGTAATGTCTCTGCTTTTGAATATGCTATCTAGGTTGGTCATAACTTTCCTTTCAAGGAGTAAGCGTCTTTTAATTTCATGGCTGCAGTCACCATCTGCAGTGATTTTGGAGCCCAAAAAAATAAAGTCTGACACTGTTTCCACTGTTTCCCCATCTATTTCCCATGAAGTGATGGGACTGGATGCCATGATCTTCATTTTCTGAATGTTGAGCTTTAAGTCAACTTTTTCACTCTCCACTTTCACTTTCATCAAAAGGCTTTTTAGTTCCTCTTCACTTTCTGCCATAAGGGTGGTGTCATCTGCATATCTGAGGTTATTGATATTCTCCCAGCAATCTTGATTCCAGCTTGTGTTTCTTCCAGTCCAGCGTTTCTCATGATGTACTCTGCATATAAGTTAAATAAGCAGGGTGACAATATACAGCCTTGACGGACTCCTTTTCCTATTTGGAGCCAGTCTGTTGTTCCATGTCCAGTTCTTACTGTTGCTTCCTGACCTGCATACAGATTTCTCAAGAGGCAGATCAGGTGGTCTGGTATTCCCATCTCTTTCAGAATTTTCCACAGTTTATTGTGATCCACACAGTCAAAGGCTTTGGCATAGTCAAAAAAGCATAAATAGATGCTTTTCTGGAACTCTCTTGTTTTTCCATGATCCAGTGGATGTTGGCAATTTGATCTCTGGTTCCTCTGCCTTTTCTAAAACCAGCTTGAACATCAGGAAGTTCACGGTGCATGTATTGCTGAAGCCTGGCTTGGAGAATTTTGAGCATTACTTTACTAGCATGTGAGATGAGTGCAATTGTGCTGTAGTTTGAGCATTCTTTGGCATTACCTTTTTTTGGGGATTGGAATGAAAACCGACCTTTCCCAGTCCTGTGGCCACTGTTGAGTTTTCCAAATTTGCTGGCATATTGAGTGCAGCAGTTTCACAGCATCATCCTGCTTATTTACCTTATATGCAGAGTACATCATGAGAAATGATGGGCTGGATGAAACACAAGCTGGAATCAAGATTGGTGGGAGAAATATCAATAACCTCAGATATGCAGATGACACCACCCTTATGGCAGAAAGTGAAGAAGAACTACAGAGCCTCTTAATGAAAGTGAAAGAGGAGAGCAAAAAAGCTGGCTTAAAACTCAACTATCAGGAAACTAAGATCATGGCATCTGGCCCCATCACTTCATAGCAAATAGCCAGGGAAACAGTGGAAACAGTGACAGACTTTATTTTGGGGGGCTCCAAAATCACTGCAGATGGTGATTGCAGCCATGAAATTAAAAGATGCTTGCTCCTTGGAAGGAAAGTTATGACCAACATAGACAGCATATTAAAAAGCAGAGACATTACTATGCCAACAAAGGTATATCTAGTCAGAGCTATGGTTTTTCCAGTGGTTGTGTATGAATGTGAGTGTTGGACTATAAGGAAAGCTGAGCGCCGAAGAATTGATGCTTTTGAACAGTGGTGTTAGAGAAGACTCTTGAGAGTGCCTTGAACAGCAAGGAGATCCAACCAGTTCATCCTAAAGGAAATCAGTCTTGAATATTCATTGAAAGGATTGATCGTGAAGCTGAAACTCCAATACTTTGGTCACCTGATGCGAAGAACTGACTCATCTAAAAAGACCCTGATGCTGGGAAAGATTGAAGGCTGGAGGATAAGGGGATGACAGGGGATGAGATGGTTGGATGATATCACCGACTCAATGGACATGAGTTTGAGTAAACTCCAGGAGTTGTTAATGAACAAGGAAGCCTGGTGTTCTGCAGTCTATGGGCGTCGCAAAGCGTTGGACACAACTGAACTGAACTGACTGAACTGAAAAATCACACTGTAACAGTAAGTATACAGTTTTCTGTTTTGGTGATTATAGATGAAAAAATATGCTGTACTGAAATCTTTAGGTAAAATTCAACCCAAGGGCAGACCATCAATTAAACAGCCCCTTCCTGATTCTTATTTAGTAAGAGCAGAATGTAAAAACCCAAGGTGTGCATATGTGAAATATTCATATATATCTTCTCTCATTTACTCTCATGATATATGTACTGAGAGAAGAACAGACTAATAAACAATGACAGGATTGGAGAGGGAGTTCTTGTCTCCTCTCTGACCTGCAGTGTCTTACAGACTTTTTCCTTCAGGAAGAGATGTCTGTAGGACTCTGACACCAGTGCAAGGGCAATATGGAAAGAAGAAAAAGAGAAGTAAACTTCTTTTTCCCCTTGTTAGAGAGTTTAGCTGAAGCACCTAAATTTGACAGTTCGTACCATTTTACAAAACCTTTGCCTTTCAAGCTATTAAGGAGCTGATAAAAGATAAAGGTTAATAAACTCTTCTTGCACACTTCAAGGAGACAATTACTTCTCTCTCTCCCTTGTAAAATCTGTTTTCTCTTAGATATTTCTTAAATCTGTCTCATTTTCTCTATTCTATTACCACTGCCTTAAGGTAGACTACTGTCAACTTTTGCATGGATTATTACACAGTCTCCCTGCCTACAGTCCTAAACTGTTCAATTTATCTCTCCCCCAAAATGCCAGAGTAATGCATCCTAAAATTCAAGCCATCATAAAATCTATTGTCCACACTTATAATACAAAGTTCAAACTCTTTATGATTAAGTGCCCTGCATTGAACGTGACACGAGCTTCTGAAATATTTGCTTAGACAATAAATGGAAGACTAATGAACAAAGAAGTGAAGACAAAGCACTATCTAATCAGAGCCCAGCATGCTTTTCCTTCATCTCATACTTTTTTCTTTTTTTGCCATTTTACTTATTGTCTTCATCTCATATTTTTGTTGTATACTTTTGCCATTCACATCACTCCCTACATAGACTGACTCCTTCCTCCTTTGCCTTACTAACATCTCAGTTCAGTTCAGTTCAGTCACTCAGTCGTGTCCAACTCTTTGCGACCCCATGAATTGCAGCACGCCAGGCCTCCCTGTCCATCACCAACTCCCAGGGTTCACCCAGACTCACGTGCATCGAGTCAGTGATGCCATCCAGCCATCTCATCCTCTGTCGTCCCCTTCATCTCCTGCCCCCAATCCCCATCTAGTCATCTTTAAAATTCAGCTCAGAGTCACTTTCTCGCTCTCCCCAAAGCATTTCAGCTATCAGAAACCTCCTCCCATATAATTTCAGATTAGCCAAGATATACATCTATTTTTGTCTGTGTAGCTCCACTGCATTTCAGTCACTTATTTTCATGTCTCTTTACCTAGATGAATTTCCTTGAGGACAGGGCTGTATCACTTACAAATATCTTCGCTTCCTAATATGAAATCCAGTCTCACCCTCATACATAGTCATTAACTCATATATGCTTATGAAAGGAATGCACGATTGGATAACTTAACTAATATTGAATGGTAATTACTTTTTCCCAATCTGTGTCTGTATGGGGGAGGAGGAGTTATTAATGAATATAATTGTTCTCCTTTTAAATTTGTCACAGTTATATTAGTAAACATGTTTTACTGAAATATACATTAACTGAAAATTATTTTATGGTATATTGTAAAAATGTTATCACTTATTTGCCTCTATTCAGAAAATATCAAAGAGGCTGAACAGTTTACAAATATAAGGGCAAATGCTGCTATTATCTTGCTATGCTTTATTTAAATATTTCTTTACTGATTTAAATATTTGACTGGAAAGATGATTTTGTATTGAATATCATACATATATTTGGTCAACAAAGTTCCTTTAGATTGTGTCATAGAATTAATTAGTATATTTTAGCATGCTGATTAAATTGCCTTTTTGAATCATTTATGATGTATTAGGTGCTGTTGTACACATTGGGAATAGGGAAACTAATAAGATAAATAAATTCACATCATATTGGATATATTTTGAAAAGTGAGACAGCAATAAGATATGCAAAGAAATGAAAAGTAATAATCACTCAGATAGTGAAAAATTACCAGAAGGAAACAGAGTATGACAGGTGTAGTATTGGGAGCATTTTAGCTAGCATGGTCAGAAAAATGCTCTTTGGACAGCAGGACCATCCACTGAGAAAAAAATGACAAGATGAGATAGCTGTAAGAAGATGTTCAAGAAGAGCCTTCCAGGCAAAGAAGGAGGGCATATGGAGTCTTAGTTACAAATAGACTTTCTGAGGCATATAACAGAAATGTTAGTGTGACTGAAATGTGTGAATCAAGAGGGGAGTGATAAGGGAAGGCCTGAAAGGTAAATATGAGTTATAATGATTATTTAGATTGCATTACTATTCTAGGACAAGCCATTGGAAAGTCTTCATCAGGGAAACAGTAATAAAATAGTCCAAAGAACTTGCTATTGGTTTAGATATGAGATACAGAGACCATAAAGGTATAAATGATGATTCCCAGGTTTCTTGGCTTGAGAAACTGGGTCAGTGGGAGGTGTCTGCTGCTGCTACTGCTAAGTCGCTTCAGTCATGTCTGAATCTGTGCGACCCCATAGACGGCAGCCCACCAGGCTCCCCCATCCCTGGGATTCTCCAGGCAAGAACACTGGAGTGGGTTGCCATTTCCTTCTCCAATGCATGAAAGTGAAAAGTTAAAATGAAGTCACTCAGTCGTGTCTGACCCTCAGCAGCCCCATGGACTGCAGCTTTCCAGTCTCCTCAATCCATGGGATTTTCCAGGCAAGAGTACTGGAGTGGGGTGCCATTGCCTTCTCCGGGGAGGTGTCTAGTCAGCTCAAACTGTTATAATGAAATACTATAGATTGGGTGACTTAAACAACAGAAATTTATTTTCTTGGGGTTCAGGAGCCTGAAAGGTCAAGATCAGGGTACCAGCAAGGGTTGGTTCTAATGGGTGCCCTTTCCCTGGTTTCAAATAAAAGCTTCCTTCTGGGCACACACAGTGCTGATGACTGTGTTCTCACATGGTGGAAAGAGGATGATCTGGTGTCTCTTCCTCTTCTTACACAGGCAATGATTCCATCATTAAGGCAGGGTGAGGATCCATCCTCAAAAGCTCATCTAAACCTAATGTCTTCGAGGCTCCCACTTCTTAATACAATCACATTGGGAATAAAATCATCAATAAATGATTTTGGGGGTCACAAACACTCAGTCCATAACAGGTGGTGGGTGGATTGTGCAGAGGTAGAAATCAAGAATTGAGTTAGAATAATCTTGCCAAGGAAATGCACTGGTCATAAAAAACACCCTCTTCCAACAACACAAGAGAAGACTCTACACATGGACATCACCAGATGGTCAACACCAAAATCAGATTGATTATATTCTTTGCAGCCAAAGATGGAGAAACTCTATACAGTCAGCAAAAACAAGACCAGGAGCTAACTGTGGCTCAGACCATGAACTCCTTATTGCCAAATTCAGACTGAAATTGAAGAAAGTAGGGAAAACCACTAGACCATTCAGGTATGACCTAAATCAAATCCCTTATGATTATACAGTGGAAGTGAGAAATAGATTTAAGGGCCTAGATCTGATAGATAGAGTACCTGATGAACTATGGAATGAGGTTCGTGACATTGTACAGGAGACAGGGATTAAGAACATCCCCATGGAAAAGAAATGCAAAAAAGCAAAATGGCTGTCTGGAGAGGCCTTACAAATAGCTGTGAAAAGAAGAGAAGTGAAAAGCAAAGGAGAAAAGGAAAGATATAAACATATGAATGCAGAGTTCCAAAGAATAGCAAGAGATAAGAAAGCCTTCTTCAGCAAACACTGCAAAGAAATAGAGGAAAACAAAAGAATGGGAAAGACTAGGGATCTCTTCAAGAAAATTACAGATACCAAAGGAACATTTCATGCAAAGATGGGCTCGATAAAGGACAGAAATGGTATGGACCTAACAGAAGCAGAAGATATTAAGAAGAGGGGGCAAGAATACACAGAAGAACTGTACAAAAAACATCTTCACGACCCAGATAATCACGATGGTGTGATCACTGACCTAAAGCCAGACATCCTGGAATGTGAAGTCAAGTGGGCCTTAGAAAGCATCACTACAAACAAAGCTAGTGGAGGTGATGGAATTCCAGTTGAGCTATTCCAAATCCTGAAAGATGATGCTGTGAAAGTGCTGCACTCAATATGTCAGCAAATTTGGGAAACTCAGCAGTGGCCACAGGACTGGAAAAAGTCAGTGTTCATTCGAATCCCAAAGAAAGGCAATGCCAAAGAATGCTCAAACTACTGCACAATTGCATTCATCTCACACGCTAGTAAAGTAATACTCAAAATTCTCCAAGCCAGGCTTCAGCCAATATGTGAACTGTGAACTTCCTGATGTTCAAGCTGGTTTTAGAAAAGGCAGAGGAACCAGAGATTAAATTGCCAACATCTGCTGGATCATGGAAAAAGCAAGAGAGTTCCAGAAAAGCATCTACTTCTGCTTTACTGACTATGCCAAAGCCTTTGACTGTGTGGATCACAATAAACAGCGGAAAATCCTCAAAGAGATGGGAATACCAGACCACCTGATCTGCCTCTTGAGAAATTTGTATGCAGGTCAGGAAGCAACAGTTAGAACTGGACATGGAACAACAGACTGGTTCCAAATAGGAAAAGGAGTACGTGAAGGCTGTATATTGTCACCCTGCTTATTTAACTTATATGCAGAGTACATCATGAGAAACACTGGACTGTAAGAAACACAAGCTGGAATCAAGATTGCCAGGAGAAATATCAATAACCTCAGACATGCAGATGACACCACCCTTATGGCAGAAAGTGAGGAGGAACTAAAATGCCTCTTAATGAAAGTGAAAGTGGAGAGTGAAAAAGTTGGCTTAAAGCTCAACATTCAGAAAATGGAGATCATGGCATCCGGTCCCATCACTTCATGGAAAATAGATGGGGAAACAGTGGAAACAGTGTCAGACTTTATTTTTGGGGGCTTCTTCTGTGAAGAAGGCTGAGTGCCGAAGAATTGATGCTTTTGAACTGTGGTGTTGGAGAAGACTCTTGAGAGTCGCTTGGACTGCAAGGAGACCCAACCAGTCCATTCTGAAGGAGATCAGCCCTGGGATTTCTTTGGAAGGAATGATGCTAAAGCTGAAACTCCAGTACTTTGGCCACCTCATGCGAAGAGTTGACTCATTGGAAAAGATTGATGCTGGGAGGGATTGTGGGCAAGAGGAGAAGGGGACGACAGAGGATGAGATGGCTGGATGGCATCACTGACTCGATGGAAGTGAGTCTGAGTGAACTCCGGGAGTTGGTGATGGACAGGGAGGCCTGGCGTGCTGCGATTCACTGGGTCACAAGGAGTCGGACATGACTGAAGGACTGATCTGATCTGCTCTGATCTGAATCTTGAGTTGAGAAACCTGTTATTAAAAATGCAGGTGAATGTATCTTCTAAGTGCTGTGTCAACAGATCAATTATGAGAACTTTAGGATAACATAATACATGGTAAATTATTAATGCATTCTGTGACTTAGTGTGTTAACTTTCTTAAGTAATATATTTGCATTTTTATGAATTTCAGTCAGCAATTTGACCCAGATAAATTGCTCTAATACTCACCATATCAGCCACATGACAGATTGTGAGAGTTGAATGCTATGATAAGCAATCATCATGCTGAAAAACATGGGTACCTCACCCAGTATAGGCCTCACTGTTGTCTAGTGCAGTAGCCTACCTCATCTCCTTTATAAAGATTACTGTGCCTACCGTCACATTTTCAGAACGCAGTCTGGAGGATAAAAAGTTCCCACGTGTGCTTATTGGAAGCATTCTTTGACACATTTTTTTAAGATTCGTGAACATATTCACTAGTTTATTTGGGAC
Source organism: Bos taurus (assembly GCF_002263795.3). NCBI lineage: Eukaryota > Metazoa > Chordata > Mammalia > Artiodactyla > Bovidae > Bos > Bos taurus. Next base: position 34,628,680 of record NC_037328.1, read on the forward strand.
CATCTGCTCTCACTCAGTGAATAAAGTTAATAGGTTTCTATCTAATAATTAAGTAGATAATATATTATTAGGATGTTCTAAAATGTTAACGGATAAAATGCTGAGGACACACAACTATGTTTTTGTTGCTCTTATGCTAAACAAAAGAAAACTTGGATTCTCCAAATAGTCTGCATGCTATATTTATAATGTCAGCCTAGTTTTTCAGGGTCATAAAAATGAATAAAAATCATAGTAAAGACGGGGGACATAGTCATCTCCTAGATTGAAATCATTAATTGGGGACTCAGAATTTGTTGAAAGACCCTATTGATGTGGGAAGAGAATGGGCACTAAGGGGAGGGGAAGAAGGGGGAAATGAAAAATAACATCAGTGTTTTCCCTACCCTCACCTACTCAAAGTCCAGTTGACATTAGTAGGCAGATGGACAAACTCGAGTCTAAAACTTATTTGACTCATTTCTGAATAGTGAAATAATGCCTATACTTTTATTACATTTCTCAAAAGGCAAATACTCTTTATTTTTACTTTTCCTCTATGTATGATTATGTAGCTATTATAACTGAAAATGTGTTACAGAGCTCCAAATCATAGTCTCTGGATCTAATACTAGGATATTTAAAATAGCTTATTAAAGGCTGGATCTGAGAACAGATTCTCAAAATTTATAGAATATCTTGTAACTATAATGAGTTAAAATTAGAAAGATAATTACACGAGCTTTATTTAAACAGTTGTCAGATAGCTACTGCTCTATAAAAATTCACTTAAAATTTTAATAGCTTAAAACAACAACAACAAAATTTTCTTCATTATTTTTCATGTGTCTACAAGTTTCCTGGGCAACTCTATTGATCTGGAAGAACACCCTCTGTTGATTTAAGCTGAGCCTGCTCAAGTATCTTGGTTAGCTAGCTGATAGAGTGGCTAAGTTTTGGCTACACAGAATAGTCTTGCTTGGGGTTGCACATAGCTAAAAGGGGTAATTTCAGATATGCAGACAACACTACTCTTATGGCAGAAAGTGAAAATGAACTAAAAAGCCTCTTGATGAAAGTGAAAGAGGAGAGTGAAAAAGTTGGCTTAAAGCTCAACATTCAGAAAATGAAGATCATGGCATCTGGTCCCATCACTTCATGGAAAATATATGGGGAAACAATGGAAACAGTGTCAGACTTTATTTTGGGGGGGCTCCAAAATCACTTCAGATGGTGATTGCAGCTACGAAATTAAAAGACACTCCTTGGAAGGAAAGTCATGACCAACCTAGATAGCATATTCAAAAGCAGAGACATTACTTTGCCAACAAAGGTCTGTCTAGCCAAGGCTATGGTTTTTTCAGTGGTCATGTATGGATGTGAGAGTTGGACTGTGAAGAAAGCTGAGCATCAAAGAATTGATGCTTTTGAACTGTGGTGTTGGAGAAGACTCTTGAGAGTCCCTTGGACTGCAAGGAGATCCAACCAGTCTATTCTAAAGGAGATCAGTCCTGGGTGTTCTTTGGAAGGACTGATGCTGAAAAAGAAACTCCAGTCCTTTGGCCACCTCATGCGAAGAGTTGACTCATTGGAAAAGACCCTGATGCTAGGAGGGATTGGGGGAAGGAGGAGAAGGGGACGGCAGAGGATGAGATGGCTGGATGGCATCACTGACTTGATGGACATGAGTTTGAGTGAACTCCGGGAGTTGGTGATGGACAGGGAGGCCTGGCATGCTGAGATTCATGGGGTTGCAAAGAGTCAGACATGACTGAGTGACTGAACTGAATAGGGATAAATCTGAAAACAGATTATATTTGAATGAAATAAATATTAATATTATTCTTTAACTTTTTGGTAGGGTAGTCAAAGTACTTATTTGATGGAATTAAAAAAACAGTGATCTAAAATTTTAATTGATCACTCTGTTCTGTAGATGAGCCAACAGCTTCATAATGCTGGTATTGTCTAGTTACGTCTGAGTAAATTTCCTGTTTATTAGCTTACAGATTATAAGAGAGTATTTCCAAATCACTCAGTAATACTATAATCTTTATGGACTATCACAAAAAATATATTTCCAGACACAAATATCATTTCTTAAAAAGTGAATGCAATTAAAGAATAAATAGTATCTAAAGAAAATAATTAGTTAATAATACGCCAACAGAATTATAGTACTATTTTAAAATCCTTTTTTAGGATTAACTATCAAGTTGATGGAAAAGAAAAAAAAAAAAGCTGTAAGAAGAACAAACACATGGAGGCTAAATAATTCACTTTTGAATAATGAAGAGATCACTGAAGCAAAGAGGAAATAAAAAAAAAATTGTTGTTTTTCAGTCACTAAATTGTGTCTGACTGTTCGTGACTTCATGGACTGCATCATGCCAGGCTCCTCTGTCCCTATATAAAAACAACAGTGCAAACACAACAACTGAAAACCTATGGGATGTGGTGAAAGCAGTGCTAAGACTGAAGTTTATAGCAATACAAGCCTACCTCCAGAAACAAGAAAAAAAAAAAGGATAAACAACCTAACTTAACACCTAATGCAACAATTAAAAAAAGGAAAACTCAAAGTTAATAGAAGAAAAGAATCATGAAGATCGAAACAGAAATAAATGAAAAAGAAATGAAGGTGACAATAGCAAAGATCAGGAAAAGTAAAAGCTGGTTCTTTGAGAGGATGAGAAAAATGGACAAACCATTAACCAGACTCATCAAGAAAAAAGGGGATCATAAGGCAGTTCTATTTCCAGTTTTTTAAGGAATCTCCACACTGTTCTCCATAGTGGCTGTACTAGTTTGCATTCCCACTGGGCATACACACTGAGGAAACCAGAAGGGAAAGAGACACGTGTACCCCAATGTTCATCGCAGCACTGTTTATAATAGCCAGGACATGGAAACAACCTAGATGTCCATCAGCAGATGAATGGATAAGAAAGCTGTGGTACATATACACAATGGAGTATTACTCAGCCATTAAAAAGAATACTTTTGAATCAGTTCTAATGAGGTGGATGAAACTGGAGCCTATTATACAGAGTGAAGTAAGCCAGAAGGACAAACACCAATACAGTATACTAACGCATATATATGGAATTTAGAAAGATGGTAACGATAACCCTGTATACGAGACAGCAAAAGAGACACTGATGTATAGAACAGGCTTATGGACTCTGTGGGAGAGGGAGAGGGTGGGAAGATTTGGGAGAATGGCATTGAAACATGTGAAATGTCATGTATGAAACGAGATGCCAGTCCAGGTTCAATGCACGATGCTGGATGCTTGGGGCTGGTGCACTGGGACGACCCAGAGGGATGGTATGGGGAGGGAGGAGGGAGGAGAGTTCAGGATGGGGAACACATGTATAATTTTTTTTTAATTAAAATTGAATAAAAAAAAAGAAGAGAAAAAAATATAAAAAAAGAAAAAAAAAAGAAAAAAGGGGAGAAGACAAATAAAATTAGAAATGAAAAGCAGGAGTTACAACAGACAATTCAGAAATACAAAAGGTCATAAGATACTACTATGATCCACTATATGCCAATAATGTGGATAACCTGGAAGAATGGACAAATTCTTAGAAAAGCATAATCTTCCAAGACTGAACCAGGAAGAAATAAAAAATCTGAACATACCAATCCCAAGCACTGGTATCAAAAGTGTTATCAGAAATCTTCCTCCATATGTTGGAATTTTTTAAGTTTTTCTCCTGTAATTGACATCTAATCTTACTGCATTGTGGTCAGAAAAGATGCTTGGAATGATTTCAATTTTTTTGAATTTACCAAGGCTAGATTTACAGCCCAGGCTGTGATCTATCCTGGAGAAGTTTCCACGTGCACTTGAGAAAAAGGTGAATTTAATTGTTTTGGGGTGAAATGTCCTATAGTTATCAATTAGGTCTAACTGGTCCATTGTATCATTTAAAAATTGTGTTTGCTTGTTAATTTTCAGTTTAGTTGTGAGTGGGGTATTAAAGTCTCCTACTATTATTGTGTTACTGTTAATTTCCCCTTTCATACTTGTTAGCACTTGCCTTACATATTGCGGTACTCCTATGTTGGGTGCATATATATTTATAATTGTTATATCTTCTTCTTGGATTGATCCTTTGATTATTATGTAGTGTCCTTTGTCTCTTTTCACAGCCTTTATTTTAAAGTCTATTTTATCTGATATTAGCATTGCTACTTCTGCTTTCTTTTGGTCTCTATTTGCATGGAATAACTTTTTCCAGCCCTTCACTTTCAGTCTGTATGTGTCCCTTGTTTTGAGGTGGGTCTCTTGTAGACAACATATATAAGGGTCTTGCTTTTGTATCCATTCAGCCAGTCTTTGTCTTTTGGTTGGGGGATTCAACCCATTTACATTTAAGATAATCATTGATAAGTATGATCCAGTTGCCATTTTACTTTGTTGTTTTGAGTTTGAGTTTATACACCCTTTCTGTTTTTCCTGTCTAGAGAAAATCCTTTAGCATTTGTTAAACAGCTGGTATCCTGGTGTTAAATTCTCTCAGCTTTTGCTTGTCTGTAAAGCTTTTATTTCGCCTTCATATTTGAATGAGATCCTTACTGGGTACAGTAATCTGGGTTGTAGGTTTTGCTCTTTCATCACTCTAAGTATGTCCTGCCATTCCCTTCTGGCCTGAAGAATTGCTATTGAAAGATCAGCTGTTATCCTTAAGGGAATATCCTTGTGTGTTATTGTTGTTTTCCCCTTGCTGCTTTTAATATTTGTTCTTTGTGTTTGATCTTTGTTAATTTGACTAATATGTGTCTTGGGGTGTTTTGCCTTGGGTTTATCCTGTTGGGGACGCTCTGTTTCTTGGACTTGGGTGACTATTTCCTTCCCCATTTTAGGGAAGTTTTCAACTATTATCTCCTCAAGGATTTTCTCATGCCCTTTCTTTTTGTCTTCTTCTTCTGGGACTCCTCTGATTTGAATGTTGGAGTGTTTAACATTGTCCCAGAGGTCTCTGAGATTGTCCTCATTTCCTTTAATTCTTTTTTCTTTTTTCCTCTCTGCTTCATTTATTTCTACCATTCTATCTGCTACCTCACTTATCCTATTTTCTGCCTCCGTTATTCTACTATTGGTTCCCTCCAGAGTGTTTTTGATCTCATTTATTGCATTATTCATTATTGATTGACTCTTTTTTATTTCTTCTAGGTCCTCGTTAAACATTTCTCTCATGTTCTCAATCCTTTTATCCAGACTATTTATCTGTAACTCCATTTTGTTTTCAAGATTTTGGATCATTTTTACTATCATTATTCTGAATTCTTTTTCAGGGAGACTCCCTATCGCCTCTTCTTTTGTTTAGTTTGGTGGGCATTTATCATGTTCCTTTACCTGCTGAGTATTTCCCTGCCTGTTCATCTTGTTCAGATTGCTGTGTTTAGGGTGGCCTTTCTCTATCCTGGCAGTTTATGGTTCCTCTTTATTGTGGAGGTTCCTTGCTGTGGGTGGGGTTGGATGGGTGGCTTGTCAAGGTTTCCTGGTCAGGGAAGCTTGCATCGGTGTTCTGGTGGGTGGAGCTGGATTTCTTCTCTCTGGAGTGCAATAAAGTGTCCAGTAGTGAGTTTTGAGATGTCTATGGGTTTGTTATGACTTTGGGCAGCCGGTATATTGAAGCCCAGGTCTATGTTCCTGCATTGATGGAGAATTTGCATGGTATGTCTTCTTCTGGAACTTGTTGGCCTTTGGCTGGAGCTTAGTTTCAGGGTATGGAGGCTTTTGGATGAGCTCTTATCAATTAATGTTTCTTGGAGTCAAGGGTTCTCTGGTGTTCTCAGGTTTTGTATTTAAGCCTCCTGCCTCTGGTTTTCAGTCTTATTGTTACAGTACCCTCAAGACTTCTCCATCTATAACAAGCTTCTGAATAACCAACAAATCACAGAAGAAAAAAAAATTTTTTAATCAAAATATGCATAGAAACGAATGAAAATGAAAACACAATAACCCAAAACCTATGGGACACTGTAAAAGCAGTGCTAAGGGGAAGGTTCATAGCAACAAAAGCTTACCTCAAAAAACAAGAAAAAAGTCAAATAAATAACCTAACTATACACCTAAAGCAACTAGAAAAGGAAGAAATGAAGATCCCCAGGGTTAGTAGAAGGAAAGGAATCTTAAAAATTAGATCAGAAATAAATGAAAAAGAAACAAAAGAGAACATAGCAAAAATCAACAAAGCTAAAAGCTGGTTCTTTGAGAAGATAAATAAAATTGACAATCCGTTAGCCAGACTCATCAAGAAACAAAGGGAGAAAAACCAAATCAACAAAATTAGAAATGAAAATGGAGAAATCAGAACAGACAACATAGTAATACAGAGGATCATAAGAGACTACTATCAGCAACTATATACCAAGAAAATGGACAACTTGGAAGAAATGGACAAATTCTTAGAAAAGTATAACTTTCCAAAACTGAACCAGGAAGAAATAGAAAATCTTATCAGACACATCAGAAGCATGGAAATCAAAATGGTAATCAGAAATCTTCCAGCAAACAAAAGCCCAGGACCATATGACTTCACAGCTAAATTCTACCAAAAATTTAGAGAAGAGCTAACACCTATCCTACTGAAACTCTTCCAGAAAATTGCAGAGGAAAGTAAACTTCCAAACTCATTCTATGAGGCCTCCATCACCGTAATACCAAAACCAGAAAAAGATGCCACAAAAAAGAAAACTACAGGCCAATATCACTGATGCAAAATGATGCAAAAAATTAGATGCAAAAATCCTGAACAAAATTCTAGCAAACAGCTAGATCCAACAACATATTAAAAAGATCATACATCATGACCAGGTGGGCTTTATCCCAGGGATGCAAGGATTCTTCAGTATCCACAAATCAATTAATGTGATACACCACATTAACAAATTGAAAGATAAAAACCATATGATTATCTCAATAGATGCAGAGAAAGCCTTTGACAAAATTCAATATCCATTTATGATTAAAAAAAAAAAAACTTCCAGAAATCATGCACAGAAGGAACATAACTCAATATAATAAAAGCTATATATGACAAACCCAGAGCAAACATTATCCTCAATGGTGAAAAACTGAAAGCATTTCCCCTTTAGTCAGGAACAAGACCAGGGTGCCCATTCTCACCACTACTATTCAACATAGTTTTGGAAGTTTTGGACACATCAATCAGAGCAGAAAAAGAAATAAAATGAATCCAGATTGGAAAAGAAGTAAAACTCTCACTGTTTGCAGATGCCATGATCCTCTACATAGAAAATCCTAAAGAGTCCACCAGAAAATTACTAGAGCTAATCAATGAATATAGTAAAGTTGCAGGATATAAAATTAACACATAGAAATCCCTTGCATTCCTATACACTAATAATGAGAAAACAGAAAGAGAAATTAAGGAAACAATTCCATTCACCATTGCAACGAAAAGAATAAAATACTTAGGAATATATCGTCCTAAAAAAACAAAAGACCTATATATAGAAAACTATAAAACACTGATGAAAGAAATCAAAGAGGACACAAATAGATGGAGAAATATACAATGTTCATGGATTGGAAGAATCAATATAGTGAAAATGAGTATTCTATCCAAAGCAATCTATAGATTCAATGCAATCCCTATCAAGCTACCAATGGTATTTTTCACAGAATTAGAACAAATAATTTCACATATGTATGGAAATACAAAAAACGTCAAATAGTCAAAGCGATCTTGAGAAAGAAGAATGGACTGAAGGAATCAACCTGCCTGACTTCAGGCTATACTACAAAGCTACAGTCATTAAGACAATATGGTACTGGCACAAAGACAGAAGTATAGATCAATGGAACAAAATAGAAAGCCCAGAGATAAATCCACATACCTATGGACACCTTATCTTTGACAAAGGAGGCAAGAATATACAATGGAGAAAAGACAATCTCTTTAACAAGTGGTGCTGGGAAAACTGGTCAACCACTTGTAAAAGAATGAAACTAGAACACTTTCTAACACCATACACAAAAGCAAACTCAAAATGGATTAAAGATCTAAATATAAGACCAGAAACTATAAAACTCCTAGAGGAGAACATAGGCAAAACACTCTCTGACATATATCACAGCAGGATCCTCTATGACCCACCTCCTGGAGTAATGAAAATAAAAGCAAAAATAAACAAATGGGACCTAATTAAACATAAAAGCTTTTGCACAATGAAGGAAACTATAAGCAAGGTGAAAATACAGCCTTCGGAATGGGAGAAAATAATAGCAAATGAAGCAACTGACAAAGAATTAATATAAAAAATATACAAGCAACTCCTGCAGCTCAATTCTAGAAAAATAAACGACCCAATCAAAAAGTGGGCCAAAGAACTAAATAGACATTTCTCCAAAGAAGACATACAGATGGCTAAAAAACACATGAAAAGATGCTCAACTTCACTCAATATCAGAGAAATTCAAATCAAAACCACAATCAAAAGCATCTCATACCAGTCAGAATGGCTGCTATCCAAAAGTCTACAAACAATAAATACTGGAGAGGGAATGGAGAAAAGGGAGCCCTCTTACACTGTTGGTGGGAATGCAAACTAGTACAGCCACTATGGAGAACACTGTGGAGATTCCTTAAAAACTGGAAATAGAACTGCCTTATGACCCAGCAATCCCACTGCTAGGCATACACACTAAGAAAACCAGAATTGAAAGAGACACTCCACCCCAATGTTCATCGCAGCACTGTTTATAATAGTCAGGACATGGAAGCACCCTAGATGTCCATCAGCAGACAAATGTATAAGAAATCTGTGGTACATATACACAATGGAATATTGTTCAGCCATTAAAAAGAATACGTGTGAATCAGTTCTAATGAGGTGGATGAAACTGGAGGCTATAATGCAGAGTGAAGTAAGCCAGAAAGAAAAACACCAATATAGCATACTAATGCAAATATATGGAATTTAGAAAGATGGTAACGATAACTCTATATGTGAGACAGCAAAAGAAACACATATGTATACAAGTCTTTTGGACTCTGTGGGAGAACACGAGGGTGTGATGATTGAGATAATAGCATTGAAACATGTATATTATCATATGTGAAACAAATTGCCAGTCCAGGTTCGATGCATGAGACAGGGTGCTCAGGGCTGGGGCACTGGGATGACCCAGAGAGATGGGATGGCGAGGGAAGAGGGAGGGGGGTTCAGGATGGTGAACACATGTATACCCATGGCTGATTCATGTCAATATATGGCAAAACCACTACTTAATTGTAAAGTAATTGGCCTCCAATTAAAATAAATAAATTTTTAAAGAAATAAAGAAAGAAATCTTCCAAGAAAGAAACACCCCGGGCCAGACGGTTTCACTGGATAATTCTCTCAAGCATTTAGAGAAGAGTTAACGTCTATCCTGCTCAAACTTTTCCAGAAATTTACAGCAGAAGGAAAATTCCCAAACTCATTCTACAAGGCCACCATTACCCTGATACCAAATCCAGACAAATATATCACACAAAAAAGAAAATTATAGGCCAATATCACTGATGAACATAGATGCAAAAATCCTTAACAAAATTCTTGCAAATAGAATCCAACAGCACATTAAAAAGATCATGCACCATTATCAAGTGGGGTTTATCCCAGGAATTCAATGATTCTTCAATATACACAAATCAATGTGACACACCAATTAACAAATTGAAAGATAAAAGCCATATAATTATCTCAATAGATGCAGAGAAAACTTTTAACAATATTCAACAACGACCTGTAATAAAAACTCTCCAGAAAGTAGGCATGGAAGGAAACTACCTCAAAATAATAAAGACCATATACATATGACAAACCCACAGCAAACAGTATTCTCAACAGTGAAGAACTGAAAGCATTTCCTTAAAGGAACAGGACAAGGGATCAGGAACAAGACAAGGGTGTCCACTCTCACCACTATTATTCACTATAAAATCCTTTCTAATGAGGAAATATATAAGTCATGAAGATTAGAAAATCTAGAAATATATAAGGAATATGAAAACCATTAATAATTTTATTATGCAGATATTAACCAAATCAACTACAGGATCATATAATATATACAGACATAGAGAAAGTAAAAATTGCTTTTTATTTAGTTAATATCATATAATGAGCATGATTCTTAAAATAACTAGGCACAGAAAAATGTTAAATGTAAAGCTTCTCAAGTTATGCAAAATAATTTAAGTTTCTTGAACACTTTTGTTCTTTTTAAATACTTATTTTGCTTATAAAGGCAAGGCTGTGACGAAACTTAATGTCTGCATATGTCACTAAATACTTCATTCCTGATGCTGAATATTTCCTGATAAATTTCTAAAGTGGACTATTAGCCTGTAGTCTGTATATTTGCACCATTCCAACCCAGAGTATCCCTCTCTCACTCTCTTCCATTTTCATTCTAAGCCTATAATTGTATATGAATCCTCATTAAATTGAGAAGCCAAATAACAGTCCTGAATTCTTTTTCTTTGTACTTTAGTGATCATTAATTTCTTGTCATTTATATTTCTTTTTGTGGCATGTTATATGCTTGTATACGTTAGCATTTTTCTGTTGGACTTTCAAGATTTGATTATAACCTATTGCATAATAGAAAATTTACATTTTACCTAAAATTGACTTCCCTTATCATTAAATCTTTTTTCTTTTAGACTTATGCTTAACATTCCTTCCTTATCCAGGGTCCAGAGAAGTCATAATATTTTTTCTGATTTTCTTTATGACAGAAATACTTTTCTAAATGTGATGTTACATTAATTTTTATTAATATGTGTAATAAAAAAAGGGGGGCATGGCAGAAACTGTAGAGTTGAAATATTAAATAAAAGATGAAATGATAATAAGGGAGGCTTCAGAATATGAAATATTCTAGTGGGTCACTGCACATAGGAATTCATTCTGATGAGATCTGCCTACCCCAGCGCCCTTATTCTTCTAGTTGATTAACTGTCACGTGTGGCAAGTTGGTAGACAGCATATTATCACAAAACTTTCAAGATCACACTCAAGGCCAAAGTATATCATAGCTATTTCTCCACCCTGAAGACAATTTGCAACCAACAGCTTCTCTTTAACTCTCATTTCTTTAAATATTGCACACATTGCACAAATCATAGAGCACCTTAAATTGGTATACTATCTCATTTTACTTCATATTTCCACAGAAATGACCCAAGTACAGAGTTTCTTTATGAAAACATACGCTTGAATAAGTTCTGCCAAAAGGTAGAATCAGGAAGGAAGTAGATTTGGGGGTTCATATTTATATCAAGGTCAAACTCATTAGAAACAAGAAAGCAAGCTGTTATTTCTATGGTAGAAAGAATCCTTTCAATAATAGCAGACTCTTTGGGGACACAGGTTAGTTTATGTTTCACATTCTTTACAAGAATTTAAAGAAAGGAAGTAGTATCTGAAGAAAATTAGGTATCCTCGTATAATAACAAAGCAAATTTTCACTTTCATATTTGATAATAAACATTAGTTTGCTCATATTTTGTAATAAACTGAAAAACAAAATAAAAGTAACACTATGTGGGAGACATTTTAAGCTTCAATTGTTAATTTTTTCATATATGAGCAAAAATGTAATATTTAACTAACTAGAAGAAGAAATTTATAAACACTTGAATGAAAAAGACTAAGGATAACCTTAAGGTCAAATAATATAAGACTTTTGAAGTCTCTTTATTTTTTACTTACAACACTGGTGAAGAAAGCAGACTCTGTTCACAAGAAAATCCTTCATTTTATTATATTCACGTTTCTAAAAAAATTGACATTGATGCAGTTTATTCAAAGCAGAATGGATTAGGAATTGCTGCACTTATTTACATTTCACAGTCCAACTCACAGATGGAAATTACAAAATGCATAGGACTTTTCAATAAATAATGACTATTAATTTGTAAATAATAATTTTAATTGTATTTTTGGAAGATTATGGGAGAATCAGCAAGATCTAAAGTCATTTTAGGCAAGAATGAATAGACCACAATTTTAATAAGAGATTGAATAATGATAAAAGAATAAATCTCACTTAGTTTATTTAGCTTGGAAGTCAATCACACAGACACAGTGACAATTTATAGTTTGGGTTGGGTACACAAGTAACATCCAAGACAAAGTTCTCTTTTTCAACTCATTATGAAATTTTGGATTAAAAAATATTTTTTCTAATGAGAAACAATTAAGGTGGGAAGAGGAACTGTAACCCAAAGCTAATACATTCAAAAAGCCAAGATATGTAAAAAACAATAAAGTCTTATAGTTCTTTAGCCTGAAATGAACTGACAGAAATAATAATAATAATAACTATGAAGACAACCAAACCTGAGCTCTTAAGGATGCAGGGGCAAGTGACAGAATTTCCTTGTGACACCACATGAGGTCAGAGCAACAAGACAAAAAAAAAAAAAAGACTAGATCTATAATTAGACAGGAGTATTGTTATGAAAAATTTCTCAAAAGTGTGATCTAGCTTCTGAAGGGAAGTAATTTATATTTATACTTTATTAATACCAATATAAAATCCAGGATAATAGTCAAACGACTCCAATGACATTATGGTTGAGAAAGCAGAGTGAATCTATGGCTCAACATTTGAGATTTTTCAAGTCTGACTATCAACTTACCTATTATAAATATCAATCTAATATAATCTCCATTATCATTTTAATATTGTTTGGAAAATGAAAATAAATATTTGAAAACAATTTTTTAAACAGTAATATGTCATAGTATGGAGAAGGAAATGGTAACCCACTCCACTGTTCTTGACAGGAGAATCCCATGGACAAAGGAGCCTGGCAGGCTATACAGTCCATGGAGTTGCAAGAGTCGGACATAACTTAGCGACTAAACCACCACCACATGTCGTAGTAACATCAACTAATACACTGTTTCACATTTACAGAGGGGAAATTGCTCAAGGGAGAGATCTATTTGCAAGGGGCTAACTTTTTTTAAAGCAGTGGAAACAACAATCTATGATTAGAGTGACCATACAATTTATTGTCCAGTCAGGATATATTTGAGAATAAAAAATAGGTACTAAAGGTCAGGGAGATAGTGAAGGACAGGGAAGTCTGCTGTGCTGCAGTTCACAGGGTCAGAGAGAATCAGATATGACTTGGAGACTGAACAACAGCAACAAAGGTCACTGAATAAAAAATTGGCAGGGGGGGATTTAAAAACACAAAAATCCAAAATCTATAGAGCTGGGGGGAAAAAAAAAAAAGCCATTCTAAGAGGGAACTTTATACTAATTAAGTTCCTCCGGAAACAAACAGGCCTACTTCAGGATATAAACAAGAACAACAACAAAAAAATTCAAATATACTATTTAAACTTGCACATAAAGGAGCTCGAAAAAGATGTACAAACACACCACAAAGTTAGTAAAATGAAAGAAATAATTTAAAAAAAACAGAGCAGAAAAAATAAAAAGAAACAGAGACTAAAAAGACAACACAAAAGATCAATGAAACAAAGAATCGGTTCTTTCCAAGAAAAGCTTATAGCCAGATTATCAAGAAACAAAAAGACAGCCCAAATAAAATCAGAAATGAAAAGGGAGAAGTTACAACTGACACTATGTAAATACAAAGCATCATAATAGTTTACTACAATTGCATGGTAATAAAACGGGAAACCCAGAAGAAATGAACTCCAAGAAATGCACAGTCTCTCAATTGTACATTGAATCTAGAAGAAACAAAATGTGAACAGACCACTTACCAGTAATGAAATTGAACCAATAGTTAAACAAACAGACAAACAGAAAACTTCCAACAAAAGTCCAGGGCCAGATGACTTTACACTTCACAGATGAATTCTATCAAACATTTAAAGAATTAATACTTATCCTTCACAAATTTTACTAGAATGTTGCAGAGAAACAAATGCTTCCAAACGCATTTCATGAGGTCAACATGAACTTAATACCAAAACAAAAATACCAGAAAAAAAAAAAAGAATCCAATAGCACTTATGAATATAGATGAAAAAATCTTCAACAAAATACTATCAAGCCAAATTCAATAATACATTAAAAAAAACATCATGAACAAATGGAATTTATCACAGAGATTCAGATCAGATCAGTTGCTCAGTCGTGTCTGACTCTTTGCGACCCCATGAATCGCAGCAAGGATGGTTCAATATACCCAAATCAATTATTATGACATACAACATTAAAACCCTGAAGAGTAAAAACATATAATCATTTCAACTAATACCAATTTTTTTTACAAAATTCAGCTTTTATTTATGATAAAAGTTCTAAATGAAGTACACATAAAAGGGGCATATCACAATGTAATAACTGTCATATATGACAAGCCCACGGCTAACATGATACTCAGTGGTAAAAAGCTGAAAGCATTTCCTTTAAGAACAGGAACAAGATAAAGATGTTGACTATCACAACTTTTATTCAATGTAGTTTTGAAAGTACGAAAATAAAAGCCAAGATGTCAGAGTGGAAGGAAATGTGCTCATCTTCTCCTGCAAGAACACCAAAATCGCAACTAGCTGCTGAAAAACCATCAACAGGAGGATGCTGGAACCCACCAAAGGAAGGTACTCCACGTCCAAGGACAAAGGAGAAGTGGCAACACGTAGTAGTGGATGCACAATCATGATAAAATCAAACCTCATACCCACCAGAAACTCTTGGAGGGCACAAAAAAACTTGTGCCCATCAGGACCAAGAAGAAAGGAGTAACGACTCCCAGAAGAAAGTGAGCCAGACCTGCCTGTGAGTGTTTGAGGATCTCTTGGGGAGGCATGGGTCAGCAATGGCCTGCCTTGGGCAAAGGGGCACTGGCAGCAGCAGTCCTAAGAGGCGAGATGTGTGGTATAAGTGCTCTTAGAGGAGGTAGCCATTAGACTCACCATAGAGGCTGTAGCCCTATCATAGAACCACTGAGTGGGTGACCCACAAACAGGGGAACAGTTGTACCAAAGAAGTTCTGACATGGTTGTGAAGGTTCTATGCCTCACAAGACTTTCCAAACTGGATCCAGCAAAGACAGTGGGAATCTCCAGGGGATCTGACTCTGAAGGGCAACAGAATTCAGTTACAGAAATTCCACAAGATGACAAGGAGAAACAAACACTGGGAGAAACAGAGATTCTTGGCGGGCTCAAAGAAAAACCTTGTGCGTACCAGGACCCTGTACGCAGGTGAAGAGCTAACAGTTAGAATCAGACATGGGACAATGGACTGGTTCAAAATTGGGAAAGGAGTATATCAAGACTGTATATTGTCACAGGCTTATTTAACTTATATGATTACATCATGTGAAATTCCAGGCTGGATGAATCACAGGCTAGAATCAAGATTGCCAGCAGAAATATTAACAATTTCAGATATTCAGATGATATTACTCTAATGGCAGAAAGCAAAGAGGAACTAAGGAGCCTCTTGATAAAGGTGAAAGAAGAGAGTGGAAAAACTGGCTTAAAATCAACATTCAAAAAACTAAGATCATGACATCCGGTCCCATCACTTAATTCATGGCAAACAGATTGGGAAACAATGGAAATAGTGACAGATTCTTCTTGGGATCCAAAATCACTGCAGATGGTGACTGCAGCCATGAAATTAAAAGATGCTTGCTCCTTGAAAGAAAAGATATGACAAACCAAGACAGCATATTAAAAATCAGAGACCACTTTACCAACAAGGTCCATATAGTCAGTTCAGTTCAGTTCAGTTCAGTCACTGAGTCATGTCCGACTCTTTGTGACCCCATGAATCACAGCACGCCAGGCCGCCCTGTCCATCACCAACTCCCACAATTTAACCAAACTCATGTCCACTGAGTCAGTGATGCCATCCAACCATCTCATCCTCTGTCATCCCCTTCTCCTCCTGCCCTCAACCTTTCCCAGCAACAGGATCTTTTCAAATGAGTCAGCTCTTTGCATCAGGTGGCCAAACTATTGAGTTTCAGCTTCAACATCATTCCCTCCAATGAACACCCAGGACTGATCTCTAGGATGAACTGGTTGGAACTCCTTGCAGTCCAAGGGACTGTCAAGAGTCTTCTCCAACACTACAGTCCAAAAGCATCAATTCTTCAGCCCTCAGCTTTCTTTATAGTCCAACTCTCACATCCATACATGACGACTGGAAAAACCGTAGCAGGACTAGACAGATCTTTGTTGACAAAGTAATGTTTCTGCTTTATAATATGCTGTCTATGTTGGTCATAACTTTCCTCCCAAGTAGTAAGTGTCTTTTCATTTCATAGCTGCAATAACCATCTGCAGTGATTTTGGAGCTCATAAAAAAATCTGCCACTGTTTCCACTATTTCCCCACCTATTTGCCATGAAGTGATGGGACCAGATGCCATGATCTTAGTTTTCTGAATGTTGAGCTTTAAGCCAACTTTTTCACTCTCCTCTTTCACTTTCATCAAGAGGCTCTTTAGTTCTTCTTCACTTTCTGCCATAAGGTTGGTGTCATCTGCATATCTGAGGTTATTGATATTTCTCCCTGGCAATCTTGATTCTAGCTTGTGCTTCCTCCAGCTCAGCGTTTCTCATGATGTACTCTGCATATAAGTTAAATAAGCAGGGTGACAATATACAGCCTTGACGTACTCCTTTTCCTTAAATGAAACCAGTCCGTTGTTCCATGTCCAGTTCTAACTGTTGCTTCTTGAACTCATACAGGTGAGTTCTCAAGAGGCAGGTCCGGTGGTCTGGTATTCTCATCTCTTTCAGAATTTCCCACAGTTTATTGTGAGCCACACAGTTAAGGCTTTGGCATAGTCAATAAAACAGAAATAGATGTTTTTCTGGAACTCTCCTGCTTTTGGATGATCCAGTGGATGCTAGCAATTTGATCTCTGGCTCCTCTACCTTTTCTAAAACCAGCTTGTACATCTGAAAGTTCATGGTTCACATATTGCTGAAACCTTGCTTGGAGAATTTTGAGTATTACTTACTAGCGTGTGAGATGAGTACAATTGTGTGGTAGTTTGAGCATTCTTTGGCATTGTCTTTCTTTGGGATTGGAATGAAAACTGACCTTTTCCAGTCCTGTGGCCACTGCTGAGTTTCCCAAATTTGCTGACATACTGAGTGCAGCACTTTCATAGCATCATGTTTCAGGATTTGAAATATCTCCACTGAAATTCCATCACCTCCACTAGCTTTGTTTGTAGTGATGCTTCTTAAGGCCCACTTGACTTTGAATTCCAGCATGTCTGGCTCTAGATGAGTGTAAGTGATCACAACATCATGATTACCTGGGTCATGAAGATCTTTCTTGTATGGTTCTTCTGTGTATTCTTGCCACCTCTTCTTAATATCTTCTGCTTCTGTTAAGTCCATATCATTTCTTTCCTTTATTGAGCCCATCTTTGCACAAAATACTCCCTTGGTATCTCTATATTTCTTGAAGAGAACTTTAGTCTTTCCCATTCTATTGTTTTCCTCTATTTCCTTGCATTGATTGCTGAGGAAGGCTTTCTTATCTCTCTTTGCTATTCTTTGGAACTCTTCATTCAAATTTGTATATCATTCCTTTTCTCCTTTGCTTTTCACTTCTATTCTTTTCACAGCTATTTGTAAGGCCTCCACAGACAGTCATTTTGTTTTTTTGCATTTCTTTTTCTCTGAGATGGTCTTGATTCCTGTCTCCTGTACAATGTCATGAACCTCGATCCATAGTTCATCAGGCACTCTGTCTATCAGATCTAGTCCCTTAAATCTATTTCTCACTTCCATTGTATAGTCATAAGGGATTTGATTCAGGTAATGCCTGAATGTTCTAGTGGTTTTCCCCACTTTCTTCAATTTCAGTCTGAACCTGGCAATAAGGAGTTCATGATCTGAGCCACAGTCAGCTCCTGGTCTTGTTTTTGCTGACTGTATAGAGCTTCTCCATCTTTGGCTGCAAACAATATAATCAATCTGATTTTGGTTTCGACCATCTGGTGGTGTCCCTGTGTAGAGTCTTCTCTTGTGTTGTTGGAAGAGGGTGTTTGGTATGACCAGTGTGTTCTCTTGGCAAAACTGTATTAGCTTTTGCTCTGCTTCATTCTGTACTCTAAGCTAAATTTGCCTGTTACTCTAGGTGTTTCTTGACTTCCAACTTTTGCATTCCAGTCCCCCATAAAGAAAAGGACATCTTTTTTGGGTTAGATCTAAAAGGTCTTGTAGGTCTTCATAGAATTGTTCAACTTCAGTTTCTTCAGCATTATTGGTCAGGGCATAGACTTGGATTACTGTGATATTGAATCGTTTACCTTGGAAACAAACAGATATCATTCTGTCGTTTTTGAGATTGCATCCAAGCACTGCATTTTGGACTTTTTTGTTGACTATGATGGCTACTCCATTTCTTCTAAGGGATTCCTGCCCATAGTAGTAGATATAATGGTCATCTGAGTTAAATTCACCCATTCCAGTCCATCTTAGTTTGCTGATTCCTAGAATGTTGACTTTCACTCTTGCCATCTCCTTTTTGACAACTTCCAATTTGCCTCGATTCATGGACCTAACATTCCAGTTTCCTATGCAATATTGCTCTTTACAGCATCGGACCTCGTTTCTATCACCAGTCACATCCTCAACTGGGTGTTTTTGCTTTGGCTCCTTCCCATCATTCTCTGGAGTTATTTCTCCACTGATCTCTATTAGCACATTGGGCACTTACCAACCTGGGGAGTTCATCTTTCAGCATCCTATCTTTTTGCCTTTTTGTATTGTTTATGGGATTCTCAAGGCAGGAATACTGATGCGGTTTGCCATTCCCTTCTTCAGTGGACCACATTCTGCCAGACCTCGCCAACATGACCCATCCATCTTGGGTGGCCCAATACGGCATGGCTTAGTTTCATTGAGTTAGAGAAGGCTGTGGTCCATGTGATCAAATTGGCTAGTTGTCTGTGTTTGTGGTTTCAGTCTGTCTGCCCTCTGATCCCCTTTCTCAGTGCCTACCATCTTACTTGGGTTTCTCTTACCTTGTACATGGGGTATCTTTTCACAGATGCTTTGTTGGAGCAGCTGCTGCTCTTTATCTTGAATGTGGGGTAGCTCCTCTCAGCTGCTGCTCCTGACCTTGGATGTGGGGTATCTCCTCACGTCTGCCGCCCCTGACTTAGACGTGTGTAGTTCCTCTCAGCAGCTCCTCTGCCACTAAGCTATGGTTTTTCCAGAGTCATGTATGGATGTGAGAGTTGGACTATAAAGAAAGCTGAGTGCCAAAAAACTGATGTTTTTGAACTGTGGTGTTGGAAAAGACTCTTGAGAGTCCCTTGGACAAACAGGATATCAAGCCAGTCAATCCTAAGGAAATCAACATTGAATATTCATTGGAACGAATGATGCTGAAGCTCCAATAATTTGGCCACCTGATGCAAAGAGCCAACTCACTAAAAAAGACCCTAATGCTGGTATAGATTGAGGGCAGGAAAAGAAGTTGGCACCAAAGGATAAGATCAGATCAGATCAGGTCAGATCAGTCACTCAGTCGTGTCTGACTCTTTGTGACCCCATGAATCGCAGCACGCCAGGCCTCCCTGTCCATCACCAACTCCCAGAGTTCACTGAGACTCACATCCATCGAGTCAGTGATTCCATCCAGCTATTTCATCCTCTGTCATCCCCTTCTCCTCTTGCCCCCAATCCCTCCTAGCATCAGAGTCTTTTCCAACGAGTCAACTCTTTGCATGAGGTGGCCAAAGTACTGGAGTTTCAGCTTTAGCATCATTCCTTCCAAAGAAATCCCAGGGCTGATCTCTTTCAGAATGGACTGGTTGGATCTCCTTGCAGTCCAAGGGACTCTCAAGAGTCTTCTCCAACACCACAGTTCAAAAGCATCAATTCTTCGGTGCTCAGCCTTCTTCACAGTCCAACTCTCACAGCTATACATGACCACTGGAAAAAACATAGTGTTGACTAGACGGACCTTTGTTGGCAAAGTAATGTCTCTGCTTTTGAATACACTATCTAGGTTGGTCATAACTTTCCTTCCAAGGAGTAAGCATCTTTTAATTTCATGGCTGCAGTCAACATCTGCAGTGATTTTGGAGCCCAGAAAAATAAAGTCAGACGCTGTTTCCACTGTTTCCCCATCTATTTCCCATGAAGTGATGGGACCGGATGCCATGATCTTCATTTTCTGAATGTTGGGCTTTAAGCCAACTTTTGCACTCTACACTTTCACCTTCATCAAGAGGCTTTTGAGTTCCTCTTCACTTTCTGCCATAAGGGTGGTGTCATCTGCATATCTGAGGTGATTGATATTTCTCCCGGCAATCTTGATTCCAGCTTGTGTTTCTTCCAGTCCAGCGTTTCTCATGATGTACTCTGCATATAAGCTAAATAAACAGGGTGACAATATACAGCCTTGATGAACTCCTTTTCCTATTTGGAACCAGTCTGTTGTTCCATGTCCAGTTCTAACTGTTGCTTCCTGACCTGCATACAAATTTCTCAAGAGGCAGATCAGGTGGTCTGGTATTCCCATCTCTTTCAGAATTTTCCACAGTTTGTTGTGATCCACACAGTCAAAGGCTTTGGCATAGTCAATAAAGCAGAAATAGATGCTTTTCAGGAACTCTCTTGCTTTTTCCATGATCCAGCGGATGTTGGCAATTTGATCTCTAGTTCCTCTGCCTTTTCTAAAACCAGCTTGAACATCAGGAAGTTCACGGTTCACATATTGCTGAAACCTGGCTTGGAGAATTTTGAGCATTACTTTACTAGCGTGTGAGATAAGTGCAATTGTTCAGTAGTTTGAGCATTCTTTGGCATTGCCTTTCTTTGGGATTGGAATAAAAACTGACCTTTTCCAGTCCTGTGGTCACTGCTGAGTTTTCCATATTTGCTGGCATATTGAGGATAAGATTATTGGATGGAATCACTGTTCAAGAGAAGTTAGTTTGAGCAAATTTTGGGTAACAGTGAAGGATGGGGAAGACTGTCATGCTGCAGTCCATGGGGTCAGAAAGAGTAGGAGACAGCTTAGTGACTGAACCATATCAACAATTGAAAGCAATATCCACAGAAATCAGATGAGGAAAATAAATAATGGTAATCCAACCCGGAAAGGAAGAAATAAAACAATCACTGTTTGAACATAACATGATACTATACATAGAAAATATTAATGATACACCAAAAACCTATTTTTAATGAACTGAATTCATCTGTAGGATACAAATTTAATATAAACAAATATTGTGTATCTATACACTAACAATGAACCATCAGTGAATTATCAGAAACAGATATTAAGAAACCAGTCTTCTTTACCATCATATCAAAAAGAAGAAAATATTTAGCAATAAATCTAACCAAGAAGGTAAAACACTGGTGCAGAGAAAACTATAAGAACTGATGAACTGAACATGAAAGTAACAAATGAAAAGATATTCCATGCTTATAAATTACAAGAATTAATATTGTTAAAATGGCCATTCTACTCAAGGCAATCTATAGATGCAGTGTAATCCCTAACAAAATGCCAATGTCTTCATTCACATAACCAGAACAAATAATTTTAGATTTTACCTGGTAATACAAAAGAGCCTGATTAGCTCAAATAATCTTGAGAAAGAACAAAAAAGATGTAGGAATCATGCTCCCTTATTTCAAAGTATAGTACAAGGTTATATTAATCAAGATTATGGTATTGGCACAAAAGCAGACACATATCATTAGAACAGTACAGACAGCCCAGAAATGAACCCATACATAGATGGTAAATTAATCTATGACAAAGGAGGCAAGAATATACAATGGGAGAAAGATAGTCTCTTCAATAAATGGTTGATGGGAAAAGTAGACAGCTACCTTCAAATATTCAAATTGGACTACTGTTTCACACTATATATAAAATACACTCAAAATGTATTATAGACATAAATATATGACCTGAAACAATAAAATTCATAGAAGGAAACATGAGGAGTACACTTTTGACATAAATCTAACAATATATATTTTTTTAATATGTCTTCTCAGGCAAGGAAAGCAAAAGTAAAAATAAACAAATGGGACTACATCAAATGTTGCATAGTAAAGGAAGCTACCAATGTAATGAAATAGCCACCTACTGAATGGGAGAAGATATTTACAAGTGATATACTTGACTGTTGTTTAGTTGCTAAGTTATGTCCAAGTCTTCTCAACCCCATGACTGTAGCACACCAGGCTTCCCTGTCCTTCATTATCTCCCAGAGTTTGCTCAAACTCATGCTGATTATGTCAATGATATCATCCAACCATCTCATCCTCTGTTGCCCCCTACTCCTGCTTTCAGTCTTTCCAGGATCTTATCCAATGACTCAGTTTTTCCTATCAGCTGGCCAAAGTATTGGAGAAGTTGTAGTAATCTAAGAACCTATCTTAGATTAGAGACAAATGTCTTAAATTTTTTTACTTATATTTGATATGCGCTATTGTTGTCTAGTAGATTCCTTTTAAATGTTTAACAAATTCTCTTAGTTGTAGTATTCTAGGCACTTTGATAATAGACATTGTTTACAAAATAATTTTCTATATATGGAGATGATAATTTTTGAACATTAAAACAACTCTAATTTCTGGCTATATTAACTTTGAATGTACTTCTAATACAATTTATTTGATAATTTGTATTTTTACATTTATTTCCATGGGTGAGTTTGACGTGGTATTTTTCTTGTAATATCATTCTCAAGTTTTAGTATCAAGTAAATTCTGGTTGCTTCCATGTCCTGGCTATTATAAACAGTGCTGCAATGAATATTGGGGTACACGTGTCTCTTTCCCTTCTGGTTTCCTCAGTGTGTATGCCCAGCAGTGGGATTGCTAGATCATAAGGCAGTTCTATTTCCAGTTTTTTAAGGAATCTCCGCACTGTTCTCCATAGTGGCTGTACTAGTTTGCATTCCCACCAACAGTGAGAGAGGGTTCCCTTTTCTCCACACCCTCTCCAGCATTTATTGCTTGTAGACTTTTCAGCAGATGAATGGATAAGAAAGCTGTGGTACATATACACAATGGAGTATTACTCAGCCATTAAAAAGAATACATTTGAATCAGTTCTAATGAGGTGGATGAAACTGGAGCCTATTATACAGAGTGAAGTAAGCCAGAAAGAAAAACACCAATACAGCATACTAACGCATATATATGGAATTTATAAAGATGCTAACAATAACCCTGTGTACGAGACAGCAAAAGAGACACTGATGTATAGAATAGTCTTATGGACTCTGTTGCAGAGGGAGAGGGTGGGAAGATTTGGGAGAATGGCATTGAAATATGTATAATATCATGCATGAAACGAGTTGCCAGTCCAGGTTCTATGCACGATACTGGATGCTTGGGGCTAGTGTGCTGAGACAACCCAGAGGGATGGTATGGGGAGGGAGGAGGGAGGAGGGTTCAGGATGGGGAACACATATATACCTGTGGCGGATTCATTTTGATATTTGGCAAAACTAATACAATTTGTAAAGTTTAAAAATAAAATAAAATTTTTAAAAAAAGAAAAAGAAAATTCTGTTTTAATAAAATGAACTACGTGCTGAGGAGAATTTGTTGTGAATTTGGTTTTATTTCATTTAAAATGTAAATAAAAATGATTTTGTTGTTAATCTACAGTAATATCAGGAGGAAAGTCCTTTGTTCAGGTTTTCTAGTCAGTCACAGTGGGGCTTGGTTCCAAATATTTATTTTTCCATTCTCAGGACCAGACACTATATAGAAGGGAAATACGTGTCAATGTTCTTAAAAACACACCAACAACTTTGACCTAGAAAAATACAGAAATTCATTTTGAGAAAGACTATATATTCTTAAATACTGCAATAGAATATGACCAAATATCATCAATTCAATAAAACTTGGATTTTACACACATACAGATGCATATGGGCTTCCCGGGTGGTGCTCGTGGGAAAGAATCTGGTTGTCAGTGCAGGAGATGTAAGAGACACATGTTTGATTCCTGGGTCTGAAAGATCCCCTGGAGTAGAAAGAAATGACAACTTGCTCCAGTATTCTTGCCTGGAAAATTTCATGGACAGAGGAGCCTGGCAGGCTACAGTCCATGGAGCTGCCAAGAGTTGGAACACAACTGAGCAACTGAGCACACATACAGATACATATATATATATAAAATAAGATATGATTGCATAACTGAACAAAGTGGCTATAAAATGATATGTAAGTTCAAAACAATTTTTTCTAAGATGTGGCTATGCAGAAATGCATTAAAATGCTGACATTTATATAAAAATATAAATAGTTTTTTTCCTGGATTATTAGATTATGAATGATTGTTACTTTATTTTATTAAATATACTTTATAGTATGATTTATGTCACTTATTAAATTTATTATTATGTTAGAAAAATCAATAAAGCTCTTTTCATGATTTGAAGCTGTAGTGAAAATATATCATTTTGAAGACTAGTTATTATTTTTTTACTGTAGTTTTAGGAGTATAATTCATATTACTTTGTGAAAGTTACAGCAGAACAAAGTTTGGCCCATTATGAGAAATTATTTTCTAATAATTATAGCCTAGCAAAATGGTCTGGCTTATGAGTCTTTGGGAACTTTAGTCAGCGTTTCTACAGAACACAGAAAGAATCACTTTGCTGGAAAGACTAAATTTCCTATTTTAATATTGAGGGCATGCTTGCGTATACACACATTTACCTATACATACACACATATACACCTATACATTCACACACATACAATATTCTATACCACTTGAACACTTTTTCATGACATGTACACAGTAAGTGAAATACAAATAGATTTTGTAAGCGATAGCAAAAGAGCCAACCAAATACTTTTTCTATAGTTTTTCTTCCTTTTAGAAGGAAATCCTTTGAAGAAATCATCACAGTCCTTGAACAAATATGATCTCTAGTTACAAACATTTGGCACCTCAGAAAATTAACAATAAAGGTAGTTTGGCTTTGAATGTGTGGTGATCTAAACTTTAGAAATTATGTGATTCACTTCAGAGCACATATGCTAAAATTAAAAACGGAGAAAATGTATGAGATAAGACTTAAATACATTACGTCCTCTTTTCCTTCTATATTTTCTTTGAATTGTTTTATATAAGCTTGTGATAAATTTTAAGCAAGAAAAATCCCATGAATATTTTTAAAGCTACAAATATATTCATGAAAAAAATGGAGCTAAATGGAGGATGAACAACCCATTTTCATCTGTATTTGTCTGGTATTGACATCAATTTGCTAATCTCTAATATCAAATACTGTAAAATAAATTTACAAAACCTCCCACAAACTGCCTAGAGATTGGAATGCAGGGCGAGACAATGCATTTAAAGAAAATTCAAGATAAGACTTTAGAAAAAGAGATAACTTTTCAGTCGAGTTGCGAAGATAAATAAACAGAGGAGATAGTGTTTTGATAACCTAAAAAACACTTCTGAAATG
Source organism: Bos taurus (assembly GCF_002263795.3). Classification (NCBI taxonomy): domain Eukaryota; kingdom Metazoa; phylum Chordata; class Mammalia; order Artiodactyla; family Bovidae; genus Bos; species Bos taurus. The sequence continues at coordinate 34,654,142 of NC_037328.1, forward strand.
AAAAAGGAAAAAAGATTAACACTGATTTTGAAAAATATTATATGTAGTTTGGTTTGACTTTCAGTTTCCCAACTTTAGATCACACTGATAAGATTTCACACACATTTAATAGTAAATCTATGTTTAATACTTATAAGTAGAACAGGAAAAACAAAATTTAAACTCCTTGCCACAAAGATAAAAAATTGTACAATTGTTTCATAATTTACTGTGTATATCTTTGGTTTTAAGCAATTAAGGCAATTTATTATAATATAATAGTACTATTAATACTAAACCAACTTCATTGATTGAAAGGGGAGATCCATAGCTTTTATCCAGATAGAAGAGTTAACACAGGACAGCCTGACACATTCTACTTGTCAATACTTTTTATACTGTTTTAGGAAGAACTTTAATTTAGCAGACATGATCAATAAGCATTAGATTTGTCATATGCTAACAGTGACTGAGAGATTTCATATGTCCCTTTGTTATTCTGAGGAAGATATTTTTCACTCACTAAGGAGGATGTGTGCAAGTGGATTCTAAGACATGCAGCAGACGCTTGTACTCTGGATAGAGAAGACTTTTTTGCTTTTGTTTCTTGCCTCCATCTCCCTGCTTAGAATTCCTTCTAGCTTTCATCATTTCCTCTGTCTTTCTCCTGAGACCCATTGTGGTGCTTTGCAGATATAAGTGTCCCTGTACATATTTCTTACACTTTTGGCCTGAAAAGGTGAGGTTTTCTATCTTCAGTCATTCCTGAACACCCTCAATAACGATCAGCACAAGCTTTCACTGAAAATGGAAAATAAACCTATCACTGAGATTCTCTCTTTTCAAGACTCAGGGTGCTCTTATTTTCCTCTAGACCCAGTAAAGGAAGTACAAGAGTAAAATGTTCAGTGCAACTTGCGTCGGTGCTTGGGAGTGGCTTTCAGGTCAATTCAGAAAACAAGTGAAAATGACACCTTTATACCTACAGACAGGCAAGCTACAGTCCATGGCATCACAAAGAGTCAGGCACAACTGTGCTACTAAGCTTACACAAACCTACAGATCCTTCACTGAAGGGTTGTGAAACAGCTCTCCAAATGTTCATATGTCATAGAATTGATTATGTGAGTCAAAATTTTTACTAAATTATAGAATTGAAAAGCTATTATCAGACTGAATGTTGGTTAGATTTATTAATGAAAATTGCATTTTTGTTTTATGCATACAGAAACAATAACACAATTAAGGTATATGACATTATGATGCAAAATATATTTCTTACCCTAGTCACAGTCATAAAGGACTGAAAGCCATTACTTTAGGACATCCTCCATTGTTGAGGTGTTCAATGTAGTAGCTACCAGCCACATGGGACTATTTTTTATTTAACTTTAAATTCACTGAATTTAATAAAATGGAGAAATCAGTTTCCTAGTCTTACTAACCATATTCCAAGTGCTCAGTATTTACATGAAGCTATGGTATTAGACAACTCATATATCAAATCTTTTCATTATTGCAGAAAGTTCTATTGAATAGTGCTGCTCTAGAAACAATCCAATGCTAAATTTATAGTATTTTCCATATGCATAATCTATACACAATAAAATAATGTCTAACAAATAATGACACTTCCTTTGAGTTTGTCTTTTGCTGCTATAAATTTTAAGCAATAGTGCTTAATTGGATGAATAGATATTGTTAATCTATACAAAAGAATACATTGTTTTAATTAAAATATGTTCAGTACCTCAGTCACATCTGACTCTTTGTGACCCCATGGACTGCAACCCACCAGGCTCCTCTGTCCATGGAATTCTCCAGGCAAGAATACTAGAGTGGGTTGCAATTTCCTTACAATTAAAGTATGGCAAGACACAAATATGGCAAGAATACAGAGAAGAACTGTACAAAAAAGATCTTCATGACCCAGATAATCATGATGATGTGATCACTCACACACAGCTAGAGTCAGACATCCTGGAATTCAAAGTCAAGTGGGCCTTAAAAGCATCACTAGGAACAAAGCTAGTGGACGTGATGGAATTCCAGTTGGGCCATTTCAAATCCTGAAAGATGATGCTGTGAAAGTGCTGCACTCAATATGCCAGCAAATTTGGAAAACTCAGCAGTGGCCACAGGACTGGAAAAGGTCAGTTTTCATTCCAATCCAAAAAAAAAGGCAATGCCAAAGAATGATAAAATTACTACACAATTGCACTCATCTCACACGCTAGTAAAGTAATGCTCAAAATTCACCAAGCCAGGCTTCAGGAATACGTGAATTATGACTTCCAGATGTTCAAACTGGTTTTAGAAAAGGCAGAGGAATAAGAGATCAAACTTCCAGCATCTACTGGATCATCAAAAAAGCAAGAGAGTTCCAGGAAAACATCTATTTCTGCTTTATTGACTATGCCAAAGCCTTTGACTGTGTGTATCACAATAAACTGTGGGAAATTCTGAAAGAGATGGAAATACCAGACCACCTGACCTGCCTCTTGAGAAATCTGTATGCAGGTCAGGAAGCAACAGTTAGAACCAGACATGGAACAACAGACTGGTTCTAAATAGGAAAATAAGTACGTCAATGCTATATACTGTCACCCTACTTATTTAACCTGTCTGCAGAGTACATCATAAGAAACCCTGAGCTTGAGGAAGCACAAGCTGGAATCAAGATTGCTGGGACAAATATTAAAACCTCAGATATGCAGATGATACCACCCTTATGGTAGAATATGAAGAAGAACTAAAGGGCCTCTTGATGAAAATAAAAGAAGAGAGTGAAAAATTTGGCTTAAAGCTCAACATCCAGAGAACTAAGATCATGGCATCTGGTCCCATCACTTCATGGCTACTAGGTGGGGAACCAGTGGAAACAGTGTCAGACTTTATTTTGGTGGGCTCTAAAATCACTGCAGATGGTGATTGCAGCAATGAAATTAAAAGACGCTTACTTCTTGGAAGGAAAGTTATGACCAAACTAGACAGCATATTAAACAACAAAGACATGACTTTGCCAACAAAGGTTCGTCTAGTCAAGGCTATGGTTTTCCAGTGGTCATGTATGGATGTGAGAGTTGGACTATAAAGAAAGCTGAGTGCCAAAGAATTGATGCTTTTGAACTGTGGTGTTGGAGAAGACTCTTGAGAGTCCCTTGGACTGCAGGGAGATCCAACCAGTTCATCCTAAGGGAGATCAGTCCTGGGTGTTCATTGGAAGGACTGATTTTGAAGCGAAACTCTCATATTTTGGCCACCTGATGCAAAGAGCTGACTCATTTGAAAAGACCCTGATGCTGGGGAAGATTGAGGGCAGGAGGAGAAGGGGACGACAGACGATGAGATGGTTGGATGGCATCACTGACTCAATGGATATGGGTCTGGGTGGACTCCGGGGGTTGGTGATGGACAGGGAAGCCTGGCGTGCTGCGGTTCATGGGGTCGCAAAGAGTTGGACGTGACTGAGCAACTGAACTGAACTAAACTGAAGACACAAAACTATGAGGCTGTAACAAATAACGGTTAGAATCTGGACTCTGTGGTTGGGCTGCTCAGATTTAAAACCACTATCTACATGGGTAACTTTTCAATAAGTTTACTTATTGAAAAAAAGAAAGTGAAGTCGCTCAGTCATGTCCAATTCCTTGTGACCCCATGGACTTTAGTCTACCAGGTTCCTCCATCTGTGGGATTTTCAGGCAAGAATACTGGAGTGGGTTGCCATTTCCTTCTCCAGGAGATCGTCCCAACCCAGGGACTGAACTTAGTTTTCCTGCATTGTAGGCAAACACTTTACTGTCTCAGCCACCAGGGAAGCCAGAGAAGCCACCAGGGAAGTTTGCTTATATTTAGGAAAAATTCTTTTCCTCATGTCAACCAGGTTCAACAATAATTTTGCAAATATTTCATCATTAAATGAAAGTGGATAATTATCATCTTATTTTCATTATTAAATCAAATACAGAGGCATAGCAAAACACATGAAGACACAGGATTCATGTGATAAGATAAGCTTCAAAATGAATAGAAGAGTGAGAATTTGTTTTATATATATTTCTATTCCTCAATTGGTCCACAAAGCAATTGGTCTATTTTACTTTGCAGAAAGTAATTTTTTGGATAAACTTGTAAAATACTATTGAAATGTGTTTATATATGCCATATGTCTGAAATGATATTTCCTCACTGATTCTGACTACATTTTAATTACATATATTAAGAATAAATAAGAATGCCTTCCTTTACTGTTCTATGAAGATCCAAACCGAACTATATACACGTATCCATTGTTTTTTCTAAGTGGCCCCAAACTTATGGTATGAATTTCACAAAAAAACTCATCACTTTGGGTTTGATTTGTGTTTCCTTGTTTCTCTTCATGAAGCTACTAGCAGAAGATCTGGTGATTGGATACCTACCAACAAAAACTGGGCTAGATCTTCACAATTCTAAAAAAGGCTATAATTAAATAGTCTTAGAAGTTATTCTCCATTCTTATGGGAAGAGCTAGGCCCATTGGAATTTTCTCTACATTATTTAGCTTGACCTCTTCTTTGAGAAATAGAATAATTGCAGGTCTGAATACATCCAACTAGTGGGATATTAGATGTAACCTATGGCTTCCCTGGTGGCTCAGATGGTAAAACATCTGTCTGCAGTGTAGGAGACCCAGGTTCGATCCCTGGGCTGGGAAGATCCCCTGGCGAAGGGAATGGTAGCCCACTCCAGTATTCATGCCTGGGAAATCCCATGGATGGAGGAGCCTGGTGGGTTACAGTCCATGGGGTCGCAAAGAGTTGGACACAACTGAGTGACTTCATTGCACCATACTTCACCTTATCAAGGCTTCTATAGAGGGAACATGTTAAGTATAACAAAAATTGCTGCAGTCCAGAAATATAATTGAAAGGAAGTTTTTGGAATTATATTAGCAAGATATAGAGAACAGTTCTCCCAGTTCAGAATACCACATATACCAAATAAAACGTGAAGATAAGACTTGCTTTTGTTTTAAAGAATGAGCTGGTGGGAAAGGAAGGAAAACAAATGGAGAGAAATAGAGTTCCAAAGGATGAAGGGATATTGAGTAGTATTTGCCCAGATGACATCTGCCAAACCCTAGTGGTTTAAATATGGCATCAACTTATAATATGCACATACGTGGAAGCTATGATAAAACCCTGGGTATAAGGGAGAATGAAAGGTCAGGCCAGGGATTGCTCTTACTGTCAACATACACACACACAGGATTCTTTGACATCACAGTGAGCACACCTAGAAAAAAACTAGAAAGCAATAAGGTGCTTAATTTCCTGTCTTCATCTTGGCTCTAAGTAAAACAGAAAAAAAAGTATTGATTTTCTTTTTTATCAATCATTATCTTGTTGGTTTGCAAATATTATATCAGATCACAGGTTTGTAAAAAAAAAATCTATCTATAGATTTTGTCATGTGGCAGAATTTTAAGTAAATTAGAGATGAACACAATTATTATATATAAAACATTAGGCTAATTTATAAAAAAGATTCAATATATAAATCATTTTGGAGGATATTTGGCTTGATTAAAATACTGGCTTTGTTTGATAGAAATGCTAGTCATATGTTGTCCCAAATTATACAGTTAATTAGAAAGTATCTTAAGGAAATTTAGAAATAGTAAATATATTCGTTTAGCTTTTGTGGGTTAGAAAGTTTTAGCTGGAATGAAAGTCTACTTGATGTCATTAGTTTGGGAGATACTAATGTATTGAGGACTGTGACCCTTGAATAATAGAGTAGTTCATTCTGTTTTTGCATTTCAAGATTATGATTTATGCATGTCCTTGTGCTAGATAGCACTAAGCATTGCTCCTTCATTAGTGGTTCCCACTGAAAGTTATGTTTATATTCAAAAATTCTGCCCTGGGATGGATCATATTGTGTGAGAAATAATTACAGTGCAAAAGTGGAGAGCCACTGCTTAAAATGTATTAGAAATTATCTGCTTGATGTGCCTCCCAGTTTTCATAGTGTGATTCTGTCTAATTATCCCTGGGGATCTACTAGACTCTCTGACTATTAAGCAGATAATTTTTTAACACTGGGAAATATTTATTTTAAGTTAGTTATATTGAAGTAGATGTTATAAGAAGAGTATTTCTTAATAAAATTTAGCTATTTAAGGACACCTGAGCACTATCTATTAATTTGGTCAATCAATTGATGGTACCAGGACACCCCTATGACCCTGAAATATAGTTGGACCACATAAAGTTAAATTCCTGTTCTCTCCAATGTTAAGGTTGCTAACTCTAATAGACCATACTTTAGAGACTGGTTATTATTTTAGATATACCAATTACTGCAGCAAAGCTTTACAAAATTCCTGGTTAACCTCACTGAGGACAGGTTGATGGATGGAAGCAAAGTTCAACTCAATTTACATGTCTGAAATCTCTGTGCACATAATAGCTCTCTTTGGTGTGCTCACTTAGCTTTTGAAAACATTTTTAAAAGCTCTGCTATTTAGTTTTCTGCTAATGAGTACAAGAGCACTAGTGGCTGCCTTTATTATCTAATTACTCTGTCCAGTTGTTAAGATTTTGGAAGCATTTTGAGCTTAGTATTTTTGCACCAGATTGGGAACTTAGGAGTTTTTTTAATTAAAAGTAGAAGACAAATGTTTATACCTAAATTATCTTTGAAGTAAATGGACTGTTCACAATTGTTTATGAGCACAACAAATATTTGAAAATTTCTTAGTAGCTTATTTTTAGTGTGTGAAAAAACAGATTAGGAATAAGTGGATTAATGGAAGATAAGTATTGAGAAAAGAGAAGGAAAACTTTAGAAGGTGCCAAATTAAGTGGACAAAACCAAGATTTTACATGGATGTGAAAATAAAGATAATACATGTTAAAATTATTCTAACAAATATATATCCTGCCTTGTTCAAAAGAAGACCCCAAAATGTGAATTTCAGGCAGCATTCAAAAGTACAAATACTGTGAATCAGATTTTTTTGGTTGAGAAAAAAAACAGGTTAAAGATAAAATCAAGTCCAAAAGCAATCCCCAAATAAACAAAAACACAAACAGAGCACACAAAATCAAACATTAATACATAAAATATGGCCATAGGTCATTCATTGCACACTTGCTAGATTTTAGCTTGCAAGCAACCAGTGAATATAAGGAATCCAAATGTCCCAATGTTCCAAAGATGAACACAAATTGATTTCACATGATTATTCCTCACTGTGTTATGTGAAATACAGTTTTCCTGTGAGTAAAGAGGAGTTACAATGATGACAAATGTGCAAATATTGTAATTGTAATAGAGCTATGATGAGTTTCAAAGTGATGTATTCAATATCTTTCATAAGTCATCCATGACCTGTGTCATACAATACATTCAATGAAATAAGGTAATCCTAGGTGGTGGAAATTGAACAGTATGGCTCTGGTGTACATTCTTTGATGGAATGTCTTAATGCAGAAAACCAGATTAACACAGGGTGAAGTTTTTTAAACACTACTCTTTAGATCCAGGGAAAGCCAAGTTCTTGGTAATTAGGATGAAGGCTGTCTACTCGCACTCCAACTAATACCATCCTACCTTCATCTCTATTACACAGTGACTGTTTACTCAAAGTCTTGTTAGAACAGAGTATTTTAGAGCATAATTTTTTAATCTCTAATGTAAATTGATTGATAAATGAGTAGAAAGGTTAAATCTCATTCAGGCAATATTCCCTAGAGGTTATCCATTTCAGCTCAGTTTTGATAAGGAGTAAATAGAAGTGAATTGAGTTTATGCTCTTTGGCATCTATGTGAAAACAGGTCTGTGTTGTACTGGAAAAGAATGGAGTCATATAATTCAACAATCACCTAAGCTCAGAATAGATTTCACTTCCCCTTATGAATATTGATAAGGCTCAAATGGAAAGACCACCCATTAATAGGACAAGATTTTCCTGAAAAGAAAAAGAAGTTTGATGTCATGCCAACTCTGAGGGTCAAACTTCTAGGCAATATGTCATATTGTGTTGTATTTAGTCACTCAGTCATGTCCAACTCTTTGACACCCTATGGACTGTAGCCCACCAGGCTCCTCTGTTCATGGGGATTTTCCAGGCAAGAATAGTGGAGTGGGCTCCCATGCCCTCCTCCAGGGGATCATCCCAACCCAGGAGCTGAACCCAGGTCTCCCTCATTGCAGGCAGATTCTTTACCATCAGAGCTACCTGGGAAGCCCAATATGTCGTATTGGTTTATCCAAATAATACTGGATTTTATTCAATGTCCATCTTGCCAATTAAATAACATTGGTAAAGTGTTATATCCTTTATTATTTCAGCTGAACACTCAGTCCAGTTCAGTTCAGTCGCTCAGTCGTGTCTGACTCTTTGCGACCCCATGAATGGCAGCACGCCAGGCCTCCCTGTCCATCACCAACTCCCAGAGTTTACTCAAATTCATGTCCATCGAGTCGGTGATGCCATCCAGCCATCTCATCCTCTGTCATCCCCTTCTCCTCCTGCCCCCAATCCCTCCCAGCATCAGGGTCTTTTCCAATGAGTCAACTCTTGCATGAGGTGGTCAGCTGAGCACTAGAAGATCCTTTTTTCAAATGTATATATAGGTTATTGAACCAGTCAATTTTCTGAAGACTCTGTTTGTCTACCAACCAAGCCTAAATAATTACTTTCCATGGTAACAAGTATATATTGGGGTCATTTACCTGCTAAGATTACTTCTACTTCAAGGAAATTAGTCCATTTGATTTACATATAGAGGGCAGAAGAACTTTCTATCCATCATGCCGATGTCTATGCACTTTATTTGTTCAAAGATATTATCAAATTATCAAGACAAACTTTTAAATTACAGAAAACCAAAACACTTTCATATTTTGCCCCACACTGTAAAACCATCAAAAGAAAATTCTTCTGATTCTATGTAGGCATATTAAGACAATATGATATTGTCATCTCAACACAAATATTTATTTTAAGTCAAATCCTGAAACATACTTTTTCTCTTAAAGAATTATGAGGAATCTCAGATTTGAGGTTTAAACAAGAGGAAACTGGCAGACATTTTTACAGGAGCACCCAATTATCTAGAAAAGTTCTACTTTGAGGGCAAAGGGACTGAGGTGGAACCATCATACATTAAAAAGGATCATAGAGTCACAAAAGTCACTAAACTGGTGAAGTTAGAAGATCATTATACAAAAAAAACACCTTGAAAAATTTAGCAACAGAAATCATTATTTGGGACATAATTGAGTGGATTTTTAAAAATTGGTTCTATTTATTAAGGGAACATTACTAGAAATTAGTCAGAAAAATAGCTTTGGAGCTTGGGATTTTATTTCTCAAACTGGGAAAGCAGTCTCCATAGGCAGCAGTCAGAATCCGACCTACCGAGCTCACTCACCAAATTCATGCCTTAAGTAATCAATGCCTAGCATCTCACTTCATTACCAACTCTCAAGAATAAATAGAGTATTTTCACATAGATTTCCCATACTTGAGATTCTTGAGGCATTAATAATACATAGCCAGAGTTAAATTTAAGATCCTTGGTGGCTGCTTCTGAGTTTTGATGTATATGGCAATTGTATCTTTCAGGGTTCTTAGCTGTAGGCAATAGAACCTGACTCTGATTATTATTTAAGCAGAAAATAAATTTTTAAAAATAGAATGAATAGATCACAAAATACCAGAAGCCTTGAAAACCACATACAGATAAAGAGTGAGAAAAAGAATGTGAGGTTGCAGTCAGGACCTTAGCCAAAATCATGCCACAGAATGGAAATAGGCCTCAAGCACTGCATACTACAAAAAGAGGCTTCCCTGGTTACAGGTTTCTCCTGAAAACATGGGTTCTGTCACCCCAGGCATCAGTATGTGTCTGCTCCATAGTCACCATGGACTATCAGAATTTATTCTCTGCTCTCTCTGTCTCTTTAACATCCTCTATCTGTATATTTCAATTTCAGAAACTATAGAGGATGTTTCTGATGTAAAAAGTCAAGGTTATGTGGCTCATCCTAAATGCAAAGGGAGATTAAAATGTAATCACAGGCATTTTCAGTTTCAAGTGAAAGAGAAGCTCTGCCTCTCACCAAAAGCACCTAATATTTAATGAGTGCATCTTCTGTGTAAGGCACTCTTGTGTGAGTTAAGTTTCATATTATGGAGAAATCATTAAGCAAGGAGAGATTTGGGCAGCTACATCAAATATGCAGAGAAGAGTGACAGAGTCACTTTATTCACGTTCCAGAAAACATTCCAAATAGTGCTATAAATGAGGGATGACTTTTGAATATTGTTTCCCTAGAGTAAAAATAAAAGTAAAATTCTTCCTAATCTGGTCCACTATGTCACGATTCAGCACCAGGAAGTTTATTCTACAAACACTCTGGTGAAGAATTTTCCATTTGGTCAATGTCTTTGGAAAAATGCCCCATAAAAAGTCAGATATTTCTTTCTTTAATAGCTTCAGAGAGAGTCCAATAGACCAGCTGCATCCTAGCATTCTAGATCCCAGAGAGTAGTGACATTTACCAAACTGCAATGTCAGCTGACTAACAGAAGCTCAGCAAGGCAAAGCACACTCCCTGTAACACACTCTCTGAATTTTAAAGCCTGCACTATAGAAGTGAAATCTAACTTTTATAAGGGATTATATGATTTCAACCTTTTTTCCTCTTAGCCAAATTCTTATTCTAGTGTCTGAAAAAGCAGGTGAGTAATCTCACAGCACCAAAGACAGAATACAAGAGAGAGATTGAGGCGGGGTGGCATGGGGGAAAGAAGAAAGGAGGGAAGGCATGGAGATTAGATAAAACAAGAGAACACAAGAGAAGATCTCATTTTAGAAGAGTGAATTCAAAAATGAAACAAAATGCTCTTAACACCCTTAATCATATAGTCTCTATTCATCCTGGCTGTGTTCACTTCCTTAACCATATTCACTCTTGAAAACAATAACAAAATCAATCCAGATCTCTAAAATTACTTGCTGAGGGTTATCATTCATATCGCATTTACAGAATCTGCTTTGAAAATTTCAGTCTTGTATATTAATGTCTTAACTATGTTTGACCACTCTCTCTTTTTGGAAACTCTCTTCCAAGTTTCTCACCCATCATCCATTGGCCTTATAAGTCTCCCAGAAAAGGTTCTCTGACCACCCTCACCTTAAATGTAAGTCCTTAGAATTATTTCTCCTGTTCTAATCTCATTACCCTTCTTCCTGAGTGGTTTCATCCATGGCCTCATTTGCCAAAAATATAACTCAAGAATTCCTAATCTTTAGCCTATTCCTCATTCCTGAGTTCCAGTCTACTAAGACAACTGTCTACACACTAGATATTTATAACTAAGTCTGCCATAATAACACTGCATGCTGCGTATTAGTTACTCAGTCGGGTCCAACCATTTGCCAGCCCCTGGATGGTAGGTTGCCAGGCTCCTCTGTCCATGGAGTACTCTAGGTAAGAATACTAGAGTGGGTTGCCATTCCCTTTTCCAGGGGATCTTCCCAAACCAGGGCTCAAACCTGGGTCTCCCTCATTGCAGGCAGGTTCTTCACCATCTGAGCCACCAGAAAAGCCCACCCTCCCCCTCCATTTTATGAGAGCCATGATTTTATGATATTAGCAATTATTTTTCCTTGCTTCTTTGCACACCCATGCCTGGAAAGACTATCTCCAGAATTAGAAATCTCCACCAAAAACCTTGAGCTAGCTATAACTAACCTATGATTAGTTAATTTTAAAAAAAAGTACTATTTTATCTGTTATTCAATGAAACTTACTTAGCATTTAAGATGTGCCATAACAAAGTTGTAAGCACATTTTATTTCAACATACCTTCAGCAGCAGCATCATTGTTATCATTATAATTTCATCACTCCACAAACATTTATTAGGCATAAATATTTTAGGAATTAGAATATAATGGTAAGAAATACTGATCTGGTCCCACACTTACAATCTAGCAGAGTAAAACAAAGCTTTATACAGTTGATCATGATTTAAAATATGTTCAGTTATACCATGTATTTGGTATAGCTTTCTTTTGACTTCCTATCTCATAATTTAAATTTTTTCTGATTTTGTTAGGTCAGATGCTCAAGCAATAATATCTATTATTTAACCAGTTGTTACTGGTTTGCTGAGTGACTGGATGAACTGAACTGACCTACCATAGAAATAACACTTTCAAGGGAGGGAATGGATAGGTAGGTCATTTCATTTTTAAGCATAGCATAACATTGTTTGCCATCTTGCTGCAAAATTGCTGGTTAAAAACCAAACCTCAACAGGAACTCTCATTCACTGCTGTGGGAATGTAAAATGGTACAGCCACATTGGAAAAACGTCTGGCAGTTTCATACAAAGCTAAATGTAGTTTTACCATATGATCGTGGTATTGTGTTCATAGATTTGTACCCAAATGATTTGAAAACTTATGCTGATGTGGAAACATGCATGAAAAATTATGGAAGCTTTATTCTTAATTGCCCCAAACTGAGAGCAACCAAGATATCCTTGTTAGATGAATAGAAAACAAAACTGTGAGTAACATTCTATTTAATGATAAAAATAGATGAGTTATTAAACCATGCCAAGATATAGATTAACCCTAAATGCATATTGCTAAATGAAACAAACTGAAAGTGAAAGTGAAGTAGCTCAGTCATGTCCAACTCTTTGCAACCCCATGTAGGGTAGTCTACCAGCCTCCGTGATCCATGGGATTTTCCAGGCAAGAATACTGGAATGGGCTGCCATTTCCTTCTCCAGGGGATCTTCCCAACCCAGGGATCAAACCCAGGTCTCCTGCATTGCAGACAGACACTTTACCTTCTGAGCCACTAAACTAGTCTATCAATCTAAACAGCCTACATACAGTATATACCACTCATGTGATAGTCTAAAAAAGACAAAACTATAGAAATGGTAAACAGATGAATGGTTCCCAGTACTTTAGGGAAAGAGGGGGATGTTGAGGAGATAAAGTATATAGGATATTAAAGGGAAGTGAAAATATTCTGTACAATATGGTAATGTTGGTAAGAGAAAAGCAAGTAAGAAAGTAGGCACTGAGAGAGGGCATCAGAGGGCAGACTGAAATCACAATCACAGACAACTAGCCAATCTGATTAGATGGACTACAGCTTTGTCTAACTCAATGAAACTAAGCCATGCCATGTGGGGCCACCCAAGAGGGATGGGTCATGGAGAGGTCTGGCAGAATGTGGTCCACTGGAGAAGGGAATGGCAAAACACTTCAGTATTCTTGCCTTGAGAACCCCATGAACACTATGAAAGGGCAAAAAGATAGGACACTGAAAGATGAACTCCCCAGGTCAGTAGGTGCCAAATATGCTACTAGAGGTCAGTGGAGAAATAACTCCAGAAAGAATGAAGGGATGGAGCCCAAGCAAAAACAACACCCAGATATGGATGGGACTGGTGATAGAAGCAAGGTTCGATGCTGTAAAGAGCAATATCGCATAGGAACATGGAATGTTAGGTCCACGAATTAAGGCAAATTGGAAGTGGTCAAACAGGAGAAGATAAGAGTGAACGTCGGCATTCTAGGAACCAGCAAACTAAAATGGACTGGAATGGTTGAATTTAACTCAGATGACCATTATATCTACTACTGTGGTCAGGAATCCCTTAGAAGAAATGGAGTAGCCATGATAATCAAAAAAAGAGTCTGAAATACAGTACTTAGATGCAATCTCAAAAAGGACACAATGATCTCTGTTCATTTCCAAGGTACACCATTCAGTATCACGGTAATCCAAGTCTATCCCCTGACCAGTAACACTGAAGAAACTGAAGTTGAACAGTTCTATGAAGACCTACAAGACCTTCTACAACTAACACCCAAAAAAGATGTCCTTTTCATTATGGGGGACTGGAATGCAAAAGCAGGAAGTCAAGAAACACCTGGGATAACAGGCAAATTTGTTCTTGGAGTACAGAATGATGCAGGGCAAAGGCTAATAGAGTTCTGCCAAGAGAATGCACTGGTCATAGCAAACACCCTCTTCCAACAACACAAGAGAAGTTTCTACACATGAACATCACCAGATGGTCAACATCAAAATCAAAATCGGATTGATTATATTCTTTGCAGCCAAAGATGGAGAACTCTATACAGTCAGCAAAAACAAGCCCGGGAGCTGACTGTGACTCAGATCATGAACTCCTTATTGCCAAATTCAGATTTAAATTGAAGAAAGTGGAGAAAACCACTATACCATTCAGATATGACCTAAATCAAATCCTATATGACTATACAGTGGAACTGAGAAATAGATTTAAGGGACTAGATCTGACAGACAGAGTGCCTGATGAACTCTGGATGGAGTTTCATGACATTGTACAGGAGACAGGAATCAAGACCACCCCCCCCAAAAAAAAAAAGAAATGCAAAAAATCAAAATGGCTGTCTGAGGAGGCCTTACAAAGAGCTGTGAAAAGAAGGGACATGAAAAGCAAAGGAGAAAAGGAAAGATATACCTATTTGAGTGCAGAGTTCCAAAGAATAGCAAGGAGAGATAAGAAAGCCTTGCTCAGTGATCAATGCAAAGAAATAGAGGAAAACAACAGAACGGGAAAGACTAGAGATCGCTTCAAGAAAATTAGAGATACCAAGGGAGCATTTCATGCAGAGATGGGCTCAATAAAGGACAGAAATGGTACGGACCTAACCAGAAGCAGAAGATATTAAGAAGAGGTGGCAAGAATACACAGAAGAACTGTACAAGAAAGATCTTCACGACCCAGATAATCATGATGATGTGATCACTCACCTAGAGCCAGAGATTCTAGAATGTGAAGTCAAATTGGCCTTAGAAAGCATCACTACAAAGAAAGCTAATGGAGGTGATGAAATTCCAGTTGAGCTATTTCAAATCGTGGAAGATGATGCTGTGAAAGTGCTGCACTCAATATGCCAGCATATTTGGGAAACTCAGCAGTGGCCACAAGACTGGAAAAGGTCAGTTTTCATTCCAGTCCCCAGAAAAGAGAATGCCAAAGAATGTTCAAACTACTGCACAATTGCACTCACCTCACATGCTAGTTAAGTAATGCTCAAAATTCTCCAAGCCAGGCTTCAGCGATACGTGAAACTTGAACTTCCAGATGTGCAATCTGGTTTTAGAAAAGGCAGAGGAACAAGAGATCAAATTGCCAACATCTGCTGGATCATCAAAAAAGTAAGAGAGTTCCAGAAAGACATCTATATCTGCTTTATTGACTATGCCAAAGCCTTTGATTGTGTGGATAACAATAAACTGTGGAACATTCTGAAAGAGATGGGAATACCAGACCACCTGACCTGCCTCTTGAGAAACCTGTATATAGGTCAGGAAGCAACAGTTAGAACTGGACATGGAACAACAGACTGGTTCCAAATAGGAAAAGGAGTACGTCAAGGCTATATATTATCACCCTGTTTATTTAACTTATATGCAGAGCACATCATGAGAAACGCTGGGCTGGAGGAATCACAAGCTGGAATCAAGATTGTTGAGAGAAATATCAATATCCCTCAAGTATGCAGATGACACTACCCTTATGGCAGTAAGTGAAGAAGAACTAAAGAGCCTCTTGATGAAAGTAATACAGGAGAGTGAAAAAGTTGGCTTAAAGCTCAACATTCAGAAAACTAAGATCATAGCATCTGGTCCCATCACTTCATGGGAAATAGATGGGGAAACAGTGGAAACAGTAGCAGACTTTATTTTTCTGGCTCCAAAATCACTGCAGATTGTGATTGCAGCCATGAAATTAAAAGATGCTTACTCCTTGGAAGGAAAGTTATGACTAAACTAGACAGCATATTCAAAAGCAGAGACATTACTTTGTCAACAAAGTTCCATCTAGTCAAGGCTATGGTTTTCCAGTGATCATGCATGGATTGAGAGTTGGACTATAAAGAAAGCTGAGCACTGAAGAATTGGTGCTTTTGAACTGTAGTGTTGGAGAAGACTCTTGAGAGACAGCAAGGAGATCCAACCAGTCCATCCTAAAGGAGATCAGTCCTGGGTGTTCATTGGTAGGACTGATGTTGAAGCTGAAACTCCAGTACTTTGGCCACCTGATGCGAAGAGCTGACTCATTTGAAAAGACCCTTATACTGGGAAAGATTGAGGGCAGGAGGATAAGGGGATGACAGAGGATAAGATGGTTGGATGGCATCACTGACTCGATGGACATGGGTTCGGGTGAACTCCGGGAGTTGGTGATGGACAGGGAGGCCTGGCGTGCTGCGGTTCATTGGGTTGCAAAGAGTCAGACACGACTGAGGAAATGAACTGAACTGAACTGAGCTACAAGATTAAAGGCAAAAGAAAATTTATAGATGAACTGTACCCTATTGGTAAATCTGTTTCCTATTAAAGTACTGGTCAACTACTCTGAAACCACTATAGATGTATATATTAGAACTGAATAAATAAGCTTATAAAAATCTGACTCTCTCTCTCTCTCTATATATATATATATGTATATATAGAGTCAGATTTTTAACTGATGTTTAATTCAGTTAGGAATAGAATTACCATGTGATCTAGCAATTCCACTCCTGGATATTATATATACCTTAAACAATTTACAGCAGGGTATTAAACAGATATTTATACTTCACATTCACAACATCATTATTTACAATACCCAAAATATGGAAGCAACCCAATGGAAAATTATTCATCGTTAAAATGGAAGGAAATTCTGACACATGTTACAACATGACTAGACCTCAAAGAAAATATACTACATGAAAGAAGCCAGCCACAAAAGTACAAATATTTTGTGATTCCATTTATACAAGTTATCTAGAACACTCAGATTCATAGAGACAGAAAGTAGATTGCCAGGACCTAAGAGGGAGTAGGAAGTTATTGTTTAATGAATATAGTTCCATTTGGGGAAGGTGAAAAACTTTATGGAGACAGATGGTGGTGAAGATTGCATAATAATGTGAATGTACATAATACCACTGAACTGTACACTTAAAAATAAAGTGCTAAATTTCATTTTTTGTCTATCTTGCCATAATAAAATAAATAATAAGTCAGTCCTTAACTCATGGCCTGAAATTGTTGAGGAAACTATATGTACATTAAGTCTATTCTTAGAGCATTTTAAAAGTTTAATGTATTTAAGTATATAGAGAAAAAAATTGGACAAACACTGATATTAGGCCTTTAGTGATTGCACATTTTTTAGGAAACTGTAATTCTGTGAATAAGGAAACAAAAAGAATATGAGGTTTAAGTGTTTGCCAGCAGATACCTGCCTTCTCTTTCATCAGTAATATAGAAGACACTCCATTAAACAAACATATTGCCCTCTTTGCTCCCTCCACCTGCCCCTTAGCCTGTGTTATTACTTGCATCAATCTTGAGTCACACAGAATTACTTAAGCCTCTCAGAGCTATGCTCTCTGACTTTTAGTATTGTACACTTCCCTCCCATAGCATATTTGTTGCTCCATAAGTAATTTAGCTAGAAAATTCTTCTAGCAAAAGGCCTGTTAAGTTTCACTATTGTTTTCACTCATTAAGTTGAGACAGTGAAGGAATAAAAATTCCATAACAAAACTGAATAGCTTATACTCTGTAAAAGCCGTTGTTCATTGCATATTGAAAATTTTATATTGAAGTCTTAGAAAAATTCTAGTTTTGAATGCTATTGTAAGGTAATTTTCCATTGTAAAATACAGACTTAGAGCTATATATGTGTGGATACATGTGCATTTCTTCGTCCTCAAACTCATATAGACGTTTCCAATCTTCAATGGCCATAGTACTGGTTATACTTTCATCACACAGAGATGGGAACCAGCCCACTCTTCCATGTGATACGTGTTAAACAGTGATAATTTTTATTCCATGAAATAAACTATTGCAGAGGTGAGTACACCCTAAAATTACACTGAGTCAGGAAAAAAGATTACATAAAAACATTACCTTAATGAGTAACTGTTCAATAAATATTTCTCATGGAATCAGATAAATCCAGGGTTTCTTTTGCACTCTTATTAGGTAGTTGGAAGAGATGAATATAATTATGGAGAATGGGCCAGATGGCACATTTGAAACCCAGTGGGATAAACCAGATGGAATGCTGTTATTTTGCCCATTTATCTATGAATAGAAAATAGGTAGGGGGATGGTTCTGGAGCCTGTTGATAATAATGATTTTCTGAAGATTTCCTCTTGTTTCTGTGGTGGGTATATGTATAAGTGTTTGTGAGTTTGATGTAGCTATAGTAATGCAAAATAGGAAAAGTAAGCGGAAAGCAGTTTGTATCATTTTACAGATTCCTTCTGAAAAACTGTGAAAAAAAGATGTACCAATTTTAAATAATTATGAGAAAAAAGAAAGCAAACTGTCAAACATTTTGAGCTAATTAGCATTTGTCAGTGTAATATTCTGAGGCTACTTTATGTGAGCTGTGACTCTGTTTGCGGTGTTTGTGTATGTGAGAGAAAATAAAAATAGAAATTAGGTTCCAAAGGGAGCATTTTTACATAGAGAAATGAGTGGTTTTTTTTAGAAGTAAAGACTTAGTGAGTTACTGGGATTTTACCACCTATCTGATTGTTTGTACATTCAGCACAATAGTCCTTTATAGTTTGCACCTTGAAAAAGGGGTAGTAATTTTCAATGTTTAGTTAGTTGTTTTTTTTTTAAGGGGGTAGAGATTTGCTGGATTTTCTTTGACTCAAATAACAAACACATTGGCAGCGTAGAAATCCATAACACACACACACACAAACAGACAAAAATTACATCCAATAATACCTATGCTTGCTATAAAACATGTACTGTTATAGTTTCTATTATATTTTTTCTTTCTTCTAGTTATTATTTAAATGTTGGTTGTATCCCCTTAAAATGATTTTGTGACTTATTTATAGGATACAATTATGAAAGCATTGCCATAGAGAATCTGATCAATTAAAATGATTTTGCTAAAATGCTCATCCTTAATCTTGAGTATATTATTTCTTTTTGTTTTACATTTCTGGTTATCAAAGTCAAAAGTTCCTAAAATAATCTTTCCTCTCAATGAAAGCCCTAATGGTTATCTGTCAATTGTACTACTATATTTTGCTGCTCCTTGTTTGTTTAAGATAAACGTTTCCTTAAAGAAGGGACACTTGATATAAAGCAGGCAAGTTAGTTAAATGGCAGTAAACAAACTGCAGCCTAGTTTGTTCTAATATAGGAACATTGCCTTGCCTCATGTAAAAACTAGTAAGAGTAATGGGAAGCAAGTTTTAGGCAGTGGTCTTCCTCTAAACTTGTCAATTGCTGTTTTCCTCAAGCTTTAACCTTAAGGCAGATCAAAAAGTGAGCCAGGCAGACCATGCATTTCAGCACTGATCTCCACCCCCTGAAGACCCAGCAAGTCAGGCTAGTGTGGTTCACACTGGTTCAACCTCCCTCTTCCTTCATTGTCTCTTTGTGCACCAGCATTTTTCAAGTTCAGTTCCTTGCTCCTGCCCTTCTTATCATTGTGCTTTTACTTTAACCTTGAGCTCAGCAGTCCCAGTTGGTATAACTCTGTTACTTGAAGCAATAAGCAACTTTTCTTTTCAAGTTAGGAACTTTTTGTACTAGTTTTTTGATGAAAATATTTTACTGCTGGAAACTGGTCTAATTCCCTCATAAGACTTAGTTTACAATCCTGGTTTCCAGAGGCCTTTCCCACCTGCAAGGTGCTTTTGAATAGGCTACTTTATTCACTTATCTATAGGGTGCTTTCAAAATGCTTTTGTGAAGGTGTGTGCCTCTGTGCCCCATGAAACCTTTCCAAGCAGAGTAAGACCAAACATGGCTAATGGGAAACTAGAATCAGGTTTAACTAATAACCCAGGACGTAAAATATTAAAGAGATAATACAATTGACCATTTAAAAGACTAACTGTGCTCTTTTATGATCTTTGCTCACTATTTACCCGATTACCTTGCGGCAGGATATGATTGCGCATCCATTAAGCATGTGCTAAAAGGACTTTGTTGTTAAGTTTTATTTGATTATCACTCTAAACTTCATGTTTATATAGCTTTCAAAGTTCATTGTTCATTTAGCATCTGCTCGCAATTTAAAAATTACTGGGAAATTGTTGCATACTTAGGAATTGAGGACAACTTGGCTTCCTTTGCAGAGAAGGCAATGGCACCCGACTCCAGTGCTCATGCCTGGAAAATCCCATGGACGGAGAAGCCTGATAGGCTGCAGTGCATGGGGTCGCTAAGAGACGGACATGACTTAGTGACTTCACTTTCACTTTTCACTTTCATGTATTGGAGAAGGAAATGGCAACCCACTGAGTGTTCTTGCCTGGAAAACCCCAGGGACGGGGGAGCCTGGTGGGCTGCCGTCTATGGAGTCGCACAGAGTCGGACACGACTAAAGCGACTTAGCAGCAGTAGCAGTGACTTCCCTTGTGGCTCAGCTGGTAAAGAATCTACCTGCAATGTGGGAGACCTGGGTTCGATCCCTTGGTTGGAAGATCCCCTGGAGAAGGGAAAGGCTACCCACTCCAGTATCCTGGTCTAGAGAATTCCATGGACTGCATAGTCCATGGGGTCACAAAGAGTCCAACATAACTGAGTGACTTTCACTTTCACTGGCACCAAAGAGTACTCTAGATCCCTGAGTTCTAAGACTTGACTCATCCAAGAGTGAGTTGTATGACCTTTGAGCAGGCTATTTAACATCTTAGATCTTTAGTTTCTCTAAATAAACGGTAACTTAAGTAGTAGATATGATTTTATAGTGTTATCCCTAGCAAGTAAAGAAAAAGAGAGAGGATGAAATCTGCTTTGGCCATCATGGTTTATTAAATATGAATAAAAGAGAGGATTAGCCAGCAAGCCAACAAACTATTAGATACTGTCTGAATAAGTATTTTTTAAATAACTTGGTTGAAAATTTTACCTTAATTGATCACAGTTTACAATTGAATTTAGATTTTACACAGTTAAAATGAATAGGGAATGGATAAGAGAATTGAACACTAGGTTCTTGTTTTTAATGTATCTTTGTGATTGAAGCTTTTCTTGAGGACATTCCTATGGTTTTAGTGTGAAAGTTAATGGATTATTCAAAACATCTGGTTTTGGGAACAACATAGTAGTCTATTGTATTTATTTGAATTCTACAGTTTTTTCAATAGATTAAAGGAAATAGTCAAAGTGTATGTTATATAGCAATATAATTATATTAAGTTACTATATTGTATAAAACAAATGTTAAATATGTAAAATAAGGTAAGAGTACGGTTTTAAACAAATAGGTAAATAGATTTTAAGGTATTCTGGATACATTAGCTTGAATCAAGGAGGAAAACAAAAAGAACACTTTAGAAATTTTTTTCTATATTATATTTTAGATAGTAGATAATTTATCCACAAATTGTAACATTTTTCACAATGAGTGGAAATATTTAGACAAGTGACATTATTTTCTAAATGTCACTAATACAAACTGCTCAATTCATTTAGGGTTATATTTAAAATTTCAATTTCTGTTTTCACACCTCAGTTGCCTTAAAAAACTTTGCCATTGATGTCAGGAGAGGTTAATTGTTTCCTCATATGGTAATATTGTTACAGTATTTAATATTCTAAGATGCAGAATCATTTAATTTTCAAAATATTTTATTCTTGGCAACCTACACATATTTCTTTCCATTATAAATCAGATTTTCCTATAGATTAAATTATATTTATAGTTTGTGTTCAACTTATTTTTTAACTTTATATTTAATAGTTTGTGTTCCTAATATTTTTTGTCTCTTAAATTTTATTTTTTCCTATCAATAGTTTTTGTGCTCTATTCCTAAAAATAGTTTGATTATTCCCTCTAATTAGGGTGTTGAGTTTTGGTTTCACAGAACTTGAAACATTTCCCTTGTTATATTTTACTAGTTTCCATGACAATACTAGCATCTTCCTATTTGCCTTCCTTAGCTTTAAAAAAATTAATTGACAGATATCCCTTATTCAGTATCATTTACCTAACTAAATAATTCAACAAAAATTTAAATAAGCATAACACATCATTTCAAGATATGGCAAGTCAACTGCCCAATATACTAATTTATCTGAAATTTAAGATATATGTATAATAGATCATGTTTGATATTAATCTTCTTACAAAGAAAAAAAATCACAGTTTCCAAATTGCAAACAGAGGAGGTCTGTGAGGAAAGATGACAAAGACAGATTTCATACTCAGAATGAAAATAAAACCAGTCCTCTAAAGGCAGGGAGGAGAAGGCAGTGGCAACCCACTCCAGTACTCTTGCCTAGACAATCCTATGGACGGAGGAGCCTGGTAGGCTGCTATCCATGGGGTCACTAAGAGTCAAACATGACTGAAGTGACTTAGCAGCAGCAGCAGTAGCTAAAGGCAGGGAAATGACAGAGGAAAGAAACAGACATTGTCAAAGTACACACACAGGAATGACATTTGCAAGTTCTTTCCATTTCATAGTGAGTTCATTTGTGTTATCCTTGCCTAACCCTTGGTATTTGTCTGGTATAAGGACAGACTCCTCAACTCTTTGCAGCAGCACTAATGTTATTAATTCTTCATCAATAACAATGGTAATGGTGTGGGTCATCCCACTTGTTAATTGTCATGGTCAGTATTGGCCTTAGTCATTGAAGTAGGCTAATACTTGGGGTGGGCTTCCATGGTGGCTCAGATGGTAAAGAATCCACATACAATGTGAGAAACCTGGGTTCGCTCTCTGGGTTGTAGGAGGGCATGGCAATTCACTCAAGTATTCTTGCCTGGAGAATCCCCATGGACAGAGGAGCCTGGTGGACTACCCATGAGATCGTAAAGAATCAGACACAACTGACCGACTAAGCACAATACTTGGGGTACTGAAAGAGAAATAGGCTAAGGACTATGCTGCAGAATAGTCCAGGAAAGCTCTGACATGTGGGTAGATTACTGTATATTCTAAACCATACCAAGTCAGGATAAAAAGGATATGAATGTCACAAGTAATTATATCTCATGAGTGGCTCATCTCATTTCTGCATAGAATGTTTCATTGAGTTTCTCTTATTCCTTTTCAACAGCTATCAGTTTTCTCCTTTCTTCAATCCATATTTACCACAAAATCCTTTCTCTCCACCTAGAAATATTCTACTTTGCATTTAAAGTTTTGGAGCCTCCAGCTAAAGGACACTTCCTGGCATTTGGGTTTATAAAGTGAACATAGGCATGCTAATTATTTTTGCAATTTTATTCTTTTTAATAAGGTCCCCTAAGCATTGCCCTGATTTCAAAAGGATAAAGATGTATCCAGGCTCAAAATTTGCTAAAAATCTCTTTTAATAAATCCTTGATCCAAATAACTCAGTTTAAATCATATTAAAGTACAGCAGCTATTGCAGATTAATATCTTGAATTTAAAATTTTTAATTACTGATTATATGTACAAACCTCTCCATCAGTTTATATTCAATTATTTGATAATATCAATTAGTTGATATTTTTGATAACTGTGTATTTAATGATCTTAAAAACTTAAAATTTATTTTTAATATGCTGACAACTAAACCTTGATTATTTTCTGCCTCATTTCAAGTAGTTAGGTTGGCATTTACTATTCTAAACATCATGTCCTTGGATGCCTTACACTAACTTTTCCTAATATTATGATATTGTTCTTTTAATTTTTAAATTATTTTTAGAGCAATTCCTATTTTATTTTTAATTGGAGGATAATTACGATATTGCATTGGTTTCTGGCATACATCAATATGAATCAGTCATAGGTATTCATATGTCCTCTCCCTCTTGAACCTCCCTCCCACCTCCCACCCAATCCCACTCTCTAGGTTGTCACAGAGCACTAGTTTTGAACTCTCTGCATCATATAGCAAATTCCCACTGGATATCTATTTTACATATGGTAATGTATATGCTTAAATGCTACTCTAGCAAATTGTCCCACCCTTTCCTACCCCAAATGTGTACACAAGTCCCTTCTTTATCTGTTTCTCTTTTGCTGCCTTGAAAATAGGTTCATTAGTACCATCTTTCTAGATTCCATATATATGCATTACTATACAATACTTGTTTTTCTCTTTCGGACTGAACTTCACTGTGAATAATAGGCTCTAGGTTCATCTACCTCATTAGAACTGACTCAAATGCATTCCTTTTTATAGCTGAGTACTGTTCCATTTATATATGCTCTACATGTTCTTTGTCCTTTCATCTGTCAGTGGACATCTAGGTTGCTTCCGTGTCCTAGCTGTTATAAACAGGGCTGCAATGATTTTTTTTTTTTTAATACCTATGGGTGTTCATTGGAAGGACTGATGCTAAAGCTGAAACTCCTATACTTTGGCCATCTCATGCGAAGAGTTGACTCATTGGAAAAGACTCTGATGCTGGGAGGGATTGGGGGCAGGAGGAGAAGGGGATGACAGAGGATGAGATGGCTGGATGGCATCACCGACTCAACGGACATGAGTTTGAGTGAACTCCGGGAGTTGGTGATGGACAAGGAGGCCTGGCGTGCTGCAATTAATGGGGTTGCAAAGAGTCGGACACGACTGAGCGACTGAACTGAATTGAACTGAACTGATGATTATAAGATTGCTAGATGAACATTTGTAATTGTCCTGTTTGTGTATGTTTTTACTATTTTCAGCTTAAAAAAAATTGATAACCTTACTGGGATTCCCTTGTATGTTATTTGATGCCTTTCCCTAGTTGTTTTCAATATTTTTCTTTGCATTTAATTTTTGTCAATTTGATTATGTGTCTCAGCACATTCCTCCTTGGGCTTATCATGTATGGGACTCACTGTGCTTCTTAAATCTGGGTGAATGTTTCCTGCTCCATGTTAGGGACTTTTTCAGCTATAATCATTTCAAATATTTTCTCAGGTCTTTTTCTTTTCTCTTTTTCTTGGACCACTATAATGTGAACGTTGGTGTAAATGTTTAATGTTGTCCCAGAGGTCTCTGAGATTTTCCTCATTTCTTCTCATTCTTTTTTCTTTATTGTGTTCTGTGGCAGTGCTTTTCAACACTCTGTCTCCAGCTCAACAGTCATAGATGACCCACCTCCCAGAATATTGGAAATAAAAGCAAAAATAAACAAATGGGACCTAATTAAAATTAAAAGCTTCTGCACAACAAAGGAAACTATAAGCAAGGTGAAAAGACAGCCTTCAGAATGGGAGAAAATAATAGCAAATGAAGCAACTGACAAAGAATGAATCTCAAAAATATACAAGCAACTCCTGCAGCTCAATTCCAGAAAAATAAATGACCTAATCAAAAAATGGGCCAGAGAACTAAACAGACATTTCTCCAAAGAAGACATACAGATGGCTAACAAACACATGAAAAGATGCTCAACATCACTCATTATCAGAGAAATGCAAATCAAAACCACAATGAGGTACCATTTCACACCAGTCAGAATGGCTGCTATCCAAAAGTCTACAAGCAATAAATGCTGGAGAGGGTGTGGAGAAAAGGAAACCCTCTTACACTGTTGGTGGGAATGCAAACTAGCACAGCCCCTATGGAGAACAGTGTGGAGATTCCTTAAAAAACTGGAAATAGAACTGCCTTATGACCTAGCAATCCCACTGCTGGGCATACACACCGAGGAAACCAGAATTGAAAGAGACATGTGTACCTCAATGTTCATCGCAGCACTGTTTATAATAGCCAGGACATGGAAGCAACCTAGATGTCCATCAGCAGATGAATGGATATGAAAGCTGTGGTCCATATGCACAATAGATTATTGCTGCTGCTGAGTCACTTCAGTTGTGTCTGACTCTGTGCGACCCCATAGATGGCAGCCCACCAGGCTCCCCCATCCCTGGGATTCTCCAGGCAAGAACACTGGAGTGGGTTGCCATTTCCTTCTCCAATCAATAGAGTATTACTCAGCCATTAAAAAGAATACACTTGAATCAGTTCTAATGAGGTGGATGAAACTGGAGCCTATTATACAAAGTAAGCCAGAAAGGAAAACACCAATACAGTATACTAACTCATATATATGGAATTTAGAAAGATGGTAACGATAACCCTGTATGTGAGACAGCAAAAGAGACACAGATGTATAGAACAGTCTTTTGGACTCTATGGGAGAAAGATAGGGTGGGATGATTTGGGAGAATGGCATTGAAACATGTATATTATCATATGTAAAACGAATCACCAGTCCAGGTTCAATGCAGGATACAAGGTGCTTGGGGCTGGTGCATTGGGATGACCTAGAGGGATGGTACGGGGAGGGAGGTGGGAGGGGGGTTCAGGATGGGGAACACGTGTACACCCGTGGTGAATTCATGTTGATGTATGGCAAAACCAATACAATATTTAAATTAATTAGTCTACAATTAAAATAAATAAATTTAAATTTAAAAAAAAAGTCATAGATGAGAAAACAAACTTATAGTTACCCAGAAGGGGGGAATGGAAGGAGAATAAATTGGGAGATTGAGATTGATATGCACACAATACTATATATAAAATAGATAACTAATAAAGACCTACTGTATAGCACAGGGAGTTCTACTCAGTACTCTATAATGACTTATATGGGAAAAGAATCTTAAAAACAGTAGACATATTAATGTGTATAACTAATTCACATTGTCATAAAACATAAATTAACACAACATTGTAAATCAACTATACTCCCAAAAAAATTTTACAAAAATTAAAACTATTTCTTCAAAAATTTTCAAGAAGTTTCTTGTTTTAATTACTGAGTAAAATAATAGACATATAATCAAAGTTTTGTTTGTGAAATGCAGGCAGAGTCTAATCATTCATCCAAGGAGAATGATTCAATGGAAATAACAGAACAGATTTCAGAAAATAAGACATATGATAAAGAATGGGTTGAATATGGGTAGGTGTTGTTTAGATAATTAGCCTATTTTATTCTTAACCTGGTTAATTTTTATATTTGTTTTGAAATTTAAATTGACTAAAATTAGTAGAAAATTTTATATAATATATAAATATATACTGATTTGATAGAAGATGAATAAAAGGTTCTTTATGGAAATAATATTAAACCTGTTATTTTTATTCTGGAAAATATATTTTTGTATGAAACAAAAACTATCCTGATATGTTGATTGATGAATTATATGATTTTAAAAATATATTCTTTAAGAAATAAAGCTCCTATGCTTATACATGGAATTAATATTCTAATCAATACATTAATTTCATAGACCATCCTTATGTCGAGCAGTATAACTAATTTATACATTTTTAGTACATGTTTTCTAAAGTGAATGAATTAAAAGGAGTAGACTCATGTTCCTTTCCTATAAGTTATTCCTGTACAACAGAATCTAATGTTTATAAGCACTTTCCCCTCACATTTTCTGAATAAGTCCTGTTTTTTCACTTCTATGTTAAATCGTATAGTTAAATTTTAGCTAAGCAAATAAAGTGTGTATTTTAGGAAAATATGTATAGGTAAGTCAGTTGAGGTTTTATCAACACTTTCATATAACTGTTTAATTAGCAGAACCATTTATGTTTCTGTATATTAATGCAAATAACTTTCTAGGGCACAACTTAATATTTAGAACTACCCATAAAATGTACACTTTCTCAAGAAGTCTAAGCAAGTTTACTGAATCTGTGTGTGTTTGAAAGCAGATGTTTGGATCAGAAACACTATTTTAATAGTTATGTACATGCTGCTGCTACCACTGCTGCTGCTAAGTCTCTTCAGTTGTGTCTGACACTGTGTGAACCCATAGACGGAAGCCCACCAGGCTCCCCCGTCCCTGGGATTCTCCAGGCAAGAACACTGGAGTGGGTTGCCATTTCCTTCTCCAATGCATGAACATGAAAAGTGAAAGGGAAGTCACTCAGTTGTGTTGGACTCTTAGCGACCCCATGGACTGCAGCCCACCAAGTTTCTCCGTCCATGGGATTTTCCAGGCAAGAGTACTGCAGTGGGGGTGCCATTGCTTTCTCCAAGTTATGTACATAGGTATGCTAAATACTTCAAATGCCTTCTTGGCTAAACTGCATTTATGACCAGCCTAGTAATATTGTTTTATTCAATGATTCTGTCTTTGTCTTCTGAATAAGTTATGGTATTTAGGAATGGATAAAAGGGAGATAAAACAAAGGATACTTTTTGACACCAGTTTGAGGAATGAATTATATACAGATCCCAGAAATCTGTTTATATTCAGCCTTACAAAGAACTCTTCTAGAGGAACATCATTTTTGCCAATCATGTAATAAAACCACAATGTTCTTTCTGGTTTTCTTCTCTCTCCTTTTTTTTTTTTTGATGATGTTTTTTGATATCAATCTGTAGATTCCTCCTCCTCAGCCTGAGACTCTACAAGCCATCTAGGAAGCAAGTCAGTCATGTTAGCCAATTCACTGATTGTGCAGCCTGGTTTTCAAGCCTAAATCCAGTATTGTCTCTGCTGAATAAACTTCGGTTTTATTCTCTTTATAAGTGTGATTTATTCAGGACTGATAGTCTCATTTGGTACATAATTCTATCTTTCAAGAAATTGGAAATTTTCCCAAACTCCAGCACTTGTTGTAAGATCTCCCTAATTCAACCTTCCTATAAGTCTAAATTTTAGCCTTACTTGGGAATAAACCTAATTCCAATGTTCACTCAGACTTTATGAAATTCCTCAGATTGTCTGTTACTGAGCCCTGGTCCAATTATTTGAAATGTGATATGCCACAATAATTCTTATCACCAAATAAGGCTGTAATTACAAGACCAGAAGAATAATTTAACCAGTGTGGATGGTCTGGAAATGTCATATTTATTCAAAAATATTTAAAATATCTTATCATCATAAAATCATTGATTCCTTTGAAAGTATTCTGGTCTTTGAATGTACAAAGCCATATTACAATATTCTATTTAATAACTAAATTGTTGATTTTTCTAGTTACATATGATATCTTCTGGATTTGTTATACTTATGCAAATCTGACAAACATGTAAGGATCTTTCAACACACATTGTATACCTATTGAGTGCTGGTCATATTAGTCACTGAGCAAATAAAAACATTAAAATACTCAAAATATATGATCCCTTCAGGAGTTTTTAAAACTTAAGTATTATGGCACAGCATAAATGCATATTGGTACACTGCACAATCTCAAGATAAGTACATGGAAAATACAGACATATATTCTGATTAAATGCAAATATCAGTTCAAATTAAAGGAGTTGAAAACTAATGAAGGCTGAGAATTCAAAGAACAAAGAAGTGGTTTATGTGAGATTGTATTAGGCAACCTTTTTAGAAGGGTGATGCTGTCAGGGGCTAGGGGAGTTGTTATTCATCAAAATTCAGCATGGGTTAAAAAGATTTTTTAAAGTAGTTTTGCAAAAGTTCTTCCCTTGGAAAGTTCACAAGAACGATTTTATGTTGAGAGTTATCTTGCCTTTGTCTGAGTGGTATCAAAAATACATGAGGAACTTTATGCTGAGTGACATGACACATCAGAACCTATTATTGGCTTTGAGAATGATTTAGGATTAGAAAGGATATTGTAAAACAAGAAGTTATACAAGTAGTCATTAGTCAAACATAACTTTAGTGTGATGGAAACCAGATAGCAGGATGCACTGGATATTTTAACTACATTTATAACTGGAAACCAAAATATTTATAGAGAATAAACCATAATAAATGATTGGGGAAGAGTGTTTCATAATGGCATAAGTAGTTTCCTCTGAAGAAATGTTACAGGAAATTGTATTTTCCACATATCTGTATTTTGTTTCATCTAATAATAGGACTCATTTTCATATATATGCTCAACAATTTTTTTTGAGACCATCATTCTCTGTCTGAGAAGCTTAAGAATTCTTTTAGGCATATTACGTTCTTAAAATGAAGCCCTCTCTTATGAAGGGGGAAGTAAAATATGCAGCTGGGCCCCACTATTATTCAGTTTAGCAAGATGGAAACTAGAATAATTCTAAGGCTTTAGTGTATGCTAGTTTTTAGGCTCTCCCCAAGTAGTGTCCACTCAATCTGTAAATCTCTTCACAGTTGTAGATACAGTTGGAATTGTCTAAATGATAAAAATTTATTAGAATAAATTGAATATAATTAAGTAATAACAGAGAAACATATTATTACCATTTTATTATATGCAGTGTCATTTGATAAATCAGTAACTAATTAATTAATTTCCGTTTTGTAGTGTTTGCCAGTTTCTGTGCTACAAATACTTCCTCCATTATCACTTTCAGGTCACAAACAGAAAGTGAAGAGGAACTAAAAAGCCTCTTGATGAAAGTGAAAGTGGAGAGTGAAAAAGTTGGCTTAAAGCTCAACATTCAGAAAATGAAGATCATGGCATCTGGTCCCATCACTTCATGGCAAATAGATGGGGAAACAGTGGAAACAGTGGCAGACTTTATTTTTGGGGGCTCCAAAAATCACTGCAGATGGTGACTGCAGCCATGAAATTAAAAGACACTCCTTGGAAGGAAAGTTATGACCAACCTAGATAGCATAATGTCTCAAAAGCAGAGACATTACTTTGCCAACAAAGGTCCATCTAGTCAAGGCTATGGTTTTTCCAGTGGTCATGTATGGATGTGAGAGTTGGACTGTGAAGAAAGCTGAGCGCTGAAGAATTGATGCTTTTGAACTGTGGTGTTGGAGAAGACTCTTGAGAGTCCCTTGGACTGCAGGGAGATCCAGCCAGTTCGTTCTGAAGGAAATCAGCCCTGGGATTTCTTTGGTAGGAATGATGCTAAAGCTGAAACTCCAATACTTTGGCCACCTCATGTGAAGAGTTGACTCATTGGAAGAGACTCATGCTGGGAGGGATTGGGGTCAGGAGGAGAAGGGGACGACAGAAGATGAGATGGCTGGATGGCATCACTGACTCAATGGACGTGAGTTTGAGTGAACTCCGGGAGTTGGTGATGGGCAGGGAGGCCTGGCGTGCTGCGATGCATGGGGTCGCAAAGAGTCAGACATGACTGAATGACTGAACTGAACTGAACAGTGCCATAACTCGTTTAAAAAAATCTGAAATATTTAACAATTGGTGCTCATGAGCCATAGTACACGTTCCAGCATATACCTTAACCTATTAGATAGGAGAGAAGATATCTTTGTTGTAGAGGATTTTGCAACTATAACAAGTGCCATGAAGATCAAATATGTCACCATTACTTTCTGAGTTTAGTAAGTGAATGTATAAGAGAGACATTTTCCACCTTAAAGTTCTCAGTAAAATGATCAGACTGCAGCTACTCAGCACTGTGCTCTCTCCACAGCCCCATTCACAATGACAGTGATTTTAAAGAGAAATTTGATATTTGGAAAAACTAATGCAATTATGTAAAGTTTAAAAATAAAATAAAATTAAAAAAAATAAAATAAAATAAAGAGATATTTGTCCTAGCCCTGCTTCAGTCTTTGTAAAATGGCCATCTTCTTGGGTTATAATGGGCTTTGAAATGGCTGTGTCCTCAAGCAGTTGAACACAAATAAGACATTCTTACTGAATCTTCACACAACCCTTCTAAACAGAAAATAAAATTCCAAATTTACTAATGAGGAAATTGAAACAATTTTCCTATAATTATCCATGAGTAAGATATTTCAGTGGAGTAATGGTGAACCAAATGGCTTTCTAAGAGAATGAGAAGTCAGGAATTGGAAACAATAAATGTAGAAGAATTTGCTGAGGAATTTTGCTACAGAATTAGAGCTGAGAAATGAGATGGAAATAATCATCAGAACAACTTTATTGTTATTATTATTATTGAAAATCGGACTATAGCATGTTTGTTGATGGGACTGAGAAAATAGAAGGGACAGTTGGTGATATTTGGGAAGAAACAACTTCAGAACTGATTTCCTTGAGTGAAGAGTGAATATAATCCACTGCAAATGAAGAAATCACCCTAGATGGGAGCACAGACCGTATTATACAAAGAAGGAAGGCAGACAATATAGGTTGGTAACTTGGTGGAGCCCAAGTATTATTTATCTTCCAGTTGTTATTTTAGCATAAAAATAAAGAAGCAAAATTTTGCTATTGTTTCTTTTAGTCAGTATTATTTAAAAAAATCAAGCATATTGGTTAAGAATAAGGAATTGAGAGGAGATTTTGAATTTAAAATAATTCTGGTCAGCATCATTGTGTGTGTTAAATGATGTGAGATGTCTGGGAATACTAAGTATCCTGTGGTGACCAATCCAAAGAGATACCTTGATGGCATAAGTCCTGAAAACCACTTTGACAGATTGCTGGGATTGTGACTATATGGGGAGAGTCTTAGGAGAACAACCCAAAGCTTTAAGAGATTCCACCCCAGGAATTCAGAGAGACAGTGTCACTGTGGCTGTTCATTTTGGAGATGGTATAGGAATAGAGTAGGACATGACTGAGCAACTGAACTGAACTGAGAGGAATAGAAATACGGAAAAATTACCCCAAGTCAACCTCAGTCTCTCTCTCTTCCCTTCCCAGCCTCCTTACACTTGTGATATAGAAACATTATCAGACTCAAATCGAAATATGAGGAGTTCAGGGGTAACCCATATTCTAATAAAGGAAATTATATCTTTTGAAGTATTGGTGGAAATTTCAGAAAATTACTTTAGTATTTGCTAATATAATTAAGCTGGAATCAAGATTGCTGGGAGAAATATCAATAACCTCAGATATGCAGATGATACCACACTTATGGCAGAAAGTGAAGAAGACCTAAAGAGCCTCTTGATGAAAGTAAAAGAGGAGAGTGAAAATTTGGCTTTAAGTTCAACATTCAGAAAACTAAGATCATGGCATCTGGTTCAATCACTTCATGACAGATAGATGGGGAAACAGTGGAAACAGTGGTTGACTTTATGTTTTGGGGCTCCAAAATCACTGCAGATGGTGACTGCAGCCATGAAGTTAAAAGACACTTACTCCTTGGAAGGAAAGTTATGACCAACCTAGACAGCATATTAAAAAACAGAGACATTACTTTGCCAACAAAGGTCCATCTAGTCAAGGCTATGGTTTTTCCAGTGGTCATTTATGGATGTGAGAGTTGGACTGTGAAGAAAGCTGAGTGCTGAAGAATTGATGCTTTTGAACTGCGGTGTTGGAGAAGACTCTTGAAAGTCCCTTGGACTGCAAGGAGATCCAACCAGTCCATCCTAAAGGAGATCAGTCCTGGGTGTTTATTTGTAGGACTGATGTTGAAGCTGAAACTCCAATACTTTGGCCACCTGATGCAAAGAGCTGACTCATTTGAAAAGACCCTGATGCTGGGAAAGATTGAGGGCAGGAGGAGAAGGGGATGACAGAGGACAAGATGGTTGGATGTCATCATCAACTCAATGGACATGGGTTTGGGTGAACTCCAGGAGTTGGTGATGGACAGGGAGGCCTGGCGTGCTATGGTTCATGGGGTCGCAAAGAGTCAGACATGACTGAGCGACTGAACTGAACTGAACTGAATATATTAAAGTCTTTCTAAATTTCTATAAAAATTATTTCTTTACCCCCCTTTTGCATGTTTTCAGCACCAAAATTCAAAATAGCAAAAACAAATAATAATAATAAGTATTTAACCACTAATAATACAGTTTCCCCTGGAGAAGGGAAAAGCTACCCACTCCAAGATTCTGACCTGGAGAATTCTATGGAATGTATAATCCATGGGGTCATAAAAATTCAGACATGACTGAGTGAATTTCACATCATGTCAAGAATATAGTTTAAGGTTTTACATTAATATTAGTCAACTTCTAGTGAGATAATAGCAATCTGTATTAGTTCTTGTTTTGAATATAAAATATAGGTAAACTATGATTTAAATAGATTTCAGATTTAGAAAAACAGGTCAGGAAATGGAACTACCACATTTCCAAATAGTTACCTACAACTGAAATTTTAACAATGCTCATCTATACAGAGAGTGTTCCTGACTCTCTGCATCTGTATTATTTGTTTGTAGGCTTATATGTATATTTGTGTGTTTGTTTATATGTATACATAATGGGTTGAATAATGTCTCCTCTAGCCTTCAGTATGACTGTATTTGGAAATTGTCTTTAGGGAAGTAACTAACTTAAAGGGGGTGATAAATGTGTAGCTCTAATCTGATAGGACTGGTGTCCTTATAAGAAGAAGAGACATCAAAAATCTCTCTTTCCAAGTATGCATTGAATAAAGGACATTTGAGGAGATGTCCTCAAGAGAGAGTCATCTATAAGCCAAGAAGAGAACCTTGCCAGAAACTAATACTGATAGCATTCTTAGCTTCCAGAACTGTGAGAAAATAAATTTCTGTTGTGTAAGCACCCAGACTGTGCTGTGGTATTCTCTGTTTCTATGGCAACTCTAGCATATATAAACGCACACATACACACACATATCCCTGGGTCAGGAAGATCTCCTGGTGAAGGAAATGGCTACTCACTCCAGCATCCTTGCCCGGAGAATTCCATGGGCAGAGGATCCTGGTAGGCTACAGTTCATGAGGTCGCACAGAGTTGGACACAACTGAGCAACTAACACTTTCACATCTCATATATACACACACACACACATGCATACACACACACACACACATGCATACACACACACACACACATATATATATACATATAAAATTATATGAAATGCATAATTCATATGTAAATACTAGTACATATTGGAGAAGGAAATGGCAACCCACTCCAGTGTTCTTGCCTGGAGAATCCCAAGGATGGGGGAGCCTGGTGGGCTGCCGTCTATGGGGTCCCACAGAGTCAGACACAACTGAAGCGACTTAGCAGCAGCAGCAGCAGTACATATTAGCATATATGTATATATGTACAAATACATATGTTTCTATAGATAAAAGTAAGATAACTGTTTTTGAGCATAGAATTTCGAGCTAAAACTCCAAGAAATATAAGTTTAGTTTGTCTAAATTATTCTAATTTGTTCCAATA
The DNA here is from genome assembly GCF_002263795.3 of Bos taurus. Classification (NCBI taxonomy): domain Eukaryota; kingdom Metazoa; phylum Chordata; class Mammalia; order Artiodactyla; family Bovidae; genus Bos; species Bos taurus. The sequence continues at coordinate 34,689,158 of NC_037328.1, forward strand.
TAAATGAAACCAATATTCTATTCAGAATTGGTAATACTTAACTACTAAAAGTTTAGAGGGAATATGACCAGCAAATATTACCTTAAGATATAAAGAAGAAAACAGCTTTTTTCTGGAGTTTCACTGTTAGTGAATTGACAACTAGTAGTAAAATTATACTACCTCCTCCGGCATAATCTAAGGAAAATTTGTCTTTATCAAACTGAAATCTAGAAACATGGAGGGAATTATGTGTGTAGAGCCTCATGGATCAAAGGATATATTATGGTTACAGATAAATTTCCTAGTTTTGCTATAGAATTATTCAGTGAGAAAAAAATGCACATTATTCCTTAAGATAACACAGAAATGTATTCAATTTTATATCCTAATAAATTTAGTACCTCTCAAAGTATATTATTTCCCATGTATAAGAAGCTATTATATTGGATTAGCCAAAAGATTAATTCTGGTTTTTCTGTAACATCTTATGGAAAAACTCAACTGAACTTTTTGACCAACTCTACATTTGTGTAGAGTTTGACCAACTCCATATTTGTGTAGTTTACAGATATGTAAGTGTGTTTGTTTTTTGTGTTATAGTCAAGATAAAACTGGAATTAAAATAAAACACTGCATATTAAGTTATTTATCTTATTGAATCTCTTTGATAAAAATAGCACTGTATAGAGGGAAAGTAGTTTTTGTTTTTTTTTTTCCAACGCTACATTTTAAAATGACATTGAGCTCCAAATTGCTTTTCATCATTTTTCAATAGAAATATATATAACATGAGACATGGCTATAAAATATTAAGTTTTTAATATTTCAGACATCTTAGTGATCTCCTTTCAAAGATGGCCATTATTATGTTGTCCTTTCTCAAATGATATTCAGAAAACTCTTTTTGAAATTGTTCTCAGAATTTTTTGGAAAATGGCAAGTGATGGGAACATATCTTTGGAGATTTGGTCAAATCTCCAAATATAAGCAGAGACTAGATAATAAAATAAAGCACATATTTTAAAAATTTACAACAAAGGTAGAAGACAAGGTATTCCCCCGAGCTGAAAATAGTAATTAGAATTTAAAAAGCAATACACAGCTCCTTGTTGTCTACTTGCTACATAATGTCTGACTCTTTTGAGACCCCATGGACTGTAGCCCACCACACTCTTCTGTTTATGGGATTTCCCAGACAAGAATACTGAAGTGGTTTGCCATTTTCTTCTCCAGGGGATCTTCCAGGTCTAGGGATTGAACCTGAGTCTCCTGCATTGGTAGGCGAAGCAATTCTTTATAAATGAGACTCCAGGGAAGCCCCAGTACAAAGCAACTGTGTGTTATATTCCTCTGGTGAGAGGATCTATTTGAAACTGGGCTTGGGAACATGGCAGGAAATCATAAAACAAGGCATTATTTTTTTTTAACACTACTCAAAATGTAGTGAAAGTAAGAAAAACTTTCTAAAGTTAGAAAAACTATATAATCCAAGCTCCCTTCATAGAATTTCAGTTCAGTTCACTTGCTTAGTCGTGTCCGACTCTTTGCAACCTGATGAACCGCAGCAGGCCAGATCTCCCTGTCCATCACCAACTCCTGGAGTTTGCCCAAACTCATGTCCTTTGAGTCCATGATGCCATCCATCCATCTCATACTCTGCCATCCCCTTCTCCTCCTTCCCTCAAACTTTCCTGGCATCAGGGTCTTTTCAAATGAATCAGCTCTTCTCATTAGGTGGCCAAAGTATTGGAGTTTCAGCTTCAACATCAGTCCTTACAATGACTATTCAGGACTGATTTCCTTTAGGATGTTGTTTTCCTCTCTTTCTTTGCCACACAGAAGCGCGGAGGCTGCGACGGACTGCACAGAAGCGCGGCTGAAGGGAGCAACCCCAAGTCCGGGGAGCAGCGGCTGCACCGGCGCAGGAGGGCAGAGAGGAGCTCCTCCACATTCAAGGTAAGGAGGGGCAGCCATGAGGAGGTATCACTGGTCCAAGGTAAGGAGCAGCGGCTGCACTTTGCTGGAGCAGCTGTGAAGAGATACCCCACGTCCAAGGTAAGAGAAACCAAAGTAAAACAGTAGGTGTTGAGAGAGGGCATCAGAAGACAGACACACTCACAGAAAACTAGCCAATCTGATCACATGGACAACAGCCTTGTCTAACTCAATGAAACTAAGCCATGCCATGTGGGGCCAACCAAGACAGATGGGTCATGGTGGAGAGGTCTGACAGAATGTGGTCCACTGGAGAAGGGAATGGCAAACCACATCACTATTCTTGCCTTGAGAACCCCATGAACAGTATGAAAAGGCAAAAAGATAGGACACTGAAAGATGAACTCTCCAGATCGGTAGGTGCCAAATATGCTACTCGAGATCAGTGGAGAAATAACTCCAGAAAGAATGAAGGGATGGAGCCTAAGCAAAAACAATGCCCAGCTGTGGATGTGACTGGTGATAGAAGCAAGGTCCGATGCTGTAAAGAGCAATATTGCATAGGAACCTGGAATGTTAGGTCCATGAATCAAGGCAAATTGGAAGTGGTCAAACAGGAGATGGCAAGAGTGAACATTGACATTCTAGGAATCAACGAACTAAAATGGACTGGAATGGGTGAATTTAACTCAGATGGCAATTACATCTACTACTATGAGCAGGAATCCCTTAGAAGAAATGGTGTAGGCATCATGGTCACCAAAAGAGTCTGAAATGCAGTACTTGGATGCAATCTCAAAAACTACAGAATGATCTCTGTTCATTTCCAAGGCAAACCATTCAATATCAAGGTAATCCAAGCCTATGCCCCAACCAGTAATGCTGAAGGAGCTAAAGTTAAACAGTTCTATGAAGACCTACAAGACCTTTTAGAACTAACACCCAAAAAAGATGTCATTTTCATTAGCAAAATCCACTCCGATGTGTCTCCTGAACACACACACACACAAAAAAACACCCTCACATGTGGGCTTGCCAAAGGGATCAAACTTAAGTCTCATCAACTCTCTGGATCCAATGGCCAGTTTACAAGAATACAGAAGTCACAGTAGCACTTTGCATTACACAGTAAGCATGAAATCTGTCACCTTCAGACTACCAGAAACTCTACAATTCAAATGGCTTAATAATTAACATTTTATTTTTTTTTCGTTTCATACATGATATTATACACGTTTCAATAATTAACATTTTAAAATTTAAAGAAATAGAAAATGACCCTGAAGCTTAAAAGAGATTTAAATTACATATCCAACTTAAAAAAAAAAAAACTGTACTATACAATAATGTCTGTGAATGAACACTTGAATGATAAATATCATAGAGAAAAGCAAGGATGTTTCTGATGATAAAAATCAAGATAGTGTTATTTTGGAAGGAGAGAGGAGATTGTTATCTGGATGGAGAACATCAGGACCCTCTCGGGTGCCAGGCTAAGTTCTATTTCTGATATGGAAGAATGTTTGATGAGGTTGTGCAGCAGTGATGACATGAATAAATTTTTTATGGGCAAAGAATTCTAGAAATCCAACAAATTTATCACAGACATTCAATTTAATTCTCTAAGAAAAACACTAAATACTTCTTTTCAGAGTAGTAGTTACTTCTGAATAAACGTATAACCTACCTTTGAAAGTATTAACATTATTTATATGTGTATATTTTAATGTTTGAAAATTCACATAGCCATACACAATATGCCTATTTTAATAATGACTTATATGGTGGAGGAAATATAATCATGTTGGTATGAGGATTGGAAAATTTTATATGGAAATTCACAATAAAATATTTAATTTACAAAAAAATGTTGCTAGAGTTCATTTCTTTCTCTATCAAAAATGAGGTCTATATTTTTAAAAGAGTGTTTCCAAGAATAAAATAAGAAAATGTATGAGGTCTAGACATTTTGAGCAACGGTGGTTAAGAGAGTGGAACCGTCTAACAGAGAGGACATTTGATTGACAGGCTTGGGGATGACTCAACTTGTGAAGAGAAGGATAACAATAGTGCTTCAAGCAAACTTTCTATTTCTGCTTGGATTATTTGAGAAATTCAAGCAGTTGCTTCCACTGTTCACATCACTTCTGCAGTAGCATAAGGCTACGCTGAGAAAATGAAGCACACTGATTTAATAACTGACAAGGATGCTGGATATGTAGAAAGTACTGGTGACTGGCGTCACTGTGCAAATGCTCTGACTTTGATTTTCTGTAAAGTAAGTGAAAAGTGTAAATGTAAGCTAATCAATTTTGATGTGCTATAAATACATTTTCAATTCTTAATACTTCAACTAATTGTGGATATAAATAACTAATTAAAATTCTTTAATTTTGTTAAAGAATTAATATTAATTCTTTAATTAATTAATATTTAATATTTCATTGCAACTGGCAGCATGTATTGCAGAAATTTTGCAGTCATTTATTGGGTAAGATCATAGTAGAAACACTACCTATTTCAAAGCAGTGGAGTATAAAGCAAAACTGATGTTGTCTCTTGAAATATGTTCAGATAAGGTAGAAGAAAAAAATATTTTAAAAAATGAACGAGAGAGACAAAGAGGCATAATAGCAAGAATCCCTTAATAGAATTGAAATTGGTTTTCCCTGGACTAAAATACTAAGGAAGGTAATGAACTAGAAAGTCTCTAGGTCAAAATCAGCCAGGAGGTTATTGCCATGTATCTGAGTTGTCCATTCCATCCAGGGAAAATTCAAGGATATGAGAGTAGATCACACTCATTTGACTCTAATCTTAATGTGTTTGAACCTAAATTGCCACCAAATTGTTGCTTTTGAGTAGCAGTCCCTTATTGCTTCTGCATCTGGGCTTTAAAATTGTATAGCTTCTACTTCTCATCTGTATTACTATCCCTGCTAACCCTGGTTACAAAAATTCCTTTTGGGTTAAATTTGCATTATCTTCATGCATTTCTCTTTCCACAGGAATAGATGCAGATTTACATAAAATAAGCTCCTCATTGCAGAAGGAAAAAATATTTGGGAGTGTTTTTAGCGAGCCTTACTATCCATGACTTTTACATCAGAGTGATACTTTTATTAGCCATCTCTCCATTTTCTGATGATTTATAAAAATTTTATTGTAGGTTTTATGATTTGCTTATTTGGTGTTTTAAATTTTACTACATTCTTCCAGGCCATATATAATTAAATCATCTGAAATAGTAATAAATTAATTAATACATATTTCTGTATATGGACTCATATAAATTATATTGAACAATAAATCAGTCTGTTAGTCTATTTCATACTATACATCCATGTGTTTGTATGCACATGGTTGGTCTAGATGCTAAATAATATAAATGAATAAAATAAATATCTGATAAATGTGTTAATTTTCTCTATCCTGTTTGTATGATGATGAACAAATTAGTCTTTAGTTTCATCTTAGGCAAAATGGGCATGAATAATAAAAAGTCTATTTCATTGGGTTTCATTTGCCCAAAAATATACATATGTGAAGAAATAACACTTCAAATAAGTATCTCTACGTTAAATCTGTTCTATAGACAACAATTTTCTCAGGGAGATGATAACTTTAAAGGTATTCTTAGTAGAAATAAGAATGATTTTTTTTTGTATTTTTGTAGGCAAAAAGTATTATTTATAATATATATATACTTATATTTGAAAATAGCTACTGCCATATTTTGCCCAGTCTGCTTTTCTTTAGCCATTAATATAATTTTAAATACATATGGCAATTCTTTAAATAGCAGAAAACATTTCAAGTGAGTAAGATGGAAACTGACCAGCTAAATTCACTTAGCCAGAACTCAATCCTTGATGTAATGTTATTATTTTATAGAAGAGTTTAAGCTAAAGGGTATAACCTTGTTCGGGAAATGATTGTTGGAAGCAGTTTTGATTTGCTCTCTGTTAATGGATATACTTTCAAACAGAAATATACAAAATGTTTCACCACTGGTCAAAGATAATTCCAAACAGGTGCCTACTTTTGCTTCTCACTCCAAACTGTCCTTTTAGACCAGACTGCCTTGAGAACACACTTTTAACCCTGTGGAAAGACACCAGCAAATCTGCCCCAACACCAAAGCATATATAACTCTAAACATTTGTAAAACTTTACCACTCAGTAGAAGAGGGGTTGTCAGGGGCTATGGGGTGGGGAAAATGGGAGATGTTGGTCAAAGCATACAACCTTTCAGTGGATGAATAAGTTACCTGGATCTAATATAAAGCATGCTGACCACAGTCAACAATATTGTATTCTATAACTTTACTGTTGCTATCAAAATAGAGCTTTAACTGCTCTCACTGAACCCCCACCACCAATCCGATTGTTATTATGGTAAAGAATGTGTTAACAAACCTCACTGTTGTAAATATTTTACAATATATGCATTGTGTTAAATTATCACCATTCACATTAAACTCACACAATGTTATATGTCAATCATATATCAATGAAGTAGGAAAAAAGGTTTGCCACTCAAGACATTGTGTAAGACTGACTTAAAAAGGAAAAAAAGAATACATCTCAATAGTCTTCACACCAGCAGATTAAAATGACTACCTTGTATAGAATTTCCCAGCTTTATCTCTGAGTTGATTTTCATCTCCCTAATTATATGTGTATAGGAGGCAATAGAGTCACACAAATTAATGATATAACTAAACAGATGAAAAATGATAAAGCAAAAACATATATTCACATGTTATGACTATATCCAATAAAAACCCACAGTGCTCTTTGATAAAATTATCTTACTTGGAAAACCTCATTTTAATGGCTGTTCTGCTATAAGAAATGATCTTTTAAAAGCAGTTTATTAGGCATAAAAATATGCAACTAATGAAGACACCCATTCCCTGCTTTCTAAAGCACTGTAATAATCATTTCTGGTTATAAGGTTCTCATGTGGTTTCTAGGTCACAGCAGTACTTTTTTAGAGAAAGAATCTGGCAAATAGACTACTTCGGAAACAACCAATCTATTTTGTAAAGTAATGTAAAAGTGTCTATGATTTAGTTATATATTGAAATAGTTCTTCACTCTTTCATTTGTTAATGTTTAAAGTAGCCAAGAAGGAGGAAAAAAAAAAAAAAAAAACCTAGGCTGATGGGAATTCTAACTAAATGTTTTCTTCATATTTTTTATTCTTGCATTTTTATCAAAGGGAAAATATTTGGTGTTCCTTCATGGGTCTGCTAAATCAAAGATTTTGATTAAATTTATTTTTTAAAAAACTTTATGCAAATATAATTTTAGAAGGGATACAATGGTACCTTTTAAATGTGTCATTCTGTATTCAAAACTTAACGATTTCTGGGCTTTCATTTTAGAAGTTAAGATCTGAATTGTGTGTGTGTGTGTGTGTGTGTGTTGTGTATGATGGTGTTAAGAAGGGTAAGAAAAGAAACAAATGTTATTTAAGCAAAATATTTATTATAAGCACTATTCTAAATTTCCCTTGACTGGTTCTGAATTTCTAATCAAACCTCATTGCTTTTAAATTTGAAGTAACTTCCAATTCCCTTCATAGCTTTTGTGAGGCTGACTAAATTTCAGTTCAGTTCAGTTCAGCCGCTCAGTCGTGTCCAACTCCCTGTGACTCCATGAATCGCAGCACGCCAGGCCTCCCTGTCCATCACCAACTCCCGGAGGTCACCCAGACTCACATCCATCGAGTCAGTGATGCCATCCAGCCATCTCATCCTCTGTCGTCCCCTTCTCCTCCTGCCCCCAATCCCTCCCAGCATCAGAGTCTTTTCCAATGAGTCAACTCTTTGCATGAGGTGGCCAAAGTACTGGAGTTTCAGCTTTAGCATCATTCCTTCCAAAGAAATCCTAGGGCTGATCTCCTTCAGAATGGACTGGTTGGATCTCCTTGCAGTCCAAGGGACTCTCAAGAGTCTTCTCCAACACCACAGTTTCAAAGCATCAATTCTTCGGTGCTCAGCCTTCTTCACAGTCCAGCTCTCACATCCATACATGACCACAGGAAAAACCATAGCCTTGACTAGACGAACCTTTGTTGGCAAAGTAATGTCTCTGCTTTTGAATATGCTATCTAGGTTGGTCATAACTTTGCTTCCAATGAGTAAGTGTCTTTTAATTTCATGGCCGCAGTCACCATCTGCAGTGATTTTGGAGCCCCAAAAAATAAAGTCTGACACTGTTTCCCCGTCTATTTCCCATGAAGTGATGGGACTGGATGCCATGATCTTAGTTTTCTGAATGTTGAGCTTTAAGCCAACTTTTTCACTCTCCTCTTGCACTTTCATCAAGAGGCTTTTGAGTTTCTCTTCACTTTCTGCCATAAGGGTGGTGTCATCTGCATATCTGAGGTTATTGATATTTCTCCCGGCAATCTTGATTCCAGCTTGTGTTTCCTCCAGTCCAGTGTTTCTCATGATGTACTCTGCATATAAGTTAAATAAGCAGGGTGATAATATACAGCCTTGACATAGTCCTTTTCCTATTTGGAACCAGTCTGTTGTTCCATGTCCAGTTCTAACTGTTGCTTCCTGATTTGCATATAGGTTTCTCAAGAGGCAGATCAGGTGGTCTGGTATTCCCATCTCTTTCAGAATTTTCCACAGTTTATTGTGATCCACACAGTCAAAGGCTTTGGCATAGTCAATAAAGCAGAAATATATGTTTTTCTGGAACTCTCTTGCTTTTTTCATGATCCAGTGGGTATTGGCAATTTGATCTCTGGTTCCTCTGCCGTTTCTAAAACCAGCTTGAACATCAGGAAGTTCACAGTTCACATATTGCTGAAGCCTGGCTTGGAGAATTTTCAGCATTACTTTACTAGCGTGTGAGATGCGTGCAGTTGTGTGGTATTTTGTCACTCCTCATATACAGGCTTTTAAAACAGCAGAGTATATTCAACATGAAGAAACTAAACAAGGACACATAGTGAAGATTTCTTTTCTCCCACCTCTTCCCATACCTTTAAGTTTCTAGAGATGGCCTCCTATATCGAAGGGACTCCATAGACCTTATTCTTTTACTACAGAAGCAATGAAAGTGATGGCATTGACCTCTCCTCAGAGTGAACTTGGATGACTGGCCATTTATTCCTCCTGGGAAAATATCCAGATCAGGACCCAGAGTCCTGAGACAATTTAGATTTCCACTGAAATTCCAGTAGAGAAAAGAAAGACTATAGAAGTCTGAGCTACACTAACTGATATTTATAGAATATTACATCTCCAAACAGCAGGAAACACATTCTCAATTGCACATAGAACATGCACTAAGAATGGGCAATAAATCACATCTCAATAAGTTTCAAAGAATCAAAATCATACAGAATATGTTCTCTGATCATGCTGATATTAAAATAGAAATCATTGACGGAAAAATATCTGGAAAAATCTTTAAACATCAGAAATTAAGCAACCACTTGCAAATAAATCATGTTTTTAGAAAAAAATCACAACAAATGTTTAAATATCATTAAATAATAATACTTAAATAATCAGCAGTCAAAATGGATTATTTGATGACACTAATAAAATTGTTAACTCTTCAGGAACACTGATGATGCAAAAAGAAACACAAGGGGGGCTGGGGAAAGCACGAAATATCAGTACCCTGATAAGAGGTGGAACATCATTACAGATGAAACTCACATTTTAAAAGATTATAACAATGTTATGTCAATAAAGTTGACAACTTGGGTGAAATGAACATATTCCTTGGAAGTTATAGCTTGCCAAATCTGAATCAAGAAATAGAAAATCTGATTATTCCTATACTTGTTATTGAAATATTTAACAAAAATAACCTCACATAGAAAATTTCAGAATGAGATAAATTCACTGATGAATTCTGTGAAGCACTAAAGGAAGATTATTACCATGTCATGGGAAAGCTCTTGACAAACTAGAGGAAGAGGAAACACTTCTCAACTTGCTCTTTTCAAGACCATATAACCCTGATACAAAAATCAAAAGTATTATTGGCAAAGATAATTACAGATTGAAATCCTTCATGGGTTGCCATTTTCTTCTTGAGGGGATCTTCCTGACCCAGAAATCAAACCTGGGTCTCCTGCATTGCAGGCAGATTCTTCACCAACTAAGCTACAAGGGAAGCTCATGAGCATGAGAAAATATTAGAAAATCCCATCCAACAATACAGAAAATGGATAATGCACTATGATCAAATAGGCTTTATCCCAAGATTATAAAATGTTTCACACAAAAATTCAATCAGTGTAAACTGTTACCTTAAAAGATCATGTAATGACATCAATAGATACAGAAAGTATCATATGATGAAAGTCAGCACTAATTCATAGTAAAAGTTATCAACAAACTAAATGGAGAATATGCCAATCTAAAAGCAAGCAGCTGTAACAGCCTACAGCTTACATCATACCTAACGAAGAAATACTGAACATTTCCTCCATCTTAATATTGAGAATAAGAAAAGAACATCTTCTTTCATTATTTCTATTCAACTTTATACTATAGCAGTGGAAATGGGATCATGTCTGTTCAAACACTTCTGAAGGGAGTAGTATCCAATACAGTTACTGTTATGATTACTTATAGGCATAATTTTCTATAGAGAATAGAGTAATTTTTTTTTCAAAGAGTTTCTAAGAAAGCTTAACCTGGGTTAATGTCATACAGGTGAATCATGGCATCTCATGGTGAAAAAGTGTAGGTTGTCTGGCTTTCTTGAATCCATTTAATGATTAATGTGGTAAATGAACCACAAATTTAATATTTCCTATTATTAGATGGCTGGATCAATAAGGCTTTGCAAACACATTGAGACTACTTATTAACTATAATAGCACACAAAGAGTGTAGGATAAAACTTTATAATCTTAATTAATTTGATTTGAACTTTATACCTGGTAGGTGAAAGAGTCATGTCCAGCTCTTTTTGACCCCATGTACTATACAGTCCTTGGAATTCTCCAAGCCAGAATACTGGAGTGAGTAACCTTTCCCTTCTCCAGGAGATCTTCCCAATCCAGGGATCAAACCCAGGTCTTCTGCACAGCAGGCGGATTCTTTACCAGCTGAGCCACAGGGGATACTGGAGTGGGTGGCCTATCCCTTCTCCAGGGGATCTTCCCAATGCAGGGATTGAACCAGGGTCTCCTGCATTGCAGGTGCATACTTTATCAGCTGAAATATCAGGGAAGCAATGCAAGATGATAATCCAAAACGTGTGCTTAGTGTCCAACAATCTGGAGAGATATAACAGGATATTTTATGATATCAGTGGAGATTTATTCATTGTAATTTTGCAAGATATTTGTAGAAAGTTATATAGAAATCTAAGAACAAATGTGGAAATTATTTTGCTATAGCAGAAAATTTCTCACTGATACACTGAGTTAAGTTCAGTTGCTCAGTCGTGTCTGACTCTTTCCGACCCCATGAATCACAGCACGCCAGGCCTCCCTGTCCATCACCAACACCCGGAGTTCACCCAGACTCACGTCCATTGGTCGATGATGCCATCCAGCCATCTCATCCTCTGTCGTCCCCTTCTCCTCCTGCCCCCAATCCCTCCCAGCATCAGAGTCTTTTCCAATGAGTCAACTCTTCGCATGAGGTGGCCAAAGTACTGGAGTTTCAACTTTAGCATCATTCCTTCCAAAGAACACCCAGGACAGATCTCCTTTAGGATGGACTGGTTGGATCTCCTTGCAGTCCAAGGGACTCTCAAGAGTCTTCTCCAACACCACAGTTCAAAAGCATCAATTCTTCAGCGCTCAGCCTTCTTCACAGTCCAATTCTTAGATCCATACATGACTACTGGAAAAAACATAGCCTTGACTAGATGGACCCTTGCTGGCAAAGTAATGTCTCTGCTTTTGAATATGCTCTCCAGGTTGGTCATAACTTTCCTTCCAAGGAGTAAGCGTCTTTTAATTTCATGGCTGCAGTCACCATCTGCAGTGATTTTGGAGCCCCCAAGAATAAAGTCTGACACTGTTTCCCCATCTATTTCCCATGAAGTGATGCAACCAGATGCCATGATCTTAGTTTTCTGAATGTTGAGCTTTAAGCCAACTTTTTCACTCTCCTCTTTCACTTTCATCAAGAGGCTTTTGAGTTCCTCTTCACTTTCTGCCATAAGGGTGGTCATCTGCATATCTGAGGTTATTGATATTTCTCTCAGCAATCTTGATTCCAACTTGTGCTTCTTCCAGCCCAGTGTTTCCCATGAGGTACTCTGCATATAAGTTAAATAAGCAGGGTGACAATATACAGCCTTGACGGACTCCTTTTCCTATTTGGAACTAGTCTGTTGTTCCATGTCCAGTTCTAACTGTTGATTCCTGACCTGCATACAAATTTCTCAAGAGGCAGGTCAAGTGGTCTGGTATTCCCATCTCTTTCAGAATTTTCCTCAGTTTATTGTGATCCACACAGTCAAAGGCTTTGGCATAGTCATAAAAGCAGAAATACATGTTTTTCTGGAACTCTCTTGCTTTTTCGATGATCCATTGGATGTTGGCAATTTGATCTCTGGTTCCTCTGCCTTTTCTAAAACCAGCTTGAACATCTGGAAGTTCACGGTTCATGTATTGCTGAAGCCTGGCTTGGAGAATTTTGAGCATTCCTTTACTAGCATGTGAGATGAGTACAATTGTGTGGTAGTTTGAGCATTCTTTGGCATTGCCTTTCTTTGGGATTGGAATGAAAACTGACCTTTTCCAGTCCTGTGGCCACTGCTGAGTTTTCCAAATTTGCTGGCATATTGAGTGCAGCACTTTCACAGCATTATCTTTCTGGATTTGAAATAGCTCAATTGGAATTCCATCACCTTCACTAGCTTTGTTCTAGTGAGGGTCTAAATGGATAGAAAGCATTTTCATATTGCTGTTTCTCAGTCAAAAGGAGGGATGTACCCTATACACCAGAAATACCCAATAAATAATTATTGTAGTACATATAAATACAATTTGAAGAATAATTTGAGCTGCAAAATATTGTGCTCATGAGTTGAAAAAGAGTGAACTCTTTAATTTTGTCAATGGACTTGCCCAATCTAATTAGGATCATTCATTTATTTTCCCTTGAACAATTAGTTATTGAGAAACAACTGTTTGCCTGGTACTCTGCTTGGTAATGAACACTGGAAATAGATAAATAGAAAAAAAAAACATGGACTCTCTCTTATTCAGTTCAGTCCCTCCATCGTGTCCGACTCCCTGCGACCCCATGAACTGCAGCATGCCAGGTTTCCCTGTCCATCACCAACTCCCGGAATTAACCCAAACCCACGTCCATAGAGTCGGTGATGCCATCCAACCATCTCATCCTCTGTCGTCCCCTTCTCTTCCTGCCCTTAAACTTTCCCAGCATCAGGGTCTTTTCAAATGAGTCAACTCTTTGCATCAGGTGGCCAAAGTATTGGAGTTTCAGCTTCAACATCAGTCCTTCCAATGAACACTCAGGACTGATCTCCTTTAGGATGGACTGTTTGGATCTCCTTGCAGCCCTAGGGACTCTCAAGAGTCTCCATCACCACAGTTCAAAAGCATCTGTCTTATTAATTGCTAAAAAAAAAATAGATGAGAAATTTGGGAAACTTGTATAATACCATCTTATAGTGATTGTTGAAGATACATGCTCAGATTCTGCAAGGTACACGACATTAAGTCATGGTTTGAAGAGGCAGGAGCAGTGTTACTAAGGGATTCATTCCCATTAGCTAGCTTTAAAGTCAGAATTACACAGAAAACCAGGAGTTTGCCTTGTGAAAAAGGGAGAAAGCATCCCAAGCCGAGGAGGAAAAGAGCATTCGAGGGTATTAAATGATGCTTTGCTTGTCTGGGAAATATTGGAAGACTTTTAGCAACCCAGATTATACGTTGTAGAAAGCAGGTGGAGTGTTAGAGTAATGGCCAACATAACACAAAGTTTGAAACGGAGCTACAGAAAGGTTGCAAATGACCTTAACGCCTAGGTCTGTGTGGGAGTTCATCCCATAGACAAGCAACAGGAAACTGTTTAAAAACTAGGAAATTATGCAAATTATATTTTCAGGAAGACCTTTTGTGGCAATTTGTCAGATGGATTTGACTAGGGAGAGACATGTAAAGATGTAGTCAGTCAAGAAGTTGAAGCAGTATTTCAAGTGAGAGTGAGGACCTGGACTTACACATAATTAATAGCAGCATCTAAAACAAAATTCTTACTATCACTATGTATGTGTGCACTATTGATTTTTCATATATATATATATATATATATAAAATTTCTTTTTAGGTGTATTAAGAATGTTTCAACATCTGCAGTTCTATCCTTCTACAGTTTCTGCGCTTTCATTTTTTTTTTTATTAATCCCCCTCTTTCCCTTCCCCTCCAAGGTAAGCACCCATCTTTTATGTGATGAGAGTGTTAAAATGATCTGCACTTGATTCTTCACATGTGCACCTCAATGGTTTAAAACAACAAAATTTTAATTGGGGAGATGCTGGAATTTCTTCAGCATGTGCTAAAGCACTTTTTAGCAATGACAATCCCTAATAATGCCAATCTTCCTGCCATTCTCTTTCTATTTGATTTTGGGGAAGGAGAAAAATGATCTAATGAGAGGTTTATGATTTTTCTCAGTCAGAAATATAATTTTATTCTCTTGCAGAAACAGTAGGATGCATGTGTATATTTGAGTGGGGAGCTGACGCTTGCCACTGATCATTTTACCAACAGGGGAAAGGAATGAGATCAAAGGGTGAAACATTAGAATTTTAAATTTTGCAGTTTTTAAAAATAACATGCCAATCTTAAATTGCTGAGGCCACTATTTTTTTTTAATTTTGCAAACCCCTATGTTCGGCAAAAAATTAAAAGTATAAGATGATGTTGGTGTTTGATAAAACAGCCTAGTTAATGATGAAATTTCAACAACACAATACTATGTTCAGAATTTCAATATTTCCCTAGTCTGCGCCTTTCAAATTCAAGGAGGTTCTCAAGTCAATAAGGGACATGGTCTGCTATTTTCCAGGGAACCACATTTAAGTCAGGTAGACCTGTTTATGTGCTCAGAGAATGTGTGTTTCCTAGGGGTGTGTGCAGTCCTCTAGGTATAAGTGTGAACAATCAGAGAGAGAGAGAGGTGCTTTCTCCCACTGAGGCTTATGACAGGCTACTGTAACTTCCTACCGGAGAGAATTGTTCAGTTTGTGCAGCCTGGGGACAACCCTCAGCCTTCACATATATATCAGCTCAGTGAGATAAGAGGGGACACATTTCTGGTTGATCTGTCTTACCACTTAACACAGTCCTGAGTATGGTAGACACTTGACAGCAATTCCTTCAATCAAATTAGTCTAAAGACCCAGGGTGCCTCATGTTTGAGCATTTTCCCATTCTTCCCAATCTCAAAGTTATGTTTAAAAGGGATGCCTGGAAGGAAGAATAAAATCCATACATTTTAAAAAGCAGTCTTTGAGGTGACTGTGGAAAAATATTGCTGGGCCTTGATGAAACTTGGCTTTGACTGTTTCATAGTTCTTGCTGAACCCCACTTTCTCTATCTGTAATCAAAGTGGCTGATTCTTCCTTCTGTTCAAGGACATGACATTGATCCCTTGAGGCTCTTGTGAATTGTGACAATGGACAAAAGACAGAGAGACAGGGAATATTAGTTTTGTGTGTGCACATATATATACACACACATACAGACACAACATGGAGGTTAGGACACTATAGGCAATGGAATCACTACCTTTCTCCTGGTTCTCCTCCTCTACTTCTTTCCCACGTGAGACACAGTTCTCTAGGAGGGATGTGCATGGGTTGAGGTCATCACCCACATTGCAAGGGACACAAAGCTAGCTCTAGCCAGAAGATAAACTTCCATTCTCTTTGCTGGTTCTACATCACAGGTTTTGCTGTTTATTCATTTTATATCATAATGAAGGCAAGACTGCTTATGACATTGAAGATTTAATTTGGCGAAGTATAAACAGAACTCTGGGAATCACTGAATGTGGAGATGATCACCCTGTCAGCTGAAGTGGGAGTACAAGTCTGGGGACAACAGGTAATCACAGTATTCTAGCACCTCAATCTTCACCTCTGTTCCCAAGGAGCAGCTGCTGCTACTGCTGCTAAGTCGCTTCAGTCATGTCCGACTCTGTGCAACCCCATAGACGGCAGCCCACCAGGCTCCCCCCTCCCTGGGATTCTCCAGGCAAGAACACTGGAGTGGGTTGCCATTTCCTTCTCCAATGCATGAAGGTGAAAAGTGAAAGTGAAGTCATTCAGTCGTGTCCAACTCTTAGCAACCCCATGGACTGCAGCCCACCAGGCTCCTCCATCCATGGGTTTTTCCAGGCAAGAGTACTGGAGTGGGGTGCCAGTGCCTTCTCCACAAGCAGCAGCTAGTGATGTTTAATTCCTTGCCAGCTTTGTTATGCCAAAGCGTATATACAGGATTATTTTTTCAACACTATTATGAAATGTCTTAATGCTACCAATATACTGTCACTTCATATTCTATAAAAGCTGCTTATCTGACAGTGACTATTTAAATAGAAAAGTTTTACAGACAGAGAAGAACAAAACACACAAGCTATGTAGATAATAGCCTTAGATGCATTTCTAATGAATGTTTTTTTCTACTGAAAACTATAGAATAAATAAAAAATAACTTTTCAGTGATTTCAGAATTAAACCCTGCAGGTGTAAAACTGCATTAAGTACTCTGTGTCACACTTTCAAAGTCACGATTTCAAGGAGAACGCCTAGGCACTGACAGGCCATCTAAGAACTAGAAAACTTTTATAGATTTCCAAAACTATTCAGGTTCAAAGTCACATATATTTATTAATACTAGAGATACCAGAAGTCTAGGGGTCCCCTGCGTCCAGGGAAACCTCTGTAAAGAGTTGGTGTATTCCTGTGTTTCTTAAAATGTAATGTGCATTCGAAGTACCTGGGGATCTTATTAAAATGCAGATTCAGGTTCAGAAGCTCTGGGATGGGACCTGAGAGGAGAGTTGTAATAAGCTCCCAGAGGAGACCAATGTTACTGGATACTAGAACACACTTTGAGTGGCAAAGGTGTAGACTCCTCTCTTGAACATTAACTTGGCTGATTTCTTACTATACAAACCACATTAAAAATGAAGTTGTGAAACCTTGTTTTGACTCACACTATAACAACCAATAATCTCATTTGCATCTGCTACCTTATATTTGCTGAATTTAGACCCTAAGGTTTGGTATAAAGAAGGGCTGTGTCTGTGTAACTGTTACAACTATGATAAAGTAAGAAGTGTATCAAATAATGATAGTAAGAACTGTGAAAAAGTGTGGGATCCTTTATAATCTCTAACGAAATACTACTTAAAAGTAAATACTCACAAGATGTTTTTATTTGATTAATACAGGTGTTAATTCAAATGTCATTATGAGAAGCAAACTGAGCTTTTGGAGTATGAATGTGGAAACTTTGAATTATACATTTATTTTAAATTTGCGTTAATCTGTGCTATACAAAATTATGAGTCATTTTAGGTATGTTCACACATCATTATTTTTCAATATCTTTTCATTAAATATATAAGCTTTAAATATCACACTGTTACAAATGTGTCAACTTATGAGCAAACACAGATTCCTAATTCTATTTATTTTTAAGAGACAAGCATTAGTTTACTAAATATATTATACTCATCAAAAAATTTTCCAGTATATTCTCATAGTTACTAATAGGAAAATTCATAATTATTTATAAGTTAGAAAATATTTTATATGACTTGATAATATGAAAATGGAGACTATGTTGTTTGAAATTTTTTTGGTAAAAATGAGGCTAAATATATTAGCAATAATATGAAAATAAGAAAATACTCAGGTAATAGCTATTTATATGTTTCCTTCAGTATACTGACATTTAAGTAATTGAGGAAAGATTTTTGAAAGTATGTAAATTATTAAAAATGTTTTTATTTCATCAAAAGAAATTAAAGTAAATTTAATTTCAAATTTGCTTTAAAATTAAAAATGTTAAACCCATTAGGATTCTTTTTTTAATTTACAAAGGGCTTGATAAATTGACTAATATTCTGTGACTGCTTTTTTTAAGAGCAGAGAACATTTTTGTTTTCAGATTTTAGACTATGTAGATAATGGCTCCCTCTACCGGTGAAACTCTGCGGATGATGTGTATGTAAAGTTATTTGAATGACCCAAATTCCATGCTGCTGCTACTGCTGCTAAGTCGCCTCAGCCGTGTCCGACTCTGTGCGACCCCATAGACGGCAGCCCACCAGGCTCCCCCGTCCATGGGATTCTCCAGGCAAGAACACTGGAGTGGGTTGCCATTTCCTCCTCCAATACATGAAAGTGAAAAGTGAAAGTGAAGTCGCTCAGTCGTGTCTGACTCCTAGCGACCCCATGGACTGCGGAGCGGTAGGCTCCGCAGTCCATGGGACTTTCCAGGCAAGAGTACTGCAGTGGGGTGCCACTGCCTTCAACTGAGTAAAACGTGGCTTTCAGCAGAATAGTTGTTGATTAAACTAGCACTACATTGTAATACCTTGAAAACAAAAAGACTTGGATATGTAGTGACACTTTGATTCCCTGATTCATATGAAAGTCAAATACTCTTCAATATCTTACAAACTAGAGAAGTAGATATTTCTAAAAATAATAAAGACATAGTGATTAATTTAAACATTCATTTAATTGCAAAAAGATACTTTGTTTTTAAAACAATTATACCCCTTTCTTAAGGTAAATGATATCATAGATTATCAGCTTTTTTGTTGTTGTTTTTTTGAAATTACAAATATTATCTAGAGTCCCTCCAACTGAATATCATTTATTTTGGATGCAACACAGTTTATCTTTCTAGAAATATTATATATTTCCTGAATGGGATGGATGTTGCATATTCCTAATTCAATGCTCAAAATTTCAATCAATTCAGTGACTTTTCTAACTTTTACAAAATGCATTACTACATTTTTTTTTAATTTCCAAATAACCCACAAATTAACTTCAATAGGAAACAGATTCTGTTTTTTTATTAGTGCTAGTATATAACTACATGTTAGATCACATATGAAACATACTAAGGGAATTTTTAAAATTTTACTCTCATAGCATATCATCTTTTTCTTCTTTATTTAATAGAGTTCTATTTGTAGTGTTCTCTCTCTTTAAAAACCTGGTGTATCCCCAAATCAGGATTTTTTAAATGATTTTCAAAATTTAATAACTAGGAAAATCTCAAGCTTTTGTTCTACAACAGTAGCAATAATCAAATTCTATGTTGAAGGGGGGAAAAAAAAGCACAAACATGTGAAGCTATTGTCCCAGAAAAATTCACATAATCATTACTCGGTAGATTGCCTACTCAAAGTCGAATCAGAGCTCATTCAACTAGAACCATTTCAGTGATGCGCTTTAAGGCTTATAGGACCAAATTTTAGCTACACCTGGCATCCTTCAGCATCCCTCCACAAAAGATATTTCTATACTCAAATTCAGATTTGAATTCTGCCTATCTTTGTGGAACTAATTAATTTTCTTTTTGAATTATATTATTTTTTTATTCTTTTTTACTCTACTTCTTAATCCATCAACAGTTGAACTTTCAGAGTATTAATATACATAATTTAAAATTGAACTACCTTCTCAATATAATCTTACTGGAACCTTGTAAATCCAGGGTTCTTCTTTCTGACTCAAATCTCTTAAAAATATTATTATAGAAATGTTCATAGTCTTCTTTTACAAATAAAACGTTGGTAGCCATTTAGGTGATCATATTACATTACATTAACTACAGAAGATACATTATTGGTGTGAATACAAGTCAAGGATATAAAATTATAAAAATTGAAAAATCCTTCATTCATAATAAAGATTTGCTTTTTGGAATATCACCTTAAAAAAAGGATGTGCAAACACCATATTTCTGTGTATAGATTATAAATCTATTTAAAATTGTAATGGCCTTTTAGTTTATCTAAATATAAAAGTATTACCATAAAGTATTCTCAAAGCAAGGAAAGTATTATGTAAATGAAATAGGTCACTAGAATTAGAATTTTGGGAGCATGTAGTTAGTGGTATGAAAACATTTAACTGATGCTGAATATTTAACAAGAAAAGTGAATAATCTTACTTTTCTCTAAGAGTTTTCTGATGGAAGAGCAGGTTCCATAGCCAAAAATAGCCTTTAAATCTTAATTAAATGTAAGCCTAAAAGACATATGATTTAAAGACACCATAGGGCATGATTTAATAGCCCATTAATATTTCTCTGAATTTTGAGTTTCAGTTTACCGCACATTAGTGGAACTCAAAATATATTTTTAGACTATCTGCTGCTGCTAAGTCACTTCAGTAGTGTCCAACTCTGTGTGACCCCATAGACAGCAGCCCACCAGGCTCCCCCGTCTCTGGGATTCTCCAGGCAAGAACACTGGAGTGGGTTGCCATTTCCTTCTCCAATGCGTGAAAGTGAAAAGTGAAAGTGAAGTCGCTCAGTTGTGTTGGACCCTCAGCGACCCCATGCACTGCAGCCCACCAGGCTCCTCCATCCATGGGATTTTCCAGGCATGAGTACTGGAGTGGGGTGCATTGCCTTCTCCGTTAGACTGTATGTCTATGTATAATTGAGTTGATCCAATCTTAGAATTTTTGAATTACCTTAGAGGTCATCTAGGGCAAACTTCAGTTAGTGAATCAACCCTATTCTATTCATAAGAAATGCTTACCTAGCTTGTGCTTGAACATTTTTAGTGGTAATCAGTTTACAACTTTTTAAGATATTACTAAAGGATAAAATGATGTAAATTAAAAAGCAGAGACATCACTTTGCCAACAAAGTTTAATATAGTCAAAGCTATAGTTTTTCCAGTAGTCATGTATTGATGTAACAGTTGGGCCATAAAGAAGGCTGAGCACTGAAGAACTGTCCTTTTAAACTGTGGTGCTGGAGAGGACTTAAGAGTCCCTTAGTCAGCAAGGAGATCAAGCCACTCAATCCTAAAGGAAATCAACCATGGATATTCATTGGAAGGGCTGGTGCTGAAGCTGAAGCTCCAATACTTTGGCCACCTGATACAAAGAGCTGGCTCATTGGAAATGACCCTCATGCTGGTAAAGATTTAGGGCAAGGGAAGAATGGGATGAGATAGTTGGATGGCATCACCAGATCAATGGACATGTGTTTGAGCAAACTCAGGGAGATAGTGAAGGACAGGGAAGCCTGGCATGTTTCATGGGATCGCAAAAAGTCTGACACAATTTAGCAACTGAACAAAAACATCTGTTACATGTGAAAAGGAATGGCTCCTATAATGTCTACCCACTGGTCTGCTTTCTGTTTCTTGGGAAGTGTTTGGTATTTTTCTTCCATATTCATTCAACAATTTCTCATGTGATATATTCTCACAATATTTTACTGTTCTGATTGCCTTTTCTCTGAATGTTTCTTAATTGCTAATGTTTTTCTGAAAATCCATAGTCAGGAATTGCACAGTTCTTCATTGCATTGTATAAAAAGAGAGAATACAGGAAAAATGGATTCTTCATCATTACAAATACACTCAAATTTGATGTGTCTACTTTGTATCATGTCTATATGTTCACATATATTTATAACATTTTTTACTGTGCTTTTTTATTGAAGTGTATTTGCTACACAAACTATGCTGCAGGTATACAATATAGTGATTCACAATTTTTAAAGGTTATATCCATTTATAGTTATTATAAAATATTGGCTATATTCCCTTTGTTATACAATATATCATTGTAACTTATTTTATAGTAAATAGTTTGCACTCCCTACTTCCCTACCACTCTATTTCTCCTCCCCACCCGCCTCTCCCCATTGGTACCTATGGGTTTGTTCTCTGTATATGTGAGTCTATAAACAATACCAGTAATTAGGACAGCTTATTAGTCAAGCTCATAACATTTCACACAAAATCATGAGAAATGTAGGCTATAGAAACAAAGCTGGAGAAGCTGATCATTAATTATAAGACATATTATTATGGACATATTAAAGAAATTCATAGTTTCTTTTAATTAAAAATGAGGTTACAGACACACAGTATCTCTCCAAGAGGAGTCATTTTTACTAGGCTGTGTGTTTCCACAGGTAATTACTATAGAAACTACTGCTATGTGAAAATGTTTTCTCTTATGAAAATAACTTTTATATAATTCTGAATGTAAGTAATGAACAGCTTATGATGATGAAGAAATGGAATTATCTTTGAGATGTGAATTACTTCTGCTTTGACATTTAATAATTTCATGTACATAAGAAATACGATATTTACCCTTTAGCCTTTTCAGCTTCAAAGATGGCAAGGATAAGTCTGTTTCCTGCTGGGAAAATTTTCAAAGAAGTTATACAGTTTTCAAAATAGCTCTAGCCAACAATTCTAAAGATTTCCTTCTCAAATAGTATGAGTCGGTTTGCAAACTAATCATTTGATAGAGATTATAGTTTTTTCTATAAAATATGAGTCTTTAGATCTAAATTGTCAGGGTTGCACTATGCCTTATTACTCTGATTGCTTACAGATATCATGACTGCCCTTGGATGTGAAATTTCAGGAAAACTGATAATAGCTTCACAATGAGTGGATAGACTTATAACTAGATCTTCTAAAAGATTACATGTACTGTGGAATACACTTTGCTAAAATGATTCTATCTTTAAATAATTGTTGAACACAACTTCCTGAGTAAACAAGTGCCATAATCTATTTATACATTTTTGTTCTATATTTACTCCATGTCTAAAAAGAAAATAAAGTTAATTGCTACCACATGAAATATCAAATTACAATTTTGCAAGTGCCACTAAATGTGTAAAGTGAAAAAGTTTTTCTGATATTTGGATATTAGTAGCAAAAAATTATTTTAAAAACTAAGTTTCACATCTCTTGATTAGTCTATTATACATTAAAGGGTGGTGTCATCTGTATATCTGAGGTTATTGACATTTCTCCTGGCAATCTTGATTGAGCTGGTACTTCAACCAGCCTGGCATTTTGCATGATGTACTCTGCATATAAGTTAAATAAGCAAGGTGACAAGATACAGCCTTGACGTACTCCTTTCCCCATTTGGAACCAATCTGTTGTTCCATGTCTGGTTCTAACAGTTGCTTCTTCATCTGCATACAGATTTCACAGGAGGCAGGCCAGGTGGTCTGGTATTCCCATCTCTTTCAGAAGTTTCCACAGTCTGCTGTGATTCACACAGTCAACGGTTTTGGTGTAGTCAACAAAGCAGAAGTAGATGTTTTTCTGGAATTCTCTTGCTTTTTTGATATCCAGTGGATGTTGGCAATTTGATTTCTGGTTCCTCTGTCTTGTCTAAATTCAGCTTGACATTTGGGAGTTCATGGTTCATGTACTGTTGAAGTTTTGCTTGGAGAATTTTGAAATTACTTTGCTAACATGGAACATGAGTGCAATTGTGCGGTAGTTTGAACATTCTTCAGGATTTTCTATGTATAGTATAACATCATGTGCAAACTTCTTCATTTACTTCCTTGCAGTTACTTTTTCTCCAATTTGAATTCCTTTTATTTATTTCTCTTCTTTGATACAATCGCATTTACTATCTCAAAATAAAGAATATAATACCTAGAAATAAACCTGTCTAAGGGCTTCTCTACTATTGCCTTGAGAACCCAATGAACAGTATGAAAAGGCAAATGATGGGATACTGAAAGAGGAACTCCCCAGGTTGGTAGGTGCCCAATGTGCTACTGGAGATCAGTGGAGAAATAACTCCAGAAAGAATGAAGGGATGGAACAAAAGGAAAAAAAAAAAAAAAAGTTGTGGATGTGACTGGTGACAGAAGCAAGGTCCTATTATGTAAAGAGCAATATTGCATAGGAACCTGGAATGTCAGGTCCATGAATCAAGGCAAATTGGAAGTGGTCAAACAGGAGATGGCAAGAGTGAACATTGACATTCTAGGGATCAATGAACTAAAATGGACGGGAATGGGTGAATTTAACTCAGATGACCATTTTATCTACTACTGTGGGTAGGAATCACTTAGAAGAAATGGAGTAGCCATCATGGTCAACAAAACAGTCCAGAATGCAGTACTTGGATGCAATCTCAAAAACAGCAGAATGATATCTCTTCGTTTCCAAGGCAAACCATTCAATATCACAGTAATCCAAGTCTATGTCCCAACCAATAACGCTGAAGAAGCTGAAGTTGAATAGTTCTATGAAGAGCTACAAGACCTTTTACAACTAACACCCAAAAAAGATGTCCTTTTCATTATAGGGGATTGGCATGCAATAGTAGGAAGTCAAGAAACACCTGAGGTAACAGGCAAATTTGGCCTTGGAATACAGAATGAAGCAGGGCAAAGACTATTAGAGTTTTGCCAAGAGAACGCACTGGTCATAGCAAACACCCTCTTCCAACAACACAAGAGAAGACTCTATACATGGACATCACCAGATAGTCAACTCCGAAATCAGATTGATTATATTCTTTGCAGCCAAAGATGGCAAAGCTCTATACAGTCAGCAAAAACAAGACTGGGAGCTGACAGTGGCTCAGATCATGAATTCCTTATTGCCAAATTCAGACTTAAATTAGAGAAAGTAGGGAAAACCACTAGACCATTCAGGTATGACCTAAATCAAATCCTTTATGATTATACAGTTGAAATGAGAAATAGATTTAAGGAACTAGATCTGATAGAGTGCCTTATGAACTATGGATGGAGGTTCATGACATTGTACAGGAGACGGGGATCAAGACCACCCCCATGGAAAAGAAATGCAAAAAAGCAAAATAGATGTCTGGGGAGGCCTTACAAATAGCTCTGAAAAGAAGAGAAGTGAAAAGCAAAGGAGAAAAGGAAAGATATAAGCATCTGAATGAAGAGTGCCACAGAATAGCAAGGAGAGATAAAAAAAAAAAGCCTTCCTCAGTGATCAATGCAAAGAAATAGAGAAAAAACAACAGAATGGGAAAGACTAGAGATCTCTTCAAGAAAATTAGAGATACCAAGGGAACATTTCATGCAAAGATGGGCTTGATAAAACACAGAAATGGTTTGGACCTAACAGAAGAAGAAGCTATTAAGAAGAGGTGGCAAAAACACACAGAAGAACTGTAAAAAAAAGATCTTCACAACCAAGATAATCACGATGGTGTGATCACTGACCTAGAGCCAGACATCCTGGAATGTGAAGTCAAGTGGGCCTTAGAAAGCATCACTATGAACAAAACTAGTGGAGGTGATGGAATTCCAGTGGAGCTATTTCAAATCTTGAAAGATGATGCTATGAAAGTGTTGCACTCAATATGCCAACAAATTTGGAAAACTCAGCAGTGGCCACAGGACTGGAAAAGGTCAGTTTTCATTCCAATCCCAAAGAAAGGCAATGCCAAAGAATGCTCAAACTATGGCACAATTGCAGTCATCTCACACACTAGTAAAGTAATGCTCAAAATTCTCCAAGCCAGGCTTCAGCAATAGGTGAACTGTGAACTTCCAGATATTCAAGTTGGTTTTAGAAAAGGCAGAGGAATCAGAGATCAAATTGCCAATATCCACTGGATCATCAAAAAAGCAAGAGAGTTCCAGAAAAATATCTATTTCTGCTTTATTGACTATGCCAAAGCTTTTGACTCTGTGGATCACAATAAACTGAGGAAACTTCTGAAAGAGATGGGAATACCAGACCACCTGACCTGCCTCTTGAGAAACCTATATGCAAGTCAGGAAGCAACAGTTAGAACTGGACATGGAACAACAGACTGGTTCCAAAGAGGAAAAGGAGTGTGTCAAGGTTGTATATTGTCACCCTGCTTATTTAACTTATATGCAGAGTACATCATGAGAAACGCTGGGCTGGAAGAAACACAAGCTGGAATCAAGGTTTCCGGGAGAAATATCAATAACCTCAGATACGCAGATGACACCACCCTTATGGCAGAAAGTGAAAAGGAACTAAAAAGCCTTTTGATGAAAGTGAAAGAGGAGAGTGGAAAAGTTGGCTTAAAGCTCAACATTCAGAAAACGAAGATCATGGCATCCAGTCCCATCACTTCACGGGAAATAGATGGGGAAACACTGGAAACAGTGTCAGACTTTATTTTTTTGTGCTCCAAAATCACTGCAGAAGGTGACTGCAGCCATGAAATTAAAAGATGCTTACTCCTTGGAAGGAAAGTTATGACCAACCTGGAGAGCATATTCAAAAGCAGAGACTTTACTTTGCCAACAAAGGTCCGTCTAGTCAAGGCTATGGTTTTTCCAGTGGTCACGTGTGGATGTAAGAGACTGTGAAAAAAGCCAAGCACCGCGGAATTGATGCTTTTGAACTATGGTGTTGGAGAAGACTCTTGAGAGTCCCTTGGACTGCAAGGAGATCCAACCAGTCCATTCTAAAGGAGATCAGTCTTGGGTGTTCTTTGGAAGAACTCATGCTAAAGCTGAAACTGCAATACTTTGGCCACCTCATGCGAAGAGTTGACTCATTGGAAGACTCTTATGCTGGGAGGGATTGGGGGCAGGAGGAGAAGGGAGCGACAGAGGATTAGAAGGCTGGATGGTGTCATTGACTCGATGCACATGAGTTTGAGTGAACTCTGGGAGATGGTGATGGACAGGGAGGCCTGGCGTGCTGCATTTATGGGGTCACAAAGAGTCGGACAATACTGAGCGACTGAACTAACCTGAACTGAAGGGCTTCTCTGGTAGCTCAGTGATAAAGAACCTACCTGCCAATTGAGGAGACACAGTTTTGATCCCTGGGTTGGGTAGAATGTCTGGAGAAGAAAATGACAACTCACTTCAGTACTCTTGCCTGGGAAATCTCATGGACAGAGGACCCTCGCAGAGTACAGTCCATGTGGATCACAAAAGAGTCAGACACAACTTAGCAACTAAACAACAACAAACCTACCTAAGGAGGCAAAATATCTGTATTCTGAAAGAAACAGAATATGACACAAACAGGAAGACATTTCATGTTCTTGGATTGGAAGAATCAGTATCACAAAAATGGCTATAATACCCAAGACAATCTATAGATTTAATGCAATCCCTATCAAATTTTCAATGGTATTTTTCACTGAAATAGAACAGGAAAAAATTAACTTTGTATGGTGACACAAAAGACCCCAAATAAAACAATCTTCAGAAAGAAAATCAGAAGTGGAAGAATCAGGCTCCCTAATTTCAGACCGTACCTCATAGATGCAGTCATCATAATATTATGGTACTGACACGAAAATGGAAATATAGATCAATGGTACAGGATAACAAACCCAGAAATAAACCCATAATCAATTAATCTATAACAAAGGAAATAAGACTATACAACGGAAAAAAGATAGCCTCTTTAATAAATAGTGCTGAGAAAACTGGACTGTTATATGTAAAAGAATGAAATTAAAACATTCTCTAATACCATGTGAAAAATAAATTCAAAGTGGAATAAAGGTAAAAGGTAAGACCAGGTACTGTAAAACTTTTTGAGCAAAACATAAGCAGAACACTTTTTGACATAAATCACAGCAAGATCTATTTTGACCCACCTCTTAATGAAAATAAAAATAAAAATGAACAAATGGGACCTAATTCAACTTAAAAATTATTGCACAGCAAAGGAAACTATAAACAAAGTGAAAAGACAACCCACAGAATGGGAGAAATTATTTGGACAAGGAATCAATCTTCAAAATGCACAAATATTAACTCATGCAGTTCAATAATAATTAAAAAAAACAATCAAAAATGGACAGAAGACCTAAACAGATGTTTTTTCCAAAGATATATAGATGGCCAAGTGTACTTAGTCCCTCAGTCATGTCCGACTCTTTGTGATCCCCTAGACTGTAACTTGCCAGAACCCTCTGTCCATGGGGAATCTCCAGGCAAGAATACTGAAGTAGGTTGCCATGTCCTCCTCCAGGGGATCTTCCCAATCCAAGGGTTGAACCCAGGTCTCTCGTATTACAGGCAGATTCTGTACCATCTGAGCCACCAGGGAAGCTAAAAGGCACATGAAAAGATGTTCAACATCACTAATTATCAGGGAAATACAAACCAAAACTAAAATGAGATATCACCTATCAGTCCAGAATGGCCATCATCAAAAAGTCTACAAACAATAGATGCTAGAGACAGTGAGGAGAAAAGGAATCCTCCTACACTGCTGGTGGAAATGTACTTTGGTACAGCCACTATGGAAAACAGATGTAGGCTGCTTAAAAACTAAAAAGTAGAGCTACCATGCTGCTGCTGCTGCTAAGTCACTTCAGTCGTGTCTGACTCTGTGTGACCCCATACACGGCAGCCCACCAGGCTCCCCTGTCCCTGGGACTCTCCAGGCAAGAACACTGGAGTGAGTTGCCATTTCCTTCTCCAATGCATGAAAGTGAAAAGTGAAAGTGAGGTTGCTCAGTTGTGTCTGACTCTTTGCGACCCCATGGACTGTTCCTCCCTCCATGGGATTCTCCAAGCAAGAGTACTGGAGTAGGTTTCCATTTCCTTCTCCACGGGATCTTCCTGACCCAGGGATGGAACCCGGGTCTCCTGCATTCCAGGCAGACGCTTTAACCTCTGAGCCACCAGGAAATTAATTACAAATAGAAACTGAGTCACAGACTTAGAAAACAAACAATGTTTGTTATTGTTAGAAAACAAACTAAATAGGAAAGGTGAAGAGGAAGGATAAATTGGCAGTTTGGTATTGACATATATACATTACTATATTTAAAATAGATAACCGGCAAGGACCTATTATACAGCACAAGGAACTCTGTTCAGTCTTCTGTAATAACTAAATGAGAAAAGAATTTGAAAAAGAATAGATATATGTATGCATATAACCGAATAACTTTGCAGTATACCTGAAATTAATACAAAAAATCAACTGCAGTATATAATTTAAAGCACAATTTAAATCACATTTTGATAATGGTTGATGCTTCATATTTTCAAATTAGAGCAAAAAGCAAGTTTTGGATTAGACTGGGTCTGAATTGGTGTAAAACTGTATTGGTCTTTCACAAAGAGCAAAAGAGAAGGAAGAAAGACAAAGCTGGGGAATTTATGATACTGGATGAACAAGCTGATGAAGTTTGTCTTCATGGATATTGTGATAGGGTTTGCAAAGAGTTTTTAATTACAACTAATTTTTTATGCTCAATTGAATATATTCAGGTAGTAAACCTGAATAATCACTAGAAAAACATTTAAAAGCAGATTTTTTTTTAAGTTACAGTTTAATCATGGTAAATCTATTGTGTTGACAAATCACAGGAAATGGATATTTTGATATTAATAGGCAGAACAAATAGGCGTTTTAAGTACAGTGTTCCTATAACAGCTCTAAGACGGGAGTTTTTAGAATGATCATATCCTTTATTTTCCAAATTTTATTGCACAATAATTTCATGGTTGACTATATTGTTGGTAGAAGGTTTTTTAGGTTTTGTTTTTTTAAGTGAAAATTATTTATTTGCTTAGGGGAGAGTTCTAAAGTATTTCCAGAGTATTTTGAGCCCTTTATACCTTCTGAAGGAATATTTATTTTGAGAGTAAACTATAATATTGATGTTCTTAGGTTACTTAAACAATTAAAATAAAAAATTAAATATGTAAAATTCCAATAGAGCAAATACATGTAATTTTTGCAATGTCAGAGGGTGGAATTAACTATGGGCTCAATATGACCCAAGATAATTGCACTCCTGCTTTAACTCTGAAAATGGTCGGTTTACATGTAGTCTGGTAGCTAGAACCCACATAGATGTCTGGAGACTGGAAGAAAAGGACTAGGCTTAACTTGGGTCAGAATTGGAGAGATTTCCAAGTCAGTGGCCACAGGAGAGCCAGAGCAGCTGTCTGAAGGTAGCTACATAGGTAATCAATGCACAACTCTGGTCAGGGAATGAGATGACACTGCATAAAGAGATGGAAGCCCACAGATTTTTAAATATTGGCTAATGTAGAGCTCAAAAGAAAATTCTTTTTGATTATCTTTTTGCTAATCCAGGAAACAATCATCTTGAAGTAGACATTATATGCAAACTTCAATAACCAAGATCTTGTCAGTTAAGTCAGTGAATGTTGCTTACTCTGTACTTCAGTATTTCAGTGATAGACTGGCAAGTGTCTTGATTGCTGCACTGGGTATTATTCAGCATGTGGAGCTTATTCACACCGAGGGAACTCACATAAGCAAAGAAATTTACATGTAGTAAATCATTCAATTCTCTAACCCAGACCTTGGAGCCAGTTGATCAATTTAATGCATTTAAAAAGATAGACTTGCAGTTAAGGAATTAAAGTAAGATCCCATTATTGTTTAGTTACAAAAGTTTAGCACATTTAAACTTCAAAATAAGAAAATTATATAAGAATGAGCTTAAATGTAAGTTAAATATAAGTATCTATATTATTTTTTAAATTATTATTTTCCAATTTAAAAAATCTCCCCAAGATTCAAAAGTTTTCTTTTCAGAAAAGTGAAAGTGAAGTCACTCAGTCATCTCTGACTCTGCGACCCCGTGGACGATAGCTGACCAGGTTCTTCCATCCATGGGATTTTCCAGGCAAGAATACTGGACTGGGTTGCCATTTCCGTCTCCAGAGGATCTTCCCAACCCAGGGATTGAACCCAGGTCTCTGGCATTGTAGGCAGACACTTTACCATCTGAGCCACCAGGGTGTCTCTTAGCAACTTGTTGCTTGTTACCATATAGTTACTTATAAAATTCAGAAATATTTCATTTACTTTCTAAAATTATGAAATCTTATAACTCTAATTCCTACAGTATCTGCTTCTATACTGCTCTGGGGTTACATATGAACATCATTATCTGTCTCTAAAACCTACTGGTATTTTTAAGGAAGATAATGAATATCCATTTATTTGCAAATTTTTAATGTGATTTTTCAAAATCTTATAATTATCAGTAAGTTATTAATGAAATGATCATTGTTATTATCCACAATGAGAGACCCAAGCTTAGAACAAGAAGGTGCAGTAGCCTTATACATTGCTTATCTTTAAATGATTTATTTCACTCACAGTACTAATAACTTGGTTTCTGGATATTACTTTTCTTGCATGAGCAGAGCTCTAAGTGATCATCAAAGGCTATTGCAGTGCTAAATTGAGGAAGAGTTTTCATGTACCGGTCTTTCATTTTTTAGCTGATTTCCTCATGAAACCTAATGTTACTCTACAGCCTCTCCCAGAAATTAATTCCACATGATTGGAAACTCATCAGCATTTTGCATTAGCTGGGGCATGTCTGAGAATTTTAACTATGGAAATACATATTACTTGTTTAAATCACTAGCCCTCTCCATTGGTGAAGTGAATACTGAGTTAGCAGAATTCTCTTCTATAGGGTATAATAGATATACAGGGAACGCAGAAGAGTGTAGCTGAATACAAGCACCTGTGACCTCTAGCAGTGTATATAAGGGGATCACTGAATAAGACTTTTTTCCACAGGAATAACTGATCTCAGGTGTTATTATATTTACATTGATCACAAGTCTTTGAGTTCAAAAAAAGGTGTGTAAGCGTCTGCTTCATTTTTGTTCTGTTTTTAAACCATTCCTTTTGGACACGTAACAAATATGATTTCAGAAAAACGTTAGTGCGTGTTTTATATAATATAGACTATATTGGCTTGAAGTTAAGAAGTTTCTTAAATATTTGAAGATAAAACGGGCATGGTGTGCTGCAGTCTACAGGGTTGCAAAGAGTTTGACACAACTTAGTGATTGAACAATAACAACAAAATATTATTATTTATATCATTTAAAAGCATAGAGAAAAGCAAATTAAGATGCATGAGTTCTGCAAAACGGAGAAGGAAATTTTCAAAAGACTACAGTACAGCAATGTTAGATTCAAAGGGATACATACAAATTATATTTAATTATAAAATAGGAAGGAAACATCTCTACCTCAGTCTTTTCCTTAAAGTGAGAAACCATCAGGTATTTATGAGAAATAATTTATGAAGACAGTCTTTCTTTGATAATGATGAACAACACTAATATCTTCCTTAAGATGGTGCTTTAGCTAACTGTGCCACAACCAATTTTTTATTAATCTATTTTTTCTGGAATACATGATTTGCTTTTTATGATATATGATTATATAAAGGAATAAGCCATATTTTAAGAGACATTTATTATATTGCAAAAATAAACTTTGAATATCATGTCAAGATAGAGACTCTGATTTAGGGGCTCGCTGAATAACAATACAGCACAAACAACTTACGTATCTTGGCTCTGAGACTTTACAAGTTTTGAAATACAATTTGAAGTTAGCTAATACACATGCTTTAAAGATTTCAAAAATGTTTTTTTCAGATAAGACCAGTGTTTTTACATTTATTCTTTCACATACAATTTAGATATTCATTAAGATGTTTGGGTACTAAGTACTTGTTTACATGGAAGCATTCACCAAGAATTTTTAAAGCAATTTAATAGATTGAAACTCTTTAGGTTAATTTTAGCAATATGTAAAAACTGATGGTGTGAGACAAGTTATAGTATTTCAATTTATACAGAGCTGAACTTATTACAGAACATTGTAAAGATATTTTGTCTGTACAGAAAAACTGTAATTTCTTCAACATTTAAAGCACATTTTTGAGTCTTTTCTTTAACCAACTTTATGGTGCAAGGAATTATACCTACTATACTGAAATGTAAAACTGAAATTGAAACAGATCAAAGATTCTCCATTAAATCCTGTTATGATTAACCCTTACCCAATGGAATGGAACAAATTCCTTTCTTCCTCTCTCTCTATTCCTCTATCTCTTTCTATTCCCCACACTTCCTCTATCTCTTTTTTTGGGAGGAGCTGAGGATATTGATTTTCTTCAGTAAAGCCCACATACATAAAGGCAATATTTTATCTGCTATATGTACAGATTATGATAATCAATCAGGTCATTCTAAAAATTATTTATTTGCCAATTTTTCCCTTATTTGAAAACTGTAATTCACTTCAAAATGATTTTAACTAATTGTATTTACAGTCTCTTAAATAGGATGATACTTCTCTATAACGACTTGACTTTAAAATATTTCAATTGTTTATTAAGAAAGAAAGGCACATAGAATCATTATGCTAATTGACTGCCTTTCCTCGTCTACCTTTTCAAAAAGTTTAAATAAATATTTAAATGTAAACATGCATTTAACTAAATTAAATACAAATACAAATTTATGTTTTAAAAAGTTTGAGCAGTTCAGCTTTACAGCACATTTCTTTGAAAATAGCATGGGAAAATATTATTTAATTTGTATTATTAACCAAGTTACACAGTTGTCAACAAAGTTATTTGCTTCAGAGACTCTTGTACAGATTAAACTTTCTTTGAGAGAAATCCCATACCATTCAAGAATGTCAGTTTTAGTGATAGTTACCCACACAGAGCTTTACTTAGCTTTGTCCATATAAGCATGGTTGAAAAGAAATCCTCTTATTAATAGTTTCCATTGGAACAGAAAATGATACAGAAAAAAAGCGGTATTCACTTGGATAGTATAGATAATTATAGGATACTCCAGGTATACTCAAAATAAAAGAACAGATAAGAAACAGACTCTGAAACCAAAATATAGAATTAGAATTATATTATAATATATTTAGAGTTATATGTCAACTTTTGATCGGTCTTGCTTCCAATCTCAGTTACTTCTTAGCTCTGTGAACTTAGGCAGCCATTTAAACTATTTGGATCTCAGTTTACTCATTGGTAAATGGAAGTAGTAATAATATCCATATTCTATACTTGTTATGAGAGCTAAAAGAATCTAAGAACTTATGTATAAAATAAATTATGTACTATAATGGCTTTATCACTATTTTCTCCAACTCTGTTCTTTTTCCTGTTTTCACCCCTCAACGCTGAGAAATTTACTGAGAGAACATGTCAATAGACTGCAATCCAAACAACCTAAACTGTAAGTGATTTTATCTTATAATGCACTTTAGGAGATATTGACATATGTTTCTGTACTGGGGAAAATATGTACTTATTATTAAAAGTTATCATACACACACAAACACACACACACACAAACACACACACACACAGTGTTTCTGCATGGGATAGGTCTAATTTCATGACATTTCTCTAGCTTGGTATTAATGTTATTTAATAACATGTTTTAAACTCCATTATTGATTTAAATATTAAAGGGTTCCCAGGACTCATATGCTCTGCTTGAAGGACTACATAATTTTCCTTACATTAAATCTATTCCAACCTTTGGAGGCTTTTTGTAGAATCATTAGTGATGTTTTAATTCTCCAGAACCTATTATTATGTTTCAAGCCTTACAAAACACAGATTAGTACCAAAATATCTAAATACCATAATATCTAAAATGGCAACTGTTTTGCTTCAGATATACTGTTTTCCAAAAGGATTGTACTGTACATAGTACTGTCATGGAACATGAAGAAACAAGAAATTAGGAATTTTGTTATGTATTAAGACTGCTGAATAACTGATGAGATTCTTGACTAAAGATTAATAATAATAAAATAATGTGTTTTTATAAGTTGTATCCTATTGAAGAAATAACTTATTATACAACAAAATGGAATTAACTAAAATATATCAAGCCAAAAAGAAAATTATCAAAAATATTTTTGCTAGCAAAGGAGATTTTATCCACTCTAATAGCCATTCATTTCATTTTTCCTCGGTATACAATGAGTGTGAATTAAATTTGCTATTTCTAAGTGACAGGAAAATAAAGAAACTTTAATAGCACTTAGTAAGAATGCAAAATAATCAGTTGCATTTGCTTTTGTTCATGTGATCACTGATGTGATATTTCCCCTAAGTGACTGCCATTATTTCACTGCTATCCATGTGTGCCATCCTTTGCTAATTGCTATTATGTCACAGGTAATTTTAACACCATTGTATCTATTTACTATTAAAATCTTTACTCTTATTGCTGTAGAAACAAAATTTTTCCCTCATAAGAGAAAAGGCCTGTGAAGCTAGAATTATAGTAAATTTTAGAGTTATTTATCAATTCTGAGCTATTTTCTATTCAATTAATATATGTTCATTGTAATTAAGAAATTAAAGGCTAAATTTGATTTTTTAATAACCACTCTTTACCTGTTTCACTTGTGGTAAATGAGAGATTTGAGACACGGTTACCTAAAGGCTGAGATGGGATGTGAATTGTGTGGCCAAGTTACAGTAGAAGCAGAAACTGAAGTTGAAATATTAGAAGGCGGGTTTTGGCACTAAAAATTAAATTGCTTGCAAGTAATTAACTTTGGAAAGATAAAATATTTCCAAATCAAATCCTAAACAATGATGCTGCTAAAGTGCTTCACTCAATATGCCAGCATTTGGAAAACTCAGCATTGGCCACAGGATTAGAAAAGGTCAGTTTTCATTCCAATTCCAAAGAAGGGCAATGACAAAGAACATTCAAAGTATTGCACATTTGTACTCATTTCACACACTAGCAAATTAATGCTCAAAATTCTCCAAGACATGCTTCAATAATACGTGAACCAAGAACTTCCAAATATTTAAATTGTATTTTAAAAAGGCAGAAGAACCAGAGATCAAATTGCCAACATCCGTTGGGTCATAGAAAAAGCAAGAGAATTCCAGAAAAACATCTACTTCTGATTCATTGACTACTCTAAAGCCTTTGACTGTGTGGATCACATCAAATTATGGAATATTCTTAAAGAGATGGGAATACCAGACCACCTCACCTGCCACCTGAGAAGCCTGTATGCAGATCAAGAAGCAGCAGTTAGAAACAGAAGCCATGAAACAAAGGTCTGTTTCAAAACTGGGAAAAGAGTACAACAAGGCTGCATATTGTTATGCTGCTTATTTAACTTATATGCAGTGTACATCATGCAAAATGCCATGCTGGACAAAGCACAGCTGGAATCAAGATTGCCAGGAGAAATACTAATAACATCAGATATGCAGATGACACCAACTTTATAGAAGAAAGTGAAGAGAAATGGAAGAGCCTCTTGATGAAGGTGAAAGAGGAGAGTGAAAAGATGGCTTAAAAGTCAACATTCAAAAAATTAAGGTCATGGCATCTGGTCTCAATACTTCATGAAAAATAGATGGGGAAACATGAAAACAATGACAGACTTTATTTTCTTGTGCTCCAAAATCACTGCAGATGATGACTGCAGCCATGAAATTAAAAGACACTTGCTCCTTGGTAGAAAACCTAGACAGCATACTAAAAAGAAGAAACATTACTTTTCTGACAAATGCCTGTATGGTCAAAGCTATGCTTTTTCCAGTAGTCATGTATAGATGAGCAAATTGGATCATAAAGAAGGCTGAACATCAAAAAACTGATGCTTTTGTACTATTGTGTTGGAAAAGACTCTTGACAGTCTCTTGAGCTGCAAGGTCTACCCAGTCAATCCTAAAGGAAACCAACCCTGAATATTCATTGGAAGAACTGATGCTGAAGCTCTAATACTTTATCCACCTCATGCAAAGAGCTGACTCATTAGAAAAGAACCTGATGCTGTGAAAGACTGAAGGCAGGAGGAGAAGGGAATGAAGAGGATGAGATGGTTGGATGGCATCACCGACTCAATGGACATGAGTTTGAGCAGACTCCAGGAGATGGTGATGGACAGGGAAGCCTGTTGTGCTGCAGTCCATGGGGTCACAGAGTTGGACACGACTGAGTGACCGAACGACTATATATATATACACATACATATATACATATTTTTTCCTTTTACTCATCTTTCTTCTTTCTTCAATTCATCCTTTTTGGAGATAATGTCCATACTCAGAAAAAACTTCATTTAAACTTTGCTTGACACATTTTACATGGCTTCCCTGATAGCTCAATTGGTAAAGAATCTGCCTGCAATGCAGGAGACTCCAGTTCAATTCGTGGGTCAGGAAGATCCCCTGCAGAAGGAATAGGCTATCTACTCCACAATTCTTGGGCTTCCCTTGTGGCTCAGCTGGTAAAGAATCTGCCTGCAATGGAGGAGATCTGGGTTTGACCCATGGGTTGGGAAGATCCCTTGGAGAAGGGAAAGGCTACCCACTCCAGTATTCTGGCCTACAGAATTCCATGGACTGTATAGTCCATAGAGTTGCAGAGAGTCAGACACAACTGAGGGACTTTCACTTTCACTTTGACACATTTTAGGGAAGAAGGGAGGGAGGAAAAGAGGGAGGAACACCTTATCTTTTCTCTTTGGTCACGCCACGAATGGAAGCTCTGATTATGAGTACCTATGTGCACAGAATTACTGAGTTGTGATAGGTATCTTCACCCTTAAATATGCAGAATCAGAACATGTTTGCATTGGTACCATCTGATATCTTCAAACATTCTTAAATAGCAATGACCTTCCCTCACTTCTTATCCATAGTCCCCTCGGAATAAGAGAAACAAGAAGCAAAACGAAACCTCAAGAATATTCATTGTAGTAGAGGACAAATACGTATGTAGTAATAGAGGAAATTTATATATATATATATATATATATATATACACATATATATATATACACATATATATATACATATATATATACAGGACACATTATGTAGTAAAGGACAAATTTATATAAATATATATTTATACATGTAAATATAGTGTGTGTGTGTATATATATATATAAATATATAATTCACTATGGCTCAGACTGTAAAGAATCCGCTGGCAATGTGGGAGACCCGGATTTTATCCCTTCTTTGGAAGATCCTTGGAGAAAGGCATGGCAACTCACTCCAGTATTCTTGTCTGGAGAAGACCCATGGAGAGAGGAGTCTGATGGGCTACAGTATATAGGGTCACAAAGAGTCAGAAAAGACTGAGCAACTCAGCACATTCCAGCACAGAGGACAAAGGACAATAGATAATATAGGTAGTGGGTACTGTAGATGCTTTACCTAACACCTAGTCCTTCCTGATCTCATTAAAAGAATTTTTATTTTCATCTTCTCCACTGCTAAGTCAGAGGTCTTAATAGTCTGCTTAATCTAACCCAGTGTTTCTCAACTGATAGAGACTTGTCCCCAGGAAGCATTTGATAATACTTGGAGATACTGTTGGTTGCCATGATTCATGGGGTGGCATCACATAAGCATAGGAAAATGGTTTGCTAAACATACTAAAAGGCACAGGAAATTGCCCTACATAACAAAATTATTTGATCCAAAATATGAGCAGAGGTGAGTTTGAGAAACCCTGGTATAATGGCAGACAGTGATCTGTCTAGTCTGGAACACAGCTCTACACATCCTGGATGAGTAAGCTGGACAAATTTCTTTTTCAACAGCTTAAAGAAGATATCATTCATATAAAACAACTGAACATATTTAATTTGTTCAATTTGAACATAGCCACTGTGGGCAGGAATCCCTTAGAAGAAATGGAGTAGCCATCATAGTCAACAAAAGAGTCAGAAATGCAGAACTTGGATGCAATCTCAAAAATGACAGCATGATCTCTGTTCGTTTCCAAGGCAAACCATTCAATATCACAATAATTCAAGTCTATGCCCCGACCAGTAATGCTGAAGACTGATATTGAAAGATATTGATTGATTATATTCTTTGCAGCCAAAATGGAGACACTCTATACACTCAGCAAAAACAAGACCAGGAGCTGACTGTGGCTCAGATCATGAACTCCTTATTGCCAAATTCAGACTTAAATTGAAGAAAGTGGGGAAAACTACTAGACCATTCAGGTACAACCTAAATCAAATCCCTTATGACTATACAGTGGAAGTGAGAAATAGACTTAAGGGACTAGATCTGATAGACAGAGTGCCTGATGAACTATGGATGGAGGTTCATGACATTGTACAGGAGACAGAGAGCAAGACCATCCCCAAGAAAAAGAAATGCAAAAAAGCAAAATGGCTGCCTGAGGAGGCCTTACAAATAGCTGTGAAAAGAAGAGAAGCAAAAAGCCAAGGAGAAAAGGAAAGATATAACTATCTGAATGCAGAGTTCCAAAAAATAGCAAGGAGAGATAAGAAAGACTTCCTCAATGATCAATGCAAAGAAATGGAGGAAAAATAGAATGGGAAAGACTAGAGAACTCTTCAAGAAAATTAGAGATGCCAAGGGAACATTTAATGCAAAGATGGGCTCAATAAAAGATAGAAATGGTATGGACCTAACAGAAGCAGAGAATATTAAGAAAAGGTGAAAGAATACACAGAAGAACTGTAAAAAAAGATCTTCATGACCCAGATAATCATGAAGGTGTGATCACTCACACTCACCTTAGTGAGTGGTGTGTCCATTCCAGCTGCACATCCTGGAATGTGAAGTCAGGTGGGCCTTAGGAAGCATCACTGTGGACAAAGCTAGTGGAGGTGATGGAATTCCAGTTGAGCTATTCCAAATCCTGACAGATGATGCTGTGAAAGTGCTTCACTCAATATGTCTGCAAATTTGCAGAACTCTGCAGTGGTCACAGGACTGGAAAAGGTCAGTTTTCATTCCAATCCCAAAGAAAGGTAATACCAAAGAATGTTCAAACTACCACACAATTGCACTCATCTCACATGCTAGTAAAATAATGCTCAAAATTCTCCAAGCCAGGCTTCAGCAATAA
The DNA here is from genome assembly GCF_002263795.3 of Bos taurus. Classification (NCBI taxonomy): domain Eukaryota; kingdom Metazoa; phylum Chordata; class Mammalia; order Artiodactyla; family Bovidae; genus Bos; species Bos taurus. The sequence continues at coordinate 34,728,776 of NC_037328.1, forward strand.
GTGAACCATGAACTTCCTGATGTTCAAGCTGGTTTTAGAAAAGGCAGAGGAACCAGAGATCAAATTGCCAACATCCGCTGGATCATGGAAAAAGCAAGAGTTTCAGAAAAACATCTATTTCTGCTTTATTGACTATGCCAAAGCCTTTGACTGTGTGGATCACAATAAACTGTGGAAGATTCTGAAAGTGAAGGGAATACCAGACCACCTGACCTGCCTCTTGAGAAACTAGTATGCAGGTCAGGAAGCAACAGTTAGAACTGGACATGGAACAACAGACTTGTTTCAAATAGAAAAAGGAGTATGTCAAGGCTGTATATTGTCACCCTGTTTATTTAACTTATATGCAGAGCACATCATGAGAAACACTGGGCCGGATGAAACAGAAGATGGAACAAAGATTGCTGGGAGAAATATCAATAACCACAAATATGCAGATGACAAGCTGGAATCAAAGTTGCCGGGAGAGTATCAATAACCTCAGATATGCAGGTGACACCACCTTTATGACAGAAAGTGAAGAAGAACTAAAGAGCCTCTTGATGAAAGTGAAAGAGGAGAGTGAAAAAGTTGGCTCAAAACTAAACATTTATAAAACTAAGATCATGGCATCCAGTCCCATCACTTCATGACAAATAGATGGGGAAACAGTGGAAATAGTGGCTGACACTATTTTTTCTGGGCTTCAAAATCACTGCCAATGGTGATTTCAGCCATGAAATTAAAAGACACTTGCTCCTTGGAAGGAAAGTTATGACCAACTAGACAGCATATTAAAAAGCAGAGACATTACTTTGCTAACAAATGTCTATCTTTATGGTTTTTCCAGTGGTCATGTATGGATGTGAGAGTTGGACTACAAAGAAAGCTGAGCACCGAAGAATTGATGCTTTTGAACTGTGGTGTTGGAGAAGACTCTTGAGAGTCCCTTGGACTGCAAGGAGAGCCAACCAGTCCATCCTAAAGGAGATCAGTCCTGGGTGTTCATTGGAAGGACTGATGTTGGATCTGAAACTCCACTACTTTGGCCACCTGATGTGAAGAGCTGACTGATTTGAAAAGACCCTGATGCTAGGAAAGATTGAGGGCAGGAGGAGAAGGGGACGACAGAGGATGAGATGGTTGAATTGAATCACTGACATAATGGACATGGGTTTGGGTGTACTCTGGGAGTTGGTGATGGACAGGGAGGTCTGGCATGCTGTGGTTCATGGGGTCACAAAGAGTAAGACATGACTGAGAGACTGAACTGAACTGAACTGAACTGATATCTGTGATACCGTCACCTCAATTAACATTATAGTTCTAACCAATACCTCCCAGAGTTTCCTTATGTCCCTCTGTTTTTCCTTTTGTTTTGTTTTCTCTTTTTATGGTAAGGGCACTTGACATACAATCTACTCTTTGAATAAAGTTTGAAACATATGATACTTCATTGTTAACTATAGACATAATGTTTTATAGCAGAGCTCTAGAAATTACTCATCTAGCATAACTGAAATTTTATACCCATTAAATTTCTTAACAATGTACTTAATCTTTTAGTGTCTTAGTTTCATCATTTATAAAATGATTAATAGTTTGTATTTCACAAAGATTTTTATGGGTTAAATACATTCAGACATATAAATCACCTACAGTAGTGACTGGCATATGAAGCACTCAATAAATGTCATCTATTATTAAGTTTTTCAAACATCAGTGAATAAGAACATCCCCCCCAAAAAAACCTTGAAAATTGATTTAAATATAAGTAGCATTGATATAATTCAGCTTTCTCATTTATTCTTTTTAGGGATCTGCTCAGTATACATGCTTATATTTGAAGTTTACATTTTGCTGTTATTGTAAGTAGTTTTTTTTTATTCCTAGAATGTATTGGATTTAAAGGAAGCCACAAGTTTTACTCTTATAGTAGTTTAAGAATGCAAATACACTGGAACCTATAATTAATTAAGACACTGAAAATTTTGAATCTTCTAGGGCTTGGGCAAAATGTGTGCTTCACAGACTGAAAAAAAAAAAGTTTGCTAATCATTCAAAGTTTATCACAGTAGAATGGTTATATTTTCAAGCATTAAGAAATTACTCAAGCTCTTAATAATTCTTTATATAAAATAATATGCCATTACCAATTGTTCATATACTTTATTAAAGCAAAATATCAAGGGGCTTTCAGAAAAAATAAAACTGCTTTCCTATTGTTCAGTAATTCATTACATTAAAAAGGTATTAATTATCCTGCATTGTATATGAAATAGTGAATCTGTACCTCACTTAGATAAAACTTTAACCAGAAAATAAACTACAGGGAAAAAGATAGAGTAATTCTTTACTACTACATTACAAAACAAAATTATTTTAAAAGTTACTAAATGCAGACAGAGGTTAATATTGATATATCTTGATATATATTTCATATTGAAACATTGAAGCTATATGCTTCAAAAAGTATTACAATTAGAAAATGTTATGAGAGTTTATGTATAAATATTAGATTATCTAAATATATTATTGTTTTCTCTGGAGTATTATAATATTGTCCAGAAAATTTATTTTTGGAAATAATCTCAAATTACATTTAAAGTTTCAATTTAACTATCAACACTATAGGGTAAATGAAAAATATTGAATGGATATTTTTTGGTAATGTGGCTCAAAAATTCAAGAATCAAAACATAATCTGTGTGGAGTACCACTTAATAATTCTATCACTCAAGAATCAGAATCTTTTCTTAACATTTAAATTCTTCATGAACATAGATACATAAATAATGGTGTGTCAATCTATAAGCAATGTTACAAATACTTTTTAGGGAACAAATTTTCTATTTTTTGTCTTTTTATTTTGTTTGTTTGGCTTTACTTTTTGTTCCTCTTTTCTTTTATCTTCAAAAAAATGAAAAGTAGCACATTCAGATGGACCTTGAGGGCATTATGCCTAGGGAAACAGCCCAGGCAAAGATAAACAAATACTACACGATATCACTTATATGTAAAATCTAAAGCAAAAATAAAACCCAAAACTAAAAACCAAGCTCAAGGTACAGAAACCAGATTGATGGTTGCCAGAGATAGAGAGGAACAGGGGCATGGAAGGTAGAAATGAGTGAGAGGGTCAAAAGGTAAAAACTTCCAGTGAAAATATTATAAACATATCATGGGGTTATAATATACAGCGTGGCAACTACAGTTAGTGAAAGAGTATTGCCTATTTGAAAGTTGATAAGAAAGTAGATCTGAAAAGTGCTTATCATAAAAAAAAAAAAAAAAAAAAAACTTCTTTGACTATGAAAGCTGCAGGATATTAACTAGACTTACTGTGGTGATCATTTCACAATGTACATGTGTGTGCTATGCTTAGTTATCCAGTCATGTCTGACTCTTTGTGACCCTGTGGACTATAGCCCACCAGGCTCTTCAGTTCATGGAATTCTCCAGGTGAGAATACTGGAGTTGGTTGCCATGTCCTCCTCCAGGGGGTCTTCCTAACCCAGGAACTGAACCTACATCTCCTGTGTCTCCTGCACTGCAGTTTATTCTTTACCCAATGAGCCACTGGGGAAGCCCTTCACAATGCATACAAATATCAAATTATTATATTGTATACCTGTAACTAATACAATGCTATATGTATATAACATCAGTCAGTTCAGTTAAGTTGCTCAGGCATGTCCGACTCTTTGTGATCCCATGGACTACTGAACGTCAGGGTTCCCTGTCCATCACCAACTCCCGTAGCTTACTCAAACTTATGTCCATTGACTTGGTGATGCCAACCACCCATCTCATTCTCTGTCATCCCCTTCTCCTCCAGCCTTCAATCATTCCCAGCACCAGGTCTTTTCAATGAGTCAGTTCTTCACATCAAGTGGCCAAAGTATTAGAGTTTCAGCTTCAGCATCAGTCTTTCCAATGAATATCCAGGACTGATTTCCTTTAGGAAGGACTACTTGGATCTCCTTGCAGTTCAAGGGACTCTCAAGAGTCTTCTCCAACACCAGAGTTCAAAGGCAGCAATTCTTCGGTGCTCAGGTTTCTTTATAGTCCAGCTCTCATATCCATACATGACTACTGGAAAAACCAAAGGTTTGACTAGACAGACCTTTGTTAGCAAAATAATGTCTCTGCTTTTTAATATGCTGTCTAGGTTGGTCATAACTTTTCTTCCAAGGAGCAAGTTTCTTTTAATTTCATGGCTGCAGTCACCATCTGCAGTGATTTTGGAGCCCAAGAAAATAAACTCTGTCACTGTTTTCATTGTTTCCCCATCTATTTGCCATGAAGTGATAAGACTGAACACCATGATCTTAGTTTTCTGAATGTTGAGTTTTAAGTCAACTTTTTCACTCTCCTCTTTCACTTTCATCAAGAGACTCTTTAGTTCTTCTTTGCTTTCTGCCCTAAGTGTGGTGTCATCTGCATATCTGAGGTTATTGATATCTCTTCCGGCAGCCTTGATTCCAGTTTGTGCTTCGTGCAGTCTAGCGTTTCTCATGATGTACTCTGCATATAAGTTAAATAAGAAGGGTTACAACCTACAGCCTTGACATACTCCTTTCCCAATCTGGAACCTGTCGTTCCATGTCCAGTTCTAACTGCTGCTTCTTGATCTGTATACAGGTTTCTCAGGAGGCAGGTCAGGTGATCTGTTAATCCCATCTCTTCAAGAATTTTCCACAGTTTATTATGATCCACACAATCAAAGGCTTTGGCAGAGTCAATAAAGCAGAAATAGATGGAACTCTGGAATTCTCTTGTGTTTTTGATGATCCAGCAGATGTTGGCAGTTTGGTCTCTGGTTCCTCTGCCTTTTCTAAATCCAGATTGAACATCTGGAATTTCACAGTTCACGTACTGTTGAAGCCTGGCTCAGAGAATTTTGAGCATTACTTTGCCAGCGTGTGAGATGAGTGCAATTGTGTGGCAGTTTGAGCATTCTTTGGCATTGCCTTTCTTTGGGATTGGAATGAAAACTGACCTTTTCCAGGCCTGTCGTCACTGTTGAGTTTTCCAACTTTGCTGGCATATTGAGTGTATATGTATATAACATACCTCAAATCAAGTACAAAAAATTAAAAATAAATAATAATAACAATAAAAAAGCACCATCAGAAAGTCTCTACCTTTTCTCATACCTGTAACCACCTAGTATAGACCCTTCTCTATTTTCATCATGCTTATATAATTTTATATAGATATTTTGTAAATGTGTATATATGCACATATACATACAGAGTGTTCCAAGTGCATTGGGCATTTTACAAAAATGTAAATAATGTAAAGATGTGAAAATTTTCATTATTCTGTACCTTGTTTCTTCACCTATGAGTACTTCCTAAGTAAATTTCCTAGACTAGTTACTTCAGCTTTTTCTACTTAGTGGATGTATAATAGTCATGCAATAGTTGTAGTATTCATTTTACCTTTCCTTACAGATGGTCATTAATCGGTTACCAGTTTTTTCTGTTTGATACAGTTTATATGCATATATGCATGTAATTATACCTACCTGATGCTGTTTTCTATAACATAGAGTCCTATATGACAATGAAAATTAATTCAGTTACTTAGAAGAGGTGTTTTAAATATAATAAGTACACTTATGAAAATGATTGAAATGTCTTATAGAGTAACATTTCTACACAGTCTAATAAGATCATGAGTAACAGAAACAGAGTTGCATTCAGAAAATGAATTAAAATGCTGAAGTTAATTTCAACTGTCCCCAGTAAGGAACTAGAGAAAACCATTCATTTGCTTTATGGGTCTAGGAAAGTTTCTCTAAATTACCTGATATGCTTTTGTGACACCAATTTGCGATTCTCCCAGGATAATATGCATTGATGCTTTCCTTTATTATTTGCAGAAAATCCTCAGCCTGTGTTTATACAATTGTTCAACGTTTGTATTAAGAACAGACTATTATTAGCTCTATGCTGATGCTTCACTTCCCTTTAATATGCTCACAAAATACACACCACTAGTTATCTCCACGGAAGAAAAGCTTGTCTTTCTACTTTCATCTTCTTATGCTCTGTTCTCTCTGTCTCTCTTGCTTGCTGCCTCTATGGTCTGTGTTTTCTGCTGTAAAGGGAGGAATTCTCTCCTGCCAGCTTTCTACACAAAGAGTACATTTTTGGCAGACTGAGTTTCAAATGAAAGCTTCCTTCGCTGAGTGCAAACGTGGACTCGTGCTTTCTTTGCATTCCCGTTACACAGGCTCCTTGGCTATTTAATGACTTTTTGCTCACAAATTATGTCAGCTTCCCTTTCACACATTTTGAAACCCTTTAACATAAACTTTACCTGGATTCTGTACTAAACAGAATAACTTTGTCATGCAGTAAATTAAAGATCAAAATTTGAACCTGGAATTCTTTACTCTTAAAATTAGAGACAAATTTTTTTTTTATATTATGTAAACAGTCAAAAAATGTGTTTTAAAGTTCCACTAAATGCTGTAATTTTTTTCCCATAGCACTGTTGAAAAAAAATATTTTATCTAAGGATATAGAATATTCAATATTTATTTTCATTTATACAATTTCAGGCTTTACAAATCTTAAACCAAGGGCTTTTTAAAATTTCAAATAAAAAAGCTCAGTAGTTAAGTAATTCCTAAAAAATAATAAAATTGATTCATGGATTCATGCAATGATTTGAGAATTTGGGTTATTTTTACTTTAAGCCTGGCTATTCTTATTCACTATTTTATCTTCTTTGCATAGGACAGGGTTTGGCACATAGTAGGCAGTCCATGGGGTCGCTAAGAGTCAGACACGACTGAGCGACTTCACTTTCACTTTTTACTTTCATGCATTGGAGAAGGAAATGGCAAACACTCCAGTGTTCTTGCCTGGAGAATCCCAGGGACAGGGGAGCCTAATGGGCTGCCATCTATGGGGTGGCACAGAGTCGGACACGACTGAAGCGACTTAGCAGCAGCAGCAGGCATTCTGTGTATATTGACTAGAGAGTAAATAAATGAATATTTTGGTTTTTGAAGGCTCGTCTCTCGAAACTAATTAGAAAAAATTTTCAAAGACTATGAGACAGAAGTTTCTGTCTTCTCTATGCTAATCAAAATGAAACATACTCACTGAATTTCTCTCTCTTCCTGCCGAAATCACTTTCTCTCTTTAAACATTGAAGTAGTCTGTCAGTATCTGTTCCTTTGGGCACACACAGAAGGGTGTTCTGGCATTCATCTCTAACACAAATCAGAGACCACTTTAAAGAGGGTGTGCTCTTGCATCTTCTGCTAATTTTTCAGGGCATAAGTGATGGGCACTAGTAAAAGCCAATTGTAACTCTGTTACCTATTTTATAGCAGGTTCATAGGCAGATTTTTTCTATAAGACACATGAACTTTCAGACTACCACAAACTAGGACAAAAATATTTCACAAGAATTTTGCAAGCCTAAATAATCTCTCTCTTTTTGCAATATTTATCATTGGAAATCTTGATAGTTGTATTTATAAACAATAATGCTTTCCTCCAAAAGATATAAAACAAACAAAAACTATTAATTGCTCTGTAAGAATCAGAGGTTTGTATGATTGAAAATAACTAGACCAGGAACATGACAAATAGTTTTCTATTCATTTGTAAATTATACTTATGAGATAGATAGATGTCTAAGAAATAAATACATGAATAAAATTTTTCCAAATTGAATATTTTATTGTGCTTAAGGTTTTTATTGTTAGATATAAGTAAGGACTGTTTTTGTTGTGCTGAGTATAACTTAATTTATTTTCATAAATAAATGAATGCACGATTGTGTTAGGTTTCATTAAGAGGCAAAGCATACCTACCCAGCATATAATTGTTTTATATACTATCTTTACAAAATATAATCTCAGTATAATCAGATTATTTGTTCCTATATCCCTCATGCTGCTGCTGCTGCTGCTGCTAAATCACTTCAGTCATGTCCAACTCTGTGAGACCCCATAGACGGCAGGCCATCAGGCTCCCCCCATCCCTGGGATTCTCCAGGTAAGCATACTGGAGTGGGTTGCCATTTCCTTCTCCAGTGCATGAAAGTGAAAAGTGAAAGTGAAGTCGTTCAGTCATGTCCGACTCTTAGTGACCCCGTGGACTGCAGCCTACCAGACTCCTCCGTCCATGGGATTTTCCAGGCAAGAGTACTGGAGTGGGGTGCCATTACCTTCTCCGATATCCCTCATGAGCTCATTATTATAATAACCTCCTTAGAAATGCATAGTGTGAAACTGACTACCATGTCAGATCTCGAAAGTTAATGGGCTGTCATAAGTCTTAATGTCATAGCATGCAAAGTGACAGTCTAGCTATACTTGAATGTACATATCTGATTTTTAGGACAATTTTAATTTTCTCTCCAGCCAAGGTCTGGTTCTTTACCCTGGCTTGGACAGTACAACAACTCAACTTTCAGACTTAGCAGAAAAATACTCTAACACTTCTGAAGCGAAAGATGATCTGCTTGCAACTATGTAAAGATCAAGAGAAAGCATTCCTACTTGACTTTTTGATAATCTTGTTCAAGACAATGATACAAAATTGGGCAAATGTGTACTTTTGGGGGTCTGTCTGCATTTATGATAAATCAATAAGTCTTTGTGAGATAAAGTCAAGTTTGATATGTTCTACTTTCTTAAAAAAGTAAAATAGAATATCAATATTCAAAAGAAATCACAATTATGAGGACAGAAAAGACAGAAAGATTAGAATAACCAGATTCTGCATTCCTGAGAAAAATTCTCTGTGATTTTTATAGTGATTTATGCTGTCATGTTTTGGACTTTACAGTTTCTGCTTCAAAGCTGATTAACCCCATGATATTATTGACCTCTTTGGCTTAACTCTAGGAATAGAACTTGGGGAAAATTCTGTATTCCTTATTAGTACTGCCTCTGAGGGATCAATGAAGCATTCATTTTCCTGCTGTTAATGACAGGCAACTGAGAGTTCAGATCTTTAGAAAGAGAATTGCCTTCAGAAAGGCCAACTGAGAGCTCAGATCTTCCGTAATATAAAATTTTAGGACAGGTACCTAGAGTCAACTTAAGTAATTTTTAGAATATTGAAATTGACCCAGGCCAGAATAGACTGGAAAGAATGAAAGTCCAAACAAGAGTTACAAGAGTTGGTCAAATAATTATTTAATGAAGCTACTAAAGAAAGTAAAAGAATGGAAGTTCAGAGAAAAGAAAGACATTCTTTTTGATTGAAACTAACAAGACATACTATTTTTGAATAAACAAATATATAAAAGTAAATGGACAAATGGATTAATATTTATTTTTTTTATTGTTAACTGTCAAAACATAAATTTCTTTTTTTTGTTGTTGTTTTTTTTAATTTAATTTTATTTTTAACTTTACAATATTGTATTGGTTTTGCCATTTATCAACATGAATCCGCCACAGGTATACATGTGTTCCCCATCCTGAACCCTCCTCCCTCCTCCCTCCCTGTACCATCCATCTGGGTCGTCCCAAATGGATTAATATTTAAAATTAGCTGTTTGAGAGACTCCAGAAGTAATTCATGCTATAATTGGAAAAAATGCCTTGTAAAATAAATGAGTTTTCTTCTCATAACTTAAACAATTCAAGTGACAAAAAGTAAATATTACATATGTCTTGAAAGAAAAAGAAGGAATATTTTGTTAAGTACAACATAAGGGTGATGTATTAAAGGATAATGAGCTAGAGATTATTAGTTTCTTCAATATCCTCAAGAAAAGTTGTACTTCCAGTAATTAATCTCTTTCCTTTAAACGTTCTCTGTAGTGGATACACATTGTTTTCAGTTAGGATACAGAAACCCTTTCAAAGTGCTCTACTCCTTTTCTATAACACAGTTTTCACCAGGCATACTCCTGATCTTTATTTATCTGAATAAACCTACTTACTTGTAAGGCACCATGGTAAGCAGATGCCAAATTCTCCTACCCAGTTGTAAATTATTACTATTCTGGCTCATAAGTCAATGTCTTTTAGATCACTGAGATTCAGAGAATGGTCACACATGGATATACTGACAAAAGTGAGCATCTGAACTAGCTAAGTGGGGCCATGGGATCCATGAAGGTGAAACTTCCCACTAAGGCCTGGCCTGAGCAATCAACTGGGTAAACATCACATTATTATCTGGAGCTCCAGGGCGTTTGCAAAGTTCAAAGCTGCACTCCTGGACTGCAGAATGGTACTGAAAGTTATCACAAGCTCACTGGGTTTATAAAGCCAGGATTCTACAGAATTAAAAAGCCAACAGCTTAATGAGTAAACTGAAGATTGGAGTGAAAGGATGCATTAGCAAAAATAAGCATTTGTTAATAACCAAGTTGGCTTGGTTATAAGAAAATCTGGAATTACCTAAGAGTTGACATTTTCCCCCTCAATTTCATGATTAAGGCAACTTACAATGCTACACTGAATGCCCTACAATATTCAGTTAGATTTTAACAAGCAAAGTGCTTTAAGAGATTCTGTACCCATACATTCTACTTGGATCATAGAACACAAACAAGTGATTCTTTTTAACTTTAGAAGACAAGAAAGCTATTGATGTATATCTCCTGTCAGTTAAAATAGGATGCTTTATTTACACATCTAATTTGGGGTTACAAAATCTAATTATGAAGTTGACTGTGTATTCTACTGAAAAAGTACAGATGTTCCTAAATTGAAGTCATTTTAAGAGTAATGCTCTTTGTGTTGATGCCTCAACATTAATATAGAGAAGATGCTATAATTCCACACCACAAATAAATGCACTAATAGTCAGAGGTGCTTCAGAAATGGTTTTTTAATGGTACTAGATTGTATTTTTGAGCTTCAGACAACTCTAAAACCTAAACCAAAAAAAAAATCTGTCAAATTGGAAAGAAATGACAATTCACAATGACTTTTTAAAAGATTATCTTTCTATTCAATTTACAGCATGAGCTTCAAAGTCATAGTGATATAAGAAAATTCTTGGTTTTACCCCAAGTATAGGTTTTACCCCTAGCACAGAGTAGGTACTAAATTAATATTTATTGAGTCAATAGATATCCTGAATCTGAATCTTGATTCAACCAGTTTTTCAGTTCTATGTGACCTTGGTAATGTTATTTTATTCTCTAGGAGTCATAGATTTTCCACCAACAGTTTTTAGACTAGATGGAAGGAACAGTAAGCTTACTACATTAAAGTGCTTTGACAACTATGAATTTATATACTTACATATTCAATACTTGAATATTTTATGATGTTGTCTTTCAAATTCTTTCATGCATTTTAAAATATACTTACCTTACTTATTACCTTACTTAAACAGAGAAGGCAATGGCACCCCACTCCAGTACTCTTGCCTGGAAAATCCCATGGACAGAGGACCTGGTGGGCCATAGTCCATGGGGTCGCTAAGAGACAGACACAACTGAGCGACTTCCCTTTCACTTTCGCCTTACTTAAACTCTGAAAAAGTAGATACAAAGAGATACTGATAGTTTTATTTATCATCCTATTGTCATCCATGATGATTTGGAAGATTCATATACCTTAATCAGCATCTCCTTCCTTTCTGCTTTGTGTATTTCTCTCTAAAATCTCCCCTTGCTTGAAATGTACAATGAGTTTTCCTCAAAGACATCCCCTATATGTTATTTTTTCTAGATTAGGTACTAGAACCACATTAAGTCATAGAAGATACTTAGCTCTGTACTGTGTACAAAAGGCATTGATATCTCTGCATCCTCTGGCCTTGGAACAAGGTAAAGCTAACAATTATTCCCAGGGTGATGAAATCTGTGCTCTTCCCTATATTATCAAAATGGTCCAAATTGTTGTTTAATCAGTAAGTAAATGAACTTCTAAAGAGGGAGTGAGAGATTTATAGAAAAAAGACAATGAAATGTTGCAAAGGTGAGATTGCAACTAAGAAAACTGGGACCTTTAGTAAATTTTGTTAGAAGTGAGATGAAGGAAGAGGAAGTCAATGTTTGAGGCAGACCAAGCACTGATTTGACACTGAGGATAAACAGTTTTTCATCTTATAATAGTGGAGCTTACTTGAAGCTGAAATATGATTGAAATGATCAGAATGTGATAAGACAACACAACAGATAAAGGAGAAGACTTTAGTTACCATTTATTATTTAACTCATTTGATTTGGTTGAAGACTCAGACACAATTAAATGAATAAAAGGTAAATTAAATTTTATGGACTTAAGGATGTGCAATCTAAACTAAGTCAGGGCTTGAAGCTGGACCCAGCTGAGTGAGAAGGTGAGATGTAATGAATCAGCCAACTTCAGACCCTGAGATGGCACTGCATCATGGGTACAGCCCAGGGGTCTTAGTAGTCCTAAGAGGAAAAGTGCCAGAGCAGTAGGGGTCAAATTAAGTTACATTTCCATTGCATAAATAGCCCTGCAGAGTTGAGCAAAAGGTTGGACAGGATAAGTTTAAGGACCCTTTCACATCTATTAAAGTCTATCAACAAGAAATGATTTCTTCTAATGTGATTCTCAGGAATGCATTTTATACCTGGAAGGTATTTAAGTTGGAGTTTTTATGATTAGATTTCTTTAGCATCTCTGTGAATGTACCAACCCTGTTAAATGTGATCTTTTAACAGGGGAAAATCACCACCTTATATCTGAGCTTTTATGTATCCCACCTATTCATAAAAGATGGAAGTGTCTATGACAGCATTGCCACCAGGGGACTAGGTTTCCTAATGTCTGATCAGTGTGAGGGGGTGTACAATATGTAATGGTCTCACATCTCTGAAATTGTGCTGCTGCCCCAACCATAGGAGGTTGATTTTTAAATTGTAAATGTCTCACCCAACTTAACATTGTTTATTTCTTTCTTACTCCTTTCCTGAAGTGCTTTCACCAGGTCATGAAGGGAGAAAACCGTTGTGCCTAATGTCCTGTATTAGTTTCCTAGGTCTGCTGTAACAAAGCACCAAAAACAGAAAAAGCTTATTGCCTCACAGTTCTGGAAGCTAGAAGACTAAAATCAAGGCATTAGCCGGACCGTGCTCTCTCTAGTGGCACTGTGGGAGAATCCCGCCTCTCTTCTAGCTTCTAATGTTGGCTGTCATTCCTTATCATTTCTGGCTTCAAGGTGAATCACTCTGATCACATGGCTGTCTTTTCCTTGGATGTCTTCATGTAGTCTCTCCTGTGTGAATGTGCTTCTGTCTAAATTTCCCTGTTTTTAGGAGGATATCAAAAATATTGGATTAGGGCTTACCTAATTAATTTTATTTTAACTTGGTTACCACTCTAAAGACCTTATTTCTAGAATAAGTCACATTCTGAAGTGTGAGAGGTTAGAACTGCAATGCATCTTTCTGTGGGAGACAGAAGTTAGCCAATAAAAGCTTTCAATGCTGTAGACTTACACTGTTGTGTGTTGTTTTTCCAACGTGGTGTCTATCCCTGTGGATGTGTTTTGCAAGACTACAATATGGTAAAGTAATTGAGGTTGAGTTTAGCAAACTTCTGCTCCAAGAATTACATTCTAGTGGGTAAAGATAGACTCAGAAAGGTAGTTTTCTTTTTAATTTAACTTGCGAGCATTTAGAACACAGCCCTCGCTAGGCTGTTCAGGGTGGAGTACCACCAGCACATGAGCAGCGGAACTAATGTTTAAGTCCTGAGATATAGAAAAACAAAGGGAAAGTGAAGACCTTGTGATTGAGGTCTGCTCAGGGAGTGGTTCTGTCATTCTGCGCTTACCACACTGCTGTTCACATAGAATGTCTTTTTCCTTGTTGTCAATTTGCCACCTTTTCTCAAAAAGGAAGTCTGATCTGACTTTTAAAGTTCCTATGAGGAGAACTTTGTTTTATATTACACAAAATGACTCTAATATTAAAAGATTAATGCCTTTTGCCTCTAAACATATGATTAACCATAAATTATCACACTAGACCTGAACATGTCTTTCAAAAGCCCATTAAAAAACAAATTAACCTTTTCTCTCTAGGCTGAACTCCCTTGTTAATATGAAAATCAGGAGTAATTCAGGGCTCTTAGCTTTTGTTATCCCAGCCATATTCCTTTGTGTTTTTCAAGTTGAGTTGTGACTGGAGAGTGAGTCATACCAGTTAATTAATTTAGTTAAGAACCAATTAGAAGTGGTATTTTGTGCATGAGAAAGCTTGTCTGAAGTGTTTTGAATTTCAGCAAGAGTTTCCTCATTACCCAAGCTTCTATATGGATAGTTTGTGCCATGAGGAAGGGGAGATGCTTACTTAGTGAGTGAGACATCCCTTAATTCCTTGTCTCAAGTGAGTTTTCAATTCTAAGGAAGACATGATTTATATTTATACTCATAAGCATCTACCACACAACAAAAATTGTTGTCAAATTTCTTATTGCTGTAACAATGTAGCAAGGTTTATCAGTAACTAACGTGTATATTCTAGTAAACTAATGATCTAAATGTTCACTATTGAAAGATTAAAGAGAGATGGACTTTTCTATATTCTTCCCACTACATTAATTTGAAATGAAGTGACATGATATGTTGCATTTTAGAAGTAGTGGTTTCAAGAGAAGGGATGTATATACACATAGCTGATCAACTTCACTTTTTTTTTTTTGGTAAAGCAGAAACTGACACAACATTGTAAAACAATTATGCTCTAAAAAACAAATAAAAGTAGTGGAATTTAAAGTAATATGGTCTTCAGATTTTTCCCTTATAAGAGCAGATCTTATTGAGACAAAGCTTTAACACATGTCACTTCATCACATTTTTTAGGCCACTGGGTAATATTTGTGTCTATGTATGAGGTGAATCCAGCAAACAAAAGGTGTATGCTAGAGAAGAGAGGGCAAAGTATTGGGCAGTAAACTGGCAGATTTAAGTCAGCAATTTTTTTTTTTTCCTGTAAAGGGATAGATAGCAAGCATTTTTGGCTTTGTGAGCCAGCTGTCTCTGTCTCTGGTCTTTGTCACAACTAATCAACTCTGCAGCTATAGCATGAAAACTGCCATTGATAATATGTCAACTAACAGACATGGTTGGGTTTCAGTGAAACTTTATTTACGAAAACAAAAGAAAGACTGACTTTATCCTGTAGGTCATGGATTTCCAACAGTTGGCGTAGGATATAGTCATGGCAGTGATACCTGATGGACAGACAAGACTTTCACCCCCTGGTGCTGAGTTTCCTCACCTGATGATGATGAGTTGAAACTAAAGGCAGCTGAAAGGTGTCTCCAGCTTTGCATTTCTAGGTGCACAGAGAGGGACTGGCCTCCAGAAACAACTCTAAGCACAGTTCTAGGGTCAGGCAACTGATTTTCCAGTGACTCTTTTTTCAAAAAATCTCTATAAGACAAAATATAAGAACATCTTTCTCCATTTTATGGGTGTTATCTAGAGTAAAAATAGAGAACTGAGAACAAATATGACAACAGTAATTTTGAATTCTCTTTTCTTTAGAGGCCATGTACCCTGTTTAAGGGGGGAAAAAGTGAATATAACTAAGATCTCAAAGAACCATTTCTTTTGGAGTTAGAAGCAAAATTTTCAAACTTGCAAATGAGAATATGAGCTTTAGAGATCTAAGTGCTGGTAGAAGACCACAGGCTACAAAGTGGCTATAATAAAAACTTTTTTTTTCTGAAGGGGTAAAGTTCTCTGGGAAAATTCTCATTGCTGGAACACCCTGTTACCCAACAATGGAGAATAAGTGGGGCATTGCTCTCTACTGATTTGCCACCATATCCTCTGTGACTAAAGGTGGCCTAAGGCAATTTTGCAAACAGGGAGATTCCTGAATGTTTAATTGGTGCTTGAATAATTTTCCATTATCATTACTCAGGGATCAGAATTTCCTCTTTTAGTTGATGTTACTTTAAATATACCCCATATATAGTGTCTTTTCCAGCTTATCAGAATCATTCACCTAGCATAAGAATGTCATCAAACATACACATGGAGAGTAATTTCACCGCAGTGTGATTCAAAACTATAAATACACAAGTAATCAGCCCTCATTACTCAGTTCCACTTCCCTCTTATAGCTCCAAGTAATGAGAATTCTATATTTGTAGGTCTTCACATGAGCTGGAACAGTTCTCTGTGAGATTATCAGATAATGGCATGGCTGTAGTCCATTCACAATTTTTTTTTCTAACCTAGGCTTTTTTCTGCCTTCAAGGGGCACAACAGAATTAGTTATATAACTTGACCCATAACCTTTTCTTTGTCAAAACAGCATATATAAAAGCAAGTTAGAATTTGACTACTTCATACTTGACCAGACCAGCAAATACTGAGAATTCCTGATGTCTTTATGTTTCACAATAAAGAGGAGACACAGAGAACAATGCAATTACAAGGATTACTCTGTGGCATATATTTTGGATCAGAATTATGTGACTAAAATACAGAAATCACAATGTTTGACTCCTCCCATCTTAACTATTATAAAATTTGACATTATTTCCACTCTTTCAGATAAGTGACCTCTACAAAACCTAGATCACTACTCCAACAGAAAACTTTCTTTAATGTAACTGTTGTGAGTCCTGCTAACATCATCTGTCTATCACAAACCAATTAAACTGATATGGCTGGAAGAAGTGAAATGGTTTGAGATCTCTACCAAGCTATTTGTTTTACTTATACAGCTACTCAGTGTCTTGACTGGTTTTTACAAAAGTCTGAGAAGAATTAGAAAATATGGGTGAAGCTATAAGTATTGAAATAGTTGTTGAAGATAATATCTCTGTAAAGAATATCAAGTTATTTGAATGCTTATTTAGCTCTCTACTCAGGATGGCCTAAAATTCTTTAAATTGTACAATCCACTTTAATTTTATAAAATCCTTTAAAGACTTTAAATTTCTCTTGCATTTTCTATCAGAGAGAGTACCATTAAAGAAAAAATATTAGATAGATGAGTAGTAGATAGACAGGGATTACAGTAAAAATTGATCTAGCTGGCAGGGGAAAGCTAGACAAGGTAGAAGGAGGGAGTCATCATTGATGTTTAATGTATATTATACTTCAGTTTATAAATATGTTATATACTGTTCATTCTTTCTCTGTGCATAAATAATATTTACTTTGGCCTGGTTACATAACGTTTGAAAGTACATCACATAATAATTAGGTTTCATATTCTGATCTGTCAATAAACTACCTTCTAAAAATTTTAGTAATCCCCAGGAACTATAATAATCCTAGCTAACTACAAAGTAGTTAAATATATAACATTTGAAAGACAAATAAAACAAAGAAAAAGTGATTCAAAATATCCATATTCTAGACATCTTTAACTCTATAGTGTTTAAGTGTGTATATGTTAATCTTTTTGCAGCTTTTAGCTGGTAATCTACCTGGAACTTTGACTGGATTGATCAAAGACTCTACATTAACCTAAATGGAGAAGACTGAAGGCAAAGTGAAATTTACAGTTTTGATCTTGAAGAAAAAACCAAGGAGGAAAAAATATATTGTCTGTCAGAAAGGAAATTATTTCTATTGGAGTGTATCCTTTTAAAAAAGGTGTTTTTATATTCTCTCTATTAAAATTGTTCTTCACTAATGCTCTCTGGAATCATCTTACCCAGAAAAAGCAATGCTTACAGCAAAAGGTTGAAGATTTTCTTCACAGGGAAAAAGTACTGTGAGATTTTCAAAGGAAATACAGAATGTTTCCCTAATAAGCACATTCAGTTCAGTCGCTCAGTCGTGTCTGACTCTTTGCGACCCCATGAATCACAGCATGCCAGGCCTTTCTGTCCATCACCAACTCCCGGAGTTCACTCAAACTCACGTCCATCGAGTTGGTGATGCCATCCAGCCATCTCATCCTCTGTCATCCCCTTCTCCTCCTGCCCCCAATCCCTCCCAGCATCAGAGTCTTTTCCAATGAGTCAACTCTTCGCATGAGGTGGCCAAAGTACTGGAGTTTCAGCTTTAGCATTATTCCTTCCGAAGAACACCCAGGACTAATCTCCTTTAGAATGGACTGGCTGGATCTCCTTGCAGTCCAAGGGATTCTCAGGAGTCTTCTCCAACACCACAGTTCAAAAGCATCAATTCTTCGGTGCTCAGCTTTTTTCAGAGCCCAACTCTCACATTCATATATGACCACTGGAAAAACCATAACCTTGACTAGACGGACCTTTGTTGACAAAGTAATGTCTCTGCTTTTGAATATGCTATCTAAGTTGGTCATAACTTTCCTTCTAAGGAGTAAGTGTCTTTTAATTTCATGGCTGCAATCACCATCTGCAATGATTTTGGAGCCCCCAAAAATAAAGTCTGACACTGTTTCCACTGTTTCCCCATCTATTTCCCATGAAGTGATGCAACCAGATGCCATGATCTTCGTTTTCTGAATGTTGAGCTTTAAGCCAACTTTTTCACTCTCCTCTTTCACTTTCATCAAGAGGCTTTTTAGTTCCTCTTCACTTTCTGCTATAAGGGTGGTGTCATCTGGATATCTGAGGTTATTGATATTTCTCCCGGCAATCTTGATTCCAGCTTTCCTTCTTCTAGCCCAGCATTTCTCATGATATGCCCTGCATATAAGTTAAATAAGCAGGGTGACAATATACAGCCTTGACATACTCCTTTTCCTATTTGGAACCAGTCTGTTGTTCCATGTCCAGTTCTAACTGTGGCTTCCTCACCTGCATACAAGTTTCTCAAGAGGCAGGTCAGGTGGTCTGGTATTCCCATCTCTGTTGTGTTATTTTACACATAGACTGTGTCTGAATTAATTGTATTATTTTATGTCTCTTTTTTAGCCTTTTTGTTGTATAGTAGTTGGTTTAACATTCAGTTCCATTTTACAGTTACATAATAAAACCTTGTTTTAAAGCAATTAAGAGTGCCTTACACATAGATGCTGTAGAATAAATGATTCAATTTTAGTCATCATCACTACCACCACCACCTCAGCCACCAATGTCATTAGAATTGCTCCTGCCATAATAGTTTCTGACGATTTCTGAGAGCATTTTTAAATACTATGTGTGAAGAATGTGCTATGAGAATTTGGATTGCAAGTGTCACAAACCAAATTCATGGAAGACTAAGCACAAGTTCGGAGAAGGCAATGGCACCCCACTCCAGTACTCTTGCCTGGAAAATCCCATGGATGGAGGAGCCTGGAAGGCTGCAGTCCATGGGGTTGCTGAGGGTCGGACAGGACTGGGAGACTTCACTCTCACTTTTCACTTTCATCCATTGGAGAAGGAAATGGCAACCCAGTCCAGTGTTCTTGCCTGGAGAATCCCAGGCATGGGGCATCCTGGTGGGCTGCCGTCTATGGGGTCGCACAGAGTCAGACACGACTGAAGTGACTCAGCAGCAGCTCAGTGGCAAGCACAAGTTATAAATATTAAAAGAGTACCAGTATTGAGCAGGTATACATGGTTGTTAAGAGCTGAATTAAGTCTCAATTCTACCATTTACTTTCCAGGTGACTTTAGACAAGTTAGTTAACGATTTTGTTCCCCAATTTCTCTTTAATCTATAGATGGAAATAATTATATTACCTATTTAATAAGGTCACTATGGCTATTGCTTTTAAAAATATTTAGGATTGAATTTACATGTTTACTGTTATGTGACTGCTTATGATTGTTACTATTATTGTTGCTGTTGTTAAGGCATTTTTAAAAATCAAAGGGAAAGTAGGCAACTGGTAGTTAAGAAAGGAAATGGGATCTGAGATGACATAGAAACTATGAAGTCCTCCCTGTCTCTCACCCTGCATCACTCTGTACATCAAGTTTAATCTAGTGAATGTTATTATTCCCATTCTACAACTGACAATTTTACAGTCACATAGTGTGATAAATAGGATCTGAAGTCCAGGTTGTAAAATTCCAAATCTTAGTTACTGAAAACTACACTAGACATGTTGACTAGGATTTATCAAAGTTGCAAATAATGTCAAGTGAAAACGGATATAAAGTTTAATTGGTTAATTTTTAATTAATTGATATGTACTTACAGATGATTTTATGAGATCATCATTCAAGTTCATTGGTTTTGCAGGAAGGGAGATGGATTTGTATCAGTGCATTGCTCTGTATTCTACTCCTTGTATTCTTGAAATCAGTTGCCTCTTTCGAGACAACATAGTCATCCCGTTACCTAAAATAATAAAGAAAATGAAGCATTTAAGCACTGAACACATATCATCTACCATATGGAGATCATGTGATCTACCCTTAATCTAGAGAAGCTAGGATATAGGAACTATAAACTGTTTAATGAAGACATCATGAGAAAATACCTAACTTTACAATGAAGGGACTGTTGGCACTATCAACAAATGTCAAAAGGGAATGAAACCTTAATAAAAAAAATAATAAGTGCTGTCATAATCAGGCATAAGGAAAAAATATATCTTTGGAAAGGCTCTAGGTACAAAATTTTAAATTTTAGTCTTAAATAAATATTGAAAAAATAATAAGCAGATATTATATTCTAGAGTGAAATATACAGATTTCTCAATAATTGTGTGTAAATTCTTAAAGTGTTTGAGATAAAAGTTTTTTATTGTGCAGAGGACTGACCAAAATCTATAAAAGCAGTAAGGAAGTAATGAAAAGGGCAAAGTTGCAACCAATATCACAGAATTAAAAGGATTGTGAGATGTTAGTATTAACAATTATACATCAACAAAATGTATAACCCAGATGAAATGAATAAATTCCTATTTAGACAGAGGAGCCTGGTGGGCTACAATCAATAGTGCCACAAAGAGTCAGACAGGACTGAGCACACAAGACAAAGACATCCCTTGAAAGTTCATGCACTGAATTCCTATCCTCAGAAAGTAGCCTTATTTGGAGATAGAGTCTTTAAAGAAATAAGTTAAAATGAGATCATTAGGGTGGCCCTAATCCAATATGAATGGTGTTCTTGTAAGAAGAGGAAATTTGGATACATACAGTAAAGACAATGTGAAGACACAGAGAATAGAGAGCCAACAACAACATATAAGACATACAAAGAAAGGAAATTATGCCTCCTAAAGCAGAAAAAAGCAGGCAGTAGAAACTGTTCATGAAAACAAACAGATGCCATGTTTAAAAAGCAAACACATCTAAGCAGCCTCTATAAATATGTTCATAGCACTGAAGGAAACCATGACTAAACAAACAAAAGAAGGTATTATGACAATGTCTGTTAGTCCTGGGTTGTATTTGGACTGAACATGAATTTGTCTGGATATAGTCTTCATTTTATTTAGTAAGAATAAGGTATGTTTTAGTCTGTGCAACAGGTCAGTAAAGAATTATTGTTTGAAAAATGTGCATTCCAGGTAACACATGAGCTAATGATTTAGTGAACATAAATGATGTTCACTATCAATGAAATAAAGTTAAATAATTCAGAATATCATAAGCATGCATGGTGTATATGTATGTGCATAGTGTGTGTTAGTTGCTCAGTTCTGTCTGACTCTTTTGTAGCCCACCAGGCTCTTCTATCCATGGAATTCTCCAGGCAAGAACGCTGGAGTGGGTTGCCATTCCTTTTCCAATTTATGTGCATACATTAATATAATACAAGAAAAAATATATTGAGGTGGAGTCTAAGTCTGTTTGGGCTGCCATAATAAGAACACCATAGGCTAGGTGGCTTAAACAGCAGAAATGTATTTCTCACAATTCTGGAGGCTGAGAAATCTAAGATTAAGGGGCTAACAGATGCACTTTCTGGTCTTTAGATGGACACCTTCTTTATCTATTTTCATATATGGGCAGAGTTGAGGGAGGAGGAGAAAAAGAGAGAGAAATAAAAAAGAAAGAAAGTGGGTGGAATGGAGAAAGGAAGGGAGGAGGGAAGAAAAGAAGGTAAAGATTTTACTTTGATTAAATACAGTCCTCTGCTTTGCAGTTAATAATGGGAAAGACAGAATACCCCTCTGCTCACCTGGAACTTTTAATCTATAAGGAAGATAACCATAAAGGAAGCAATTATGAGTATAATAAATTTAGGGAATCACACAGGAAAATAAAAATTCATTAGATAAAAAAAGAACAAAACCAACAACCAAATAATTGAATTAAATTTTTAAAAAGTAGAAAGAAAAACTAAATGACTGGTATAAACCCCTCATCATATGTAGTAAATATGAGTAAAAATTCAGCAATTCAGCACACTCAAACACAAAAGAAGGGAAAAACTGAATTAAAAGCACATACACATATTTATTCAATTAGGCACAAATGAGCATATAATAGAGCAAAAAATAGACTCGTTTTAATTTTTTTTTATTTCTCAATAAATACTGAAAAAAATAGCACATTTTCAGAGATTTGTGAAAGGTTTTATCAAACAACTTTTTCTCTTTGTGAAGAATAGAAAAATATTTTCAAATATTAAATGGCTCAAAAATTACTACTACCTGTGGAAAAGCTGTGATAAATATAAAGCATTATATAACCATGTTAACCTAGAATATTATGCTGCCATTCATATAATATATTCAGTTTTATATATATCTCACTGATAAATTTCCTTTGCACCAGATACTGTTCCAAGTATGTTATATGTATTGCATCTTTCAACATTTATGCAATCTCACTAGCTTTATTTACATTTGAGGAAACTGAGGCACAAAGAGTTCAAATGAATTGTCCAATCATGAATCTGGTGTTTAGGTAAAAGCACTCTAACTTCAGAGATCCACTCTTTGGTATTTCTCATAATTTGCTATTAACAAGGAAAGACGCAGAAAGCAATATTGTATATATGATGTGATTTTGATATCATTTATTTCAACCAATCTTTCAAAAGGACTACCAAGAGCCATGTGCTATAGATATTGTATGTTACATTTTCTATAATTAGAAACATAACTGAGAAAATGTTTCATTTTTAATTAAACAGAAAAGACTAATTAAAACCATTTTAAATACTTACATATCTATTTTTCATAATCATAAGTGATTATTTCAATTTTGACTTTATATGATTTTATATGATTTTTTTAAGTAATATATATAAACTTTAAGTTCCCTCTTCTTAGCAAACCTTTAATTCCATTTCTCCATAGTGATAAGGACTAAGGAGTGGGTGGATAATCATAATTTAACACAACACTTTATAATCCTTGTATTACATTTTGTCTACCTATAAGTATTTCTAGAAGCACAAAGAGGAATCATTTACATAATTTTACAAAGCTATATGAAATCCTTTTGCATTTTGACTTATTCACTTATTTTCTTTCTTGAGATATAGCCAAGTTGATATATGCACGACTAGTTTATTTTTTAACCCCTATATACAAGATATTCACAAATGTATCTCCATTCTACCGAAGTACTCAAGTTATTTGCATGCTTTTTGAACTACAAACAAAGCTACAGTGAACATCTTTGGACATATAAAGCTTTCTCCAGTATGTAAAACTAAAACTTAGATTACAGACAGGGTCAGAGACAGTTTTTTTTTTTTTTAAAGGATAAATGCTCATTTGCAGCTCATTTGTAGAAAGTACTCATTTGCAGTTTCTACTTCTGTAGCAGAGAAAAAGGAAAAAAGAGGAACAAGTCTTTTTCTTCCCCTTTCCTGAGAACAAAGAAGATAAAGAGAACAGTGAGCAGGCCTGAACATTCCTAGTCTTGTTTTACTTTCAGTTCAGTTCAGTTCAGTCGTTCAGTCGTGTCCGACTCTTTGCAACCCCACGAATCGCAGCACGCCAGGCCTCCCTGTCCATCACCAACTCCCGGAGTTCACCCAGACTCACGTCCATCCAGTCAGTGATGCCATCCAGCCATCTCATCCTCTGTCATCCCCTTCTCCTCCTGCCCCCAATCCCTCCCAGCATCAGAGTCTTTTCCAATGAGTCAGCTCTTCGCATGAGGTGGCCAAAGTACTGGAGTTTCATGCTTTAGCATCATTCCTTCCAAAGAAATCCCAGGGCTGATCTCCTTCAGAATGGACTGGTTGGATCTCCTTGCAGTCCAAGGGACTCTCAGGAGTCTTCTCCAACACCACAATTCAAAAGCATCAATTCTTTGGCTCTCAGCTTTCTTCACAGTCGAACTCTCATGTCCATGCATGACCACTGGAAAAACCATAGCCTTGACTAGATGGACCTTTGTTGGCAAAGTAATGTCTTTGCTTTTCAATATGCTATCTAGGTTGGTCATAACTTTTCTTCCAAGGAATAATTTTACTTTAACTGCTCCTAATTCTGCATGTCTATAACTAAGTTTGCTTCTCTGCCCCCTAATTCTGCAGGAGCTACAACTCACATTTTTTTTTCTTTTGACTCTGGTAAATACATCCCCTACCTGGTATTTACCCTTACAATACCCTTCCCCTTGTAGCTACATATCAGAAAGAAGGCCACAGAGACACCTAACTGCCAGACTCAATTACTGGGTTACTGATGCCAGTTTATGACTGTCTCTGAAACAGTGAAAGAGGAAGAAATCAAGAACCTATCACCTTTGTTCCTCATCACCAGACTTCTGACTGCAAGCCCTTACCTTATACAAGCCTCTAGACTCCTCATGGAGAAGAGGCACAGTTCTTGAGGCATGAGGCTACTGTTTTTCCCTCTCTGCTGGTTGAAAATTAAAGCCACCTTTGATCCCTGGGTTGGGAAGATCCCCTGGAGAAGAGAAAGCCTACCCACTCCAGTATTCTGGCCTGTTGACATGACTGAGTGACTTTCACTTTGTATTTCCTCCAAACTCCATCTCCATATTTTTTTCATTCAGCTTCAGTGGGCAAGGAAGGCCAAGATTTTGGCCAGCAACAGTTCTACATATTAAGGAGATTGGAAGTCACCACTTTATCCCAACAAGTTAAAAGTAGAACAGACTGAAAAATCAACATATCCTCTTGAATTCATAAAAGAGTAGAGGACACAGGTAAACCACTACCTCTAAGACTGGAGAGGCAGAAAGGAAAATTCAGGGAATCATGGCTTACCTGGAGCTGAGACTCACAAGCAGAAACCACCTTGAACCTGGTGCTAGAGTAAGAATACCTGAACTTATTTGACAAACTGCTGGAAGCTCAGTATGGGCAAGTCTCAGAGTTAAAAACTCCAAGAGGTGCAAGTAATACAGAGGCCCCCACAATATTGTGCGATTTTCCTCCAGGAGCTCATCCAATGTCCCCAAGTAAACATCTGAGAAAAATTGCTGGACTTCTGGCAGAGAAGGGAGAAATTTACCAGAGCACTGTTTTTCTTACCAAGGTCTCCCCTCAGGGGAAATTAATTAACTAAGCACAAGCTGGAATCAAGATTGCTGGGAGAAGTATCAATAAACTCAGATATGCAGATGACACCACTTTTAAGGAAGAAAGCAAAGAAGAACTAAGGAGCCTCCTGATGAAAGTGAAAGAGGAGAGTGAAAAAGTTGGCTTAAAGCTCAACATTCAGAAAACTAAGATCACGGCATCTGGTCCCATCACCTCATGGCACATAGATGGGGAAACAGTGACAGACTTTATTTTTTGGGCTCCAAAATCACTGCAGATGGTGACTGCAGCCATGAAATTAAAAGACGCTTACTCCTTGGAAGAAAACTTATGACCAACCTAGACAGCACACTAAAAAGCAGAGACATTAATTTGCCAACAAAGGTCCAGTTAAAGCTATGGCTTTACCAGTGGTCATGTATGAATGTGAGATTTGCACTATAAAGAAAGCTGAGTGCTGAAGAATTGATGCTTTTGAACTGTGGTGTTGGAGAAGACTCTTGAGAATCCCTTGGACTGCAAGGAGATTCAACAAGTCTATCCTAAAGGAAATCAGCCCTGAATATTCATTGGAAGGACTGATGTTGAGGCTAAACACCAATACCTGGGTCACCTGATGCAGAGAACTGTCTCATTGGAAAAGACCCTGATGTTGGGGAAAATTGAAGGCAGGAGGAGAAGGGGATGACAGAGGTTGAGATGGTTGGATGGCATCACCAACTCAATGAAATGAGTTTGAGTAAGCTCCGGGAGTTGGTGATGGACAGGGAGGCCTGGCATGCTGCAGTCCATGGGGTCACAAAGAGTCAGACACAACTGAGCCACTGAACTGAAGTGAACCTGCTGGGGTTTTATCAGAGCCTAATTGACCTGTGGGAAGCGAAATAACCAATCTCAACTGGCTTTATCCTTGCAAGTGGAAGAGGGAAAAACCCACCTCCAGCCCATTTTAGCCTTCTTGTTCCACCTAGGTGAGGATAAAATACTGAGAAACACTTCTAATGAGAGCATAGGCTCATTAGAAAGCTGAGACCTAATCAGATCATAGAACACATGATCATAGTAGGGTCACAGAACACTCTCCACCCCAGACACCTCCCTTTAACATTACTGCCATGCCCAGGCCATGTACTCAGTAATGTCTGACTCTTTGTAGCCCCATGGACCATAACCCACCAAACTCCTCTGTCTATGGGATTCTCCAGGAAAGAATACTGAAATGGATTGCCATTTCCTTCTCCAATAACATTACTAAAGGCCTATTAACAGCAGTTTCTTTACCTGAGGCATCATGTTTGGCTTACAAGAAAGTAGCATGAAAAAGGTAATGCTGCCTGCAATGTGGGAGCCAGGTTTGATCCTTGGATCAGGAAGATCCCCTGGAGAAGGGCATGGCAACCCACTCCAGTATTCTTGACTGGAGAATTCCATAGACGGAGAAGTTTGGCGGGCTACAGTCCATGGGGTTGCAAAGAACCAGTTACAACTGAGCAACTACACTGTGGAGAAAGCATAATTGCAGCCCAAAGTCATAATGAAGAAGTTTGCTGAGGTGCCTCTAGCAGGAGCTTGTCTGTTATTAGCCACCTCTGGGGTGCAGAGTTTAACACTGGTCCATGTGGCAAAGGAGAAATAGCTAACAGAAGGTGCTAGAGAGACATGACAAGGCATAGTAGATAGGTGTTTATAGTTTTTGCCTGTTTTTCTTCTAGGGCCACAGCTGCCAGCAGTTAAAATACAGGAAATCCCCAGGTGCTGAGCCTCTAGTGAGTTTCTACTGCACTGCAACAGATAACTTTTTGTGGACTAAGTCTAGTTTCTGGCCCCTGAATGGGTGAATTCCTGTGCAGTCTCTTTGTCCCATGGCTGCCTAGTGAACTCTGTCTGTGTGCCAGCCCTCTCTTTTCCTCCAGCTTCACATCATGACATCCCCTTCATATCTAGAAGTATATACTTCACTCCACCTGGCAAGTGAGATATTCCTTTTCAAAATCTGAGATTATATTAGTAATACAAACCTAGACAAAGATGAAAGTGAAAGTGTTAGTCGGTCAGTCATGTCTGACTCTGTGATCCCATAGGCTATAGCTTGATAGGCTCCTCTGTCTGTGGGATTCTCCAGGCAAGAATACTGAAGTGGGCTGCCATTTCCTTTGCCAGGTATGGTCTTTCCAGTAGTCATGTACAAATGAGAAAACTGGACCATAAAGAAGGTTGACCACTGAAGAACTGATGTTTTCAAGTTGTAATGCTGGAGAAGACTCTTTAGAGTCTCTTGGCTAGCAAGGAAATAAAGCCAGTCAATCCTAAAAGAAATCAACCCTGGATATTCATTGGAAGGACTGATGCTGAAGCTGAAGCTCCAATACTGACCACCTGATGCAGAAAGTCACCTCATTGGAAAAGACTCTGATGCTGGGAAAGGTTGAAAGTTAAAGGAGAAGGGGGTGGCTGAAGATAAGATGGTTGGACAGCATCACTGAACTCAATGGACATGAATTTGAACAAGCTCCAGGAGATAGTGGAGGACAGACAAGCCTGGTATGCTGCAGTCCATGGGGTTATAAAGAGTCAGACACGACTTAGCAACTGAACAACAACATTCTGTAGTGGAATTAATGATTCAGCTCTATGTCCCTTACATGGCCTGACCATGCTCCCGATCATGTAGCTTTCCCCAGTCTTCCTGTTACCTGA
This sequence comes from Bos taurus, assembly GCF_002263795.3. Classification (NCBI taxonomy): domain Eukaryota; kingdom Metazoa; phylum Chordata; class Mammalia; order Artiodactyla; family Bovidae; genus Bos; species Bos taurus. The sequence goes on from NC_037328.1 coordinate 34,756,690, forward strand.
GCAGTAGTTCAAAGCTAGGAGCAGTCATAAGCAACAATTGTAAGTATTTAACCTCCTTTTGTAGACAGAGAGAGTCTACCAAAGCCCTAGTTCTTCACAGGGAGTCTAGTTCTCCTCCTTTACATTTATAAGATAATTTTAACAGTCTTTTTACTAGACTGAAGTTAGACACATCAGTGGCTTCTGCTCACTATTCTATTAGGTATACAGGTTTATTTTATCTTGTTTTTGATGATGGTAATGTTCTTAAAATATATTTTGACATATATTTTATCCATTATTGCTCTAAATTTATGTAGGAGTTTGGGTTATTTCTTTGTGAATTCATAATATGATCTTGACAAGAAGAGTGTATCCTTCTACAACAAAGGTAGAGATGGCTGGAGAGAAAACTAAAAATATATATTATCAGAAGGCATAAATGCTCATAAAGTATACTTTCCTGCATGTTTCCTCTTTAAAAATACACACTCCTGTGGAAATAATCCACCAAGGAAAATGTATGCTTTTGATTTTGAAATTTGTTTAAATTATCATTTTATTTTACTATATATAATCTTTTGTATATCAATCCATTTTAAATGGTATATAGATATTCAGAAAAAGAACTCCAGAATATGTCAGTATGCTATATTCATAACTATTTTCTTTGAGTTTTTCTTCATCTGCCTATTCTTTTCAATTATATAGGAATTACCTTTAGAAATTTGAAACTCACATTTTCAGACTATCAAGTAAGAGTCATATGTTGATGAATAGTTTCTGTGAATCAAATGTTAAAATAAATGATTGGTTAATTATTCAGAGGGATTATATATTAATTCATTTTGTAAACTAACAGCATAATTGCAAAGTAGACCATTAGCTAATACATGCCTTTCTGAATGGGAATCCAAATAAAGGAGAAACTTTTAAGCCAGTAAATATTTATCAAGAAAACTGAGGTTTTTATTTCTCCTATTTTATTTATATGATTAACTGCCAAGGAGGTAACAGGTGCTTAACAATATTTTTTGCTGTTTTTACTTCTCACCACAACAATTTTGTTTTTGGAATTTACATAAAAGTTCTATATGGAGTCAGCTGATATAACAACAAGAACAGCAAAAACAAAATACTAAGAGTTTTAAAGGGTTTTGAAAGATTGTGTATCACCAATTACAACCTGTTATCTTGAAATGACAGTCAAACTTTTTTACAGTTTTTAATAAACAAAAACTTTTTATAATAAAAACTTTCAATGAATGTTTATGTTTTATAGATTGAAGAGATAATATGATTTCTCTGTATGGAATCTAATATGAATGAGTTCAATAGTTAAAATATTTAAAAATGGAAAACTGGAAAGTTCTAAGGGGCACTCAGTGGCATAATTGGTGATTATTCCTCATCTCATTTATTAGTTATTCTTATAAGATTATATATGAACTTTCCCTTTTCTTTGAGTAGTCTTAAAGTTAAGACATCAAGAGAAAAACAGATTCTTCTTTGTATAGGATTACAGATGACATTACAAAACATCAGGTAATCTATTCATCATTGTCATTTGGGTTAACTGTCTGCCTTTGGAATGTATAAATTTTACATACAGATGACTTCTCTAATATTTTTTTCACTTATTTTTTCTATTATCCTTAGAACTGATCCCTGTGAAGTCATTTTGTCACCTTAATTTATCAACACCATTCCTTGGAAGGATTTGTACTAGAATTTTATAAATCAGATAACTATGGGACTAAATCATATTTCCTAATGAAATAATATATTTGTATAAGTTGAAAGCTGATGTGTAAATCATGTTCTCAACTGGCCTGATACTTGTCATGTTTTATTGATACCCACTATTTGAGCATAACGGGCTTCCCTGGTTTCCCTGGGTTTCAGGCTTCCCTGGTGGCTCAGTTGCTAAAGAATCTGCCTGAAATGAGGGAAACCTGGGCTCAATTCCTGCGTTGGGAAGATCCCCTGGAGGAGGACATGGCAACCCACTCTAGTAGTCTTGCCTGGAGAATCCCCAGGGACAGTGGAGCCTGGTGGGCTGCAGTCCATAGGGTTGCAAAGAGTTGGACGTGACTGAGTGACTAAGCACACAAACACTATTTAAGAAAAGTGCTTGTATTGCATATTGAAAATTCAAACAGAAAAAAGTCTGATGTAAACCAGAAGAAAAATTTAAATACAATTTATTTTATTAATTCAGACTAGTAATAGATACTATTACCTTAACATTTTTGTGGCTTTCTTCTGCTTGATTTTTCAGTCTCATCTTTTAAACACACCAATCTGCAGATATCACAGAGTCAATTGCTTATGATTTCACAGAGTCAAGATCCTTGGAGAGGCTTCCTCTGAAGATGAAATTGTAATTGTATGTTTTTTACAGCCTTCAGTTGGAGGGATTTATAGTAATTACTACTACAAACCCAAAACACAGAATCTGTGTATTGGGTAATGTATCAAAAGATATGTATCAAAAGAAATGTATCGAAAGATAAAATGTTCTGAATTCAATGCCTGATGTGTTGACAAGTTAACAAATTTGTAAGAAATAGAAGTATCATAATTTTTAACAAATTAATTAGATGAAAAATAAATACCTATTTTTTTGTTCATATTCTCTAAAGACAAAGAAACATCCTCTTTATAAAGGAAAATTAACTATTTGAACAAAGGGTTAGAAATCACCTATCTTTTTCTCATTCCCAGTTCAAGAGTTTCCTCTTCAAGTTCCTAGTAAATGATAACTTACCATCTACAAGAGCACTACTAGTCTCTTTCAGCTCGCAATTTGACATTTCTCTTTATTTTTAGCTTCTTTTCTGTAACATATATTAGTTTACTTAACAAGTATTTATGAAGCACTATTCCAGGTATAAATAATTATAGAACTTGCTCTTAAGAGCATGTAATCAAGTGATAAAACACACTAATCACTGCTAATTCTGATCTCAACAAAGAATGTTGTCTTACTTGAAGAGACATGAGCCCCTATGTTTCTTTTCTAAGCTAGACATCATAGGACCCTTAGATTGTTGCTTGGGTGACCATTTTCAGATAAGATTATCTAGTTTCACTATCTTAATATTACTAGTTTGGCGATCCTCTTTTATAAACATAGAACTCGAGTTGCATATACCCATAGAAAAAGTGAGTGGAATTATTTATTGTTTTGATTATTTTAACTTCAGTATATATGCAGGTCAGGAAGCAACAGTTAGAACTGGACATGGAACAACAGACTGGTTCCAAATAGGAAAAGGAGTCCGTCAAGGCTGTATATGGTCACCCTACTTATTTAACTTATATGCAGAGTACATCATGGGAAATGCTGGGCTGGAGGAAGCACAAGGTGGAATCAAGATTGCCGGGAGAAATATCAATAACATCAGATATGCAGAAGACACCACCCTTATGGCAGAAAGTGAAGAGGAACTCAAAAGCCTCTTGGTGAAAGTGAAAGTGGAGAGTTTTGGCTTAAAGCTCAACATTCAGAAAACGAAGATCATGGCATCCGGTCCCATCACTTCATGGGAAATAGATGGAGGAACAGTGGAAACAGTGTCAGACTTTATTTTTTTTGGCTCCAAAATCACTACAGATGGTAACTGCAGCCATGAAATTAAAAGACGCTTACCCCTTGGAAGGAAAGTTATGACCAACCTGGAGAGCATATTCAAAAGCAGAGACATTACTTTACCAACAAAGGTCCGTCTGGTCAAAGCTATGGTTTTTCCTGTGGTCATGTATGGATGTGAGAGTTGGACTGTGAAGAAGGCTGAGAGCCGAAGAATTGATGCTTTTGAACTGTGACGTTGGAGAAGACTCTTGAGAGTCCCTTGAACCACAAGGAGATCCAACCAGTCCATTCTGAAGGAGATCAGCCCTGGGATTTCTTTGGAAGGAATGATGCCAAAGCTGAAACTCCAGTACTTTGGCCACCTCATGCGAAGAGCTGACTCATTGGAAAAGACTCTGATGCTGGGAGGGATTGAGGGCAGGAGGAAAAGGGGACGACAGAGGATGAGATGGCTGGATGGCATCACTAACTCGATGGACATGAGTCTGAGTGAACTCCGCGAGTTGGTGATGGACAGGGTGGCCTGGCGTGCTGCGATTCATGGCTTTGCAAAGAGTCAGACACGACTGAGTGACTGAAATGAACTGAACTGAACTGAACTGACAGACCCTTAAACTGTCTCCTTTAATATGTTTAGTATTATTATTTTGAGTCTTTTGTTTTAGATGTCCAAAGACATTTTACCTCATCTAATCTATCCAGACCCTATCCAAAATCCTACAATTTTACTAACTGGCTTTTTACATTCTAATATGATAAAATAAGAAGCAGTGGCTCCGCGGGCGTGCGAGGGCTGAGAGGAGCTACTCCATGTTCAAGGACAGGAGGGGCGGCCATGAGGGGATGCCCCTCGTCGAAGGTAAGAGAAACCCAAGTGAGATGGTAGCTGTTGCGAGAGGGCATCAGAGGACAGACACACTCACAGAAAACTAGCCAATCTGATCACACAGACCACTGCCTTGTCTAACTCAGTGAAACTAAGCCATACCACGTGGGGCCACCCAGGACGGGTGGAGTCATGGTGGAGAGGTCTGACAGAATATGGTCCACTGGAGAAGCGAATGGCAAACCACCTCAGTATTCTTGCCTTGAGAACCCCATGAACAGTATGAAAAGGCAAAATGATAGGATACTGAAAGGGGAACTCCCCAGGTCGGTAGGTGCCTAATATGTTACTGGAGATCAGTGGAGAAATAACTCCAGAAAGAATGAAGGGATGGAGCCAAAGCAAAAAAAAAAAAATACCCAGTTGTGGATGTGACTGGTGATAGAAGCAAGGTCCGATGCTGTAAAGAGCAATATTGCATAGGAACCTGGAATGTTACATCCATGAATCAAGGCAAATTGGAAGTGGTCAAACAGGAGATGGCAAGAGTGAACGTCGATATTCTAGAAATCAGTGAACTAAAATGGACTGGAATGGGTGAATTTAACTCAGATGACCATTATATCTACTACTGTGGGCATGAATCCCTTAGAAGAAATTGAGTAGCCATCATGGTCAACAAAAGATTCCAAATGCAGTACTTGGAAGCAATCTCAAAAACGACAGAATGATCTCTGTTCGTTTCCAAGGCAAACCATTCAATATCGAGGTAATCCAAGCCTATGCCCCAGGAGTAACGCTGAAGAAGCTGAAGTTGAACGGTTCTATGAAGACCTACAAAACCTTTTAAAAGTAACACCCAAAAGAGATGTTCTTTTCATTATAAGGGACTAGAATGCAAAAGTAGGAAGTCAAGAAAGACCTGGAGTAAGAGGTAAATGTGGCCTTGGAGTACAGAATGAAGCAGGGCAAAGGCCATTAGAGTTTTGCCAAGAGAACACACTGGTCATAGAAAACACCCTCTTCCAGCAACACAAGAGAATAGTCTACACATGGACATCAACAGATCATCAACACTGAAATCAGATTGATTATATTCCTTATAGCCAAAGATGGTGAAGTTCTATACAGTCAGCAAAAACAAGACCAGGAGCTGACTGTGGCTCAGATCATGAACTCCTTATTGCCAAATTCAGACTGAAATTGAAGAAAGTAGGGAAAACCACTAGACCATTCAGATATGACCTAAATCAAATCCCTTATGATTATACAGTGGAAGTGAGAAATAGATTTAAGGGACTAGATCTGATAGAGTGCCTGATGAACTATGGATGGAGGTTCATGACATTGTACAGGAGACAGGGATCAAGACCATCCCCATGGAAAAGAAATGCAAAAAAGCAAAATGGCTGTCTGGGGAGGCCATACAAATAGCTGTGAAAAGAAGAGAAGCAAAAAGCAAAGGAGAAAAGGAAAGATATAAGCATATGAATGCAGAGTGCCAGAGAATAGCAAGGAGAGATAAGAAAGCCTTCCTCAGCAATCAATGCAAAGTAATAGAGGAAAACAACAGAAGGGGAAAGACTAGAGATTTTTTCAAGAAAATTAGAGATACCAAGGGAAGATTTCATACAAAGATGGGCTCAATAAAGGACAGAAATGGTATGGACCTAACAGAAGCAGAAGATATTAAGAAGAGGTGGCAAGAGTACACAGGAGAACTGTACAAAAAAGATCTTCATGACCCAGATAATCACAATTGTGTGATCACCCACCTAGAGCCAGACATCCTGGAATGTGAAGTCAGGTGGGCCTTAGGAAGCATAATTAAGAACAAAGTAGCGGAGGTGATGGAATTCCAGTGGAGCTATTTCATATCTTGAAAGATGATGCTGTGAAAGTGCTGCACTCGGTATGCAAGCAAATTTGGAAAACTCAGCAGTGGCCACAGGACTGGAAAAGGTCAGTTTTCATTCCAATCCCAAATAAAGGCATTACCAAAGAATGCTCAAACTACCACACAATTGCACTCATCTCACACGCTAGTAAAGTAATGCTCAAAATTCTCCAAGCCAGGCTTCAGCAATACGTGAACGATGAAATTCCAGATGTTCAAGCTGGTTTTAGAAAAGGCAGAGGAACCAGAGATCAAATTGCCAACATCCGCTAAATCATGGAAAAAGCAAGAGAGTTCCAGAAAAACATCTATTTCTGCTTTTTTGACTATGCCAAAGCCTTTGACTGTGTGGACCACAATAAACTGTGGAAAATTCTGAAAGAGATGGGAATACCAGACCACCTGACCTGCCTCTTGAGAAACCTGTATGCAGGTCAGGAAGCAACAGTTAGAACTGGACATGGAACAACAGACTGGTTCCAAATAGGAAAAGGAGTAAGTCAAGGCTGTATATTGTCACCCTGCTTATTTAACTTACATCTAGAGTACATCATGAGAAACGCTGGACTGGAAGAAACACAAGCTGGAATCAAGATTGCTGGGAGAAATATCAATAACCTCAGATATGCAGATGACACCACCCTTATGGCAGAAAGTGAAGAGGAACTAAAAGCCTCTTGATGAAAGTGAAAGAGGAGAGTGAAAAAGTTGGCCTAAATCTCAACATTCAGAACTGATGATAAACTGAAAAAATAAGGCAGGATCAGTGACAAAACCCCAAGCCATATACTTATAGATTTCCTTTGATCAGGATGTGGAATCTGTGAAAAAACAAGAGTATATATATATTTTTAAAGAGGTTAAATCTGACATTCAAATGGATATTGATTCCACACTTGCCCTGATATATTTAAAACTACTATTCAAAAAATGAATCAGAGGTGTCAAAATACATTGTACCTGAACTTAGGCTAATATCAATTCATTTATCATATGATACAACTTAAGGGAATTATTTTAGTATGACATTTACTATCCACAAAAAGAAAATCCTTTTCCTTATAAAATATTTTTGAAAACAGCAACACCAGGTAGAATAAGTTTAAACAAAACAAGCATACTTGTTCCTATAAGGTGTGAAAGTATTTTAATTACCCTAAAAATATCTGTTTGAATAAATACATTCATTTATACAATTTTAATGAACCCAAGTTCCTTTAATTACAAGAATCTGCAGTTGGAAAATGTTTTGTTGAAGTTTTGTAATCTTTTTTCAAGAAGATATACAATGTCTCAGTAATCAAAATCCTCAGCATATACTCATAAATAAATTTTACAAGTAGTTCTATACTTTTAATTTTAAAATTTGTTGCTCTGGTAATTAAAAAAAATAACTTCAATCTATATAACTCATACTTCTTTATTTGAAATTTTTTTCCATAGTAAATTTTTCTATTATAACACTTTACAGATGTTTGTCTTCTACCCTTCGGATATAAATTCTGGAAAGCATGGACTATTTCTACCTTGTTCTATTCTGTTCCCCAACTGTACTATGATGCCCAGCATATAATGCAAGAACCATAAAGATTTTTGTTTGAAACTCAGGACAGTTAGAATGTAAACAATCTGAGAAACAGAAGATTGAGAACTTCAGTTAAATATCCTCACTCGATTTTGGCTATCCTTCCACCCTGGGAAAAAGATGAGGGCAGTTGAAATTATTTCTAAGGTGCAACTCAGCCCTGAGGTTTTTATTATGTCATTTGTGGACTAAGAATTGGCATGTACTAAAAATATGTAGAATGTCCTCTCCCAAAAGACCTCATTAAATTTTAAGCCAGGCTTGACAGGCATGGATGTTCAGAGAGCCCAGGTGCTAGCTTTAGCACCATATCTTTTTCCACAATATATAAGCTGCTTTCCACTACAAGGAAACATACTACAGCCCTTCACTGTCGCCTTTCTATAGGGGAGGGGTGGCTGGGCACTTCCTGGAGAATGAGCACAAACTCTGCAGTGGGTGCAAGGAGCTGGCTCAATTTTATGGGAATTAGGAGTAGCTATCGTTTCATTGTGTTTAGTGCATAATGGACTCCTTTAATTACACATGTCCAGGGCTTCCTTAGCTGCTAGGAGACCCCACTCAAGTGTTCAATGAAGGAAACCCTCTTGATTCAAAGATTCAGGATATGAGGATTTGAATACCCACTGCATCCTGCCCCCCTGGTGCCACTCTAGCCCTCTGTTGCCTGCAGATGGCCTGGCCTGGCAAACACTTCCCTTGTTCAAAAGGAGATTAGCAGGTGTTAAAGACCACTGGCTCCTGATCAAGGATTTCCCTTAATGTAATCAGAAAAATGAAAGAAGATTGGAAAGAAAAGTTACAGATAAAAAGTAAGCAGCTGCTTGAAGCATTTTACATAGGAAACAAATACTCATGGATTTTTGATGCACAGAATAGCTCAGAAGCCTTTCTGTAAAGACAGGAGACTTCCTGTAATCTGAGCATGAGACTTTACTTGCTGGGTCCCTTTGTCCCCCTGAATTGAACTATTGTACATTTTTATAGGCTACCATTCATGCAAATATGAATCGGCAGTGAGATAATCAGCATAATTATTATCCATTTCAGATACAGAATTGAATCTCTGAGTATGGATAACTAAGGAAAAGAAATGCAAAATTTTTCAGAGAAGATACCTTATCTGTATTTTATTTGAAACTGAATTATCCTGTAGTTGTTAAGATGATTGTTTACAATGGTAATTTGCAGCCATACCCAAGTAAAATAAAAGTCATTAATACCTGGCATTACTTTTCTGTTTACTTTTAAAATATTATTAAGACTTTCCCCCAGTTTTTACATGCCCCAATGCACATTAGAAGTGTCTTTCAACAGAAGAATAATTTTATCTTACCTGAAAATAGAACACAAGTCTATTTTCAGAGAGGAGCCATCATTTGTGGGACTCTTACAATTAAATAATTGAACAAATGGGGAAAATAGTTTTTCAGACTCCATACTGCCCCCCACAGCTGGATCAATATTCTTTGAGTATTCTTTTCACCATGATGTTCTCTGAAATGTGGTTTTCCATTATTTCTTTGGTAATAGTGTTTTCAAACTAAGATAATCTCTTTAGTCCACAAAATTCTCCATAATTTGATTGATTGCAAGATTTTTAACCTTAAGCCTAATACATTTGCAATATTATTCTTTCGCTTCAGTGAAATTTGCTTCTTTGCTGTTCATTGCACTTGTTAAGGTCATATCCACTGATATAATTTAAGAATGCCTGTGGCATAGCTCAGAGGAAAATGCATCTTAATTTTGTATTCATAAATTAAGGATTTAAAATCAAACCAAATACTTCTGCCTAGCTTATGATGTTTGAGTCTAAGGCCATACATAAAAAAGATTAAGATAATCAGTAAGAAAAAGTCAACCTGGTTCTGATATGCTTCTGTGAGATTTTGAGACAGAATGTCTTCAAATGGGCTTGACTGACTCTCACATTACATAGTCCCTCATGGAGAACTTCTAGATAGCAACTCAGCTGTCACTTGTCGACAGGGTGGCTTATATGACACAAAGTGTGTGTGTTACACTTTTTATGAACTACATATGCTATGCTAAGTCGCTTCAGTTGTGTCCGACTCTGTGTGACCCCATAGATGGTAGCCCACCAGGCTCCCCCGTCCCTGGGATCCTCCAGGCAAGAATACTGGAGTGGCCTGCCATTTCCTTCTCCAATGCATGAAAGTGAAAAGTGAAAGGGAAGTCTCTCAGTCGTGTCCGACTCTTCGCGACCCCATGGACCGCAGCCTACCAGGCTCCTCCGTCCATGGGGTTTTCCAGGCAAAAATACTGGAGTGGGTTGCCATTGCCTTCTCCGATAAACTACATAGACAGGCACAAATTACATAAACATAAAAAACATAATAGATAGTTTGAAAACTGTTTTAAAGACATACATAATAAAATTTCCTGTGAAAAATTCAAACAAAATTTTGAATTCAAACAACTTTGAATAGAAGTTGCTATAAAAAAAAAAGCATTTTGTATTTGCTGTCTCTCATTTTGTAATTATGAGCATTTTTAAGAACATATACAAGGTTTCTCTATTGTCAATAAAGAGGAGAATTTTTTTTTCAGTGCACACTAAACTCCAAGCATTACTCTATGTGGGAAAACTTATTTTAATACTTACATTTGTTAAGGTTGTGGATATTATTATACTCAATTTATAGATAGAAAATCAGCTTCTAAGAGGTGAAGTAAATTGCATATGTTTGCCTACTCATTAAATGTCAAGGTCATGATTAGACACATCTATCTGACTCCAAAGACTGTGCTCTTTTCAATGTGATAAATTTATTAATGTTATAAACTTGGTTTTAAGACATAGTTGATTTAATATTGTAAATAGACAGGGTTAATCTCAAGCCTGTTGAATAGTAATGCTTTATATATTTCAGCTTCTATTTCCTTGTTCTTCATTTCTCAAATGAAGAAATGTCATAGCTGTACAAAATAAAGTGTCATACAGCAGAGATTAAAAATAGGACTTTTGAAATGTACATGTCCTATAAATTAACTAAGCATCTCCCATTCATACTCTGTTTCTTCTGTTACCTAAAGGCGTTATGTACTACTACTTGTTCTTCCAAAGACTCATTTATAAAATTACCTGCTAATATGTAAGAAACATTTAAAATAATATATTAAATTACTCCATTAAAAATGAACTATTCTTTCAAACAGAAGTTGCCAAAATATAAAGTCACTTGGTAGCTTTTATTGCATGCTTGTAATTATCTACTGTGTAATTATCTATTTCATATGACACAGAATGACAGATTTCAAAGTTACCAAGGTGTACATACCACAGTGCTCTTTTCATGGAAAGAACCCTATCAATTATATATCACTCATTGTTGATACTACATCAAACAGAAATCTTACTTCTCTGGAAAGTGGTATTTAGGAAGATTACATAACTCCACATGATAACTGTCACCTTTAAATATATGAGTGTGTTTGTGTATGTGTGTATATATATAGCTCTGCTTAGTGACTCTTTCAACTACTATTTGATGACTACACTTAGATAAGAGACATTAGAAACACATTTTCTTTATATATGATTAGCCTAGAAAACCTGCCCAGAATCCACTCAATTTGGACTTCAAACCTTTTTTTAATTGAAATTAATATAGAAATATGAATAGTGGAATATTTAGAAAATCAAGAGCTTAAACAAGTCATTGATGAATAAATCCTATTGATCATAATGTCTGTAGTCAAAATTATCTTGGTGTCTTATTCAAAGAGAAAATGAAAGTGACTTTTAAATATTCACTATGCAGATAGTAAAAAATAATAGAAGGTGTCAGTCAGTGTTGTTGTCTCTTCAATTTTTGGCTTTCTTATGGTCATCTCTACTGTTAAGCCTTTTTAATAGCTACTTGACTGATATTTTAAATATATTTCAATAAAACAAATGAAATACTAAGACCTCATTATAGCAAGTAGTTATGCTGATTTGCAGTCTACTTAATTTTCTTATTTATAATGATAATATTTCAACAAATTTACAATAATCTGTTGCTGCTGTTCTTTAATTACCTATATTTCTCATAGAAGCAAATTTAGATGAGCTAATACATTTTAAAAGCCACCCCCAAATAAAAATCATACTACTCAATAGTATGATGCAATCACTTTCAATGTCTGTTTCTCAGATAGTTTGGGCTTTGATAATAAATTATCACAGGCTATATGGCTTAAACAACAAACATGTATTCTGTACAGTTCTAGGCACCGGGAAATCCAAGATCAGGTGCCAGCAGACCCAGTGTCTTAGGAGGGCTTATTTGCTGGTTTACAGATGGCCATCTTCTCACAGAATCCTCACATGCAAGACAGCAGAGAGCAGAGCAAGCTACTTCATGTCTCTTTTTATAAGGACATCGATCCCCTTCATGAGGGTGTTACCTTCATTAGCTAGTTATCTCCTAAATCTCATAGTGGTGGAGGTTAGTATTTCAACATACAGCCTTGCAGAAGATACAAGCATACAGTCCATGACAACTTGTGATAAATACCATTTTGAGATAACAATTAAAATCATCCCGAAGAAAAAGAAATGCAAAAAGATTCTCTGAGGGGGATTTTTACAAATAGTTGAGAAAAGAAGAGAAGCAAAAGGTAAAGGAGAAAAGGAAAGATATGCCTCTTTGAATGTGGAGCTCCAGAGAATAGCAAGGAGAGATAAGAAAGCCTTCCTCAGGGATCAATGCAAAGAAATAGAAGAAAAACAATAGAATGGGAAAGACTAAAGATCTCTTCAAGAAAATTATTGATACCAAGGTAGAATTTCATGCAAATTTGGGCAAAACAAAGGACAGAAATGGTATGGAACTAACAGAAGCAGAAAATGTGAAGAAGAGGTGTCAAGAATACACAGAAGAACTATACAAAAAACATCTTCATGATCCAGATGGCCATGATGGTGTGATCATTAACCTAGAGCCAGACATCCTGGAGTGCAAACTCAAGTGGGCCTTAGGAAGCATCATTATGAACAAAGCTAGTGGAGGTGATGAAATTCCAACTGAGCTATTTCAAATACTAAAATATGTTGCTGTGAAAATGCTACATTCGATATGCCAGCAAATTTGGAAAATTCAGCAGTGGCCACAGGACTGGAAAAGATCAGTTTTCATTCCAATCCCCAAGAAAGGCAATGCCTACGAATGTTCAAACTACTGCACAATTGCACACATATCACATGCTAGCGAAGAAATGCTCAAGATTCTCCAAGCTAGACTTCAACAGGACATGAACCGAGAACTTCCATATGTTCAAGCTGGATTTAGACAAGGCAGAGGAACCAGAGATCAAATTGTCAACATCTGCTGGATCATAGAAAAAGCAAGAAAATTCAAATATATATATATACATATATATATATATATATATATATATATACATATATATATACTTCCACTTCCTTGTTTGTGCTAAAGCCTTTAACTGTGTGGATCACAACAAAGTGTAGAAAATTCTTAAAGAGATGGGAATACCAGACCACCTAACCTGCCTCCTGAAAAATCTGTTTGTAGGTCAAGAAGCAGTTGAAACCAGACATGGAACAATAGACTGGTTCCAATGGGAAAGGCTATATACATCTAAGGCTATATATTGTCACTCTGCTTACTTAACGTATATGAAGAGTACATCAGGCAAAATGCTGGGCTGGATTAAGCTTAAGCCAGAATCAAGATTGCTGGGAGAAACATCACTAATTCAGATATGCAGATGACACCACCCTTATGGCAGAAAGTGAAGAGGAACTAAAGAACTTCTTGTTGAATGCCAAAGAGGATAGTGAAAAAGCTTGCTTAAAGCTCAACATTCAAAAAGCGAAGATCATGGCATCTGGCCCCATCAGTTCATGGCAAATAGATGGGGAACAATGGAACAGTGACAGACTTTATTTTCTTGGGCTCCAAAATCACTGCAGATGGGTTTCAGCCATGAAATTAAAAGATGCTTGCTCCGTGGAAGAAAAGATATGACCAACCTAGACAGAATATTAAAAAGCAGAGATATAACTTTGCCAACAAATTCTGTCTAGTCAAAGCTATGGTTTTTCCAATAGTCGTGTATAGCTGTGAGAGTTGGACCATAAATAAAGCTGAGCGCCCAAGAATTGATGCTTTTGAACTGTAATATTAGAGAAGACTTTTGAGAGTCCCTTGAACTGCAAGGAGATACAACCAGTCAATCATATAGGAAATCAATCCTGAGTATTCATTGGAAGGACAGATGCTAAAGCAGAAGCTCCAGTACTTTGGCCACCTGATGTGAAGAACTGACTCATTGGAAAAGACCCTGACTCTGGGAAAGAATGAAGATGGCATAAGAAGGGGACAACAGAGGATGAGATGGTTGGATGGCATCACTGACTCGATGAACACAAGTTTGATCACACTCTGGGAATTGGTGATAGACAGAGAAGCCTGGCATACTGCAGTCCATGGGGTCGTAAAGAGTCAGACACTACTGAGCGACTGACCTGAACTGTACTGATTAAAATCATGTGGTATTTAAAATTTCTAGCTTTAGAATTTATGACTGAGTTGAAACCATGGATTTATCATTTACTATCTTGGCCTTGAGCAAGGTAATTAACCTGTGATTCTCTTGTTCTTTTGAAAGAGAGAAGTACTAAATGAATATTAAATAAGTTAATATGAATAAAACTTCTAGAACAATAATCTTGAAAAACATAGGCACTCAGTAAACATATGTTGTAATTATTAAAGTTGGAAACAATTGACTTTAGTTCCTATGCTAGACACCTTAATAAAAATTTTATCAAAGATTTCAAGAGTTGTTACAAATTTAGGTTCACAGTGGTGAACTGGATATTTTGGAAGAAAAAAATCTAGTTTCCTCCTACACATTGCTGAGCTTTGTTATGTGTCATTCTAAGTACATAAATTTCTGTATTCCCATGAGATTACTTTTAATGCTCTGATATTTAACATCAAGAAGTGTAAGTGTGTTAAATGTGGGATTCCTGTGACTGTTGCATAGAGTAGAATGAGTTGTATCAATACTAGAGTAGAAAAATGGTGTGTAAATAGAGAAAGTATGGCCTATTTATAGTGATCAGTATGAAAGAAAAGAATGAATGTATGTGAATATCATTAAACAAAGTAAAGGATTCACAAGGTATTCCAGAATAAGGCAGAAAAGAAATCATTAAAGAGCTATGTGCTATGTGTTGCTCAGTTGCTCAGTCATATCCAACTTTGTGCCAGGCTCCTCTGTCCATGGGATTTTCCCATGGAGAATACTGGAGTGGGTTGCCATGTCCTCCTCCAGGTGAACTTCCCAACCCAGGGATCAAACCCCGTTCTCCCACACTGCAGGTGGATTCTTTACCATCTATGCTGCCAGGGAAGCCCATTTAGCAGTTTAAGACTCACCTTACATATTATGCTTCTTCAACAGAATCCAAGATGAACCACTAGTAAAACAGGTTATAAGATTATTTAGATATTGGATGAGTTGGTTTGCTATACTACCCCACAAAAAGTGTGTAAATAGCAAACAGCTATCAGATCAGATCAGATCAGATCAGTCGCTCAGTCATGTCCGACTTTTTGTGACGCCATGAATCGCAGCACGCCAGGCCTCCCTGTCCATCACCAACTCCCAGAGTTCACTCAGACTCACGTCCATCGAGTCACAAAAATGGTATGAAAATTTAAGGATAAAATAATAGCAAAAATAACATTTTCTAAATTTTTTCTATTTGATTGTGAGTTAGTTGCTGTACTAAGTACTCACTCACTCCTTCATTCATTCATTCATTCAGGATTTATTGAGCACTCTGGAGATGACTTCATGTCTGCTTAATTCCTTTTCAAAGCTACTTGTTATTTCATGTTCTTCTTTTTATTGATTCAGATATCTATTTTTATCTCTTGAATTGTCCGAAACATATCTATGTGGTGATGTATCTCCAAATGGTTCTATATCTTCAGTTCTGTTGAAAGTGAAAGTGAAATTCGTTCACTCGTGTCTGACTTTTCGCAACCCCATGGACTATACAATCCATGGACTCCTCCAGGCCAGGATACTGGAGTGGGTAGACTTTCCCTTCTCCATAGGATCTTCCCAACCCAGGCATCAAATGCAGATCTCCTGCATTGGAGGTGGATACTTTACCAACTGAGCCACAAGGGAAATCCAAAGCAAGTCTTAATTTTTCTGTTTTCATTAACACCTATACTTCCATTTTTTTTGTTGGTTTGTTTGTTTTTGTCATCTTCTTTCCTAAATAATGATATTATCTCTTCTTCAGTGAGACCTGTTTTCTGTTTTCACAACTTACTCGAGTGTTTCAGTTCATGGGTTCACAAAGAATTGGACATGACTCAGTGACTGAACTGAACTGAACTGTGAAAATTTTTGGACAAAAGACTTTGTTTACTTCCTTAAGAGATCTGGGTCTGTATACAAATCTGTTTTATGTTAATTTCTTGGCTTAGATTCCTGCACCACACTGTAGTAATAAATTGCAACCTGCAGCTCTGCATAACACAGGACTAGACTTCAATTGCTTACCAGTGATTGATTTTCCCCATGTGTGGCTACAACAGATGTCAAATGTCCTTGCTGTTCATCTGGCCTACAGATAGAGTTTACAAGTCACTTTCCTTTGGTAGGGTAGCTCCTTAGAGTATAATTGTCAGACCTGGCAACCTGTTGCCAAATGGAAGATGCATAGCCTGTCCTGTGCTAGACCCAGCACGACCTAAACTAGTATCACTTGGCCTCACTAGCATCAGTACTTTCCTGGTACTAACTTCCTTCTCTTTCAAAAGCTGTGGATGTCCCCCTTTTTGTCCTAAAAATATATATTTAAATGTTGATTACATGTTTTGATAAATTACTAGATATTTCTATATGTTCATAAGGTAGCCAGTTTATAGATGATACAATTACTTATTGATGAAGTTCTTCAAACCATTTTTTAAATTAATTTGTATACCTTGTTGAGCCCCCTCCAATAGATTAAAGGCTTGCAGTAATTCAACTGTAGTTTTATTTATTCATCACCATTACAAATATTTTAATGAAGAGCTAACACAGTTCAAGTAATAACATAGTTGTCTTTTTAAAAACCTGACATATGATTCATTAACTATACTTTGATGTCCCTATAGGTAATATATACTGATATAAACCCTTTCTGTATCATCCCAGTTCTGTAAGATACTGTGATCACGTTGATATTTCCAGAACAAGGTACTACACAAGTTAGGAGTCTTAAGGCATTAATGAAGTTGCTATAGGTACCTGTAACACTCAGGTGATTCAGATATCAGATGACTCTGGTTTATTGGTGATAAGGAGAAATGTGAACTCTCTTACTCCTTCAGTTCAGTTCAGTTCAGTTCAGTCACTCAGTCATGTCCGACTCTTTGCGACCCCATAAATCTCAGCACGCCAGGCTGCCCTGTCCATCACCAACTCCCAGAGTTCACTCAGACTCACATCCATCGAGTCGGTGAAGCCATCCAGCCATCCCATCCTCTGTCGTCCCCTTCTCCTCCTGCCCCCAATCCCTCCCAGCATCAGAGTCTTTTCCAATGAGTCAACTCTTCGCATGAGGTGGCCAAAGTACTGGAGTTTCAGCTTCAGCATCATTCCCTCCAAAGTAATCCCGGGGCTGATCTCCTTCAGAATGGACTGGTTGGATCTCCTTGCAGTCCAAGGGACTCTCAAGAGTATTCTCCAACATCACAGTTCAAAAGCATCAATTCTTTGGCGCTCAGCTTTCTTCACAGTCCAATTCTCACATCCATACATGACCACTAGAAAAACCATAGCCTTGACTAGATGGACTTTTGTCGGCAAAGTAATGTCTCTGCTTTTCAGTATGCTATCTAGGTTGGTCATAACTTTTCTTCAAGGGTGTAAGCGTCTTTTAATTTCATGGCTGCAGTCACCATCTGCAGTGATTTTGGAGCCCCAAAAAATAAAGTCTGACACTGTTTCCCCATCTATTTCCCATGAAGTGATGGGACCAGATGCCATGATCTTCATTTTCTGAATGTTGAGCTTTAAGCCAACTTTTTCACTCTCCACTTTCACTTTCATCAAGAGGCGTTTTAGTTCCTCTTCACTTTCTGCCATAAGGGTGGTGTCATCTGCATATCTGAGGTTATTGATATTTCTCCTGGCAATCTTGATTCCAGCTTGTGCTTCTTTCAGCCCAGCGTTTCTCGTGATGCATTCTGCATAGAAGTTAAATAAGCAGGGTGACAATATAAGCCTTGACATACTCCTTTTCCTATTTGGAACCAGTCTGTTGTTCCATGTCCAGTTCTAACTGTTGCTTCCTGACCTGCATATAGGTTTCTCAAGAGGCAGGTCAGGTGCTCCAGTATTCCCATCTCTTACTCCTTAGGAAGAGATATAAAATCATAGGCACATTTTTATATCTACAGTGGTGCGTACGTGCTCAGTCATGTCTGACTCTTCGACCCCATGGACTGGAACTGCCAGTCTTCTACTCCTGAAAATTCCAAGGAATTTTGCAGGCAAGAATACTAGAGTGGGTTCCCATTTTCTCCTCCAGGGTATTTTCCCAATCCAGGGATCCTACTCATGTCTCCTCCTTGCAGGCAGATTCTTTACCACTGAGCCATCTGGGAAGCTCCTCTTATTTCTACATTTAGATCTAAAGAAGATACATTAAAAAGTCTTAAATTTGATGGGAGAGTTGGACTGTGAAGAAAGCTGAGCACCGAAGAATTGATGCTTTTTATCTGTGATGTTGGAGAAGACACCTTAGAATCCCTTGGACCGCAAAGAGATCCAACCAGTCCTTTCTAAAGGAGATCAGCCCTGGGTGTTCTTTGGAAGGAATGATGCTAAAGCTGAAACTCCAGTACTTTGGCCACCTCATATGAAGAGTTGACTCATGGGAAAAGACTCTGATGCTGGGAAGGATTGGGAGCAGGAGGAAAAGGGGACGACAGAGGATGACATGGCTGGATGGCATCATCGACTCGATGGACGTGAGTTTGAGTGAACTCCGGGAGATGGTGATGGACAGGGAGGCCCGGCGTGCTGAGATTCATGGGGTCGCAAAGAGTCGGACATGACTGAGCGACTGAACTGAACTGAAATCTGATTTAATTTGAGGAGGAAATTGAAAACATTGATGAAATATAGCATTTTATATTAAATCTATCATAATTTTCTCTGCATTAATCTCATTATAGGTCTTTCCTTCAATTTCAAACTCTATCTAAATTCTAATAAAAATAGTGCTCATTTAGAAGCAGTGATATCTATCATATAACTAAACAAAGTTCCATGTAATCAAAGTATGAGATGATTTAAGTCCAAGAATACTAACAGTTAATTGTGTTATATATATATATTACATACATAATATATACATATATTATGTATACATATATTATATATATAATATATATACATATTATTATATAATCATCCCTTGTGGCTCAGATGGTAAAGAATCCACCCACAATGCAGGAGACCTGGGTTTCATCCTTGCATTTGGGAAGATCCCCTGGAGAAGGGAAAAGCTACCCACTTGAGTATTCTGGCCTGGAGAATTCCATGGACAGTAGTCCATGGGGTCACAAACAGTTGGACACAACTGAGTGACTTTCACCATCACTATATATATATATATATATGTATGTATATAGTAGGAGTGTTCTTTTTCTTCCTCTCTACTTTCTCACAAGTTTAGACAAGATTAAAGTCTCCACACACAAAAAAAAAGCACTCAGAAAGTTAATTGGAAGAACTATAAAGTAAACCAAATCCAACATTCTTATTAAGTTAGAAGTAGTTAAATCTCTCCATCTAGAGAAAAGATTAAAGGCTAAGTAGAAGGATCTTAAAGGGCTCTTGACACTAGGATACCCTCAAGTACCAAAGACCAAGATTGGATCCATGTATGGAGATGTGAATGTAAGACTAGAACAAAAATGATTTCCTGTACAAGAAAAACTTCTCCATCATTTGATGCTCACACTTTTTATATAACCCTAAATGATTTTGATGCCAAGAAAAGATTCAAACTGAATAAAAAGGCTCCACAATATGGAGAAAGGATAAGGACTAAATTAAGCAGCTAAGAAATGACTAAGATAAGTATACACCTACACAAAAGATTTTTTTGGATATCTTAAAATCTCAATGTAATCATGCATGGTTTCACACCCTAGTGATTAGATCACTGAGCTGTTTTTAAAGTTTTGTTTATAGAGATAAACTGTTATTGAAAAGAATGCTATGATTTTTTTCAACTTGGTTAACCAAATAATTATTATATATTACTCCTGATAATTTTCACTCCACATTTATTAGTCTTCAGGTTTCTAAAATTAAAATACCATGGTACCTCATGTGTGCATCTCATAATCTTACTAATGAATAAACTTAAAAAGCTCATAACCACTTTGACTTATTTATTGTATTTATAAAATAAAAAATGGTAACATCTGCATCAAATGGCTATAGTGTGAATAGAAATGAGATAGTGAAAGGAGTCATATTTTGTGAATTATAAAACCCATAAAAGTACTTGGCTTTAGAAATGCTTCTAAGAAGACCAGTTTCAGTCTTTCCCTCTTCACACCTCACTTAGTGTGCATGTTAGTATGTTTGTCTTCAAATGTACTCATCTATCTCCTGCCTTCTAAAACACACATATACAAATAACTTCTAAAATTATCTTCCATTTAATGCTATTGTATCTCTAGTTCTCACCCTTATTTATCAAATCCTACTCCCTATTTTCTCTTTTTGTTGAGTTATATTCAATTACCTTTCTAATATACACAGAATTAGATAACCAATTTCCTAGCTCCTTGTTCATATGTGCTGAGTATGTTTGATCTCTAAGATTGGGTGTAATCACTAATGTTCTAGCAATTAACTGCTAAATTCTTACTAACTGCTAAATTCTTATGCATGATCCTCACATGTTTATGGATTTGTTCAATAAATATCTGCTCAATATGTGAATGAATGAATATTAGGCACTGGTGGCAGTGGTTTAGTCATTAAGTCATGTCTGACTCTTTGTGAGCCAATGAACTGTAACCCCTCCAGTCTCCTCTGTCCATGGGATTTCCCAAGCAAGATTACAGGAGATGGTTGCCAGTTCCTTCACCAAGTAGGCACTGTAAGATATTGGCAATCAGAAGTGAAACCAAGTTCCTGGTCTAAAATATCCTAACAACTAATGGAGGAGTTGGGGGGTAAATAAACATTACACCACGATGGTTCCTATGATGTGGGGATGCACAGAGGAATGAGATGACATTGAAGAGGAACTTCACCCAGACTGTGGTGGGCCCTAGAAAACGCACAAGGTTAGTCTTCACCAAAAGTCTCCAAGAGGAAGAGTTCATTAAACACAGACTTGAAGGCAAGTTTGCTACATAAAAAAGAGAGAAGGAATTTCACACAAAGAAAACAAATAGCTTCCAGGAAAGCATGGGGAAAAAATGAGCTTCTGGAAGATTTTCTGGCTGGTTGGAGTAAAGGGAGCAGGTTGAAAACTTGAATAAGGAGATTAGAAAGGTAAGCAGGAGGCAGATAGGAAGAAGCTGGTAGACAATACGTGGAAATTTGCATATTACCCTTAACTGAATTTAGATGGGGAAGTGACAAGACTTTTTATTTATAGAAAGATTAGCTGGGAAGCTCGGATATTAAACTGAGGATGAATAAAACTAGAAATAAGTATTAACAGGTTTTGGAGTGATCTTGGCAAGAAACGACAAGGGCCTAACTAAAGCAAATGGAATATATGAGTAAAATAAGATTTTTGATAAATATAATGCATTAATTAGAATTGTTTTAATGGATTGTGACAGAAAGTTCCAGACAAAAGCAATTTAAAATAAGGCAAGTGTTTATCTCTTGTAAAAGTCCAATTATGTATCCATGGCTGGCTAAATTTTTCACAGGGTCAGAGACTAAGACTCCTTTGATTTTGTTGCTCTGCCTGTGTGACCTCAGTTCCCAGATACACCTCATAATCTATTTTATCTAGCTCTAGGCCCAGCCATAAATTCTGCATTCCAGTCAGCTGAAAGAAAATTTTTAAAAAGGTAGTGTAAGGCTTACCTGTGGAACTTAAAGACATTTCTAGGAAGCTACATAGAATTTTTGCTTCCATCTCTCTGGAAAATACTTCACCACAAGGCCATAATTTCCTGCAAGTGGTACTAGGGAATGTAGAATTTATTCTTCTTGGTTAATGTTCAGAAATACTTTGAATACTTTATTACTGAGGTACAAGAGATGGCTTGTAATTCAGTAATATTTCCCAAAGAAGGATAATGCCAAAGAATGTTCAATCTACTGCAAAATTGCACTCATTTTCCATGCTAGCAAAGTAATGCTCAATATCCTTCAAGCTAGGCTTCAACAGTATGTAAACTGAGACCTTCCAGATGTACAAGCTAGATTTAGAAAAGGCACAGGAACCAGAGATCAAATTGCCAACATCCATTGGATCATAGAAGAAGCTAGAGAATTCCAGAAAAACATTTACTTCTGCTTCCTAGACTACACTAAAGGCTTTGACTGTGTAGATCACAACAAACTATGGAAAATTCTTAGAGATGGGCTGATTCATTGGAAGACCTTCATGCTGGGAAAGATTGAAGGCAGGATGACAAGGGGATGACAGAGGATGAAATGGTTGATGACTCCGTTGAGTCACCGACTCAATGGACATGAGTTTGAGCAGGTGCTAGGAGATCATGAAGGACAGGGAAGCCTGGCATGCTGCAGTCCAGGGGGTCGCAAAGAGTCAGGCATGACTGAGTGACTGAACAACAACAGCAAAAAGAGGCAGCTAGCTGTCTTTGCACCAGCAAGTTTGGCAGTGTCTGACATCTTGTGGAAGTGCAGCACAAAATTGCCTGGAGGTGGCTGAACATGAGAGTTCAGAAGTCGCAAGAGAGATTTGGAATGAATATGGCAATATATGCGGTGGTCAAAGGGACAGCAATTAAAGAGTCAAGAAAAAGTGAAAGTGGGCTGTTGATAAAATTTAAGAATATTTATTAACCAATTTCTTTGGAATTCTCTATCAATTTCTAGGTCTCTGTTCTCTGCTGGTCCTCTAAGATTAGATTTATTTTTCTTAAATCCTATCTTGCTAGTTGAGAGTGGTTTTCCCAACTTTCAATGCTTGACTCGCTAATCTTCTTCAATTATATTCATCCCGGTAGTGTGTACACTCAAGTGGATTTTATTACCATCAATATGCTGATGACTCTCTGATTTCTATCCCCATTGCTATAATCCTCTCTTTTGAGGATATGCAGCATCTGCTTCAGATACTTCTATTCAGATCCCTCATCTGCCTCTGAAATCTAATATGCCTTTTTAAAAATCTTCATTTCTTTCTCAATATATAGCATCAGTCCTGAAACTACTTGTAGACCATAAACAATTATTCACTATCTTTGTGCTTCAGATAATTGTGATAATTTCTTAGATTTTAATTTTTCTGTCTTACCAAATAAGTTGAAAACCTCTATGGAAAAAAATTAACTTTTATTTTTTAGTGTATTGAATATATGGCATATTATACAAAATAAATACTGACAACTCTAAAATAAAACAAATATGAGTCTTTAAAAGAGACACACAAAAAGTAATATTTGGCAAATTTCCATTTGAAATCACTGGACTTTAGTAGTAGAGATAATATAAAATATCTCTCTCAGAAAGTAGTTTTGTTTTTCAACAAATCGATGAGACACTATGAATTTTGCTGGTTGTATTCTCTGTCCTAAAAGAATTACTCTCATATAGGAAAATGTTGCTTGCTTGGTGTTGCTGGCCAGAGCAAGTCCATTACATTATTACCTTATCTGGGATTCATAATCATACTGATTTACTCTGCAGTAATATAAAAAAGCAATTTTTCATTTTCCATCTCTAAAATATACTGAGTATGCATAAGTCATTGTATAAACGTCTAGGAAGAAATCCAAACTCATCTGGTACTTCAGAAGCTTTCAGTCTGAACAACATGACTAAGTTCATGAATATAGGATATAATCTTTTTGTTGTTCTTCAGTGACTAAGTCATGTCTAACTCGTTGCCACCCCATAAACTGCAGCATGCCAGACTTCTCTGTCCATACTGTCTCCCTGAGTTTGCTCAAACTCATGTCCACTGAATCAGTGATGCCATCCAACCATCTCATCCTCTGTTGCTCCCTTCTCCTCTTGCCCTCAATTTTTCCCAGCATCATAGTCTTTTCCAATGAGTCCTCTCTTTGCATGAGGTGCCAAAGTATTGGAGTTTCAGCTTTACCATAAGTCCTTCCAATGAATATTCAAGGTTGATTTCCCTTAGGATTGACTGGTTTGAATTCCTTGCTGTCCAAGGGACTCTCAAGAGTCTTCTTCAGAACCACAGTTTAAAAGCATCAATTCTTTGGCACTCAGATTCCTTTTGGAAAAGGCAATGGCAACCCACTCCAGTACTCTTGCCTGGAAAATCCCATGGACGGAGGAGCCTGGTAGGCTGCAGTCCATGGGGTCGCTAAGAGTCGGACACGACTGAGCAACTTCACTTGTACTTTTCATTTTCATGCTTTGGAGAAGGAAATGACAACCTACTCCAGTGTTCTTGCCTGGAGAATCCCAGGGATGGGGGGAGCCTGGTGGGCTGCCGTCTCTGAGGTCACACAGAGTCGGACACGACTAAAGCGACTTAGTAGCAGCAGCAGCAGCAGCTTTCTTTATGGTTCAACTCTCAAATCCATATGTGACTACTGGAAAAATCATAACTTTGACCATACTGACATCTGTAGGCAATATGATGTCTCTGCTTTTAGATACATTTTCTATGTCAGTCATAGCTTTTTTTCCAAGGAGCAAGTGTCTTTTAATTTTGTAGCTGCAGTCACTGTACACATTGATTTTGGAGCCCAATAAAATGAAATCTGACACTGTTTCGTATTTCCCCCATCCATCTGGCCATGGAGTAATGGGACTGAAGTCCCCATTAGCTCAGTCAGTAAAAAATCCTTCCTGCAGTGGAGGAGACCTAGGTTCAATCCCTGGATCAGAAAGATCTCCTGGAGAAAGAAACGGCAACCCACTCCAGTATTCGTGCCTGGAAAATCCCATAAACAGAGGAACCTGGTGGGCTATAGTCCATAGGTTTGCAAGGAGTAGGATCCAACTGACTGACTTAGGAAAGATTGATGGATGTAATTGTGGCAGATTAGAAAAGATGGAACTGAGAATGTGAGGCAGGACTTAAAGATTCTATATGACAAGGATTGAAGAGAAGGTCTTCCAAGAGAGATAAACAATGTGAATGAAAATGTGAGAACTGAAAAGGAAACTAGTATGGAAAGAATGACTATTAATGGACAGAAGTCATGATTGCCCTTCTGTGTATCAATTTTCTACTAAAAATGACAGTTCATAAAACGTTAGTACTTGATCATTAAATCAATAACAATGCTTCTTTTAAAGAGGGTGGATCAATCAGTCTGTAAATTCTATAGGAATTTTCAAAAATACATTGTCCATTGCAAGCTTTCTTAAACATATACTCTATGTGTATATATATATTAATATGCCACTGCAACATTTATAATAAATATTAGGAGATAAAAGTTTAAAAATATTTTCTTTGCCTGATTATAGAGCATCAAAAAATGATGACACATCCAAAACATGGTGCATGCACATCAAAAATAGTTAATTATTTAAGGAGACCATGCAAGGTAATAATAAACACTCTTTAAATGGAAAAACATTGAAGATACTGTCAGCCAAATTTCAATATTAGTTAATTCCACATGACTCTGGCAAAATCAGCTACTCATGTGGAATGTCTATTAACTTTAGCAGGTGTTATGCATAACTAGCTTAGGACAGATCCTAGTCCACTGAGTACAAGTATAACTCTTAAATTGATAATCCCATGAGGAACTCCTACCTATATTAAAAGGGATTTACAAAAATTAATTAGAAATTTTATCAAAGGGCTCCAGAGTCCCAGAGATTGTTTTTTCCCCTTAGTTTAAATCAAACCACATGTACATATAGTATTTTTTAATAAAAATGCATAACTCATTTCTAAGCAGTAATGTATCTCTCTTCCTATTTGGCCACAAATTTCTCATGAGCTAATCTCAATTGAAATTTATTCAGTCTGTTTTAGGCTTTGAATGTTCCACTATTTCAGTGGCAGTTACTATAAGAGTTCTTGTCCAATCTCACCACTCAATATTTTAGCTTCGCTCCTTAGAATTATTAAAGTGCTTGGTCAAACAGTAAAGTAGGGTGAGTGTGCTTAGAGTTGAGCAGTTTTCTTTATTGTTTGCGTCCCGTGTTTAATCTGGGAAGACATTGACAATATTTGTTACAGTAGGCAGGTTATGGAAAAGCAAAAATATAATTTAAAAAAAGACTTCATATGTCAACATATTAGTTGTTTGCTCTGTAGTATAATTAAATCTACTCTTCTATGAATTGGTGTTATTTTTCAAATGTTCTATCCTATTTTTTTCCTGTTGCTAGCAGTTTACATATTTATTGTATACCAATTCACTTAAGGCACTTTTGATAGCTTAACATCAGTAAAAGAAATGCAATACATAATCCATGTTTTCTGGAAGCTTAGAAAAAGGAAAATAAGATTTATGTAGATAACTTTATTTTGATAAATAAAATGTGAAAAAAGTCTACAATTATAGAAGTTATGTATATGAGTGTAGATATACAAAATCTTGATTTTATTTGCCCTAGCATAATTAAATTTCATTAATTTAAGGATAACTATTGCTTAATAGCTATTTTATAAATTTTGTTTACTTTAATATTACTTTACTATACATTAGTGAAATATTTGAGGGCAGTTATTTTAAAGCTAAGCTTTAAAAAATAGCAGATTAAATAGCACCTTTTAATTTCTCAAGCATTTTCCTATTTTGTACATTTAGTTTCCAAAAAATAATTGCCATCTAGTTTTTATTCAACCATTTTCATTTATTGTATATCTTTAGAACTGCTATGCTTTAATGCTAACTTATTTTTCAGCTGAAGGGAAGGGTTGAACTACTTTGTTAATGATAAAAAAACTATGATTATTTTGCATTTTTAAAAAGTGCATACAAATCTTTTAATCTCTGCCTACACCCATCAGAACAATTGCCTTCCAATGTAATTATATTCAAAATGCTAGCAAGATAATAAGTATCTTGGAATTTAACTTGATAAATATTCATTTGCCTTATAGGGAAAAGAAATGAACATTCTTGTATAATTAGCTGCATATTTTTAAACCATGCTTTTATTGAGTTTTTCAGGTATATTTTATGTATGCAAATCTGCTAATTTATAAGGTAAAGGAAGTAAGGCGATGGAAAAGCTGAGGAATCAGAAATATTCATCCCCATTCTGCCCCCCTTTCTGGGGAATAGGTGTCCTAATTATAAGAGAAAATCATTCCTTCTTCCCAACTCAGATTCTTTTGTTTTGCTGAACCCTAGCTGGCCAGAGCCCTTAATTATAAAACCTTACTTATCTCTCTTTTTCGTTACAGAACATTCTTGCCTTTTTTAACTCTATAGGCAGGGAATTCAGATACTAGTAAAAGAAGTTTTCTCTGCTCCAAACTTGGGAAATGACACAGATGCACACAACTTCTTCATAGCTTTGAGGTCTACAAAATTCAAGCCAGCACCCTGAGATGCACACATAGGCCAAGTCAAACTTTTTAACCCAGTGCATGCCTGCACACATGCTAAGTCTCTTCAGTTGTGTCTGATTCTTTGCTACCCTATGGACTGTAGCCCACTTGGCTCCTCTGACCATGGGATTCTCCAAGCAAGAATACTGGAATGGGTTGCCATGCCCTCCTCCAGGGGATCTTCCTGACGCAGGGATCCACTCAGTGTCTCTTTTGTATCCCGAACTGGGAGGTGAGTTCTTTACACTAGCACCACCTGGGAAGCCCCTATTCTAACCCAGTACCCAACTGTTGTGCTGTGCTGAGTTGCTCAGTTGTGTCCTACCCTTTGCAACCCTTCGGATTGTGGCTCTCCAGGCTTCTCTATCCACAGGGATTCTCCAGCCAATAATACTGGAGTAGCTTGCCACACTCTGCTCCAGGGGATCTTCCTGACCCTGGAATCGAACCAGGGTCTCCTGCATTGCAGGCAGATTGTTTACCAGCTGAGCTACCAGGGAAGCCCACTCAACTGCTAAGAGAAACTTAGTTTCTTTTCCAGTGGAGTGAAGACATATTTTCATTCAATTCTTACATGTGTGAAGAATTTACACATTGTGTGGGCAATGGCACCCCACTCCAGTACTCTTGCCTGGAAGATCCCATGGGCGGAGGAGCAACTTCACTTTCACTTTTCAGTTTCATGCATTGGAGAAGGAAATGGCAACCCACTCCAGTAAGCTTGCCTAAAGAATCCCAGGGACGGGGGAGCCTGGTGGGCTGCCATCTATGGGGTCGCACAGAGTCAGACACGACTGAAGCGACTTAGCAGCAGCAGCACACTCAAGATCACAGCTGACCTGCCAAGCAGTCCTGTGGTACATTTCACAGATGGGGATGCTAAGAGGTGAGATGACCAGCCTCAGAACCCCAAATGAGCACAATGGAACTGGCTGTCCTAGCCTTGTGCTGGTCACTGTGTTTTCTCTCTAGCAGTAGCACTCCAAAGTATTCTACAAGAGAATTACTTTTACAAAAACTGTGTCTCTGGTTAGTCAATTTCTTGTGAAATTATGAAAAAAAATGGTTTTATAGAAAGGAAATGAGTCACTTTCTTTCAGATTTCTATATCTCCACCTTCCATGAACTTTATAATTGCTTCAATTTACTGGAGTTTTGTGTTTCACGTGAAAAGTTTATTTCACTTTCACTCCACAGTGACAGCTTTTTAGCATCATCAGAATTTGATCAGAGTTATCATAATAAGATAAATCAATAGATATAGTACATGTAGATATTATGATTAGCTTTATGCCTAAATTACATATTAAGAGATGTGATGAGTTCTTGAGAAAATAAATTAACATAAATGATACACACATACAGTATTAAGTGGTTTTAGTTCTGAATGATAATTTTGAGAGTGTGTATCATCAGGACATTTTGTAAAGTTCCTTTTACTTGAAGAAAGAAATAGGATTCTGTTTCAGGTAACAGTATTTCACTGTAGAAGCTTAAATACTCTCCACCCTGAGTGGATAGAAAACTAGTCTCAGAAAGAGGATTCCACTCCCCTATTATAAAGTGTCTGATTTTAGAGGATTGCACTCTCAAATTCCAAGCTTAAGTTCAAAGATGGTTGGCTTTTACTTTTAATGAAAAAGTCCTTAGAAGGCTTGTTTGTAGTGGTGGTGAAAAACAGATTGGATGAAAAGTCCTTTATTCCTGCAGAGCTGAGATCAGCACATACATTACTCTACCCATCTATCCAGAAAATGATATGTCATACTCAGTTCTGCAACTTAATAACATTCCCCCGATTGCACCCCACTCCCCGCTCAGCATCTGAGCAGGTTTCAAGCTCCTTTTATCAGACTCGGCAGTTCCCGAGTTCGGCTGAGACCCCTCGAAGCCTAATGAGCCTTCGAGGAGGGGCTGCCATACCAGGTGGAGATAAACGGAAATATTTTCAGACCAGGAATCCCAGTCAGAGTAAATGCTGCAGACGAACAAAGGAGCCTTCAGATTGACAGTTTTGAGGGTGGGAAAGAACACACTTTAAGGGTGAGATTTCATTTCTACTACTTCTGAGATTTACTTCATTTTCTGACATTTTCACACAGTCTGCAGTGACATCTGCTTGTTGCAACAGTAACAATGGTTCCTGAAGTGATGGGTTAAATTGCACGAGTCAAAAACAGCTTTCATCTGCTTTCAAGTAGCTGGGCTGGGAGTCAGGTGAAAACTGTGAGATTACTGTTGTTATCATTACTATTATCATCATTATTTTATGTTAAAAGCCATTTCTTTCAAAGACTGTTCCCACAGTACACAAGCTCAGTGGTATCTAGACTAAAATAATGCAGAAGGCTTTCATTATTTTTTCTTTACATTTAAACATTGCTTAAGCATTCATAATTTCTGACAGAAAGCTTTTTGAATTGTTTTTATGCTTTTAGAAATATTCTTTATAGAAACATTGACCAGCAGAAAAGCACAGAGGAAAAATATCATTCCTAATCCCACAACCCAGAGATGACCACAACGGTTTTTATCTTGTTTTTATTATTTCAAATCTATTAACCAAATTTAAAGAAATACATTTGAAACTCCTATATTATGCAAGTCATTTAGTATATTTGGTAAAGAGTAGGAATTTTGGAATATATTAGATAGGATACTAATTATAATACTATCAGAAAAATTTCTTAATAAGGCATTTTACCTACAAGACAGTCCCTTTGCACTGATAACAATTCTCTATTGCTTTGCAGTTTCATGAGTTATTTTATTCTATAGAAGACAAAATGCTCATCTCTTTTTTCCTTCTTTATGATAAGGCCACATAAGACTACAAGGAATAATCTTTGTATCACTCCATTAATAACATGAAACAGCCTTCAAACAATCACACCCCATTGGTACCTGACAGCTATTTCTGTTTCTTTTCATTCCTTTTCTCCCATAAAAGGCAACATTTTCTATGTGTGAAAAGGAGGATCCTGTAAAATATATGAGACTTTCATGAACAAGATGCCACACATATTTTTGCAAGTAGGACGTTTGTATGTTCATAGGGAAATAAACAATATCAACAAACAAAAAACAAAACCCAGATTTCTCTGGGATATGTTGGAGGTCAGGGTCTCTGTGTGATTCAGGTCTTGGTAGATTGACTCCTCCTGGCTTCTCTGAACACAAAGTTATAGTTGGTTCGATAATATTGTCACAAAAGTGATATACATGATTTTTCCCTTTTTTGTTGTAAAATTGAGATTAGAGAATTAGCAATGAATATGATTTGTTATGGTCTCTCCTTATAACAACTCCTATGAAAAAGTTCTGAGTCTTCATGCTTTGCTATTGGCCTTTAAAGACTATGGCACATATTTGGATAATTATTCAATAACTGAGGATGACTAGTGAAAGTATGAAAATGAAAGTGGTAGGCGCTCAGCCGTGTCTGACTCTTTGAGACACCATCAACTCTAGCCAGCCAGGCTCCTCTGTCCATAGACTTCTCTAGACAAAGATACTGCAGTGGGTAGCTATTTTCTTCTCCAGGGGATCTTCCCAACCCAGGGATGGAATCTGAGTTTCCTGTATTGTAGGCAGATTCTTTACCACCTGAGACACCAGGGAAGCCCTTGAAAGTAATTTTAATGTGGATTCAAGTATTTATCCTAAATATTCATTATGTGTCCCTTGTCCAAATATTCATTATTGTTATCAGAGAAAATTGTTATATTACTGAATATTTATGTTACTGAAGTGTTAGGTTTCAAAGCAGTCATTTAATCGCATTATCATCAGATAAACCATAGGAATGAAAGTTACCAACTAACAATAACTATGAAATAAAAGTGAACTTGAATTGAGCATTAAGGTATGCTGTTTGCTGTGTTAAACACTGTAAACAATATATCGCTATATATACGTGTTTATATGCTGTTTTTTCAGTCATGTCCGACTCTTTGCCACCCTAAGGACTATAGCCCACGAGGCTCCTCCATCCATGGGATTCTCCAGGCAAGAATATTGGAGTGGGTTGCCAAGCTATCCTCCGGAGGATCTTCCCGACTAGGGAATCAAACTCACATCTGCCTGCATCTCGTGCATTGCAGGTGGATTCTTTACCCACTGAGCTATCTGGGAAACCTCTCACTATATATATCTACTCCCTAATCCACATCACAAAATACCACATTCAGTGATGCTATCATAATCCCCATTTCACAGCTGAGAAAACTTGTGTTGAGATAGAGTACATAACTTCTAAATTACCAAGAAGCAGACTAATCATTTGAAATTCAAATGTCTAACTGCTTAAATTCACACCAGATCATCAGGAGCTATATTAAGTGATTAATATGCATTAATTCATGTCATAGGATGTAGGCATATTACAGATTAAACTGAGAATTCAGAGAATTCATTAATTTGCACACAATTACATGAGTCTATTTTAGATCTGTGTTCTTTCCACTGCTGCTGCTGCTGCTGCATCGCTTCAGTCATGTCCAACTCTGTGCGACCCCATAGACAGCAGCCCACCAGGCTCCCCCGTCCCTGGGATTCTGAAGGCAAGAACACTGGAGTGGGTTGCCATTTCCTTCTCCAGTGCATGAAAGTGAAAAGTGAAAGTGAAGTCGCTCAGTTGTGTCACAGACACAGCTTGGTGGCCTGGGCTGAAAACCAAGGAAGAAGAGTTCTTACTTGTGTTTTGCAAAGCTCTCTATACTTCCCCCACTGGTGTTTCCCCACCAAACTGTGATGTGACACCAAAGCTATCAAAACATCAGTATGGAATGTAATCCATAGGTTTGAGGACAGTATCTCAGGAACCTTTTTCTCACCACAAGCATTGTATTCAGAATCCACTATTTTATACCTAACATGCAGAGAGAAAAGAAACACATTTTTCTGACCCGGATGGAATTGTACTGTTCACTGCTACTAGATTTGTACTGACGTTCTTTAAGTGAAAATTACGTACTTTGGAGAACATTATTTTTAGAATCCTGTGTTATGAATGCTTAACTGACCTAAGCTAGATGTTCAAAGCCTTGGTGAATTAGAAATATTCCATAAAGTTAATGCAGCTCTGGGCAGCAGTAAATAATTCATGCTTTGTTTTAATAGTTCTCATTTTAGCATGAATATTCATAGTGTATATGATGGGGAAAAATCAGAATTACTCAAGCTTCTGGGAGAAGCAGATAAGATTATTGTTAGAAAGATGAAGGAAAGCATTAATTTCCTGAATATTTAAAATAATTATATAGGTTTAAATTTTGGTGTGATCATCAATGCTATATAGGTATATCTGTCATTGTCATTGACTGGTCGTTTGTACCTTAATTGTCTTCAACTTTAATATTTTAACATAATTAGAATACTAAATGTTATTTTAAAAGCATTTTATCTAGCTCCTTAAAATAACTTTCTGAAATAGTGTTAGGAAGATACCATTTTTGATGTTTGAAGTAGCAAAATGTAGCAAATTTATTTATATAGTTTTGCATACACTCACATACAGCTATAGTATAAAAACCCTTATAAACAGTTATGAGTTTACTAGTCACTACCACACTATGAATTATTGAAAAAAAATATAAACCTGGCTATCATTTGATCAGAATTTAATAATAGGAACTTTTTTATTCACAGTATGATTGAATGAACAAATTTATAAATGATTATATTTACTAGCTGCCAGATACTTTGTAAAACACTAAGGAGAACATATATATGAATAACGGATACCATCTATCCCCCCCAAATTAATATTAATGGCTAGTCATTTACTTAGCTGAGAAGATCATCCAGTAAACTTGAAAGATTCATGGAAATATATGCACTGTAGATTTATTGCAGTAGTTCCAAGTGGCCTATTCAATATTGTCCACAAAATCTATTGTTCTTTTCTCATAGTTTCAAAAAGCTTACTTTTTTCTCTCCTTTGACTTAAAAAGCACTTCAAATTTTTGCCTTTCTGTTTGCTCTAGCCTCTTCAAAATCACAGGGGAAGCTATCTCATCAAAAGATTTAAATGACATGGTGACATACTGGTCTCATAACACTTTATATGAAAGAAACTCAAATGCTCTCTTTTATTTTCATTCAAAAACTCTTGCTATCTTTATTCTACTTTGATCCTTATAAAATTTATTTCAAAGCTCATCTTGTTGCTATTGTTTCTTTTGTTAGTCTTAAAACCATTTTTTTTAATTAAAACATTGACCCAAATGTAAGTTTCTTATCAATCATTATTTTTGGCTTGTGTGAGTTATGAACTATGCTCAAGATTTAAAAAACTCTAACTAAAATTGTAATGAATGGTTACATTTAAACTAGACGAGCCTTAAATGAAATAGAACAAAATATGGTGATTTTTAGCCTCTTAAAGATATAATGATAAGGGTATAATTTTCTTTTGTCTAATAGTAGAATTGCCAGGCAGAATTAAATCATTTGAGATACCAAGATAATTCTAAATTCTCTAAAAATGGCACAAATCACTGTATCAGGCAGTGCTTATGAAGTGACCTTTTGTACTGAGCACCTAAATATAGTATTCATGTTAAAAAGCAGTCATCCAAAACTAATCTGAAAATCTATTTGATGACACACAAAACATGCTTATTCTTCATGTTTCACTTTAGTTCTTGCTTGGGGATACTTATTTAAGCACCATCAGAATCAGGAAAGACTGAGAAGAAAGCTGGATGTACACAATTGGGATCCTTTTCATTTTTATATACAACCTTCAGTGCTTCATTGTATCTGTATCCTAAAAATATCTCCCCATATATCGACTGCATAATGTTTTCTTTTGTTTTATGAATAGGTGGAAAACACATACAAAATACCATTCTAAGATTTTTTTTTTTTTTAACGGAAGTGTTTTATATACTCTGTTATTGTGACATCTCATTAGCCTAGATCATCTGGGAGGTCAGTACAGGGTTTACCGCATTTCAACATAAGGAAATCCTTCTAGATTAGATACTGGTAATGAACTCACCTGGAAATGGAAACAGAAGTAGCAAAGTGGATATTTTTTTAGAGAAGAGGGGCAAACTTTAAATGTGTTGGATAGAAGACAAGGGAATGAGTGCAAAACTATAAACAAGTTTATTAGCTATTCATGATTCAGTTCAGGTAGTAAAGAGAGTAAGCAGATTGAGACATACAGATTATTTGGTGTGCCTGCGGAAGTACTCATTGACTGTTGTAAAAGAAATCTCTTTTAGCTACAAGTGTATACAAAGCCTCCACAATATTTTTTGAAAAGACATATTTCACCAGTGAAAACAATTGAGAAATAAGCGGCACCATTGGGAATTCTGTATATCCTTTAACATTTTCTTGCAATTTCTTAGCATCTAGACATGTAATGTACAGTGATTCAAAAAATCCACATATCTAGGTGTCTGTGTCCCTAAATTCCAGTTTCCCAGTTTGCTGCACTGAAAAATCTGGGCTTTTTTTTCTCAGAAAATATATCACTTTTTATAAATGATTCAAAGCTTTCCCAAGAGGAGATGAGAAAGCCCTTATTCTTCCATCAAGGAAGCTTTGTTTCATTTCTCTTTTTACCTGGATATCTGCTCTGAGGTCTGTAAAAATGATTTTTTTTCTTTTGTAGTTAGATGTAGTTGAAAAAAATGACAAAAGCTTCTAGTATCAGGAAACAGAACTTATATATGACTGTGCAAATAATATACACACAAATATTTATATATATACACATATAAATGCAAATGTGCATATATAGATGTATGCAATAAAACTATATACATAGGTATACATAGTTTTATTTCCTTTTAATTCATATACCACAGGGAGATAAGAATTTTGCTTGTATGTTTTAATGTAGTTACTCAATTAGAATATTTACATTAGAACTATTGAATTCAGGAACTATTGAATTTTGTACAGAACTATTGAATTCAGAACTATTGAATTTTGTACAGAAGAACTGTACAAAAAAGATCTTCACGACCCAGATAATCACGATGGTGTGATCACTGATCTAGAGCCAGACATCCTGGAATGTGAAGTCAAGTGGGCCTTAGAAAGCATCACTACGAACAAACCTAGTGGAGGTGATGGAATTCCAGTTGAGCTATTCCAAATCCTGAAAGATGATGCTGTGAAAGTGCTGCACTCAATATGCCAGCAAATTTGGAAAACTCAGCAGTGGCCACAGGACTGGAAAATGTCAGTTTTCATTGCAATCCCAAAGAAAGGCAATGCCAAAGAATGCTCAAACTACCGCACAATTGCACTCATCTCACACGCTAGTAAAGTAATGCTCAAAATTCTCCAAGCCAGGCTTCAGCAATATGTGAACCGTGAACTTCCTGATGTTCAAGCTGGTTTTAGAAAAGGCAGAGGAACCAGAGATCAAATTGCCAACATCCGCTGGATCATGGAAAAAACAAAAGAGTTCCAGAAAAAGATCTATTTCTGCTTTATTGACTATGCCAAAGCCTTTGACTGTGTGGATCACAATCAACTGGAAAATTCTAAAAGAGATGGGAATACCAGACCACCTGACCTGCCTCTTGAGAAACTAGTATGCAGGTCAGGAAGCAACAGTTAGAACTGGACATGGAACAACAGACTGGTTCCAAATAGGAAAAGGAGTACGTCAAGGCTGTATATTGTCACCCTGTTTATTTAACTTACATGCAGAGTACATCATGAGAAACGCTGGACTGGAAGAAGCACAAGCTGGAATCAAGATTGCCAGGAGAAGTATCTATTGATACTGAGATATGCAGATGACACCACCCTTATGGAAGAAAGTGAAGAGGAACTAAAAAGCCTCTTGCTGAAGGTGAAAGTGGAGAGTGAAAAAGTTGGCTTAAAGCTCAACACTCAGAAAATGAAGATCATGGCATCCGGTCCCACCACTCCATGGGAAATAGATGGGCAAACAGTGGAAACAGTGTCAGACTTTATTTTTCTGGGCTCCAAAATCACTGCAGATGGTGACTGCAGCCATGAAATTAAAAGACGCTTACTGCTTGGAAGAAAAGTTATGACCAACCTGGAGAGCATATGAAAAAGCAGAGACATTACTTTGCCAACAAAGGTCCATCTAGTCAAGGCTATGGTTTTTCCTGTGGTCATGTATGGATGTGAGAGTTGGACTGTGAAGAAGGCTGAGCGCCGAAGAATTGATGCTTTTGAACTGTGGTGTTGGAGAAGACTCTTGAGAGGCCCTTGGACTGCAAGGACATCTAACCAGTCCATTCTGAAGGAGATCAGCCCTGGGATTTCTTTGGAAGGAATGATGCTAAAGCTGAAACTCCAGTACTTTGGCCACCTCATGCGAAGAGTTGACTCATTGGAAAAGACTGATGCTGGGAGGGATTGGGGGCAAGAGGAGAAGGGGATGACAGAGGATGAGATGGCTGGATGGCATCACTGACTCGATGGACGTGGGTCTGAGTGAACTCCAGGAGTTGGTGATGGACAGGGAGGCCTGGCGTGCTGCGATTCATGGGGTCACAAAGAGTCGGACATGATCTGATATGACTGAATTCAGGTAATTTCTTTCTTTCTGCATGACTTTCAACCTGGATCATGAAAAAAATATCTACCACAGTTTCCTTCACAATTGTCTTTTGCAACAAATAAAATATTTAAAAATAACACTGAATTATAAAATAATAGAATTGTATTATTATTACTCATTTTATTTTGGCTAACTTTTAAATATTTCTCTTCCCTAGGTCTTTTCTGTGAAACCGTGTATTTGGAGATATATAATTTATTCTATAATTACCAACAAATCATTACTCTTTGGGAAAAAGGTCTAGGTAAGTCCTATTTATTATTACACAACAAAGTCTTCTAAATTAAATTTCTTCCATTGATTTGTCTTTTAAGTTTAAAGTGAAGCAGTGTCATTGATATACTGCTAGGATGCATACAACATACTTGCTAGGAATTCTAAACTTTAAATCTCCAACCCTGGAATAGACCTGTGCACATAGATAATTTATAATAAATATTGTTATACGCTCAAATAAACTGTTGGAACAAAGAGCTACATTATTTAGGAGGGGAAGTAAAAGAACCAATTTTGCTCAGATTTCCAAATGTCTTCATTTTCTCTTTGGCATCTTGAGTATGTGAATTGGGAAGTGTGTGCACATGCACACAGGTGTATGTGGTTGTATTGAGTGTTTTCTAATTTCTACTTGGCAGGGAAAGCATGCTGACATTTTCTATAGTCTCTTCTTTCATAATCTTCCTTCACAATATTCAGTATTATTACCTCTTGCCCTAGACTCTCCTTTACCTCCATGAAGTCTCCCTTCTCTGCTATCAAAAGCTTCCTAACTACTCTTTCTGCCCTGACAATCTACTTCTCTGTATCCAAACATCTTTCTTAAAAAAAAATTAAAAAAAAAACTTACCTTATTAAAAAGTTTTTTGTTCTTCAATGACCACAGTATTAAATCTAAAATGCATATTGTATAGACACTTTGCTTTTCAGATGTCCTGTGTTTCTCAACCCAGGCTCTGACACAGATAACTCATTACAGGTTCTGAATGTTACGCATGTTCCAGTTTTTCTTGATTCTACCACGAGAAGGTCTACCAGGGACCCTTTAAAAACTCAGCTTTTATAAACAGTGCTGCGATGAACATTGGGGTACATGTGGCTCTTTCCCTTCTGGTTTCCTCAGTGTGTATGCCCAGCAGTGGGATTGCTGGATCATAAGGCAGTTCTATTTCCAGTTTTTTAAGGAATCTCCACACTGTTCTCCATAGTGGCTGTACTAGTTTGCATTCCCACCAACAGTGTAAGAGGGTTCCCTTTTCTCCACACCCTCTCCAGCATTTATTATTTGTAGACTTTTGGATCTCAGCCATTCTGACTGGTGTGAGATGGTACCTCATAGTGGTTTTGATTTGCATTTCTCTGATAATGAGTGATGTTGAGCATCTTTTCATGTGTTTGTTAGCCATCTGTATGTCTTCTTTGGAGAAATGTCTATTTAGTTCTTTGGCCCACTTTTTGATTTGGTCATTTATTTTTCTGGAGTTGAGCTGTAGGAGTTGCTTGTATATTTTTGAGATTAGTTGTTTGTCAGTTGCTTCATTTGCTATTATTTTCTCCCATTCTGAAGGCTGCCTTTTCACTTTGCTGATAGTTTCCTTTGATGTGCAGAAGCTTTTAAGGTTAATTAGGTCCCATTTGTTTATTTTTGCTTTTATTTCCAATATTCTGGGAGGTGGGTCATAGAGGATCCTGCTGTGATGTATGTCGGAGAGTGTTTTGCCTATGTTCTCCTCTAGGAGTTTTATAGTTTCTGGTCTTACGTTTAGATCTTTAATCCATTTTGAGTTTATTTTTGTGTATGGTGTTAGAAAGTGGTCTAGTTTCATTCTTTTACAAGTGGTTGACCAGTTTTCCCAGCACCACTTGTTAAAGAGATTGTCTTTAATCCATTGTATATTCTTGCCTCCTTTGTCAAAGATAAGGTGTCCATATGTGCGTGGATTTATCTCTGGGCTTTCTATTTTGTTCCATTGATCTATATTTCTGTCTTTGTGCCAGTACCATACTGTCTTGATAACTGTGGCTTTGTAGTAGAGCCTGAAGTCAGGTAGGTTGATTCCTCCAGTTCCATTCTTCTTTCTCAGGATCGCTTTGGCTATTCGAGGTTTTTTGTATTTCCATACAAATTGTGAAATTATTTGTTCTAGCTCTGTGAAGAATACTGCTGGTAGCTTGATAGGGATTGCATTGAATCTATAAATTGCTTTGGGTAGTATACTCATTTTCACTATATTGATTCTTCCAATCCATGAACATGGTATATTCCTCCATCTATTAGTGTCCTCTTTGATTTCTTTCACCAGTGTTTTATAGTTTTCTATATATAGGTTTTTAGTTTCTTTAGGTAGATATATTCCTAAGTATTTTATTCTTTCTGTTGCAATGGTGAATGGAATTGTTTCCTTAATTTCTCTTTCTGTTTTCTCATTATTAGTGTATAGGAATGCAAGGGATTTCTGTGTGTTGATTTTCTATCCTGCAACTTTACTATAGTCATTGATTAGTTCTAGCAATTTTCTGGTGGAGTCTTTAGGGTTTTCTATGTAGAGGATCATGTCATCTGCAAATAGTGAGAGTTTTAATTCTTCTTTTCCAATTTGGATTCCTTTTATTTCTTTTTCTGCTCTGATTGCTGTGGCCAAAACTTCCAAAACTATGTTAAACAGTAATGGTGAAAGTGGGCACCCTTGTCTTGTTCCTGACTTTAGAGGAAATGCTTTCAATTTTTCACCACTGAGGATAATGTTTGCTGTGGGTTTGTCATATATAGCTTTTCTTATGTTGAGGTATGTTCCTTCTATTCCTGCTTTCTGGAGAGTTTTTATCATAAATGGGTGTTGAATTTTGTCAAAGGCTTTCTCTGCATCTATTGAGATAATCATATGGTTTTTATTTTTCTATTTGTTAATGTGGTGTATTACATTGATTGATTTGCGGATTTTGAAGAATCCTTGCATCCCTGGGATAAAGCCCACTTGGTCATGGTGTATGATCTTTTTAATGTGTTGTTGGATTCTGATTGCTAGAATTTTGTTAAGGATTTTTGCATCTATGTTCATCAGTGATATTGGCCTGTAGTTTTCTTTTTTTGTGGGATCTTTGTCAGGTTTTGGTATTAGGGTGATGGTGGCCTCATAGAATGAGTTTGGAAGTTTACCTTCCTCTGCACTTATAATAGCCAGGACATGGAAGCAACCTAGATGTCCATCAGCAGAGGAATGGATAAGAAAGCTGTGGTACATATACACAATGGAGTATTACTCAGCCATTAAAAAGAATACATTTGAATCAGTTCTAATGAGGCGGATGAAACTGGAGCCTATTATACAGAGTGAAGTAAGCCAGAAGGAAAAACACCAATACAGTATACTAACGCATATATATGGAATTTAGAAAGATGGTAACAATAACCCTGTGTACGAGGCAGCAAAAGAGACACTGATGTATAGAACAGTCTTATGGACTCTGAGGGAGAGGGAGAGGGTGGGAAGATTTGGGAGAATAGCATTGAAACATGTAAAATATCATGTATGAAACAAGATGCCAGTCCAGGTTCGATGCACGATACTGGATGCTTGGGGCTAGTGCACTGGGACGACCCAGAGGGATGGTATGGGGAGGGAGGAGGGAGGAGGGTTCAGGATGGGGAACACATGTATACCTGTGGCGGATTCATTTTGATATTTGGCAAAACTAATACAATGATGTAAAGTTTAAAAATAAAATAAAATTTAAAAAAAATAATAATAAAAAAAAATAAAATAAAATAAAACCTCAGCTTTAATTCCACTCATCTGTGAGGTCTTCTCTGACTCCTTCTGACACCCCCAAATACTTTTAAACATTTTCTGCTAGCTCACCTCACAATGCCCTGCATTGTTCCTTTATGCATCAGACTATGTGATGGGGCATTGGTACGACCTTATGGTCTATTACCAGATTTCATAACTTACAGATGCTATACATTTGTGAATTGAATGAAATATGAAGTGAAGTGAAGTGAAGTCACTCAGTCATGTCCGACTCTTTGCAACCCCGTGGACTATAGCTCACCAGGCTCCTCCGTCCATGGGATTCTCCAGTCAAGAATACTGGAGTGGGTTGCCATTCCCTTCTCCAGGGGATCTTCCCAACCCAAGGATCAAACCCAGGTCTCCCGCATTGCAGGCAGAGGCTTTAACCTCTGAGCCACCAGGGAAGACTGAATGAAATATATTTCATGATATATATTATTACATATAAAATATACACTGGCAAATTGTGTGTCTGTATATTACTTTTAATACATCTAGTTATTTATATAAAATATAAACATATTTTATGAAGCCATCATATATTATTTTTAGCAGTGACTGTTTCTTAAATTGTTTCACTTCAGACACAAAGAGAAGATTAAGAGGCGTCACTGCTCCTTACTTGATGATTCAGATTCCATTATTCCAGACCCCTTGCCTTCAAAATTTCACATGCTGAGGATTGTTTTAACTTACCAAACTAATATTTCCAGCACATCCTCTGAGACTATTTTTAAGACCTAGGTATTACTGTCTTGGTAGCAATAGGGAAGACAATCTATGATTTTAATTTTCCACTTCAAGTAATAGGCAGGGAAATGATCACAGGTCTATTGTGAAACAAGGTAAACAAGTAGGGTAGCAGAGATATTTGTTGTGAGATATTTGCTTTGATAAGTCTGTAGCTTTTTAAATGCCTACAAATACATAATGCACATGTACATACATATTTATGCATACACATTCTAATACACTCGCTCCATGTGCACTGGAGAATTACATAGCTCATCTGAATGCAAGTTTCAGTCAAGTGGAT
This sequence comes from Bos taurus, assembly GCF_002263795.3. Taxonomy (NCBI): domain Eukaryota; kingdom Metazoa; phylum Chordata; class Mammalia; order Artiodactyla; family Bovidae; genus Bos; species Bos taurus. The sequence continues at coordinate 34,798,714 of NC_037328.1, forward strand.
TTGGTGGGTAGATTAAATATTCAGTCATTATTTTCCTTTCATTTAGAGATAGTAAATGTAACTCTGGTTACTATTTCTACCTGCTACTTCCCAGCTCTGAAACAGTTCAGTTCAGTACAGTTCAGTTCAGTTCAGTCCAGTTCAGTTGCTCAGTCATGTCCAACTCCTTGCAACCCAATGGACCCCAGCACGCCAGGCCTCCCTTTCCAGCACCAACTCCCAGGGTTTACCCGAACTCATGTCTATTGAGTTGGTGATACTATCCAACTATCTCACCCTCTGCCATCCCCCTCTCCTCCTGCCTTCAATCTTTCCCAGCATCAGGGTCTTTTCAAATGAGTCAGCTGTTTGCATAAGGTGGCCAAAATATTGGAGTTTCAGCTTCAACATTAGTCCTTCCAATGAACACTCAAAACTGATCTCCTTTAGGATGAATCTCCCTGCCATACAAGGGACTCTCAAGAGTCTTCTCCAACACCACAGTTCAAAAGCATCAATTCTTCAGTGCTCATCTTTCTTTATAATCCAACTCTCACATCCATACATGACTACTGGAAAAACCATAGCCCTGACTAGACAAACCTTTGTTGGTAATGTGTCTGTTTTTTAATATGCTGTCCAGGTTGGTCATAATTTTCCTTCCAAGGAGTAAGCGTCTTTTAATTTCATGGCTGCAGTCACCATCTGCAGTGATCTTGGAGCCCAAAAAAGTAAAGCCAGCCACTGTTTCCACTGTTTCCCCATCTATTTGCCATGAAGTGATGTGGCTGGATGCCATGATCTTAGTTTTCTGAATGTTGAGATTTAAGCCAACTTTTTCACTCTCCACTTTCACTTTCCTCAAGAGGCTCTTTAGTTCCTCTTCACTTTCTTGCATAAGGGTGATGTCATCTGCATATCTGAGGTTATCGATATTTCTCCCAGCAATCTTGATTCCAGCTTGTGTTTCAGTCAGCCTAGCATTTCTCATGATGTACTCTGCATATAAGTTAAATAAGCAGGGTGACAATATACAGCCTCGATGTACTCGTTTTCCTATTTGGAACCAGTCTGTTGTTCCATGTTCAGTTCTAACTGTTGCCTCCTGACCTACATACAGGTTTCTCAAGAGGGAAGTCAAGTGGTCTGGTATTCCCATCTCTTTCAGAATGTTCCACTGTTTATTGTGATCCACACAGTCAAAGGCTTTGGCATAGTTAATAAAGAGGAAGTAGATGTTTTTCTAGAACTCTCTTGCTTTTTTGATGATCCAGCAGATGTTGGCAGTTTGATGTCTGGTTCCTCTGCCTTTTCTAAAACCAGTTTGAACATGTGGAAGTTCACGGTTCATGTATTGCGGTAAAAGTCAAGTATTCCAGGCCAGAATACTGGAGTGGGTAGCCGTTCCCTTTTCTAGGGGATCTTCCCAACCCAGGGATTGAACCCAGGTCTCCTGCATTGCAGGTGGATTCTTTACCAACTGAGCCACCAGGGAAGCTCTCTGAATCAGAGAAATTATCTAATGCCACAGCGGTTCATGGGTTCCTAGTTTCCACAGATTAAAAGGAAGCATATGCAGGGCATGGCCTGAAACAGAGTGAGGCAGAATCACTATTTTTTAATAGCTAAGTTTCTGTACTCCTGCACATACACTTTGAAAAGGGTTAATTCTGAACTTTGATTTGTTGCAGTGGTCATCCGTTGGAAAGTTCCAGACGCTGAAGCCATCTTTATATTCTCCTTTATGGGCAGAAGCAGTCCGTGTGGCTAAGGAGGACAAAAGAGCTTTAGGCAAGACCAAAGTCTGATTAATTCACCTTTGAAGAAAATTTTGACAACTTCTCTAAAATTGCTACCTCATAGACCATGTTCATTTTAAATGAACTCCTTGACATTTTACCAAATGACAGTTTTCCTAAAGACTTAGTATTCACTATGGATAGAAATTTACTTTTCTGTCTGTCACCACAGTGATATTTATTTATGGAAAGTGGATGAAGTTTCTCAATTTCAGTGAGTAAATTCTCAGTGGTAAACCTTGTACTGTGTTTAAAGTCCTTGAAAGTTTTGTTTAGAGTTAGTTGTTAACATGCTTGATAAATTATACTAATTTCATGCAATTATACTTCAAAGATTATTATAAAAATTCATATGAAGTCTCTAATGTAATTAATTTAATTAGTATGTTATGGGTTATGTGTGGCTTACCCATAACCATGTATGGGTGGTGCATTAAATATACATTCATCTTGATATCTACATTTAATTTTATAGTTTTCAACTGGTATATATAGATATAGATAGATAGATAGATAACTATGTAAATAATCAATTATTATATAAATAATAAACAGATCAGGACCCTGAGCAGAAAGGCACGTGGTCTTAATGGCAGAGATAAACAGACAGCTGGGTGTTAAATATTTGCTAGCTCACCACTCCACTACATGTGTCCATTGAGATTTTCCAAGTTGAGAATCACTCTGTATTATGCTTTATAATATTTTGTCATATTTTGTTACATATCATTTTAAATAAAACATCTGAAACTACATACTCCTCCAAAATTCTTAATCATCAGTGATAATCCTGTTTTTTTGAAGAGTCCAAGCCAACAGCAACTAATAGGAATTTACTGTTCACCAGACACATCCTAGGCCCCATGGACACAACATTGTGTTCCCTCTCACAAAGGTCTGACAGTTAAGTGAGCAACTCCAATTTACTTCAGCTTTCTAATAAATTTACCGGGTACATATGTGGGGTTAAGGCTGAGATCTCTAAACTCAGAGAGCTCTAAATGAGAATCACTACACCCAAATCCCAACAATAATGAGTAAATCTGATGTCTCTCTTTTGAGAAGGTTTATGTGCTGACAGCTGGGGTTCTGTCTGAAGCCTGAAACATTATTTGATGGCTAAAAGTCAGTATCTGTTTGTTAATTAATAAAAGAAAGTCTTACTTATAAAGACAAATACAATTTAGAAATATGTTAACAGATTTTCCTGGGAAGGCTTAATTTTAAGTTCAATAAAATAGCTTAGCTTCACTTGAACTCCAGCAAAGGAACACTGAAATCCTAATACCAGCTACATTTTTCAAGAAAGGTATAAGATTCAACACATAATAATACAATTGATAACTAATTTCTTTTCTAAAAGTTATGTTTTAACATTATCTTTAATACTTAAAGCTATGTTATTATTTAAGAACAAATTAGGATTGAAAACAATAATGCAATTTCTTATAATATCTACATACCTCTCTCATAATTGAAGACTAATATTTTATTGTATTTATAAATGCATTTTAATTTTGTCTTTATAGAGAGAGACAATAGATCTGTCTTTGACACAGTGACAGAATAACCCTGAAGGAAAAAATTAAAGGATTAAGATCATCAGTTTAAAACAAGATTGTTCCTCATTACCAGACACTGGGGAGAATTGATTTGGGAGTATAAACCATTTATTTATCTTCTGTTCATCTATATCTATTTTTAAAATTGTAAAGAGTGGCAACTCAATAAAATTGAGGCAAATTGAATTCATTACCGGGAAGCACCAAATGCATTTGACAGCCTGATCCTGTTGTTTTCTTGAAACTAAAACAAAGGGAGACACATCCTCAGAGTTTCATGAGTGCAATAACGATGTAAAGTGAAGGGGGAAAGTCAGTATTTCCATCACAGACAGAATATATGTATATGCATCATCTTATTTTGGGGAGACAGTTATTATAAAATTGAACATTCAAAATATGCTTATTAGTATGTGTCCAAAATGTAAAGCAATCAGTGGAGGGAGAGGGGGCAGTGGAGGGAGAGAAAACATTTAATTCATTCAGGCTACCTTTGTGAGGTTAAAAAGAAAATTGATTGTGGCTTATTAGTCCCTTCCAATAAACACTCAAGAGTTCAGCTAACTGAAAGCAATTGATACTTGTGGAATCAATGGTGCATGAGAATACCCTAATGGGTATTGTTGGAACTTTTAATTCTCATTATGCAGTTTATCCTTTCAAGGATTATTTGATGGAATTCTTGTTGATGAGTATCTCTAAAGCTCTGCTGCTTAAAGAATTGGTTTATTGGAGGACTTTGCCCTATTTTAGATCAATTTACTGGGACCTGCATTAGGACTCAGGAAAAAATTTAAGGATAGAAAAAAATGAAAATTTTACATAACCTACATAATGTTTATACACCTTTCACTCCTTTCTAATTGATGGAACACATCCGAATTCCATTGACCATGTTTCATTAAAGTGATTATAATAAATAATTTCAGTAGGCTAACTAGTGATTGAATCACTCAATGACCTGTATATGTGTCTCAGGAGGTTTAATCTTAACTATATTTAGTTGTACATTTCTTGTTTGCACATTCACTCCTGGTTTTGAAAATGAATTGTCCATCATAATTTATATACAATACCCAAACCTGGTCTTTCTGTTTTAAACAACTGTAATTTTAGCAAAGGATTCGGTGGAGGAAAAAGAAAAAAAAGCTTCAGTGTGGAAACAGGTAAGACAATAAATTACAGGACCAGCCAATTGTTTGCATTTAATTAGAGTGCAGACGCAAAAAAGACGGTCAGAAGTCATTATATCAAATGAATCCCTCTTCTCCTCTTCTTTCCTTTTTTTTTAAAATTCTTCTCTCTCTCTCTTTTTATTTTTTTCTTTCTTCTTTCCCCAGGAATTATCTTTTCACCTTATTCCACTTCCAGCAACCTCACATCTTAGACATGACCAGTTAGTGTAAGTGTGGTCTGGTTCTTCTCTCCTTGGATTAATGACACTTAATGTATTTGAACACTATTTTGCAATTATGTTAAAGGATTTACTTCCCTTGTCATCTTTCCGACAAACACACACACACACACACATATTCTGACAAGTATATGCACCACATTGGCTTGCTTAAGACAATTTTTTACACTAAGTAACTATTTCTGAACATAATTCTGCAAAGTATAAAGTTCTTGCCTTCTAAGAAAGCATTTGGGAGGAGAGGAGGTAGAATAAAAATATATTATTTGTTTAACCTTTTAGTATCCTAGCATTCAAAAAAATAGTGATGAGACATTGGAGTAACATTAAATATGTTGAAATCTATCTTTCCAAAATGTCTTAATATAATCATGATAGTGTGATACTGGCTAAAGAATACACAAATAGATTAATGAAAAGAATAGAGAGCCCAGAAATAGACGTACCTAAATATAGTCAATTGACTTTTGACAAAGAAGTGAAGGCAATATACATAATGCAGCAAAGGTAATACCTTTGACAAATTGTGGTGGAAAACAGGACAGTCACAAGCAAAGAATGAATCTAACTACAGATCTTATGCCTTTCACATAAATTCATTCAAAATGGATTATAGATCTAAATGTAAAATGTAAAACTGCAAAAATCCTAGAAGATGACATAGGAGAAAGCCTAGATGACCTCAGATATAACAATGACTTTTTAGATACAATACCTAAGTCAGGATCCATGAAATAAATAATTGATAAGTTGGGCTTCATTAAAATTTAAAACTTCTGCTCTCTGAAAGACACTGTCAATGGAAGGAGAACTCAAGCCACAGACTGGGAGAGAAAATATTTTTAAAAGATACATCTGATAAAGCACTGACAACTTAAATATACAAAGAGCATTCATAACTCAACAATAAGAAAACAAACAACCTGGCTAAAAAATGGGCCAAAGACCTTAATAGACACATCACCAAAGAACAAAAATAGAGGCAAATAAACATATGAGAATATGCTTCATATCCTATATTATTAAGCAAATGCAAACAAAAATGAGATACAACTATATACCTATTGTCTCTGTTGTGTAGTGTTGAGTCATGTCTGACTCTTTGTGACCCAATGGACTGTAGCTGACCAGGCTCCTCTGTCCATGGAATTTCCCAGGCAAGAATACTGGAGTGGGTTGCCATTTCCTTCTCCAGAGAATCTTCCCAATCCAGGGATCAAACCTGCGTCTCCTGCATTAGCAGGCAATTCTTTACTACTGAGCAATCAGGGAAGTCCTATACCATCAAGACTAAACCATAATGCAAAGTATGAACTTCAGGGAATTATCATGTGTCAATGTAGGTTACCAATTATATTAATTAATAACAACTATAACAAGTATACTATTCTGATAGGTGGGTACTGATAATAGAGGAGGCTCTGTATGTGTTTGAGCAGGGAATATCAGAAATCTCTGCATCTTCCTCTCAAATTTTCTGTAAATCTTAACCTGAACTAAAAAATGTCCTAATTTTAAAAAATGTTTCAGTGAAAGTAATTATGTAACATGTATGACTTGAATAGAAAAATCTAAAATTTGGCTAGTCAACTCTTTCTCAAAAGTTTCAGTCTGACTAATTTTATTATACTCAACATCTCTATAGTGTTTATACCATGCAACAACGTCTTGAAATATTATGAAGGAGTAAAATTCCAACATTTTGTTGTTGTTCTGTCACTCAGTCATGTCCAAGATTTTGCAACCCCATGGACTGCAGTATGCCAGGCTTCCCAGTCCTTCACCATTGCCTGGAGTTTGCTCAAACTCATGTCCAGTGAGTTGGTAATGCCATCCAACCATCTCATCCTCTGTCATCCCCTTCTCCTCTTGCCTTCAATCTTTCCCAGCGTCAGGGTCTTTTCAAATGAGTCAGCTCTTTGCATCAGGTGGCCAAAGTATTGGAGCTTTACCATAATTCCTTCCATTGAATGTTCAAGATTGATTTCCTTTAGGACTGACTGGTTTGATCTCCTTGCTATCCAAGGGACTCTCAAGAGTCTTCTCCAGCACCACAGTTTGAAGGCATCTACATGATTTTACTCTGACCTAACTTTATTTAGGTCAGAGTAAAATCATATAGTCCAGATGGCAAATAATTGTAAGGGTGTTTCTAGGTTTATTCTGAAAACCTGGGAAACATAAGGAATTTGCAGAAGCCACAATCACCCATTTGCTTTCTAGGTTTAACTTAACAGTGGGGAATATGGCTGGCTGGTACAATGGTTATAGTGACCAATTATTTCAAGGAAGGAAGTGTCCAGAAGAGAAATATATGAAAGGCAGTAATTGATTGAAATCACTTTCACCTCATTTTCTACTCGGTTCTCTCTTGCTTTCTCTTCTGTCTCCACACTAGCCTCCTTTCTACCCTTTTAACCCATTAGGACCTTTCCTGCCTAAGGACCTTTGTATTTGCTTTGCTTTTTAAGAGAAACCTCAAAGAAAAAAAAAACAACGTACAATTCACTCTCACACTTCCTTTAGGTATTTCTCAGGACTGAGTGACTTCACTTTCACTTTTTACTTTCATGCATTGGAGTAGGAAATGGCAACCCACTCCAGTGATCTTGCCTGGAGAATCCCAGGGACGGCAAAGCCTGGTGGGCTGCCGTCTATGTGGTCACACAGAGTTGGACAGGACTGAAGCGACTTAGCAGCAGCAGCAGCAGGTATCACCTTGACCAAGCTATTTCCAATATATCCCACATTATTCTTGCAGTTTCTTTTCTTTTTCTTCTGCCTTAACTTTTCCAACTAGCAACATGCAACATATTATATTTGCTCTATATTGGTGGCTGAGATGGTAAAGAATCTGCCTGCAATGCAGGAGACTCAGGTTCGATCCATGAATTGAGAAGATCTCCTGGAGAAGAGAATGGCAACCTACTCCGATATTCTTGCCTGGAGAATTCCATGGACAGAGGAGCTTGGCAGGCTATATAGTCCATGAGGTTGTAGAGATTCAGGCACGACTAAATAGTTAATACTTTCAATTTTTCACTTTCATATAATATATTATATAAGATGTTATAAAAAAAAATGAGCTTTCTATCTAATACAGTATACTTTTTATTATCTGTCTTCCTCCACTGGAGTGTAAGCTCCATTAGGACAGGGATTTTTCTCTCTTTTATTCCCTAAGTTATCCTAATCACCATGAATACTACCTGAAACTTCTTAGGCTTTTGTAAATATTGAATGATTAGATGAATGTTATAACCTCTATAAACATGTGGAGGAGAAATTAAATAAATCATTCTTTTCAAAAAAAAATCATTCTTTTCTGAAAGTTTGATGCTGTGTTTAATGAATTGACTCTCTTTGGTGCAAAAGTGAAAAATGATATTCTGAGTTATACCTTCACTTTTGCTCTCCTTATTTATACTAAAAATGTAGATTAAAAATAGAAAATTGCAACTATAACTAAAATCCTAGAAATGTCAATAAAAATATCAAACAACCCAACTTTTTAAAGTGACTTTCAATATCTTTGTCATATACAGTGTCTCAAATATTACTAAAAATTTATACATACCTACTTTTTATATGTTCAAGTTGATGAATGTCTTTAAGAGCACTAAAAGAGTGCTATACTTATATTTTTGCATTAAAATAAAACTTTTAAGGTACATGCACCCAATGTTAATACCAGCACTATTTACAATAGCCAAGATGTAGAAGCAACCTAAATTTTCAAGGACAGTTGAATGGATAAAGATGTGATATATACATGTAAGAGACTACTACTCAGCCACAAAAAGGAATGATATAAGGCCATTTGTAGCAACATGGATGGGCCTAGAGATGATCATACTATGAGAAACAGACAGAGAAAAGCATTCTATGATATTACTCATATGTGGAATCTAAATCATGACAACTAATGAACTTATTTACAAAACAGAAACACACAAACATAGGAAACAAACTTATGGTTACCAAAGAGGAAAGGGGATGGCAAGATAAATTAGGAGTTTGGGATTATCAGATACAAATTGCTTTATAAAAAATAAGTAACAAGACTACTATACAGCAAGGCCTTTAACAGGTCACTAGATAGCACAGGGAGCTAGATTTAATATCCCATGATAAGCTATAATGGAAAAGAATATGAAATTATATATGTATGTAACTGAATAACTTTGCTGTATACTGGAAAATAACAATATTGTAAACCAACTATACTTCAATTAAACTTTTTATATATTTAAGTTGATAAATATACTTTATCAGGACTAAACCTGGAGCCAGTACATTGTTTTCTAGTTATGAATCTAACACATGTGAATTAATTATCCTCTGACAAGTCAGTTAACATCTCTGGATGTCAATTAGCTCATTTGAGAGAGAGAGAGAGAAAAGCTGAGGATAAGTTGTAGTATCTTTCAGTCTCAGATACTTTGAGTCTATTTAGATGAGCTGTGAATGACTGTATTTCATATGGGCAAAAAAAAAAATCCAATTTGAAGCATCACAAACTATTTACCATATTTTAAACAAATACACACTAATAGGCAAAATAAAGTATGCTATTTTTGTTGCTGTTATTTGTTTTGATTTGATTTATATGCACCATTGTGAACAGAACCTTTAGGTACTTGGTTGGTTATATTTTGCAAAGACTTTCCAGAGTAGAAATTATCCAATCATTGTGGAGTAGGAATGTGTAATCGGATATTGCCCATTGTATTCAAAATAACTACTTTTTCAATTGGTCTTAATGTATTTACCTTCCCCAAAAATGCTTCTAAACCAATCAAGGGGACAAGAAGTCATAACATACCTGTGAGTGAAAAACAAACAAAGGCAGAGACTGAAAGCCAGAAATACTGCTAGCTAGCTATAGAAATATAAAATCATCATTATGGCTTATGTGCAATTAACAGATCCACATGTCAGAGGAATCCATGAGTCAATAGACTGTATTTTCTTCTACTTTCAGTGTCCCAAATTGTCATTTTGGATTCTTTATCTGGATTTATTTTTGGCTAATTAATAGTTCTCAAACTGTTCTATAACAAATTTCTTCATCTATTTGCATGAGGAGGTTGATAAATAACTGAGTTAAAGTGACAGATTCTGAATCCTTATCAGCTGTTGAATTCAGTCTGAAGTTTTATAAAGAATAAAAATAGAAGAGTGCAAATAAATTAACTCAATCTGCAATTTTAAAATATATATAAAAATACTTTCCTATTAAACCCATAGCAAACATCCTAATTAGCACCAGCAGAAATATCATACCCCACACCTTGAAGCAGAATGAAGAAACAAATTAATGTCCTATCAAGGATGTGAAGCAGTGTTACAGTGATGGCCCATTAATGTCACAAAACAAACTCATTCCCCGCAAATGTGTCAATGGTATCGATAGTGGTTCTTAAACCTTCCAGGGCATCAGAGTCACTAGAGCTTATTAAAACAGAGCATTGAGCACACTCAGAGTTTCTGATCCAGTAAGTCTGGAAGAGGACCCCAGAGTTACCTTCCTAGCAAGTTCTTAGGTAATATTGATATTGCTGGTCCAGGAACTACCTTTTGATTACAGACGGTTTGAGTTGTACAATCATGGTTTTGAAAATATCTTAAAAGCATTTAATCTGTTTCTCTAATTTAAATTTTAATAATTCCTGATGGTGAATTAATTATTAAATGAATAATGAAATATGAGCAACTACTACGTGGTAGTCATGGAGCTGGATGCTAGTGATACATTGGTTAATTATCTCTTGTAGCCACGCATTCCGGGAAACAAACTCACTCAGAAGGACAATGTAGACAGTGGAGCGCAGTTTATTACACCGGCGGGCCCAAGGCAGTGTCTTCTCTTAGCCAAAGATCCTAACCAATTTTTGTGAAAACCTTATATACCCTAAGTGTACGTGCCCAAACCCACGCCTCCCCCACAAATTCCCTGGAACTAGTCTGAACAAAGAAAAAGAAAGATATAATCAAAGTTAACCCATGATTCATAGATAGTTAACAGTGGACAGTTATCAATAGGTCTGTGGTCATACCCCAATAAGCATAATAGAATTCATGATTCCATTCAGTTACACAGATAATTAGGGTATTCTTCCAGGCAACAGAGAGTCTAGGTATGAGCCCTAGGGCTCTTCCTTTTGGGGGCGTGGTTTTCCAGTTGGTATGTCATTTCCGTAGATACTGGGCATATAACTCAAAGTCCACAGTCCGGCCCAAGTTGGAGTCCTGCTTTCAAGATAGAACGTGTTCTGTCCGTTTCCTCCCTCACCACCTTAAGGAGTTCATTGTCTTGAGTGGAAAAGACAAGTGCCATGATAATTATTATGCAATGCTTTCAAGGAAAACACACGGAGGATTTAGATTCTGAAGATCTACTAAAAATTAAATAATAGCAGAGCAACATGGTCAAGACTGAATTTTAAATTTTGTTACTCTGTCCTGACAGGAAGCGGAGGAGTGAGTTAGAAAATGATTGCAAAAATCCAAGTCAGAGACAGCGATGGTAATTAAAACCCTTCAATGTTTTCGTATTGCTTTCAGCATAAAATATAAGTGTCTAAAAATGGTGAAACATAGTTCTGAATGACTGGGTATCTACTTACTTGTACAGTCTTGTCTTTTTGGTTTTTGCCAGCTCCACCTCCACTTAATCATAGCACAGTATTTTTAAAAAGTTAATCCTGTGGAATTTCATTGTCTCTCTCAGACTTGAAATAGTTTCTCTCACCTCTCAACTTTTACATATTCTGTGTTTACACCAGAACAACTCCTCACCACCCTTCTCACTGTAGATAATCACTAATTTTTTATCTCAGTGTATATGTCTCTTTTTATGGACCTATTCCTTCCTCTCGCAGAAGGCAATGGCACCCCACTCCAGTACTCTTGCCTGGAAAATCCCATGGATGGAGGAGCCTGGTAGGCTGTAGTCCATGGGGTTTCTAAGAGTTGGACACGACTGAGCGACTTCACTTTCACTTTTCACTTTACTGCATTGGAGAAGGAAATGGCAACCCACTCCAGTGTTCTTGCCTGCAGAATCCCAGGGATGGGGGAGCCTGGTGGGCTGCTGTCTATGGGATCGCACAGAGTTGGACACGACTGAAGTGACTTAGCAGTAGCAGTAATTCCTTCCTCTAACCCTCCTTTCTCACCGCACCATTATCTTCTAGTCTTCGCAGAAGCTCATTCTCATCTTTGTCCATTTCTCCCTATATTTAACTAGAGAAGTGACCTCTTGAGGGCTGACACCAAGATCTTCATCAGTGTTATTTTTCAGAAAGATCATCTCACAATAAATACACAATTAACATGTATAGTTTTAGTGAAGAAGCTATGAAGAAAATGAGAAAGAAATAGAGATGTAAGAGAAAAATCAAGTGACTGTATGCCAAGGTAGATAACATTTGGAAGGAATAAACTGCAAGTCCACAAAAATATGGACTTAAAAATTATCCAATGGTTTTAACTAGGAACACTGTTGGTAACTTGCGGTGATATCAGCAGAGTAATAAAGACAAAGTCGATACTAGGAAATGGAGATTCCCATGCATTTTTATACAATATTTAATTGAATCTTTACAATAACTGTATGAAACAATTAGCACCATTTTACAGAGGAAGTAACTAAAGCTGAGAAATATTAAATGGCCAAAGGTCACAAAGCTAGAAAATGATAAGATTTGAACCTGAAATATCAGACTCTAAGAGGCAAGCTTCAATCTATTTTGTGCAATCTCTCCTCATATTACATAACTGACTAACTAAATAAGTGAAAGAAAGAACAAATACTCATAGTGAGCTGCTATGCAGCATGCCCTTATGATATTTACTGGTTCCTACCTTCAGATTCCTACTCCTTTTCAAGTGTATTGGTTTGAACTTATCCTATAAAACATTATTTACATTTTTGAAACATATCTCCACTTTACTCAATTTAATTTTATTATAATTCTTTCAGTTGTTGCTGTCAAAACATCTATTGCATTCTACCTGTCCACAATATGACCTCACCTGCAAATTTAATGAGTATGCTTGCTTTTCTTTATCTGAATCACAATTAATTATCTTAAGCAAAGATGCAAATGGACTCATGTTTGATGCCTGAATCCATTCTTATTTGTGGACAAAGGAGGTTATTGCAGTTTGGATCAATTCAATATGCCTATTAAGAGGACTATGGTTTGTATTGGAGAAGGCAATGGCAACCAGCTCCAGTACTCTTGCCTGGAAAATCCCATAGATGGAGAAGCCTGGAAGGCTGCAAGTCCATGGAGTCGCTAAGAGTCGGGCACGACTGAGCGGCTTCACTTTGACTTTTCACTTTCATGCACTGGAGAAGGAAATGGCAATGGTTTGTATTACTAAGTTATTTGATCTCAGATTTGGAATAAAATATGATGTATGTTATACAACTTCTGCAATATTATCAAGTTCTAGAGTCACAAAAGTCAGTTTAATGGACCCTCACTTTTTAGAACAAATAGCTATTGTGGGTGTTAGAATTAGAAGGATGCTCTTTTTCTCTTTTTCTTTTATATGACAAACCAAATAAGCAAGTAAGAAGTCTACGTTTACAAGCTTTTCCAAATCCATCTGTTGAAATGGTTTTAGAAAATCCTATTCACATATGGTCACGGGGTGCTTTCAGGAATAAGTTGGGGACAAATGTGAAAACAAGAATGAAGGTTTTTTTGCGCTGTGATCTTTCAGCTAGAAGTCCAAGGATAATAGAAAAGGGAGACTGAGTTTAAAAATAATCTTGGTAAGTGATTTTTTTTTTAATTTGTAGGCAGAAATAGTTGTGAATATAATGAAAAATCACTTGAAAAATTACTTTTAGTGGAGACTGGGACAAATATAACCAGTGACCGGAACACAACAGATACCAATAATCTTAAGGCCCGGAAATCAGAGGATGTAGCCCATGGAGCCCTGAAAAATGAAACATTCACTCTAATCCCCTTCATAAAAGCAGATTTTCCTACAAAGAGGAGGTTTCAGTCTTGGAAGCATGAAATTTATATATAAAAAGGATGTTATTTCTCCTTATTTCTTCCTCCTTATCCTCCCCCACTGTATCCTGTAGATAGATAAGATCTCTGAGTCTAGTGAGAAGACAGATTGTATTTGGCATGATGTAGAAAAGAAAGTGATAAAATGTACTAACATCTCTACTTTATGTTAACAACAACAAAAAAAAACCTGCAAAGCAAGTTTCCATTATGCATACCATGTAATGAGTAGTTGAGACTTCCCCTAAAGTAATAAATAAGACTGATAAGAGAGAGTTGCTAAAACTAGTACACTCCAACATCTGTTTTCAACAATCCTTTGCAAACAATTTCCCTCCTTTGTAAACAATTTCCCTCTGCTCTCAATAAGCTACACTCACCAACAAGACTGTACCATGTAGTGCTCCTCAAAAAAAAAAAAAAAAATTGGGGGTAACTTCATTTGCACAATCCTTTACTTCTTTTATGCTTAATAATACTCCTTTCAAATCAGTTTCTGCTCTTCAAAGACTTCTGTAGTCACAAAAACTTGGTATTTTTTCCTCAAAATTAATGTCACACATGGCCAGAACCATGGGGCAAATAGTATGCAAATAGAATGCAGTGTCACTAGTTACCTTGCAATGTATATACCCTGCATTCCACTGAGAAATCCTGAACTCCAACTTTATTACTTATCCAATAATATAGAATAAAAGTCATTGTTGTTGTCCAGTTGCTAAGTCATGTCGGACTCTGTGATTCTATGGACTGCAGCACATCAGACTTCCCCTTCCTTCATTACTTCCCAGTTTGTTCAGATTCAAGTCCATTGAGTCCATGATATTAGCAAACCATCTCATCCTCTGCCTCCCTTTTCTCCTTTTGTCTTCAATCTTTCCCAGAAACAAGGTCTTTTCCAATGAGGCAGTTCTTCACATTAGGTAGACAAAGTATTAGAGCCTCAGTTTCAGCATCAGTCCTTCCAATAAATATTCAGGGTTGATTTCCTTTAGGATTGACTGGTTTGATCTTGTTACAGTCCGAGAGACTCATAAGTGTCTTCTCTAGCACCACAATTCAAAGGCATCAATTCTTCAGTGCTCAGCCTTTTTTATGGTCCAACTCTCACATCCGTGCATGACTACTGGAAAAACCATAGCTTTGACTATACAGAATTTTGCTGGCAAAGTTATGTCTCTGCTTTTTAATACTGCATAGGTTTGTCACAGTTTTTCTTCCAAGGAGCAAGTGTCTTTTAATTTCATGGCTGTAGTCACTGTTTGCAGTGATTTTGGAGCCCAAGAAAACAACATCTGTCACCGCTTCCACTTTATGGATCACAGCGTTGTTATGGCAAAGGGTCTTGTGTAACTCAGTGAAGCAATGAGCCAAGCCATGCAGGGCCACTCAAGACAGATGGAGAGTTCTGACAAAACATGGTCCACTAGAGGAGGGAATGGCAAACCACTCCAGTTTTCTTGCTGCGAGAACTCCATGAAAAGTATGAAAAGCATAAAAGACTAACAAATTATTATTGATTTACTTTTCATTTGATTTAAGAAATGCTTCTGTTGCTGAATTTCTTTCTCTTGGTCCTAAGGTGAGGATTCTACAAAAGATTGAATGTTTGTGTCTCTCTTCTCCCTCTGTATTCATATATATAAGCCTACTCTTCCATGTGATGGTAATTAGAGGTGGGGCCTTAGGAAGTGAGTGAGTCATGAGGGTGGAGTCCTCATTAATGGGATTGGTGCCCTTATATAGGAGATCTCCTAAAGCTCCCCTACCCTTCTGCCATGTGATGACACAGTGTGTGAATAAGGAAATAAACCCACACCAGACATTGAATCTGCAGTCACTTGGATCATAGATTTCCCAGCCCTCAAAAACTGGAACAAATACATTTCTGTTTTCATAAGTCATCCAATATATGGTATTCTGGTATAGCAGACTGAATGGACTAAGACAGATTCTAAGGAATAATTTATTATTTCTTATTAATTTCAGAATAATTTCTTATATATATTTATTTACTTATTTTACATTGCCTAACATAGAAAACAGCTTTCAGTTCTCATTTCTGTGCTAAGATCAACCAGCCTAAAGAATATTTCCTTTAGGATAATAGAATATCATCATATACTAACTGGTTCTTCTTTCTTGTAATGTCTTAGATTTCATTATTACTGTTGTGTTCATCGCATAAACTAAGTTGAAAAAAATGCCACATTTTTCATCCCCTTATATATTTTTTGTGTATATTATTCTTCATTATATAAGTGTTAAGATTTATCAGTGAAGACAACTAATCATGAAGTTTTACTTGTGAAAGGTTTTTATTTAGGAATTCAATTTATTTCACATATTGAAGGCTATTCAGATTTTAAACATCTTTCTACATCATTCTGGGTAAGCTAAGTTTTTATAAGAATTTTTTCCATTAATTTATAACACCAAATTGATTATTAAGTAAAACTTAATAATCAATTTGGCAACATCTGCTGGATCATTGAAAAAGCAAGAGTTTCAGAAAAACATCTATTTCTGCTTTATTGATTTTGACTGTGTGGATCTCAATAAACTGTGGAACATTCTGAAAGAGATGGAAATACCAGACCACCTGACCTGCCTCTTGAGAAACCTGTATGCAGGTCAGGAAGCAACAGTTACAAATGGACATGGAACAACAGACTGGTTCAAAAAAGGAAAAGGAGTATGTCAAGGCTGTATATTGTCACCATGCTTATTTAACTTATATGCAGAGTACATCATGAGAAACACTGGGCTGGATGAAGCACAAATTGGAATCAAGATTGTGGGAGAAATATCAATAACCTCAGATATGCAGATGACACCACCCTTAGGGAAGAAAATGAAGAGGGACTAAAGAGCCTCTTGATGAAAGTGAAAGAAGAGAGCAAAACATCTGGCTTAAAACTAAGATCATGGCATTTGGTCCCATCACTTCATGGCAAATAGATGAGGAAGGAATGGAAACACTGACAGACTTTATTTTCTTGGGCTCCAAAATCACTGCAGATAGTGAACTTAAAAGATGCTTGCTCCTTTTAAGAAAAGAGATGACAAACCACGGCAGTGACTTAAAAAGCAGAGACATTACTTTGCCAACAAAGGTCTTCAAAGTCAAAGCTATGGTTTTTCACATCCAGTATGGATGTGAGATTTGGACTATAAAGAGAGCTTAGCATCAAAGAATTGATGCTTTTGAACTGTGGTGTTGGAAAAGACACTTGAGAGTCTGCAACCAAGATTGCAGGAGGAATATCAATAACCTCAGATATGTTGATGACTGTTCATGCTGTTCATACTGTTCATGGGGTTCTCCAGGCAAGAATACTGAAGTGGTTTGCCATTCCCTTCTCCAGTGGACCACATTCTGTCTGAAAAGGCAAAATGATAGGATACTGAAAGAGAAACTCCCCAGGTCAGTAGGTGCCCAATATGCTACTGGAGATCATTGGAGAAATAACACCAGAAAGAATGAAGGGATGGAGCCAAAGCAAAAACAATACCCAGCTGTGGATGTGACTGGTGATAGAAGCAAGGTCCGATGCTGTAAAGAGCGATATTGCATAGGAACCTGGAATGTCAGGTCCATGAATCAAGGCAAATTGGAAGTGGTCAAACAAGAGATGGCAAGAGTGAATGTCAACATTCTAGGAATCAGAGAACTCAAATGGACTGGAATGGGTGAATTTAACTCAGATGACCATTATATCTACTACTGCGGGCAGGAACCCCTCAGAAGAAATGGAGTGGCCATCATGGTCAACAAAAGAGCCCGAAATGCAGTACTTGGATGCAATCTCAAAAACGACAGAATGATCTCTGTTCGTTTCCAAGGCAAATCATTCAATATCACAGTAATCCAAGTCTATGCCCCAACCAGTAACGCTGAAGAAGCTGAAGTTGAACGGCTCTATGAAGACCTACAAGACCTTTTAGACCTAACACCCAAAAAAGATATCCTTTTCATTATAGGGGACTGGAATGCCAAAATTAGGAAGTCAAGAAATACCTGAGGTAACAGGCAAATTTGGCCTTGGAATACGGAATGAAGCAAGGGCAAAGACTAATAGAGTTTTGCCAAGAAAATGCACTGGTCATAACAAACACCCTCTTCCAACAACACAAGAGAAGACTCTATACATGGACATCACTAGATGGTCAACACCGAAATCAGATTGATTATATTCTTTGCAGCCAAAGATGGAGAAGCTCTATACAGTCAGCAAAAACAAGACCAGGAGCTGACTGTGGCTCAGACCATGAACTCCTTATTGCCATATTCAGACTTAAATTTAAGAAAATAGGGAAAACCATTAGACCATTCAGGTATGACCTAAATCAAATCCATTATAATTACACAGTAGAAGTGAGAAATAGATTTAAGGGCCTAGATCTAATAGATAGAGTGCCTGATGAACTATGGAATGAGGTTCCTGACATTGTACGGAAGACAGGGATCAAGACCATTCCCATGGAAAAGAAATGCAAAAAAGCAAAATGGCTGTCTGGGGAGGCCTTACGAATAGCTGTGAAAAGAAGAGAAGCAAAAAGCAAAGGAGAAAAGGAAAGATATAAACATCTGAATGCAGAGTTCTAAAGAATAGCATGAAGAGATAAGAAAGCCTTCTTCAGCAATCAATGCAAAGAAATAGAGGAAAACAACAGAATGGGAAAGACTAGGGATCTCTTCAAGAAAATCAGAGATACCAAAGGAATATTTCATACAAAGATGGGCTCGATAAAGGACAGAAATGGTATGGACCTAACAGAAGCAGAAGATATTAAGAAGAGATGGCAAGAATACACAGAAGACTGTACAAAAAACATCTTCACGACCCAGACAATCACGATGGTGTGATCACTGACCTAGAGCCAGACATCCTGGAATGTGAGGTTAAGTGGGCCTTAGAAAGCATCACTACGAACAAACCTAGTGGAGGTGATGGAATTCCAGTTGAGCTATTCCAAATCCTGAAAGATGATGCTGTGACAGTGCTGTACTCAATATGTCAAATTCCAAGCAAATTTGGAAAACTCAGCAGTGGCCATAGGACTGGAAAAGGTCAGTTTTCATTCCAGTCCCAAAGAAAGGCAATGCCAAAGAATTCTCAAACTACTGCACAATTGCACTCATCTCACATGCTAGTAAAGTAATGCTCAAAATTCTCCAAGCCAGGCTTCAGCAATATGTGAACCGTGAACTTCCTGATGTTCAAGCTGGTTTTAGAAAAGGCAGAGGAACCAGAGACCAAATTGCCAACATCCGCTGGGTCATGGAAAAAGCAAGAGAGTTCCAGAAAAGCATCTATTTCTGCTTTTTTGACTATGCCAAAGCCTTTGACTGTGTGGATCACAATAAACTGTGGAAAATTCTGAAAAGAGATGGGAATACCAGACCACCTGATCTGCCTCTTGAGAAATTTGTATGCAGGTCAGGAAGCAACAGTTAGAATTGGACATGGAACAATAGACTGGTTCCAAATAGGAAAAGGAGTTCGTCAAGGCTGTATATTGTCACCCTGTTCATTTAACTTATATGCAAAGTACATCATGAGAAACGCTGGACTGGAAGAAACACAAGCTGGAACCAAGATTGATGGGAGAAATATCAATAACCTCAGATATGCAGATGACACCACCCTTATGGAAGAAAGTGAAGAGGAACTAGAAAGCCTCTTGATGAAAGTGAAAGTGGAGAGTGAAAAAGTTGGCTTAAAGCTCAACATTCAGAAAATGAAGATCATGCCCTCAGTCCCATCACTTCATGGGAAATAGATGGGGAAACAGTGGAAACAGTGTCAGACTTTATTTTTCTGGGCTCCAAAATCACTACAGATGGTGACTGCAGCCATGAAATTAAAAGACGCTTACTCCTTGGAAGGAAAGTTATGACCAACCTAGATAGCATATTCAAAAGCAGAGACACTACTTTGCCAACAAAGATTCGTCTACTCAAGGCTATGGTGTTTCCTGTGGTCATGTATGGATGCGAGAGTTGGACTGTGAAGAAGGCTGAGCACCTAAGAATTGATGCTTTTGAACTGTGGTGTTGGAGAAGACTCCTGAGAGTCCCTTGGACTTCAAGGAGATCCAACCAGTCCATTCTGAAGATCAGCCCTGGGATTTCTTTGGAAGGAATGATGTTAAAGCTGAAACTCCAGTACTTTGGCCAACTCATGGGAAGAGTTGACTCATTGGAAAAGACTCTGATGCTGGGAGTGATTGGGGGCAAGAGGAGAAGGGGACAACAGAGGATGAGATGGCTGGATGGCATCACTGACTCGATGGACTTGAGTCTCAATGAACTCTGCGAGTTGGTGATGGACAGGGAGGCCTGGCGTGCTGTGATTCATGGGGTCACAAAGAGTCGGACACGACTGAGTGACTGATCTGATCTCTGATCTGATGCTGATGACACCACCCTTAAGGCAGAAAGTGAAGAAGAACTAAAGAGCCTCTTGATGAAAGTGAAAGAGGAGAGTGAAAAGGTTGGCTTAAAACTCAACATTCAGAAAACAAAAATCATGGCATCTCGTCCCATCACTTCGTGGCAAATGGATGGAGAAATAGTGGAAACATTGGCTGAATTTATTTTTGGGGGCTCTGAAAATCACTGCAGATGGTGACTGCAGCCATGAAATTAAAAGAAGCTTGCTCCTTGGAAGAAATGCTGTGACCAACCTAAACAGCATATTAAAAATCAGAGACATTACTTTGTCAACAAATGTCCATCTAGTCAAGGCTATGGTTTTTCCAGTAGTCACATCTGGATGTGAGAGTTGTACTATAAAGAAAGCTGAGCGTTGAAGAATACATGGTTTTGAACGGTGGTGTTGGAGAACACTTTTGAGAGTCCCTTGGACTGCAAGGAGATCCAACTGGTCCATCCTAAAGGAAATCAGTCCTGAATGTTCATTGGAAGGACTGATGCTGAAGCTGAAGCTCCAATACTTTGGCCACCTGATGCGAAGAATTGACTCATTTGAAAAGACCATGATGATTAGAAAGATTGAAGGCAGGAGGAGAAGGGGATGACAGAGGAAGAGATAGTTCGATGGCGTCACCGACTCAATGGACATGAGTTTGAGTAAACTCCAGGAGTTGGTGATGGACAGGGAGGCCTGACATGCTGCAGTCCATTGGGTTGCAAAGAGTTCAACACAACTGAGCAACTGAACTGAAAGGATTTTTAATATCTAGATTGTAACGTTCTTATTTTTCATCTCTAATATTGATTTTGTATAATTCCTTTTTTATTTTTAGCCTTGACAGATTTTATAAACTCAGTTTTTCAAAGAATAAAATGTTAGGGGTTATCTCTAGTGTACTTTGGCTTTTGTTTTGTTAATTACTATTGTAAACTTTACTTTCACTTGTTATGCCTTCCCTGATTCAATTTCTTCTTCTTCTTCCTTCTTCCACTTTTTTTGGCATTTTGTTTCCCATATTTTTATTCTATGTGTGTTGACTTACATGAAGTTTTGAAATAGTAAAGGAAGGACCTTTCTATCCTTCACTCAGTTTCCCCTAGTCATAACAGGTTGTTTAACAATAATATAATATCAAATACTGTTGGATTTCCTTTCTATAGTACACACCATCAGATGTGATGGCATCTTATCAGTACTCTGGTCAAGTTATTCTATCTTTTAGTAACTGTTAGCATCTCCTTGTCAAAAGCAATTGTTACTATATAGCTACAACATAATTTTTTTCTGATATGAAAATTTTCATAATGTCATATGTGTTTATAATTGTTTAATCCAAAATATATACTTCTGCATTTTATTAAGTTGTTTGCTGCACCTTTCCTCAAGGTGCAATCTACTTTTTCTCCCCTTGGTCTCACACTTGCCCTGGATTCTTTCCATAAGCTTTCTTATTCCCTTCTGTCTACTCACTATTTCAAATCTATTCAAGTTTTTCAAGTAAAAGCATGAGTGATAAGTCTCCCAGTTGTATCCAACTCTATGTGACACTATGTACTGTAGCCCACCAGTCTCCGTTATCCTTGGGATTCTTCAGGCAGGAATACTGGACTGGGTTGCCATGCCCTCCTCCAGGGGACCTTCCCAACCCAGGTATCAAACCCACATCTCTCATGTCTCCTGCATTGGCAGGTGGGTTCTTTACCACTATCATCCCCTGAGAAGCCCAAGTAGAAGCGGAGTCATCAAAAAATCTAAAATTTACATTATTATCGTACATTGCCTAGGGCAAGGTATCTTAAAGACATAATACTAAATGTTTAAAGATGCTAGAAAATAATCATTTAAAAAGCTTATTATAAATAAGTTTCTATTCTCTTTATGACTCCTGTTGCTCTTCTTTGAATCTGTCACACTTTGGTCAATATTAAAAAATTTAGTGCTGATTATGTAGTATCATATTTGTCATTTCACATGTGATTCTCTTATCAGACTAATCATTTAAATACATATAAGCTATTTTTCTTGGTTACCCCAAAGGAACTTGAGCTAAAACTAAATATGTAGTAGGAGTTACCGAATTCTTGCTAACTTCAAAAAGTAGTGGGAAAGCTTTACTTAGGGAAACTCACTTAAAAATGAAAATAAATACTCTAAAATTAAGATATTTAAATTATATTTTATAGTACTTAATTATAGCCATAGGAACAGCAAGAAAGCAAATATGGAAACTGAATAAAGAACATTTGAATAAAGAGAAAAAATGATTTATTAAGGAAAATAATTAGATATCACAAAATTGTTTTCTCTTGTAAGAATGCTTGGGATTAGTGGCAAATATGAAAAAAGAGAGACTTAAAGTGGCAAGAAAAATAGAAAGTAATTTAGAATACAAAAAAGGAACATGAAATAGATGACACAAAAAAGGAAAATTGCGATGAGATAAATAAGGTTACAGAAGGCATACAAAAAACAGAATTGGGAGAACTCATACAAAGAGATACTAGGACAAATTGAAGGTCAAGAACAGAAATAATTTACCAGTAGATACTCTATGCTTTGAAAGGAGATGGAAAAACAATAACAGTAATACAAGGTTACTGTACTCTCAAAGGCAAATGAGCTAGCTAGAAATAAAGTGATCATAGTGTCATATGTAACAGGCATCTTTTTACATATTATTAAAAACGATCATCAAAGAGCAATGAGAAAATATTTTGATATTTCCTTAAAATGTTAATATAGAAAGCACTGTATTTCTGTGCCTCAAATAATCACAGAAAAATAGAAAAATACACAGTGAGAATAAATTTTTCTGACAAAATAATCTAGCTTCTTACTTTAGCTAATAAGATGAACAAATAAAATGATCAACATTGAGTTTTTAAAGTTAAATGAAGAACACATATATTTTTATATTTACATAAAATAGGACGACAGTGTCTGTTAGAGGATCTTTAAAGTGTTGAAAACACTTTTCCTATAATGGCATATAATTACATCATTATAAACTTTTAAATTAAGATTTTTTCCATTACATAATTTTCTAGGCCTTGTGTAATTTCCATTGTTTCTTAAAACAAGTAATTTTACTGCTTATGTAAGGTTATTTTTCAGTAGAGGCTTATAATCCTTACATAAATGTAACAAAGGATAACAAAGAGCTGAAGTTGTGCAGTTGCCTGATCTGTAGTAGCTTTTATTAAAGGTGGCATTCTGTAGTTGTCCACTAGATGTCGCTGAGGATAAGGTTTTTTTCCCCCTTTAATGTCCTGAGTGAGTGAAGTCGTTCAGTCGTGTCCGACTCTTCGCGACCCCGTGGACTGTAGCCCCCCAGGCTCCTCCGTCCATGGGATTCTTCAGGCAAGAATACTGGAGTGGGTTGCCATTTCCTTAATGTCCTGAACTCCTCTTCAACTCTTATATACATAACCAGCAGACTCTTAACTCTTGGTTCATTATTCTTATGTAACAAATATTATATATGTTTGCATCCAGTTAAATTTCATTACTAACCAATATGAAGTTTCGAATGGATGTTTCTACCATATAAGTAAAAGAAGAAGAAAAAAAACCTAGGATTAATAATAGTCTTTGTTAAATACGAAGTACTTAAAACACTGAAGAAAAAATTAAGGCGGATCTTTGCTAGGGTAAAGGTTCTACGACTATGGAATTGTTCAGAGTATAGTTTTTAATTTTCAGTTGTGGGTGTGTTAGTTTCTTGGTCGTGTCCGACCGACTCTTTGCGACCCCATGGACTGTAGACCGACAGGCTCCTCCACCCATGGGATTCTCCAGGCAAGCATACTGGAGTGGGCTGCCATTTCCTTCTCCCAGGAAAAGACTTCCCTGGTAGCTTAGGAGGTAAAGCGTCTGCCTACAGCGCGGGAGACCTGGGTTTGATCCCTGGGTGAGGAAGATCCTCTGGAAAAGAAAATGACAACCCACTCCAGTATTCTTGCTTGGGAAATTCCACGGATGGAGGAGCCTGGTAGGCTACACCCCATAGGGTCACAAAGAGTCAGACACGACTGAGAGACTTCACTTCTTCTCCCAGGAAGGATCTAATTCTAAGTTGCGGCTGCTGCTAAGTCGCTTCAGTCGTGTCCGACTCTGTGTGACCCCAGAGATGGCAGCCCACCAGGCTCCCCCGTCCCTGGGATTCTCCAGGCAAGAACACTGAAGTGGGTTGCCATTTCCTTCTCCAATGCATGAAAGTGAAAAGTGAAAGTGAAGACGCTCAGTTGTGTCCTACTCCTAGCAACCCCATGGACTGCAGCCTACCAGGCTCCTCCGTCCATGGGATTTTCCAGGCAAGAGTACTGGAGTGGGCTTATGCAATTAGCAGATACTGAGGAAGAACCTAATTTTCAGTTCAGTTCAGTTCAGTCGCTCAGTTGTGTCCGACTCTTTGTGACCCCATTAATCACAGCAAGCCAGGCCTCCCTGTCCATCACCAACTCCTGGAGTTCACCCAGACTCACGCCCATCGAGTCAGTGATGCCATCCAGCCATCTCATCCTCTGTCATCCCCTTTTCCTCCTGCCCCCAATCCCTCCCAGCATCAGAGTCTTTTCCAATGAGTCAACTCTTTGCATGAGGTGGCTAAAGTACTGGAGTTTCAGCTTTAGCATCATTCCTTCCAAAGGAATCCCAGGGCTAATCTCCTTCAGAATGGACTGGTTGGATCTCCTTGCAGTCCAAGGGACTCTCAAGAGTCTTTTCCAACACAAAAGCATCAATTCTTTGGCGCTCAGCTTTCTTCACAGTCCAACTCTCACATCCATACATGACCACAGGAAAAACCATAGCCTTGACTAGACGGACCTTTGTTGGCAAAGTAATGTCTCTGCTTTTGAATATGCTATCTAGGTTGGTCATAACTTTCCTTCCAAGGAGTAAGCGTCTTTTAATTTCATGGCTGCAGTCACCATCTGTAGTGATTTTGGAGCCCAGAAAAATAAAGTCTGACACTGTTTCCCCATCTATTTCCCATGAAGTGATTGGACCGGATGCCATGATCTTTGTTTTCTGAATGTTCAGCTTTAAGCCAACTTTTTCACTCTCCACTTTCACTTTCATCAAGAGGCTTTTTAGTTCCTCTTCACTTTCTGCCATAAGGGTGGTGTCATCTGCATATCTGAGGTTATTGATATTTCTCCCGGCAATCTTGATTCCAGCTTGTGCTTCTTTCAGCCCAGTGTTTCTCAGGATGCACTCTGCATATAAGTTAATAAGCAGGGTGACAATATAAGCCTTGACATACTCCTTTTCCTATTTGGAACCAGTCTGTTGTTCCATGTCCAGTTCTAACTGTTGCTTCCTGACCTGCATACAAATTTCTCAAGAGGCAGATCAGGTGGTCTGGTATTCCCATCTCTTTCAGAATTTTCCACAGTTTATTGTGATCCACACAGTCAAAGGCTTTGGCATAGTCAATAAAGCAGAAATAGATGTTTTTCTGGAACTCTCTTACTTTTTCCGTGATCCAACAGATGTTAGCAATTTGATCTCTGGTTCCAGGCTTATGCAATTAACAGATACTGGGTTTTTAAAAAATCAGTTTTACCAATTATTTTGTATTCATGGATAAATTTTATTGTTGCAGGCTTCAATATTTCATATTTTAGCTAGCTTGTATCTCTCAATAAAGATCATCCTAAGAGAAATATTTTATGTTATTAAGAGATGACCAAGTTGATGTAGACTTATACTCTTTTCTTCTAAAGAGTAAAAAATCTTATTCTTCTGAGTTCCCAGCAGGGCACTGTGCTTGTCTCAAGAAGTTGGAGGCATGCTTACAAGCTACCATGTTGCTGTTCAGGAGTGAGGGCTTGATTAATGGGCAGCTTTGCTTATTTTAACCATTTTCTGTAAACTAAAATTGCATATTACTTTTTTGCAACTGTAGCCTACAAAAAGTATTTTTAACATTAAATGTGGAACTAGCCCTAGAGCGTACCATGATTGATAAATTTGCCACTGTAATTCAATAAATATCCCTTGGAAAAAGAAATACTTTGCTTAGAGGGAACATTTTATTTCTGTTTTTCATTAATTTATTGTTATTTCCTATTATGTTCTAATGCTAACTACTTTTCATTGATGTGCATTCTCCCAAAATATGACCTAATCTCTGGGATTAAATTTGGCACTTAAGAAATGTGTTAATTCTTCCAGTCACTAGGACAAAAAGCAAAGTGAGTGTTTTATTGTGTGAAATGGTACTCTAGGGACTAAATTAGTCTTCCACACTGCCTAACCCAAGGAAAAGCCTGGTGCATTATTAACTGTAAGCACAGGGTCAAATTTTACTAGAGAAATGGAATTGGATCAGTCTTCTGATTTTATCTCTAAACTTTGAATATGTAACTCCAGCAATAAAGCATCTCAAAAAGAAAGAGCAGGCTACTCAACTGCCAGTCTGAAAAAAATTTAATACACATTAGACAATAACTGTTATTAATATGTAATGGGATATAAAATAAATTTTATTTAAATAAAATTCCCCAAGGCCAATAGTAAAAATATAAGTAGTGAACAAAAGCTGAAGAATAAGTAATTTGTAAACTTGAGAATAATAATCTAAAGCTTATGATACATTAAGCTGTCCAAGTTTTAGAATGTTTACCATACCCAGAATTTTGAAACTGAAATAAATATGTATATGGGGCTCTTAAAGAAAATGTTTAAAGAGCTGCCACAACAGGAAAAAAAAAATGTAGCACATTAATCTACTGGTCTGAAATATAGTTTCACATAATGCAACATGGAGGTTGAAGGTCAAGTCCACCTTCCTGAAGCTCAGTGATAATTGTGTAAAGCAGAGGTTTCAGTATGGTGTAACTCTGTGATCTTCCCTCTATTTGTCCTGCAGAACATTAGGTTTTCTTGTATTGGTAAGTTAATGTTTCTGTACTTCCTGGAAGATACTGTATAGGAGTGGAATTAGGGGTCAATAGGGAAAAAGGTGTTGTGTGCATCTTTCTGCTCCAGTATTGCTCCCTTTTCAGAGGTCACTATTTCACATTGTGTTGTTTGGTATGGTTTAGTTCGATACTTTATCGTACCCTGCAAAGACAATTACTTCTTTGGCTGCCTGATCCCATTAGTCACTTAGGGAGATTAATCTGATGAACTCATTTACATAGAATGGTTGTAGAAAGAATGTGTGATTCTTTTTCCCAATTACTTGTTTCAATGTGTGGAATATTGCATATCACCAGGGAAAATATCTGAGGGGCACAGGGCATTCAAAGCTCTTTGGTACTTTGTCATACAGTATCCAACATCTATTGTCTTCAAAAATAATAATTTATTACAAGCATACTTTCAAAAATAAATTAAGATGATTTACATGAAATGGCTTAAAGAATAAAACTACCCAGCTTTGGACGAAAATATAAGAATCATATAACTGAAGAAAGGCAATGTCAAAGAATGTTCAAACTACCAAACAACTGGACACATCTCACACACTAGTAAAGTAATGCTCAAAATTCTCCAAGCAAGGCTTCAACAGTACATGAACCATGAACTTCCAGATGTACAAGCTGGATTTAGAAAAGGCAGAGGAACCGGAAATCAAATTCCAACATCTGCTGGATCATCGAAAAAGCAAGAGAGTTCCAGAAAAACATTACTTTTGCTTTATTGACTATGCCAAAGACTTTGACTGTATGGATCACAATAAACTGTGGAAAATTCTTAAAGGCATGGGAATACCAGGCCACCTGACCTGCCTCCTGGAAATCTGTATGCAAGCCAAGAAGCAACAGTTAGAACTGAACATGGAACAACAGACTGGTTCCAAATCAGGAAAGGAGTATGTCAAGGCTGTATTTTGTCACCCTGCTTATTTAACTTATATGCAGAGTACATCATGCAAAATGCCAGGCTGGATGAAGCAACAGCTGGAATCAAGATTGCCGGGAGAAATAGCAATAACCTCAGATATGCAGATGACACTACTCTTATGGCAGAAAGTGAAGAGGAACTAAAAAGCCTCCTGATGAAAGTGAAAGAGGAGAGTGAAAAAATTGGCTTAAAACTCAACATTCAGAAAACTAAGATAATTGTATTCGGTCCCATCACGTCATGGCAAACAGATGGGGAAACAATGGAAACAGTGACAGAGGTTATTTTCTTGGGCTCCAAAATCACTGCAGATTGTGACTGCAGCCATGAAATTAAAAGATGCTTGCTCCTTGGAAGAAATGCCATGACCAACCCAGACAGCATACAAGAAAGCAGATACATTACTTTACCAACAAATGTCTGTCTCCTCAAGGCTATGGTTTTTCCAGTAGTCATGTATGGATGTGAGAGTTGGACTATAAAGAAAGCCAAGCACTGAAAAATTGATGCTTTTGAACTCTGGTGTTGAAGAAGACTCTTGAGAGTCCCTTGGACTACAAGGAGATCCAGCCAGTCAAACCTAAGGAAATCAGTTCTGAATATTCATTGGAAGGACTGATGCTGAACCTGAATCTACAATACTTTGACCACCTGATGAGAAGAACCAACTGATTGGAAAAGACACTGATGCTTGGAAAGATTGAAGGTGGGAGGAGAAGGGGATGACAGAGGATGAGATAGTTGGATGGCATCATCAACATGATGGACTTGAGTTTGAATAGACTCTAGGAGTTGGTGATGGACAGGGAAGCCTGGCATGCTGCAGTCCACGGGGTTGCAAAGAGTCGGACACGACTGAGTGACTGAACTGAACTGAACTGAAAGGAACATTGTTATCTTAAAAAAAATTCAGGGGTAGAAAACAATGAAGCATAAAATTTAGCTTTGGGACACCTTGTGTCTATGGCAGAATGAAAGCAAAACAATATACACTCCACCTTATGGTGAGTCACTGTCTAACTCTGAACTTGCAGAGGAATTTTCATCCAGGGATAAGATATATGCATAGGACCAGAAATAATAAAGAGACACCAGTATCTCAGTGCTGGCTGTTGCTGCTGCTACTAAGTCACTTCAGTCGTGTCCGACTCAGTGTGACTCCATAGATGGCAGCCCACCAGGCTCCCCCATCCCTGGGATTCTCCAGGCAAGAACACTGGAGTGGGTTGCCATTTCCTTATCCAATGCATGAAAGTGAAAAGTGAAAGGAAAGTCACTCAGTCATGCCTGACTCTTCGTGACCCCATGGACTGCAGCCCACCAGGCTCCTCTGTCCATGGGATTTTCCAGGCAAGAGTACTGGAGTGGGGTGCCAAGTTCAGGTGAAATGGATAGACAGTAGAGGACACTGGAATCCTTAACTCATGGGTGACATCATTATAATCTTATGTATGCAAAGAAGGTGTAAGAATTCCTTTATTTTCTCATCTTTGGTGAAAGAGCAAAGAAGGTACTAGTTTAAATACATTTGGTAAAGTACCAAAAACCCTATTATTGAAACAAGTCCATTCTGAAGGAGATCAGCCCTGGGATTTCTTTGGAAGGAATGATGCTAAAGCTGAAACTCCAGTACTTTGGCCACCTCATGCGAAGAGTTGACTCATTGGAAAAGACTCTAATGCTGGGAGGGATTGGGGGCAGGAGGAGAAGGGGACGACAGAGGATGAGATGGCTGGATGGCATCACTGACTTGATGGGCGTGAGTCTGAGTGAATTCCGGGAGTTGGTGATGGACAGGGAGGCCTGGCGTGCTGTGATTAATGGGGTCGCAAAGAGTCGGACATGAATGAGCGACTGATCTGATCTGATTACATTTTTAAACCAAATGAAAATAGCCATTTGAGTTTTCTTTCTTACTATTATAAAGTTTAACCTGCATTCATAGGCTTTTTTATGATTTGGCACACAAAGCAATACAGTATTTGTGGATTTTAGACTAGATGTGTTAATTAACTTGAAATGCTATTTGAAAGAGCATGGGAAGGTCCCAGGTTTCTTGAAAGTGTGTTTAGCTATCTTCTAAAATTGTTTTGTTTGCTTAGATTTTACAGAATAACACATTGC
The DNA here is from genome assembly GCF_002263795.3 of Bos taurus. Lineage (NCBI taxonomy): Eukaryota > Metazoa > Chordata > Mammalia > Artiodactyla > Bovidae > Bos > Bos taurus. The sequence continues at coordinate 34,828,933 of NC_037328.1, forward strand.
TGAAGTCTAATAATTCAACTGTTTGGGTAACATTCATCAAGGCCAGTCAGTCCCAACCTCTGCTCTTGGCATTATCAGGATCTTCAAGAATTATATCACTTCCAACTTGTAGCTGTAAATGGCATTGGTAAAGGCAGTTTCAATGACATTAATCAAGATTTTGTCTTGACACACAATGAATAGGAAATTAGAAATAATGCGGTACCTCAACACACCATTCTGCCTGGCTTTATTACAACCCTCTGTAAGCAATTTCCCACTGTTACATAGACAATTAAAATTCATGTGAACTAGGATGAAAAAAAGTCTAATTGGTGTGAAATCATTTTGATTTACTATGTTAAAATTTGAAAATAGAGGAGAGAATTGGGGGGAGAGTTTTAAATATGTTTGTAAAAGAGGATTGATCTACTTACAAGAATGCTTAGAATTTAAAAAATGTAGTTCCTAGAACTAAGAGTTTATTAAAGTTCCAAAGTGCCTACCCATGAATGCAGGCATGCCGTCAATAGAAGTAGAATAATAATACAGTCTCTGGGCAGCCAAAAATGAGCCTCAGTCATCATAACCTCATACTTTAGATTAAGGGATTATGAAGAATTTAGTTAGTCTCCATGCATGTCTCCAGAAAAATAAACACACATACAGGATACACATAAGTTAGTTCAGAGCATGCATTTAAATGGGCTTCCACATTTGATTATTAAAAAAATACAAATTTATTAAGAGTATCTTTGTATTTATTACCCAGATCCCTAAAGGAAATTCATTCTATTAACGTGTGAGCTCTTTCAGCTGTGACACTTTATTCTATCTTCTGTACTTTGCTAGTGAAAGGTTGTTGTTGAACAAAAAAAGACGCCGGGATCCTCGGCCCCCGGAGGAGAAGAATGCAATCCAGGGCCAGAGACAAGGCTTGATCACTCAGAGCTTTTGTGTAATAAAGTTTTATTAAAGTATAAAGGAGACAGAGAAAGCTTCTAATGTAGGCATCAGAAGGGGGCAGAAAGAGTACCCCCTGCTAGTCTTCAGCTGAATGTTATATAGTCACTGCTGCTGCTGCTGCTAAGTCGCGTCAGTCGTGTCCAACTCTATGCGACCCCACAGATGGCAGCCCACCAGACTCCCCCGTCCCTGGGATTCTCCAGGCAAGAACACTGGAGTGGGTTGCCATTTCCTTCTCCAATGCATGAAAGTGAAAAGTGAAAGTGAAGTCGCTCAGTATTGTCCGACTCTTAGCGACCCCATGGACTGCGGCCCACCAGGGTCCTCCGTCCATGGGATTTTCCAGGCAAGAGTACTGGAGTGGGGTGCCAAAGTCTGTTAATAAAAGAAAGAAATGTCTTAAAACTCAGAATGGCACCAGGCCCCTCATCCATAAGATGCATTTTGGGATAATCTTGGCACCAAATTGTTCATCCTGGGTCATAAAATGATTAACTTGAATCTTGAAGAAGGGCAGATCACCATACAAATAGTTTCATTTACATAGATTAGGGGAACAATATCTGAGTATAACATACTGGTTTGTCAGTAGATTCTGAGCCAAGAGGTGGAACCGACTTGAAGACAGAGTTTGGGGTAAATGCATAGCGTATTAGCATAGCTTAAGACAAACATTTCCATAAGAAAAAGGCATTGGTTATCTCTAAGTTTGAGAATAGTTAACTTCAGGTTAAACCAGGTGTCATTATGGCAACACAGTATTTTAAGAGAAACCTCCTTTTAAATGTGTATAGAGAAGGAAAAAATATCACTAGTTTGTTTCCTCCTGCCACTTAAGAGAGATAAAAATGTCTGACACTTGCAGGCTATTTCCTCCTTTGGAGACCCCTGGCCTTCCTGCCTGTTACCCTCTCACTAGTAACAGAAAATAGTATAAATTATAGATATTTAGGAGGGTATATCTTAAACATGATTTAGTTCAGTTCAGTTCAGATCAGATCAGTCGTTCAGTCATGTCTGACTCTTTGCAACCTCATGGACTGCAACATGCCAGGCTTTACTGTCCATCACCAACTCCTGGAGCTTACTCAAACTGATGTCCATTGAGTGGGTGATGCCATCCAACCATTTCGTATTCTGCCATCCCCTTCTCCTCCCTCCTTCAATCATTCCCAGCATCAGGGTCTTTTCAAATGAGTCAATTCTTCACATCAGGTGGCCAAAGTATTTGTTTCAGCTTCAGCATCAGTCCTTCCAATGAATATTCAGAGTTGATTTCCTTTAGGATTGACTGGTTGGATCTCCTGGCAGTCCAAGGGACTCTCAAGAGTCTTCTCCAACTCCACAGTTCAAAAGCATCAATTCTTAGGTGCTCAAGCTTTCTTTATAGTCCAACTCTCATATCCATGCATGACAACTGGAAAAACCATAGCCTTGACTAGATGGACCTTTGTTGGCAAAGTAATGTCTCTGCTTTTTAATATGCTGTCTAGGTTGGTCACAGCATTTCTTCCAAGGAGCAAACGTCTTTTAATTTCATGGCTGCAGTCACCATCCGCAGTGATTTTGGAGCCCAAGAAAATAAACTGTCACTGTTTCCATTGTTTCCCCATCTGTTTGCCATGAAGTGATGAGACCGAATACAATGATCTTCGTTTTCTGAATGTTGAGTTTTAAGCCAACTTTTTCACTCTCCTCTTTCACTTTCATCAAGAGGCTCTTTAGTCCTTTGCTTTCTGCCATAAGGGTGGTTTCATCTGCATATCAGAGGTTATTGATATTTCTCCTGGCAATCTTATTCCAGCTGGTGCTTCATCCAGCCTGGCATTTTGCATGATGCACTCTGCATATAAGTTAAATAAGCAGGGTGACAAAATACAGCCTTGACATACTCCTTTCCTGATTTGGAACCAGTCTGTTGTTCCATGTTCAGTTCTAACTGTTGCTTCTTGGCTTGCATACAGATTTCTCAGGAGGCAGGTCAGGTGGTCTAGTATTCCCATCCCTTTAAGAATTTTCCACAGTTTGTTATGATACACACAGTTTGTTGTGATCAGCACAGTTTGTTGTGATCAGCACAGTTTGTTGTGATCCACACATGATTTAGGGGGAAAATTATAGCTGCCTGTTGTAAGATTATTTTTGGTTTTTAAATGCCTGCATAGTAATTATGTCAATATATCTTCTATCAATTCTAAATATTAGTCAAAGTCATATTCAGCTAATGGTAGATAATCACTTGTCCCTTTAAGGTGGATTTAAAAAAATATTTAAAGTTATTCATTAGGAGAATATCTTGGTATGCTAATAAAAATATAAAAATGAACTATAATTTCATCATTATGACTATATATTTAATTTTAAAGTTCAAATCTCAACTTTAGGATATATCCATGGAGAACTGAAATTTATCACTGAAGAAGGCAAAAACTTCTGATCACACTTGACCCAAGTAAAATTTATGGGCCCCAATTAATAACTTGATTCTGAGGATACAAAGAGTTATAAAACCAGCACCTGTCTCAAGATTGCTTATATTTCAGTCATGGATACTGACATGTAACAAATGGTGAGATTACAAGGCAGCTGGGAGATGGGTCAATGTACAGAATACAGTGTGAGATAGCAGAGGAGGGAAAATCAGTGCTATTGTGGGTGTCAGAAAGAGGCTGTTCATAGCAGGCCTCAGAAAAATGACTCAGAATGAACTAGGCATATAAGACTGTTCAAGGTATTCCAGGCAGAGAAAACTCTGTGCTGAAGTATATTGTTATTCTAGGAAGAAAAATAAAGATATATGACAGGTGGCTGGGTGAGAGTCCAGGCAAGGCTAAAGAAATAGATTGGGAACAAGTTGCCTAAGACCTCCTGTGTTCTGCCAAGAAATTCTGAATTAATCCTATAAATGGTAAGGAACTTACTGATGATTTTAGAGCCAGTGAATCACCTATATCTATAGGTCTAGACACAGAATCATAGCAAGAAATTGGATGTGGTGACACACTTTTGTTATGGAATATTTCAACAACAAGTATGTTTGGAGGGAGGCATAATTGAAGAAAATGACAAGGTTCATAGCTGGGGCTTCTGAGTTGGCAAGTTGGTTTACTAGTTGACTAGCAACATATCCTGGGTATGTCCTTAGTGCTCTGAGCCTTACTTCCCCATGTATGAAATGGTGATGAAATGGAACCCTCCTTAAAGGTTATAGTCAGGTTTATATGAGGAAAGTTAATGTGTGCATGCCAGGATACTTGATAAATATTAGTCCTATTTCCTGAAAAATTATCTGGACACTTTAAGTCATAATCTGTAACTAAAAGGATAAAATGTACTCAGTGTTGCGGAGTGATAAAATGTACGCAGGTTGCTAAAGAAGGATATCCCATAGCCACAGGTATTCAATATCTGATTTTAATACTTATAATCCTTTCCTGTCAGATGATTTTTCTTTCTAATGGCTAAAACCAATATCTTATAAATGGCTTAATTTTCTTTCTTCTTTAGTGATAGAGAAGGAAGAAAACAATGGTCCTTTTCTGTGAAGAATTGTTTATGGATGCAAAGATATAAAAAATTCTTCTAATAAGTACATATTTCTGGGCCTAATAACATACCTATTGAGTCAGAATATCTGTGTCTTGGACCTTGATATTGAATATTTATTCTTTCTATCATTTTAATAATCACCAGTATCTGAAATCCAATTTCTTCATGCTCTTTTCATCTTTCCTCCCCTTCCCCTCTTTTTTGCTTTTAACATTTCAGAACATAATATGTATATAATGCATATACATATATACACACAATGGGATATTACTCAGCCATAGAAAGGAATGAAATAGTGTCATTTGCAGAAATGCTGATAATCTAGAGACTGTTACAGAGTGGAGCCAGAAAAAGAGAAGCAAATATTATGTAACACGGCTTACATGAGAAATCTAGAAAGTGATTCAAATAAACTTACTGACAGAATAGAAATAGAGTCATAGATGTAGAGAACAAAGTTACAGTTATCAAGGGGGGAAGAGGAAGTGGGATGAATTGGGAGAATGAGATTAACGTATATACACTGCTGCTGCTGCTGCTAAGTCGCTTCAGTCGTGTCCGACTCTGTGCGACCCCATAGACGGCAGCCCACCAGGCTCCCCCGTCCCTGGGATTCTGCAGGCAAGAACACTGCAGTGGGTTGCCATTTCCTTCTGCAATGTATGAAAGTGAAAAGTGAAAGGGAAGCCGCTCAGTCGTGTCCGACTCTTCGCGACCCCATGGACTACAGCCCACCAGGATCCTCCGTCCATGGGATTTTCCAGGAAAGAGTGCTGGAGTGGGGTGCCATTGCCTTCTCCGATATATACACACTACTATGTGTAAAATAGATAACAAATGAGAAACTACTGTTTAGCACAGGGAACTTTACTGAATCATCTGCGGTAACCTAAATGGGAAGGAAATCTAAAAAAGAGTGGATATATGTATATGTATGACTTACTCACTTCACTGTGTAGCACAAACTGACACAAAGCAAACATACTCCAATAAAAATTTTGTGAACATTCTTCCCAGTTTTCTGTGTTAATGATTTTTATCATGACATATATGTATAATGGCTTCCCTGGTGGCTCAGACAGTAAAGAATCTGCCTGCAATACAGGAGACCTGGGGTCAATCCCTGGGTCAGGAAGATTGCCTTCAGGAGGGCGTGGCAATCCACTCCAGTATTCTTGCCTGGAGAACCCCATGAACAGAGGATCCTGGCAAGCTACAGTCCATGGAATTGCAAACAACTGTACATAACTGAGCGACTAATCAGCACATCAGATCAGATCAGATCAGATCAGTCACTCAGTCGTGTCCGACTCTTTGCGACCCCATGAATCACAGCACGCCAGGCCTCCCTGTCCATCACCAAGTCCCGGAGTTCACTCAGACTCACGTCCATCGAGTCAGTGATGCCATCCAGCCATCTCATCCTCTGTCGTCCCCTTCTCCTCCTGCCCCCAATCCCTCCCAGCATCAGAGTCTTTTCCAATGAGATGATTATACAGTGGAAGTGAGAAATAGATTTAAGGGCCTAGATCTGATAGAGTGCCTGATGAACTATGGAATAAGGTTCGTGACATTGTACAGGAGACAGGGATCAAGACCATCCCCATGGAAAAGAAATGCAAAAAAGCAAAATGGCTGTCTGGGGAGGCCTTACAAATAGCTGTGAAAAGAAGAGAAGTGAAAAGCAAAGGGGAAAAGGAAAGATATAAACATCTGAATGCAGAGTTCCAAAGAATAGCAAGAAGACATAAGAAAGCCTTCTTCAGCGATCAATGCAAAGAAATAGATGAAAACAACAGAATGGGAAAGACTAGGGATCTCTTCAAGAAAATTAGAGATACCAAGGGAACATTTCATGCAAAGATGGGCTCAATAAAGGACAGAAATGGTATGGACCTAACAGAAACCAGCACATACACTGGTATAATGTATGCTGCTGCTGTTGCTGCAAAGTCGCTTCAGTCATGTCTGACTCTGTGCAACCCTAGAGATGGCAGCCCACCAGGCTCCGCCGTCCCTGGGATTCTCCAGGCAAGAACACTGGAGTGGGTTGCCATTTCCTTCTCCAATGCATGAAAGTGAAAAGGGAAAGTCAAGTCACTCAGTCGTGTCCAACTCTTAGCGACCCCATGAACTGCAGCCTACCAGGCTCCTCCGCCCATGGGATTTTCCAGGCAAGAGTACTGGAGGGGGTTGCCATTGCCTTCTCCTGTATAATGTATAGCATAGCAATATTTACTATGTTTAATATATAAAAATATATAAGATAGCATACTCACAACAATCCTATGTGGTAAAGTTGTTAAATGAGGACACCGTCTAATGTATACGCACTGCCTTGTGACTGAAATGCAGCTAAAAGTGGCATTAGAGATTGGTGCTTTCGGCAATGACTGGATTATACCCATTCCTTCTCCAATTAGGAGATCTCTCTCTTATATGATACTAGAAAAGTTGTCTCACACTAGGATATCTGGAAAGTGCTCTCATTCTCTATTTGTAAAATCAAGATAACCATAGTAATTATGTTTGCGGCTGCTGTCTCCAATGTTTATTACTGTTATTCCTTTTATTTTTTTTTAATCACTATTACAACTTGCCATCAATAACTACAGCCTCCTGCTTCACAAAGGTGAAATAAGTGTTCACTTAATCTTCCACTTTATACACCACTCACTCTAATAAGGATAACTAAGTATTCAATGATCATTCCTTTGGAAGGAAAATAAAAAGGGTAGAATCTTCATTATCCTCATTTGAAACATGGATAAATTTATAACAAATTAATACTTTATCCTTTACAATTTTTTTTCAGTCCACCAGAGTGTTTAAAAAGTTAACTATTAAAGATAAAGAAGAAGCTAAAGAGAAGCTAAAGGCAAAGGAGAAAAGGAAAGATATACCCATTTAAATGCAGAGTTCCAAAGAAAAAAAAGGAGAGATAAGAAAGCTTTCCTCGGTGATCAGCACAAAGAAATGGAGGAAAACAATAAAATGGGAAATACTAGCGATCTCTTCAAGAAAATTAGAGGTAACAAGGGAACATTTCATGCAAAGAAGGGCACAATAAAGGGTAGGAATGGTATTGATCTAACAGAAGCATAAGATGTTAAGACGAGGTGGCAAGAATACACAGAACAACACTACAAAGATCTTCACAACCCAGATAATAACAGTGGTGTGATCACTCACCTAGAGCCAGACATCCTGGAATGCAAAGTCAAGTGGGCCTTAGAAAGCATCATTATGAACAAAGCTAGTGGAAGTGATTGAATTCCAGTTTAACTATTTCAAAATCTAAAAGATGATGCTATCCAGTGCTGCACTCAATATGCCAGCAAATTTGGAAAACTCAGCAGTGGCCACAGGACTGGAAAAGGGCAGTTTTCATTCTAATCCCAAACAAATGCAATGCCAAATCATGTTCAAACTATCGCACAACTGTAGTCATCTCACATGCTAGCAAAGTAATGCTCAAATTTTCTTTTTTTTTTATACTTTTTATTTTTTTAAATTTTATTTTATTTTTAAACTTTACAATATTGTGTTAGTTTCACCAAATAAAATTTTCCAACCAAGGCTTCAACAGTAGATGAACTATGAACTTCCAGATGTTCAAGCTGGATTTAGAAAAGGCAGAAGAACCGGAGATCAAATTGCTAACATCTATTGGATCATTGAAAAAGCAAGAGAATTCCAGAAGAACATCTACTACTGCTTTAATGATTATGCCAAAGCTTTGACTTTGTGGATCACAACAAACTGTGGAAAATTCTAAGAAAGATGAGAATAGCAAACCACCTTACCTGCCTCCTGAGATATCTATATGCAGGTCAAGAAACAACAGTTAGAACTGGACATGGAATAACAAACTGGTTCCAAATCAGGAAAGGAGTATGTCAAGGCTGTATTTTGTCATCTGGCTTATTTAACTTATATGCAGAGTATATCATAAGAAATGCTGGGCTGAATGAAGCCCAAGGTAGAATCAAGATTGCCAGGAGAAATATCAATACCACCCTTAAGGCAGAAAGTGAGGAAGAACTAAAGAGCTTCTTGATGAAAGTGAAAGAGGAAAGTGAAAAAATTGGCTTAAAACTCAACATTCAGAAAACTAAGATCATGCCATCCTGTCCCATCACTTCATGGCAAATAGATGAGGAAACAATGGGAACGAACAGTCACAGACTTTGTTTTCTTGGACTCCGAAATCACTGCAGGTGGTGATCACAGCCATGAAATCAAAGATGCTTGCTCCTTGGAAGAAAAGCTATGACCAACCTAGATAGCATATTAAAAAGCAGAGACATTACTTTGCCAAGAAGGGTCCATCTAGTCAAAGCTATGGTTTTTCCAGTAGTTATGTATAGATGTGAGAGTTAGAGTACAGAGAAAGCTGAACACCAAAAAATTGATGCTTTTGAACTGTGGTGTTGGAGACAACTCTTGAGTCCCTTGGACTGCAAGGAGGTCAAACCAGTCAATGCTAAAGGAAATCAATCCTGAATATTCATTGGAAGGACTGATGTTGAAGCTGAAACTCCAATACTTTGGTCACCTGATGCACAGAACTGACTCATTTGAAAAGACCCTGATGCTGGGAAAGACTTAAGGCAGGAGGAGAAGGTGACGGCAGAGGATGTCATCACCTAGACGATGGACATGAGTTTGAGAAGGCTCCAGGAATTGGTGATGGACAGGGAAGCCTGGCGTGCTGCAGTCCATGGGGTCACAAAGATTGGACACGACTGGGTGACTCAACTGACCTTTTTTTTTTTAGTCTATCATAGTGTTCAAGGGTTTCCCTTGTGGCTCAGCTGGTAAAGAATCCACCTGCAATGCCGGAGACTTGGGTTTGATTCCTGGGTTGGGAATATCCCCTGGAGAAGGAAAAGGCTACCCACTCCAGTATTCTGGCCTGGAGAATTCCATGGACTGTATAGTCTATGGGGTCGCAAATAGTTGGATACGACTGATGGACTTTCACTCCCTCACTCACTCACAGTGTTCAAAATGTCAACCTTACAAAATGAGCCTCAAAACACAGGGGGTCCTGTTTAAATGACAGGGCCCTGTGCCCTCTTTCCAATCTACAATGATCTGCATCTTGTGGGGAAAGACACATATCAAAAATTTTATAAGTATTCAAGATAATTCCTGTAAACATAAAGCTTGATAGTCACTGGTGTAATCACCATGAAAATCTCTGTTCTGTATTATATGTTTTAATATGTATTGATCTACTGTGTATGCATAGAATAATTTTCCCCAAGTATTAGTACCCCTTTTTCTCAGAAAATCTCCCTTCTCATGTCTGATCTGTATTAAATAGTGTAAAATTTCTTCCCCAGTAAATGGCTATCATCAGACAATCTTAAAAATGATTTGATGGATGTCATCATCCAAGGGACTGTTTCGAAGATTGATTATCACTGAATCAAAACAGACAACCAAGAATTGTATAGTTGCCTTTAGGACCAATGATAAACTTGATAACTGTTTATTGATTGCCAAAAATCTGAATACAAGTCAAAGTTCAAGATGATATTTATAAATCTGAGTTTAGTGAGTGAACCTTGAAGCAGATAAACTATATTAGGCCTATAAACAGAATTAGTTTGACTTGCACATTATTATTTTTTCAACTGTACTGTATGTTGAGACTCAACAAATCAGAAGATTACAAATAAGTTTTCAGATTCTAGTCTATTATTCAAAAATGTTAAATCTAAAACAGCTGCCCTATGTAATCACATTGGAGCTAAATAGAGGCTATCCTTTCTGGTGGATGTGTGCAGTTCAGGAAAACTTATTCCACATAAGCACATTTCTGTCATTGACACTACTTGCCCAATTCCCCTGGGCATGAGAGTTTGCAACTCTTTTTCTAGATCTTTGGCAAACATCAACTACATTATCAAAGGCAAGGATAAAAAACATTTATGCGATGGGTACATGAATTAATTAATCTGAAAAACTAACAAATTAAAAAATTTTAACTTCTAACTGTGAGATTATATAGTCACAATTTTTGTTAAGGAGCTCTAATCTCTAAGACACCTAATAATTAGGCAATCTAGATTGTCTATTTTCCATTTATTATGGAGTTAAATGTGAAAATTAAACTCAAATTCTTACTACAATTTATCTTTGTAATGCTATTCTAGAAAAGGAGAAGGGTTAGACATTTATAACTCAAAATAAGAATCATCTTGCAATTTTCAAACTGTCATATTAATTATTTTTAGTATCCTAAATTTACCTAACAAACTAAACTCATAGACTTGTATTTTCTAGGGTCATATTGTTCTGGGTTTGAGGAATAAAAATTCAGTTATGTAGTAACCATGCATCGTATCCTAACCACTATCATCATTTACCATTTATTCCAGTATAACTGAATATTTGTTAAACTAGTTTCATTCATAAGATATATGTTTACCATCCAAATCCAATATCGCTTTAAAGGGATACTTTGAATCACTATGCTTAAAATTATGTAAGAATACCTTGAAAATATATTGAAACAATTCCAGGGAAAAGGCCCTTTTTTTTTTTCTGTTCATTGGAGTTTTCCATGTAGATTATCTTTAAACAGGTGTTCTCATCAAAATGAAGCAAAAATGACAGATTTATTTTTTACCTTTCAGACTGTCAGCTTTTCATAGAATATATTTCCAGATTCTACTTATTAATCTAACATAAAATGTTACTGAGAATGTAACTGGCCTTGGTCTTTTTCAGGAATTAGAGAGTATATTTTCAAAGGGAAAAAAATGCAAGTGTAGGTTATATTGCCTTAATCCTACATTTGTTCTTTTATATGATGCACTCTGAATTAGAATAAATGGAGACCATACCAACACTTGTTCTATGAGTCACAGTCCAGAGTCGGAGCAGGCATGGATTTGAGGAATGTAATGATTCTTATCCAAACTAATGTCTAGTATTTGTCCACATTAAATTCTTTCTTTGTTTTTTAATGTGAGAAGAATTCAATAAATAATACATTTCCTTTTCACTCCCCAGTGTTCTTGTTAGAAGTTCGAGTTACATTCACTCATCCATTTTATTTATTGATTTGGTAAGCTTACTATTCCTGGCAGGCTTTGAAAGCATGGCTGAATGAATTTATGAATGAAAATTGCCAAATTATAATTCTTGCCTTTACCATCATTTGTCACAAGTTTTAGGAAAAAAATCAATCCCAAGTCCTTTAACATCCCTTTCAAATCCCTAAGAAGTACTGGTGCTGTTGCAGCAAAGGTATTGGGATATCAAATGCTGCCAAAATTTCAAGTATGACTTTTGTTAGGAGCTTCAAATAATAGCAGAAGATATTTGTACAAATAATATTTTCCACTTTTTATATAAAGTGACCAGAATGTTATGAACCATATTTTTAGATTTGATAAATTATTTAGAGAAATAAACAAAACTGTTTATCTAAAAACATACTTCATGTTGATTTCATAGTACTTCATTCCCATGGGAAAAAAAATTTCTTGATTCTTAGCATAAAATCTTAGATCTAATAACAAATGGGGCTTTTTATACTGGCATATCTTCCTATGCAGTCTCAAGGACCAAACATAAAACAGCAAAAATGTATAAAACAATATAGAATTATTTTTCATTTTGTTTTTAGGAATTTTACAAAGCTTCATAATCACCCTAAAATATCTTAAATATATTTTACCTTAAAAATAAATACACACAAATATTTTTATAAGGACACTGAAAACAGACAGCAGACTATTAAAAATAATTGCAGTTTAATGTTAAAGATTATAAAAATAATTTATTTATTTATTATTATTATTTTTTTTTACTTTACAATATTGTATTGGTTTTGCCATACATCAACATGCATCCGCCACGGTTGTACAGGTGTTCCCCATCCTGAGCCCCCCTCCCACCTCCCTCCCCATACCATCCCTCTGGGTCATCCCAGTGCAACAGCCCCAACCTCCCTGTATCCTGCATTGAACCTGGACTGGTGATTCGCTTCTTATATGATATTATACATGTTTCAATGCCATTCTCCAAAATCATTCCCCCCTCCCTCTCCCACAGCGTCCAAAAGACTGTTCTATATATCTGTGTCTCTTTTGCTGCATCGCATACAGGGTTGTCATTACCATCTTTCTAAATTCCATATATATGTGTTAGTATACTGTATTGGTGTTTTTCTTTCTGGCTTACTTCACTCTGTATAATAGGCTCCAGTTTCATCCACCTCATTAGAACTGATTCAAATGTATTCTTTTTAATGCCTGAGTAATACTCCATTGTGTATATGTACCACAGCTTTCTTATCCATTCATCTGCTGATGAACATCTAGGTTGCTTCCATGTCCTGGCTATTATAAACAGTGCTGCAATGAACATTGGGGTACACTTGTCTCTTTCAATTCTGGTTTCCTCGGTGTGTATGCCCAGCAGTGGGATTGCTGGGTCATAAGGCAGTTCTATTTCCAGTTTTTTAAGGAATCTCCACACTGTTTTCTATAGTGGCTGTACTAGTTTGCATTCCCACCAACAGTGTAAGAGGGTTCCCTTTTATCCACACCCTCTCCAGCATTTATTGCTTGTAGACTTTTGGATCACAGCCATTCTGACTGGCATGAAATGGTACCTCATTGTGGTTTTGATTTGCATTTCTCTGATAATGAGTGATGTTGAGCATCTTTTCATGTGTTTGTTAGCCATCTGTATGTCTTCTTTGGAGAAATAGCTATTTAGTTTTCTGGCCCATTTTTTGATTGGGTCATTTATTTTTCTGGAATTGAGCTGCAGGAGTTGCTTGTATATTTTTGAGATTAGTTGTTTGTCAGTTGCTTCATTTGCTATTATTTTCTCCCATTCTGAAGGCTGTCTTTTCACCTTGCTTATAGTTTCTTTTGTTGTGCAGAAAATAATTTAAAATGTGTATGCATTCATCATTATTTTGTTTAGTCGCTACATAGGGTCCAATTCTGTGCAACTCCATGGACTGCAGCACACCAGGCTTCCCTGTCTTTCATTATCTCCTAAATTTTGCTCAAACTCAAGTCCACTGAGTCAGTGATTCCATTCAACCATATCACTTTCTGTTGTCCCCTTCTCCTCCCGCCCTTAATCTTACCCAACATCAGGGTCTTTTCCAGTGAGTCAGCTTTTTGCCTCAGGTGTCCAAAGTATTGGAACTTCAGCATCAGTCCTTCCAAGGAGTATTCAGAGTTAATTTCCTTTAGGATTGTGACTGGTTTGATCTCTTTGCTGTCCAAGGGACTCTCAAGAGTCTTCTCCAATGCCATAGTTCGAAAGCATCAGTTCTTCAGCACTCAGCCTTCTTTATGATCCAACTCTCACATCTCTACGTGATTACTAGAAAAACCATAGCTTTGATTAGACAGACCTTTGTCAGTAAAGTGATATCTATGCTTTTTAATATGCTGTGTAGGATAGCTTTTCTTTCAAGGAGCAAACATCTTTTTATTTCAGTGCTGCAGTTACCATCTGCAGTGACTTTGGAGCCCCCCAAAATAAAATCTGTCTCTGTTTCCATTGTTTCCCCACCTGTTTGTCATGAAGTGATGGGAATGAATGCCATGATCTTAACTTTTTGAATGTTGAGTTTTAAGCCCGGTTTTTCATTCTCTTCTTTCACTTTCATCAAGAGGCTCTTTAATTCCTCTTCACTTTCTCGCATTAAAGTGTTAGCATCTGCATATCTGGAGTTGTTGATATTTCTCCCAGCAATCTTGATTCCAGCTTGTGCTTCATCCAGCCTGGCATTTTGCATGATGTACTCTGCATATAAGTTAAATAAACAGGGTGACAATATATACAGCCTTGATGTACTCCTTTCCCGATTTTGAGATTTTGAACCAGTCCATTGTTCCATGTTCAGTTCTAATTGTTGCTTCTTGACCTTCATACAAGTTTCTCAGGAGGCAGGTCAGGTGGCATGTTATTCCCATGTCTTTAAGAATTGTGTCTACATTGTGTAAGCTATTAGATTGGTGCAAAAGTAATTGCAGGTTGAGCATTGTTGAAATTTACCACTTGATATTGGAATATATATTAAATATATATGTTTATGTTATACATCATTTTAATATACATTTCTCACTTTATATTCTTTTGTTAATGACATTACTTGCTGTTTATTTTATATTTATTTTAGACTATAGAAATGATGTCAGACAAAAAGTAAATTTGAGCAATTTTTTTTTTTCAAGTTCAAAATTGGTCTTAAAACAGAGGAGACAGCTTGCAACATCAACAGCAATCTGACCCAGGAACTGCTAATGAATGTACAGTGCAGTGGTGATTCAAGAACCAGAGGCTTGAAAATGAGGAACACAGTGGCTGGCCATTGGAAATTGACAACAACCAATTGAGAGGCTTCATTGAAGTTGATACTCATAACTACATGAAAAGTTGCCAGAGAAGTCAACATCAACCATACTATAGCCATTTGGCATTTGAAGCAAACTGGAAAGGTGAAAAAGCTCGATAAGTGGGTGCCTCAGGAGCTGACCACAAATCAAAGAAACCATTGTTTTGAAGTGTCATTTTCTCTTATTCTACCCTACAACAAACCATTTCTTGATCAGATTGTGATGTGCAGTGAAAAGTGGATTTTATATGATAACCACTGATGGCCAGCTCAGTGTTTGGACCAAGAGGAAGCTCCAAAGTACTTTCAAATGCCAAACTTGCACCAAAAAAATCTCCTGGTCACTGTTTGGTAGTCTGATGCCCATCTGATACATACACTCCAGCTATCTGAATCCTGGTGAAACCATTACATCTAAGAAGTATGCTCAGCCAATCGATGAGATGCTCTGAACATCGCAACACCTACAGCCAGCATTGGTCAACAGAAAGGGCCCAATTCTTCTCCACAACAAAGCCCAATCACATTTTGCACAGCCAATGGTTCAAAAGTTAAATGAACCGGGCTACTAAGTTTTGTCTCTGCCATATTCACCTGACCTCTTTCCATTTGACTACCACTTCAAGCATCTCAACAATCTTTGTAGGGAAAAAGCTTCCATATCAACAGGATGCAGAAAATGCTTTCTAAGAGTTTGTCAAACCCCAAAGCACAGATTTTTATGCTACAGTAATAAGCAAACATTTTTCATTGGCAAAAATGTGTGGTTTGTCATGATTCCTATTTATTAATAAAGATATATTTGACCCTATTTATAATGATTTAAAATTCATGGTCCAAAGCTGCAATTACTTTTTCTTAAAGAAGGCTGAGCACCAAAGAATTGATGCTTTTGAATTGTGGTAATGGAGAAGACTCTTGAGAGTTCCTTGGACTGCAAGGAGACCAGGCAATACTAAAGTAAATCAACCCCAAACATTCATTGGAAGGATTGATGACGAAGCTGAAGCTCCAGTACTTTGGCCACCTCATGTGAAGAAGTGACTCATTGGAAAAGACTCTGATGCTCAGAAAGATTGAAGGCAGAAGGAGAATGGGACAACAGAGGGTGAGATGTTGGATGGCATCACCGACTCAGTGGACATGGACATGAGTTTGAGCAAGCTCTGGGAGATGGTGAAGGACAGGGAAGTCTGGTGGGCTGAAGTTCACGGGGTCACAAAGAATCAGACACGATGCGGGACTGAACAACAACAACAAAACTGAACAGCCAAGTTGCAAGCCTTAAAATACTCATAGCTGTCTATTTGCTGTCATGAACTGGATTGTATGTCAAGCCAAATTCAGATATTGAAGCCAGAACTCCTGATATGACTGTATTGGGTGAAAGAGCCTTTAGAAAGGTAGTTAAGGTTAAACAAGTCAGTAAGGGTCAGGCCCTAACCTGATAGGACTTGTCTCCTTATAAGAAGAGGAAGAGGCACCAAAGCTTTCTGTCTGTGGCTGCACACATCACCCACAGAGTGGAGTCTGTGTGAGGACACAGCAAAAGGCTTCATCTTCAAGACAATAGGAGAGGCCTCAGCAGAAACCAAATCTGATGAGCTGCTAATCTTGGGCTCCAGCCTGCAGAACCGAGACAAAATGAATTTTTCCTGTTTAAGCCACTGAGTTTGTGGCATTTTGATGTGACAGCCAGAGCTGGCTGATCTAGCTGCCCACAAAGCTGACATGATCGCTCTTCCAATTGTTACTAGAGATAAGCTGATCTTGATGAGCTTTTTTGGGAGTAAAGTTTTGGGGGAAAATTTGAGAGATTGGCCAAATTCACGCTAGAAAAATTCATAAAAGATGTCAAGGTTATTTGAAGACAGAAGAGTGTCAATAACTTGGCTAATTCCACCTAATGTTTCCCTTATTATAACATTTGCTAAATCAGAAAATTTATGTGTATGTGTGTGTATATACACACACACATATATTTGTGGCTTTCCTGGTAGTATAGCTAGTAAAGAAACCTCCTGCAATGTGGGAGACCTGGGTTCGATCCTGGGTTGGGAAGATCCCCTGGAGAAGAGAATGGCTACCCACTCCAGTATTCTGGCCTGGAGAATTCCATGGACTGTATAGTCCATGTGGTCACAAAGAGTCAGACACAACCAAGCAACTTTCACCTCACATACATATATACAATTACCTCTATTTAATTATCTACAGCAATATTCATAATTATAACCACCATTCTGAAGGCATCCTACATATCATTCACTGAATTTAGTGTTTTACCAAACATCAGAGCGTGTTCTTAAATGTAGGCATTATTAATCCATTTGGCAGATGAAACTGAATCTCACAATTTTGAGATTTTTTTTTATTTGAAGAACATGCAGTTGGAGAAAATTTTGAACCAAAGTGCAATCCCAAAGATTTCAAGTCTATCACGTTAATTTATTATGATGTTTTTAAAAGACATATATATGGGAAACTCCTGATATGATACAGATATAATCTAATGTACATGTAAAAATATTTTCTCCTTTTTTTAATCTTTATTTTTTGGAGAATTTGTATTTATTCTACATCTGATTCTATACAGTTTGGGTCTGTTTTGTCAAAACAAATTTTGTTCATGCATCGCCCTATTATAGTTACTTTGAATTCAAGAAAACTCATGCAATTTTGCATTCAGAACACAAGAAATTTCATCTTGGCACCCCACTCCAGTACTCTTGCCTGGAAAATCCATGGACGGAGGAGCCTGGTGGGCTGCAGTCCATGGGGTCGTTAAGAGTCGGACACGACTGAGCATCTTCACTTTCACTTTCATGCATTGGAGAAGGAAATGGCAACCCACTCCACTGTTCTTGCCAGGACAATCCCAGGGACGGGGAAGCCTCGTGGGCTGCCGTCTATGGGGTCGAACAGAGTCGGACACGACTGAAGTGACTTAGCAGCAGCAGCAGCAACACATTCTCACAGACCAGTCATAATGAGGTAGGAAAGCTAGCAGATGTAAGGGGGAAAAAAGATCACTTTGGCTTCATTCAATGGAAAGATACCAAGTGGTATTACAGTATTAACATATTGAATTGGCCAAAAAGTTTATTCTGGTTTTTCAATAAGGTATTATGAAAAATCCCAAAGGAACTTTTTGGTCAATCCAATAGTATTAATGGTCTGATAATTAATGACAATTTTCACTGGAGTTTCTTGTATTAGCAAGAAAGAACATGATGAAATACATTACCTATGATGATACATTTTACTTTTTTTTTTAATTGGAAAAGCTTTGAAGGTAGCTTCATATTTCTTTACAGATTCATTTCCTTAGTTTTTCACAGGTATTAGTGAAATCCATTTTTAGAACACTAATCAAAATAAGTCTATAAGATTCTGCTGGATATGGTTGTGACAGCACATCCGAAATAGCACCTCTTTTTTTTCTCACTGATTTTTATGTTTCTGACTTGAAACTCTGTTCTTATTCTTTTCCATCAGTTTCAAGGAAAAGAATCAGTTCTGACTTTGGCTGTCAACAATGGAAAAAAGGAATTTGAAGTCCCGGGATCAAAGAGGGTGTTTCAGGGCATTTTAATGGATTTTTATGCTACTCTATAAGCAAAACAATAGAAAGGAAAATTGGATTTATACAAACACCAGATAAAATTATTTATATGATACTAATTATGCCATATCAGTTTGTAAATAAATTTTAAATAAAGACAACAAATAATTTATCTCCTTTAAAGGAAAGAATGCTTAACAGCCAGACATAATCAAATGCATTAAACAGCAAAATTACCAAGTTTTCATGAATACATCAGGAGACAACCTCTTCTGATAAATGTTAACGTGTATACATGTGCAGGTGTATATACTGGACTTTATGTGTGTGATTAAGTATGTTACTCTTTTTTAACAGCTGAAGGAAAAAGCATTCTTTGGGACAAAGGTAAATTGTAAAGAAAAACCAGGAAAATTTATCTCAACCCATATTAAAAATATTAACAAAATTAACAATCTGAATTCTTATTGTCAGAATATATACCACATATATACAAACACACAAATAAATGATGATAATTATTACAGATAGACAGACAGATAAGCTATAAACCTGAACCTGATTTTTGAGCAATCCCTTACTTCTTTTACTATAAACAAATACTTAGTAGTTTAGGTTGGTTAAGATACCAGAGCTAAAGCAATTCAACCATCTACCAAACCCTTCACCTGATTGTGAATATTTTGAGTCTAAAAGCAGTCAGAAATGATGTGAGAAGATAGCAGTATAAACATAGAACAAAGTTCTAAAGTTAATGAAAGGTCAACTGTTGAAATGGGAAATTGAGAACACATCTACGGGAGGAAGAAATGCTTCAGACAGACATTTCACTTGTTATTGAAGATGTCTTAATGTGACTTGAATCTATCTGATAGGTTGTCACATTTTGAAACTTCTTTTATGTACTTTTGTGTTTCTTTTCTTTTTATCTTTATCCTTACTGTACTTTGCAAAGATAAATGAATGTTTTTCATGTAGTTTTCTCAATGCAGTAATTTCATTTTCTATATCTAAGTTTAATTTGACAACAAAGAGAAGGGGCGAATTAAAATCAAAAGCCTTTCTTCTTAGTTAGCCTCATCTGGATCACCCAAATTTTAGGGAAAAGGAGCAGATGGACAGCAGGTTTTAAATCATTTGCCCAAAGGAGCACAGCATGAACACTGAAGCTCAGATATTTTGTTTCTTAAAACCATGTTCTTGACCACTTCACTTTACTGTCTTTTTAGAAAACTCTGAAGACTTTAGAGAAAAAACCATGCTTAAGATGATTATTGAGAGATGATTAATACTGTTTCAGATTGAACAAAAATAAGTCATTCTAGATTGAGGACTCAGTGTGTATAGGGGAGAAAAGGATAGATTCCCGGGAATCCAAATTTTGGGGCATTACTAAACTAATAGAATAAGCAGAAGAGAGAAGTATGAGATAAGACTGCAGATAAGAATGGTTAGAAATAATGGTGTCATGGGCCAGAAGAGCTGAGAATCCAGTGTGTAGGTGATGGGCAACACAATGCATAGTTGATAATGGAGAGAACAGGAGACCAAAATAGCAGTTTAAGAAAGCGCTTTAATAATCTAGGGCAGTTATCTCCAAACTTTTTTTTTTTCCCTACAGGGCCAGATAATAAATCTTTTAAGCTTTGTGGGAAAAGAAGTCAGATTAAGAATATGATGCTGACACTTGAGCTAGCAGATAGAGCTCAAAGTCTGAAATAAGGCAATAGTTGCTGAAGAGATAAATATAACTATGGCAAAGAATCAGATTGCATTAAGAATCTATTATGAGTTTGAATTTTAACATTCTGTGATTAATTGGATATGGAAATGAAGGAAGAATCTGTTGTGCCTCTGAGGTTTCCTGTTTAGGTGATAAATTACTCCTCACCTCGCATCCACCCACACACAAGCATATACATGCACACAAGTATATGTTTGAAATAGAAGATTCAATAAGATAATGAAATTAGTTTTCATTGATTTATCTTTAACACTTGTAGAAGTGTTTCAAATGATTCTTCTGGAATAGTTTTCTTCCCTGGCCTCAGTGATGCTGGGTTTTCCACCAGTGTCTGACTCTTAACACAGGTAATTTGAAATATGTAACCATTAAGTTCCCTTTCACACTTATTTAATATTGAATCAAATAAAGATGATAAGGAGGAAGCAGCAAACTTAGATACTACTTTCAAAACACTTGACTGTGATAAAGTGTTAGAAAATACAGACAGACACACACACACATGCACACACCTATCTTCTTTAACTGTATAATGAAGCTTCTGAGAAATAAGAGAAATCCTTAGAGGTCAGAACAAAATTCAGAATTTGCAATACTGACATGTTGATTTAGAGTGCTCCAGAGACTGACTTTGAATGGGTCTAGCCTTGGTCATTTGAGATGGTTTATAAAACTTGAACCCTAAGTTGAGTAGAATGCTAAATTGATGACTCCTACATTTGACAGATATTCCCAAGGGCCAGTAACTTCAGGGGTTGAACTGAAAAAAAAAATCCTCATCCCCTTAGGAATTGGCAGAGATACTTGCTTACCTCTTTAAAGAAAAAGAAACCCCTGCCACAATAATGTTGATAAAACTCTATGGAATGAAGCACTCCTTAACTGACATGATACCTATAATCCTCTCAACTCAAATGCTATTGTGATTGTATCTGGAAAGGCCAATGTCCTCCATTCATAAATACCTTTAAGTGGAATCTACAGAAAGAAGGAGGAATCTACAGGAAACAAAACAAGAAAACACAATAAGCAGTGGACAGTAAATTATTTATGAAGGCTGAAAGTTTCTAGAGCCTTTTGAAAATCCCTCACGTAGATATACCCCTATTAATTCCATGAAAGGTGAAGGACAAAGCATTTTCTTCACATCAGCTCAGCTATTTTTCCCAATTCCACCCTGGTGTGTAATTGTCATTCGGAGTCAGTGTTGGAAAAGAGGAACCTTCTTATTCAGAAGTCATGTTCTCTCTTCTCAATGGTGTTTCATTATAATATGGCTTCCCTGGTGGCTCAGACAATAAAGAATCTGCCTGCAATGCAGGTTTTATCCATGGGTGGAGAGGATCCCCTGGAGAAGAGAATGGCAAGCCATTCCAGTATTCTTGCCTGGTGAATTCCATAGACAGAGGAACTTGGTGGAACTACAGTCCATGGGGTCACAGTCAGACATGACTGAGCAGCTAACACACACACACACACACACACACACACACACACACACACACTATAATATATACAGATCATTTTCAGTTTTTGTTAGAAAAGGCTTGACTCAATGATTTAAGCCAACAATTCTCAAAATTCATATAGTCTTTTATGGGCTGAATTGGGTGTTCCCCAAACTTATAAACTGAAGCCCTAATCTTCAGTACCTCAGAATGTGATTGTATTTGGAGATTGAGTCTTTCAAGTTGATTAAGTTAAAAGGAGGCCATTAGAGTGTGACACTTATCAAATCTAATTGGTTTCCTTAAAAGAAATGGAAACTTGAGAAACACCAAACAGCCGTGTGCGCAGAGGAGAGACCAGATGAAAAAGTGGTCATCTCCAAGCAGGGAGAAAGATCTCAAGAAACCTACCCTACCACCAACTTGATCTTGGACTTTGAGCTTCAAAACTGGTGAGAAAACAAATTTCTGTAGTTGAAGCCACCCAGTCTATGGTATTTTTTCATTACAGTCCTAAGAAACCAATACACCCGGGAACTTGTTAGAAACGCAAATTCTTGGGCCCATGCAAAACCTTCTGAATCAAGAAACTCTAGAGGTGGGTTCCAGCTATTTTATTTTATCAAGATTTCCAGATAATTCTGATATAAACTAAAAGTTTGAAAACCACTGATTTACTCTATCTTGGTGAGGAATGAATTGATATGATCCTTAAATCAATTTATTGCTGAAAATATCATAAAAGGTCTTATTTTTTCTCAGTATCAACACTTCTCTTTTTTCATACATTGATAAATGTTTATAGGGGATTAAATGTATATTGTATACTAAGATAGTTTATGGGGGATAACAAAACATATAAAACACTCCAATATCCATGGGCAAAAATTTACTGAAACAAAAAGAGGAAATTTTATTAAAAATTTATAAAATTAGCGCAACACCTGAGCTGTGCAGGATTAGTTCATATTAAGTTTCCTTTGTGTTGGAGACTGACAAAAGAGCAGTCAGGTTAGGGAACAAAGGTGGTTTAAACTGCTAGGTAGCTTATACTTTTATACATTACACAAAATAAAGGAGGAGAAACAATATACTGAGGGAAGGAAAGAATGAAGCAGCTTCTGCTAGAAGCTGAAAGAATGAAAGAGAAATGAGAGTCAATTGAAAGAGCTCCCAAAGGCCAAAGCTGGAACAATTCATATAACAAGATATAGTATGAATTTTAATCCAAAGTATACACTAAATATCCATGAGTCCATAGCAGGTTCAATCCCTGGATCAGGAAGATCCCCTGGAGGAAGACAGGTCAACCCACTCCAGTATTCTTGCCTGAAGAATCCCATAGACAGAGGAGCCTGGCAGTCTAGGGTCCATAGAGTTGCAGAGAGCTGGACACAACTGAAGCCACTTAGCATGCATACATGCATTGTGCTATACATATATGATTGAATGAATAAATAAGTAAATGGGGGATAAGAGACAAATCTCTCATGTGGAGGAATTTCAAATAATTTATGTAGATACTCTCTGAAAGCAGGAGAATATGACTCCCCACTCCTCCAGTGTGGGCTGTGCATAGTGACTTCCATCAAAAGAAAAGACAGCAGAGAAGAGAAAATAGTCATCTTTGCAGAAACTCAGCAACAATAACAAAAACTCAGCCAAGTGATCATGAACATCAACAGTGATAGCACTTTATGTCTGTGGTCTTCTTCCAAATAATTATAACCAAAGAATGATTATGAGAAAAACATCAGAAAAATCACAACGAAGAACCATCTATGACGTATCAGATCAACAGTCCTCAAAACAAGCAAGATCTTCAAAAAGGGAAATCTGGGAACCTCTCATACCAAAAGGAGCCTAAAGAGAAATGGGGACTAAATACTATATGGTATTCTGGATCAGCTAGTGGAACCCATAAAGGCCATGAGGGTAAAATTTAAGGATATATAAAGAAATCTGAGTAAGCATCACTTTAGTTTAAAATTCAGAAGGTTATATTTTGAAAAAGTATTTGGGAATTGTAAATTAGCATATAAAATTTAACTTGATGCTGTTATGGTGTGTTTTCAAATATTGTTACTATTATTGAAAGCCCCAGTGGTAAAAGAGAGTATTTGCCAAGTAACCTGGTAGAAAAAAGGCATTACTGGTAAAGAAAGTTGTACAAGTGTGAAGGAAGGAAGGCTTATGGACAATGAAAAGTTTATATTGATTCTGGTTATTTGAGGAAATTCTGTACAGCTTTGCTTAACTTTATTCAAGCTTAATTTATTTATAACTTAACATTCCATGGGGCTTCCCTCATAGCTCAGTTGGTGAAGAATCTGCCTGCAATGTAGGAAATCCCGGTTTGATTCCTGGGTTGGGAAGATCCCCTGGAGAAGGGATAGGCTACCCACTCCAGTATTCTTGGGCTTCCTTTGTGGCTCAGCTGGTAAAGAATCCGCCTGCAATGCAGGAGACCTGGGTTTGACCCCTGGGTTGGGAAGATCCCCTGGAGAAGGGAAAGACTACCCCGTCCAGTATTCTGGCCTGCAAAATTCCATGGACTGCATAGTCCATGGGGTCGCAAAGAGTCGGACATGACTGAGCAACTTGTGCTTCACTTTACTTCACTTACATTCCATATTTGATACTTCTGAAATTAATTTATGTATGCATTCTTGGAGATCATCCTAGCTGTTTTGTGAAGAAGAATCAGGAAGGCATAAGACTTAAGGCAGAGGGACCTATTCAGAGGCTGAGAGTCTTACAGTCAACAGTACAAAGATGAATAGAGCCCAGTCTAAATTTGTGGCAGAGGGATTGGAGAAAAGCTAATACATTTGAAACATAAACCAAAGCAAAATTCAAGGGCAAATACTAGGTGGTGTCATTTACTGGAACAGGAAACCAAGGAGAAGAAACAAGTATGCAGGGAAATACAATATGTGTACTTTAGATTTACTGGGTTTGAAATATTCATAGGACATTTAAGTGGAACTAATATACATTTTTACAAATAGGCCCAAGTATTAAGAGAATATTACCAGCCAGACATGCACGTGTATATAGAATATAGAATAAACAATACTTGAAGTTTGGACAATGGAGGGGGTCAGCAGGGGAGGGGAGTAGGGAGAGAAAGGAGGCCAGGCTCCGAGCAACATGATCATTCCACAGATAAGCCTTAACTCCTGGTGAAAGTCTCATCTATTTAGCATCGATAGCATTGCCCCAATCAGGTTTTCAACTTAATCTCACTAGTGGTCATACAGCAATGGAATATAAAGCAGATTAATCTGTCTCAAACAAAAATGTCATATTCTTAACTCTTGCCTCATCATTCTACTCTATCCTCTCGGAAATTCACCATTCTCCCAGGCAGCAATTCATTCATTATTGACATTTTCATCTAGGTATCCATTTACTAAGTGAAATCATATTGAGGGCATTCCATAGAGATGTAATTAGGCTCTTCAGCAATGTTTTATATAGTCCCTGCAAGCACTTTGAAGTCAGTAATGCTTCTATCAACCTCACAGTAACTCATGTTTAGGGTTACTTTTGACTCCCAACTTCATCTATACTTGCTGCAAAACACAATAAGCACTTAACTCCATTCTTTTTTTTTTTTCTTTAACATTTCTTAGTTTTATGTGTACTTGTATGTCTTGCCTTTAGATAGATTTATTTTAAATACCTAGATGACAGGAACCACTTCCATTTTTCTCATCACCTAGAAAGTTACCTTGCTATTAACTAGTTGCTGATTCACTGATTAATTTCCTGACTCAGAAAACCAATTTTTACTTGATGAGGTAAAGAGAGGAGGATGTGCAACCTTGGAAGGGATGTATGTAAGCAACAAGTTTATTGTATTTTATTTTTCTTATAGCGATTCAAATGGCAGTTTTTTTTCTTATATTAATGATGAATAGAAGCAGTTTGGTTTTATATGACAAAATACATATTTTCAGCTTATAGCAATAAAAGTAGCTATGGACTTAGATTTTAAAATCATAATTTTCCTTTGACAAACTTTTTAGTTTTATG
Organism: Bos taurus; assembly: GCF_002263795.3. NCBI lineage: Eukaryota > Metazoa > Chordata > Mammalia > Artiodactyla > Bovidae > Bos > Bos taurus. The sequence goes on from NC_037328.1 coordinate 34,854,612, forward strand.
TATACTTTGAAAGGATTCTCTTTCTGAGTTAATTGCAGGGCAACTTTTCCTTGTCATCACCAAGTTCGGAGAGATAGAGTTATCAATTTCCAACTTCAAATTATTCACTGTATGTTCAAGAAATGCAAACCCAACAAAAAAGGAGTTTAACAAATTTAACAAGTAAGAAACTGTCTGGCATTAGAGTCACACCCTTATAGGAACCATAAGAGTTTGACCTCCAGAAAAGCACACTACTGATTCCAATTTGACCCATGAAATGGCTGACCACAACCTTCCCTGCCTCCCCAACCCTTGCCACCACCTCTATGAGATGTCTCCTAAACACCTCAACGGATGAAACCAAGGGCTGCAAATATATCTGAAGACTAGTTTGAAATTCTTCCAACGTCCACTTCCAAAAATCCCCCCTTAATAGAGCAATTGCTACAACTAAAAGCTTTATGAATATTTCCCCTTTTTACATTATACAATGTGCTCTCCTGTCTTAATACCTCTGAAGCCTTGCAATGGATGTATGTCATAATCTATGAATAAGAAATAATTTTAACTGTAACTCAAACTTACTTTTGTCTTTGACACAAATGCATAATAGTAAATATGTCTGCTGTATTACACTTTTAATATATTAAATATCCAAGTTTACATTAATACAAATTGTTGAGAAATTGTAAACGTTTCTAGAGAAGATTTTGATGACCCTTTTTGGGTAAGGAGCCTCTTGTTATATATATTCATTGATGTGCATTCAATGTATCTATTATATATTACATTAGGACTATATTCATAGTCCTCTAATTGTTTGCAAGATATAAAATATCATGGTGACATTTTCCTCATGCTATATCCTGATGCACCCGAGAGTATCTCTGGACCATTTCCAGCCTTTTGATGAGACTTGTCACAGCCTCAGATAATCGTTTTTCTCTTTGTCTAGAGAACGGTTTCCAGGCTAAACCCTTAATTTTGTAGCAATTCAAAGGCTAACACCTCCTGTTAAACAAAAGAAGAACTATATCATGGTAATAAGAATCCACTGCACCACTTCTGGATAAAGTCTAAATATAAGGAGCTTGACATGTCAGTTACCTGGTGTACAAGTTAATATGAAAGAATTTAACTCACATTTATTCTTTTTGTTTTCTCTAGCTTTTCAATTGCATCCCAAACAGCAAACTGTTAACCTTTCAGGGCCTAATCTATAATTCGTATTCTGGCCAACAGCTGAATTACTTGACTGAAAGTTCTGCTGATACAAGGAGCAAAGGATCAGCACTTAATGGATACACAACAAAAAGCTCAACTCCATGAATTTAAATCCATCCTACATTAGAAGAATTTATAATAAGCCTGTGGCAATAAAATGTCAAGATGTTAATAGGAATTGGCAGGTTTCCATATGATTAGATGACAGAATTACAGCCCAAAATGCCACCTTTTTGTTCAAATGTAAGAAACACACTGAACAGATGTATCCAGAAAGATAACCATTGTAAAGACACATGTCTACACTCTATAAATTATTTCTTATATCAGTGACATCTTCTACAGTGAATATTAGGCCATTTTGAAAACATGGCATCAGAAGAGATTAGAGGTTTTAAACAGACTTCCCTATTTGCTTTTAATGATGTTCTCACTTGGGAAAACAGACAACCTTGTATTCAAACACTAATACACTAAAGCATTTTGCTTTCTGAAAATTAAAACCATTAAGAAATGAAGTATAGAAATCCCTTTATGTACCTTTCATAGGGACAAACTGATCTTAAAGGTATCAGATCAGTCGCTCTAGGCTCTATTAATTTAAATCTTGATTATTCAGGGATTCCAAATCAACCCATTGCTTTCATTTTTTCACTTCATATATTCAGCATTTGTTCCCTTTAGTGCTTTATTACTTCATTAGATTATATTAGATTACAAGATACATGAAGTCAGAAATCTTGATTTACCCTCCATTTTATCTTATAGAATCTATCGATATCAGAGAATTTATCAGTTTTTTTTTCATTCTTCAAATTGGAGCATAATCATTTTACAACATTGCGTTAGTTTCTGCTACATAACAAAGTGAATGAACTGTATGTACACATATACCCCTCCCTCTTGAACTCCCCTCCCATTCACCCCTATCTCACCTATCTAAGTCATCACAGAGCACCAAGCTGAGCTCCCTATGCTATATAGCGGTTTCCCACCAGCTCCGAGATCAGTCCTGGGTGTTCTTTGGAAGGACTGATGCTAAAGCTGAAACTCCAGTACTTTGGCCACCTCATGCGAAGAGTTGACTCATTGGAAAAGACTCTGATGCTGAGAGGGATTGGGGGCAGGAGGAGAAGGGGACGACAGAGGATGAAATGGCTGAATGGCATCACTGACTCGATGGACGTGAGTCTGAGTGAACTCTGGGAGTTGGTGATGGACAGAGAGGCCTGGCGTGCTGCGATTCATGGGGTCACAAAGAGTCGGACACGACTGAGCGACTGAACTGAACTGAACTGAATGTATATATGTCCATCCTACTCTCTCATTCCGTCCCTCTCTTTCCTTCCCCACCCTGTGTCCACATGTCTCTTCTCTACGTTTGTGTCTCAATTCCTGCCCTATGCATCAACTAAGCTTCAACTGAAAAAAAAATTAAAAAGACAAAAACTCAAGTTGAAGGGCAGGAACAGAGATGTGTGTGTGTGTGTGTGTGTGCTTCGTTTCATTTTTTTCTTTTCTTATTGAAGCATAGTTGATGAACAGTATTATTACAGTGTTTTTAAGTAGACTGAATAAGTAATTAGGCAAAGAAAATAAATGAATATAAATAAGTTTCTTGAGATTTTAATGGTTTATATGTGTTATTACTTACATGTTTACATTATGAGGCTCCTTATTATTCATTTATTTGGTTTTGCATTCTAGGATGTTCATTTTTTAGGACAATACTTCCATTCTGAACATGTCTATGTTTACTTAATTTTTCAGCCACTGGTTAATTGACAAAGGGCCAAAGTGCTTATTGTGCTGTAGATACAAGATAGAAAATGTTCAATTTTTTCCCCAGTACATTTTAATTGACAACTGTAGATTTGTGTGGACACAACCTCATCATGCCCATTGGGTTAACAGAGCCATCAAAAGAGGGACAGGTAAGACTCAGCATCTTCCAAGGCCATGGCTAAAGATTAGTGCAAAGCTGTTATGTTGATATTGTCAGGAGTCCTCTCCACTCCCTCAACTCAATTTCTCACATCATTGCTTTGCACCCCTAGGGAGGAGTCGCAGAAGTCCAAGGTATGTCAGCAAGAATATTCTTGCTCTCTCAGGAATTCAGTACAATAGGATAAACAACCACACAGCTGGCCAAACTAATAGTATAGAAGTGTGTGACCTAAGTGTTTAATAAATGCATGAGCATTTTACAAGGCCCAGGGGACCTTCCTCAGAATTATTGAATTTGATTGATTATATGTAGAGTTTACTTGGAGTAATTTTTGTTTAAAAATGAAGTTACAGATTTTATTAGAAGTTACAAACATCTTGAGTTGATTAAAAACCCACATATAAGGTCACATTTTGTCAAATATTTCTGTAAATATAAAAAAAAATCTCAAAAAGAAAATGAAATATCTCTACTTCATTCTTTCCATTTTGTGTTATTTGTAACACACAAAATTTAGTAGTAGTTTAGGGCTCATGAATAAATATAATCAGAAAGCTCTACATGTATATTCTGTACCACTCTTAAATTTGTATAGATACTAAGTACTGTGTTAGTGGGTTTCCTAGGTGGCACAGTGGTAAAGAATCCACCTGTCAAAGCAGGTGATGCAGGAAATGTGGGTTTGATCCCTGGGTGGAGAAGATCCCCTGGAGTAGGAAATGGTAATCTACTCAAGTATTCTTGCCTGGAAAATTCCATGGATAGAGGAGCCTGGTGGGCTACAGTTTAGGAGGTCACAAAGAGTTGGACGTGACCGAGTACCCACTGTGGGCTTCCCTGGTGGCTCAGAAGGTAAAGCGTCTGCCTGCAATGCGGGAGACCTGGGTTCGATTCCTGGGTCGGGAAGATCCCCTGGAGAAGGAAATGGCAACCCACTCCAGTACTCTTGCCTGGAAAATGCCATGAATGGAGGAGCCTGGTAGGCTACAGTCTATGGGGTCACAAAGAGTCGGACACAACTGAGCGACTTCACTTTCATGCTTTAAATAAGCATTTCGGAAGCAAACATCCTATGATGGGCAGTGGAAATTTAAGGACACAAATTTGTTGTTTTGCGTCTAGAGTGTAATGAACTGTAATTTATCTGGCCACAGCCTGCAGCTATAAAATCCAGTCATAGAAAGGATATTCTTTTCATGTCACAGGAGCTTTTACTTGAACTCATAAAAGGCTCCAGTGATTTAAATACAAATCAAAGTGGTTGAATTACTACTCCTGTAACGTACCTGCAAAGGGCTGGTCACGGTTGTGGGGTTAGGGTTGAGCTCTGAGCTATGGATCATGACTTGTAGACCCATACTAAAGTCTTTCACAGAGTGTTAATTACTAAATTTTAACCACTATTCATTTCTTTCTCTTTTTACTAATAACAGTAATAAAGCATATCCTGAAAGCTAAAGAATGTATGGCTATTTGGAAAACAAATATAAGGTATTAAAATATAATAAAATAGAAACATTGAGCTGAAATTTGAAAATAACAATTTTATCAAATCAAAGAAATAAATTATTTCCTGATCTACAGCTGGTATTATGTGGATACTATTTTATGCTAATTAAACCCACTAGCAGAAACAGATTCCTTTTCTCTGGAAACATTGCTAAAGCCTATTTAAAGTATTAGAACATTTTCTGAGGTCAGGAGGAATTAGATTGTGTATTTTTAGTTTCCTCCCTCCACACATACTATTACCATTACCGATAAAATCACTTCAACTATGTCTAAAATACTTAAGGTAACCTACTTACTTTTGTTTGTTAGTATATAGGGGAAAAAAAAAATCCTTTAAGCTTCTTATACCATAGTTCATTCTTCATTTTAAAAGCAGTTTTGAATTGGGTTGAGTTCTACAATCAGAAAATCCCCTAGGAGCAGGCTTCAGCAAAATTTTTGATAAATGTTTAAAACTTTTCTCTCCCTCTCCTTTCTCTACTTCTGGCATCCCTTTTAGTAATTAGTTAAACATGCCCTTAAAGAGCCCAGTGGTTTCTCCTAATCCAGGTCTAATTTCCATTAGCTGAAAAGACTGCTCCTTTCTTCCCTTTTCTACTCATGATCCCCATTAAAATGTTCATGTTCTCAAAATATTTTTCAGTGAGTCAGGAGAAAAGTAACTGGATTGAAAAAGGTGAATAAATAAACTCTTGAAGTGTATGACTTAAAAAAAAAAATACAGGCCAGGTTTTTCTTTGTACAAATGATCTCTCTCATCAGGATGGGTAATAATTCTTTTGACAGATAGTTGAACTAAATTACTTCTTAATGTCCTGTCCTCCTCAGGATACTAGAAAACAAAATAAAGAGAGCCATGGAAGAATTAGTGAAGATGGATTTAGATAGGAGTTCAGATAAATCTTTACAGGTATTAGTTATAACACTTAGAAAACTACACAGTTGTCTTTCCACAAAACCACCCCTGCTTGGTCTTCTTGGAATAAGTAATAGAATATGAAAGGAAAGTGGCCAAATCTTGATTAGAAAAAAAAAGTAACAAAACTCAAAATTTTAAATGAACACATATTGCCCTTATATAAACACAAGACATTCTAGTCTTGAATTAATAAGGCGGATTCATTTTGATATTTGGCAAAACTAATACAATTATGTAAAGTTTAAAAATAAAATAAAATTTTAAAAAAATTAAAAAAAAAAAGACATTTATCTAGGCTTTAAATTTAGATTTCAGAGATATGATTTCTACTTGAAAATGTTTAGATGCTCCTCAAAAATGTAATACAGTGTATTTATATATATTTATTTAGTTTTTTCTATACTATGTTCAAGGTGTAGAGAATGGTTCAACTTAACTTTTCTTTTTAAAATAGACTTAGTGACTGAACAACAGCAGCTCCATAAAACAAATAACTAATGAGAACCTACTATATAGCTCAAGGAACCCCGCTGCTGCTGCTGCTGCTGCTGCTGCTGCTGCTAAGTTGCTTGAGTCGTGTCTAACTCTTTGCGACCCCATAGACTGCAGCCCACCAGGCTCCCCCGTCCCTGGGATTCTCCAGGCAAGAACACTGGAGTGGGTTGCCACTTCCTTCTCCAGTGCATGAAAGTGAAAATCAAAGTGAAGTCGCTCAGTCATGTCCGACTCTGTGCGACCCCATGGACTGCAGCCTACCAGGCTCCTCCATCCATGGGATTTTCCAGGCAAGAGTACTGGAGTGGGGTGCCATTGCGTTCTCTGAACTCATGCTCAAATTTATGTCCACTGAGTTGGTGATGCTATCTAACCATCTCATCCTTTTGCTTTCAATTTTTCCCTGCATCCGGGTCTTTTCTGATGAGTTGGTGCTTTATATCAGGTGGTCAAAGTACTAGAGCTTCAGCATCAGTCCTTCCAGAGAATTTTCAGGGTTGATTTAGGCTTGACTGGTTTAATCTCCTTGCAGTCAAGGGATTCTCAAGACTCTTCAGTCTGTAAGCTATTTAGGGTTTTTTGTTGTTGTTGTTGTTGTTCATTTGATTTATTTTATTTCACAGATAAGTGAAAACATACAGTATTTGTCTTTCTTTTTCTTATTTAGAATCAGGTTCATTCATGCTGTCACAAAAGGCAAGGTTTCATTCTTTATTATTACTGAGTGATAGTTCATTGTGTGTGTGTCTGTGTGGGTACATGTATATATATAATATATACAAAACATTTTCTTTATCTATTCATCTTTGGTGGATACTTAGGCTGCCTCTACATCTTAGGTATTGTAAATAATTCTACAATAAATATTGGGGTGCTTGTATCTTTTTTGCATAGTGCTTTGTTTTATTCAGGCAAATGCCCAGCAGTGGAATTTCTGGAACTCTTGATATTTCTATTTTTAAATTTTGGGGAACCTCCATAATGTTTTCCTTAGTGGCTGGACTAATTGACACTTTCACCAACAGTACATGAGGGTTTGTTTTGAATCTCTATTTAACATTGGAATTAAAAATAGTTCATAGGTTTGATTATATATTTAGTTTATTATTAACTTCCTGTTATTTGTTTTTGAAAAAAAAAAAAAAGTTTTTAAGTCAGACCAAAATCTTTGAGTTCTAAGCAATAGCTTTGTCATGTATAAAAAATACTTAGTTACAGATGACAATTTTATTTGACTATATCTTCTTGTTAATTCAAGATTACATTTTCAAATACTGTTAATAACTTACTAGAAGAATTTAACATTTTGGTTTTTTCCTTTTTTTTTTTTTTTTATGATACCATCACATATTGCATTAGTTATCAAACCAATGTCTTATTTATTAGATTGTATTTTCACATCTGATTTGTTGTCATAAATCATTTGTCCTATATAATGCATTGAGTTTTTGTCCATTATAAAACAGAAACTAAAACCTTAAAATATGGAGCCTCCTAAAACCATATTATATGTGAAAAAAAAACATAGCTGATAGAGGTTTTAAAAATATAATGTGTGAAAAGCTTTTGCGAAGGGTTACACAAACTAAAATCAGCAGCAATGGTGTCCCATAGAGATAGGATATAATTGCAAGTCCCTATCAGTCAGCCTTCAACATTATGGAATGCTTACAAAGGGCCAGGTACTACTTCAACAGTTGGGAATACAGTGAGGACTAAGGCAGGCAGAATCTTTGATCAAGAAGCATAAACTAACAGGACAAGGTATACAAAAAAGGATACAGATAATAAACATGAAAGAAACTTTATGATATTTAATTGATGACTGTTATGATCTAGATTAAACAGAGCAATGTGACTGTTTATCAAGCCATATCTGATAAAAGTACTACTGGTTTGGGTAATGCCACCCAAGATACAACATTTATATGTATGTAACCTGTTTTTTCTTGCCTGGAGAATTTCATGGACAGAGGAGCCTGGTGGGCTACAGTCCATGAGGTCACCAAGACATGACTGAGTGACTGACACTTTCACCCTTCAGCCTGCTTTTAGTATATCTCCTGGATGTTGAATGATAAATCTTCCTATATCCATTTATACAAAGAAATTAATGATTTCACATGCAACTGTATACCTATGAATCTCATCTTGCCTCTTCCCTGTGTTTTATAATGGGGACTTATAAGACTTTTGACTCATTGCATCTAATCCCCTAAGGTCAACACCAGCCCTATTTTACTATCTAGCATAATTAAAATATTTAAAATGAAGACATTGCTTGGATATAAATTATAAGATTCATGGGAGTAACAGCTGTGGAGTTAAGATTAGCCCTGCTTACATCTTTTATCAGGGACTGTTGGAAGATTTTTTCCCCAAAATTCATCCTTTACATTGTTTGCTACATAGTTGGAAGTCTTCCTAACTACAAACACCAGGGCCAGAAAGAAAAATGAGGGCTAGATATACACATTTGGTATGATTTGTTAGCACCTAAGGAAACAGAGACTATGAAAGATTCAGAAAGAAAAATATGATTTAAGCAGTCCAGAAATGAAACCACGTGCCTTCTGGAAAAATTCACAGCCTATGTGTAAAGTGTAAGTGGTGGGAACCTAATCAATTATCCTTAATAATTCATGTAAAATAAGTGAATTCTTAAAAAGGAAAATAAAGCTCTATAATCTGTCAGTTGACAAACTGTTCAAAAGTCCACCTGGGAAATAGACATTCATGTAGGTCAACTGGAATTCTTTGCACTCTGTCTTGATTTGTGACTTTTTAATACATACCCAGTAAGTTACAATTGATGTTAAACATGACAGTAAATATGGCCCATTTGTAATATTTATCATAACCTAAAAAATAAATCTAAAGTTAAATGTTTTTTACATTTTTTATTAGAAATAATATTTGGGGGATAGGGCAAAATATCCAGCACTTTCCTCAAATTTTTCATTTTGTTATATCAAGTCATCCTTTCCTATATAGCTTTTATTGGCCATTGAATTATTAATTATAAGAGAAACTTCCAAGTTAGGGTTCTTAGAAACTAATATCAAAAAATGTGTCTCTCTAAAATTTTGCCATTCCTCAAGTGTGCTTTCAAATATCATTTTACAGGCACAGTCCCGCACTTACCAAAACGTTGTACTATAATAAATCTTATTTTGTGATTATAATGTGACAGAAGTTCAATACAAAGAAAATTTGAGGCTCATAAAAATCAAATCTGTTATGAGTAGATGAAGATAATATTGTAAATGGCTGTAAATACAAACAAATTGAGGGTTGGAGCATTTGAACAGTCTTTTAACTCACTTTTTAAAAAATTATATCCTTATCTGACAGCTCCATCAGCAAATAGGAAATGTTTATTGTGTTTTTTCGAACACTAATGTAAAATCAACCACTTAAATAAATCACTTTGCTCCACTTGTTGCCCTCTTTAACCATGTGAGGACAAGGAATTTTATTTTTACTTGCATAATAATGCTATGAGGCATAGATTTTTAAAGAAAAAAAAATCACCAGTTCTTCTGAAAAAACAAATAATTCCGATTAGAGCTCAAAGCTTAATAGTGTGTAACATAAGCGGCTGTTAATTTAAAAATCCCATTCTTATTTTTCAGTGTTTGTGACCTGTCTTAGCATTAAGAATGAAAACACCCAAAGTTCAACATCTGCAAAATAGTCTAGGGTTCTACTTATATCATACATATTATACATTTGTTGTTCAATCTCTCAGTCATGTCTGACTTTTTGAGACCCCATGGACGGCAGCATGCTGGACCTCCTTGTCCTTCACCATCTCCTGGAGTTTGCTCAAACTCACGTCCATTGAGTCAATGATGCCATTCAACCATCTCATCCTCTGTCGTCCCCTTCTCCTCCTGCCCTCAATCTTTCCCAGCATCAGAGTCTTTTCCAATGTATGATAATATATAACACATATATCCCCCAAAATACAAAGTCCACAAAAGCACAAAAAGGCAAATCCTAAATAAATTTCATATTTGCATTTATTTGTAAAACCCATAATTATGCCCCAATCTATAGTAAGAAGTTGAATTTTCACATAAACAGTGTAATTAGTGCAATGTTGAACCGAGGTCCTTAAATTGGGACCTGCCAAAGAGATGCTATAATGCCCCTTCCTCTTCATGCAGGAGTTCCTGACCAAATATTCTGTACACTGACTAGACTGAGATACTTCATTCAAAATGAAAATTGTTCTACCACCAAATAACATACTTGTGTTAATTACCTCCACAGAGAATGTGCTTGACTTTAAGCACCAATGAAGGAAAGGGATAGTGGCAAGGAAATAAATGCAAAGCACTTAATTCTACTCTTTCTGAGAGCTACTGCAAAACACCAAGAACAATATAAATAACTTGAATTTACTTATTTGTCTTTTACAAAATAATAGAAGAACCCAGGACTCCCATATTGCATCAGATTCTTTACCATCTGAACAACCATGGAAGCCCAATATTATACAACTTGGTGCTGTAAATTTTACAGATACAATAATATGGTGAGTGAGTGAAGTCGCTCAGTCATGTCCAACTCTTTGCGACCCCATGGACTGTAGCCTACCAGGCTCCTCTGTCCATGGGATTCTCCAGGCAATAGTCCTGGAGTGGATTACCATTTCCTTCTCCCGGGGATCTTCCCAACCCAGGACTTGAACCAGGGTCTCCCGCATTGTAGACAGATGCTTTACCATCTGAGCCACAAATGCCAATAAAAATAATAGCTTCTCTGGATTGGAATAGCTCAAGTACACCTAGAAGCAAAGCATGAGTCATGAAGTCCAAACCATTGATTCATAGGAAAGACTAAGAGAAAATTGTTAGCTTCCTGGAAGAATCTATAAGCAAACCCAGTCTTGTGAATAGCTATTCGAGAGCTGGTCAATAGGAGATGACCACAGTTTACCAAACCTCACAGGATGACTGAGAGAAGATGAAAAATACTCGTTAAAGTATTGGACTGCTGCCAAGTCACTATCAGAACACAGACATGATGACAGAGGTGGTACAACTACTTACATTCACAAGGATGAAAGCCGCAGACAAAGTACGAAAGAGCAGAAAACTAGCAAGAATCTGGGTGCATGAGGGCATCATGGACCTGAATTACCAGCTGAGAACTGCCAGCCTCAAAAGGGGGTGTTGTTCAACGCTCCCAGGCCCCCAAATGTACGTTATATTGCCTAGTGTTACCAAGTTACATCAATAAACAGTTCCTTAAATAACGTGGGAGTGTCTTTGCTTGTTAAGTCACCTCAGTCCTGTAGGACTCTTAGCAAAACTATGGACTGTAGCTGACCAGGCTCCTCTGTCCTTGGGATTCTCCCGACAAGAATACTGGAGTGGGCTGTCATGCCCTGCTCTAGGACATCTTTTCTACCCACGGATCGAACTACATCTCCTGCATTTCCTGCATTGGCAGGCAGATTCTTTACCACTAGCACCACCGGGGAAGCCCTAGGGGGTCTTTAGTGATTATTTGGTCTAACCTGCTCACTTGAAAGATGAAGAACCTGAATTTTAAAAAGGAAAACTGGATCTCATGAATCCCAATTTATTAGTTACCATTTATATACTAGCCACGATGGTAAACACTAAACATAGTCCTGTAAAACAGAAATTTTGTAAGAGAAAACAGACTCTTTAAAGTTAATGTAAACTATCTAGGGTCACATAGTTAATGTACAGGACAGCTAGGATTCATATTAAGCCCTACATGGCTCCAGATTCCATGCTCCTTTCGTAAATTGAATATAACGTGAACTTCCGTTGCATTATAATTACACAGTTCCTTTGCCATCATGTTCAATGATACACATGAGTTAATGTGTGACTGAATCTCCTGAGTTATACACTGGCTTGTGCACAGATATGAGTAACTTCCCTCAAAAGTCAGAATTGGGTGTGGGATATTAAACAGAAAGAAAAAAGGAAAAATTAAATATAGACATTTAAGCATAAGCAGATATCATGTCACCTATTACAAACATATTTTAACAGATATTTCCACTTTGTATTAATTTTAAAATTATATTCAAGTAGAAATCAAATACAACAATATTTCCATCTCTGCTTCCTATGATATAAACATCCACATTTTACTTAATTGATGGATTCTTATGGAAAACTGCTTTCTATTGAAACTAGAAGCTTTATACTTTTTGTCTTCTCATTTTCCTGTTGAAATCTTGACAGTCATAACATATTTAGAATGAATAGTCTATTTGTTTCCTACACGTAGAAATGGTTCAGTTATTTCTCGTAGTTGCTGCTGCTGCTGCTAAGTCACTTCAGTCATGTCCGACTCTGTGCGATCCCATAGATGGCAGCCCACCAGACTGCCCCATCCCTGGGATTCTCCAGGCAAGAACACTGGAGTGGGTTGCCATTTCCTTCTCCAGTGCATGAAAGTGAAAAGTGAAAGTGAAGTCGCTCAGTCGTGTCTGACTCTTAGCGACCCCATGGACTGCAGCCCACCAGGCTCCTCCATCCATGGGATTTTTCCAGACAAGAGTACTGGAATGGGGTGCCATTGCCTTCTCCGATTTCTCATAGTTGAATGATATGCAAATTGACAACCATTTGATGACAGGGGAAACTGAGGCATTAAAATTCAAAGAATCTTACTACCTAAGAGATTCCAGAGACTTTAAAGTTTATTTAGTCAAATATCTTATCCTTTGAATGACGAAATAGGTCCAGGATGATTAACCAATTATTTTCCAGGTCAAAGTTCTTATAGTGACAGAATGCCTATCTAAAAACCAAGCCTGGTTTTATTTTCTCAAAGCCATATTATCTCTCCATCACATTATAATCTCTATAAAGCACTGTCTGCAGTTGGTTTAAATAATGGAGTGACATTTTATGATAGAATACAGAAAATCCAGTATTTAGCTGCCAAGTAACACCATTTTGCAAGGTTTAGAATTTGGCCATTTAGAGGCTTGCATGCAAAACTTCAAGGAGAAATGAAGAGCCATAGGTATAAATAAACTGGACTGTTGCAATAAACATGATATGATTCTAGAACTGACTATCCAAAGTTGGTGCAGATATCAGCAAATAAGGTCATGGTCTCCAACAAGGCTGCCCTCATTCAGATATCACCTGCAAGATTGAAATCTCCAGTTCACTTGCACTTCTGGTAAACTGAATATAAATTCAAGGTTTCCTATGACCCCCTTAGGTTTAATAATTCAGTAGAACAACATACAAAATTCAATACAGTGGTATATTAATGACTACAATTTTATTATTAAACAAACAATTCAGGCCCAGTCACAAAAAGAAACACATCAGGTTAGACTTGAGAGGGTCCTGAGTACAGAACTTTCACGTGCCCTACCTGAGGGATTTAGATGTGTCATCCTCCTGGTACATCAATGTGTTCACCAACCAGGAAGTTCACCTCATCCTCAGTGTCCAGAGTTTTTACTGAGGTTTCATTGTGTAAGCATGATTGATTTCCTCCTTGGCCACATGACTGGACTCCATCTCTAGCTCCTCTCTCCTCCCCAAATGTCAGGTGGTCTAGCTGACATTACATGGCTCAAAGCCACAAACCTCTAAACATGTGGTTAGTTTTCTGGCATGACCAGTTCCCAGCCTGAGGCATTTCTTTAGCAAAAATTCAACTATGGTCCAAGGTTCTGTTATGAATAAAAGATAATCTGATCTCTCGAAATTATAAAGTTTTAGAAGTTCCCTCTTAGAAACTATGTACAGAGAACAGATACATTCTTTTTTTCTGCAACAAAGGTGTACATGTCCAATTAGGGGAATATTGTCTCTTTCATTTACGTTTCATTGTCTCTTACTCTAAAACCTACTACATCAAAGAGACAATTTGGCCCAGAGTAGCTCTAAATAAAGGAGAAGGCGATGGCACCCAACTCCAGTACTTTTGCCTGGAAAATCCCATGGATGGAGGAGCCTGGTGGGCTGCAGTCCATGAGGTTGCGAAGAGTCGGACACGACTAAGTGACTTCACTTTCACTTCCCACTTTCATGCACTGGAGAAGGAAATGGCAACCCATTCCAGTGTTCTTGCCTGGTGAATCCCAGGGACAGGAGAGCCTGGTGGGCTGCCGTCTCTGGGGTCGCACAGAGTCGGACATGACTGAAGCGACTTAGCAGCAGCAGCTCTAAATAAAGGTTGAGTACTGCTTTATGGGTCATTTGCAATTATGCACACTGTATGTTCTTTGTCCAAAATTTATTAACACAATAAGATATAAAGGAATGTATAAGTAGCAATTAATAATAGCCACTCCCATCACTGAAATAACCAAGCACTTATTTCAAACATACAAACAGTTCTTCAACCGCAAACAAACCTAGAGCTTGAAACTGACAGAATCTATTAACTGAGAATATTTTAATAATCTTACTAACTAATTGACTGTAAAAAGGCTTCCAGATGGCATGGACAAATATACTCCATCATTCTTGCTGGAGTGTCCTACAGTGTTATAGGATAACACTGTAGGACAATTCTGAAATTCATATAGTTATGAATTATTTGTTATAGCCATATAGAAATGCAATTTTGACAGAATTTAATGCCTAAAAATACACTTATTCAAACACATAACTTCCAAAATTTCTGTGCTTAAAAATCATTAAGATTATTAATTTCTAAACCACAATATGAATAGACTTTTAATATCCTTGCACAAATTACTTATTCAAGAATCATGTCACATTTTGTAAATAAAGGCTAAATAGCAGATTCATTTAAAGATCTAACAGTGTGCATAATACACATAGAAAAAAAGGCAAAACAAGACTGAAAGTCAAAGCAATCTATTTGAATTTGCTTTGAGTGATCAAGTAAGTGTGTTTTTTTCTGGATAACACCTGTTTTTCATGTTACACCAATTGCCATTGTTATTAATACACCAAGAAGATTCTTCCCCCAAAAGAACTGTGGATTTCTTTGAGAGCCAACCATCTGTTAAATACATTTATTTAAGATGATTTAGGAGCATCGGGGAAGATAGTGATATAAAAAAAGTTATTGACTGTTTTGTAATTTCTAGTTAATCTCTTATAAAACCAGTCTGTAATTCTCATTAGAATGATACATGAGAGAGGATAGAGGCCATTATAACTATTTAGAAATACCATTTGTGCTATTGTTATGGGTCACCTAATTGGAAAAAAAAAAAAAAACATGACATATAGTGCATCCCCAGGTACCTCTGATTCTACCTCCATTGGT
The DNA here is from genome assembly GCF_002263795.3 of Bos taurus. NCBI lineage: Eukaryota > Metazoa > Chordata > Mammalia > Artiodactyla > Bovidae > Bos > Bos taurus. The sequence continues at coordinate 34,869,959 of NC_037328.1, forward strand.
AGACACTGCCACAGGCAGAAGGCCCGTAGAGAAATCATAAAGTAGGAATAACCATTGAAAGGATCCTGCATATGCAGCTGCTTTTCTATCTGTATTTTGATAATGTCCATTATTGCTCAAGCTTAGCATTTTAAATTATGTTTGAGGTAAACTCAGCATCTATCTAAAACATGGCACTTTGTAAGTTCTCCCAGGTATGTAGTATAATTTGAGATACTCAAAACATTGGATAGCAATCAGGGAAATGCAAATCAAAACCACTTTACACCTACTAAGATGAATGTAATAAAAAAGAAAGATTATAAAAAGCATTGGAGAGGATATAGAGACATTGATACCCTCATGCAATGTGATTTAAGATATAGAATGGTGCAGAGCTTTGGAAAACAGAGTAGCGGTCTCACAGTAGTTTAAACAATAGGGCATCATTAACCCTGTAATGACAGTCTTAGATATATACCCAAGAGAAATGGAAACAATGAGCACATAAAAAGTCATACAGAAATGTTCATTATTAGTTATAATAGCCAAAATGGGAGAAAAATCCAAATATCCATCAACTGTAAATGCATAAATAAAATGTAACATGTTTATGCAATGGAATACTATTTGGTTATAAAAAAAACCAAAGTATTGATACATACTATAATATGGATGAATCTTAAAAACCTATATTAATGTAAAAGAATCAAGACACAAAAGAACACATTTCATATGATACTGATATATGAAATATTCAAAATAGGCAAACTTATACAGGCAGAGAGTGGTTGCTTAGGGAAGGGGAAGGTTGGAGGAGTTAGATGAGTATTTATGGGTATCAGGTTTCTTTTGGATGGTGGCAAAAATGTTCTTATATTCACTGTGATGATAATGGTTGCAAATCTCTATGAACATATTTAAAAAATTGAGTTGAACATTTTAACTGATTTGTATGGTATATGAATTACATCTCAATAGGTTGCTATTTTTTAAATAATAGAAATCTTATAATTTTATCTTTAGGGTTAACGTGCTTAGATTAATTGGTTGTAAATTTGGTCTCATCGTCTCTCAGAATACATCTGACTGGAGGAGGCAGAGTGTAAAATGAAACAGAAGGAAAAGGCAAGTGATAATTATGGTGGTATTAAATAAGGAAATCCTATATAGTAGGAAAATTATGGATAAAAGAAACTTTCCAAATGAAAAATTGCCATTGGACAGAAATTCCTGGGGATAAAGAATAAAGATGCAGTATGAAGCAAAAGTAGTTCCAGTTGCTTTAATCTAATATTCCATGGTGCTATTGACCAAAAATGGAAAATCTATTAAGAAGAACCTATTTCAGGACTGGTCATAAAAAGGGGCTGGAATACACAAGGGAGATATTCCATTTATATAGATAACAATTTTTAAATTGTTCTTAATGTTTTGCTTTCTATAGCTTAAGACTTTAATCAAAATATTCTCTTTTTTCAAGTACTCTTAACTACACATTCTTTTACTCACTAACATCTACTGAGGTGGGTACCAACATGCGCACGTGCATGCTAAGTCGCTTGAGTCATGTCTGACTCTGTGATTCTATGGACTGTAGCCCATCAGGCTCCTCTGTCCATGGAATTTTCCAGGCAAGAATAGTGGAGTGGGTTACAATTCCCTTCTCTAGGGGATCTTCCCCACCCAGGGATCAAACCTTCATCTCTTATGTCTGCTGCATTGGCAGGTGGGTTCTTTACCATTAGCACCACCTGGGAAGCCCAGGTATCAACATACTTATGTGTAAAATGAGTATTTTGTATGTAAGTATTGACACATCATTATGCCAGACTTGGATTTCGTGAAGACACTCTTCCAAGATCCAGATAAAGGGAAAGAGGACTAAAAAAATCCAGTCAGGCACATAGTCTTGGCAGGCTGAAAGCAGGGGCTAAGGGTATAGGAAAATCAATAGGAAATAAAAATGAGAAAGTACAAAGAAATACAAGTAGGTAGGCTAGGTCAATACCAGAGAAGAAGAAAGAAGTAGATTTTAGGCTTGTTGATCCCTTCATTACATAGCATTTGTTCCTGAATTAGTCATTTCCAGATATGATCGGCAGCTGATTTTTTGGGGGGTGGGGGGGACCATGGGATTCTAGTTGTTATTTCAGGAAGAATAAAAGATTCCAAGTCTTACCAAAGATACACAGAAAGAGACAATGATATGCCTCCTGGAGCAGCCTTAAAATTGTGTTCAGTCCATTTGCAGCTTCAAAGATTTGGAAAAGAGAAAAGCAGAGTGAAAAATAGGAAGAGAATATCTAAGACCAATTGGTATTTATTTTGTACAAGTTATTTTTTTTTAAATATGAGATCATGTATTTTTATCATAAAATAGCATATGTTTTATATTTTATAAATGTTTAGCAATTGTTAGTTACATAGGTTAATGTCAGGGAGACATCTGATTTTTTTCTAGATCTTTAGCCTCCATTTCATTGACAAGACAGATCCTTAATCTTCTATACTTTTTGATACTCCTACATTTTAGAACCAGGGAAAGACTTTGAGGATAATATTCCAATTATTTAACCCAAGATTAAAGAAAGTTCTTTATTTTTAGTTATTTATAGACCAAAGTGTAAAACATATTATATTAATAAATGATGCTTTGGGAATAAGACAAAATAAATAGCTTTGGATAACTTTCTAAAAGTGTATAAATTTAAGAGGAATTCTGATACTTCTAACAGATTTGACTCAAGAATTTTAGAATAAAAGTGTCTTAATTTCACCATGTTTACTTTGAAGATAGCTAGAAGACTTAAAGAGATATAAATATATGAAACATACATGTGAAACAGATAGCTGTAAATGTTACCTCACAGAAAATATCATCCAATTTTATATTTTCTTACACATATTTTCTTACATACCCTATTCCATTCAATTAGCTTGCTCTAATCTTTATCCTTAATAATATAAATAACATTAATTTCATTTTATAATCACTATTAGCATATAAGCACATATATTTACATAAGGGTCTATGAACAGATTTTTATTTCTGTTAGGTTTTTATTTTGTTTTTAGAAGAATTGAAAGTAAAAATTGAAAAATTTTCTTCAAGACCTTTGATGTTCTAATTTTTTTCCTTAAATATTTTAGCACAGTAAGCAGGATACTCATATTTTCAAGTCACTTTTGCAATATTTTACTGCATGTAATAAACATGTAGTTTGCTTTGTCCATAAGCAAAGCACTTTTCTGGGTATTAGAATATACCTAGACTGTATATATATATATATTATATATATATATGAATATACCAAGACTGCATATATATTATACATATTTATACATATATATTGGAGAAGACAATGGCACCCCACTCCAGCACTCTTGCCTGGAAAATCCCATGGACGGAGGAGCCTGGTAGGCTCCAGTCCATGGGGTCGCTAAGAGTCAGACATGACTGAGTGAGTTCACTTTCACTTTTCACTTTCCTGCATTGGAGAAGGAAATGGCAACCCACTCCAGTGTTCTTGCCTGGAGAATCCCAGGGACGGGGGAGCCTGGTGGGCTGCCGTCTATGGGGTCGCACAGAGTCGGACACGACTGAATTGACTTAGCAGCAGCAGCAGCATACATATATATATACCCAGACTGCATATATATTATATATATTAGAATATACCCAGACTCCAAATACACTCATCATTAAATTTAATACAATGCATATTATCCAAAGTGTTTTTCCTTCTCAAACACTAACATAATTCCTTTAACTTCCATATTCAATCTATTAGTATTTCTTGTAGGTTTCACTTTTCAAAATACAGCCAGAAGCTGGACATTTCATACTACTTAGTACAAGTTGTCTAGTACAAGTACCACTTAGTATACCCCCTGCAAATTACTAAAATAACTTTCTATATTTTATGTAGTCTTTATTCTCATAAAAAATGACTTTTTAAATATTTATATATAAATCACAAATCATTTTTCTCAAAATATTCCAACTACTTCCTATTAATTCAAATATCCATGTTTATATCTAACTAGTTATCCATCTTTCAATATTCTAAGTATTACTGAAGTAAACATGGTAAAGTTAAGGCATTGATTTTTATTCTAAGAACACTAAGGGTCAAATCTGTTAGAAATACCAGAAAAATTTCTCTCAATTTTATACACTTTTGGAAATTCCCCCAGTGCTACTTAACTCATTGTTTCATGTGATGCTAAAAAGTACCACTGATCAATGCCAACTCTGCCATGGATACAATGTCCCGCGTGACCAGATCTTGTTTGCCTCTAGGGCCACTTTTCCTTTAACTCCAGAGGCACTGGACATGCTGGTGTTCCTTCAACATCTCAAGCTTGCGGCCTTATCAGTTTTCATGCCATCTTTCTCCGTGACCTGGAGAGTATTCCCTTTAGATCTTCACATGGCTTGCCCTTTCCCATTAAGGAGATCCCCCTGTCGAATCATCTCCTTGGAGAGATCTTCGAGAACAACTCTGTCTAAAACCAACTCTCCACTCCATCAAGCTCTCTTTTTCCAGCTTGATTGTCTCCATACTTATATTATCTGACTTACACATACTTCCATTATCTGGTTACATACAGTGACTGATTTATATAATGAGTGCCTTCTTAATTCCTTAGTGCCTGTCTTCCTCTCCTGTCTTGGGCTTATTACATCATATACTTACAGTTTTTAATTCTACCGCATTGCCTTTTCCTCTGTAATACCTGCTTCATTTTCTTGGCTATTCCTCCATCAATTTAAATTTTTAACATTCAGAACTCAGTCTCAGCCTCTTTTCTCATTAGCTTAGCTCAGGTGATTCCATGAGGCTTAGCTGACTGGGCTTTAAACTTTGTCAAGGCTTTCAAAAACACTGACTAGCTGATATTTCAAAATGTAACTCAAGACTCATGTTACCAAATTCCTTCTTAATGGCTATACATTGACATTTCAATTTTAACATTTCTAAATGGAGCTGTTTATTCCATCTCAAATCAGTGTATTCCTTCACCATCCCTCCAATTTTCCCCATTGCCATAAATAGCACTCCATATATTCCATGGTTCAAGCCAAAAATATCTGGAAATCCTGCCATTTTCTCTTTTCCACAAACTGGTCCATTGCTGAATACGTTAAGATTTATCTCCAAAATACACATTATATTTTAATACTCCCCCCCCATCCATGACTATCACTTCCTCCATCTTCACTGTGACCACTCAACTCACACCGCTTTTCTCCACTCATGTAGTATCTTCCCATCCCCACCTCACCCTCTGCATTCCATTTTGCACATCACAAGAACAGAATATTCTTTTCTAGTACATCATGTCCCCCCTTGCTTAAACTCTTTAAAATGACTTTTCTTTAAATATATATTTAAAGCTCATATATTTTCTTTAAATATATATTTAAATCTGCTCATCATGCCTGATAGCCCTGCATGGTCTGGTTCCTGTTTACCTCTCCATTTTTATTTCATTAAACTCTGTCCCTAAGTCACTAGGTTCCAACCATAATCGTTTATTTTCTGTTCCTCCAAAGTTCCAAGTTCTTTCTGTCTAAAGGCCTTTCTATTTCTTTCTCCTCTGTATAAAAATTACCTTGCTCTTCAAATAACTGTAGGCATCAGTTCAAATATCATTTCCTGGGAGATGTGTCCCCAAACTATCATTCATTCATTCAAAAATGTGAATTGACCTTTTTTTCTATGTCAAGTACTATGATCAGTGGGAAAATATCGATTTCTTTCCTTCTTGAAGCTTAGATTCTTTTTGCAGTGATATAAAATCATTGCAGAATTTCTGTAGTACTTCACAGTTACAGTTTTTCTCTTGCTAATTCTTGACTATTTAATAGAATGCAATTTTTTCCAATATAATTTAAAAAAATTAAGACTAGAGAGTGTAATTAAGAGGCTGGCTGACTTCATTTCTGTTGTTTGACCTCTGACATCTTCCATACACACTCTTCCTTTCTTTCCCTCATCCCCACAGGTGTGCAAGGGAATAAGAAAGCTTCCTTTAGTTGTACAGGGGGAATTCAAATCATGCAAACTCTGTCCCTCTGGACCCCACCTGTTAACATAAAACAAACAAACAAACAAAAAAACCCAGAACCAACTGCCTGCATCTTCATCTTCTCACCTGCTTTGTTCACTACAGACCAAATTTGAGCCTTTCTCAGAGAATTCTTTGATTATTTATGTTTCTTTCTATTTTCTGTCCATTGGTACCTATCTTCCATAAATTTTGCAGAAACACACAGCCGGCACTCAGCAGAGGATGCTGAGTGCCCTAATAAAACAATTGGCACTATGAGCAGGATGCCATGGCAATGATCCTCAATGTGATGTATCTTCAGTCTCTCCCTCCTGACTTATAAACTGAATTGACTACATACAAGTCAGTGGGCCTGAATGGGATCAACCAATTGCTGAGCTTGTGTGATTGTGTTTGGGCTGTGTCCCTTTATATTGGCTTGGCTAGGTTTTAGCAGTCTTACATTTATCTAACCTAAGTTGGCCCATATAAGTGAAGAAAAGTAGCAAAGAGCCTGACCTTTAAGGTAGAACTGGAGAAAAGAAAAAAATGAAAAGAGACTGAGTTGCTTAGAGAACACAAGATTATGGTGTGTCTGACCAGGCATTGAATCCTGTATTTCCAGAATACTATACATTAAAGAAGAGTGGATCTCCTATGTAGCCATATAGTTATTAATACTGTGTGGCATTCAGATTCTAATAGTGTGGATAGAAAACTGTTGGGCTTTCCATCCTCCTCATTTCATGAAAGATTGACCCACACTGGGATTTCACAAAGGAAGAATTACAAGAAAAATTCCCCTAAAATATACTGAATTACAAAGCTATGAATAAAATTTCTGTAAGAAAAAAAATTGTAATAATGATCCAAGTTTGGTTTTACCATTAAAAATCCTAGGGTAAAATTCAAACTTTGGGATAAAGTTGCATAACAAAGGAAAGGAGGGATAACTGGCTTTCTATTTAAGACTCAAACCAGATATAATAAACCATTTATAATTAAATTTTTAGTTTTAAGGATATATCTTACTAAATGGGCCTTTTAAATGTGTGATCTGACCTAAAATCTCAACAACATCAACTAATAAAAGCTAACAAATTATAACCCAGGCTATAAAATGTCCTAAAGGAAAGGATAATTAGTCCAGTGATTTCCCTTTTAGTAATTCAAGTAAGACAAAGTAAAAATGAATGTTACCAGACTATGAATTATCATAGTTCTAAAGAGGAGAGTGAAAAAATTGGCTTAAAGCTCAACATTCAGAAAACTAAGATCATAGCATCTGGTCCCATCACTTCATGGCAAATAGATAGGGAAACAGTGGAAACAGTGTCAGACTTTATTTTCGGGGGCTCCAAAATCACTGCAGATGGTGATTGCAGCCATGAAATTAAAAGACGCTTACTCTTTGGAAGGAAAGTTATGACCAACCTAGATAGCATATTCAAAAGCAGAGACATTACTTTGCCAACAAAGGTCTGTCTAGTCAAGGCTATGGCTTTTCCTGTGGTCATGTATGGCTTGAGAGTTGGACTGTGAAGAAGGCTGAGTGCCGAAGAATTGATGCTTTTGAACTGTGGTGTTGGAGAAGACTCTTGAGAGTCCCTTGGACTGCAAGGAGATCCAACCAGTCCATTCTGAAGGAGATCAGCCCTGGGATTCCTTTGGAAGGAATGATGCTAAAGCTGAAACTCCAGTACTTTGGCCACCTCATGCGAAGAGTTGACTCATTGGAAAAGACTTTGATGCTGGGAGGGATTGGGGGCAGGAGGAGAAGGAGACGACAGAGGATGAGATGGCTGGATGGCATCACTGACTCGATGGACGTGAGTCTGAGTGAACTCCGGGACTTGGTGATGGACAGGGAGGCTGGGCGTGCTGCGATCCATGGGGTTGCAAAGAGTTGGACAAAACTGAGTAACTGAACTGATTGCACCTCTTATAAATTTCTAAGTCTATAAATTTTCTATTAAAAAACAAACTCTAATCAATTGGCCATTAGAAAATACTTTGCTGTGATATTTGGCCAACGTATTGTGCTCAGTGCCTCATTCAACAGCCTCTCAGTAACAGTTTGCTTTTGCCTTTGCAGGGTAACTGTGCACTTTCACTTGGCAACTCATGATACCTGACTAGCACAGATACTATACATAAACTATGTAGACTATGCCTCCACCACGCCCAGTCATATCTTAGAATCCAGGTATGATTTGTGTCATATGACATGATTCTACCTCAGAATCCAGGTAATGATGTTCTTTTTATATAAAAACACAGATATTTAGAAGTATATATATACACATATCTTAAGACTGTTGTGAAAGTAAAAACATATAAGTTATTTTTCTTTCATGCTACCCTGGTCAAATCAATGAAGTAAAACTAAAATTTCTGACTTGGTATTTCTTAATTTTAGATTGAAGCAGGTTTTAAATTTATTTTCACTGCTATGAGCTCAGTTTTCCTTCAAAATAATAACTACCCTGCAGTGAGTTTTACTGAGCTGACAGATGTTTACAATACGCATAACCAGATACATACATAAACATTTAAGACTTCTATAGAAGTGCAATTGGAGTAGGGAGAGGAAAGGAAATGAGAAATAGCAGATTATTTCTTATTAAACTCATCCAGAAAGGGCATGAATTATACAACTTTAGGGTGCATTTGCCACTAGATTAATGGAAATTTATTCACAGAACTCCCTAGGAACAGAGATGAGCATATACTATTTACATTTCTCATTTTACATATTATAAATTTATACACATCAATAAGTTATATACTTAAAAGACCAGCAGGCAAATATTTAATGAGAAGTGATCTTTTGATCTTATTTTGATGTTTAGTTACATGTGGAAAAACACAGGATTTTAAAATGTTTACACCAAACCCCAAAAGTTACCTTGCATGAAGACAAGAGAAACTATATACTTATTATCAGACTTGATGCTACAGCTCTAGTTCAGATTAAAAATGGTTACTTTTGTTTCCATTGCAAACACTGCCTTTATTATTCCTCCATGCTGATGAACTCTTCTATACCAAGATCTGCATGTGAAACAATTCTGAGGTTCATTTTAAAATTAATTCCTATCATTTTCTTATAAAAATTTTAAAAAGCAACTCTAGCTTTTCTTCTGCCTGTAGTATTGTCTATTCAACCATTGCTTTCTTATGGAGAAGTTGCTACAGGAATGAAAATATATTCTAGAACTTTTTAGATCCCAAAGGTGTTGCAATCAAAGGAGCACTTGCTGTATAAAGAGCTTACCTGAGGCTAATTAACAATAAAAGATGTTTATAAATACATGGCTATTTTGTCAAAAGATGGGTAATCCTTTAACTTCAAAATTAAGCCACAAGTTAGCAAAAGAATATCAAGTGGTTGATCTCATAACTGTTAAGAGATTTTATTGATATTTAGTAGAATATTTCAATTTGCTAGAATGTGGTCCTCATGACACCAAACCCGGAAGCTTGACTTTGAAAATTATGATGTGAATCACAAATTCTCACCAGCCACCATTGGAACACCAATAGGGGTGGCAGTTGATATTTGAGGTAAAGATAGGAGATCATTATCAACACTTGGAAAATCTATGAAGGAATCATCTCAGCAACATCTCAACATATATGGTGACAGTGGATTCTCTTTGAATAAGAAGGACAGAAATAATTTCTGAGCATCTGTAGATCGTTTCTTAGCTAAGATTATTGTGTAAGAACCCACCATTTTCTCAGTTGCCTTTCCCAGAATTCTATAACTCCTGGTCAGTTTGCTCATATATCTTTGAAAAAACTTATTCCTAGGAGAGAATATTGTAAATGTAGTTGTCACCCGAGGAATGTTACATGCAACCTGTTCTACAAGAATTAGGTCAATAGCCACTTGCAGTCACTGACCTTCAATACACCCTGCAAGGAATCCAGGGTGTAATGAGGCACTCTGTGCTCTGGGAAGACTGGCAGAAGAGGCCTTCAGATAATTAGATATTTTCAGGAGAAGTCTTTTGCATCTTCCCACTCCTAAAAATACACTAAAACCATTAACTCCTCATGACTAGCAGCAGTTTTCTACTGAGATGTGCACTGGGTTGCATGCACCCCCTTCATCCAAATCGCATATGTGCTAACCTCCGCACCACCTCTTCAGAGCCTTTGCCAGAGCTATCTGAGAGACTGTCCGCAATAAGATACTGAATACACTTGAATCGCAGCTTTTACATTGTGTTTGTTGCTTTTTTCCCCTAGTTGTCACAGTGTTGTGAATTGTGATATTTTATCTGAGCAAATGATTTAACAGGCTTTTACCTTAACTTTCATGTTTCAGCAAGAACTAAGAAAATCTTACATGTTAAGATTTGTATGGAAAAGAAAGAAATGGTTTGTGAGCCTCTGCTTGAATCAGAAGATATTTTGACGTTATTCATGTGGAAAATATTTATGTGCAAATAACAAACAAATAAAATTAAACTATGTTGTTTTGGTAACCACTTCAGTGTATTATATGACAGTTGTGTGGTAACTGATATATTATGTGGCAATTGCTTTTCCCAAACAGCTAAATATTTTCCATATATTGCTTCTTTTTCCAAACGAAAAGTGCAAACAGCACTAGAAAGTTTGGGAAATAAAAAAAAATGTTTTTGACCTCCAGATCAAACAATTTTATTAATATTTAGTAACATGAACATCCAAAAAAAGCCATCAGCATATTTTTTGCATTCCCTTATTTTATGTGAATAACAAATCAACCACATATTCAAAACAAATATATCCTTGTACAGTATTATAACCTTTCCTTAATCCACCGATAACTGAGAAAAATATATTAACCAATAATTTACAACTCTCTGTAAAACAATATTATAATATTTTTCATTCAAATCTTTAACTTAATCATTGTGATGCTTAGTCAGAAAACATTTTAAGAAAATTTTCACAAATATGTTCACAAGTGTAAGACATAATAAAGTCTTCTAGACCTAAATATGAGTCAACTATTTTAATCTCTCTCATAAGTACAGAAAGTATCAACAGATCAGAGAATAATTCCAAAGTCTTGACCCAATATACTTTTCAAAGTCAAACTTCTTGTTTAACTACACATAGAATGGAAAATGTTTTTTATTTAAGAAAATCATGTATATTATCCGTACCTGGAACCCTACCAGCAGATCCATATATATTAGATCAGTTGTTAAGGATTTTGAATTCTCTTTCCTGGGACATTTTCAGGGAAAATAAATCAATACACTTGACCGGTCTTGTTGGGTATATGACCTCTACTTCTGGGCATGTGTGGAGGAACGAGTCTCTTCCAACTCATTCAACACGTATTTGTTGAGCAATAACTATGGGCGAGGTACTCTGTGCTGTTATTTGGTGAAAAAACAGACATGATGCCTAAAGCGATCTTACCTGGGGATTGGGAAATTTGAAAGCTGCAGAGAGGATAAAATAGACACTGAGTAGGGAAGAGATGAGATGGAAAAACCGCTTTGAATAATATGTTTCAAGCCAGAAAGAAACCTTTATGAACAGAATTTTTTTTTAATATTGTAAATAACAAAAAAAAAAATATTTTCAGCCCTTTGGGGAAAATATACTTTGCTCCTGAATAAAGGAGAGTTTTGTTTTTAGATACAGACACTTCATATTTCTGCTTATAGTTTTGAATCCTTTTATCCTTCAAATTTATAGAGAGGTCATAAGGCATGATCACTTCTAGTTACTGATACTCCCTTCTAGCCTATATGACCATTTCAATGCCTGTTCTTAAAATATATGAACATGGTTTGAATGCAACAACAGATATTGTATTTTTCCATGGATATAACAAATTAAGTAATGTAGATCAAATAAAAAATGATGTTACTTTGTGATTAATTCACTTCAACGGGCTTGAACTTTCATAGCAATTCAAATTAAATATCAAAGTAATTCTTTGCTGAAAGCTATTTATTAAGATCTACTTTAACTTAAGAATAATGCAATTTTTCTGTCAAATTTTCATATGTGAAATTTGTCTCATGTAATCATGAAATAAGTCATAGTTTCTAGAAAACAAAGATTCATGGCATATTCAAAGGATGGACTAAGTTTCACAACACATACTGCAACTAGCTTTTAAAGCTCACTTCCATCAGAACTGCCATCTCTCATTTTGTCCACTAAGAATTTAGTTTCATGCTAAAGTGTATTCTTGTGTAATTGGCATTGCAAGAACTCTAAAAACATGGTGGGCAAAATTCTGCAGAATCCTCTTAGGCTGGAATGTACAAATGGTTTAATCCAGAGAATCAGGTCCTTATCAAAAGTAAAACTATATTATCTGTGTAGTATAATAAGGAGAAATCACATGTTTTCTTAAAGCATTAATAAAAGGACCTGAATCTTATCTGGTGCCTTCCAATACATCAGGAATCAAGCCATCTTTGTTCACTGTCTTTCTAAATTTAAATCATTCAAATTTAATATGATGTATTGGATAGCAGTCCCTCATCAGAATAACATACTTAGCTGAAAAGGGTTACAGTGCTGCACACAGGACCCCTAAGCTGCAATACTTAATGGTCAACCAGGGCTTTCAGAAGAGGGGAAATTGGGGGGTGGGGTATGGAGGGTGGGTAGAGAATAGTTCCTGAATTGAACTCTAATAAATGAATATCTAAGGGTCTATCATATAGACAAAATTAAGCTCACAAATATGTTTTCCCTGTAGTCACAGTGTTGTTATATGTGTGTTAATTATTTGTACAGCAAAATGATTTTAGGAGAACCATGTACTTGTCAATTTGTCACTGGCCCCATCATTTCTTGTTGTCCTACATACAGCCTCAATCATATAATTATGTTCTTTAGTGGCCTCTTAGGGGGCTTCCCTGGTGGCTCAGATGGTAAAGCATCTGGCTGCAATTCAGGAGACCCAGATTTGATCCCTGGGTTGGGAAGATCCCCTGGAGAAGGACATGGCAGCCCACTCTAATACTCTTGCCTGAAAATCCCATGGATGGAGGAACACTGTAGGCTACAGTCTATGGGGTTGCAAAGAGTCAGACACGAAAGAGCAGCCTCTTGAGTTTCTGGTTCATGCTCTACATAAACTATTCTACTTCTTATTTGCTCTCTGAAATCTGAGAAGTTCTTTTACCCAAGAATTTAGATTAAGGCTGCTTCTGAGTTTCATTAGACATGAGCTGGCTTATCCTTGCTTTGCCTACTTGATTGCTGCTTGCAATGCCACAAATTCAAAATTTGTACCATATCTTGCCCCCTCTTTTATGATGTGCTATCATTTAGTTTCTCTGAGAATGGTTAGCTTATATTCTTGTAAATCACTGCTCTGATTACAGATAATAATGAAAGTAATCATATAAACAAGATTTGAATATATTTGAGTTGAAAGATTATAAGTATCGCTCTGTCTCAATGGAGCATATAAAGTATGTATTTGTCACACTGGGTCAAGAAGCCTTTGTCTGGGTTTACAGAAGTCAGTTGCCCATGGATATCCCTTGGACACCCAAAACTGAAGAGTTTAAGCAGTTTGCCATTTAGAACTGAAATACTTTACCAATGGACCTGCTGTGAGTGAAATTGACTTAGATTACAAAATCCACAGTCACAGCAAGGGTCAGGGGCAAAATCGCATCACTGCTTCAGAGCGTCTCCTGCTAGCTACAGGCCAGTAGGAGAAGAAAACAGAGAAGACAAGAGGGCAGAAAATAAACAACAGAAATCTCAAGGATAACAACTATGAAGAAGGTGTTATGTGTTTGAAGCATCTAAATTCTGCTTCGCTGTAGAGGTTGCTGGCATTTAATTACTACCTGATCCTTTGTCTAAGATTTGGTTTGAGCAGTTTTGTAAAAATTGCTATACTATAAAATTTCAAGAATTTTCTAAAACACTAATCATGCAGTTTTCAATACTTGTTTAGTTTGCATAGTAAATTAAAAGTAGGGACATTCAAAGGAAATATACAATGTGGTCAGTGCCTTCCTGTTGACAATACAACAAGCAAAACAGAGCCAATTATGATAATTTATTTTTAAGAACCCCGTAGGGTAATTTATTTTGCTTGCATGTGCATTCTTATACATGTGTGTATACATATACACAGAGCTTGTTTTCATACATATTAGCCCTGTGGACACTGGTTCTTATTGCTCAATTAGACTAGACTTTTGCAAGTCTTTAGTGACAATTTCCTGCTTTGAATATCGTCTTGCTAATAGGCTCGAAATGTTTATTACTGGGCGACAGTGGTGCTGTCCCTTCTTTAAGCAAGAACATCATTATATCTCCTAAGTGTCTAGTTGTTCCCAGCATCTAAGTGCTGTTTTTAAAATAAAGGTCCAAAGACCACACTCATCAGAATCGTCTAGAATGCATAATACAAATGCATTTTCCCCCAAACTTCTCTATGACAATCTCTGGGATTAGGCAGTGAAATCTTTATTATAAACACCCCACATGATCCCTATAGACACTATATTTTAAGAATTGATAATTGAAGATATTTAATCACAGTTTTTAATCTAAGATTGTATTGTAATATTAAATATAAATATTAGATGATAATAGCTGCAATTTGAAAAAATATAATGAATATATACTTTCAATTAAATGTTAATTGTTTACTTGCCACAAAGACTTTATTTATCCACTTATTCATAAAACTATAATGTTGATACAGGTTCTTTTACATTTACAATTAAATAAATATGAAATATACATTTTTATCCATATATATTTGGTCCAAATAGCTGAGGAAAAAAGAGAAGCAAAAGGCAAAGGAGAAAAGGAAAGATATATACAACTAAATGCAGAGTTCCAGAGAACAGCAAGGAGAGATAAGAAAGCTTTCTAAGTGAACAATGCAAAGAAACAGAGGAAAATGATAGAATGGGAAAGACCAGAGATCTCTTTAAGGACATTAGAGATACCAAGGGAACATTTCATGCAAAGATGGGTACAATAAAGGACAAAAATGGCAAAGACGTAACAGAAGCAGAAGAAAGAGGTGGCAAGAATACATAGATGAACTGTACACAAAAGCTCTTAATGATCCAGATAACCACAATGGTGTGGTCATTCATCCAGAGCCAAACATCCTGGAGAGTGAAGTCAAGTGGGCCTTACTATGAAAAAAAAATAGTGGAGGTGATGGAATTCCAGCTGAGCCATTTCAAATCCTAAAAGATGATGCTGTGAAAGTACTACACTCAACATGTCAGCAAATTTGGAAAACTCAGCAATGGCCACAGGACTGGAAAAGGTCAGTTTTCATTCCAATCCCAAAGAAAGGCAATGCCAAAGAATGTTCAAAATACCACAGAACTGTATTCACTTCAAATGCCAAGAAGGTTATGCTCAAAACCTTTTGAGTTAGGCTTCAGCAGTATGTGAACCAAGAAATTTCAGAAGTACGAGCTGGATTGAGGGAAGGCAGAGGAACCAGAGATCTAATTGCCAACATCTACTAGATCATAGTAAAAGCAAGATAATTTTTTTAAAAATCTATTTCTACTTCGCTGACTACACTAAAGCCTGTGTGGATCACAACAAGCTGTGGAATATTCTCAATGAGTTGTGAATACCAGACCATATTACCTGCCTCCTGAGAAACCTGTACGCAGGTCAAGAAGCAGCAGTTAGATAAGGACATGAAACAAAATTGGTCTGGTTCAAAATCAGGAAAGGAATATGTCAAGGCTGTACATTATCACCCTGCTTACTTAACTTATATGCAGAGTACATCATACAAAATTCTGGGCCAGATGACTTGCAAGCTGGAATCAAGATTGCCAAAAGAAGTATTAACAACCTCAGATATGCATATGAAACAACTTTAACAGCAAAAGTGTAAGAGGAACTAGCAGCCTTGTGAGGAAGGTGAAGGAGGATAGTGAAAAAGCTGGCTTAAAAAAATAATAATAAAAGAAAACCCAACATTCAAAAAATGAAGATCATGGCATCTGCTTCCATCACTTCATGGCAAATGGGGAAAAAGTGGAAACTGTCAGATTTCACTTTCTTGGGCTCCAAAAGCAATGCAGATTGTGACTGCAGTTCAGTTCAGTTCAGTTGCTCAGTTGTGTCCGACTCTTTGCAACCCCAAATTTTGTGACTGCAGCCACAAAATTTAAAGATCACTGGTTCTGGGAAGAATAGCTATGACAAACCTAGACAGTGTATTAAAAAGTGGAGACATCACTTTGCTGACAAAGCTCCATATAGTCAGAGCAATGGTTTTTCCAATAGTCATGTATGGATGTGAGAATTGGACCATAAAGAAGACTAAGAGCCAAAGAATTGATGCTTTCAAACTGTGGTACTGGAAAAGACTCTTGAGAGTCCCTTGGACAGAAAGAAGATCAAATTAGTCAATCCTAAAGGAAACCAACTGTGAATATCCATTGGAAGAACTAGTGCTGAAGCTCCAATATTCTGGCCACCTGACGCAAAGATCCAACTCATTGGAAAAGACCCTCATGCTGGGAAAAATAGAGGGAAAGAGGAGAAGGGGGCAACAGGATGAGATATTTGGATGGCATCACTGACTCAATGGGCATGAGTTTGAGCAAACTCGGGGAGATAGTGAAATACAGGGAAGTCTGGAGTGCTGCAGTTCATGATGTCGCAAAGAGTCAGACATGACTTAACAACTGAACAACTAACAACAGTGGATCCATTAACTTTTTCAAATCTCTGGAGTTCTTTGGCTTGTAGTTTAGGAACTACTATTGCAAACTGTAAATTATTTCATGCCTATGCTGCACCAAATAATAATATTTACCCATTCTTCATATCTGTAACTAGTCATAGCTATGCGATATTCATATATCTGGGAAAAGAAATGTGTTCTGGTATATGTTCATCTGTGAGTTTTCTTAAAGTTGGAGAAATAATTTTGAGAACAGAGTCAGTGACTATAAATTGTTAACATTAATTTCTAGAATTCTATTTTGACATCTTAAGTAAATAGTCAAAAATTCAAATGATTCCATTTTGGTAAAGATAAATTTGCATGAGTAATGTTATAAAATAAATTAGGTATTTTCCATGATATATTAATACTTGCTTATTTATAAAATGTATAAGTAAAAGAATGAAAATATAATTAAAGCACCACTATTCCCACCATTTTATGATGACCGGTGTTATTTGGGGAGATTTTCTAGTATTCTTGAATTTTTTTTTCTTTAAAAAGTATTAACATACCATAAGTATCTTCTTTATATTATATTGTCTATATTTCCTATAGTATTATAGATTATTTGGTATTATAATGACTGTATCTCTTAAAGAATATTCTCCATCATAGTTTGCTTAAGCATTATTGCATTTTTAAGTATGTACATGGTTTCCAATATTTCAAAGTAATAAATGATACTGAAATGAATTTCAGGCTTAAAGTACTGTATAAATTTTGTATTGTTTCCTTTGGGCAGATTTATAGGAGTAGAAATATTAGTCAAGGGACATAAAATATTAAGGCTTTTGATACTTATTTGGAAATTGTTTCTCTGAGCTTTTATTGGCTATCTGGATGGTGATATGAAAATATATATCAGAATCTTTAAAATGCCTTTGTCATTTAACTTGACTATAAGGCATTTGTAACAAAATTAGTAATGAATAGGCTAAAATACTTGGAGCTATTTATTGATTTTAATCAGAAAAATATAACAATAAGAAATGGTTACCTTAAATTCAGAAATAAAGCTATATAACATTTTATAGCCAATAAAATATTCTTGAAGCAAAAAAAATATAAAATTGTTTTTGATAGTGTTAGGATAAAAACTTGTTGATTACACACATGGTTTTATATATATATATATGACTATATTTATATATATATATATATATATACAGCATTGTTTACATACAAAATATTTATTATATGTTCATATTATTTATTATCATTCATATATATATGTTATTATATATTCATTATTACTTATATAGACCTGATAGAAGCACATGCATTTTATATGTTACTTTTAAGTTTTTACATGTGTGTATTTACATTTCATAATAGATGTTATAATCAGAAAATACAACTATATAAAGTTTGCCAGCTTTGTTTACACTAGCCTTGAGTGAAAATGTCATTTTCCTTGGCTTTACAAACCATGAGTCTATTTTTCAAGCTAAATGTACTTTTAAATAATTGTACACTTTGTGTAATGAGGCAAATTACATGCTTTAAATTTAAGACAGTAGTACTGATAGGTGCATACATATAATTTTTTTTCAATTTAGAAATCTTGCTGAAAGGGCGTCTCATAAGATAATTCAACTCTTTACCCAAAAGGTCAAAATTGGTGACTTTGTCTTGGCAAAACATATTTACAAAACAGACCACTATTATAAAAAGCCTATGTGCTTCTTTCATGAGTAGTAGATGACAATGGATGGGACATTCATTAACTAGATTAATGGCTGGAAGTGAAATTCACTCAATTGTGTCTGAATCTTTGTGACCCCATACAGTCCTCAGGATTTTCTAGGCCAGAATACTGGAGAAGTAGCATTTCCCTTCTCCAGGGGATCTTCCCAATCCAGGGATCAAATCCAGGTCTCCTGCATTGCAGGCAGATTCTTTACCAGCTGAGCCACAAGGGAAGCCCAGATTAATGTCTGATAAGATGATATTTCACTTCATTTGGGTTGAAAATAGATATATATGTCTTTTCTCAGGGGGGAAAAAACCACTCATTTTCTCTTTGCACTATGCTTAATAACCCCATGTGTGCTATGTGCTCAGTTGTTCAGTCATGTCTGACTCTTTGGGACCCCACGGCCTGTAGTCTGCCAGGCTCCTCTGTCCAAGGGGATTCTCCAGGCAAGAATATTGGAGTGGGTTGCCATACATTCCTGCAGAGGATCTTCCCAACCCAAGGATTGAACTGAGGTCTTCCTATTGCAGGGGAATTCTTTACCATCTGAGCCACCAGGGAAGCCCATGAATACTGGAGTTGGTACCTATCCCTTCTCCAGGGGATCTTCCTGAGGTCTCCTCCATTGCTGATGGATTCTTTACCAGCTGAGCTACCAGGGAAGCCCAATAACCCCCTATCTTTTAGCAAATAGACTTTGCCATATGTAGAAAAATTTTACAAAATATATAGCATAATTTTTATTAATTTTTAAGTTATTTCATAGTTGCTAACAAATTGAGTCAATCTGAATTTCATTGGAAGGACCAATGCAGAAGCTCCAATACTTTTGCCACTCATGCAAAGAGCCAACTCATCAGAAAAGACCTTGAAGCTGGGAAAGATTGAAGGTAGGAGGAGAAGGGGCTGACAAAGGATGACATGGTTGGATGGCATCATCGACCCAATGGACATGAATTTAAGCAAACTCTGAGAGATGGTGAAAGACAGGGAAATATAGTGTGCTGCAATCCATGGGGTCGCAGAGTTAGATATGACCACCTGACCTGCCTCTTGAGAAATCTGTATGTAGGTCAGGAGGCAACAGTTAGAACTGGACATGGAACAACAGACTGGTTCCAAATAGGAAAAGGAGTACGTCAAGGCTGCATATTGTCACCCTGCTTATTTAACTTATATGCAGAGTACATCATGAGAAACGCTGGACTGGAAGAAGCACAAACTGGAATCCAGATTGCCGGGAGAAGTATCAATAACCTCAGATATGCAGATGACACCACCCTTATGGCAGAAAGTGAAGAGGAACTAAAAAGCCTCTTGATGAAAGTGAAAGTGGAGAGTGAAAAAGTTGGTTTAAAGCTCAACATTCAGAAAACGAAGATCATGGCCTCTGGTCCCATCACTTCATGGGAAATAGATGGGGAAACAGTGGAAACAGTGTCACACTTTATTTTTCTGGGCTCCAAAATCACTGCAGATGGTGACTGCAGCCATGAAATTAAAAGACGCTTACTCCTTGGAAGGAAAGTTATGACCAACCTAGATAGCATATTGAAAAGCAGAGACATTACTTTGGCAACAAAGGTCCATCTAGTCAAGGCTATGGTTTTTCCTGTGGTCATGTATGGATGTGAGAGTTGGACTGTGAAGAAGGCTGAGCACCGAAGAATTGATGCTTTTGAACTGTGGTGTTGGAGAAGACTCTTGAGAGTCCCTTGGACTGCAAGGAGATCCAACCAGTCCATTCTGAAGGAGATCAGCCCTGGGATTCCTTTGGAAGGAATGATGCTAAAGCTGAAACTCCAGTACTTTGGCCACCTCATGCGAAGAGTTGACTCACTGGAAAAGACTCTGATGCTGGGAGGGATTGGGGGCAGGAGGAGAAGGGGATGACAGAGGATGAGATGGCTGGATGTCATCACTGACTCGATGGGCGTGAGTCTGGGTGAACTCCGGGAGTTGGTGATGGACAGGGAGGCCTGGCGTGCTGCGATTTATGGGGTTGCAAAGAGTCCAACATGACTGAGCAACTGAACTGAACTGAACTGAACTGAGTACTGAACAACAACAAACTGAAATAAATATAAAAATCAGTAAGATACTAAGTACATATTATAAATTAGAAACA
This sequence comes from Bos taurus, assembly GCF_002263795.3. NCBI lineage: Eukaryota > Metazoa > Chordata > Mammalia > Artiodactyla > Bovidae > Bos > Bos taurus. The sequence continues at coordinate 34,890,545 of NC_037328.1, forward strand.
CAATTTTGAAGTCATCTTTGCAAAATACTTTGGAAATACTTGTTATATTCAAAGTACTTCACAGTTATCATTTCAGAGATATAGCATATTAAATGGCATTAATTTCTATGCATGCTTACTAAACTATGTTAGACCTTTCAATATAAATTAAAATGTACTGATAAAACAGCCAAAGATGGAGAAGCTCTATACAGTCAAAAAAAAAGATTGAGAGCTGACTGTGGCTCAGATCATGAACTCTTTATTGCCAAATTCAGACTTAAATTGAAGAAAGTGGAGAAAACCACTAGACCAGATATGACCTAAATCAAATGCCTTATGACTATATAGTGAAAGTGAGAAATAGTTTTAAAGGACTACATCTGATAGACAGAGTGCCTGACTAAACATGGATGGAAGTTCATGACATTGTACAGCAAACAGGAATCAAGACTATACCCAACAAAGAGAAATGGAAAAAAGCAAAATGGCTGTCTGAGGAGGCCTTACAAATAGCTGTGAAAAGAAAGGAAGAGAAAAGCTAAGGAGAAAAGGAAAGATATAAGATTCTGAATGCAGAGTTCCAAAGAATAGCAAGGAGAGATAAGAAAGCCTTCCTCAGCGATCAATGCAAAGAAATAGAGGAAAACAACAGAATGGGAAAGACTAGAGATCTCTTCAAGAAAATTAGAGATACCAAGGGAACATTTCATGCAAACATGGGCTCAATAAAGGACAGAAATGGTAGGGACCTAACAGAAGCAAAAGATAACGAGAAGAGGTGGCAAGAATACACAGAAGAACTGTACAAAAAAGATCTTCACGACCCAGATAATCACGATGGTGTGATCACTGACCTAGAGCCAAACATCCTGGAATGTGAAGTCAAGTGGGCCTTAGAAAGCATCACTACAAAAAAAGCTAGTGGAGGTGATGAAATTCTAGTTGAGCTATTTCAAATGCTAAAAGATGATGCTGTGAAAGTGCTGCACTCAATATGCCAGCAAATTTGGAAAACTCAGCAGTGGCCACGGGACTGAAAAAGGGCAGTTTTCATTCTAATCCCAAAGAAAGACAATGCCAAAGAATGTTCAAACTACTGCACAATTACACTCATCTCACATGCTGGTAAAGTGATGGTTAAAATTCGCCAAGACAGGCTTCAGTCATACGTGAACTGGGAACTTCCAGATGTTCAGTTTGGTTTTAGAAAAGGCAGAGGAACCAGAGATCAAATTGCCAACATCTGCTGGATCATCAAAAAAGCTAGAGAGTTCCAGAAAAACATATATTTCTGCTTTATTAACTATGCCAAAGACTTTGACTGTGTGGATCACAATAAACTGTGGAAAATTCTTAAAGAAATGGGAATATCAGACCACCTGACCTACCTCTTGAGAAACCTATATGCAGATCAGGAAGCAACAGTTAGAATTGGATATGGAACAACAGACTGGTTCCAAATAGGGAAAGGAGTACTCCAAGGCTCCTATATTGTCACCCTGCTTTTTAACTTATATGCAGAGTACATCAGGAGAAATGCTGGGCTGGAGGAAGCACAAGCTGAAATAAAGATTGCCAGGAGAAATATCAATAACCTCAGACATGCAGATGACACCACCCTTATGGCAGAAAGTGAAGAAGAACTAAAGAGCGTCTTGATGAAAGTGAAAGAGGAGAGTGCAGACGTTGGCTTAAAGCTCAACATTCAGAAAACAAAGATCATAGCATCCGGTCCCATCACTTCATGGCAAATAGATGGGGAAACAGTGGAAACAGTGTCAGGCTTTATTTTCTTGGGCTCCAAAATCACTGCAGATGGAGACTGCAGCAATGAAATTAAAAGAAGCTTACTCCTTGGAAGGAAAGTTATGACCAACCTAGACAGCATATTAAAAAGCAGACATTACTTTGTCAACAAAGGTCCATCTAGTCAAGGCTATGGTTTTTCCAGTAGTAATGTATGGATGTGAGAGTTGGACTATAAAGAATGCTGAGCACCGAAGAACTGATGCTTTTGAACTGTGGTGTTGGAGAAGACTCTTGAGAGTCCCTTGGACTGCAAGGAGATCCAACCAGTCCATCCTAAAGATCAGTCCTGGGTGTTCATTGGAAGGACTGATGTTGAAGCTGAAACTCCAATACTTTGGCCACCTGATGTGAAGAGGTGACTCATTTGAAAAGACTCTGATAGTGGGAAAGATTGATGGCAGGAGGAGAAGGGGATGACAGAGGATAAGATGGTTAGATGGCATCACCGACTCAATGCACATGGGTTTGGGTGGACTCTGGGAGTTGGTGATGGACAGGGAGGCCTGGCGTGCTGTGGTTCATGGGGTCACAAAGTGCTGGACACAACTGAGCAACTGAACTGAACTGAACTGATAAAATATCTACTTCAAAGAGGTGCACTGTAACTTGCTACCTATGAACAAGGTTCTATGCTTTAAGCAGGCAAATAAATGCCTTCAGTTCTCATTCTGAATCTATTAGTGATTATAATAAATTTTACTATGTTCTTAGGAACTAATTGCAGAATTTTTAATAAGCCCTCTTTAGTTTCACTTTTGGTATTCTCATAAGCACCAGAATAGCTTTCCACAGAAAATGTTGATGAGATTTTCCTCATATGAAAATTAGAATTTCATAAATTTTATATAGTTTTCTAAAAATTCTGTTTTTCTTTTAGTATGTTATTTAATTGTATAGAAGTTAGATTATTAATACTAATTATATATAAGTAGAATAATCATTTTTAAAATTAAAAGTAGAGAACCAAATGGACTCAAATGAGCAAATTGACATTTCTCAAAAAAAATGCATAACCTATAAGTTTACTTCTCTTTTCTACTGACATTAAGACAAACAAACCACGTGTTTAAATTATTTTTATTATTAATTTTTGTATAATATGTGATATTAATTTCTTCCACACTCTAGGAAATTTTAATATTTGCATGTATCAAATCTCATTATATTAAAAGTTCTTTCTCTTTTCTACAGATTACAGTGAAGACCCATAAGTTTTTCATATAAAACAAACTTTGATCACAAAACAGTGTTTTGGGGTGGTTGATAACAAGCTATTTTTATTGGTCAAGTATTTCAAAGGCAGTATATATGAACTTGTCAATATCATCTTTTAATATGATAACCCTTTTAAGTAGTACATGCTACTAAATGTTTCATTTTGGTGGGTTTTATTTTAGAAATTCATTGTGTTTCCTATTCATGCCAATTACCCTTGCCTTCTCTTGTGACTCTCCCTTCACTAAAGAAGACAGACTCTAACCCAGACAGAAGAGCTTGAATGTGTAGCCGATTGTCATTCTATTCTACTAAATTGTATTTTTTTTGTGCTTGTATATGCTCAGTTGCTCAGTCGTGTCCGACTTTGCAAACCTGGGGACTGAAGCCTGCTGGGCTCCACTGTTCATGGGATTTTCCAGGCAAAAATATTGGAATGGGTTGTCAAATTCCTCCTCCAGAGGATCTTCTCAACTCAGGGATTGAACCTAGGTCTCCTGTGTCTCCTACATTGCAGATGGCTTCTTTACTGCTGGGCTGTCAAAGAAGCCCCTTCTAACTTATAGTCTTGTAAATCACTTCCATTTTTTCCCCTACTTTTTTTTTCTATTAAAAAAAATATATATACATAAATAAATAAATTTTAACAATACTGTGTTGGTTTTTGCCATACAACAATGCAAATCAGCCATAATTGTACATATATCCCTCCCCTTTCCTCCCTCCATCCTATCCCTCCAAGTACAGGAAGCACCAGACTCTGCTCCCTGTGCTACACAGCCTCTTCTCACCAGCTAATATATAGGGTTTCCCAGATGGCGCTAGCAGTAAAGAACCTGCCTGCCAATGCAGGAGACTTAAGAGACTCAGGTTCGATCCCTGGGTAGGGAAGATCCCTGGGGAAGGAAATAGCAACCCACTCCCCTATCCTTGCCTGGGGAAGCCCATGGACAAAGGAGCCTAGTGATCTATGGTCCATAGGGTCACAAAGAGTCAGACATAACTGAAGTGACTTCACACAGTGTATATATGTTGATGCTACATTCTCCATTCATCCCACTCTCTCCCTCCCCAACTGTGTGGTTGAGTCCATGCTCTACATCTGCATCTCCATTCCTTCCCTGCAAATAGGTCTATCAATATCATTTTTTCTAGATTCCATATATATGCATTAATATACTGCATTTGTTTTTCTCTTTCTGACTTACTTTGCTCTGTATAATAGGCTCTAGGTTCATCCACCTCACTAGACCTGACTCAAATTTGTTCTTTTTTATGGCTGGAAAATGCTGGTGTTGCTGTTAAGTCACCAAGTCATTTCTGATGCTTTGTGACCCTATGGACTGCAACACTCCAAGCTTCCCTGTCTCTCACCATCGAACAGAGTTTGCCCAAATTCATGTCTATTCAATCGATGATATCATCCGACCACCTCATCCTCTGTCGCTCCCTTCTCCTTCTGCTTTCAATCCTTCCCAGCACCAAGGTCTTCTCCAGTGACTCGGCTCTTTGCATCAGGTAGCCAAATTATTGGAGCTTCACCTTCAGCATCAGTCCTTCCAATGAATATTCAGGACTCATTTCCTTTAGGATTGACAGGTTTGATCTCCTAGCAGTCTGAGAGGCTCTCAGGAGTCTTTTCCAGCACCACAGTTTGAAAGCATCAATTCTTTGGCTCTCAGCTTTCTTTATGGTATAACTCTCACATCTGTACATGGCTACTGCAAAGACCATTGCCTTGACTATATGGACTTTTGTTGGCAATGTGATGTCTTTGCTTTTAATAAACTGTCTGGGTTTTGTCATAGCTTTTTAAATTAGCAATCATCTTCTAATTTCATGGCTGTTGTCACCATCTGCCTTGATTTTAGAACCCAAAAGAAGGAAATCTGTCAACTGCTTCCATCTTGTCCCCTTCTATTGCCATGAAGTGATGGGACTGGATGCCACAAAATCAGTTTTTTTTTAATATTGAGTGTAAGCCAGCTTTTTCACTCTCCTCTTTCACCCTCATCAAGAGGTTCTTTAGTTCCTCTTCACTTTCTGCCATTAGAATGATATCATCTGCCTATCTGAAGTTATTGATATTTCTCCTGGCAATCTTGATTTTAGCTTGTGATTTATCCAGCCAGGCATTTCTCATGATGGACTCTGAATAGAAGTTAAATAAACAGGGTGACTATATACAGCCTTGATGTACTCCTTTCCCAGTTTGGAACCAGTCCATTGTTCCATGTCTGGTTCTAACCGTTGCTTCTTGACCTGCATACAGGTTTCTCAGGAGGCAGGTAAGATGATCTGGTATTCCCATTCCTTTAAGAATTTTCCAAAGTTTGTAGTGATCCACAATCAAAGACTTTAGCATAGTCAAGGAAGCAAAAGTGATGTTTTTCTGGATTCCTTTGCTTTTTCTATGATCCAACGGATGTTGGCAATTTGATCTCTGGTTCCTTTGCCTTTTCTAAACCCAGCTTGCATATTCAGAAGTTCTTGATTCAAGTACTGCTGAAGCCTAGCTTGAAGTATTTTGAGTTATAATCTTATTAGCATATGAAATGAGTGCAATTGTCCATTAGTTTAAATATTCTTTACTATTACCATTCTTGGAAATCGGAATGAAGTTTGACCTTTTCCAGTTCTGTGGCCACTGCTGGGTTTTCCAAATTTGCTGACATATTGAGTCCAACACTTTCACAGCATGATTGTTTATGATTTGAAATAGCCCTGCTAGAATTCCATCACCGTCACTAGCTTTATTTGCAGCAGTATTTCCTAAGGCCCACTTGACTTCACACTTCAGGATATCTGGCTCAGGATAAGTGACCACACCATTGTGGTTATCTAGGTCATTAAGATCCTTTTTATACAGTTTTTCTTTGTACTCTTGCCATCTCTTCTGCTACTATTAGTTCTTTACTGTTTTTGTCATGTACTGTGTCCATCTTTGGATGAAATGTTCCTTCGATATCTCCAATTTTCTTGACAAGATCTCTAGCTTTTCCCTTCTGTTGTTTTCCTCTATTTCTTTGCATTGTTCACTGAAGAAGGCCTTCTTGTCTTTCCTTGCTCTTCTCTGGAACTCTGCATTCAGGTGGGTAGACCTTTCCCTTTCTGCCACCATTGCACATATGTACCACATCTTCTTTATCCATTCATCTGCTGATGGCCATTCTAGGTGGGTTACATGTCCTGGCTATTGTAAACAGTGCTCCTATGAACATTAAGGTACATGTGTTTTTTGATTATGGTTTCCTCAGGGTATATGCCCAGTACTAGGGTTGCTGGGTCATGTGGTAGATTTATTCTTAGTTTTTTTTTTTTTTTTTAAGGAATCTCCATACTGTTCTCCATAATGGCTATAACACTTTACATTCCCACCAACAGTGTAGGAAGGTTCCCTTTGCTCCACATCCTCTCTAGCATTTATCACCTGTAGGTTTTTTGATGATGGCCATTGTGACTGGCATTAGATGCTGCTGCTGCTGCTGTGTCGCTTCAGTCGTGTCCGATTCTGTGCAACCCCATAGATGGCAGCCCACCAGGCTCCCCCGTCCCTGGGATTCTCCAGGCAAGAACACTGGAGTGGGTTGCCATTTCCATCCCCAATGCATGAAAGTAAAAAGTGAAGGTGAAGGCATTCAGTTGTTTCCCACTCTTCGCTACCCCATGGACTGCAGCCCACCAGGCTCCTCCATCCATGGGGTTCTCCAGGCAACAGTACTGGAGTGGGGTGCCATTGCCTTCTCCAGGCATTAGATAATACCGCATCATAATTTGGATGTGCATTTTTGTAATAATTAGTGATGTTGAACATCTTTACATTTATTCAACATTTGTATGTCCTCTTTTGAGAAATATCTGATTAGGTCTTATGCCCACTTTTGACTGGGCTGTTTGTTTTCCTAATACTGAGCTGTATGAGCTGCTTATATACTCTTGAGATTAATCCTTTGTCAGTTGTTTTATCTGCAATTGTTTTCTCCCATTCTAAGCCTTGTCTTTTAACCTTGTTTATTTTTTTCCTTTGCTATGCAAAAGCTTTTAAGTTTAATTAGGTCTCATTTGTTTATTTTTGTTTTTATTTCCATTACTCTAGGAGGTGGGTCAAATTGGATCTTGCTGTGCTATATGCTCAAAGAGTGTACTGCCTATGTTTACCTTAGTGTTAAGCAACATATTCAGTGATGACATAAACATTTTCATTCAAGATATGTACCATAAATAAAAAAACTAGTATGTGTACATGTGCTTAAAATAATACCTGCCACATGGTAAGTGTTACCTAATTATAAATACGGAAGCAATATGTGACAGTTAGTTAGAATTTTAAAACCTATTATTTTACATTTAATTTATTTGGTACTTCATTTGAGAGATTGTGACTTTTGGGCAAAGCCACATTCAGCTCACTCTAACACTGAAGTTTTTCATTTTGTAAGAAATGAGAAAGAAACCTTGAGAAACGTTGCAACTGACCAGGTAGTGTACACCTATCCTACAAATGCATACACTAACTTTCTATTCCTGTTCATTCACAACTTTATTAAATGATCTAAAGCTGTAATTCCAATACAGAAAGTCTTACACTTGCCTTATAAGAACAACTTACTGTTGAGTATACCACTAGATGGCAGAAAAAGATCAGAAACATTCCATTAGATATTCAATACATTAAAATGTATAGTGCAATTACAATGCCTCTAGCAGCAACATGAATTTACCTAGAGATTATCATACTAAGTGAAGTAACTCAGATAGAGAAAGACAAATATTAAGTGATACCACTTATGTGTGGAATCTAAAAAACATACAAATGAACTTAGAAAACAGAAAAACTCACAGGCATAGTAAACAAACTTATGGTTACCAAAGGGAAGAAAAGGGGAATAGGGATAAATTAGAAGTTGGGATTAATAGATACACACTGCTATATATAACATAGATAAAACAAGGACTTTTGGTATAACACAGGCGACTATATTCACTATCTTGTAATAACCTATAATATAAAAGAATCTCAAACAGCACATATGTATGTATAATCAATTTAAAACACTCAATATAACAGCAAAAACATACAGTGCACTTAAAAATCTTACTGGAATCAACATAGATATATGTCATTTAATAAGGCTTTAATATCAACAAGTCTTAAAACTTTTATCAAATATATCATTTAATGTGGAAAACTGTATACTTTATTTGGTGTGTGTGATACACACACATACACATAGGTGATACATAATATATACGCTAGACTAGAGATCTCTTCAAGATAATTAGAGACACCAAGGGAACAGTTCATACAAAGATGGGATCAATCAAGGAGAGAAAGGCTATGGACCTAACAAAAGCAGAAGATATTAAGAAGAGATGGCAAGAATACACAGAAGAACTGTACAAAAAAGATCTTCATGACCCAGATGATGGTGTGATCACTCACCTAGAGCCAGACATCCTGGAATGTGAAGTCAAGTGGGCCTTAGGGAGCATCACTACAAAAAAAGCTAGTGGAGGTGACAGAATTCCAGTTGAACTATTTCAAATCCTAAAAGAGATGCCATGAAAGTGCTAAACTCAATATGCCAGCAAATTTGAAACACTCAGCAGTGGCCACAAGACGGGAAAAGGTCATTTTTCATTTCAATCCCAAAAAAGGCAATGTCAAAGAATGCACAAACTACTCCACAATTGCACTCATCTCACACGCTAGTAAAGTAATGCTCAAAATTCTCCAAGCCAGGCTTCAGCAATATGTGAACCGTGAACTTCCAGATATTCAAGCTGGTTTTAGAAAAGGCAGAGAAACCAGAGATCAAATTGCCAACATCCACTGGATCATCGAAAAAGCAAGAGAGTTCCAGAAAACATGTATTTCTGCTTTATTGACTATGCCAAAGCCTTTGACTGTGTGGATCACAATAAACTGTGGGAAATTCTGAAAGAGATGAGAATACCAGACCACCTGACCTGCCTCTTCAGAAATCTGTTTGCAGGACAGGAAGCAACAGTTAGAATTGGACATGGAACAACAGACTGGTTCCAAATAGGGAAAGGAGTATGTCAAGACTGTATATTGTCACCTTGCTTATTTAATGTATATGCAGAGTACATCATGAGAAACGCTAGGCTGGAGGAAGCACAAGCTGGAATCAAGATGCCGAGAGAAATATCAACAGCCTCAGATATGCAGATGACACCACCCTTACGGCAGAAAGTGAAGAAGAACTAAACAGCCTCTTGATGAAAGTGAAAGAGGAGAGTGAAAAAGTTGGCTTAAAGCCCAACATTGAGAAAACTAAGATCATGGCATCTGGTCACATCACTTCATGGCAAATAGATGGGGAAACAGTGGAAACAGTGGCTGACTTTATTTTTGGGGGGCTCCAAAATCACTTCTGATGATTTCATGATGACTGTAGCCATGAAATTAAAGATGCTTGCTCCTTGGAAGGAAGGTTATGACCAACCTAGACAACATATTAAAAAGCAGAGACATTACTTTGCCAACATAAGTCCATTTAGTCAAGGCTATGGTTTTTCTAGTAGTCATGTATGGATGTGAGAGTTGGACTATAAAGAAAGCTGAGCACCCAAGAATTCATGTTTTTGGATTGTGGTGTTGTAGAATATTATTGAGAATCCCTTGGACTGTAAGATCCAACCAGTACATCCTAAAGGAAATCAGTCCTGAGTGTTCATTAAAAGGACTGATGTTCAACCTGAAACTCCAATATTTTGGCCACCTGATGCAAAGAACTGACTCATCTGAAAAGACCTTGATGCTGGGAAAGATTGAAGGTGGAAAGAGAAAGGGCTGACAGAAGATAAGATGGTTGGATGGCATCTCTGACTCAATGGACTTGAGTTTGAGTAAACTCTGGGAATTGCTGATGGGCAGGGAGGCCTGGCGTGCTGCAGTCTATGGGGTCACAAAGAGTAGGGCATGACTGAGCCACTGAACTGAACTGAACTGAATATACATAACTATGTGTGTGTCTCTGTATGTGTACTAGTAAGCCGTATATCTTATATATGAAAAAGTACTAAGTATTGACTTCATAAAAGTTATGACCAAGAAATCAAATGCAAACCTACCTATAACATCTGACGTACACTCACATTTGCTCTTTTGCTTAAGTACTATAATAATGTGTTAAAAAACAGTATTTTAGGAGAAGTTTTCTCATCTAATGAGCGTGTTAGCAATGTGTGGACTGGGACAATATCTGAGCCATATTTAACTTCTGGACATTCTTATAATCATATGTTCATTTAATAAATATTTATGGATTGATTACCTTCTTATTATGTAACCAATGAAAAATGAAATTTTTATCATGACCCTTTCTAAAGTATGATGGTCCATATCCATTCATAATTTCCAAACACACATTTCCACTGATCTCAAAAGCTCTATTTTCTTAGTGTTTTGTATTTTAATACTACTTATCTTTTGACCCTTTAAGTATAATTTTGCATAAATGTCATTTAGTAAAGATAAACAATTCACCGTGTGACTTGAAACTGTGTAAGGATAATCATGAATGAAAACCCAAATGCATACTGAGGCCACTTGAGTAAGCCGACTTCAACCCTCAATTCTTTCTATCATTTTCAGAGCTTTTTTGGTTACCATTTTGACTTTCAGCCACTTCTACTGTTTGTTCTGAGGCTGAGAGATATTTTAGATTAAAAAAAAGATCATCTACAGATGATTTCAATAGACTCTGATTCCAGGCTTATTTGTAATTCTCAAAATCAAGATTGCTGGGAAAAATATTAATAACCTCAGACATATAGATGACACCACACTTATGGCAGAGAGTGAAGAGGAACTAAAGAGCCTCTTGATGAAGGTGAAAGAGAAAAGTAAAAGAGCTGGCTTAAAACTCAAAATTCAGAAAAATTAGATCATGGCATCAGTCCCATCACTTCCTGGAAAATATGGAGAAATAATGAAACAGTTCAGTACAGTACAGTCGCTCAGTCATCGCCGACTCTTTGTGATCCCATGAACCGCAGCACGCCAGGCCTCCCTGTCCAACATCAACTCCCAGAGTTTACCCAAACTCATGTCCATTGAGTTGGTGATGCCATCTAACCATCTCATGCTCTGTCGTCCCCTTCTACTCCTGCCTTCAATCTTTCCCAGCATCAGGGTCTTTTCAAATGAGTCAGCTCTTCGCATCAGGTGGCCAAAGTATTGGAGTTTCAGCTTCAACATCAGTCCTTCCAATGAACACCCAGGACTGATCTTTAGGATGGACTGGTTGGATCTCCTTGCTGTCCAAGGGACTCTCATGAGTCTTCTCCAACACCACAGTGCAAAAGTATCAGTTCTTCGGTGCTCAGCTTTTTTTATAGTCCAACTCTCACATCCATACATTACTTCTGGAAAAACCATAACCTTGCCTAGATGGACCTTTGTAGACAAAGTGATGTCTCTGCTTTTTAATATGCTGTCCAGGTTAGTCATAATTTTCTTTCCAAGGAGCAAGCATCTTTTAATTTCATGGCTGCAATCACCATCTGCAGTCATTTTGGAGCCCAAAAAAATAAAGTCAGCCAGCCACTGTTTCCAGTGTTTCCCCATCTATATGGCATGAAATGATGGGAGCAGATGCCATGATCTTAGTTTTTTTTAATGTTGAGTTTTAAGCCAACTTCTGCACTCTCCTCTTCCACTTTCATCAAGAGTCTTTTTAGTCCCTCTTTATTTTCTGCCATAAGGGTGGTGTCATCTGCATATCTGAGGTTATTGATATTTCTCCCTGCAATCTTGATTCCAGCTCAGCGTTTCTCATGATGTAGTCTGCATATAAGTTACATAAACAGGGTGACAATATACAGCCTTGATGAACTCCTTTCCCTATTTGGAACCAGTCTGTTGTTCCATGTCCTATTCTAACTGTTGCTTCCTGACCTCCATACAGATTTCTGAAGAGGCAGGTCAGGGGGTCTGGTGTTCCCATCTCTTTCAGAATGTTCCATGGCTTATTGTGATCCACACAGTCAAAGGCTTTGGTATAGTCAATAATGCAGAAGTACATGTTTTTATGGAACTCTCTTGCTTTTTCGATGATCCAGTGGATGTTGGCAATTTGATCTCTGGTTCCTCTGACTTTTCTAAAACCAACTTGAACATATGGAAGTTCATGGTCCACGATATTGTTGAAGCCTGGCCTGGAGAATTTTGAGCATTACTTTACTAGCATGTGAGACGAGTGCAATTGTGTGGTAGTCTGAGCATTCTTTGGGATTGGAATGAAAACTGACCTTTTCCAGTCCTGTGGCCACTGCTGAGTTTTCCAAATTTGCTGGCATATTGAGTGCAGCACTGTCACAGCATCATCTTTCAGGATTTGGAATAGCTCAACTGGAATTCCATCACCTCCACTAGCTTTGTTCGTAGTGATACTTCCTAAGGCCCACTTGACTTCACATTCCAGAATGTCTGGCTCAAGGTGAGTGATCACACCATCTTGATTATCTGGGCCATGAAGATCTTTTCTGTATAGTTCTGTGTATTCTTGCCACCTCTTCTTAATATCTTCTGCTTCTGTTATGTCCATACCATTTCTGTCCTTTATTGAGTCCATCTTTACATGAAATGTTCCTTTGGTATCTCTAATTTTCTTGAAGAGATCTCTAGTCTTTCCTATTCTATTGTTTTCCTCTTTTTTTTTTTTCATTGATCACTGAGGAAGGCTTTTTTATCTCTCCTTGCTATTGAAACAGTAACAGACTTTATTTTCTTGGGAGCCAAAATCACTGCAGATGATGACAGCAGTCATGAAATTAAAGGATGTTTGCCCCTTAGAAGAAAAGCTATGACCAACCTGGACAGCTTATTAAAAAGCAGAGACATTACTTTGCCAACAAAGCTGTGTCTAGTCAAGGTTATGGTTTTTCCAATAGTAATGTATGGATGTGTGAGTTGGACTATAAAAAAAGCTGAGCACTGAAAAATCGATGCTTTTGAACTGTGGTATTTGAGAAGACTCTTAAAAGTCTCTTAGACTGCTAGGACATCAAACCAGTTAATCCTAAAGGAAATCAGTCCTGAATATACATTGGAAGGACTGATGTTGAAGCTGAAGCTCCAATACTTTGGCCATCTGATGCAAAGAACTGACTCATTGGAAAAGACCCTGATCCTGGGAAGGATTGAAGGCAGAAGGAGAAGCGGGTGACAGAGGATGAGATGGTTGGGTGGCATCACCTACTTAATGGAAATGAGTTTGAGCAATCTCTGGGTAATGATGATGGACAGGGAAGCCTGACATGCTGAGGTTCATGGGGTCACAAAGAGCTGGACCCGACTGAGAGACTGAACCACAATAGCACTCAGGCCTCCAAATGAAAAGCAAGATCCAAATTATTTATTTATGCCTGCCAAACTGCATATGATTACTTTTTTAGACAGTTAATTTGTTCAGCTCCCCTTAGGGACTGCATCCAGCCTGGTGGTATTCAATATTAAGTATACTTTCCCCAAATCTCTGTGACTTCTATCTTAGTAATCATAAGTGGAGTTCCAGCATCCAACAATTTCATTTCTCAGAATGCAAGTGTACATAACAATCCAGCAACTATGAATAACAACAGAAGTGGTGATGACAACAACTTTGCTAACATGAATTGATTTCCTAATATGCCAAACACTGACCTAGGACCTTGAAGGAATATAATAGCTTTAGCTAGATTTTGCTAAAATAACAGCCTCCAAAAAGCTTAAGAAAAGTTTGTCTCACTATGTCACCTGTAGGCTGAAATTGTCTGCAGTTCTCCTGCACAAATCATTTTCATTTGAGTTCAAGGCTAAAGAAGTGGCCCCTATCTCAGTCTCACTGAAGCAAGAAAAGCAGAAAACCTCACATTTTAATCGGGGCATATTTTCTTTCATTTAATAACCTTTGATATATAATCCATTTTTCTTAATATTTAGGATTTGCTCCCTTAATGTGTTTACATTGTTCTTATAATCATCCTAGGAAACTTAATCTCCACCACATATCAATTTACCAACAGCTGGAAAAAATCCCCACTCACTCATCTCAAAGGAAGAGCTCTCAGTGAAGGAAAAAAATACAGACTAGTTAATCTTTCCATAAATAATCTATCCACAATGTCTCTATATTGAAAAGAATAATTATAACCTTCTATGGATACATTTTATGTTTTTCTCGATAAAATGACTGTCAAGAAATTTAAAGAAAATAGAAAGGAAAGGAAAATTCACCAACTAGAAGATGCTAGTTTATATTGCTAATCCAATCCAATGTTAGTTGCTCAGTCATGTCTGACTCTTTGTGAACCCATAGACTATAGCCCACCAGGCTCCTCCATCCATGGGATTTTCCAGGCAAGAATACTGGAGTGGGTTGCCATTTACTTCTCTCGGGGATCTTTCCAACCCACGGATTGAACCAAGGTCTCCCACATTGCAGGCAGACTCTTTACTGTCCGAGCCACCAGGAAATCACCTAGTTTATATTACTATCCTGCTAAATTTTAAATATGCACCTTTAATTTGTTCTGCGCTTAAAGAAAAAACAACTATAAATTCACCATTTAAAAAGATTCCCTATTTGAAAAACTTCCTACTGTCTTTTTTTTAACATTTTTTTTCTTTTTTTATTATTATTATGTTTTTACTTTATAATATTGTATTGTTTTTGCCATATATCAGCATGCATCAGCCATGGGTGTACACATAATTGATAGAACTACCAAGTTATAAAAATAATATTTCTAGCATTAAACTCATATTGTACCTATAAAGTTTTATTTGATGTTCTCTGAAATTTTGACATCCCATTACAATAAGAATGAAACTATAAGCAACGATTTACTAAGACTCTATTCAATATTTAAGAGAAAAATGTATTTTCCTTCACATTTTATATTTACCATTAAGATTGGTTTTTTCCCTTGCAACACAAGCAAGAAATACACTGTGTATGGCCCAGGACATTCCCATTGTAACTCTTCATTGCTTGTCCCACGGTTGATGTCTCACTTATTCTCATATTACATGCGAGGAACTAAACAACAGGAATATGTGGCAAGTATGAACATTTTATGTTTCTTTATTACATTTTGTATATTCATTGACATTTTGCATCTCTCAACTATCCAGGAAATTTTTAGTCCCATTGAAGATTTAAAATGAAAGTCGCTCAGTCATATCTGACTCTTTTTGACCCCATGGACTATGGGGTCCATGGAATTCTCAAGGCCAGAATATTGGAGTGGGTAGCTGTTCCCTTCTCCAGGGGATCTTCCCAACTCAGGAATCTAACCCAGGTTTCCTGCATTGCAGGCGGATTCTTGACCAGCTGAGCCACCAGGGAAACCCATTGAAGACTTAAGGTAGTTGTAATGCTCACCAAATGATATTGTCTGCTTATTAAAATATACACACAAACACATACCCACAGAGTACTGAAATGAGTTAATTATTTAATTCTATTTCGAGAATTTATCAATCTAGGAATTGCTCAACTCATGAAATATTATCAATCTGCTTACAATTCTTCCAGATGCTAGACAGAGGATAAAGACATTAGAGGCCAGCATCCTCATCCACAAGGAGCTTAGAGTTCAACCACCTATGTAATATCCCAACAGAGGAAAGTTATTTTTCCCTCTTTCTCTTATTTCCTGCCAAGTTCTCCTCAGCTGTTGAGCATTTCTATGGCTTCTGTCCAAGGAGATTTGACTACATACTCATTGCAAAGTATTTTCTAAAGATCAGTATATGCCCCTCTGAGAACAGTCCTTGGACACATTGGTCAATAGTTTCTTGACTCTCTTCCCTTTCAGAGAAGAACACTCAAGGCAACACATGAAAAAGATTGACAACCACAAGCTGAGCATCTCTTACACATGAAGTAATGATGTCTGGCTATTATCAGATTATGATAATAGCCTTGAAAGACTAACCTTCTAGAAGCTTTCTAGTCCTTGTATTAATTCTTCTGATATTGGACATAAAGGTAAATGGAGAGGCCTGAAAATTTTTTAGTATGAAATATTAGGACAATTCTTCAGTCTTTTTCAAGGGCAATCCTGGATACTGGGAAGAGCAATCCTTTGTTATGAGGGGTTGGCTGATGCATTACAGAATGTTAGCATCCCTATTCTCAAGCAGTAAATGCCAGTAGTTCCTCCTATCAGTGATTGCTAGCACTAAAACATTCCAACTCTTCTACCAAAACTTCTTGGGGGAGAGAGAAGCACTACAGGCCCCAATCCTTACTATTACGCTAGGATGACTTTTTCCACTAACATTAAAATGTGATATTGTATACATTATAAATCCCACATTTAAAACATACACACAAAATTAAGCAGAAGTTAGTTTCAAGAAATACAAAAGTTCTAAATAATACTGTTATGAAGCTCAAACAAAACCTTCAGTATTGCTCATTCATTAACAAACCTGGGTGATCTTGAGAGAAAGAGAATCATCCTTTGTAGAGATACAAAGAATCTTAAAGATAAGTATCATCCATTCTCTTCATTTTACTAAAGAAGCGTCTAAGATAAGTTAAACAGTAGTGGATGTGGTCACACTTGCATTCTAGACTTCTCAATAAAGGTATTCAAAATCATGCTGACTTTAATAAAATGATGGAAACATTTCTCAGAAGTGAGAAGTTGAAGAGAGATGTACCTCCAAATGTTCTTTACTCAATTACCCAAGGTAATCTCTCAAATTGGAACTATTTCAGTGTCTCATACAATTCTCAGTCTACAGCATTCTGGTAGAATTTTTTTTTTTTCAGAGAAAAAGAATTGATTGTCCCCTCTTCCATTCTAATTGGAATAAATGATGCCCAAGCAGAATTTTTACACCTAAGCTTTATTCTCAGTGATTAATGCGATCAAAAGTTCTGACACCATCTCCTGATTGTGATGTTCTAAACTGCTGCAAATATTCCCTTAAATATTTTATTTCTAAAGACCCACTAATATCAATTAAAGTAATAAATTCCTTTAAACACATTTGAACAAATATAATAGCTATTATGCAATGTAATCAGACTTCATGAAGTAATAACTCTAGATTGGAGCCCATGGAACATAACATATGTGTCTCACAGGTTTGTTTTTAAGTCTTACCTGTAAGAGAAGGCCATCTGGGATGGAAAAGAGATCTTTTGTGAAACTTGAAGATTTCTTGAAACACTATGTTCTTTCTCTTTCTCTTGAAGTCACCATTCTGTCACAGTGAGAAGAAAATTAACTGGACCCAAATTTATTCTCCACACAGCCTGACTGTTTATACTATCCTAATGTTTACTCTTTTTCTGCTGCTGCTGCTGCTACTGCTGCTAAGTCGCTTCAGTCATGTCCAGCTCTGTGCGACTCCATAGACGGCAGCCCACCAGGCTCTGCCATCCCTGGGATTCTCCAGGCAAGAACACTGGAGTGGTTGCCATTTCCTTCTCCAATGCATGAAAATGAAAAGTGAAAGGGAAGTCCCTCAGTCATTTCCGACCCTCAGCGACCCCATGGACTACAACCCACCAGGCTCCTCCATCCATGGGATTTTCCAGGCAAGAGTACTGGAGTGGGGTGCCATTGCCTTCTCCGCAATATCAAATTGATTATTGAGTGAGTCTTTCTACAATCTTCCAAGGAATCAAAGTTAAACTGTCTATACTGGAATCATGTTTTTTCATTGTTTATTAAACAGAGAAGATGCATATGCTGTTTTTCTATGTTTTATAAATTATGCCTTTTCTATTCAGAATTATAATGAATCTAAATCCTGGCTCTAGGAATCCTTACATCTACTCTTTCTATTTTTGCCTACACTCCCTTTCTATTGACTCCTACTCCTTTTCTCTAAAATTGTATTTGAAAATTCATCAGATGACTTGCTCTCAGAGTCCCTCACTTGTAAAAGCACAATTTATTTGTCAGATCTCATGTGAAAGGGAAAAATGAGAGTTTGGTAGGGAATCTCACCTATTGGTAATACATTCCAAGTTTTCTTACTCCTGTTGCTTTTTCTCTTTCCTAGCATTAATTCACATTTACCCTCATTCCATCCTCCATCTTCAGTCTCTTGAGATGAATGTGGGCCCTAATAATAGACTGACATCTGGAGAAGCCAGAAGACAGATATCAGATTGTCATTCTGCACATAAGCTTGAGTTAACCAAGGGTGGAAATCTTTCCAAATATGTCTGAAAGTATGAAAAAAAAATATGGCTCTTTCATGCTTGAATGACTGAAAGATAGCCAAACTACTTCTATCAACTTAAAAAAAGTCAGACTAAGAATAGCATGATAAATTTTGATTCAAAATTAATTCATTCAGAAGGTTATAGAGCACTTGAAATCAGGGAATTTACATAGCAGATGGCTCTTAAACATTTGGAGTATCATTGCAAGAAATGTGAAACTGATAAGGAAACATATGAGAAAGCAAAGATATATCCAGTTAATTATAAATTATGTTCAGATAACTGGATATATGTACATAAATTTCTCTTATCTCTTTGTAGCTGCATAAGACTCTCATTCCTCCAAAACAACATTTCAAAATGTCATCTGTACAAATGTCCTTCCCAAGTCCCTCCTTGGTATAGCTTTCCCAGTGCGTTTCTTAAGTGACAAAAATGAAAACCTTTTAAGTCCCTTCATAAATTTTTTTAAAAATGCCTTTTTTTTGGTCTTATTTTGATTTATTTTGAGGAAGAGGGGACATTCTACACTTAATGTCTCAGTAGACATTTTCACATTTTCATGTCCAGTTACCACTCTGGAAGATGAAAGGGTTTCTGTTTGTGCCAATAATTCAAATTTTCAGAAGATTACAAAATCAGTATGGTATAACTTCTCAAAGAAATAATATATTTTTTTCTGACACGCTGTATGAATGTATAAAAATACTGGTATTTCCATTGATTGTAGAAATAGGTTTTGAATTGTGACTTGTTATCTATTCTTTTGGGATTCCCAGGTGACACAGTGATAAAGAATCCACCTACCAATGCAGGAGGTACAAGAGATGCAGGTTCACCCTTGGGTTGGGGAGACCCCCGGAGTAAGGTAATAGTAACCCTCTCCAGTATGCTTGCCTGGAAAATTCCAGGACAGAGGAGCCTGGTGGGTTACAGTCCATGAGGTCACAAAAGAGTTGGACATGACTGAGCGACTGAACACACATGTACACAGACACAACTGTTTCTTCAGATGTTATGTCCATATATGCTGAAATAATACGCAAAGTGAGCTGAGGAAAGTAAAACAATTTAACATTGCAAATAGGCACCAAATAAATGGTTCTTGCTGAAAAAAGTAAGTGAATTTCCAGACTTGATACTTCTGGAACGTAAATGGGGTCTTTAACAACTGAAGTTGTATCATCATTCTTTCACCTCTTATTCCTTCTCAATACAAAATGGATTCGCATTGATAGCACAAACACATACCTGAAGTTCTAGTTTTATATCATGATACATTGTCCAAAATTTGTGATGAAATGATTTTTCACATAAAAAAATGAATGGGAAACATAGACACAAAGACTCAGTTTGCTTATGCTTCAGGCTTAGTTTAATGACTGAAACGTGTGAGGACTCAAGAGCCTTATAAATATTGTCATCTCCACCTCATAAACGCCATCTCCTTGTCCTCTAAGAAAAATTATCCTAATGATCCTCATTGTTAACCAGCTAACTTATTGATGGTTAAAACATTAAAGTAATAAAATATTAGTGCTAAAGTTAGGAAAAGAACCCTATAATAGAGCTATTTCCTTTCCCTTTTTTTTTTCTATTTAAGATATATTCAGCTTCATCTTTAAAAGGAAAACAGTTCAGCTGGCCTTCCCTTTGTCTGTGATTTCACTTTAATAAGTGAGTACTGTTACTTTCCAGAGAGATCTCACTTCTCAGAACAGCCCATGACTGTTATACACCTCAAGGTCTAAGATTTACAGTCACTTCTGGACTAAAATGTAATGAGCTATTTGTGAATGCAATCCTAATTAAAATGTATAACAATACATTATATTAAGATTATTCAAATATGAAATTGTAAATTGACTTTGTTTTTAGCTTTCCCATTTTAACTTCTATTTGGGGCACTGATATTTAGATTTCTTTTTCTCTTTTTTGCTAATGAGGATGTCAACTGTAACTATTGATGAATGTACCATATAAATATGATGATCATGTTGTCTGAATTTCTCAACTTTTTTATATTCTTTAGAGCTACAACTATTGTTGAAAAACCACATACCTATTGCTAACTTAATGTTTGAAAGTGAAATCGCTCAGTCGTGTCCAACTCTCTGCAACCCCACGGACTGCAGCCTCTCAGGCTCCTCCGTCCATGGAATTTTCCTGGCAAGAGTGCTGGAGTGGGTTGCCATTTCCTTCTCCAGGGGATCTTCCTGACCCAGGAATCGAACTGGGTCTCCCGCATTGTGAGCAGACGCTTTACTGTCTAAGCCACCAGGGAAGCCACAACTTAATGTTGAGTACATATCAATTATAAATGACAGTGAACATACGTGTACATAACTCTTGCCATGCATTGTAGAGTATATCTTAAGGATAGATCCCAGAAGAAGAATTACTGAATTAAAGCATACTAATAATGTCCACAAAAGTTGTACCAATTTCTCTGCATCAGAGAGCTTCCCTGTAATATTCATCACAAGGTAGCGTCATGTCTTAAATATACTAATTTTGAAATGGATTCAGAAAATGGTAATACATTTTGTTTACAACATTTTTCAAAAAAAACCCTAAATCTTTATGTCACTTAAAAAGCGAACAAAAAATGACAACAAAACCCAGAAATAGTACTTAAATTTCTTTAAATAAAAATTTAAATAAAAGATTTCTTGAATTTATAATGTATAAGTAAACACTGAGCCACAGGTTAATAAAAGTTAATGCTTACACAGCTTAAAGAGGTATAGAATTATAATTTTGAAAAATAATTTTTTTAACCTGTGAATCAATTTCTGTCTGGTTATATTTGGTCATTTGTTTTATTTTTCAAATTCAACATATAAGATAAAATATATACAGTGTTTGTCTTTGTCTAACCTACTTCACTAAGCATAATTTGTTCCAGGTCCATCCATGTTTTTTCAGATGGCAAAATATCATCCTGGATATGTAATATTCCATTATGGGCTTCTCAGGTGCCTCAAGAGTAAAGAATCCACCTGCTGATGCAGGAGATGTGGGTTCAATCCATGGTTGGGAAGATCCCTTGGAGGAGGAAATGGCAACCTGCTCCAGTATTCTTACCTCAAAAATCCCATGGATAGAGGAGCCTGGTAGTCTATAGTCCATGGGGTCACACAGAGTTGGACATGACAGAGCACAGCTGCACAGAACAATATTTACATAAATTCTAATATATGTATCTTCTTTATCCATTAATCTCCTAATGGACCCTTAAGTTGTTTTCATATTTTGACTATTGCAAATAATGCTGCTTTAAATATTGACGTGCATATATCTTTTCAAATTTGTGTTTCTGTTTTCTTTAGATATTCACCAGAAACTAATACAGTATTGTGAGTCAACTGTACTTCAGTTGAAAAAAAAAAAATTTGTGGTTTACTATTTGTTTGTGTATTCAGTTTTAGGGGCTTCCCAGGTGGTGCAAGAGATAAAGAACTTGCTTGCCAATGCAGGAAACATAAGAGATGAGGGTTCAATCCCTGGGTTGGGAAGATCCCCTGGAGGAGGATATGGCAACCCACTATAGTAGCCTTGTCTGTAGAATCCCATGGACAGAGGAGCGTGGCAGGCTACATTCCATAGGGTCTCTAAGAGTTGGACACGATTGAAGTGACTTAGCACACATTCAAATAAAACTTACTGAGTAATTTCTCTGCCTCTAAAAGTAAGACCTTATATGCAATGGCATCTACAGTTTACATCAAAGGAATCTGTATGTCTCTAAGAGTAAATTTAAAAAATGGTAAACTTACTTAAATGAAACAGCATCTGCATCTATGCATACATTCAAGCTATAAAATTTGCAAAATGTTAGAACTTAAAGGAACTAATTAATCCTTGTTATCTCTTAATTTATTATTATAAAAAAGAAAAGTGGAACCTTGGGACATGAAACAATACATGCAACCTTACGTTGCATATTGCATAAAGCTGGTTGAGAACTATGATGCCCTGACTTCTGATTTGACATCCTTTTGTTGCTGGGCTACTAACAGCGACAAGCCCCAGTTTTTCTGTGAGTAGATTATGGTATTTTGCTCTCATGAAGCATTATTTTATATGACATAGAAAAGGATGCCTATGTAACTTGACCTGAGAGCAATGGCTTTGCACGTATTCTTACATTGTGCTTGTTTCACCAATAGATGGCACACTTACCTCCTTATCATTTTATGATTTACCAGTCTGGTTACCTACCGAAGTAACAAGGCAATGGCACCCCACTCCAGTACTCTTGCCTGGAAAATCCCATGGACGGAGGAGCCTGGTGGGCTGCAGTCGATGGGGTCGCTAAGAGTTGGATACGACTGAGCGACTTCACTTACCTACAGAAAGGATCCTTTTAATAGGACTTTGCTGCTGCTGCTGCTAAGTCGCTTCAGTCATGTCCGACCCTCAGCGACCCCAAGAACGTGCTATTCTTTTAAAATAAGCTATGCCTTATAGACGGAGAAGGCAATAGCAACCCACTCCAGTACTCTTGTCTGGAAAATCCCATGGACGGAGAAGCCTGGTAGGCTGCAGTCCATGGGGTCGCTGAGGGTCGGACACGACTGAGCGACTTCACTTTCACTTTTCACTTTCATGCATTGGAGAAGGAAATGGCAACCCACTCCAGTGTTCTTGCCTGGAAAATCCCAGGGATGGCTGAGCCTGGTGTATCCCAGGGACGGGGGAGCCTGGTGGGCAGCCATCTATGGGGTCGCACAGAGTCAGACACGACTGAAGTGACTTAGCAGCATGCCTTATAGAAGAATTATTTAATTTTCTTCATGGTTCTTTTAAAAAAATCAATCACCTGTCAAGGATTATAGCAGTATACCATAAGTCAAATAAATATTTCCTTCTGAAAATGCTCTACTCATCTTTCATATCCCATTAGAGACTGGATGCTATGTAAAGGCACATACAATCTAGTAGTGCATATTAATTCTTCATAATCTACTTTTGCATATCACTTCTAATTTCACCTCTGGACATACCTTCATGCTATCCTGCTTTACATTTTTAGACCAAAGAATAAACCGTTAATTGACTAGAGTTTACCCATTTAAGTGTGTTCTAATCTTCTTTCTCAACTTTTCTGAAGTAACTAAAGCCACTCTATTGTATGGCTATTTCTTCTCCATTTAGGAGAATTTTTTTTTTTATTCTAGACTGAAATTAATATAATTTTTAAAATGCTACTTCTTTAACTTCTCTTATTAATTTAGAAAACAAAATTTCCAAATAACATGCAAATATAAGATTGTTTCTGAGAAATACTCTAACCTTTTGCTAGACAGAATAAAGCAATTACAAGTACCCCTAAAAATGTATATGTGCCGGTAATTCTTGGGTCTGATAAGAAACAGTTTTTCCAGGTGTTTTAATATGATAGCTTAGGTGGTGAATCTGCCTGCAATATGCGACACCTGGGTTTGATCCCTGGGTTGGGAAGATCCCCTGGAGAAGGAAATAGAAACCCACTCCAGTATTTTTGCCTGGAGAATTCCATGGACAGAGAAGCCTGGTGGGCAACAGTCCATGAAGTCACAAAGAATAGGTCATGACTGAGCAACTAACACACATATTCCCTGTTACTAACTGATTTGTACCATTTAGTGATGGGATAAACAGAATTTATTCATCTCTAAAAACTCAATCATTAGCTGCAGCTTCTGGAAGGTAGAAAAAGTGCTTTACTAAGATGTAAAGACTCTTTCAACCTTTAGCATTTTGAGAGAAAATGTACAACTCTGCTTATTCATAATCATATTTAGTTCCTTGGTTCACTGATATCTCCTTTGCTACTCTAGTTATCATGCTTGGGAATTCAACATTGATTCATCTAAAATCTTTGATCTCTGCAGCTTCTAAGGTTATTCCCTCCTGGATCTTGTTTTCATTTCTATTAACTCCAACTCAAAAGCCTGCATTTTAAATTTCCCTTTTCATGACCATTCTTTCTTGCTGCACTCCAGCTAAGTTTCGAGCTTCCCTAGACCTCCAGTTCTTGACTCTACTTTTTTACGCTTCAAATCCATCTTTTTCTTTATTTTTTTCCAAATCCCCGTCCTGGCTACTCTCTTATCCAGTGGAGATTCCTTAGATTCCTTGGATAACTGTGCAGCACTATGACCCATGCCTTTGACCTCCTCTTCTTCTGACCTACTTGCTGGCACACCCCCAACCATGGTTAAATCCAACTATTCACCGACAACTGGTCTCCTCAGCAGCTGTGTATGGCTGGAGGAAAAAAAAATTCCTCCACTCTGTGGACTGATCTCACTTTAAATTTATGTTTATGGATCTCAAATGGGCACTCAGCACATATTATAATTCCACTACACTTCTTCAAGGTCTTAAGTTCCAATTTCACACCTTTGCTTCTCTCTCTCAAACACTTACACCATTCTCTCTCACTCTACACTGAAGAAAGTTATCCACACCAAAATCATTGAAAATAAATTGTTACCCCAAGAATATATCTTATCTTCCTGTAACTAAATTCACTCACTCATCTGTGTCCATAATCCGATAGTCTCTTTCCTCCGCTTAGAAAGAGAGCAAGGTGACGTCCACTCTTATCTAAGACCAGTTTCTTCATAGCCTGAAGATCTCCCTTCACTTCCACTCATTTAATGGCTTTCCTTTTCAATACTGCGTGCACAATTAGCCACTTTCTCACTGCATCAAGTTTTTCTCACTCCTAAATTATTTCCAACAGCAAAACAAGCATCAGCAACAAAGCCTTAATATCACTCCACCTTAAAAAAAAAAAAAAAAAAAAAGACTTCACATTTCCCACCAGCCACAAGCTGCTATTCATTTCCTTTGCTCTTTTAATGTTAAAACATCTTAGAAAAAGTTTTCATACTTATGGAACCTTCTTTCAACCGACCCCAATTGGGTTTCAATTCCCCTCCATTTCACAGAAATTATTCTTTAAAATGGCTCTAGTGATCTCCTTGTTGTAATATGTCCTCTGAATAAACCCTTTACACAGTTCTCTGCTCCCTCCCATTTGATAGACTATTTCCCTAAGCTTCTGTGACACCATATTCCTCTGATTGTCTTTTTAACTTACTGGCCACTTCTTCTCAGGTATGTTTGCTGGTTTTAAAAGCTGAATTTCTTCAGGTTTCTATTAAGCCTTTGTTTTTCTTTTCCACCTACAATTTCTCTTTGTATAATCTTATTTAGACCTATTTCTTCAAAAGAGCTTGCATCTTATCTCTATCTTTCACCTATGGAAACAGTATCAGACTTTATTTTTTGGGGGGGGAGGGGCTCCAAAATCACTGCAGATGGTGACTGCAGCCATGAAATTAAAAGACACTTGCTCCTTTGAAGAAAAGTTATGACCAACCTAGACAGCTTATTAAAAAGCAGAGACATCACTTTGCCAACAAAGGTATATCTAATCAAAGCTACGGTTTTTCCAGTAGTCATATATGGATGTGAGAGTTGGACTATACAGAAAGCTGAGTGCCAAAGAACTGATGTTTTTGAACCGTTGTGTTGGAGAAGACTCTTGAGAGTCCCTTGGACAAAGGAGATTCAATCAGTCCATCCTAAAGGAAATCAGTCCTGAATGTTCATTGGAAGGACTGATCTGAAGCTGAAACTCCAATACTTTGGCTACCTGATGTGAAGAACTGACTCATTGGAAAAGACCCTGATGCTGGGAAAGATTGAAGGCAGGAGGAGAAGAGGGCAACAGAGGATGAGATGGTTAGATGGCATCACTGACTCAAGGGACATGAGTTTGAGTAAACTCCGGGAGTTGGTGATAGACAGGGAGGCCTGGCATGCTGCAGTTCTTGGGGTAGCAAAGAGTTGGACACGACTGAGAGACTGAACTGAACTGAACTGAGTAGCAGATAGTCTCATAGAAATCACATTTGTCTTGAACTTTTTTAGATATGGTATTAGTTTTCTAGACCCACCATGACAAGTTCTTCAGACAGGAAGTTTTAAACAACAGAAATTATTTTCTCACAGTTCTAGAGGATAGGAGTCTATTATCAAGTGTCAGTAGGTTTGGTTTCTTTTGAGCCTTTCTCCTTGGCTTGTCCAAGGTCATCTTCCTTTTGTGTGTTCACATAGTCTTCCCTCTGTATTTCCCTCTATACATATCTGTGACAGGCTTTCATATTTTTATAAGGATACTAGCTAGTCACATTAGATCAGAGGCCATCAAATGACCTTATTTTAGCATAATTACCTCTTTGAAGATTCTATCTCCAAATACAGACACATTCTGAGATACTGAGGGATAGAGCTTCAATATCTAAATGCATGGGTTAGGGGGAGCACAATTCAAACTCATAACAAATACTTATTAAAGGAAAGATCTTCATCCTAATCTACTTTTCCCAACTTTTCAAACCTATAGAAGTTAATTAATCACAATCAATCTGTATATTCAACTCTGAGATGATAATAGTATGAAAGTGAAAGTGTTAGTCACTCCAGTTCAGTTCAGTTCAGTCACTCAGTCGTGTCCAACTCTTTGTGACCCCATGAATTGCAGCACGCTAGGCCTCCCTTTCCATCACCAACTACCGGAGTCTACTCAAACTTATGTCCATTGAGTCGGTGGTGCCATCCAGCCATCTCATCCTCTGTCGTCCCCTTCTCCTCCTGCCCCCAATCCCTCCCAGCATCAGGGTCTTTTCCAATGAGTCAACTCTTTGCATGAGGTGGCCAAAGTACTGGAGTTTCAGCTTTAGCATCAGTCCTTCCAATGAACACCCAGGACGGATCTCCTTTAGGATGGACTGGTTGGATCTCCTTGCAGTCCAGGGGAATTCTCAAGAGTCTTCTCCAACACCACAGTTCAAAAGCATCAATTCTTCGGTGCTCAGCTTTCTTCACAGTCCAACTCTCACATCCATACATGAATACTGAAAAAACCATAGCCTTGACTACTTTGTTGGCAAAGTAATGTGTCTGCTTTTTAATATGCTATCTAGGTTGGTCAGTTACATCCAATTCTTTGTGACTCCATGGACTGTAGCCCTCTAGGCTCCTCTGTCCATGGAATTCTCCAGGCAAGAATATTGAAGTGTGAATCCATTCCCTTTTCCAAAGGATCTTCCCAAACCAAAGACCAAACCTGGGTCTCCTGCCTTGCAGGTGGATTCTTTACTATCTGAGCCACCATGGAATCCCTGGCAATAGCAAAAAACCACCTTAAGAGATTTTTGTGAGCATTAAAGGAAAAAATTGTGCTTCTCTGATAGCTCAGGTGGTAAACAATCTGGCTGCAATTTGGGAGACCTGGGTTCAGTCCCTGTGTTGGGAAGATGCCCTGGAGGAGGACATGGCAACCCACTCCAGTGTTCTTGCCTGGAGAATCCCCATGGACAGAGGGGCCTGGTGGGCTGCAGTGCAAGGGGTTGCAAAGAGTCAGACACAGCTGAGCAACTAAGCACATACATACAAAGGAAAAAATTAACAAATTACAATATGTGCTTATCACATACTTTGTAAGTTACTATTTTACACTACAGAGTAGTACTCTTCCCATTTCTTTCTTTTTCTACACTCACCCCCCATGTATGTCTGTGTGTGTGTGTGTGTGTATGATAGAGAGAAAAAGAGTTTCCTTTTTCTTTCCATTTTCTCTCCACTAATTTAAGTTTGCATTCTCTCCAGTTGAAGAACGAAGGTAGAGTAAGTAATTAATTATACAGAGCATTTGTTCAATGTGTCACCACTCTGCCATGCATACCAGGAGTCCTGCTCACAAGCCTTAAAATGCCTCCAGGCCACAATGTCCTCTGATAACAAGAGTAGCCTAGGCCTGTTTGATTTGATGATCACATTGGAGTGAGTAACAGTAAATTGTCATTGAGTACCTCTTATTTTTCCTTTAATCTGAGAGCTGTTAGAAATGTCCAAAATATGGTCTCTGACCCTGAAGAGTAAATAATCCAGTTCAGAGGTAGAGAGATCTTCTGTAAATGGCCAGAGAGTAAATATTTGAGACTTTATGGGCCATATGGTTTCTGTTGTAACTCCTCAACTCTGCAATTGTAGTGTAAAAGCAGTCATCAAGAATATATACATAAACAAGGATGGCTGTATTCAAATGCATATTTATTTATGTAGACTAAAATTTGTATTTAATATATTTTTTATATGATGTGATATGTGATTCCTCCTTTAGTTTTTTCAACAGATTCGAAATCATATTTTAGCTTGTGGGCTTGCCAAAGACAGAGAGCAGGCCCCATTTGGCCTGCCGTCCATAGTGTGTCAACCCCTGACCTAGTTTAGAAAATGAAAAAATACTTAAGTATTTGGGACTAATGCATGAAATTGTGTGGTAAGTTTTGCATCATAGTCTTTATGTGATTTCAGTGACCTAAGGCTGTTAATATAAGTATGAATATTAATTTTCTTATAGTAGTACCAAAATGAGGTCTGACAGATCCTTCTACCCTAGCTTAGAAGATAACTATGTAATTAGTTATGATTATCATCTAGATCATTACTGCTATGTTCATATCAGGCCAGTCTCTCAGGTTTACTGCACGCTATGGGAACCTGGAAAATGACAATTCTCAGAGTCAATTCCTTTCTGGCAATCATTCAAGAATCCTAAGTGTAAGCCATTTCTTGTCCCATGGGGGAACAAGCGAGTATTCAAACAGAGAGAGCAAGAGAAGGAAGTAAATCTCCAAACCTAGGGTTCATCTGATAGTTGAGTAGCCAGTGAGTCTCTACAGGTAACTGCCATTGCGGAAGATGCCCCTACCAGTTTGAGATACCACCCTTCTTTCATGCATCTGGTTTGCTAAGATTTCAGGATGCTGGGCTTGAGGCATTCAGTATCATGGGAAGTAGAATAGATGTTCAGACAAAAAAAAAAACATTCATGAGGTCATGAAAAGAAGCAATTAAATCATATTAGGAAAGTTTCAAGTGGAAAGGATACATGAGTAAAAGGAATGTCCAAGTAGGTGGATTTTTGAAATAATTTAGAGAGTTCACACATCTTTTCTATTTTAGAATACAAAGATGCTTAAAAATAAGTTGGCAGAACAAGATTATTAATGGAATATAGCATCTATTCAAAGTCATGAATTAAAG
The DNA here is from genome assembly GCF_002263795.3 of Bos taurus. Taxonomy (NCBI): domain Eukaryota; kingdom Metazoa; phylum Chordata; class Mammalia; order Artiodactyla; family Bovidae; genus Bos; species Bos taurus. The sequence goes on from NC_037328.1 coordinate 34,919,869, forward strand.
GTTATTCATTACTGTGTGCAAAGTCCTATATATTAGCAATTCTAAATTTCTAAAAGCTAAGAAGCATTCATTCGTTCTCTAGACTAGGAAATCTCTCAGTTTCCTATCTCTTATTAAATAAATGTCTGTTCAATTCACTGTCATAATTTATAATGTGACACGAGGTTTCATCCAATCTATAATCTTTAACTGTACATTACAATTCTAATGTACAGTTAAATTCTAAGATAGAGTTTAAAAATCAGTTTCGTAATAAATGACTGTTTGAAGTTGTACATATGTTATAGGAATATTTACTGAATCTTGAGTAGGTAAACTCTTTAATTCATGTTTATCCTTATATGCCGTGTAATAAATAATGCCATTTAATATCTGGTTTTTTCTAAAGAACTTTTGTGCTTTTAAAAAATGATGTGATATTTATTAATGTTTGGAAGCAAGAGGTATTGAGAACATAAATTTAATTTTGTACTTCTCTGACCCTGATCTACAATGCTAGATAGACTATAAGGGAAAAGACACATATCCCATAACAATAGTAATGTGATTCTGCTGCTGCTGCTGCTGCTAAGTCACTTCAGTCGTGTCTGACTCTGTGCGACCCCATAGACGGCAGCCCACCAGGCTCCCCTGTCCCTAACAAACATCAGAGTCAAAATGCACAAGAATTTCTGGTTTAACAAGTTTGGAAGCAAAAAGTTACTTCCGCCCAAATGTTTTGTGTTTGAATATGATTTTTATTTTATTTTCATTCCTTTTATATAACTGCCTTTGCATACAGCAAAATGGCTAATGCCATCTCTCGTTTTACATTTGTTTTGCTTCCTGCTGTTGAATGAACAATCAATGTTTACAGATTAGCAGCAGTTGTAGTCTTCTGACTTTTACTCCTTTCATACTTTCAAATAAAAAGCATTTTCTATTTGTTGCTCTGGCATTTTTTGAGTAGCGAGGACATTCACAGTGCAAACCACTGTTATTCATACTGTTATAATTCCTTTGCAGTTAAGTCATTACTAGCAATCATAGCAGGCTTGTAGCACAATACCTTATTTGGGAATGTCATGTGAGATGCCCAGAGCAATGCAAAAAATAAAGGCCAACTTGTCTGGCTGCAGAGGGATTTACTGCAAGCCCCCTGGCAGAGGGATCTTTCAGAAAGTCTTATGTGCTTCTGTGGGGTGGATCATATGAACCTGAAATGGAGCAGGTGCCCTGAGCCTCCAGGAAAAGATGCTATGAAAATCCAAACACAAGGCATTTCTTCTAGAATTTATGAAAATTCCAGTGGTATTTCCTGTACACACAAGGCCTTAGCCAAAATTAATTTGAAAATTAAAGTATTAATGGAAGTGAGCACAAATAGGCACAACTAAGAAGACATTATGACCACTTAGGCAACCCCACTTCCCTACTTTCTTTCCTGCTAAGAAGCAAACTGGAAAGACAAGTTCCCTCTCTCTCCTGCAGATCTCTTGAGTGCCTATAACTTGCTGTGAGATGGTTTATTTTGAAACAATTCTTCCAAAGTAAAAGTGGAATAAGGACATTAATTTATACACCCCAAGGGTCTTAGGAATTTAATTTATGCTAGATACCCTAGGGGCAATTTAACTGGCTTCCCTTGGTGTCTCAGTTCAGTTCAGTCGCTCAGTTGTGTCCGGCTCTTTGCAACCCCATGAATCGCAGCACAACCAGGCCTCCCTGTCCATCACCAACTCCCAGAGTTCACTCAGACTCATGTCCATCGAGTCAGTGATGCCATCCAGCCATCTCATCCTCTGTCGTCCCCTTCTCCTCCTGTCCCCAATCCCTCCCAGCATCAGAGTCCTTTCCAATGAGTCAACTCTTCGCATGAGGTGGCCAAAGTACTGGAGTTTCAGCTTTAGCATCATTCCTTCCAAAGAAATCCCAGGGCTGATCTCCTTCAGAATGGCAGTGCAATGCAGGAGACCCAGATTTGATCCCTGGATTGAGAAGCTCCCCTAGAGGAGGGCATGGAAAATCACTTCAGTATTCTTGCCTGGAGAATTCCATGGACAGAGGAATCTGCCAGGCTACAGTCCACAGGGTTGCAAAGAGTCAGACACAACTGAAGCGATTAAGCAGCAGCAGCAGCATCAGGGCAGTTTAAACCCTAGTCCTGCCCCAGTCTCAGTTCCATCTCAGAGAGGATATGGAAAATTTAAAGTGGTTCCACGTAAAGAAAAAGACAGCAAATATGGAAGTTCTGGAACTATTTCTTGAACCACCTAGCTAATCGTGTTGCTTGTCTTTTTCTCCATGTGCATATGAGTGCACACGTATGTATGTGAGTGATTTACTGTTTTAATTAAAATGGAAATAATAATGTGAGTGCTAAGAGAATAAATTATAAATAATTAACATTTGCATAGCATCTAATTGCCTACAAATCTAATGTCAGTACATTTGACCCTCACCCCTACATGATGAGATATGATAAGAATGGATAAAAATGAGAAAGCAAAAAATGAGAGAGACTGAGTTATTTGGTTAAGTTCACAAAAATCTGTAAAAGCATATAACTAGGTATTCTTACTAAACAGTCACTAGTCTTTTTGAAATACTTACCATATATAATTTTTTAAGTTATCTCAAAAGGAAAAAGGCTGGTCTAAGTACACAGCTAAAGGTCTAAGTGCCAAAGTAATGTTTTCAGCATCTTTTTAGTTGTAAGAATTGGCAAGGCCTTTGGAAAGCATCTCCAAACTGCTGGCTGTACATACCAAACCAGAGAATTCTGTCAACTTTTTGTAGTACAAAGGTCAGCAGGTTATTTCCACACCCTGTAATGAACGACAGATTTTTGATTCAGATTATGTTAAAGTTTTTAAGTAAACTGAATAAACATTAAAGTAGAGACTCAACAGAAAATGCTGACAAAAATTGGAGCAAGAATGCCAATGACAATCAATTGTAACTGCAGTCAAATACACTTTAATCCTTTGCTATATTTGTGCTTTAGGGTAGGCATTCCCTAAACCTGTGAATATGTTATTTTACAGAATAAAAGTGACTTTTTGAATGCTATTAAAGGTTAAAGACCTTGACATGGGATGGATTATCCTGGTTGGCCCAACCTAGTTATGAGTTCTTAAAAGCAAAGGACCTTTCCAGACTAGATCAGATAGACAGAGATGCAACAGCTGAAGAACAGTCAGAGAGATGTGATGGGTCCTGGCTCTTAAGATGGAGGAAGAGGTCATAAGCCAAGGAATGCAGGTCAGCTATATGGAAAAGGGAAAGACATGGATAATCCCCTAGAGCCTATAGAAAGAACACAGTCCATTCCATGCCTTAATTTTAACACAGTGAGACCTTTGTCAAACTTCTGAATGACCAAACTGAAAGAAAATAAACGTGAATAGTTTTGAGCCACGATGTTTTTTGTAATTGGTTACAGCAAGAATAAAAACAAGAGCAGTATATCCTCTCTTTTTTTGTAAAACTCTGGATTTACTGTTGAAACTGTAATGTTTAAAGTTGCATTTTGAGTACAACCCAGACAATACATCAGAAAAATGATATGGGAAGCATTAATATAATGGCATGTAGAAAAAATTGACAATAAGGCTATAATCATCATTAACTTACTCTGAGTTTATTCTTTTAATTGCTCATTTTGACTACTTTTTTTTTATACCATCCTATGCTAAAGTTGATGGACTTCCCTATTGCTCAGATGGTAATGAATCTTCCTGTGATGCAGGACACCCAGGTTCAATCCCTGGGTCAGGAAGATTCCCTGGAGAAGGAAATGGCAACCCACTCCAGGATTCTTGCCTGGAGAATCCCATAGACAGAAGGGCCTGTCGGGCTACAATCCATGGGGGTCTCAAAGAGTTGGACATGACTAAGTGACTAACACACACATACTGAAGTTCTGCTCTCATGGGCAATTTTTACATCATGTCTCTCTGAGAAATGAAAAAATTAAGTGTTCTATTCATTTGATGACTAACCATCACACTGGATGAATACATTTGTTTGAATAAGCAATGATTTTGACATCATACACTGTCTCTATGGAAGCACCATGACTGACTATCTCTCACAATAACATGATATGAAGAAATGTGGAGTAGCATGGCTTGCTACTTGGTAAGTTTCTTTAGGCTAAATCTGCCTTTAATATAACGGACTGCTGTTTTTAAATTCTAGAAAAGCAGTGTCTCTCACATAAGGATTTTGATGAAGGTTTGCCTGCCATCTGGCTTTTCTGTCTGAATTTGTAAATTTTTATTTATTTATCCACTTATTTTTGGCTGTGCTGGGTCTTCCTCGCTGGGCAGACTTTTCCCTAGTTGTGGCGAGTGGGAGCTACTCTCCACTTGTGGTGCACGGAATCTCATTTCAACAACTTCTCTTGTTGTTGAGCATGGACACTAGGCTGTGTGGGCTTCAGTAGTTGAAGCTCCCGGGCTGTAGTACACAGGGTCAGCAGCTGTGGCTCATGGGCTTAGTTGCTCCACAACATGTGGAATCTTCCCAGACCAAGTTAGAACCCCTGTCTCCTGCACTGGAGGTGGATTCTTTATTTCTGAGCCACAAGGGATGCTTTCTGTCTGAATTTTTGATGAATTATACTGACATAACACTTGAGAAGGATATTGGAAATCATCAATGAAATGGGAGGCCATGGTTACATTTATAGTTAATGTTGTGTATCCCATTTATGGAGGATTTTCTATCTTCACATATGCTTGACTTGGCTGGCTCACTGGTTATATATAGTTCTTGATCCATTTCAATCCTGCTTTAAGACTATAAGGAAGTGAACTTAAATATTTCACATGCCACATTTTTAGCAATATGTATAAAAACATAAAAGGGTTTGTTCCAGGACACTGAAATACCATTCACATTCCTTTTATTTACTCCTTACACAGATGAAATTCAAAAACATGTGGAACCATCAACTGCTCCTGGCAAATTTATATGGATTTAGAAAACCATCATTGAATAAGTTATTTTATTTTTAACTAGAAATGCTGTGCTATGGCCTATGGCCTCAATTTAAAGACAGTCCAGTTATGCCCTTGGAATACTTGGTATTTGTGTTGCAAAAAATAATTTTTTGTTTGTTTGTTTTCCTTTCAGTTGTCCTAACACAACAATACTTTGTGGAATTATTTCATGGTAAGTAAATGCACAGGCCGCTCATTTATAAATGAGGATGTCAGTGAATTCACACACTCTAGATATGTGCTATCTTCCAATCTGCAATAATGAAATTAACCATTTTGGGGGTTCTCATCTCCAAAAGATAGGGTGCTTGGAAGGGGAGTCTAATGAACACAAGAAGGCTGTTTTAGTGAACACAGCTGAGTCTTTTTTACTGGTTAGGCCCCTAGAGGTTTTTCTTGTTAATTCCCCACATGGAGAAAATCATGTTCCAAAGATATTGTGCCACGAGCATCTAGGAAGGGCTGAGTAAATAGCATTGGCATTAAATATTTGCGGTGGGTTCATTTCTACAAATAATCAAGTTAATGATCCATTCAAATCAGTCAAGAGTTGAATGAGAATGAACTACTATAAGAGCTTGACATTGAAACCAATTTAAATAACTTGTAATGGATAATTCCTTATGGAGCTGTTTCTCTGCTCTTCCCTAGTAGCACATTGGAGATCTACTGACCTGGGGGGCTCACCTTCCATTGTCATATCTGTTTGTCTTTTCATTGTGTTCATGGGTTCTCAAGGCAAGAATACAAAAATAGTTTTCCATTTCCATCTCCACTGGACCATGTTGTGTCAGGCCCTGACTATCAGGGATATGCCCTTCAGCAGCTCCACATATTCAGATGACATGCCCAGTGCCCTTGTTGTCGCACTAAGATGATGCTGTTAAAGTGTTGCGCTCAATATGCCAGCAAATTTGGAAAACTCAGCAAAGCTACATGACTGGAAAAGGTTAGTTTTCATTGCAATCCCAATGAAAGGCAAGGCCTAAGAATGTTCAAATTACCATACAATTACATTCATTTCACATGCTAACAAGATTATGTTTAAAATCCTTTAAGCTAGGCTTTAGCAGTATGTGAATCAAGAACTTCCAGATGTATGAGATGGATTTAGAAAAGGACAAAGGAACCAGAGATCAAATTACCAACATCTGCTGGATCATAGGAAAAGAAAGGGAATTCTAGAAAAATATCTACTTCTTTTTCATTGACTATGCTAAAGCTTTGGCTGTGTGGATTACAACAAACTGTGGAAAATTCTTCAAGAGATGGGAATACCAGACCACCTTACCTGCCTCTTGAGAAACCTGCATGCAGGTCAAGAAGCAACAGTCAGAACCACATGGAACAATGGACTGGTTCAAAATTGAGAAAGGAGTATGTCAAGGCTCCTTGTAGATTGTAACCCTGCTTCTTTAACTTAAATGCAGATTATATCATGAAAAATTCCAGGCTAGATGACTCACAAGCTGGAATCAAGGTTTCTGGGAGAAAGGTCAACATCAAATAGGCAGATGATATCACTCTAAGGGCAGAAAGTGAAGAAGAATGAAAAAGCATCTTGATGAAGTTGAAAGAGAGGAGTGAAAAAGCTGGCTTAAAACTCAACATTCGAAAAACTAAGATCATGGCTTCTGGTCCCATCACTTCATGGTATAAAAATAGTGAAAAAGTGGAAACAGTGACAGATTTTATTTACTTGGGCTCCAAAATCACTGCAGATGTTGACTCAGTTCAGTTCAGTTCAGTTGCTTAGTCATGTCTGACTCTTTGTGACCCCATGAATCGCAGCACGCCAGGAATCCCTGTCCATCACCAACTCCAGGAGTTCACTCAAACTCATGTCCATCGAGTCAGTGATGCCATCTAGCCATCTCATCCTCTGTCGTCCCCTTCTCCTCTTGCCCCCAATCCCTCCCAGCATCAGAGTCCTTTCCAATGAGTCAACTCTTCGCATGAGGTGGCCAAAGTACTGGAGTTTCAGCTTCAGCATCAGTCCTTCCAATGAACACCCAGGACTGGTTGGATCTCCTTGCAGTGCAAGGGACTCTCAAGAGTCTTCTCCAACACCACAATTCAAAAGCAGCAATTCTTCAGCGGTCAGCTTTCTTTATAGTCCAACTCTCACATCCATACATGACCACTGGAAAAACCATAGTCTTGACTAGATGGACCTTTGTTGGCAAAGTAATGTCTCCACTTTTTAATATGCTGTCTAGGTTGGTCATATCTTTCCTTCCAAGGAGTAAGCATCTTTTAATTTCATGGCTGCAATCACCATCTGCAGTCATTTTGGAGCCCCCCAAAAATAAAGTCTGACACTGTTTCCACTGTTTCCCCATCTATTTCCCATGAAGTGATGGGACCAGATGCCATGATCTTTGTTTTCTGAATGTTGAGCTTTAAGCCAACTGTTTTCCCTCTCCTCTTTCACTTAAATTAAAAGATGTTTGCTCCTTGGAATAAAACCTATGACAAACCTAGACACTGCATTATAAAGCAGAGATATCACTTTGCTGACAAATGTCTGTATTGTCAAAGCTATAGTTTTTCCAGTAGTCATGTATGGATGTGAGAGTTGGACCTTAAAGAAGGCTGAGTGCTGAAAAATAGATGCTTTCTAACTGTGGTGTTGGAGAAGACTCTTGAGAGTCCCTTGCACTGCAAGGAGACCAAACTAGTCAATCCTAATGGAAATCAACCCTGAATGTTCATTGGAAGGACTGATGAAGCTGAAGCTCCAATACTCTGGCCACCTGATGCTAGGAGCCAATTCATTGGAAAAGACCCTGATGCTGGAAAAGATGGTGGGAGGAGGAGAAGGAGGCGGCAGGATGAGATGGTTGGATAGCATCATCTACATTCCAAGAACATGTATCTACACTGATACAGTAACTTTTCAATGTAATGTATTACAATCAATCGGTCTATAGCTTATTTCATGAGAGTTATTTTATTCTTGCAGACACAAGATTGCAAAGACAGTTTAACCAGTTTTCTCAATCTATTATTTACTATGCCCTCTTTTTGATTATAGAATTCAACTTCAAAGACATGACAGGCTAAATTTCACCTCCACGGTCCTGCTTTAATTGATCAAACATGCCCGCAATAGCAGTACAATTATTTTCAAGCTTTTGTTTTTCTATAGGTAAATTCCCAAAATAAATATTTTGAAAATATAAAATTGCAGTATTAAACCACACACACACAACATACTGTCATCTGCCTGCACCCACATTGAACATTCCTCTCACTGGCATCACTGTAACCCCTCAATGAGATTTGTAAAGTGGTTTAGTTCTACCAGTAACACATGTGCCACTATCAGTAACAGCTAACTAGCGTTATCTTGCTCTTACTATGTATCATATAATGTAGGAAGGACTTCAAATTTTTTTGTTTATTTTATAGCTGAGGACCAAAAAGGTTTAGAGATGTTAAGTATTGTGCCTACGCTAACACATAGTAAAGTCACAAGGGTTCACTCTTCTTCACACCTTTGCCAACACTGTTTATCTCTTATCTTTTTGGTGATAATCTGTTCTAACAGATTTGAAGTGTTATTTCAATTTGGTTTGCCAACAAAGGTCCGTCTAGTCAATGCTATGGTTTTTCCAGTGGCCATGTATGGATGTGAGAGTTGGACTATAAAGAAAGCTGAGTGCTGAAGAATTGATGCTTTTGAACTGTGGTGTTGGAGAAGACTCTTGAGAGTCCTTTGGGCTGCAGGGAGATCCAACCAGTCCATCCTAAAGATCAGTCCCAGGTGTTCATTGGAAGGACTGATGTTGAAGCTGAAACTCCAATACTTTGGCCACCTGATGTGAAGAGCTGACTCATTTGAAAAAACCCTGATCCTGGGAAAGATTGAGGGCAGGAAGAGAAGGGAACAACAGAGGATGAGATGGCTAGATGGCATCACCGACTCAATGGACATGGGTTTGGGTAGACTCTGGGAGTTGGTGATGGACAGGGAGGCCTGGCGTGTTGCAGTTCATGGGGTCGCAAAGAGTTGGACACGACTGAGTGACTGAACTGAACTGTGCTTCCCTGATGACTAGCGATCTTTTCATGCACCCACTGTCTAATTGTATATCTTCTTTAGAAAAATGTTTAGTTCCTCTGTCAATTATTTTAATTAGCTTAGTAGGGTTTTTTTTTTTTTTTTTTTTGAGTCATATGAGTTTCTTAGATATTTTAGATATTAACATCTTATCAGGTATATGATTTACAAATATTTTCTCCCATTTCATAGGCTACCTTATTTATTAAATCAAATTAGTTTATTAAATCAAATTAAAATTAACTCTTTAAAAATTTTTGTGTTAGTCTCTCAGTTGTGTCCAACTCTTTGTAATCCCATGGCCTGTAGCTTGCCAGGCTCCCCTGTCCATGGGATTTTCCAGGCAAGAATATTGGAGTAGGTCACCATTTCCTCCTCCAGGGGATCTTACAGACCCAGGGATCGAACCCAGGTCTTCTACATTGCGGGCAGACTCTTTACCATCTGAGCCACCGGGGAATTATCCCTAAAAATGCTTAAGGTAATACTTTGTTTTGATCAATTTTGTTAACTGTTAAATCAGGATTGAGAGTAAATAATGATTAATTTTGACTTCACATTTAATTTACATTTAATATTTCCATGAAACATGCACATATACATATATATCCATTTTGTTACAACCTGCCCAGTAGTTCACATATACAGGGCAAATAACCACTGTAGATGGAGGTATTTCACAGTCAAAGAATCTGAGCTGACTTTCTATGTTCTCATTTTTAAAAATTCTTTAAATTATTTGACAATTTATGATTAATATGTTCTATATTGTGATTACTAACAGAAAATTTGTCTTAAAACTTACAAAATCAGTAAATTTTATGGCTTTAGTTTCCTAATAGGTAAAATGATGAAGTTAGATATATGAATCTTTAAGCCTCTTTACAGGTCCAGAACTTCATATATTAACTACAGAATTACTTTATGATTCTCGTCTTTCAACTCCAAATTAAGTTAATCCTATACAGAGTAGAATACTGAGTATTATAAATTATTAGATACTTAGCAGAATTAGCATAACAGTTATCAAATAAGAAAGTTCAACATTTTCTAACTTAAACCATGTTATTATTTTAATGTGAATACTGTAAAAATTATTCAAGGAAATAAAACATGGTTAAAGGATTAATGAATCAGTGAATATTCCTTTAAAACTAATATGCATATGTTTCTGTCATCTATCACTAAAAACTACTACTCAGTATTCTTGTAAAGACATGATACATTTTGTAATTGTAGTTTTAGCACAGTGAATGAAATTGTCATTGCTCAGGTCGAATCAACTCTTCATGATGACTAAAGTAAAATCTATATATTTGCCATCTTGATTCAAATGCTTTGTATGTATTTGCTCATTTAGGAATAACAATTTGTGAAACTGCTGAAATAAGAAAATACAGTAGTTTCCCTATAGATAGCATGAATCACTGAAGTCTAAATAGAAATTTGATTTTGGATACTTGAGAAATCCATTTGCATTTTTTAAAGACTTTCCTGATTAATTCAATACTAATAGGCAAAAAAAAAAAAAAGTTTAAAGCACTAAGAATAACCTAAGTAATACAATCTGCAATTTGAGTGTTGAGGAATTTTTGTTGTTTCTATATTGTTCATTTTTTGCTGTCAGTGCCAGTCAAGGTTTTTTAAAAAAAACTTTACCTGTGTACACAGTATTGATTGAATCAATTCATGAGAATGATCTATGTTTACACTGAAAGGCCAAATTTTGCCTGAAATAATGAAATCACCTTATAGTAAGCTCATCACAAAATTATTAAGTGATTAGATGTATTTTGTATTAGTGTTAGAGTAATGTAGTCCAAAAGTATTTTCTAGCCCAAGACTATTTGCCAAACAACTTAAACAGTTTGATTTATGATCTGATGATGTTGGGGTTTCAACATTAAAAACTGTATCAAATACACAGCATAGGTTCATTGGATCTTCATATACCCGTTCCCTGGGTCAGTTTGAAAAGATCCTTGGGACAGATCCGAAAGTGCAGCATCAGGGAGAATGTTAGTTATGCAGGGCATTCGCAAATGTATGCAGTGCCACTCACTGACATCTACAAAGGGTCCATTTTATAAATTGTCAAAGGAGCCATTGTTACAGAGTGACACCAGAGAAAAGCTGTCAATTCTATTATTAAATTGACATTCCACACATGCTGCTTTCAGATGGAGGCCCTTAATGAACTTAGTCTCCCTCCTTTCTGCCCTGTACCATTTAATGTCTTCTTTCTTATATGCTCTTAATAGACATCAGTTGATGTTAAAGCAGTGGACAAGTGAACCCTCCAAGAGGCCATCCTTCTGGTACATTGATGAAACACCTGGAAGAGAGTCTTCATGGCTCTCTGTGTTCAAGGATACTACAATGATTGCTACAGAAACAATGACATCTCCCAGGGTATCGTCAATCAAGCATTTGAGTACAAAAACAAGAACCAGACAAAAAAAATGTGTTTTAAGCACATAGTACTGTAATCCTATTTGTGAAAGGGGAGAACAGGCCTTGTCTTAATCTGTGAAGCACAACATCCAGCTTTTAGCTGTTTTTGACAATGAAAAGCAAAGAACACAGCCCAAACTGAGGGTTTGACACAAGCTGGTTGTTAATTCTCTTGGGATCTGCATTGTTCTAGCCACTGGAGTCCTGTGAGCTAAACAGGCACCAATGAAGAGAGTGCATACCATCCTTGTCCCTTTGTTTAACGTCATTCTCATTGTTATACATCCCCCAAGCCTGGATTTCCCAGGTAGCCAATCTTGCTATCCTGCCTGCTGTGAGTCCTCTATGAAGATGACAAGCACCAAGAGATGGCTGACTTTGTTCTCAGGGGTATCTTATTGTGAAAATCCTGTGATTGATAGCTGTTGGGAAACAGGACAAGGAGATTTTTTACATCTGTTTACTGCCTTGAAGTTTCTCCATTCCATCCCACACTGACTATTGTCTTTCGTAGAAGAGCTAGAATTTCTACCCTTCCGATGCAGATGCCACAGAGCCACAAAGTTGTAGGGCAAAATGAAATGATTATTATATGAGAAGTAAGAAGTGGATCAGGGTCACTGCAGAGTGGAATGCTATGATAGGCTGGCTATTAGAATATAAACATTCTTACATTCTTAACAAAATATTTCATCTTGTTATTTTTTGTATGATGTAGAAAGCTTAGTCTATATTTTTAATATTTGATCAATAGAATAAGGCCCATTTTTTAATTGGTTCCCACTTCTTTGCTTTTTTTGTTTTATTACAGCTAAAATTCCTTATTTCTTAATATAGCTAAAAAACTGTGGAATTCACATGTCTCTAGCTGTTAACTGAAAGGTTCAGTTTTAGTTTTACATTTTCAAATAGTTATTGTTTTTCTTTATTTGCCTGTTTGCTGCATAACTGCTGTGACTCAGAATTCATAATTTGTTGCTTGATTATCTTCAGTGCTACACTCCAAATCTGATAGAGTAATAAAATCTGGGGCATATGTAAAACATTAGCACAGAAATCATATTATAGAACTTTCCTGAATGAAGAAACCAAACTGGTGGAATTCCCACGCCCATTATGTTGTCTAAAACTTTCTGAAAAATGTTTGACTGTGGCATATAATTTACTCAACATAAGTGGTTTCCATAGAGCTTTTGAAAAGCTTTTCTGTCACTTACTAGCTTTAGGATGATGAGATTTTAAGCCCTTTGATCCAGAGCCTGTGTTTCACAGTCAAGACTAAATACCAAGACTAAAGTACAACCAAACTTCCCAACTTAAGAAAAGGATTGAGTTATGTATAACCTGAGGGGGAAAGAAATCAGTGTTCCTTCAGTTGCAGAAATATGTGCTAAATGAATATAAAGCCTTGAAATATGCAAGTCAGCTAAAAAGTATCAAGAGTTTCAAAGTGAATACATCCACCTATATTTTTATTTCTCCTTAAATTTATATATATTTAAATATATATTCATATATTTATATACATGTATTATTCATATAAAACAAAATATTTTATTTCATGTTATTTTACAATAAATTTATAGAGAAACTTATTCTGTTTAGGATAAGAAAAACTTTGAATACTTTTGTAAAGGAGGAAAAAGTTATTTTTCCTACTGCCCTTCTAAGTTTTCTGCCGAGGTCCTATAAAGTAGATTGTCAAAAGACAGATTAATAAGAGAAAAGCAAGCACATTTATTCGACAGAAGTTTTATGAGACATAGGAGCCTCCATGGAGAAACAAAGACTTGAAGAAAAGGTTAAGCCTGAACATTTTTGTATTAGGTTTGGTGAAGAGTGAAGTCAGGGAAAGCAGCAGAAGACAAAAAGGGCATGAGCTAAGGGTAGTGAATCAGGGAAACGGTGATGACCATTCTTTCAGATTCCTCTTGGCACCCCACTGTCTTTGAAGATAAGGATACTCCTTTCTTTCAGGTTTAGGTAGGGCATCTCCCACATAAGGGTGTTATGGCTTCAGGTAAAATAGCCAGGCCACTAAGTCCTTCCTGCACCTGTCACTATCAAATTCCTTCATCTTAAAGTAATAGTACAACTGGCCAAGGGGCCATGTTTTGAGGCAGTGTGTGTCTGAGGTCATGTATTCATTTTCAACATAATAGTTCAAACCATTTTGAATTTTTAAAATAACTTTGATTTTTCCCTCCCCTTCCTTTGCATCTGTTAATTCTACTTAAAATATGACTGACATCAAGAAATACAGTAAGAAATTCAATAGTGTGGAGTTTCTTCTAAGTATAATAAACTATGAAATATCATCATTAAGAATTTTATGCTTTTTATCCAAAAAAGCCAAGAATCATATCTATATGTTATACTGGCATGAATCTGAGCAAACTCCTGAAGATGGTGAAGGACAGGCAAGCCTGGTGTGTCCACGGGGGTTGCAAAGAGTTGGACACGACTGAAAAAAACAACAACGTATATCGTATAAGCTGCATAATACATATCAGAAACTAAGTCTAATCATCCATAGAATGAACACGTATAATGTATTTATATGGTATGTATAAATATATGTGTAGTGTGTATTTGTATGTTATGTATAAATATAATAAAAATATATGTATCAATATATAATTGATCTATATTTATGCACATATATATATATATATAAATTGGGCTTCCCTTGTGGCTCAGCTGGGAAAAGATCCACCTACAATGCATGAGACCTGGGTTCGATTCCTCAGTTGGGAAGATTCCCTGGAGAAGAGAAAGGTTACCCACTCCAGTATTCTGTCCTGGATAATTCCACGTACTGTATAGTCCACTGGGGTGCAAAGAGTCAGACATGACTTTCACGTACATATAAATTTTAAGTGAGTATATTGTATATATATAATATATTATATATATATATATATATATATATTTATATATGTTCAGTTCAGTCACTTAGTTGTGTCCGACTCTTTGCGACCTCATGGACTGCAACATGCCAGGCCTCCCTGTCCATACACGTGCATATAAAAGAGAAATCCAAATACTAAGCCCTGCGTTATTCCAAAGTTTAGAAGCCAACTAATGAGGAATCAGCAAACAATGTTCAAAAGACATAAGTAGCGAAGTAAAAAGAAAATTGTAAGAATAGGTGCCCAGCAGCCAAGTCAAAATCAGTGTTTCAGTGAGGTAGAAAAAAATTAGCAATGTCAAATGACTCTTATAGGTCCAGGATGAAGATGACTAAATTGCATTCAGCAACAAAAAACGATCAGAAATCTTGACAAGAGTGCAATTTCATATGAATTCTGAGGGGAGGGTTATAATTGGAGTGCTTTCAAAAGACAATGGGGAAAATATCATTGGCATACTTTGGGATATTTCCATTAAACATAGAAAGTAGGGCAGCAAGACTAAAGAGTCACAGACAATTTTACACTAAAATCTAGTGGCAAATTCTTTGAAAGAAAATCAAATAAGATAAAAATGTTACCTAGATTATCACAAGCCAGAAATAACTAGTACACAATATGTTTATTTTGACTCTCCTTTCAAAATAAACTCATCAACAAGGAATTTTGACATGTTTTAAATTTAACTTTCAAATAAAATAGGGTTTATTTTGAATATGAAGTACTATAGAAATATCATAAATATTTGAATAATACAGTATATTAAGTAAAAATGCTTATTACAAAGCACAGCAATCCTTAAAGATACAGTAAACTAAAGATATACAAACTAAAATGTATAGTAAACTAAATATTAAGCTAAAATAATAGTAATCCACTAAAAATACAGATAGATGGATAGACAGGTGGGGCTGGTGATACAGAAAGGAATGTTAATAATAGTCATCTCAGGAGGATAGGACGGTGAAAACATGTATTTTAATCTTTTTACTTTCCTACATTTTTCAATTTTTCTGTAATAAATATAGCTTTCTAATTAAGAAAAAAGAGTGAGAAAAAGATTTCAGTATATTCCCATTGCTCTGCTGCTGCTGCTGCTGCTAAGTTGCTTCAGTTGTGTCCGACTCTGTGAAATTCCATAGACTGCAGCCCACCAGGCTCCCCCATCCCTGGGATTCTCCAGGCAAGAACACTGGAGTGGGTTGCCATTTCCTTCTCCAATGCGTGAAAGTGAAACGTGAAAGTGAAGTCCTTCAGTCATGTCCGACTCTTCATGACCCCATGGACCGCAGCCTACCAGGCTCCTCCACCCATGGGATTTTCCAGGCAAGAGTAGTGGAGTAGGTTGCCATCGCCTTCTCCCCCATTGCTCTAAAATAACCTATATTTCTTTTCTCATGAGACCTACCTCTCCAGGCTTATTTCACACAGCTCGGCCTTCCTGGCCTTCTAACCCAACCCTGACTCTGTTCCAGCATTAATGAGCTCTTTTTAACTTCCTGAACAAAGTGTGCTGTTGCATATCTCTGTGCCTCTGCAGATATTATTTTGCCTACCAAAACTTTCCCTTTCTCCCTCATTTACCTGGCAAAGTCCCCTGGTGAGCCACATTTGAGGATTCTAGTCAAGTATTTCTTCCTCTAAGAAACGTAATAGGACACAATTCTGATAAAGCTTTTTTCCCCCACTCTTTCTTCTTTGAGTCTATTGTTTCTTAACATTCCAGAATTTAAAACTCATTTCTGATCATCTTATCCTAAATGCATGTGCCAATCAAGTTGAGAACATGTAAAAAAGGGTACAGAGTCCTCTTTTTCAAATTTGGACAAAGTTATTAGCAGTATATACCACTAACCTTCTGTATTTCCATGTCCTGGACTCTTCACCTTGAATTGCATATGGCTGGCCAAAACATAGAGATTTACAAAATTTTACAAAATTATAAACTGAGTCTACTTGGTGCCTTTCAAAAGAACTAATTCCAGGAAATTTCATAAGTAAGAAGCCAAGAATTAAGACATCCCTTTTACAAATTGCTGAGGGACAGGGAGGCCTGGCGTGCTGCAATTCATGGGGTCACAGTCAGACACAACTGAGCGACTGATCTGATCTGATCTGATCTGATGGAGGTTCTGTTTCTTGACCAAGTCTTATACCAGGAGTAAGAAGTTAGTTACCATAGTGCATCTTCACTAAATTTTTTATATCAAAAGTGGGATTTTACTTTCCATTGTCTTGTTAACACTCAATCTCTCATAAGAAGCATTTAGGTATTATCTGTTCAGTTTTTAAAACTTGGTTCCAAAGTCAATATTTTGGTACACATTTGAAGTAATCGGTCTTCAGTTCATTTCTGACCTACTTAAGTATAAGAGGTCATTTTGTTATCATAGTACTTGCTCTGCAGTAACAAAGAATGAGGTAGATAAAGAGGAAGAAAAGGAAAATTAAAAATTTTATCTTTCTGTACTTTCTCATGTTTCAAGGCCAGAGAAGCATAAACAAAATGCAAAAGAGATAATCCATATATGTGTATACATTTCTACAGCATCAGTTATTTTGCATTTTGATCATTTATTTTCATGCTTTGCTCCACTATTAATTTGAGGTGCTTAAGATAGAAACTGGGTCTTACAGTGCTTTTGAACTGTGGTGTTGGAGAAGACTCTTGAGAGTCCCTTGGACTGCAAGGAGATCCAACCAGTCCATTCTGAAGGAGATCAGCCTTGGGATTTCTTTGGAAGGAATGATGCTAAAGCTGAAACTCCAGTACTTTGGCCACCTCATGCAAAGAGTTGACTCATTGGAAAGGACTCTGATGCTGGGAGGGATTGGGGGCAGGAGGAGAAGGGGACGACAGAGGATGAGATGGCTGGATGATATCACTGACTCGATGGGTGTGAGTCTCAGTGAATTCTGGGATTTGGTGATGGACAGGGAGGCCTGGCATGCTGCGATTCATGGGGTCGCAAAGAGTCAGACACGACTGAGCGACTGAACTGAACTGAACATCTCTATTAGCACTACCTAGAAAACTACTATAATGAGAGAAGTGCTTAGTAAATATTTTAATGAATAAATGAATGGATGAATATCAGAATATCTAAGGCAAAACTCCTATCTTTTAGAGGTTTATATATAGGATCCAATAAGGCAAACAAAACAACTATAAGGCAAAGAAAGAAACAATTAATTGTAAAAGTCCAGATTTATCTCACAAATTACTTGTACTCTCTAGGGCACAGCAACCCACTCCAGTATTCTTACCTGAAGAATCCCATAGACAGAGAAGCCAGGAGTGCTACAGTCCATGGGATCACAAAGAGCTGGACACGACTGAAACGACCTAGCGCAGCACAGCCTAACATTAGAAGAGAGACATTTTGATCTAAAGCAAGTCTCTATCATTCTGTTGTTAAGTGCTAATACAAGAACATGCATGAGGTTAGCAATAAAAATGTGGAAAAGTAGGGATACCCAAACAAAATGAGTGACTGCCAGTGCAAAACAGATTGAAAAATATGAGTGAAATGAGTTACTGTTGAGGGTTTACATTGGCACAGGCATTCTGGAAGTAAATGGCAGTGCTTAGTACAATTAAGTAGAGGAAGGCCCTTGGAGGCAGGGATCATAATTCTGAATAAGGATCTCAGAGAAAATCTCCCATAACCTGTATGAGAGCAATTAATTGCAGTTTTACCAGTAAGGGCAGGAAGCACAGGTAACTGGAAGTGTGGGTGAAAAAAAATGAGGTGGACACACACTTGTGAAATTTTATTCACCAATTAGAAACAACTAGATGAAGATAATAAACTATATATCACTTAAAAGCAGCCTTGAGTTTAAAAACAGATAAGGAGCAGAGTGAGATTTATAGCCCAATACCATATTTAAAATTTAAAAACACACAATTACAAATATCTCTAAATATTTTATATGATTACATGAATGTTTAAAAACATATCAAACACAATAGAATGGGCTTCAATTGTATGATAGGAAATAAAATAGAGATTAGAAGTAAAGGGAAATACAACAAAAATGAGGTTTGCATACACTATTGAGCAATATCATTAATACAACTTTCTGTGTATAATATAAAATACTTTTATAAGTGATGGGCAGAAGCATGGGAAAATTTTAATAGATAATTTATAAACAAATGCAATTTGAGCCGCCAAATGGTATCTTAAATTATTTCAACTTTGGAAAAAAACTTTAAATATCTACCTGTCTTTATGTCGTTTATAACTGTTCCTATGATCGAATTAGAGAGATACACTAATCCCTGCTTTAAATAAGATCTTTGTATTTCTTCAGTTTTGAATATTTTATGGCTTTATGCAATGCCAGCTATTGTTAGTTAGGCACCGTTGATGTTGTAATAGTGAACTAGTTGCACAAATAATATTTAAAAAATCATCCAAAGAAGAAAAGGAATGCAAAATTCTGAAATAGCATTTTTTAGAAGTTATATATTGACATTTCTAAAGCAATTCTACGTTAATTGCTATAGAGAAACAGACTATCTCTTGGGGAGAATAGGATTGTGATAAAAGTTTACAGTAATTTACAATATAGACTAAAGTACTGCAGAACAGCCCATATTGAGATGCCAACAACACAAAATTTCCAATTACTCTGGCTTTTAATATTTCACAACTTTGAAAATTATAGTCAGGGTAATATAAATTATAGAAGGAGATATTTAACTGAAAAATATGTGTAACCAATCCCTGAGCACATATTTATAATTAATACTATGGTTCTGCATAATTTGAATTATAATGTCAGAAGCCAATAGAGTAAAAGAAAAGATTATTAATTCAAAGATGCTGTCTCAGCTTATCTATGCAGCTTAATGACTATGTGATTCTAGATATTTTATGTGATTTTTGTGGATAACAGATTTCTTATTATGATTAAATAGGTTCATAGATATAAAGAATGTAGAATAACGTACAAACTAACACCATAGTCATGATTCTGTGAGCTTCTGTTTCCTTCTTTTTATAATGGGGATAACATCTTGTGAACATTTTCCCTCAACTTAAATGTGCAAATAACTATCTAACTCACAAGATCTCTGAGAGAATGAGAACACTAATTTTGGGTGGTTTGGGATGACCTAACTTAGAAGGATACTGGAGCAGCTATCCAAAGGCAGAGAAGGAGACAGATCTACAGAGATCTGGGGGAATGATACTCTAGATACAGTGAGTAGTGAGTCTGAGAGACCTGAAGAAGGCACTTTCCTGGCATGTTATAGTGACAGCAAGAAGATGAACATTGTTAGAGCAGTGACTAACAGGAGAAACGACTGAAATCAGAGAAATATTAGGGACCAGAAAATATAGAACATTATAGATCAATTTTAGGGACTTTACTCTGAGAAAGGTACCCACTGGAGGATTTTGAAGAGTGACATGATTTACTTGTGTTTCAAAAAAAAAAAAAGTCTACCTTTTATTTTGAGAATGGGCCAAAGTGGGCCAAGAACTGTATTAGGGAGAGATGTTGTTGTTCACTTGCTCAGTCATGTCCGACTGTTTGCAACTCCATGGATTGCAGCATACCAGGCTTCCCTGTTTTTCACTATCTCATGGAATTTGCTCAAACTAGTGTCCATTGAGTCGATGATGCCATCCAACCATTTCATCCTCTGTTATCCCCTTCTCTTCCTGCCCTCAATCTTTCCCAGCATCAAGGTCTTTTTCAATGAATTGGCTCTTCACATGAGGTGGCTAAAAATAAAGTATTGGAGCTTCAGCTTTAGCATCAGTCCTTCCAATGAATATTCAGGGTTGATTTCCTTTAGGATTAACTAGTTTGATCTCCTTGCAGTCCAAGAGATTTTTTCAAGAGGCTTCTCCAACACCACAGTTCAAAAGCATCAATTCTTTGGCACTCAGCCTTCTTTATGGTCCAACTCTCACATCTACCAATGACTACTGAAAAAACTACAGCTTTGACTATGTGGACCTTTGTTGGCAAAGAGATGTCCCTGCTTTTTAATGTGCTGACTAGGTTTGTTATAGCTTTTCTTCCAAGGAGCATGAGTCTTTTAATGTTGAGGCTGCACCACACAGAGCACAGGTTCTAAGCCTGCATCAAAGGGAAGAAGGTAAGGTGGAGGAGCCCTTGCCAACTCTCTGTATCCTTTGACACAATTCCGTGGCCAGAACTAATCATATGGTCTTACCTAACTGAATGAAGGTAGGAAAAGTATGGGAGTACATAGACATTTGGTGAACAAGATGACTGCTATAAAGATAGATGGTAGATGGTTTACTTCCCACGTGTGCATGCATGCATGTGCGCTAAGTAGCTTCAGCCGTGTCCAACTCTTTGCTACCCTATGGATTATAGCCCTCCAGGGTCCTCTGTCCATGGAATTCTCCAGGCAAGAATACTGGAGTGGGTGGCCATGCTCTCCTCCGGGGATCTTCCCGACCCATGGATTGAACTGTTGTCTCTATGTCCCCTGCACTGGTAGGTGGGTTCTTCACCACTATGCCATCTGGGGAGCCTATACTTCTGCCAAGTTCATACTTTTAAAAGGAAGAGCTCACTATATCCTTGGCCTACTAAGGAACTTTCACTAAGTATACTTCACAATCCATAAATTTTACCTCAATTTAAGGGTGGTGGGGATCTCCCAATAGCTCCTTCCTAAATTTTCAGATAAATTTCAAGCTCCTTACCTTGGCAAGAAGGATCTTTTGCTATCTAGCCCTTGCCTACTTCCCCAGTTCCTTCTGTTTCTCTGCTTTGCCATACTGGACCTGGACTGGCTTTGCCTATTTGCATTGAACTATTTCCTAATGCCTTAAAATTCATAAGTTTCTGGAGAAATTTCCCTTCCTTTCCTTTGCTCCCACAGGTGCCTCTGTTTGCAATTCTACAGAACTTCAATCCTTCCCAGCCCTGTCTTATATTATTGTTGATTCACATCTCTCACTTCCTCCCACAGAACACCTGCAATGGCAGGACCATGTATAATTTGACTTTGTATATCCAGTGATTAAAAGTTACTGGTACACAAAGGAGGCAATTAATAAACATTTGCTGAATAAATGAATGAATATTTATTTGTCTTTGTTATGGTTTTATGTATTCATTTGGCTTTTCAAAATGCAGATTTTTCTTAATCCAACTGTTTTCTTTTTTAAAGGATCAGCATGGGTTGTTATATCAAATGTTATCTTTTATTCCTCAGCATGTCCAAATCTCTGAGAAACCATTTTTCTTTTTGTAAAGCTTAATCTATCTTTGAATAATTAGCATTTAAACCATTAAAATCCTTCTCTTGGCAAATTACCATGATAATAATAAAACCACAAAAATGTCTTTTTTCCTGTGCCTTAATAAAATACAATTAAAATTTAATAAAAGCTCTGTATTTCCATTTATCCAATTCTGCACATCCTGAGGGAGGTAACAGCAGTGTTACAACCAGACCAATTAAATAGCCAGTTATATTTAAGTTCTTTAATTCACATAAAGGTGAGTGTAATTCTGTACTTACCATTCTAGAGTTGTTCTTGGCTTTTTTTGAAAAAAATGTTCACTTTTATTCAGTTCTATTCATTTTTCAGTACGTTGCAGAGCAAAAAGTTCTTATCTATTATTTCTGCTAATATTATAATGATATTTCTAGCATGTGTGTTTCGTTGTCCATTTTCTTCCAACAAATTTAGGCTTATTTAATAAGCACAAATATCATCATTTTAAAATGCACTGTCCCTACCCCTTAAGCACCATTGTTGTCACAGAGAAAAAAATGAAGAGGGAAAAATCAGAAGTAAAATGTATATTTTTCACAGACTAAATTTTATTAAAAAAAATAAAAAATAAGAAGTGATATTTTCCAAGCATCTAAAATATCTGTGAGGCATTTTTGCAGAAGCATGGAAACATTTGCCCTTTTACAAGATTTGAAAAGTGTATTCTCAAACATGAGTGAAAACTGAGTTAACATATGCTACATGCATCTTGGCATTTTTTCAAAATAATTCAGGTTCACTCTCTTCATTTTACTGAGGACAATAATAGGTGAGTTTGTCTGATATTTTATGATAAAGGTCCTGTGCACTAGAATTGCTCTTGTAAACATATATATTTGGGAATCCCCTGGTAGCTCAGTTGGTAAAGAATCTGCCTGCATTGCAGGAGTCCTAGGTTTGATCCCTGGGTCAGGAAGATCCCCTGGAGAAGGAAATGGTAACCCACTCCAGTATTCTTGCTTGGAAAATTCCATGGACAGAGGAACCTGGCAGGCTACAGTCCATGGGGTCACAAGAGTCAGACACATATATATTTATCTGCATTCAAATGTTTCCTAGGCTTATAAATCTGGAGAGACAGTAGTTTTTGAAATACTGCTAGAAAGTGAAATAAGAGTTTGAGAATGTAAGAATATTTTCTTCCTCCATCTCCAGTAGCTGGTGATTCCTGAGAGAGGGATAAGTACTGCACATACTTGTTTTGTGGTTTGTTTTGATTAAATACTGAATCAACTTTACCATTGCTTAATAAGATACTTAAAATTCCTACATAAAAGATATGCCTCATATTTCAAGCCCAATAAATCACAGTTTCAGTTTTCAATTGAGACATTTATCTGGCAAACTTAACAACACTAGCAGAAACTTAATGGTAGTCTTTTTTTACTTTTTAACTTTTTGTGGCCAGGAAAAACAAAACTGGGGTTTTCTAAAGGTAATCTTCATAGTATTACAGTGAAAATCTGAGTAGAATTTTTTTAATGGAGGGCAATAAATTCTTCTGAAGGGAAAGTTCTGTAGTCAAACATTCTTTTCTTCTCTAGCACTGTCAATCACCAATGCTCCTCTTTGCGGAGAGAAAAACTAGAGCTCAATGTTTAATAATAATAATTGGATAAGTAACACACATATTTTTATCTTTATTTGATAATTCTATAAATTATATTACTTATAAGTACAGAAATAGCTTAAGAAATATTGTTGACAGATGACTACTTGGGAGGAAAATTATGGTTATTTAGGAACTAAAATATTGTCATTCTTTTAATAGTTAATAAAATAATTAAAACTCTTTCACTTGCTTTCATTTTAAATATATTATTGAAACTCTTAATGCTAATTTCAGAGAAAGGAAAATATTGTGACATGCATTTTATTGCCTTTAAAATATTCTGACTAGAATTATGTTAGAGCTAGTTTAACTATATCAGTTATATTATACCAACCTGAATTTCTATTGGGCATTTGTGTCCAGTTATGAGTGCTTAACTTTTGAATATATACTAAAATTTCACTTTGATTGTGCTTGCATGGATACCTGGTCTAATATCTACATTACTTGATGTGCAAGTTAATGTTCACTCAAAATGGTTTAATATTCTTTTAGACCAAGGACTCCTGTTTTGGAGGGCATAGGAAAGGTGATAGAATTTCTGCATTTTCAGGATCATCTTGAATGAACACTTTGTTGCACTCTGAAATCTGTATTTTTCTCAACATTGTCATTTAAAATGTTATTATATACCTTTTCGGTATTTTTAAATGCAATAATTTCAAGATGAGGCAGATCTCTTTGCTTGCATTTTGAAGCAGTTAGACAATTTAAAACTTTCCAACTGGCTAATTTTTACTGCAATCTGGTTATTCTCAATCTTGGCTGGAAAGCATTGAAAGCAAATTAAAACCGAGGCCTCACCCCATACCAAATGAATCAGAGTATCTGGGGGTGGGGCCAAAGGAGAGGTACTAAACAAAGGAGGGGGTGAGGATTAATGCACCATGAGCTAGAGAACCACAGCAATATAACCTTAGTGATATTTTATTGGAAGTACTAGTTCTAGCCACAGGAGGTTTCTATGAATAGTTCTTGATAAATATTTTAGTTTCCAGGAAGAGAACTAAGCCATCTCTAGCACAGCCAATGCGAACTAAACAATTGTGAAAAATACAATCCACAACAAACCAGGTTATTTTGCTAAAAGCTTCCAAAGCACGCATGTAATGCCCAATTTTCCATCTGCAAACTCACTGCTCTTAATCTGCAGAGTCTGAGAAATATCTGTAATTCTACTAAAAGTCTTGTCTAAGGAAATTTCCTGTGTAGCTGGGGAGGAAAAACCATGGGCCCTTTTTGTGCCCTGCCTGATCTCCTCCAGTGCTTTTTATTGGTTCTGCACTACTTAGCTGAGGATACCCTGCACTTGGGAACCTTCTTTCTGAGGATGGTCCATGAACTTCCTGATTGTGCCTAAAATTTGACACCATTCCCCTCCTCCATAGCCCATAGCCAGTGACTGACTGACAGAGTATACAAAAGGCCAGCTCTATAACCAGGTGAAACCATTGCCATGGCAACAGACTAGGCTGAGACTTGACTTCACCTGATCATACCTTGGCTCACCTTCTGTTTCCTGCCTTGCCTACCTCCAGCCTTAATCATTTGCAGATGGAACTATCTCCAACTTGTCCTCCAGAAAACCCAACCTAAAATATAAGACTATCTCACATACTGAAGTATGGAACAAAAAACACAAGAACAATATTGATAATGACATCTAACTCAAAGTGAGTACCTACTCTGTACCAGACACAATGCAAAAGAACTCTAATTAATCATCAGTCACTGTATTTAATCCTGTAGTACCTATTACTATCATCATCACTGCTCCCTCTCTGCAATTTATATATACAGAATCAGAAGTTCTGAATAGATACGCAATTTTCCCAAGGCTCTCAGCTAGCCAAGGAACCGAAGCCTACAGTTTTAACCTCTCCTTCATAAATTCAGTTTTTAAATGATATAGATCTATACAGCACAGAGAGCTATGAAAACTATAAAAGGCAGTGGTTGGGATTTGATAGACCTACACACTTACCATGGAACAGACACTTATTTGTTGTACAGATTAGCAAAGCTACTTAGGTCCATAACTCTAAGGATTACACAAAGCTCATATCTAAAGCTCTTATCAAAGGAGTTACTGAAAACAAAATAGTTAATTTCAAAATCTAATCCATTTCTTGGAGTCACAGAGTAACTTCAAATCTCAGTTACATGAGCAAAATAGTTAGATGTACATTTCTCACAGAACTGAAGTTTCTAAGGCTGAGATTTCATTTATTGATCAACAATGTGAAAATATATATCTATCACAAATTGTTTATGGCTAGGATTACACAAAAAATTAATGGGTACTACATGAAGTCTGGCAGGCTACAGTCCATGGGATTGGAAAGTGTCAAACACGACTGAGCAACTAACACTTTCACTTTCACACTTAACACAGATCCCTATGGCACAGCAAACACTGCTGCTACTGCTAAATCACTTCAGTTGTATCCGACTCTGTGGGACCCCATAGACGGCAGCCCACCAGGCTCCCCCGTCCCTGGGATTCTCCAGGCAAGAACACTGGAGTGGGTTGCCATTTCCTTCTCCCAATGCATGAAAGTGAAGTCGCTCAGTCGTGTCTGACACTCAGCGACCCCATGGACTGCAGCCCACCAGGCTCCTCTGTCCATGGGATTTTCCAGGCAAGAGTACTGGAGTGGGGTGCCATGGCCTTCTCCAACAGCAAACACTAAATGACATTATTTCCTTTCCTAAAAATGGCTTCATCCAAATTGATATAAAAAATGAAGGCAAAAATTTATAAAAGGGGAAGAATAGATAAATCTCTTATATAGAAGAAATCCAAGTTAAGTGGTATAGATATTTCTCCTTTAAGGAGGGGAGCATCACTCTCTACCTGCTAAATGTTGGTACTGCATAAAGACTTACTTCCAAAGACAACAGTATGAAAGGAGAGGGAAAGTGGTTTTACAGTGGAAGAAACTGGCAACCACCTCCTCCCAGCAGGTGATTAGAATTAACGTTAATGATAATGTTTGCTGATAGTGTGTACCCTTGATATGTGACGAAAATAGCACTTGTGTGCTTTTTTATTCCTAAAATCCATAGCATCAGTCTAATCATGAGTGAAGCATAAGATGGATCCAAAATACCTGAACTCCTAAAAACTGCCAAAGTCTTTAAAAAAAAAAAAACAAGAAAAGTCTGAGAAGAAGTTACAATCTAGAAGAGCCTATGGGAACACAACTAAAGGTAATGTGATATCCTAGATAGCATCCTGAACAGAATAAGAAAATTTAAAGTAAACACTAAGAGAATCTAAGTAGAAACAATGAGAGACTTTATTTTTCTGGGCTCCAAAAATCACTGCAGATGGTGACTGCAGCCATGAAATTAAAAGATGCTTGCTCCTTGGAAGAAAAGCTATGACCAAACTAAACAGCATATTAAAAAGCAGAGACATTACTTTGCCAACAAAGGTCCATCTAGTCAAAGCTATGGTTTTTCCAGTAGTGATGTATGGATGTGAGAGTTGGACTATAAAGAAAGCTGAGTGCCAAAGGATCAATGCTTTTGAACTGTGGTGTTGGAGAAGACTCTTGAGAGTCTCTTGGACTGCAAGGAGATCCAAACAGTCCATCCTAAAGGAAATCATTCCTGAATGTTCATTGGAAGGACTGATGCTGAAACTGAAATTCCAACACTTTGGCCACCTGATGCAAAGAACTGACTCGCTGAAAAAGATCCTGATGCTGGGCAGGATTAAAGGAAGGAGAAGGGGATGACAGAGGACAGTTGGTGAATGGCATCACCAACTCGATGGACATGAGCCTGGCATGCTGCAGTCCATGGGGCTTCAAAGAACTGGATATGAACGCAACTGAACTGAATGAAAAGAATCTAAATAAAGACCTTAGACAAAAATAATATATTAATGTCAGTTCATTGGTTGTAACAAACAAACCATACTAATTAATATAAGGTGTTAGCAACAGCAGGGCTTCCCTGATAGCTCAGTTGGTCAAGAATCTGCCTGCAATGCAGGAGACCCCAGTTCAATTCCTGTTTTGGGAAAGATCTGATAGAGAAGGGATAGGCTAGGACTTCCCTTGTGGCTCAGCTGGTAAAGAATCCACCTGCAATAGGGAAGACCTGGGTTTGATCCCTGGGTTGGGAAGATCCCCTGGAGAAAGGAAAGGCTACCCACTCCAGTATTCTGGCCTGGAGAATTTGAACAGGACTGTTTAACAATAGGAAAAATTATGAGGCATATAGAAACTCTCCATACTCTCTAAAAGTTTTTGTAAATCTAAAACTATTCTAAAACAAAAGGCTTATAGCAAAGATCTTAAAATATAATTCTTTAAAAGGAAATCACTGGCAATTAAGACAGTGTAAAAGTCACCTAATATCCTGTGTGCAGTGTAATATTATTGTTATTTAGTCTTAAAACAGAAGGAGATTTTGACAGAGGTTGTAACATAGATATTATGCCAAGTGAAACAAGCCAGTCACAAAAGGATATTCCAAGAGTCAAATTCACAGACACAGCAAGTGGAATCGTGGTTGCCAGAATGAGGGGAGGGGACAATGATGAATTAGTGTTTAAGGGGTACTACATTTGAGTTTGGAAAGGTGAAAATTTTCTGGAGATGGTTAATGGTGGATGTCTCACAACAGTATGAGTATAATTAATGCCACAGAAGCAAATACTGAAAAATGGTTAAAATACTAAATTTTATGTTCTGTGTACTTTACCACAATAAAACAGGTGCCTAATGTCTAAATAAGTTCATGCATATGTAGGACTGTAAGTTCCTTGAAAAGAGGCATCATACCTTTTAATTTATTTTGTTATTTAACCTCTTAGTGCCCACAATGGCATCTGAAATGTATAAGGAATTTCAGGGTGGAAATATCAGGAAGTGATAATAAAGATTTAATTAAACAAAAGAGAAAAGGTGTGATTTCATAAAGAACCAGAAATTAATGTTACTATCACAACTATTTCATTTGGTTTTCATAACTTTTAATCAATGTAATGGATATTGGTGGATTCACACTTTGGGAAGTGCAGAATTTTAATAGATGTATGCATTTCCCTTTTAAAGTTAAACTGGCAAAAATTAAGAGTTCTTTTAAAAGTTGACCTTGAAAATTCTTAAATGATAAAATGTACTTACACATATTTAGCTTAAGTGTTACCTTAAACCATGACAATTCAAGTAAGTGGTTTTTACCATGATAAAGAAATCTGAAATTCTTACATTCTCTTGTTACAATGTTTTCTGCAGAAACATGAACTATAATTTTTTTTAAAAATTCAGCAAGTCGTATTCCAGGGACTTTTTTTTTTTTTTAACTACATCTGGCCTCTCAGCTTAGGTTCGTGCCTGGGTGCTAAGTCACTTCAGTCATGTCCAAATCTTTGCAACCCTATGGGCTGTAGCCTGCCAGGCTCCCTAGTCCATTAGATTCTCCAGGCAAGAATACTGGAGTGGGTTACCATGCCTTTCTCCAGGGGATCTTCCCAACTCATCGGTTAAACCCAGGGCTCCTGCGTTAGGGGCAGATTCTTTACTGTCTGAGAACATCTGTGCTGTCACTTAACTAAAATTTACAATGAACACTACATGGAGCTTTCTACATATTTTTCCAGAGGGCCTTCCCTTACAAAGCCAGAATCACTAGGATATAATTATCCATAGCTTTTTCTCATTTTTTTTTTTTTTTTGGTGAAGTAGCAAAATCTACTTTTACAGACAGTATTTCCAAATGTCAGATATTTAAAATACCATCAGAATTCTTAGCATAACTATACCTTGGCTTATATATTGAGGGCAGCATTTTACTAATCAGTACTGAGAATGAATAAATGATATTGACAGTAGCTAGAATTCATCAGCTCCTCAAATGCTTCATGCTTGATTTTTAAATCTATTTAAAAATTTCTAATGTACTAGTTTTAACTGATAAAGTGGTTTGATAAAGTATCATGTGTCAGGCATTATGCTAAATCCATTAAAAGCATTATCTGATTTAATCTGAAAACCACTGTATGAATGAAGTTTGCTATTCCAATTAAAAAGATGAAGAAACTGAGGGTTAAGTAATTAAGTTAAATATCTGGATCATGATTCATGCAACCGGTTAAGTCAAGGAGCTGGACCCCTCCCAAATATCATCTCCAGCAACTGCACAACTTACCTATTTTTAAGGAAGATGCTAAGCATGACATATGAGTTTCTCAGATTCTTTTTTACTTAGGCTTACAGTTAACAGTTAGCTATTATTTGACAGCTTTTATGCTATAGACATTTTCACTATTCCACCTGTAGCTTATTTCTGAGATAAAATTAGAGGCAGAGATATTTACTGTGCTAAAAGATCAGAAAAACAATATTAAGATGTAGGGACTTCCCTGCTGGTCCACTGGCTGACTCTGTGCTCCCAATGCAGGGGACGTGAGTTCAAAGCTTGTCTTGGGAACTAGATCCCACATCCCACAACTAAGTTTGCAGGTTGCAACCAAAAAGATTCCACAAACAAAAAGGTCCTGCAAACTGCAACTGAGACACAGTGCAGCCAAATAAGTAAACAGAAATATTTTTTAAAAGACCTAGTGACACCTGTTTTGAGTTTTTTAACCACGCCCTACTCTTTGATATTTTAATTTTTCCCCAATGGCAAAGCTAGCCATAAAAGTAACACATAGGACAAATAAAGGAGTTGGGAGATTTGCCAAACTGCTCTTTGGTGGAAGGGTTTGCACCTGCTTAGGGTTGCCGTGGTGGCTTAGTAGCAAACAGTCTGCCAACCAGTGCAGGAGATGCGGGTTCAATCCCTGGGTCAGGAAGACCCCCTGGAGGATGGCATGGCAACACACTCCAATATTCTTGCCTGGAAAATCCTTTGAACAGAGGAGCCTGGTGGGCTACAGTCCACAGAGTAACAAAGAGTCAAACTCAACTGAGCACAGCATAGGCTTGCCTTGAAGGTGTTGAAAAGCTACATGCTCATTCTCTTTTCCAATTTTCTCTTTTCCATTTTTGAAAATTTTGTTGATGAATGATTCTCTTTTCTTGTCTCTTTTCGTATTTCTGTTTTTTTTCTATACTCTTATTCCCTTATCTACTTTTTGCCCTTTCTTTCCCAGTACCTTTCTCTAGGCTATTAGTTCTGTTGACCCTTCCTCTCCCCTAGAGGGAGAAGAAGCCCCATAGAGCTTAGAGTTGGAGCAGGATGAATCAGATGGAAACATTTTAAAACACACCTTGCTGTTCTGTTCCTCTTTACACCTACCATTATTTGACTCTTCTGTGTAACCTATTTCTTGTAAATATTCTTTAGGAGCCAATGTTTGCCCAAGCACAAAATTCAATTTTAGATTCTTCTCATCTCATGTTCTTTTACATTTTCCCACCAAAAATATTAGATATATAGCCATAACAAATATATTTGCCATTGGATCCGAGTTTGTATTATTTTCTCAGTTTTTAATATACCCCTGTTTCTTTTTAATAGTCAATGACTGCTAGCAATTAAGTGATGCTAAGTGAAAGTTGCTCAGTGACGTCCAACTCTTTGCAACCCCATGGACTATACAGTCCATGGAATTCTCCAGGCCAGAATACTAGAATGGGCAGCCTTTCCCTTCTCCAGGGGATCTTCCCAACCCAGGGGTGGAACCCAAGTCTCTCACATTGCAGGCAGATTCTTTACCAGCTGAGCCACAAGGGAAGCCCCTTGTGGGGGCTAGCCATTAGAGAAAGTCATCTTTAATGCAATCAAATACATGTTCAGTGAAGTTATTTGTACATAACTCTACTTGGGGTTTAATTTCCTTTTCTCACTTAAAATATTTTTCTAAAGGCTTTTTTTTTTCATTCTCATATTTTTCAATTCATAAATAATGGTTGGTACACTAGAAACTGTACAGAAAGGCAAAATAGCAAATTGAGTAACCTACTGATTTAGAAAATTAAAGAGGTTATATTAAAAGGATATTAAAGGAATAATCACATTTTAGATAAGTTTGGGAAACCTTCCTAATGGCACTAGGACACTCTTATTCACATCTACTCAACAAAAATAAACATATATTTATGTATTCATAGTATATGAAACACGCACAAACTTACCCAGTGATGTAGCATCCAGATAGTCCTTCAATGTAGGGCTTGATATCCTGGCCACTGGAGCTATGTCAATAGATAGTATTCACAACACTCTTCAGGGACCACTTCAGATGCACAGTACTGCTCCCCAAGGTCATCTTCCCCTAAGGCCACGTTCCTACTCATGAGTGTCCCACAGGATGCTCTGACTGGGGATGTAGGAGAATAAAGCTCTGGCCATCCTGACAGAGCTCAGGGCAGTTCTAACAGGCCTTCAAGTTTCAAACTAACCTGAAGGGTCAGCTGAAATGTGTTAAGTCAGAAGACCCTCAGCTTGGCTTTCTCATCAGTCCAATCCTGAAAAAGGCATTTCCTTTCTCCACGGGTGTAGATATGGTGGATCTGCCCTGCGGCTTGGCTTCCTCCTCTACCAATTCTGCTTATAACCCCTTCTTTCCACAGGTGTTGATTTGTGGTTGCTCCATCATAAATAGCCTGCACACTCCACACCCACTCTGAGTCTGTCTTCTGAGGAACCAATAGGCAATTTCCTAATAATTTTATGCTTTTATGTTTAAAATAAGTTAATAAACTATATTTAAATGTTACACATGCTTTTAGAAATTAAATCCCCCTTAGGTACAAACAATTCTTCAGCCTTCATATCATCCAAGTTTAATTAAAGTGAAGATACATAAGATACCCTATAAAAATCAAGTGTCAAATATGCTTAAATGCATACACACATAAAAGTAAATTTTACCTATGAGGATAATAATTCCATGAAAATAAACTCTGGAAATAAATAAAATGGGGGAGGGAAGCCTGCAAGTAAAAGTTAAATGTTGCAATCAAGATGAAGGCTCTTTTTCACCAATGGAAATTGGAATTAGGTATCGAAAAAGGTATCTAAAAAGGTATCTTTTTATATATAATAAAAAGGTAACTCCACTCTATCAAAGTGGAAAATAGAGAAGGAGCAAAAATAAAATGTGAACTGAACAAAAGAAAAACAAGTGAATCCCTGATGGCAGGAACTCAATGACTTATGGTTCGTGACCTTCAGATCCAAATGAGTAGAATACCTTGACACTCAGCAGGCCTGAAGCAGGCAGCAGCTGTTCCTAAATAATTGCAATTTGCTACAACACAGAAGATAATACAAAGTTCTCTTCAGAAGACATTTTTCAGAACCAAGTAATTAAAATTGCTTATATCAGTTGGTGTGTTTAGAAATGAAGACAAATAAACAAAAAAGAAAAGCAAGACAAGAGTAGGGATAAGGTGGAGAGAAGATCTCTCCTCAAAAGAAAAAACTAAAACAGTTTTTTCTCTTCCATTCTAAAGTTCTTTCCAGTTACCATTATATGTCTTAACAAAGATATTCATCTAGTAAAATCCATTGACCCATTTGGTTGTATCATCCATCTTGACCCTTAAGTTTATTTGGGGCACGTAGGTGTTTCTAGAGCCACCTGGAGTTAAAAATAACAACTACAAGCAAAGTAGCTCTTAAAGGAAGGATTAAGATATAATATAATCCTTGAAACGTTTGCATTGAAGTCCATGTTTGCCACCAATCCACTCATTTCTAATGCTATCACGGGAGCCATATCAAAATGTGTTTTCAGTACCTGGGATACCAATTTGAAAAGCACCCTACCCAAAACTGGTCTCACTACTTCTGAGGGATTCTGTTTCAAATGACTTTAGGTGTGGCCCGAAATAATTATACACTTGAAATGCAAATCTAGAAACTCCAATCTGAAAATATAGACTGGATCGTGGATTTTGACAGATGATGACAAATTTGAAATTATTCATTGATTCATCTTATTATTTAGTAACAAAACTGATATCAGACTAACAATACTAATGTTATTTCATATTTTAGAGTATTTATGCTTTTTTTTCTTTTTGTGAGTCAAACCAATTTTCTTAGCAAAGGACATCAGTAGTAGCTGCCCTTAAGACTATCATCTAAGGTGTCCTGTACATTCCTAACATCTATGAATTTCAGTTCTTAAATTATTGAGTCAAAACAATAAGCATTCGAACTATTTCTATAACTATCCCGTATTTCTTTTCCTTTTTATTGAAGTATGGCTGATTTATCGTATTATATTTTTTTAAGTTATACAACAGTATTTTTATAGATTCAGTGTTTTTATAGATTGTTGCTGTTGTTGTTCAGTCGCCCAGTCATGTCCAACTGTTTGTGACCCATGGACTGTGGCACACCAAGCCTCCTTGTCCCTCACCATCTCCTGGAGTTTGTCCAAGTTCATGTTCATTGCATTGGTGATGCTCTCTACTCCTTCTGCCCTTGATCTTTCCAAGCACCAGGGAATTTTCCAATGAGTCTGCTGTTTGCATCAGATGACCAAAATACTGGAGCTTCAGCTTCAGCATCACTCCTTGCAGTGAATATTCATGGTTGATCTCCCTTAAGACTGACTGATTTGATTGCCCTGCTGTCCAAGGGACTTTCAGGAGTCTTCTCCAGTGCCTCAGTTTGAAGGCATCAATTCTTTGTCCTTCTGCATTCTTCACTTTCCAGCTCTCACAACCATATATGACCACTGGGAAAACCATATCCTTGACTATAGACTACACTCCATTTAAAGTCATTTTCATAGTTCTTTTCTGTAGCAAGTTTTCTCTGTTACTCACTCTCTCTGTGCCTCTCCTTGGCTGCTTTTTATACTAAGTATCTATTTAAATGCATTCCCTGGTGGCTCAGTGGTAAAGAATCCACCTACCAATGCAGGAGATAAGGGTTTGATCCCTGGGTTGGGAAGATCCCCTGGAGAAGGAATGGCAGCCCATTTCGGTATTCTTGCCTGGAAATCCCATGGACAGAGGAATCTGCAGTCTACAGTCCATGGGGGTGTCAAAAGAATCGGGCATGACTAAATAACAGCTATGTAAATAGATCAGGTGAAAAACATTGGGAAGTGGGTACTTATGAAGTACCGATTGTGTTGGAGAGAGGATGGAATTACAAGGGTTAGTATTTGAATTTTTTTGAATAAGAGATAAATATATAGAGAAAAAAGTCCTCTGTTGTCTTTCTAACTGGATTTCAATTAACCATTGTCTTTTTGCTCCATGTTACACTATTAATTTAGAAAAGAAGATTGACTATAATGCTTTATGTCATATGAGTATTTGAGTAGGAAGAAATGAGGAAGAGATAGAGAATCAGGAAACCCTGAAATCGGTAACAGTATGGTTACTGATCTGGTAACTGATATGGTTACAAATCTTAGTGGATTGAACAAGAAAAGTTTATTATTTTATTTGTGGGGTGTGCTTAATATCAAATGTGTGTCACAAACTGTGAAAGGACTCTTTCCATATCATTTTCATTCAAAGACCCAGCTTGCACAGTGTGGAAGACAGACAAGGTAAACTGCACCCAGCTCTGAAATGTTTCTGCTCATATTGCAAAGGCTGAAGCAATTCATGGAGTCATGCTTAATTTAAGGGGCCAGCTTCTATGTGTGCAGAAGAAGAACCTAAGATCTTTAGTTAAAAGCTTAGTCTCCACTGCAGTTTGTTTTCAAATAGGAATTCCCATTCCTATTTTCAAATAGGAAAATATTGTTTGTGTGTACACACACATACACACACAAGTAAATAGATTGATTTCGGTGAGAAATGGTCTAAAGAGCTAAATCCAATGTCCTGCATACAGAAATCACACTTGCATTAGGATTATTTTCTAATAGGAAATTTTAAAATTATGTGTTTTATTTTTCTGTGAAGATAAAAAACAAAGCCAGAAATAAAACATGACTGTGAAAGAAATGACGGAGGAGTGACATGAGCTAATCATGCTAATATATTTCAATGGTGACATTTATAAAAAAACCTTGGAGCCATTTTTTCACCTTAAATCAAGAGTGAGTGTGAATATATATATTTGAAGAGATTCACTCTAAAAGTTGCAGTCCTACAACTCTCTCCTTTCGTATAATTAGCAACTTACAGCTCTAGCAGTGTAAATATTATCAACATTCTCTAAAAATTTAGTAATGAATTTCTGCAAAATTTAAAAATTTGCTATTTGGACATATGTGTGTGTGTGTGTGTGTGTGTGTGTGTGTTTGGGCTTCCCAAGGTGGTGCAGTGGTAAAGAATCTGCTTGCCAATGCAGGAGACTCAACTGACACATCTGCTTGATTCCTGGTCTGAAAGATGCCCTTGAGTTGTTGCTGTTGTTGTTCAGTCACTTAATCCTGTCTGACTCTGCTGCTGCATGGACTGCAGCACACCAGGCTCCCTTGTCCTTCACTATCTCCCGGAGCTTACTCAGATTCATGTCCATTGGGTCAATCATGCCATCTAACCATCTCATCCTCTTCTGCCCTAGGAAACGGCAACCCACTTCAGTATTCTTGCCTGGGATATCCCATGGACAGAGGAGCCTGGCGGGCTACAGTCCGTGGGTGGCAAAGACCTGGACACACCTGAGCAACTGAGCACTCAGGCAGGTATATGTGTGTGTATATATATATATATATATATAAACTTTTACTGGATTGGAAAAGGTCAGTTTTCATTCCAACCCCAAAGAAAGGCAATGCCAAAGAATGCTCAAACTACCACACAATTGCACTCATCTCACACGCTAGTAAAGTAATGCTCAAAATTCTCCAAGCCAGGCTTCAGCAATATGTGAACCATGAACTTCCAGATGTTCAAGCTGGTTTTAGAAAAGGCAAAGGAACCAGAGATCAAATTGCCAACATCTGCTAGATTATCGAAAAAGCAAGAGAGTTCCACAAAAACATCTATTTCTGCTTTATTGACTATGCCAAAGCCTTTGACTGTGTGGATCACAATAAACTGTGGAAAATTCTGAAAGACATGGGAATACCAGACCACCTGACCTGCCTCTTGAGAAACCTATATGCAGGTTAGGAAGCAACAGTTAGAACTGGACATGGAACAACAGACTGGTTCCAAATAAGAAAAGGCATATGTCAAGGCTGTATATTGTCACTCTGCTTATTTAACTTCTATGCAGAGTACATTATGAGAAACGCTGGGCTGGAAGAAACACAAGCTGGAATCAAGATTGCCGGGAGAAATATCAATCACCTCAGATATGCAGATGACACCACCTTTATGGCAGAAAGTGAAGAGGAACTAAAAAGCCTCTTGATGAAAGTGAAAGTGGAGAGTGAAAAAGTTGGCTTAAAGCTCAACACTCAGAAAACAAAGATCATGGCATCTGGTCCCATCACTTCATGGGAAATAGATGGGGAAACAGTGGAAACAGTGTCAGACTTTATTTTTGGGGCTCCAAAATCACTGCAGATGGTGACTGCAGCCATGGAATTAAAAGACGCTTACTCCTTGGAAGGAAACTTATGCCCAACCTAGATAGCATATTCAAAAGCAGAGACATTACTTTGCCAACAAAGGTCAGTCTAGTCAATGCTATGGTTTTTCCAGTGGTCATAGTGAGAGTGGGACTGTGAAGAAAGCTGAGCGCCGAAGAATTGATGCTTTTGAACTGTGGTGTTGGAGAAGGCTCTTGAGAGCCCCTTGGACTGCAAGGAGATCTAACCAGTACATTTTAAAGGAGATTAGTCCTGGGTGTTCTTTGGAAGGAATGATGCTGAAGCTAAAACTCCAGTACTTTGGCCACCTTATGCGAAGAGTTGACTCATTGGAAAAGACTCTGCTGCTGGGAGGGATTGGGGGCAGGAGGAAAAGGGGATGACAGAGGATGAGATGGCTGGATGGCATCACCGACTCGATGGATGTGAGTTTGAGTGAACTGCGGGCGTTGGTGATGGTCAGGGAGGCCTAGTGTGCCACAATTCATGGGGTCGCAAAGATTCGGACCCGACTGAGCAACTGAACTGAACTGTGATGAAGTTCTTCTACTATATATTGTTTAGTTAGAGCTTACAACATTAATAGAATGGATAAAGTGATATTTGAAGAAATATAATCTTTAACAGGGAAACAGAGAATCATGTAAAATTTTAGATAATTGACAGAATCAAATGGCTGGTTCAAATAGTCCTGCATGCCAAACCCTTATTCCTGGAATCTAATCTCAGGTGTAATTATTTCAAGAATAAGACTTCATAATTTAAAAATCAATTTGTTTACCCTTCAGCCCTAGGGTCTGGTAGTGTGGATAAAAAGTTTTATACTTTAGCAAAAATAGATGTAGACTGGGTATAATTAATAAAATATTCCAAGGAATGTGAATAAAGTAAAAATATCATGAGATTTTTAGGGTCAAATTTATTTTAATTAACCTGGGTATGAATAACTAAATCATAGATATGATACAGTAAAATGTCTATACACAAATATTATGTGTAGCAATATTTAAATCTTGAAAGACATAACATAAAGAAAAAAGTCACAGCAATTTTCCTTTACATTATGCATGTGTTAAAAAAAATAGGAATTATACATTTGGAGTATACAGATCCTAAACTTTGAGTAGTGATCGTTTCTTGGTAATCTCATCTATGTTTATTTTAGTGAAGCACTCATAAAACAAAATTTGGAGTTTTTGTGGCAAACGTCTCAAAATCCACCCACATTTTCCTGAAGTCAAGAAAACAATGTGACAAGGAGAAAACCCACCCTGACCAAATAAGTTTTCTGAATTTTTATTTGATGGTATCTATGTCTTGTGTGTTAGATAATGTATATGCTAACACCACACATTCCCAAGCTTTCAAGTGTTTCAGAATACTGAAACAATCCATTTTTTTCTCCTGCAATCCACTCTCCCCCTAATGCTGACTGTAAGATTTTGAAATCCTGTCCTTTATTCTAAGCATCTGGCATAAATCTCCATCAGACACCAAGAAGGAGGGGCAAATTCTGTGGTCTGTATGAGAACAGCAGAGAGCTGCCAGTTTAATCCCTTGACGATGCAAAAATTTCTTTAAAGAGGGAATCCCACTTAACATGCAAACAGTCAAACCTGATACACTTAGTTTCTTCCATTTTAGTGATATTAATTAGAATGAAACATAACAATTTTCTTTGTTAATCTTTTTTTTTTGAAAAGCAGCTAAAATTCCAGAGAAGAAATTTTGTTATGTCAGCATCTAGATGACTCAGATTTACACAGGAAGTCTGAAATTGCATTGCACATTTACAGAATGTCACTGACACACGAAGTTTGAAAACATTATACTGCAATAGTTTGGTAAAATCTTTGACGACTTGAATGAGGATGGGGATAAAATAAATAAGAGGTGCCACTGGGTGGACACAGATAATCTTTATGCTTTAATATTTGTGCTTTTATTTACTTTTTTCTTGAAGCACGTTATAGCTTTCACCAGATAATCCTCACACTGGGGCACTGGTCTGGTCCGTCTGTGAGATTCTGGGCAGAACCACATTTACTAGAAACCTTCTAAGCTTTGCTCCCCAAAGTTGTAGCTGTTTGTCCTTCATGACACATTCCATGACTCCAGTTTTGTTTAGAGAATTCCTCCTCCAAACTCACAAGCCTTGAAGTCAAAGTGACGTGGAAGTGAAAGTCACTCAGTCATATCCAACTCTTTGGGACCCCATGGACTGTAGCCCACCAGGCTCCTCTGTCCATGGAATTCTCCAGGCAAAAACACTAGAATGGGTCACCACTCCCTTCTCCAGAGGATCTTCCTGAAACTCAGGGATTAAAGCTGGGTCTTCTACATTGAAGGCAGATTCTTTACTGTCTCAGCCACCAGGGAAGCCCTGGAGTCAAAGATATAGTACTAAACAGAGACTTCCAGAGAGAAAGTCAAATACCATTCTCTATTTATTTTTCTAGCATCTACTCCAAAACCATGGAGGAACAAGTGTCTTCCCCTCTGTGGTCAGCATCCCTGAGTACATTGACCATCATCCAAATTAGAGCTGAGCCTGGTCTGAAATTGCTATATATGTCTTGCGGGGGGCGGTGCGGGGGGAAAGTTGAAAACATTGACCATTTCTAAGTCCCTCTGGATTTTTAATCTTTAAAGGGAGTTTTAATTATGTCTCAATTTAACACAAGACACCAGAGACAGCACTTCCCTGGTGGCTCAGTGGTAAAGAATCCACCTTCCAATGCAGGAGATACAAGTTTGATCCCTGGTCCTGGAATATCCCACATGCTGTGGAGCAACTAAGCCCATGAGCCACAACTATTGAGCCTGTGCCCTAGAGCCGGGGAACCACAACTACTGAGCCCACCCGCTGCAACTACTGAAGACCATGCACTGGAACTAGAGAAAAGCCTGTGTAGCAATGAAGACCGAGAGCAGCCAAATAAAAGACATCAGAGACAAACTTGGGACAATTAGAATCTCATTAAAACCACTATCAAGCACAACCTTTTATTTCCAAGCCTCATTCTTATTTTACATTCTCTGTAGCTGGTCTCAGAGTAGTAATAGTTAACACATATTTACCATCCTTGGGTACTCTTCTACTGCTAAGTCGCTTCAGTCGTGTCCGACTCTGTGTGACCCCAGAGACGGCAGCCCACCAGGCTCCCCCGTCCCTGGGATTCTCCAGGCAAGAACACTGGAGTGGGTTGCCATTTCATTCTCCAATGCATGAAAGTGAAAAGTGAAAGTGAAGTCGCTCAGTCGTGTCCGACTCTTAGCGACCCCATGGACTGTAGCCTACCAGGCTCTTCCATCCATGGGATTTTCCAGGCAAGAGTACTGGAGTGGGGTGCCATTGCCTTCAGACACCCTGGACATCTCAGATTTCTCTGATGGCCTCCCTCTCATCAAGTCTTCCTTGTGCTAGGTCTCCTCCACTGTAAGACTCAGATGAACCTTGCTGCAGGATTCCTTGAGAAAACACCAAGGACTGGATGACAACTCAAATTGCATTGCATGAGAACCAGCTCTGCACTAAGACAAACTTTGACTGATGGGATTACAGATGAGGATCCATGAATATGATTTCTCTCTTCTTTCTCTTTTCTGTGGCTGTTCCTTATTATAACGCTTCCAGGTAATTCCCGATAAACATGCCTCTCAAGAGACTTGCTTTATTTCCATGTTCCTTGCTGTGATGTAGAACCCAGATTGGTAAACATGATATAGCATTATTTTACCTACTTTGTTAACAACTGTTGCCTTTTTCTCTCACTTTTATCACCCTAGGCT
Source organism: Bos taurus (assembly GCF_002263795.3). Taxonomy (NCBI): domain Eukaryota; kingdom Metazoa; phylum Chordata; class Mammalia; order Artiodactyla; family Bovidae; genus Bos; species Bos taurus. Next base: position 34,960,411 of record NC_037328.1, read on the forward strand.
GGAAACACAGAAAAGGATAGCCTCTTAAACCTTCCCTCATGCTCCACATGCTACAAGGCCAAAACTAAGATATTAATTTATTTTCTAAATCCTGTGAGGTAGTTACTACGATTTTGCCTATTGCACAACTAAGAAAACGGAAGTATAATAGGATTATGAGTAACTGATGCAAGTTAATACATCAAAGAGCAGGCCATGATATAAATACTGTACAGGCAGTTTGGGTCCGGAGTATGCTCTTAAATCACTGCTGTTTGATGCTGTCTGGATCAAGAAGGCAGCTTGGAGCTAAATCTGTATTATTAGGAAAAAAATTATTTTTTAAAAGAAGAAACCCATTGGAGATAGTTGTCTTGGATCCTGGAAAATGCCACAAAAGACATGAGAATTGACAATCCCAGTGTCAATTAAACCTGCTATCTAATAATTCAAATATTATTGCCAAGGGATGTCTACCAGCTCACTACTTCGATTAATATTAAAAATCCAGGGTAGAGGGCTTTTTAATACTATCAGTTCCCAGCACATTCTAGAATTACCAGAAAGCTACACAAATAAGTATACTCTGTATTACCATAGTACTGTTTTGAATAAACTTCTAGAAGAAATCCTACATATATCTCTTCCTTAGTATATTCCTCACGTAATAACTTGTAAAAAATATACTTATATTTAATTTTAATTGAGGAATCTATCCATAGTTTAGGAGTAAGCATTTATTAATGGTTTCCCAGGTAGCACCAGTGGTAAAGAATCTGCTTGCCAATGCATGAGACCCAGGTTCTATCACCGGGTTGGGAAGATCCTCTGGAGAAGGAAATGGAAACCCACTCCAGTATTTTTGTCTGGAAAATTCCATGGACAGAGGAGCCTGGCAGGCCAGTCCATTGGGGTCACAAAGAGTCAGACACGACTGAGCATGCAAGCACACATACATTTATTGATAATTGTCACCATTAATTTTTAACTGTATATCTTGTTATGCTTCCGTTTTTGAAATCAAACCTAATAAATCCTCAAATTAATGTAGCAGTGCAGACTTCCACCAGCCAAACCTAAAAAAGCGGTTGGAATAAAATTATACAAAGGGGCACTAGTTACCTGGCTGGGAAAATATAAAAGTAATATTTGCTGACTGTGGTTTAGAACTTGAAATGTCATCATAAAAAAAGCAGAAAACCTAAACATTTATTCCTAGTAATATTTTTTCACTTATATACAGTAATAAATCTGACAGCCTACTTATTATTACAAAATGGACTATGGTTTGCCTCAAGTACATGCAAACCATTCCATTCATTCCAAAATATCAATTATAGTTCTCCCAGAGAACTGGAAGACTTTCAAAATCCAGCTGAGTTTTGGGGGAGTTCAAACCCAAACTCTGCGTTCCTCAGGCCCATAAACTAAATATTTTTTTTTGATCCCTAATCCTGTATGTCCCACATGCAAGTCATCAGATTTTACCAATTCGTCTTTTACAGCATCTTCTCAGCTTTAACCTTTCTTTTCCACTCTCAGAGCTTGGTCACACTCTATTTTCAGGTTGTGATTCAACCAGTATGGCCTGGACTCTGTAGATGCTTTACTGCCTCCCACAGCTTTAGGGAGGAGCATTTTCCTAAGTTACTCTGTGAACTGCATCTCCTGTCCCAAGTTGTAATACCAGTTTATATTATCTCACAATCACAGTTCTCCACTTGATCAAGAATCTCTCTTCATATACAGCTGGCTTCAAATTTTTTTAATTTGAAAAAAAATTTTTTTTCCCCTAATAATACAGATTTAGCTCCAAGTCATTGGAGTCATTTTAAGTTGTTTTCATGTGTTCTTCCTTCCCATTTAGAACCTTTAACACTATTCTTCTGTTGATCTTCACAACCTATAACTCAAATCTTTCACTCAAGTGTGAAATCCATACACAGACCAATGTTACATTTATTTGTATATTTCTCTTTGGTGTATTATGTTGGGTTTCTTTAGGAAACCAGGAAGAAGATTGTCACCAAAACCTGATCATGCTGACACCCTGGCCTTGGACTCCTGGCCCCCAGAACTATGAGGAATGCATGTTTGTTATGTAAGCTACCCAGGGTATATTATTATTATAACAGCACAAACTAACTAAGACTGCTTACTAAAAAAATTAAATGTAAACCCCTTATAAAGATAGTAGTCTGTTACACATATTTATTAAATAATTTTTTTTAAAAAAAGAAAGAAAATTGTACAGCATTAAGCAGAGGTCTTTCCCCCTGCTGTGAACTGTCTTTGGAGAAGAACAAAATTAGCATGACTATTTTAGCCAATTAAATTCTTCACATTCACTTAAATACTTATGGAAGTCAAAACAAGGAGCTTCAAAGTGTTGGCAGGAGACATTTTCTAGGTGGTTGGATTTGTTTGTTTGAGCAGGCTAATGCCAGCTCACTCTAGTGGAGAAGTAAGCTGTCGGTGTCTTTAAGACACTCTAATCACAAGCAGATGAGCAGACAGTTTAATCTCTCTGGTAAAGAAAGACTCAGCAAGTTTGGTGAAGTAGGCTGGTGAGATATTTGGCATTATAGAGACAAAACAACTTATTAACCAGTTTTCCTGTTTCCGTTTTCACCCACTGCACCTCCTGATACATAAACCCATCTGCATGGAAAATATCCCTGAGAGAGATGTGGCAGAAGAGTTTGGTAATGTTTTCTTTTGTTGTTTTTGATATAGTATTGAATTATAGTATCCAATCTCTATTAAAGATCATACATGCCATTTTTATGATCTAGGGCAGATAATAAATCGGGCCATGGCCAAATATTAATACTGATAATTATATCAGGCTGCCCTCAAGATTCTGAGAGGTTTCAAAAATTATTTTTTTTTCTAGATTTCTCATGCCAAATGTACTCTGTAAAGAAGCTCCTACAGAAAAATCATGTCTATTGTGCTGGGTCAAAAAACCAGAGAGCACATATCAACCTCCTCAGACTTAGGTGGGCAAGCACAAGTTGACTAACAGGAGATTTATGCGGCTTCCGTAATGCAGTTGCATTTCAACCTCTGCTTGATCAGCAATAGATGTTGATGTCAGTTTCTAATTGCTGAGTGGCTCTCCAGCTCTTGTACTATAAAAGACGGGGTCACAATGACCCAGAAGAGCAAAAACCTGACAGTGAGGTAGTTCAGCATTTCCACACAAATATATTCTCTCATGTTTGTGGTAGACATGGGTTTGAGTCCATAGCAAGTAGAGCTTTTAAGGGTGTCTCAACACACAGAAATAGGAAAAAAAAATTATAAGAATATGGCATTAAACTTGAAGGACTTCATTATTTCTTAACTGTAGTGGGGAAAATATGTAAAGAAGCTAAGCTTCCATGCCCACTTGAGTCTAATATAAGAAGATGCTCTAACCCCAACACTCTCCTAGCCATAATCACATGTCCATGGGAATGTCAGGATAGTTCAAGAAACAGAGAATGCAAATGATCCTACTCTTTCCTTACTATTGAGAGAATTTTAAACACATTTTTCAAATTGATTTATAATAGTTATGGGAAATAGATGGGGAAACAGTGGAAACAGTGTCAGACTTTATTTTGGGGGGCTCCAAAATCACTGCAAATGGTGACTGCAGCCATGAAATTAAAAGATGCTTACTCCTTGGAAGGAAAGTTATGACCAACCTAGATAGCATATTCAAAAACAGAGACATTACTTTGCCAACAAAGGTCCATCTAGTCAAGGCTATGGTTTTTCCAGTGGTCATGTATGGATGTGAGAGTTGGACTGTGAAGAAAGCTGAGTGCCGTAGAATTGATGCTTTTGAACTGTGATGTTGGAGAAGACTCTTGAGAGTCCCTTGGACTGCAAGGAGATCCAACGAGTCCATCCTAAAGGAGATCAGTCCTAGGTGTTCATTGGAAGGACTGATGCTAAAGCTGAAACTCCAGTACTTTGGCCACCTCATGCGAAGAGTTGACTCATTGGAAAAGACTGCGGCTGGGAGGGATTAGGGCAGGAGGAAAAGGGGACGACAGAGGATGAGATGGCTGGATGGCATCACCTACTCGATGGACGTGAGTTTGAGTGAACTGCGGGAGTTGGTGATGGACAGGAAGGACTGGCGTGCTGCAATTCATGAGATCGCAGAGTCGGACATGACTGAGCAACTGAACTGAACTGAACTGAACATATATTTGATATTTTTCTTTACTATGTGTTATAAATATAGGCTTACAGACTTTCTACCTTGTGTTGGGGACATGTAGATGTTAAATATATTCTTATTTCATGTTTAATTTGTGGTTAAGAGGCCTGCTCCACACCAAGATTATAGATTATATACCCAGGATTTTGTAGATACTTACATGATTTCAGACTGTGCCTTTAAATCTATTACTTATTTTGTGTAAATAGTGAAGAAATATCCATATTTATTTTTATTACCATTTATATAATGATCCAATTATCTTTACTAATTTTAAATGAGATTTATAAGATACTAAATTGCCATTATACTTGAGTGTAATCTAGTCCATTTAGGTTAGTGGACTCTTGATCTATGTCCATATTAAATTTTAATTTATGAAACTTTATAGCACAATTACTATTATTAAAATATGCTTTTATTTTTTCTATTATTTTCCTGTTTCCTTAGGTTTATTTCTACAGATGTTCTTTAGAGTCATTTTTTCATTAAGAAAAAAAAAATAAGAATTTGACCAGGATTAATTGCACAGCACTAATAGATTAATTTAGGGAGAATTGACCCATTTTAGTATTTTCCTATTCAAAAACCTAATATATATTTTATCACTAGTAGTCTTCTGTTCTGCAGTAGATTTCAGAATTTTAATTGTATATTTTAATATTATTCTATCATGCTTTATGTTGAAATATGTAAACACATTCTTAGGTTTCCCTTTAACTTTTTCATAAAATTCTGATTGTGTTTATAGGAGGAAAGTATCTTCATAGATTTGTAAAGAAAAAAAAAAAAACCTAACTACTAGAGATATTTTATTTCCTTTGTGAATAATGCCTGAGGAGCATGTGCAAAAAGGGTTCTCAGACTCTCTGCAATATTTCCAAATTCTCCCAGGACTTAGGGGTATACAGGTTTCTGCACAACTGGATCATATGACAATTTAAATTCTTTCTTCCTACATGAGTCTGCTTCACTGACATGAGTCTTTTTTATAAAGATTGTTAAAGCACAATTCATGTCATGGTATTTGAAAGTTAGTTACAGACATTATGAAGTCCAAGCCATTAAAAGTTTCCCATACATCAAATATATTGAAGGCTTGAAACATATTCAAATCTTTTCTCTAAATTTTTCTTTAATGAAATATAATCATTACTACTTCATTGTTCCAATTACTGGACTTCAGTTGATAGTGTTAAAACATGCTCAGTGCATGTGAGCAGATAGCCAAAGACCGATTACAGTGGTAGCCCCTATTTTATAGAAACTATAAAACTGATACCAGAAAAAACCAAAATGAAACTGTTGGTGCCCACAAGGCAACTGATGTCTTCAACAGTAAATCAAAGTCTCTAGCTCCTTTAAGGTTGAACAGAATCCAGGGGAACTGTTTATATATGTCAAAGCAAAGATTACTTGGAGAGGCCTGGATAATAGACTGACTATCCATGATCCAGCAAACATCCTCCACCAAACTTAGAAGCAAAAACTATAAATCCTTCTTGTATAGGTAACATGCTGCTAAGTCGTTTCAGTCATGTCTGACTCTGTGCGACCCCATAGACAGCAGCCCACCAGGCTCCCCCGTCCCTGGGATTCTCCAGGCAAGAACACTGGAGTGGGTTGCCATTTCCTTCTCCAATGCGTGAAAGTGAAAAGTGAAAGTGAAGTCGCTCAGTCGTGTCCCACTCTTTGCCACCCCATGGACTGCAGCCTACCAGGCTCCTCCACCCATGGGATTTTCCAGGCAAGAGTAACATAGGGATCATTATTTTTACATCTGTGAAACCATGAACGAGTCAGCCCCTACTAGTTCATAGTTAAACAGGTCAGATATTAAAGATGAGATCTAATCCTCCAGCAGTTGATCAAGAATTAGGGGGAAAGTTTCATTTTGGGGGTACAGATTCCTTAATAGGAATTATTCAAGTACATTAAAAAATAGGTATATATGTTATAACATCAGCTGAAGAAGTCTAAATTTTCTTGCAGAAGATCTTTTCAACTGAAAAAAGTTTTCTCTTGTCAGCTATTTGAATGGTAAAAGTTTACTAAGGCAGTTTTCCCTTAACCTTATTATTGTTTATTGTTTCAGAATAGCTTTATCTTAGAAATTGTTTAATGTACCATAAACATCACTAGGGGTTAAAGTTAACTGCGTTCTTAATGTTGTTAATGAAGTATGCTGAAGCTATTGTTAACACCATCTACCCAGTCACTCAAGCTCCCAGTTCCCCTTAAAAAAATGGATTTCTAATCACTTCAATGATTTCCTGATGGCTAAAAGATAAAGCAAAATTCTGCATGTAGTAGGTTCTCCATTATCAGGCAACAACCTCATTCTTGCCCAACAGCTGCCTGAGGCGTGGCAGTTGTGTTAACTGAGTGGCAGCAAAAAAACATGGATATTTTAAGGGACAGGATGAAATTAAGTTTGGGGACTCAGAAGAAGTATAAAGAGGTTACAAATTAATTCCTTATAAATGTAATATCTGAGGCTTATTTTACATATGCAGGTGAGTGGAAGAAACCAAGTATGAAGACAGTGATTAAGTATCTTTTTCTCTATGTGCAGTCCTGGCGGGAGCAGCTACAGCAGCCACCATAGTGGTGGCAGCGACAGGGACAGCAGAGCCCTGACTGAGGCCCCACCACTCTTTCACCCTGCACTGCTGCCAGGGAAGGGAAGATGCACACATGTATTATTTGGTATAGAAGACCAGTATATCCTACTGGGTTCAGGGAAAAAAAAATACCCTCCTTATTGTAAACTTCAGTCTTATTGAAAAAGTAGGGAAAACCAATAGACCATTTAGGTTTGACCTAAATCGAATCCCTTACAATTATACAGTGGAAGTGACAAACAGATTCAAGGGATTAGATCTGATAGAGTGCCTGAAAAACAATGGATGGAGATTCGTGACATTGTACAGGAGGCGGTAATCAAAACCATCCTCAAGAAAAAGAAATGAAAAAGGCAAAATGGTTGTCTGAGGAGGCCTTACAAATAGCTGAGAAAAGAAGAGAAGCTAAAGGCAAAGGAGAAAAGATATACCCATCTGAATGCAGTTTCAAAAAATAGCAAGGAGAGATAAGAAAGCCTTCCTACATGATCAATGCAAAGAAAGAGAGGAAAACAAGAGAATGGGAAAGACTAGAGATCTCTTCAAGAAAATTAGAAATACCAAGGGAACATTTCATGCAAAGATGAGCACAATAAAGGACAGGAATGATATGGACCTAACAGAAGCAGGAGATATTAGGAAGAGGTGGCAAGAATACACAGAAGAACCATACAAAAAAGATCTTAATGACCCAGATAACCATCATGGTGTGGTCACTCACCTAGAGCCAGACATCCTGGAGTCCAAAGTCAAGTGGGCCTTAGGAAGCATCAGTACAAACAAAGCTAGTGGAGGTGATGGAATTCCAGCTCAGCTATTTCAAGTCCTAAAAGATGATGCTAGATGGTTGGATGGCATCACTGACTCGATGGACATGAGTTTAAGCAAGCTCCAGGAGTTGGTGATGGACAGGGAAACCTGGTGTGCTGCAGTCCATGAGGTTGAAAAGACTCAGACATGGCTGAGTGACTGAACAGAACTGAACTGAACTGATGCCTGATCCTATTTCTAATTGTTCCTTCATACATACTTCACCACTCTATTTAATACTTTATGTCTTTATTGATGAAGCTCCCTCTATATGGGTATCTGGCCAGCATGGTGAACTACTGATCTTTTGAAACTGAACTCTGATTAAGCCTTCACTAACCCTTCTACCATGTCTCTCCCCACAAAAACCCAGTACTTACTTTCTGCCACCACTGTAGCTGTTATCTACAGTCAGGGCATAGAGGAGACTGAGGAATGACTTTAAGATCCTGAAGATCATGAAAATAAGATTTCCCTAAAAGATTTAAACTTCACCATTAAATTGTAATGAATTGCTACAGAAATATATACAGTCACAATAAGGAGTCAGAATAGCCTCTGGGCTATGGAAATTCCACTTTAATAGAACTATTGATATTAGTTCAGAATAGTGAGGAATTTGAGTGAAAAGGAATGTGATTCACTCCCTGCCAAATTTTTCAGTGAGTGAGTAGGCTTGACCTAGAAATCAGGAAGAGAGAAGACAATGAAAAGGCAAAAGATAACTGACCATAATGCTGAGAATATTAGCAGAAGAAAATATTTTACTTTAGAAAATACTTTTCCTGGTGGAAATTTCCTAGTAATCCAGTGATTAGAGCTCCATTTTCTCACTGCTAAGAACCTGGGTTCAATCCCTGATTGGGAAACTTGGGGAACTATGATCCCACAAGCCATGCGGTACAGCCACAAAACACAATCCTACTTCCTACAGCAAGAAAGCGATTTCAAAACTGAAAGATGCAGACAGAGGTATCTTCAAGGAAGAGTTATGCTTCAGCTAAAAATAATGTAGGTGGCATTTAATTTGTGACTTGGTTAAATGTATTCCTAATGGTTACTTGGACATGATTGAATATTTAGCCAATTAACATCCTACTTGGGATGGTGTTTGCCAAGCAATAGAGATCCTATGCAAGACCTCCTTCTAGAACTACAGCAGCATCTTGTCCACCATGCTTTGTGGAAAGAAACTATAAACACACAAGTGAGGGTCAAACAGCAGTAGTCCCTTGCCCTGACACTCAGTTCACAAAGCAATATCCTAATGATTTGGCTTTTAACACAGATGGCTTGAAGAAAATATTCTTGGAAAATGAATATGAATGTCTATGCATAATACATAATGTGAAATGCTGAGCTGAATGAATCACAACCTCAAGTCAAGATTGCTGGAAGAAATATAAACAACCTCAGCTATGCAGATGATGCCTCTCTAATGACAAAAAGTGAAAAGGAACTACAGGGCCTCTTGATGAGGGTGAAAGTGGAGAATGAAAAAGTTGGTTTAAAACTCAGCATTAAAAAACCAAGATCATGGCATCCAGCTCTATCACTTCCTGGCAAATAGAAGAGGAAAAAGTGGAAGCAGTGACAGATTTTATTTTCTTGGGCTCCAAAATCACTGAGGATGGTGACTGCAGCCATGAAATTAGAAGACGCTTGCTTCTTGGGAGGATGACATGCACAACTTAGAACCATACTGCAGGTCTATGTAGCAGGTCATTTCATCAGTCCTATGTGGGATGGGGATTTAGATTTGTGACCGGAGGTCAAATAGCTTGACGTCTTACCCCTATAAATGCATGGTACAAGTGGGCACCATGGAACATATCCCTGGTTCTCTCAGTGAATGTCTTAAAACTTTTCATTTTAGTCAAATGACAGGTTTAATACAAATACAGATATTGTTTAAACTGTGTGTAAGTAATATATGTCTAAAGCAGGATGATTAACCTATAAATGATTTTGATAACTTAAGCTGCAAACACTAAACATTTTCTCCAAAATTTCAGTGATTTTTTCACCTTTATTACAGCAGCAGAAGTGTTTTCAGGACAAGATCTGCTTCCAAATCAAAACAGCTTTCTGTTCTTCCATCCCCAGATTATAAGAAGGCTGTGGAGAGCAAATTCTGTTTGTTTGCATGTTTGTTTGTTTTTTAATTTACAGGCTATTTAATTTCTCATAATGCTTATTCCCATGATTATCTTTTTTTTTTTCCCCCGGCCCCGCGGCCCAGCCCCCGCAAGGGGCAGGAGTTCGCAAGCCGGCGGCGAGTGGACCCCATGATTATCTTAACAAATATGTTGTTAGTAAGCTGGAAGTAAATGGAAAAGCATCTGTAAGACAGGAAATTGGGCAGAAGGCTAAGAAAGAAAGGCAGGCACAGACATCAAGAACTGAGGGATCCACTCCACAAAGCCAATCAACAGAATACTCAGAAGACCTGAGTTGATAAATCTAATGCTGAAAACATGAAGATTCAAATCTGAGAGGAAAAAACAGAGTGTATACTGGCAGGGGGCAGGGTGGCAGGGAAGAAATTGTGAGAAACACAGAAGTCAGAGCCTATTGGCCAAACTACAGTCAAAACTCAATCAGATAAGAATAATGAGCCACACACACTTTTATTTTCAATCCTGAGCTAATTTAAAATGATAAATTTTAGAGAAAAAACCTATCATTCCTACCTTCAGAAAACATATTTTCTAGTTTGGCCTACAGACTAAGTGATCAAAATTGGGCCATATAAAAATGTTAAGGGTCAGCCCTAAACAATCACTAATCAGTGAAATAACAGAAGCAATGATATGATGAGCTCAGAGAAGGGATAAAATTGTGTATAGATTGGAGATCAATGTCTGAAGTCAAGAGGGTATAGACTCCTAAGTATAACTTCACTGAATTAGCACTGAAGGAAGCCCACCAAAGCAAAACAAACAAACAAACAAACAAACAAAACAAAAAAAACCTGCTCTTTATATCCTGTTTTGAAGTTAATCTTTTTACTACCATCAGCTTTTTGCCCCAGAGTTCTCAGAGAAATAATAACAGTGGAACTACTGATCTCAACATGGGCAGATTCTAATTTTTATAAAACTGTTTTTAGGTTTTTTAATGTCATCAAATCATGATCAAAAGGTATTCCTGCCCCTCTGTTTGTGGGACTATCCTGTAGACAGGATCCTAAAAAAAGATGAATTCCTCCTACTAGATAAATGGCAATTTGCCAGTGATTTATTAAATAAGAATTGTGATCTCTTGCCTTAAACCATAAATCTAGGTCATTGTTATCTTTTTGCTTTGTTGTAAATTTCTTTATATTTTCCTCTCTGTAATATTCCTAAATTTGATTTATCCAATACCCTCAAAAACTCATGAAAGACAAATGAGTTGATGCTGGGCATATCTCATAAAACATATTTGGAGAATAATTTTTGATAGCTAGGAAACCTTTTTGGTCAACTGCGTGGTCAGTTTTCAAAGATCATTTTCTTCCACCAAAATTCAATTAGTCTTATAAAGTGTGAGTTAGTCATGTCCATCCAAATGGCAACATATCCTGACCCAGTAATGTGTGGAAGTGGTGACAGTTATGTCAAAAATAGCAAATATACCATTACTTTCTTCCTGCTCATTCCACTTCATGAAATCCAATTAATCAAGGACGAATTTGGTCTTCTAGAGAAAGTTTCAGTGACTACTGAAGTAAAAGATGATTGCTTCTGAAAAGTTTGCTTTGGATAATAGTTGATGTCTGTCTGTACATTAAGATAGATTTTGCAACTGTCCATTTCACTAGATTTTATTTTTGGTCATAAATGGATGAAAATTTATTGTATTTTTTTTAATCCCCAAGCTTAGAGGCCTTCCCAGGTGGTAAAGAACCTGCCTGCCAGTTCAGGAGACTTAAGAGACACAGGTTCAACCCCCTGGGTCAGGAAGATGCCCCTGGAGGTGGGCATAGCAATCCACTCCAGTATTCTTGCCTGGAGAATCCCATGGACAGAGGAGCCTGGTGGGTTACAGTCCATAGGGTTGCACAGAGTCAGACGTGACTGAAGCGACTTAGCAGGCACACACACCAAACTTAGAATATATGACAATTTTTTAGTTAATTTAAAAATGCCTTTTAAATAGACTGTGGCTGCCAAAAGGTAGGGTATGGATTGGCATTTGGGGATTAGCAGATACAAACTATTATTTCTAGAATGGATAAATAAGGTCCTACTGTATAGCACAGGGAACTATATTCAATATCCCACGATATACTGTAATGGAAAATAATGTGAAAAAGGATGTATATATATGTATAACTGAATTACATTGCTGTACAAATACTTTGCTAATGCTTCAATTAAAAAAATGAAATAAAGAGCCTTGTAATCATTTTTCTTATATAATAGCTTTCACATTTTATACATGGACAGATATTCTCAGGAATATTGTAAAATTTAAGTATCATTTATTATTGCCTAACATTTTGAGATCAAAAACATTAAGAAGAGGAAAAGATAAATAGGTTTGTAAAAATGTTACCTAAACCAGGTTCTTTTTGGTAAAGCTTGACTGATGTTGGTATTTTATAATAAAAACAGTGGTTCATGCTACTCACTGAATAGTATTCCCCTCTAATAAAGATCTAAGAAACTACATCTATAAAAAAAAAAAAAAATACTCAGTTCCTTATGATAGGGTAAGTGCAGAGAACTTTCTTTTCCAATCAGTCAAGCCAGTTAAAAAAGTGAAAACAAAAAGAGTTTCTTGTTCATGTTTCCACTAACAGTCTTAGGTAGGCTGGAAAGTGACTCTCACCCTGTGAATGGGCATCTGCTTTTATTTCTCCTAGCCTCCTTGCTCCTGTCCTGCTGAAAACAAACATGCCTTGAGAAAATGCCCAGACACAGTGATCTTATTGTGCCAGTCTTAGGGCGGTTAGATGATTGAAAAGCAACAACATGCTCCACAGATGTGGAAACTGTGTAATTCTGAGCTTCCTCCAGGAAAGAATGAGCTTTGATAGGCTGGAACTAAAGCTTTCTAAAGGTGTAAAATAACCATGAATTTCCTTTTACTATGGACAACTATTTCAGATATTCCCAACCAATTTAGGCATGGTGGCTAACAGCTGTTCATAATTTTCCTGCCTTTGAGTACATATGCCTTCTAATAAGAGCAAGGGGTACATTCCTCACTCTCTTCTTTTAAGTTATAGCTATATTATTTTTGCTTAGCATCTGGTTCACTATCTACGTGATTTGGTAAAATTTTCAGATTTACGAAGGACATACAGAAGTAACAACTTATTTCTTTTAGAAGTTTGAATTTTGAGTCAAAAATACATTGTGTTTTTTTTTTTTTTTTAATTTCTACATGCGAGTGAAGTGAGTGAAGGTGGCTCAGTCGCGTCTGACTCTTGGCGATCCCATGAAATAAAGTCCATGGAATTCTCCAGGCCAGAATACTGAAGTGGGTAGTAGTTCCCTTCTCCAGGGGATCTTCTCAATCCAGGGATCAAACCCAGGTATCTGGCTTTGCAAGTGGATTCTTTATCAGCTAAGCCACCAAGGAAACCCAATTTGTACATATTGAACACAAATTTATATTATGTACATAGGTTGAGATGTCTTACAATTTTTTTTACAGTTTTAAGGACAATCATTTAAACCATATGAATCAATATGCCTTGAGCCACAACCCACATAAATTAGAGTACTTCCCAATTTCATTTTATTTTATTTTTTAATTTAATTTTATTTAACTTTACAATATTGTATTGGTTTTGCCATATATCAAAATGAGTCTGCCACAGGTATACATGTGTTCCCCATCCTGAACCCTCCTCCCTCCTCCCTCCCCATACCATCACTCTGGGCCATCCCAGTGCACCAGCCCCAAGCATCCAGTATCGTGCATTGAATTTGGACTGGTGACTTGTTTCATATATGATATTATACATATTTCAATGCCATTCTCCCAAATCATCCCACCCTGTCCCTCTCCCACAGAGTCCAAAAGACTGTTCTATACATCAGTGTCTCTTTTGCTGTCTCGTATACAGGGTTATTGTTACCATCTTTCTAAATTCCATATATATGCGTTAGTATACTGTACTGGTGTTTTTCTTTCTGGCTTACTTCACTCTGTATAATAGGCTCCAGTTTCATCCACCTGATTAGAACTGATTCAAATGTATTCTTTTTAATGGCTGAGTAATACTCCATTGTGTATATGTACCACTGCTTTCTTATCCATTCATCTGCTGATGGACATCTAAGTTGCTTCCATGTCCTGGCTATTATAAACAGTGCTGCGATGAACACTGGGGTACATGTGTCTCTTTCAATTCTGGTTTCCTCAGTGTGTATGCCCAGCAGTGGGATTGCTGGATCATAAGGCAGTTCTATTTCCAGTTTTTTAAGGAATCTCCACACTGTTCTCCATAGTGACTGTACTAGTTTGCATTCCCACCAACAGTGTAAGAGGGTTCCCTTTTCTCCACACCCTCTCCAGCATTTATTGCTTGTAGACTTTTGGATCGCAGCCATTCTGACTGGCGTGAAATGCTACCTCAGAGTGGTTTTGATTTGCATTTCTCTGATAATGAGTGATGTTGAGCATCTTTTCATGTGTTTGTTAGCCATCTATATGTCTTCTTTGGAGAAATGTCTATTTAGTTCTTTGGCCCATTTTTTGATTGGGTCATTTATTTTTCTGGAACTGAGCTGTAGGAGTTGCTTGTATATTTTTGAGATTAGTTGTTTGTCAGTTGCTTCATTTGCTATTATTTTCTCCCATTCTGAAGGTCCATATGTGCGTGGATTTATCTCTGGGGTTTCTATTTTGTTCCATTGATCTATATTTCTGTCTTTGTGCCAGTACCATACTGTCTTGATGAGTGTGGCTTTGAATATAGTAAAGTTGCAGGATATAAAATCAACACACAGAAATCCCTTGCATTCCTACACACTAATAATGAGAAAATAGAAAGCGAAATTAAGGAAACAATTCCATTCACCATTGCAATGAAAAGAATAAAATACTTAGGAATATATCTACCTAAAGAAACTAAAGACCTATATATAGAAAACTATAAAACACTGGTGAAAGAAATCAAAGAAGACACTAATAGATGGAGAAATATATCATGTTCATGGATTGGAAGAATCAATATAGTGAAAATGAGTATACTACCCAAAGCAATTTATAGATTCAATGCAATCCCTATCAAGCTACCAACGGTATTCTTCACAGAGCTAGAACAAATAATTTCACAATTTGTATGGAAATACAAAAAACCTCAAATAGCCAAAGCTATCTTGAGAAAGAAGAATGGAACTGGAGGAATCAACCTGCCTGACTTCAGGCTCTACTACAAAGCCAATTTCATTTTAATTACACTCACTCAATAGAATTTTAGTCCAAAAAAAAATTGTGTACAATAGAACTAGAAAGCATTTTCATACACAGTTAGAAAGTCTGTTTTTTTCTCTGAATACGTAACAGTTTGAATATCTACTTGGAAGCTTTTTGTGTCTTTTGACCACAAGGTAACTTTTATAATAAGCATACAAAATTCTAGTATTAATTCAGATTTCTGAAATTGGCTTCAATCTAAGAAACGTTAACGCCACAGATGACAAAGGTCTAGCATACAATATTCTATACATACTGCTCAATAAGTGTAAATAGGAGAAGATGGTGATGAGTGTATGTGTGGTAAACTTTTGATACTAGCTATAAATTTAGCGTGAATTTCTGGAAATAGGAATCATTTAGTACTAGTAAGTTGTCCCCCTCAAACATATTAATCTATCAAAGTGGAAATTAATTGCCTTGGTTTCAGGGGACAATTTGTACCCATGCAGCTTTATATGGGAAAAGTACTTATGGAATTTAAATAGCTGACTGAATCTACTTGTGTACCCTGAAAATCATTTATAATCAGCATTTCAATAAATCACCCTTTACATTCAATCGAGGGAAAATTAAGAGAATTGAGGTCCTGTATGTTCTTTAGATAATTTTTTACTTGGAAGGCTTTTTACTAGTTTGCTTTGAGAACTCAAATTGATAAATTTAAAATGTTATTGCATTTGCTTGGATGATCATATTTCATCATTACAATCAAGAAGTATTATTATTTTATAAAACACATCTAATTAAAAACTACATGATGCAACAAAATGTAAAATGCAAAGCTCGATTCACTACACATACGTTTCCAACACATTTTCAAAAATTGACCTATTTCTGTTTTGTTTCTGAAGAAGAATGCTCTAAAGAATGAAAGACTGTCTTTAAAATATTTTAACAGTGATGGTGATAGAAAGAATAGAATATTAGGAAATGCTTTGATACTTTAATTTCAATAATCAGTGTTATTACTAATATTGAAATGTATATTTTACACAAAAAAGTTAATTCATGTCACTGTTATTAAAATTCCTTTGTATTTTTTCAAAAATAACTTCTCTTATAGAAAATTTGGCTTTGAAGAATCTAATTTTAAACAACCTCAAATTCAGTGTTGAACCTAATAAATGGAATTCAACCATAATTTTTAAAGTCACATTTTAGTATTTTAATTGTATGAAGGATTAACATATTTTCTTATTCTGATATGTAAAATTTCTCACGATTCAAATTGAATATAAAAATATAAAACTATTTAAAATTAAGAAAATGATGTGTTTATTTCTTCAAATAATATTTGGATTCAGTTATATTTTTAAAATATAAAATTCATAAATAATAAACTATATTATACCCTTCTACAAAAATACTACCCTACTACAAAAATAATTAAAAATTATTTTTGAATCTAAATATAGAAGAGGTTTATGTTTATTTTTCTCTGACAAATAAATGATTCCTTTACAAAGCAATGGATCCACACAGGGATCACAATGGACAACATTACCTTCTCACGTCAATCAAAATAATAGTAACTAATATCAATAATAATAAATTAATAATAACTAAACAAGTCATCGGAGAAGGCAATGGCACCCCACTCCAGTACTCTTGCCTGGAAAATCCCATGGACGGAGGAGCCTGGTGGGCTACAGTCCATGGGGTGGCACAGAGTCGGACACGACTGAGGCGACTTGGCAGCAGCAGCAGCAGCAGCAGCAGCAAACAAGTCATAAATGATAAAATTTAAATGAAAATTCTATTTACTAAAATATTTATCCTAAGTAGTCAGAGGGACTCTTTATCAATGTTTTGGGTAATATTTATGTCATGGTTGCAAAATGTAAAGTCATATATTATCAAAATCACAAATTGCCATAGGTTTTAGAAACTTGAACCAACTTGCTGGTAAAGTGGTATAATTGAAATTCATTTGTTAAAAAGGGTCTCTGTAGAGGGAATATTAGCAAAAAAATAAAAAATAAATATACTAAGGAAGTAAAAAAACTTTTGTGCTTCCTTTTTCAAAAATACTTTTATTATGAAAAACCATGTTTTTCGCTGAGCTCAGTGCATCATATCACAGGGGAAGAAGAAGGCTTAATAGCATGAAAAGAAAATTTCAAAATCTGTACTTTTATAAGAGCATTCATTTAGATCAGGCCAGATTGGCATGCAAAACCACTTCCAACCAAATGAGTCAATTGAGATGACATTTATTTATTGAAATGAATGTGTTTTTGAAAATCAGTGAGACTTTTATAATCCAGTAAGGAAACAAAAAAATAAACAAAAACTGGTCTAGGGACTTCCCTGGGCTTGCTTTGTGGCTCAGCTGGTAAAGAATCTGCCTGCAACATGGGAGACCAGGTTTGATCCCTGGGTGGGAAAGGGCCCATGGAGAAGGGAAAGGCTACCCACTCCAGTATTGTGGCCTGGAGAATTCCATGGACTGTATAGTCCATGGGGTCACAAAGAGTTGCACATGACTGAGTGACTTTCACTTTCACTTTCAGGGACGTCCCTGGCAGTCTAGTGATTAAGCTTGCAATGCAAACTTCATGCTCACAATGCAGGGGGCATAGGTTCAATTCCTGGTCAGGGAAATAAGATCCCACATGCATCCCCCCCAAAAAATTGGTTTAATTTCTTAGTCCTATTTTTATCCCCAAAACAGATACTTTATTTTAAAAACCAAACTATTAATTGAATTTATTATTCTATTTTAAGGATGTTGACAAATAGAAGACAGCCATAATTAAGATAGGGCAAAGGAACCCCAAACTCTGCCTTGTTAGCTTTGTCTTCAATAAACCTGCATGAGTTATTCTCATTTTCCAGGAATTTCTGACAATCTTAATCTCATTTTTCCATCATCCAAATTGCCCACATAGGCAAAAATGGCCCAATCCTGGCTCCAGTGGGTCTAGTGAAGAAATGGCAAAAGTTGTAAGAATGGTCAATTGATTCTTATTTTGATAATCATTGATAAATTAAAAATTATAAAGGCAATCACTCCCAAAAAACAAAAATGAAATTCTACAAGGTTATATCTATTTACAAACTGATAAAACAGCTTGAACAATGAAAATGATTTAAAAGCAAACAAAAATTAAAGACACTATGAAAAAAAAAAATGACACTTTGAAAGGTTTATCTGGCAAGTGATTTGACCAATGACAGACATTAAGTCATATGCCTTTTTTATGTGTTATGAAACATCTTTTTAAACATGTTGATATTTGTAAATTGTTGGGATACACCCACAGAGAACTGTAAGTCTTATAACTGCCCAGTCTTGAGATAGGAGACAGCAAGAGAGACATGAATGGTTTATTGGATAGGGAATCCCATCTGTCTGAAGCAAAAGGTCCTAGAGCAACACCCCATCATGTATGGCAGACGGCCGGTAGGCAGAACACCACTTAACAGCAATCTCCCCACTCCTCTATTCAAAGGAGAAGGAGGCCACCATTATAGGGAGAATTGATGTTAGGTTGGCTCATCACTTACCAGGGAAATCAACAGCTATGGGAGGGGGCAACACATAGGCAGTTACTGATTAAGTCAAATGATTAAGTGGATTGGATAGTCATGTGAGTAGGGTGTAGGTGAAGTATGGACTGGTTGAGCAGAGAATGTACAGAGAGCAAGAGAACAGCCATCTTGAATGGCCTCACCATCCATAAACAAATATATGAACAATAGTTTTAAATATGCCCCTATTGCTGGAATTTTAAAAATGTTTTCACATATTATGTATAGTATTTCAATAGTTGTTTAAAAGTTGAGAACCAATTGAAAGGAAAAAAGGTATCTAAAAGCAAAAAGTAAATTGCAAAGGGATGCTTCCTCCTTGGAAGAAAAGCTATGACAAACGTAGAGAGCATATTAAAAAGCAGAAACATTTCTTTGCTGACAAAGTTCCATCTAGTCAAAGCTATGATCTTTCCAGTAGTCATGTTTGAATGTAAGAGTTGGACCATAAAAAAAAGCTGAGCGCCGAAGAATTGATGCTTTTGAACTGTGGTGTTGGGAAGATTCTTGAGAGTCCCTCAAGAGATCAAACCAGTCAATCCTAAAGGAAATCAACCCTGAATATTCATTGGAAGGACTGATACAGAAACTGAAACTCCAATACATTGGCCACTTGATGCAAAGAGCTGACTCCTAGGAAAAGACCCTGATGCTGGGAAAGATTGAAGGCAGCAGGAGTAAGTGATGACAGAGGATGAGATGGTTGGATGGCATCACCGACTCACTGGACATGAGTTTGAGCAATTTCCAGGAGATGGTGAAGGACAGGGAAACCTGGTATGGTGTAGTCCATGGGTTTGCAAAGAGTTGGATGCAACTGAACAACCACCATCAAAGGAATAAATTATTTTAGTGAATATCTATTGCTGTAAAATAATTGATTCTTCAAATTTCAGTGGCTTCAATTCAGCAGCTATTTTTTTTACTCACACTTCTACAATTTAGGTAGTGCTTGCTGGGAATAGTTTTCTCTGTTTCGATATGCATCATATGAAGAAATTTAACTGGAAAAATCACTTCCAAAGTGGCAACATCGTATGGCTGTTGTTGCTGGCTGTTGGCTAGAAGCAGAGCTGAGGATATTCGAAAGATTATATCCTATAAATCAATATTTTATAATTAATATAAATTAAGATTAGACTGGAAGAGTTTTTATATATTCCATGTTTGCAAAAAAAAATCTTTAAAAAACTTATTAATTCTACTTTTTTTTGATAACTATTTTTTCCTCAGTTGTGTTGAATCTCTCTCCTATCTCTTTCTGGTATATTTTGCTGTTCTTTGTAAGGCTTATTGGGGCTTCCCCAGTGGCTCAGTGGTAAAGAATCCACCTATAAAGTAGGATACATGGGTTCAATCCCTGGGTTAGGAAGATACCTTGAAGGAGATCATGACAATCCACTCCAGTATTCTTGCCTGCAGAATGCCATGGACTGAGGAGCCTGGTGGGCTATAGTTCATAGAGTTACAGAGTCAGACATGACTGAAATGACTGAGCACACACACATACACATATAGCCTATTAATGTGAATGTTATTTAACTTTTTATTCTCTATTTTTAAATATAGAAAATAGTCAAAATTATGCTTGAGTTTTCTTTTTTCTTTTTGCAGTCTATTTGCTTTACAATGTTGTTAGTTTCTGCTGTACAGTAAAGTGAATTAGCCAAAACATACATATATCCCCTCTTCCTTGGATTTCTTTCCCATTTCAGTTACTACAAAGTATTGAGTAGATTTTCCTGTACTATACAGTCAGCTCTCATTTGTTATCTATTTTATATATAGTCTTGCATATATGCAAATCCCAATCTCCCAGTCCATCCCACACCCTCCTTCCCACCCACCACCTTGGTATCCATCTTTGTTCTCTACATCTGTATGCCAATTCCTGCTTTGCAAATAAATTCATCTATACCACTTTTCTAGATTCTATGTATAAGTAATGTTATATGATATTTGCCTTCCCAGGTGGAACTACTGGTAAAGAACCTGCCTGCCAATGCAAGAGACATAGGAGACGCGGGTTTGATCCCTGGGTCGGGAAGATCCCCTGGAGGAGAAAATGGCAACTCACTTCAATATTTCTTGCCTGGAGAATCTCATAGACAGAGGAGCCAGGCAGGCAACAGTCCACAGGGTCGCAAAGAGTCAGACACAACTGAAGCAACTTAACACACATACGATATTTTCTTTTCTTTCTCTGACTTACTTCACTCTGTATGACAGTCTCTAGGTCCATCCATGTCTCAGCAAATGGCACAGTTTTGTTCTTTTTCATGGTTGAGTAAGTTTCCATTGTTTACATCTTCTTAATCCATTCCTCTGTTGATGGACTTTTAGGTTACTTCCATGTCACGACTATTGTAAATAGAGCTGCAATGATAATTGAGGTTCATGTATCTAGAGTTTTGGACATATACATTTTACAAGGATGTTAGCTGCTAAATAATCAGTCATCATAATTTGCTTCCTATTTTATACAGTACTCTAGCAGAGATATCCTGCCTTGTTCCTTTTCTGTATTTATTTTCAATTTATTGAGGTATTCTTTTAACATCTAATTTTGATTATTTAAATTTAACAATGGGAACTATACAGTTTCTTCTTTGAGAAATGCATCAAGGTTTCATTTATGATGTGATCAAAATGCACTTTTTTGAAGGATTTTTCATGAGCTATTTATAAAAGTTATATTCTCAGTGTTTAGTTGCTAGGCTCAATGAAGTGAGGTGAAAGTCGTTCAGTAGTGTCCGATTCTTTGTGACTCCATGGGCTATACAGCCCATGGAATTCTCCAGGTCAGAATACTGGAGTGTGTAGGCTTTCCCTTCTCCAGGGGATCTTCCCAATCCAGAGATCAAACCCAGGTCTCACCCATTGCAGGCGGATTCTTTACCAGCTGAGCCGCAAGGGAAGCCCAAGAATACTGGAGTGGGTAGCCTATCCCCTTCTCCAGGGGATCTTCCCTATCCAGGAATTGAACCATGGACTTCTGGATTGTAGGTGGATTCTTTACCTACTGAGCTATCATCAACACTTCCCCTTTAATTTAACATGTTACTCAAATATGTTCTTTTATTCTGTGTATTATATCAATTACTTGATTGACTCAAGTTTTTAATATATAACAATTGTTACAGCAGACTCATGGTTGAGAACTGATATAAAACAACATCTCTTTTGCAAAATGCAATATTTTAATTCAAATTAATGCTCAATTAGTATCTGGCAAAATATAATCTGAAAAAATCCATTCACTGTAAATCCATACAAATGAAAGATCATTTTATGATTTCTTTATTACTATAGAATAGTCAAGATCTCATCAGTCTCTTACATCTAGAATCACTCTGTGCCTCAATCCTAAATTATATATTGCTTCTGGTTGCAAAAATATTTTATATCTGAATTTGGTTTGTCTCCCACTAATATTAAAAAATACTTAAGGAATATTCTTTGAACGTACTAAGACTCTGAATGTACTAAGATTAAGTGACAGTTTTCATTTTATTCATAGAAAGCCTCTTCCTATACGTGCAGTAGCTAATGTTTAATGCTATAATATCCTTTTGATAAAACACAGCTTAAATATTTATATTTTTATGACTTCATCAATTGTACAAATCATTTTATCCACCTGGATATAAAGCATAAAAATAACTATATTAATCATATCATTAATAGCATTGCAGTCTTAGCATGTTTATTAAAACCCCATATCCTGTCTTTCTGACTCTCATTTTGCAGAATAGACCTTAGGATTTATTTTTACAATGTTATTATAATTTTCATTAGAAGACTATTACTTATTTCAATTAGTATTATAGCACAGCAACTGCTAATTAAATAATTATGATTCCTAATTTTCTTATTGATATTAAAAAATTAATGACATATCTATATGAATTATTAGCAAAGTCACAACTATTGGAAAATGACTCATGATATTTCTATGGAACAGAAGAACACTTTCTCTGTGAATTTCATTAACATAGATATTTTTCTGTCTTCTTGGTTTGGAATTATGCTTTGTCACAAGGCAATTTCAGTGTGAATTAAATGCTTCCTAAGTAATATAAATATATTATTGCAGGCAGGGTTCACTAATAGCTAATTATTCTTATACACAAGCCTCCATAGTAGAATTTGTGAGATTTGTAGATATACTTTAATGTCATTTCAATAAATGTTACCCCTGTAACCCAAAATAAGTCTAAATGTTGGGGATGGTTTGCTGGGCTTCCAGAACTATTGTAAAAGTGGAACAGACTCTGTTTTTTTGTTTTTTCTTTCTACAAAGCATGTTTATATTTTAAGCTTACTACTGCATTATTATTTGTAAGTTCATTTCTTTCTTTTATTCTAGTTATAAATATTATTTTCATCTTCAGTCTTCAGCAGGGTACTTTTCCCTCTCAAACATAACTATGTACTTTATCAGAGAATGAATCAATTTTATTGTCATCTGTGGGAAATAAAGCACTACATTTAATTTCCCCAGGTAAAGACACATACCAAAGACACATTTTATTATATCCTTTACTTTAGAATTTAGAATATTAGTACTTTGTTAATGGTATTGCCATAGTTTTCATCTGTTTTTAAAGATCCTATATACATATGGGAAATTTTAATGCTAACCTTATATTCCTTCCAAAAAAATCTACTCATCTTGATAATTAGACAAACATACACACACTTTTAATGTCTCTGTAATGAAAAGTTAATCTAAATATATGTCAGAATGTCATGAGCTAGATTTGTGATAGCAGATCTCTTGACTAGAATCCTGTGTTCTCCATTTACTACCTATTCATTCTTTGCAAGCTACTAAATCTTTCCAAGGTTTGAAATTCTTATCTGTTCAATATAACTTTTATCCAGGGCCATTGTGAAGATTTAGGGAGATAACACACAAAAAAGGTAATGTACTAGTACTATGTAAGCACTTGTTTCACATTAATTATCACTTTATTGTGGTATTTGTTAATATCAATATACTTTTAAATGGAAGGTAAGGATATGCATATAAATACATGTCTTTGGGGAAAGAATACCACAACTTAAGACAGCATAAAAGATGAATGTCATAAGGAAATCTAAACACGCCTTAGGTATTTCAAGAAGAGATCATTTTTAATCAATGCATCCTGAAAAGATTCTATGAATGAATAACATCTTTCCCAGGCATAAACAGATTTATGAGCTTATTTTTATATTAAAATAAAATACATGAATAATTAGATGACAAAGGAGTACTAGCAATAACACTAGGATTAGTACATATTTCTAAATAAAGAATGAATTTAATTAAATGTATATAAGCTTCTTGGGCTTCCCAGGTGACTCACTAGTAAACAATCCACCTGCCAATGCAGGAGACATAAGAGACTCCGGTTTGATCCCTGGGTTGGGAAGATCCTCTGGAGGAGGGCATGGCAACCCACTCTAGATTCTTACCTGGAGAATCCAGGGACAGAGGATCTTGGCAGGCTAGTGTCCATAGGGTGCCAGAGTCGGACACAATTAAAGGGACTTGGCATGCATGCACATAAAATCTTTATAATTTAATTCTCTATTATATTTGAGTCAAGTACAAAGTACAACTGTTACAGAAACCACTAACTGAAACCACCCACCTTGGCCAGGCACCATAGTAACCACTTGCCTGAGTTATCTTAAACAGAACATCCTGGTACAGAATGAAGAGCCAGTAAGCTACCACCAACTGGAAGAATTTGAGAAAGATCAAAAGGAGAGAGGAGACTCAGACCATATATCCTACCAGCCTCCCAGAATCCTTCTTGCTGGAATCCATCTTGGCTGAGCAATGTGTGAATGATTGGCCAGAGACAACTCTGAAACTAATCCAGCTACCATAAAGCCCCAAACTGTGAACCATGAGGCAGACCAGTTCTCTTGGGTTCCTTTGCTCTGCTGCTTTCTGCCTTTAGAATGCCTTCCCAACAAAGTCTCTTGCCTTGTCAGCACAGGTATCTCTTAGAACAGTTCATTTCTGAGTGTTAGACAAGAATCCACTCTGGGGCTCTGGAAGGAGCCATCATTTCCTGTAACATAATTGTTTTTAAAGTCACTGGTTAAAAAGTATATGAAATACTTCAGGAAACATTTCAATTGGCTGCTACACAGATAATAACCTTCAGCATGTGGTCATGAATTAAATGCAAAATAACATCAGGAGCCCTGCTTCAAGAAATAATTAGGCCTTCTGCAGAGTCATTCAGTAAAATTACATTATTGTGTTCAACTGAGACGAGCTGTGTAGAACTGTATTTGTAAAATATAATTGTAGGGACAGCTGGCCTGAAAAAGGAAGAATCTTAATAATATATGTTGCTGAGGTGGTTGGCTGTTTACTCCCCATTATGAGAGTGGTTGATAAGAAGAACAGTCATTGTTGCATGGGAAAGAGAAATTAATTCAGGAAAATAATGATGTAGCTTCTCATGCAGTTTAACTGAATTTTAAAAAGAAATGTATTGTTAGCCATGCAAGCAACATGCCTGAAGGATTTGTGCTCCTTGCTCCCACTTCTGCTTGAAATCTTCAATGTGGCCTTGCTCAGTTGGCTTCTTCTTTTATTCTCTTAACTTCCCTCTTGTAATGTAAACATGGGAAAGAGAAAGTGGTAGAAGAACAAAGGATAAGCATACAAAATAGCTCCACTCCCTCTGCATAAAGCTTTAATAGGGAAATGGTACCACACTGAGATTTTATGAATAGATTGATAATGGCATGTTCATTTAAACCAAATGGGGAGCCGCTGTATGTTTTGCCATTTTTAAGTCAATTTCATTTTTACTTAAAGGCCTTCTACATTTTTTCCACCCTTTGTCAAGCAGGACAATTAATTTTATCATCATAGGCTTTCAGTGCATTATAAACTTACATGTGCTAAAATAAATGACTTGACACCCTCAGGATCATGAATTATACACATGACTACATGAAATAAGGGGACTAGTATTTCATATATAATTTACTGTCATGTAAATTAAACATAAATCAAAGGAAGACAAAGCAAAATTTAGCTGATTATTAACTCCAGAGAGAGCTCAGACTTAATACAACATTTGAAAGAAATTGACTTTTAATTGGCTTTTGATTACAAACAAATATCAAGTAAACATTTGCAATAACTATCCCTAAAATCAAAACATTAATAAATGTATATTATTAATTATTCATTGAAAGGCAGAAAACATTTCTCTTTTAAAGTTTTGGGGTGATTCATAGTTTTATTTGTAAAAACAAAGTTTCTATTTTCAGGTAAAATATCTCAATAAAAAGCTTTAATTCTTCAGGGAATATTTATCTAGGCATTATGTGCCAATCTCTGTTCCATGCAATAGACAAATACAGTACCCTCATGGAGGTGATATGCAAGAGGAAGGTGGAAATTTGTAATGCTAAGTTGTGTCCAACTCTTGTGACACCATGCTATAGCCTTCCAGGGATTTTCCAGGCAAGAATACTGGAGTGGGTTGCCATTTCCTTCTCCAGGGGATCTTCCAGACCCAGGAATTGAACCCAGGTCTCCTGCATTGCAAGTGGATTTCTGCATTGCAAACAGATTTTTTTACCAACTGAGCTACGAGAGAAGCCCTTTGTAATGTCAGTAATGATAAATGTACCAAGAAAAATTAAGCAGAGTAAGGAGATCAGTAAATCATGTATAAACAGGTTGGTCAGGGAAGACCTCTCTGAAGAGTTGACATTTAACCAGGGTACCATGTTTGATTCTGGTGTGGTTTTTCTTGGAGAATTATTTAATATTTT
Source organism: Bos taurus (assembly GCF_002263795.3). Taxonomy (NCBI): domain Eukaryota; kingdom Metazoa; phylum Chordata; class Mammalia; order Artiodactyla; family Bovidae; genus Bos; species Bos taurus. The sequence goes on from NC_037328.1 coordinate 34,986,802, forward strand.
TATTATTCTGAAATGAAGGAGAAGCCAAAGCTCCCCAAAAAATCATAAGATATAAATGGAGGAATTCTGTTCTATTTATCACAGGAAACCAAGTCAGATCCCTTGGATATATATATATAGCTGAGTTTCACAGAATGCTTTTATTAACTTCACCTATACAGAAAATATGTTTACAAATGGAGCAGTGGGGGATATTTAGAACCAATTTTTAATTTATTATATCTTATGATGTTGTGGATTGAGAATTCAGGCAGAGCTCAGCTGGGCTGGAAAAGACCCTGATGCTGGGAAAGATTGAAATAGGAGGAGAGGGGATGACAGGATGAGATGGTTGTATGGCATCACTGATTCAATGGACATGAGTTTGAGCAAACTGGGAGATAGTGAAGGACAGGGAAGCCTGGTATGCTGCAGTTCAGGGAGTCAAAAAGAGTCAGTCAGACACAACTGAGTGACTGAACAACGACAACTTGGTTATGTTATTCTGTTGGTTTTGACCAAGGCCACCTTGGTACTCGGCAGCAGATAGGCTCATCTGAATGGCTCAAGGTGTCTTCACTCCCAAGTCTGGAGCCTTGGTGGGGATGACCAAAATGCTGAACTAGGCCAGGGGTTGCCAAGGAAGGTGCCCATATGTGCCAGTCAGCCTACTGGGCTCAGGGCACACAGAATTCTTGTGTAGTGGCTCAGGTCTACTTGAGAGAATGTTTCAAGAAGCAGTAAGTAGATGTTTCTAGCCTCTTAAGATCCAGACCCAGAACTTGCCCACAGCATCATGGTGGCTGTGTTAGTGATAAGAGTGGTCACAGTACTCACACAAACACATAGGCTCCAATTCCTCATGGGAGTAGAGTCAAAAGAGTTTGTGGCTGCCTTTAATCTGCCATACAATCCATTTGGAAAATTACAAAATTTACTCGAAAACAATGATCATAAACAAACTCACCTAAAACGATTGGATAGCTCTTTAGGATTTGTTGCATTTGGTATGTGTGCATGTTTGTGTGTATAGTGTTTGAACCAAACCTGAAATGACATTGGTACCATAAGAATATGAAATTTTCCCAGTTGTGTACTCTAGAACTCATAAATTAAAATCCAGCCGGAGAAACATTGCTTAATCTTATATTGAGTGTGGTGATATGGATCTACGAAATGCGGCAAATATCAATTCACTATTGGTATTTGTCTTATAAAAGGGGATTTATAGATGGTTTATTTTCACCTCAATGCAGATTTTAGGATCTTTTAACTCTTACATAAAGATACAATGACCATTAATGATATAATGATCTTTATTTTTAAATTCCCACTGAAAAAAATTATAACTATGATTTTGCTTCTATTTGACTTAAAGGCTGTGTTTTATCTGCTTGAGAATTAATTTGCAAACCACTCTTTTGGTAGCCCTGAGATGTCAATCTAATTAGTATGGTCTCAGTTTCTGATGTCTTCTTTGATAGATAATTCTAAATTCCAGGCAAATTACTTAAGAAAATTCACCTACAGGAGCAATAAAATCATCCAAGAATTTTCCCTAACTATGGCACATTTTTCATTCCCTTTCATTCACTAGGTCTACTTTAATAGGACAGATAAGATCACCAAGAATATCTGCTATAGCAATGGAAATCCTTAATTTGGGTAACTGTTAAGGACTTATAATAATTGGGATCTAATGTAGCTGCGAGTTAATATTTTTAAATAACTTTTCTCTGTAAAAGTGCTTTATCTTTAAACTGCCAAACTTTTACTAGGATATTGTTATAACTTTGTCAAATTAACATTTATTAAGTGGAGCAAAAAATACTGTTAGGTTCAACTGCAGACCTCAAGAAAATTGAACTAGAGAAGGTTATTACTCACAGGTCTTGGGGGAAATATATTACACTCTCAAGAAGTTACATGGATTTCTTTAGATATATGCTCAGGAGTGGGATTGCAGGATGCTCTGATATTGCAACCCTATGTACAATAGCCAAGACATGGAAGCAACCTAAATGTCCATTGACAGCTGAATGAATAAGGAAGATGTGATACATATATACACTGGAATATGGCATGCGTACTAAATTGCTTCAGTCACATCCAACTCTTTGTGAAGCTATGGACAGCAGCCTGCCAGGCTCATCTGTCCATGGGATTCTCCAGGCAAGAATACTGGAATGGGTTGCCATGCTCACCTCCAGGGGATTTTCCCAACCCTGGAATCGAATCCATATCTCTTATGTCTCCTGCCTTGGAGGTGAATTCTTTACCACTAGTGCTATAATGCCAATAACATGGATCAACCTAAAGATTATCATATAAAATGAAGTAAATCAGAGAAAAACAAATATTCTATAATATCATTTATATGTGAAATCTAAAAAAAAATGATACAAATGAATTTATATGCAAAACAGAAATAGACCAACAGGCATAGAAAACAAACTTACAGTTACTAAAGGGGAAAGAAAGGGTTTTCTTGTGGCTCAGATGGTAAAGAATCTGCTGGCAATGTTGGAAACTTGGGTTTGATCTCTGGGTCAGAAAGATCCCCTGGAGAATGGAATGGCAATCCACTCCAGTATTCTTGCCTGGAAAATCCCATGGACAGAGGAGCCTGGCTAGCTACAGTCCATGGGGTCGCCAAGAGTCAGACATGATTGAGTGACTAGCATACAAACACAAAGTGGAAAGTAGGGAGTAGGGATGATAAATCAGGAGATTGGGATTATCATATAAATACTACTATATATAGAAATAGATAAACAGCGTCCCACCACATAGCACAGGAAACTGTACTCAATATCCTATAATAATCTATAGAGAAAAGTTTTATATATATATATATATATATATATATACACACACACACACACACAGACACACACATATATGCAGGCTTCACTGATAGCTCAGTTGGTAAAGATTCTGCCTGCAATGCAGGTGACCCTGGTTTGATTCCTGGATTGGGAATATCCACTGGAGAAGGGAAAGCCTACCCACTGCAGTATTCTTGGGCTTCCCTTGTGGCTCAGCTGGTAAAGAATCCACCTGCAATGCGTGAGACCTGGGTTTGATCCCTGGATTGGGAAAATCCCTGGAGAAGGGAAAGCCTACCCACTCCAGTATTCTGGCCTGGAGAATTTCATGGACTGTATAGAGCATGGAGTTACAAAGAGTCAGAAACCAACTGAGAGACTTTCACTTTAATTTCTACCACCCCCTCCACCCCACCACACGCCACTTAACCAAACAAAATGAATGAGGAGTAAACAATACCATGGAATAGCTTAGTTAAGCTCTCAACAGATATCTTAAATAACAACATGTAAAATTCTGTATAAAAAAGATCTTCATGACCCAGATAATCACGATAGTGTGACCACTCACCTAGAGCCAGACATCCTGGAATGTGAAGTTAACTGGGCATCATTTAGGGCATCACAAATTAGGAAGCATCACTACGAACAAAGCTAGTGGAGGTGATGGAATTCCAGGTGAGCTATTTCAAATCTTAAAAGATGATGCTGTGACAGTGCTTCACTCAATATGCCAGCAAATTTGGAAAACTCAGCAGTGGCCACAGGACGGGAAAAGGTCAGTTTTCATTCCAATCCCAAAGAAAGTCAATACCAAAGAACACTCAAACTACTGCACAAATGCCCTCCTCTCACACACTAATAAAGTAATGCTCAAAATTCTCCAAGCCAGGCTTCACCAATACGTGAACCATGAAATTTCAGACGTTCAAGCTGGTTTAAAAAAAGTCAGAGGAACCAGAGATCAAATGGCCAACATTCACTGGGTCATCAAAAAAAGCAAGAGAGTTATAGAAAAACATCTAATTCTTTCTGCAGTATTGACTAAGCCAAAGTCTTTGACTGTGTGGATCACAATAAACTGTGGAAAATTCTGAAAGAGATGGGAATACCAGACCACCTGACCTGCCTCTTGAGAAACCTGTACACAGGTCAGGAAGCAACAGTTAGAACTGGACATGGAATAACAGACTGGTTCCAAATAGGAAAAGGAGTATGTCAAGGCTGTATATTGTCATCCTGCTTATTTAACTTATATGCAGTGTACATCATGAGAAACGCTGGACTGCATGAAGCACAAGCTGGAATCAAGATTGCTGGGAGAAATATCAATAACCTCAAATGTGCAGATGATACCAGCTTTATAGCAGAAAGCAAAGAAGAACTAAAGAGCCTCTAATGAAAGTGAAAGAGGAGAGTGAAAAAGTTGGCTTAAAACTCTAAACTGAGAAAACTAAGATCATGGCATCCGGTCCCATTACTTCATGGCAAATAGATGGGGAAACAGTGGAAACAGTGGCTGACTTTATTTGGGGCTTCAAAATCACTGCAGAAGGTGATTGCAGCCATTAAATTAAAAGACACTTACTCCTTGGAAGGAAAGTTATGACCGACCTAGACAGCATATTAAAAAGCAGAGACACTGCTTTTCCGACAAAGGTCTGTATAGTCAAAGCTATGGTTTTTCCAGTAGTTGTGTATGGATGTGAGAGTTGGACTATAAAGAAAGCTGAGTGCCGAAGAATTGATGCTTTTGAACTGTGGTGTTGGAGAAGACTCTTGAGAGTCCCTTGGACTTCAGAGATCCAACCAGTCCATCCTAAAGCAGATCAGTCCTGGGTGTTCATTGGAAGGACTGATGTTGAAGCTGAAATTCCAGTACTTTGGCCACCTGATGCAAAGAGCTGACTCATTTGAAAAGACCCTGATACTGGGAAAGATTGAGGGAAGGAGGAGAAGGGGACGACAGAGGATGAGATGGCTGGACAGCATCACCGACTCCATGGACATGAGTTTGGGTAAACTCCGGGAGTTGGTGATGGACAGGGAGGCCTGGCGTGCTGCGGTTCATGGGGTCACAGAGTCGGACATGACTGAGCGACTGAACTGAACTGAAAATTCTTGAACAGTATTGGCTCCACTATAACAGTTCTCTTGTTATCTAAAGTCCAGCCTGTTTGGACAGAAAGACCTACAGTTTTCATGAAATCACTTGAGATTTAATGAGGATTCCTATTTCTTTATATTCAGGAAATTTTGAAGATAGCTAGGTGCACTATTCCATAAGCAAATCACTAAGACCTTTCCTTTTATTTTTATTTTTTGCATTTGAAATCACTATGACACTAGGTGTGACGAGAGCCTATATTAATTTCATTGGATCTTTCAAGGTCTAACTTCTTATAGCTAATTTTTAAGGTAAATAACCTGGAAGACACATGCCTGCATGAGTTGGAAAACAATAATTCCACTTGCATTTTAGCTCATTTAACATACAAAAATTATTCAGAAACTGACCCAAAACACGTGCCAGTTGAAACAGATTAAAGAGGGAACAACTTTCTCTTCTCCTTGTTCTCATGGAACATTCTCATTTACTCTTTAAAATATGTCTCTAAATTTGACCTTGTCCAGGAAGTTGTAAGAACATAATCACAGTCTGTTCTCTGGGTCTGCTGGCCAACTTCTCTTCTGGCATTCCCAGACTCAAATTAGTCCCCCAATTAATTAATAACTACTTTAATTACTTTCTTGAAAAGCATATAAAAACATCATATCCCAGCCTTTACATTTCTGGCATTTAATGTCATACAATCACCTGGAGATGAAAATATCTGCCTGGCTTAGTTTCACAGTTACAGGAATATCTGGGTCTAGATATTTGGAAATATTTGAAAGCCTAAGTAAACTTTTTGTTTTTTTTCAAGTTTGTTCTTTTTCTTCTGGACTTTAGCATTAGATAAGTCTATTGAGAAATGATTTGATAACAAATGATTTTTATAGGAAGCAGTCAGAGCCTTGATCAATTCATAGGACAAATTCATAGCACTGAGTGTTCCATTAGATTTACCAATTTTATTTTCTAGAAGCCAAAGGTAATTTTTATAGTCATGAATCTATGAGCATTAAAAAATAAGAGTTAACTCTTACTGAGGTGTTACTCTAAGTGTTTCTTTGTATATTAACTCATTTAATCTTCATGATACCCCTAAAAGAAAAAGACATTTTGAAGGTGAATAAAAGAGTCATTCCCAAATACAGACGAGGATTCTGACCCAGGGAAGGTCATAAAGCTAACAAATGGTAGAATCAGGGTTTGAAGTCAGGCTATTCTTATCTGCAACACTTTCTTCCTCTCTGTATTAGATTTAGAAGGAAAAGTAAAAAAGTGAAAGTGTTAGTCACTCAGTCATGTCTGACTCTTTGCAACCCCATGAACTGTAGTCTGCCAGGCTCCTCTGTCCATAGAATTCTCCAGGCAAGAATAGTGGAGTGAGTAGCCATTCCTTTCTCTTGGGGATCTTCATGACCAGGGACTGAATCAGTGATTCTTTACCATCTGAGTCACCAGGGAAGCCCTGAATCAGGAAGAAACTATGTGTAAAATTTCAGTGGCCTTAAGATCAGTCATAACAGAACTAACATATCCAGAATTGCATTATGCAGTAGTCAAGGTTTCAGGTCTATGAACTTTGTTTATACTAAACAACACTTTACAGCATGTGGGAATATCTAACCATAACCTCTTTGGCAAAGGACAGTCCTTTCATAATTTCCCATGTGCAATATATGATAACCACTTGGACAGAAGTATATGTGTGTGTGTGTGTGTGTGTGTGTGTGTGTATGTATACCTGTGTTGTACATAATAGGGAATACTATTTTGTTGCTATATTTTACAATATAATTTTCCTTTTAACTTTCCTTGTTCTGAGGGGTTTCTAAAAAGAAAAAAAAAAAAAAGATGAGTCAAATTACATCTGAGAATTTCTTTTTCCTAAATTAATGTTCTACTCTCGGTGACTTCATGAAGATATTCCAGAAACGCTGGGGCATGGTGGGGGAGGGGAAATCTTTAAAAGTTAGAAGTATTTCATGTTTTTGGTGTTCAACAACAAGGACTGTTTAAGTGATTGAAGTATTTCTAAGAAAAAGTAAAAAACCTGATGTCAAAGCAGTAATTGCTTTTCTTATATTTACAACTGATCATAGGACTTAAATGAATTTTGATCTTGTAGATATATAGCATTAGCTATATGACAAAATTTACTTTAAAAAACTTCCAAAATGATATTAAAAATTGCTTAAAAATTAATACTTAAACAGACTATGAAGATATTTCTTAAATACAATGACATAAATAATGAGACAACATTTTTCCTATTGGTTGTTTCTTATAACTTGTTGTAATGGAGACTTTCTTGTGGAATTAAAAAAAATTAGCACATGAACAAAAATACTAGATAATTTCTAGCATGAGTGAAATGACTAGCACATTTAACTTAAATTGTTATTACATGGTGTAATTTTTCTGCTCTGATGGGTAAGGTTTGGACTTATTAAAATATAAATTCAAAACTTTTGATTTGTAAATATAATAACTATGTCCTCAAATAGGTCTCTCTTCTGAAGTGAACAGTGTTTTTTTCCCCCAGATATTTTTAGCTTTAGCATATGGTTAATGAATTGATAAATATAGAAATTACAGCTTCTATGGATATCATAAAAGATTTAATGCTCAGTTCAGTTCAGTTGCTCAGTTGTGTCTGACTCTTTGCGACCCCATGGACTGCAGCACCCCAGGCCTCCCTGTCCATCACCAACTCCCAGAGTTTACCCAAACTCATATCCATTGAGTCGGTGATGCCATCCAATCATCTCATCCTCTGTCGTCCCCTTCTCCTCCTGCCTTCAATCTTTCCCAGCATCAGGGTCTTTTCAAATGAGTCAGTTCTTCGCATCAGGTGGCCAAAGTATTGAACACTCCAGAATGATCTCCTTTAGGATGGACTGGTTGGATCTCCTTGCTGTCCAAAGGACTCTCAAGAGTCTTCTCCTACACCACAGTGCAAAAGCATCAATTCATCCACGCTCAGCTTTCTTGATAGTTTAACTCTCACATCCATACACGGCTACTGGAAAAACCATAGCCTTGACTAGAGGGACCTTTGTTGGCAAAGTAATGTCTCTGCTTTTTAATATGCTGTCCAGTTTGGTCATAAATTTTCTTCTAAGGTGTAAGCATCTTTTAATTTCATGGTTGCAGTCACCATCTGCTAGATGTAGATATAAAAGAGGAGGGATTTTTAAGACATCTTGCCAATGTTTTGTGAGAACATCAGAAAGTCCCTGAGCTGGACCCATATGTTTTTCATCTTGAGTCTAGCACATTCTCTGACACATAGTAGGCAGTTAAAATACTTGTTGAATGGAAAAATGACCAAATGTCTGAATGTACTAAACTGCTCTTGCTTAGCATTTAGAGGTTATTTTTAAAACTGTTAAAGTGAGGAATATACTCATTGCAAACAGCCAACAATATTTTCCTTTCACAAATCTCCAAGGATTTTTGATAGGTATGTTAGTCCCCCAGCTTGCCAAAAACTTTAGTCACTGTTCTCTTTTTAATACCAGTACTGTGGGTTTCTTTGGTTAAATCTCAAAGAAATTAAGTTTGTTCTTAAAGTTGTTCCCTTTGTGAAAATGTTAATTTACATGTTGAAATTTCCATTTTTAAAGTATCATTAACAGTTTGTATGCATGATGCCTGATGTGTGGGTGTGTGCTCAGTCTGATAGTTATGAGGAATTTTTTCTTAAAAAAATTCTGCCTATTAAGTATCATTTAACCATTATTTTATTTTACATAAATTTCACAACTCTAAGATGTAGGTATTATAATTGCATCCCTGTTAACCTAGACGAAGAGAAGTTAAAGAATCTGCCCTAGTTTATACCACTATTAACAGGGCCAGCCTTAGCAGATTCAAAATTATTGCCAGTATACTATGTTATGGTCTTTGAAAAGGCTATTTTTGCGGGCATGGTAGTATGTGTATGTACCACATTCATTGCTTTAATATTTTTTAAAAATAATTTTTTACTAAATTGTGTGTAATCAATTTAGAGTCCTTGCTTTAGCAAATTCATTCCATGAAGTCTCAGGCTTCCCGGGTGACTCAGTGGTTAAGAATCCACCTACAGTTCAGGAGACGTGGGCTCAATCCCTGGGTTGGGAAGTTCTCCTACGAAAGAAAATGGCTACCCACTCTGGTATTCTTGCCTGGAGAATTCTATGGACAGAGGAGCCTTGAAGGCTACAGTCCACAGGGTCGCAAAAGAGGCAGATACAATTTAGTGACTAAATGACAACAATTAGAATCAAAAGTACAAGGCTGGAAATGATAAATTTTTCAAAGTATTTTATGCAAATAATATAATTTGTTTTTAATATTTGAAAATCTATAATATTTTCCTTTTCCATATATGAAGGGTATATGGTCAGAGATATAAAAGCTTGAAGAATTAAAAAGTCTTCATTTTTAAGCACCAGATTTTTCATATGTTAAGGCTTTGATTTGTTTTGTTTTCCGGCTTCCCCAAAGTGCTTACATAGTCATGTCTGGATACAGGTCTAGTTGTTTATGATATTCTAATGTTTTTCAGGCAAAGGAAAGTCTCTCTCTTTTTTTTTTTTCTTTCATGCTATTCTTTCACTAATGTAAGTCAACGTACAACTAAAAATTCTACAAGAGATCCTGAATTAAGGAACAAATCAAAACCACTCTGATCTAGAAATGAGTAGAAAATGCATGTATTTAAATTACCAAAAACAGTGCTCTTATTACTTCTTCAGTTGGGACAATTCAGATATGACTGTGATGGAACAGACTCTTTAACAGCCATAATTTTATTCCTATTATGTCATTTGGATGCTCTTAGCTGCTTGTATATCAGAGAGCCACATCATGACAAATCATGACCATAGAACAGACTGTTTCTTGTCAAAAGCAGACACACTATAACGTATTCTCCTTAAAAAGGGAGACAAAGAACTGCCATGTTTACATTTCATTATTTTTTATAGTTGTTTCTATTTTCAAAGCTGAACATTCATCAGGGTGATTATTATATTCAAAGCAACAGAAATAACTGTACAAATCAAGCTATTATTTTAATTGTAGAATTGTAACAACTAATTTAGAGGCTTAATCTAAAACTCTAATATTATAATACTCTTAGTATCCATATTTTTGCTTTAGATTGTCTAGATGTACTAATGAATTGACTTCTTTAATCAATATGTCACATTTATAAGTCAATAAAGTTCATAAATTTATATGGAAGGATTTCCCTGATTGTGTATACAGATAACCAATCCCTATCTCAGTTCATCTACATATCTGTGAAGTAAATTAGAGAATAAATTAATGACTAAGCCCACCTCAGCCCTTTGTGAGAAAAGTCAAATCAATGAGACAATGAGATATAGTGGTTAATAAGACCATGTATGCCTATTTGAATATTATAGGTGCTAACAGAGAAAACTTTTTCCTTATTTTAATTACTGATGTTTGTTGGCATAATTTGAACACTATTGTTTTAGGAATAAGTGGCCTGAAAGCTGGTTGGTTTCACTGTGCATTATTGTGTGACCTCTTGCCATTTATATCCCAATTTCCGCATGGAGACTATCACAACTTTCTTTGACTCATAACTTTAGGAGTGACTATCAAATGATACCAAGATACTACACAAAAATAAAATCATTATAAAAACTATAAATAGCCTTAATGATAATTTTTCTCTTAACGTAAAAATCGAAAATTATCTGGAATTTGCCTCGTTTAGGTGGAATCCTAACCCCCAGTAGCCTGTTCCTTTTTAAACCTTCATAATTTTCCATGTCTATCATGGCATCTGGTTCCATCATTTCATGGGAAATAGATGGGGAAACAGTGGAAACTGTGTCAGACTTTATTTTTGGGGGCTCCAAAATCACTGCAGATTGTGATTGCAGCCATGAAATTAAAAGACACTTACTCCATGGAAGGAAATTTATGACCAACCTAGACAGAATATTAAAAAGCAGAGACATTACTTTGCCAACAAAGGCCCATCTAGTCAAGGCTATGTTTTTTCCAGTGGTCATGTATGGATGTGAGAGTTGGACTGTGAAGAAAGCTGAGTGCCGAAGAATTGATGCTTTTGAACTGTGGTGTTGGAGAAGACTCTTGAGAGTCCCTTGGACAGCAAGGAGATCCAACCAGTCCATCCTAAAGGAGATCAGTCCTGGGTGTTCATTGGAAGAACTGATGCTGAAGCTGAACCTCCAATACTTTGGCTATCTCATGAGAAGAGTTGACTCATTGGAAAAGACCCTGATGCTGGAGGGATTGGGGGCAGGAGGAGAAGGGGACAACAGAGGATGCGATGGCTGGATGGCATCACTGACTTGATGGACATGAGTTTGGGTAAACTCCAGGAGTCGATGATGGACAGGGAGGCCTGGCGTGCTGCAATTCATGGGGTCACAAAGAGTCAGACATGACTGAGCGACTGAACTGAACTGAACTGATCCCAAGAATAGCAAACAGAAATTTTTCTTCATACATTTACAGATCATAGAGATGAACAAGGTAAGTAAGCACCTGCTATTAAATCAGATGACTGCACTAAAGCTCTCATTTCAGATTGCCTTGGTCTCATGTACTCAAACCAGCATCAGTAGTCTTCTGTACATTCACATTATGTACGTGAGCTTGTGTGTGCTTTTGTTAATTAATTTTTTCTTTATAATAAATATATGTTATCCTTTCAAATATAAAAAATTTCAACTTCTGAATTATTCACTGAATGTTGGAACTATTCTAAGCCAATACTCTATCTCTTAGAGGAAACCTCTCATGCAGAGAAAATAGATTTATGTTTTCCACAAGACAGAGGAGTTGGAAAACATTATACAGAAGAAACAACTACTTTGTACAAAGAGCCAGTATTAAAAAGACAACCATTTTATGTTATCATATAGAGATTACGAATAATACTTCTTGTAGATGGTATCAGCTGACAATAAGATGAAGTATATCTGATAGCTACAATATTAAGCTCAATTAGACAAAAAGGTACAGCAGTGCCAATGGACAGCACACATCTATTGTTACATTACAAAATACTCTGTGGAATTTGAGAATTACCCCAGAAAGTATAGGGGAATTTCATACACTTTGTCTTTGTCTCTATATGAAATCTCAGTTTCAGAAACCCCATAAACCTATTTTGATGTTAGAGTAAAAACACTTCACCAGAAATGCAAATATCATTAGATGAATGTTATTGTTTCTAAAAAGAAAGAAAATGTATGTTCAAGAAATAACTTTGCTTCTCAAGTAGCTAAGTACTATTTCTTTTGTTTCAAAAGTAGATTCACTTTTGAAATATAAAAATAAAATTCAGCAATACAAATAGCAGAAAACTAATTTATGATCACCACATAGACAGGTACTCTTTTTATTAAGAAACAAAAGAATTACAATATTTAAGTGTGCTGGGCTCCAGCCAATACAACTTTATTATAATCAGTTATCTAATTAAGTTGGAATGGTACAAATTTGTTTGTGTTAGACAGCTCAGAGGTCAAGATACCCAAAACTAACATAATTAGAGACTGGAAAATGAAAGCAACTTAGTCTAAAACTTTTTAGAGCAAAATATATACATATATTTTTTGCAAACTAATGTAAATTTGTTTTTAGTATCAATCTGTTGTTCAGTTTTAAATATACCTACTTTCCTATTGGAGAGTTGTAGTTAAAAGTAAATTAATGACCCTTTCTTCAATCAGCACTTTTAACTCAAGAAGCTTTTCAATTACAGTGTCTAATTTTGAAATAAACTACAAAGCAATGAACAAATATGATAACTGAGTACTGAACAAATATTCTAAAATCTTTGATATATTGGATTAGCAAAAATATTCATTGTGGTTTTTATGTAACATCTTATGAAAAAACTGAATGAACATTTTTTGGCCAATACAGTATATAGTTTGTTCTCTGATATTAGGAATAACGAAATAAATCTTAAGAAATATACAAAAAGGTGTGTTGTAGTATTTTCATCTATAAAAAAAAAAATTGGCAAATAGTGTTTACCATGAAGTCAATGGGGACATTTGGTATGATCGCCATCATACCATTATTTTTTTCAGGGTGCTTTCAAGTTTCCCTAACTTACACATGCCATTTGGGAAAGAGGAACATAGGCAAACCCAGTACTATTCCTGGAAAATAATGGATCATCATGTTTGGTTGTAATATACAATATTTGAGGAGTAAAGCAAGTAAAACATCATGGTTTAAATCTGTTGCTCTCAATCAACATCAATGCACATCAGAATCATTCAGTAGTGATTCTTGAGTGGGCCCAAGAATTTTTATTTCTAATAAGTGACCAGGTGATGTTAATACATCTGATTCACTTAAGCATACTTTTGGAACTACTAGTTTAAAAGCATATGAGTTTCTAATTTTATTTCCGAGTTATAGTAATTCAGAGAATGTAAAAAATTTTACTGTTCATAATTAGTAGAACAAGATGTACAATTTCGACCTAATGTTAAAATCCTATGAGTGAAAAAGTAATTGAATATAAGCTTAAAGTGTCTATTGAGAACAGATCTATTATAGTGGAGTCTGCAGTTCATATGACTATAGAATACAGTGCTTGCTTAGAGCTCTAAAGATGAAAGCACTGTTGATATTGGCATAAGACCAAGACACTCCTAAGAGCAATAATTAAAGAAGTGTCATGATTGTAGTAACATATCAGCAGTACACCCCAAATGAAGATGAGCAGCAAAGCAACACCAATGTGACAAAAGTTAAGGGAGATGCTGTGTGAGACAAAAGAAAGGTTTTTGAAGTCCCTATTTGAAGAGTGACTACAAAGAGTCATGAATTGATACATAGCTCAAGTGTGTCCAGTAGAAGTGGACAAGGGGATTTAAAAGTCCACTTAGAATTTTTGAACCCTGATAACCTGACAGTGATGCAGCGGTGCAGTTTTACTTGCACAAAATCATTTGTCCAAGTGGTACATCTTTTTGTAATTCATCTCCCCAATTCAGGGATCTACTTCTTATTTTACTTTTTAATGAAACAGTCAATTTTATTCAAATTCTCCAAAATGTATAGTCAATATGCTAATTGTTCTAAAATGTTTTACCTTTATATGATAGTTTTAATATTTCACCTTCTTTTATAGTTTTTTTTTTCATTTTTTTTCTATATAGCTCTTTAGTAGAAGGCAGGATCCTGAGTTACAATTAGGAGCCTCTACTTACTTACTATTCTGATTAAATTTCTTCTCAGTATTCATGGTCAGTATTTGGCTTCTTAAATAAAAGGCTTTTGGTCTTTTCAATCACTTGCATGGTTTCATCACTTGTGAGATGGTATTGTTACTCATAACCTCATGACCTAATTTAGAATCAGTCTTGATACTCAGTCTTGCATTTGTAACCAAATTTATAATCTACTTTTGAACTTATTCTGGAGTCATGCTTAGTTTAACTGCCAACATGTTAATGCTGATACACTGATGGATGTGACACAAGTCTCAAATACGGAAATAGGTATCTTCAGTGAAATCCTCAAGATAAGCCACCAAGAAGAAGTCATTCACTTGCATTGATCCACATTTCTTCAGCTTTATGTGAGCCCCATGGAAGTTAACATATAAGCATTTAACAAATTCTAAAATTGGGTCTTTATATAAATATGTGCAAGGTTCCTACTGAATAAATTTGACCAGATCTTTTAGCACTTGCCCGTGTTTTCGAACATCTTTGTTTGTTATGACTGCTGTGGTTAAATAGTAGAGAATATGTGGGCGCATCATTGGAACTGCACTAAGATACTGTGGCTGGTAAAGGAATTGATCCTTAATGTTATTGTGCTTTGGGGTGATAGAAGAAAACAGAGACCAATGAGTGAACCATATTCACTGCTGAAGAGATTGAAGTGGAGAATTCACAGAATTATTATCTATCTTTTAGCCATGCAGTCTTCCATGACTGCATTCCAATTCTGTATTAAAATTTCTGAGGTCAGTTGTCCCCAGAGTGAACTCAAAGCATTTCTATTCATTGCTGGAACCAACCCTCTAAAGAAGTAAAGATATTCTGTTGCTCCAGAGTAAATTCCACATTCATATTGGAATTTTGCATACTTAGTATTTATGGCACCCCAGTCTAGTACTCTTGCCTGGAAAATCCCAAGGACAGAGGAGCCTGGTGGGCTGCAGTCCATGGGGTCACTAAGAGTCGGACACAACTGAGCGGCTTCACTTTGACTTTTCACTTTCATGCATTGGAGAAGGAAATGGCAACCCACTCCAGTGTTCTTGCCTGGAGAATCCCAGGGATGGGGGAGCCTGGTGGGCTGCCGTCTATAGGGTCGCACAGAGCTGGACATGACTGAAGTGACTTAGCAGCAGCAGCAACAGCATGTATCTAAATATTCCTATCTAAAGCCAGGCTTATCTACCATGTAGTAAAACTATATCCAACCATCCCTGGTTTATTGCATTTGCCTTGTAGTGTCTGGATCTTCAAACATCTTCACAATTGGTTCATGATTGGTTGATGCCTGAAGTTGTTTCAGTTGTTGAACAATGTTGGTTTTTTTTTTTTCTCTCAAAGCATGAGGATATCATCAGAATAAAGGAAATACATCAATAGCAAAGTCTACCATGTTGGTAGCCCTAAGAAGATCCAATTTCTATTATAATTTTTTTTCATTATATATTTTTCTTAACAGAGAGAAACTCAAGCAATGGAAGAACTAGAAGCCGATCCAAAAAGTGTGTGATGTAAATAATCAAGTCATACTACACCATCTTGCTGAGGAAAAGGAAATTGTAGGAGTCATTTTTTTTTTCTTCCAATTTAAACCCAGTAAGGGTTTTAGGCCAACTTGTTAGTTCCTGAAATATGGAAAGAAAGCAACCACAATTCATGGTGGTACCTAGAATTAATAGTTCATTACATGACCTTAAGTAAGTAGTTCAACTCTTCTAGACAATAGTCCCCTAAAATATGAATTGAACTAATTGAAATAAGTAATCTCAACTGTTCTTTCATCTCTGAAGTCTAGTAATCCTATGTTTAAAATAAAGGAAGCAAGTATATGAGTAGAAAAGGATCATTACTATTGACACCAGGCATATCTGGGTTAAAATCCACATTCAAAATGCTACCTTGCTTGGATGCATCATTAATCTCTCTGATTTTCACCCACAATATCACCTCATACGTGTTAGAATACTACTATCAAAAAGATAAGGTAAAAAATGCTAGTGAGGATATGGAGAAAAATGAACCCTTGTGCATTGTTGGTGGGAATATAAATTGGTGCAGCCACTCTATACCATGTAAGCTTCTCAAAAAAATTAAAACTAGAGATACCATAGGGGCTTCCCGAAAAGTGGCATAATTGTAAAGAATCTGCCTGCGAATGTAGGAGACATATGAGTTTGATCCCTGGATCAGGAAGATCTCCTGGAGTGGGAAATGGAAACCCACTCCAATATTCTTACCTGGAAAATTCCATGAACTGAGGAGCCTGGTGGGCTACAGTCCATGGGGTTTCCAAGAGTCAGATGCAACTGAGCATGCATACATATAACTACCAAATGATCTAGCAATTCCACTTCTGAGTATTTACCAAAGAAAGCAGAAATACTAACTTAAAATGATATATGCACCCCTATATTCACTGAAGCATTATGCACAACAACCAAGATACATTTAAGACCTAATTGTGCATTGGTGAATGAATGGATAAAGAAGATGTGGTGTACATTTGTATACACTGGAATATTCAGCCAAAAAAGAACAAAACCTTTCCATTTGTGACAACATAAAGCTGAGTAGCTAAGAATTGATGCTTTTGAACTGTGGTGTTGGAGAAGACCCTTGAGAGTCCCTTGGACTGCAAGGAGATCCAACAAGTCCATTCTAAAGGAGATCAGCCTGGGATTTCTTTGGAAGGACTGATGCTAAAGCTGAAACTCCAGTACTTGGGCCACCTCATGCGAAGAGTTGACTCATTGGGAAGACCCTGATGCTGGGAGGGATTGGGGGCAGGAGGAGAAGGGGACAACAGAGGAGGAGATGGCTGGATGGCATCACCGACTCGATGGACGTGAGTTTGAGTGAACTCCGGGAGTTGGTGATGGACAGGGAGGCCTGGAGTGCTGTAATTCATGAGGTCGCAAAGAGTCAGACTCGACTGAGCGACTGATCTGAACCAAACTGAGGTGCACCTTAAGTGCATTATACTAAGTGATGTAATTCAAAAAACAAACAAACAAAAAAGTCAAATACTGTATGGTCTCACTTACATGTGGAATCTAAAATAAAAAGTAAAGAGAAAAGCTTGCAGATACAGAGAACAGAGTGGTGGTTTCAAGTGGATAAAAGGAGTAAAAAGGTACAAACTTCCATTATGAAAGAAGTCATGGGGATGTAGCATACAGCATGGTGATTAGTTAATAATACTGTATTGCATATTTGAAAGTTGCTAAGACAGTAGATCTTAAAAGTTCTTATCATAAGAAAAATTTCTGAAGCTGTAATGGGTGTTTCCCAGAATTACTGTAGTGATTATTTCTCAATATATACAAACATCAAATCACTATGTTGTACACCTGAAACTAATATCACGTCATATGTCAATTATATATTTATGAAATAAATCATCAACAGTTTTATGTTTATAAAATAAATCAGCAGTTTTATATTTATAAAATGAATATTATAAATATATAATATTATTATTTATAATAAATATTATAAATATATAAAATATTATATATTTATAAAATCATTCAACATATATAAAAAGTATGACTTCAAGAAATGTCTTCAAAAAAACTATGGAAGCACTATGAGAGGTATTTAACAGTTATATAGAAAAGAAAAGAACAGTCAATAAGATCGCAGATTCTGGAGTGTCTCTAAAGGATGATAAGTGCTATATTATTTTCTAGAAATTTCTAAAACAGTGTGGACATAGAGGCTCAAACTAAATCTTATTTGAATCTTGATTCCAACACTGTGCTGCAAGAACATGACATTGGGCCACAGCCTTGATATGATATAATGTAATATACATCTTGCCGGGAGAAATATCACTAACTTCAGATATGCAGATGGCACCACCCTTATGGCAGAAAGTGAAGAAGAACTAAAGAGCCTCTTGATGAAAGTGAAAGAGGAAAGTGAAAAAGTTGGCTTAAAGCTCAACATTCAGAAAACTAAGATCATGGCATCTGGTCCCATTACTTCATGGCAAATAGATGGGGAAACAGTGGAAACAGTCACTGACTTTATTTTGGGGGGCTCCAAAATCACTGCAGATGGTGATTGCAGCCATGAAATTAAAAGATGTTTATTCCTTGGAAGGAAACTTATGACCAACCTAGACAGCATATTAACAAGCGGAGACATTATTTTGTCCACAAAGGTCCATCTACTCAAGGCTATGGTTTTCCCAGTAGTCATGTATAGTTGTGAGTGTTGGACTATAAAGAAAGCTGAGCACTGAAGAATTGATGCTTTTGAACTGTGGTTTTGGAGAAGACTCTTGAGAGTCCCTTGGACTGCAAGGAGATCCAACCAGTCCATCCTAAAGGAGATCAGTCCTGGGTGTTCATTGGAAGGACTGATGTTGAAGCTGAAACTCCAATACTTTGGCCACCTGATGTGAAGAGCTGACTCATTGGAAAAGACCCTGATGTTGGGAAAGTTTGAAGGCAGAAGGAGAAGGGGACGACCGAGGATGAGATGGTTAGATGGCATCACCGACTCAATGGACATGGGTTTAGGTGTACTCCGGGAGTTGGTGATGGACAGGGAGGCCTGGCATGCTGCAGTTTATGTGGTCACAAAGAGTCAGACATGACTGAGCGACTGAACTGAATATACATCTACCAAATGTATATTATGCTTTTTAATGAATCTGTCTCTTGATGACCGCATAACAAAATCAATTCAACTAGTCTCAGTCAGTCTCTGATCTATCTATAAGTTTATCTCTTCTGACCATTAAATGAGATCATGCATTTAAAGCACTTGCTTATAGTAGTCATTTAATAAATATCAATACATAATTAGTATAAAAATAGCATAAACATCCTATTAACATGCAGTTAAATGTATTTACATGTGGATACCATCATTTCAATTATTTTAATACCCTTGCATTTTTAGCTATGTCAAATTAACCTAAAATATTTATGTTTTCTTCAAAAACTGATAAAGGTTATTAAAGATTATTAAATTTTCCAGATTCTATTCCTTTTCATGGGACAAAGGAAAAACATGGCTACCTTAAGATTCGCATTTCCATAGCACTACCATATCCGAAAGTTGGTCAGTGTATCCACACATATAACAGCACAAGTAGTACTTGCCTAAAACACAAATCAATCCACTATCTATGTATAGACCCTGGACATTGTTTTTTAGAAATCCCAAGAATATAACATCTCAACAAATACCTTTATCTTCTTAATATCTGAAATTCTAGAATTTTATCCCTCCTATCGTATTCTCCCTCCTATCTTATTCAAATACTCCTGAAAAACATACTTCCAATCTAATCATTGGCCTTTCATACTTATTCTTGTCTATAATCATGGTTTTGACTAGCTGCTTCCCCTGACACAGACAGCCTCATAATACAGGTGACTTGTCCACTCCTCTTTGCCTGGGTACTTATAATGCAATGTAAGCCCTTTGAAATGATTAAACAGCAGTGATACTGCTCACACTATGAACTAAATGCCTTTATTTCTATGTTTTATTATCACATTTTATAAGTAAATATATATGTATATTTTAAAGATCTTGAAAAATGCAAGTCAAAAAAATTAAGTATAATCTTTTGCTCAGAGATATCCTATGTGAATAAGATCAAAGAACTCATACCCTGCTATTTTCATATATCAGTAGTATTTTCCCTGAAGATTAAGTATTTTTATAAGTAACTGTTCTAGTGAATGTGTAGCATTCATTCACATGTCTGTGCTATAATTGTTTTCAACAACTACATTGTTGATGCTAATTTTTCCATATAACAATATATTTATAAATAAACAATGAGAATTTATGTATTACTTTAAAGTAGCTTTCCAAGAAGGGAACTCTTGATCCAAAGTTAATAAATCTACTTTTACTAAGTGCTTTATTTTGCTTTTCATGAAGATCGTAGAAGTTAACTTTAAATAAGATAACCATTTAAAGACGTTCCAGTAATACTTATTTTTAGTTTAATGGAATATACTTAGTTCACGTTCATTGAAGAAAATGTAGAAAATATAGGGGAAAATCAAAAGTTCTACTGAAAAATTTAAGAAGAGATAAGAACGCCTTCTTCAGCAATCAATGCAAAGAAATAGAGGAAAACAACAGAATGGGAAGACTAGAGATCTCTTCAAGAAAATCAGAGATACCAAAGGAACATTTCATGCAAAGATGGGCTCCATAAAGGACAGAAATGGTATGGACCTAACAGAAGCAGAAGATACTAAGAAAAGATGGCAAGAATACACAGAAGAACTGTACAAAAAAGATCTTCATGACCCAGATAATCACGATGGTGTGATCACTGACCTAGAGCCAGACATCCTGGAATGTGAAGTCAAGTGGGCCTTAGAAAGCATCACTACGAACAAAGCTAGTGGAGGTGACAGAACTCTAGTTGAGCTATTCCAAATCCTGAAAGATGATGCTGTGAAAGTGCTGCACTCAATATGCCAGCAAATTTGGAAAACTCAGCAGTGGACACAGGACTGGAAAAGGTCAGTTTTCATTGCAATCCCAAAGAAAGGCAATGCCAAAGAGTGCTCAAACTACTGCACAATTGCACTCATCTCACACACTAGTAAAGTCATGCTCAAAATTCTCCAAGTCAGGCTTCAGCAATATGTGAACCGTGAACTTCCTGATGTTCAAGCTGGTTTAAGAAAAGGCAGAGGAACCAGAGTTCAAACTGCCAACATCCGCTGGATCATGGAAAAAGCAAGAGAGTTCCAGAAAAACATCTATTTCTGCTTTATTGACTATGCCAAAGCCTTTGACTGTGTGGATCACAATAAACTGTGGAAAATTCTGAAAGAGATGGGAATACCAGACCACCTGATCTGCCTCTTGAGAAATTTGTATGCAGGTCAGGAAGCAACAGTTAGAACTGGACATGGAACAACAGACTGGTTCCAAATAAGAAAAGGAGTATGTCAAGGCTGTATACTGTCACCCTGCTTATTTAACTTCTATGCAGAGTACATCATGAGAAACGCTGGACTGGAAGAAACACAAGCTGGAATCAAGATTGCCAGGAGAAATATCAATAACCTCAGATATGCAGATGACACCACCCTTATGGCAGAAAGTGAAGAGGAACTAAAAAGCCTCTTGATGAAAGTGAAAGAGGAGAGTGAAAAAGTTGGCTTAAAGCTCAACATTCAGAAAACGAAGATCATGGCATCTGGTCCCATCACTTCATGGGAAATAGATGGGGAAACAGTGGAAACAGTGTCAGACTTTATTTTGGGGGGCTCCAAAATCACTGCAGAGGGTGACTGCAGCCATGAAATTAAAAGACGCTTACTCCTTGGAAGGAAAGTTATGACCAACCTAGATAGCATATTCAAAAGCAAAGACATTACTTTGCCAACAAAGGTTCGTCTAGTCAAGGCTGTGGTTTTTCCAGTGGTCATGTATGGATGTGAGAGTTGGACTGTGAAGAAGGCTGAGCACCGAAGAATTGATGCTTTTGAACTGTGGTGTTGGAGAAGACTCTTGAGAGTCCCTTGAACTGCACAGAGATCCAACCAGTCCATTCTAAAGGAGATCAGCCCTGGGATTTCTTTGGAAGGAATGATGTTAAAGCTGAAACTCCAGTATTTTGGTCACCTCATGCAAAGAGTTGACTCATTGGAAAAGACTCTGATGCTGGGAGGGATTGGGGGCAAGAGGAGAAGGGGACGACAGAGGATGAGATGGCTGGATGGCATCACTGACTCGATGGACATGAGTCTGAGTGAACTCCGGGAGTTGGTGATGGACAGGAAGGCCTGGCATGCTGCGATTCATGGGGTCGCAAAGAGTCGGACACGACTGAGTGACTGATCTGATCTGATCTGATCTGACTAATCACAATAATATTTGTTCTTGTTTTCATCAGAGCTTTTCTGTGCATATTACATATATTTTTTTTAAAGACAATAGATAATATACAATTTTGAGCTCTACTTTCTTTTTCATTTTATCAGATGTGTTTTCTAATGTTCAATTCTCTTCTTTTCTTCCCTATCTCAGTAGTCACCTCTGTATACACTGTTGCCTTAATCAGAAATTCAGAGGAACCATTCCAGACACAAGTTTCTCTCTTTTGTCCAACATCAATGGATTACCAATCCCTCGTATGTCCTCCCCTAGAATAACTCACATGACTTCAGCTTCCCTCCAACCACATTTCCACTGTTTCTCTCACTTGTGTTATTGCAGGTACTCCCTTTGCCAGGTCTTTTCACCTCCACTCCAGTCATCTTGTATCCCAGTCTCCATGATCCTAGAGAACATTTTAACATTGAGATAAAACCCTGTTATTCCAAAGATTACAATGATCCACTTAAGATAAAACCCTCATTTTTCACTGTACCACTGTTTGCTTTCACTACTTTAGCTTCCTCCATCTCTTGACATTGTCCCAGGTATAACTTGCCCTCAGGAAATGCCAAGCCACTTTTTCTTCCCTGACTGTGTATTGCTCTCCATGAGTTTGTAAATTTCCTATTAAAAGCCTCTTGTAAGAACTCTGGAGACACACTCTAGCTATATTTAAGTCCTGGCTGTGCTTGCTGTTGACCTTGGGCCATTCACTAAACTGTTATGTATTTCAAGTTTCTCACTTGTAAAAGTAGTCTAGTAACACTGCTTACCCATGGAATAGTGACGAGGATTGAATGACTTCATAACTGTAAGATGTTTGGAACAGTAACCCACACAAGTGTTGTGTAAAATATCTATTAAATTGAGGCTTTTATATTGCCTGTTATAATTTTTAGCTTGCACAGCCCTATTTAACTTTGCTGCTTCTGCTGCTGCTAAGTCGCTTCAGTCATGTCTGACTCTGTGTGATCCCATAGACGGCAGCCCACCAGGCTCCCCCGTACCTGGGATTCTCCAGGCAAGAACATTGGAGTGGGTTGCCATTTCCTTCTCCAATGCATGAAAGTGAAAAGTGAAAGTGAAGTCGCTCAGTCGTGTCCGACTCTTCCCGACCCCAGGGACTGCAGCCTACCAGGCTCCTCCTTCCACGGGATTTTCCAGGCAAGAGTACTAGAGTGGGGTGCCATTGCCCTCTCCATTTAACTTTGAGATTACTCCAAAAGTGTTTTTCTGAAACTACACAGAGATGCCTGCCTCTACTCTTTGATCTTTGTCTTATCTCTCTGCACACAGTATTAAAATTATATGCATTCATGATTCCCAAAATAGTTGTCTGAGAGAAGAGGTTGTCTTTCTTCATTGTCAGCCTCTAGCACAAAGCCTAAGCAAGGCTCTACTACTTGTGGTCCATCAGCATCTGTTTTTCAAATGAACTGGCAATTTTGATGAAGATCTTGTTCACTACTTGTTCTTTCCATGTGTATTATGTTTTCAAGACTCTAGTTAAATAAAAAAAAAAAATTTAAGGATCAAGTCTTACAATAGGTTATAAGCATACAATCTGATTTTAAAAAGAGACTGAATCAGAATCTACTTTTATTTGGTAAGTTACTATATTATTTTCACGGAGAAAACAAGTAGTACATGCCACATAATACTTTAAAAATTAACAACCCACCAGTCATATTACTAAGATTAAAAGTTGTAGCAATCAGAACTAGGCATGGGAAGAAGATATGAAAGAAAGAAAAAGACATAGGCCTTACTTTTAAAGGAACTTAAAATGCGCTTGAGTTTCAGAGCACACATCCACAAGATTATTGAAGCATACTTAAAGATCTGTGATGGATAAAATTTAGAGAACAAGCAAATTAGAAGAATGCAGTGTCCATGGATATAAAGAATACATAAATGGAATAAGTAGGACAGAATCTTCCAGCTCAACAATAAGGTATGTCAGATATGACTTTTAATTCAGATTATAAAGTCAAGACAGTTATGCAAGGATTTGAAGAGGTTAAAAATAGCTATGAGAGACGAATAGCACACTCAGTCAAGAAAGTAGAAATAAGACAGATAAACTGAGAAGATTTTTGGAGGATGTAAAGCAATTGGCAAATTCTCTCTGCCTGATATTTTATCAGGAGACGAAATGGGTGAGTATACTACAAAGCTTGGGAGTTTCTTTCCACACAAGTCTTTAAGGAAAGGTGAGATAAAGGCACTTTGAAAACGAAGATGTTGTGAACATATAGATATTCTGCAATACCATTAATGTTATTATGACATTTATAACAACATTGATAATAGTAATTAATAAAGTAATAGTACTTCAACAGATGATAATGATGAAGATAAAAATTACCATTATACTAATGGTAATTAATATAATGGTGCATTAGGGAAAGTAAGATGTAAGGACAAATATAGATATCCTAAATTATGTTATCTACATACATGAAAAGCTGAATACCTGGTTATCTAACATGACCTATACTAAAGAATATGCTGCTACTTTCCAAATAAAAATAAAGAGCTTCAGAGGCAAAAAAAATAATTTCCAACGTCTTTTGGTCTCCAAGTCACTCCTACACAAGAAGAATTTGATGAGTTAAGTGTAAATGCACAAGGAACATGTGGATTACATTTTCTTTAAAAATACACAAGGGTTTAAAAATTAAGGAGAAAAACTGTTTGGAAAAATGCATTTTTCATAAGGCCAAACCAAAAACACTTGAAATAGTTTTAGATTGTAGTATGACCTTCAACATTGTTGTGTTTATTAACCTAAAAATAAACACTGTTTTTCAGTAGGAGAAATGAAGCCATAAAATATACACCAAGTGTGAATAGGAATGAATAATTTCTTAAAGATTTTATTGAGTTTTCTTTTAATAATCTCCCATCCCGAGGTGTTCAAGCAAATGCCCACCATCTGTGTCATACTCTCTGTTTATTCCATTATTTCTTCATAATGTTTCTGGGTCACTTATTAGAGGATACAACATCAGAATATGTGTTGTTTTAAAATTGTCAACCTTTCCCTAGTGGTAGAGTTAACTGAATCTTTCTTGTACTCTTCAAACAACTCAAATATATGATCAATTTGAGTCATTTTTGAATAATGTGGCCCATGATTTATTCCAATTACTGCCTGTATATTTGTTGGAAAGACACTTCCTAAGATGACACTTTGTTCCTGTAAATAGGCAGAGCTGTTATGAAACTTGAAGAGCTGGGTTATTTTGAGATGTACTGGTAGGTAAGTCAAGATTATAGAACATGCATTATGACAGGCAATGACTGTCTTCATGGCCTGCAACAAGCAGAAAGAACAATTAAACAAAAACAATGAAAAAAAATGATGTTTTCATTTTTGTTGTTGCTGTTCTCTTACCAGGTGTTTCTATTCAAGCATCCATGGCATTTCAGTGATTTGGGGTCATTACTTTCTTCTTGCATTATTTGTTTTATAATGAACATTTTGTCATTCTTCAAATTCTCCCAAGCATCATGCATTGCTTTCATCAATTTTATCTCTTTTATGCCAAGCACAGAGTTTCGTCAATTATTTATCTGCACCTTTCCTCAAACTCACCCTTTCTTTTTTCTTTCCATTGCCAGCTTTCCAAAGGAGGCCATTATCTCTCTATCACTAACCTGCATTTACCAAAAGGAAGAAATCATCAGTTTCTCTTCCACTTCAAGTATGAACCCATAGCCTGCTGGCTGCAACATAGGTGATGGGCACTAACTGCATTTCTGGGCTGCATTTCTGATACTGTTCGTTCAACCACCTTTCTACTTAATAATCTTGGAAACATCCTATTGCTTGAAAGCTAAAACCTTAATCCCAGAATACTAGAAAATATTTAGTCAATGCATATTTGTTGAAAGAATTCAAGTATTCCTCTCATTTTAGCTCAGCGAAGGCAATGACAACCCACTCCAGTACTCTTGCCTGGAAAATCCCATGGAGGGAGGAGCCTGGTAGGCTGAAGTCCGTGAGGTCGCTACAAGTCAGACACAACTGAACGACTTCACTTTCACTTTTCACTTTCACGCATTGGAGAAGGAAATGGCAACCCACTCCAGTGTTCTTGCCTGGAGAATCCCAGGGACGGGGGAGCCTGGTGGGCTGCCGTCTATGGGGTCGCACAGAGTCGGACACAACTGAGGCTACTTAGCAGCAGCAGAAGCAGCAGCGATCCTATTAAATGCAGATTCTGATTCAGTAGGTCTGGGGTGGGACTGGAGATTCTTCATTTCTTATGAGCTTTAGTCATATTCTGTCACTTTTTGTGTGATCTTGTGTGCATTATTTCAGGATTGGAACCTAAATGTTCTCATCTATAAAATGGATATATTGAGTAAAAATGTGATCATGAATATAAGTGAAATGCTTCTTCTTGTGTCCCATGACACGTCCCCTCAGACCAGTGTAAACTAAGTTGCATTTTTCATAGATAGAGCTCATCACACTTATCACATCCAATATGAAACACCAGCCATATTTCTCTGCTGTTCTGTTGTAGCAATTTAGGCACTACCCTCAAAGCAGCCCAGAAATGCAGAGTCAATGAATCCATTAATCAGTGGAGCTAGGGGTTAGTGACAAGGTCCCAGCGTCTGGTTTTTCATTCAACAAGTGCATTCAATACAGATTTTTAGAGAGACTGAAGCCCACAGAGGGATTAAGTGCCAATGCTCTCAGTGAGAACCAATAGTTTCCTTTCCTGTGTCATTTATCCTCATCTCTTCATTTCTGCTTCCGGGTATCACCTTCCAAACAAGATTCATTTTAATAAGTTCTTAAGTTTTGCTTTGGGCACCATGATCACTCATAGTTTCACCTGTTTTAGAATGGAATGAGAAGCAGGAGAGAGAAGCCTGGTTTATGGAGTAACTCTGACATTGAACTGAGTGGGGACAATGGTAAATTTTGAAAACCATGGAATTAGCCAACTTTTTGTTTGCTTATTTATTTATTCATATTGGAAACCAAGAAGAAAGAGAATGACAGTTATGGAGATATCCACCTATTAACTCAGGGAATGATGGGAAAGTCAAAGGCCTTCACAAAATTTTTCAAAACTTTCATTTGACACATCTAGGGGGAAACTTTGGTGAAATTCACACACTGGAATTTAATAGTAAATGTATAAAAAGTGCAAAGGAGACTTAATGTTCAGCCTTAGTAGGTCTTCTATGATAAAATTATGGAGCAGATACAGAATAAGTAGGAATCTGAGGTGTGCAGTGGTGATGCTTGGAGTACTTAAGAAGACATGCATTAATGAAGAACACTAGTATCTTTGAGAAGCTCAGTGTGGCTGGCCTCTGTAGGACAGAATTAGTAGGAAGAGATGATGTCATGAGAGAGAGAGACTCCTTTTTTATTTTTTATTATTATTATTTTTCTTAATATACATTTATTTATTTTAATTGGAGGCTAATTACTTTACAATATTGTATTGGTTTTGCCATACATTGACATGAATCCACCCCGGGTGTACATGTGTTCCCCATCCTGAACCCCCCTCCACCTCCCTCCCCATGCCATCCCTCTGGGTCATCCCAGTGCACCAGCCCCTAGCATCCTGTATCATGCATCAAACCTGTACATTTACACAATGGAGTATTACTCAGCCATTAAAAAGAATACATTTGAATCAGTTCTAATGAGGTGGATGAAACTGGAGCCTATTATACAGAGTGAAGTAAGCCAGAATGAAAAACCCCAATAGAGTATACTAACGCATTTATATGGAATTTAGAAAGATGGTAACAATAACCCTGTATACGAGATAGCAAAAGAGACACAGATGTATAGAACAGTCTTTTAGACTCTGTGGGAGAGGGAGAGGGTGGGATGATTTGGGAGAATGGCATTAAAACATGTATATTATCATATGTGAAATGAATTGCCAGTCCAGGTTTCATGCATGATACAGGATGCTAGGGGCTGGTGCACTGAGAGAGACTCCTAATGTCAATGAAGATGACATGTTCCAGAATAGCCAAGGCCAGATGGTGGTCCATAGCCATCAGGAAAATGAAAGTGAAGTCGCTCAGTCATGTCTGACTCTTTGCGACCCCATGGACTGTAGCCTACGAGGTTCCTCCATTCACTGAATTTTCCAGGCAAGAGTACTGGAGTGGGTTGCCATTTCCTTCTCCAGGGGATCTTCCTGACCCAGGGATTGAACTTGGGTCTCCTGCATTGCAAACAGGTGCTTTTACTGTCTGAGCCACCGGGAAGCCCCCTAAAATCAACTGAACTAGTATAAAGCACAGCTATACCCATGGAGAGAGGAGCCTGGTAGGCTGCAGTCCATGGGGTCGGGAAGAGTCGGACACGACTGAGTGACTTCACTTTCACTTTTCACTTTCATGCATTGGAGAAGGACATGGAAACCCACTCCAGTATTCTTGCCTGGAGAATCCCAGGGACGGGGGAGCCTGATGGGCTGCTGTCTATGGGGTTGCACAGAGTCACACACGACTGAAGTGACTTAGCAGCATACTAATATGATATATAGTGAAAGTGAAAGTTGCTCAGTCGTGTCCAACTGTTTGTGACCCCATGGACTATATAATCCATGGCATTATTTAGGCCAGAATCCTGCAGTGGGTAGCCTTTCCTTCTCCAGGGGACCTTCCCAACTCAGGGATCGAACCCAGGTCTCACTCATTGCAGGTGGATTCTCTACCAGCTGAGCCACAAGGGAAGCTCGGTATGATACATAAGGGGTCCTTAATTTATGGGGTCCCATGATGATTGTGAGACACAGTGACACATCTAGGAGTGAAATAAATGAAAAGCCAAAAGGGTTATCTTTGATATGAAAAAAAAAAAAAAACCCTCAAGAGATAGTAGGCCAAGATTTCTATTACCCTCTGCAATGAAACATCACTATTCCTTGCCCAGTTTCCAGATCTGAGCTAACTTCACACCAGACCTTTTGGTCTGATAATCAAAAGGGAGACAAATTCTCTTGAGGAAACATTCTGTCATATCACCAAAAGCATATCTAAAAAACATTTAACCAATATCTCCTTGAAAGAACCTATAGCCTTAAAGTAACTGCATAGTGAGGAGGAAGAATACCCAAGGTCTATCATGAGGTGTTGACAACTGAGCCTTACTTAGTACTAAAATTAAAGTGGCCCTAATCCCTAATATATTATTGCAATGCAGCAAATAGATTTCTGGCCTAAACTTGTCCTGCAATGGATCCAACTGTTTTGCAGACTTACCCTGTATTATTTTCTAAAACACTGAGTTTTTATTCAAAGATCATAAATATTTAGAAGCTGTTGAAAACCTTACATTAGAGTTCTGATTAGAGAATCAGAGGTAGCAAGATAATAAGGGTAAAATATCAAGAGTAAACTTGAGGTTATCCTACTCCTCCCACCCATGGTAGTGAATCAGATGTAACTCTACATTCAAGTTGGAGGCATGTGATCACAGGATCACAGAAAATCTGACAGAATGTAAGAATGGCTTCATAAAAGCTCAGACAAAATGCCAGCATGGGAAAGACACCTTCTATGGTTAGGACACTGCCTTCTCTGATGCAATGCTCATATTTAATGGACGGGTATTACATGATGTCTGTCCTAGTACTAGAATGCACAGGTGTGGGAATCAAATGTTGAAAGAAGGATTAACCATGGTCACCATACTTCTCAATAAGCCACAAGGGGGTTTGTGCTTATTCTTGCAACTTTAAATTCTGAAGGATTTGAGCTCTTTAACCCTGGCAGAGAAATGTTCTTCCAAAGTATATATTAATACTAAAAATTCCTCCAGTCCAAAAGTCTCAACTTGTGCCTAGTTGTTCTGGGCTCCTTATACCTGTGGACCAGCAGGTAAATAAAGGAGCTAGTAAATTGGCAGTGTTGCTGACTGTGATTATCAAGAATTTCTGTGGTCACTGCCATGTCATGGAGGCATGGAGGAGGAGTCTTTGGGACACTGAGGTGGATCACTGTGCCATCAGTCAGTGCTTCCATGCTCAATAATATCAGAAAAAGGCATCAGCAATAACTGCCTGCAAAGGGGCAAAGTAAACAAAGACTCAGATGACTAAGGGATGAAGGTCTGTGTTCTGCTTTCAGACAAGCAGCTAATATGCCAACTGGAGAGCTGGCCAGGTGTGAGAAGACTCTAGTGGTAGGGGAGGGAGACAGTGAATAGCATTTATAACCTTGGGACCCACAGCTGTAGCAGGAACTAGAATCTGCTACACTCAGTCTATTTTTAATCCTTTTTTCTCAAGAGGTGCCAGCCAGATACACTTTCAAAAAGTTATTAAAAAGTTGAACTTCATCTGAGGCAGTGAAATTTCTGAGCAGCAAAAAAGAATGCTGTAGAAGATGATTTTGGGGTACAAAAGGGGTTCACTGTTAAGGTTCCCTAAGCAAGCCTATAAAGCCAGCTTCAATTGCAGACTCTGCTACATGCACTCTGGCAGCATCTTGTTCATATGCCTGTTACTCTGCTTTTCTGCTGGATAGTTTTCGTGAAAGTTATAGGAAGCTCACTCACCCTGCACAGAGGGTAGCTTGGTAGTGTGAGATAACTAATTTCCACAGGGCACAAGCCTCAGCAATGATGGACAGACCTAATGGGGAAGGACCCAGCTTTCTCTCCTGCAGAGAAACAATTCTAAGGGTCCCTAGAAGAACTGAACTCCAGCTGCCTTCATTGTTAATCTACTCTTCTAGTCCTTCCACACCTCATTCAGCTTACTCTATAATACAGTCTTTTTACTATCATTACTTTACAAGAGTTATATAAACAGATACAGTGTACCTAGGTCCTTTCTGCTCAGGGAAGCTGATTAAAACTCTACAAAAAATGCTTGCCTTGCAATATCTCATCATCTTCCCAGCAGAACTCAATCTAATTTATTTTTAAATGTATGAATCTAGCATAGTCAAATTTGGGTAAAACTTTTATTTAAGATGAAGACAGAGCTTAAACTTCAGGAATTATAAAATTCCAGATTCAAGGTGACTCCTAATTGATGCCATTTAAAACAGAACCACTTATTGCAAAAAAAAAAAAAAAAAAGAACTTGAATAAAATCATAAGTAGGTGAGAGTATGAGTAGGCATGCTGTGGTTAACTTATAGGAGACATAGTCATTTTATCAGACTAGAAATGCCCAGTGAATAAATATGAATAGTTAGAACCTTTTATAAAACTCCTGAAGAAATATTATTTTATATATTATTTCTGCATATATTAGATTAGAACTTTAAGAAAAATGCTAGGGTTGCAGAATACGAAACAGGAAAGACTTTAGAGAACTTCCAGTTCTGTACTCTTGTCTTTCTGCTGTCCCAGAAAAAGCAATGTACCATTAAGGTTAAACACAGAATCTGGGGCCAAATAAGCTTGGTTCCGGTCTTGGTTATGACCAAGTTACTGTAATTTTTTCATCTCTTAGTTTTTTACCTGTGCAATAAGATGACAATCAGTTCAGTTCAGTTCAGTCGCTCAGTCGTGTCCGACTCTTTGTGACCCCGTGATAATAGGAGTAGCTGATTATAGAGCTTTTGGAGAACTCAGGGACTTAATACCTAGCATATTTTGGAACAGTTTGTCACACATTGACAACGCAGTAAGTTTTATTATTTTTGTTTGTTTGTTTTCCTTCCTTCATCAATTGTTTATGGAGCATTTAATATATGCAGTCACTGGCCAGGTACTAGATGCTAAGAAACTGGGAAGAAATGAATACAAGATGGCACAGGGCATCACAATAGGATAAATGAACATATTTTCCTGGAGCAGTCTTTTCAGATGAGATGAAATTTTAACTAGCTCTTGAAGGTTAAATAAAGGCATTCTGGGTAATTGTTGCTGCTGCTGCTGATAATGATGATAATAAACAGTAATTAATAATGCAGTCTGCAGTTAACATGTAACATTTACTGGGTCCTCATGATAGCCAGAAAATTTGCAACATCAGATTGCCTTATTTTGCTTAGACCTCATGCTTTTGGTTTCATTTTTTATGTTTCTTTGTTGAAGTCTAGTTAATTTACTATGTTGTGTTAATTCCAGGTGTACAGCAAAGGATATATACATGTATATACTTATTTAGGTCCTTTTCCATTATACATTATGCCAAAGGTATTGAATAAAGTTCCCTGTGCTATAGAGTAAGAACTTGTTGTTGATATTATGTGTTATAGTGTGTATCTGTTAATCTCAAGCTCATTGACCCTCCCTCTTCCCCTCTGGTAATCATAAGTTCGTTTTCTATGATGGATCTAGAGATTATCATACTAAGGGAAGTAAATCAGGTAGAGAAAGACAAATATCATATGATATATGAAATCACTTATATATAGAATCTAAAAACAAATAAAGAAGCAAGTGCAATTATTTAAACAGAAATAGAGAAATAGTTTCGTGTTTTTCTCTAGCCTTGAATTTAGGAATCTGAGGCCCAGAGAGATTCTGAAATTTTCCCAAGGTCCCTGGGAGAGTTATTGGCAGAGCTGCACTACAGGTTGGGGCAGAAATGCATTTTAAGCAGTCAGACAAACAGCGGAGAGCATTCTTAAGTATGAAAAAGCAAGGACTGATGCTGAAGGAGAAAAAATTCATAGCGGCTTGAGAATTGAGTGTTCAAGTCGTTAAAGATGGTAGCAAATAGGAAGGATCTTGAATATTTTGCTAAAAGCTTGAATGTAATACAGAGGGACTCAGTAGGAAAGGAGACATTTGTGGAAGTTTATGAGGAAAAAAACAAGAGTCAGACCAGATCAGTCGCTCAGTCTACCATTTACCAAGAAATTTATATCCATCCATTATCTCACTTAACTCTTTCAACAATATATAATCTATGTAATCAGCTCAGTTCAGTCACTCAGTCGTGTCTGACTCTTCACGACCCCATGAATCGCAGCATTCCAGGCCTCCCTGTCCATCACTAACTCCCAGAGTTTACTCAAACTCATGTCCATAGAGTCGGTGATGCCATCCAGTCATCTCATCCTCTGTCGTCCCCTTCTCCTCCTGCCCTCCATCCCTCCCAGCATCAGGGTCCTTTCCAATGAGTCAACTCTTCTCATGAAGTGGCCAAAGTATTGGAGTTTCAGCTTTAGCATCAGTCCTTCAAATGAACACCCAGGAATGATCTCCTTTATGTAACAGCACCCTTTAAAAACAAAAAAGAAGCATACGTTTAGAAAGGTCGATTATTCTCCTAAGGATTTTGGAAAGGCAACTCTGGAAGCAGTGTAATTTGCCACATCTTAATTGGCAAGAAGGATAAGAAGAAAGAAATGATGAAGTCAAGTCTGACTCTGGTTTCTGGAGTAAGGCACTGAGCTAGAAATGGTTCTATTAAATGAGATTTACAGGAGAGTGTGAGGGGTAAAGTAGAATATAAGGAATTCAGATTTTGCATAAAGACTTTGCACTGATTATCGGACTTCCTAGTAATAGAAGTTTTCAGATGGATGGTTGAAATATACACCTAAATTCAAAAGGAGATAGATAAAAATGGCAATGAAGGTAATTATTTGAAAAGTATTCATGAACTTTATTCTTTTACTTTTCTGTGTATATAATCATCATGTTAATTGACCAAGGTTCAGGGCTATGGGCATCAGTCATTGGGAGATGAGAAAATTAAACTGTATTTCAGAAGACATGCAAAGAAAAAAATGATGACAGAGTATTGATATTTTACAATAAGACTGTGATCTTGAATCTCAACATCGTAGAGAAAAATAAAGATTACCTTAACTTCTTCAGTTTGTATTTAATATATGAAGGACTAAGCTAGGTTTTTCCAGTATTTAGAGAAAGCAGCCATGTTCCCCGAGGTTAATATAGAAAGACAGGTGACAATGTGATAAGTGAAATAACACTTTGCCTTGACTTTGAAGATTAGTCAGAAAATGGAGGTAGGGGAGAGATTACCCTGTGACTCAAAATTCTCTCTCTGGGTTTGACCTGGGGGTGAGGAAAGTCTATTAGACAATGTGAGAAGAATACAATGTCCAGGGTTTTGTGACTCACTCCTTCCATTGAGATCTCTTGGGTGGACCCAGGACACTCTACAAAGTGTGCTAAGGTGAGGTAGCCGAGTCTCATAAAGAAGGCGGAACAGCATGGTTAGAGACATGGTTGACACTCTCTTGGTCCTGACTCAATGGACATGAGTTTGAGTAAGCTCCAGGAGTTGGTGATGGACACAGAAGCCTGGTGTGCTCAGACCATGGGGTCTCAAGGAGTTAGACACGACTCAGCGACTGAACTAAACTGAACTGAGAGGGACCACTCTGGAAGTCACCAGGTCTGTAAGTATCCTTTCTGCGGTGGGATGAGTCATGTTGGGCCAAGACCAGGCAGATGTATGGAGGAGAATTGCATGTCTCTGCTAACTGACACCAGAGAAGGCAATGGCACCCCACTCTAGTACTCTTGCCTGGAAAATCCCATGGGTGGAGGAATCTGGTAGGCTGCAGTCCATGGGGTCACGAAGAGTCGGACATGACTGAGCAACTTCACTTTCACTTTTCACTTTCATGCATTAGAGAAGGAAATGGCAACCCACTCCAATGTTCTTGCCTGGAGAATCCCAGGGACAGGGGAGCCTGGTGGGCTGCCGTTTATGGGGTTGCACAGAGTCGGACACAACTGAAGTGACTTAGCAGCAGCAGCAGCAGCTAACTGACACTGAGAGTCAGCTGAATTAACCAGGTGGGAGATGGCTATACTCCTAGAAGGACAGTCACACCCCTAGGTTCAAAACCTCAATCTTTAGTTTCAGAGGCATATAGGAGGCCCAACTACAAAGTGGACAAGGCTGGTGGAAAAGATATCACCTAGCGTACGTGCAATGAACAGGGAATTAAACCAAAATAAGGCAAAACTAACAGTCACCATGAAAATACGTGAATGGCATACCCCTTAGTCTGTCCTGAAAATTCAACTTCTTAGCAAGTGAAGTAAAAGAAAAAAAAAAAAACAAAAAACAACCTGAACCCAGTTTCTATCTTCTGTGCTTGTTCTTTGCTCCTATTTTTGTGTTCAATTTTTTTCTGCCTTTTGTGGCTTAAATTGAGCATTTTATATGATTCCATTCTCTCTTTGTACCTTGCACATTAGTTTTACTTCCAACACCATTTTTTTTTTCAATTTTGCAATCTTAAATTGAAATATAACTGATTTACTGTACTATATTAGTTTCTTCCATACAACATAGCGATTTAATATTTTATGGATTATACTCCATTTAAAGTTTTTATAAAATTTAAGGTATATTCCCTGTGTTGTACTTATATCCAAGTTCACTTTACAGTTAACTTTACAGTTAACTTCATGGGTAGTGTGAGTAGCTTAAAAAACAAAATAATCCTAATTTCTTCCCCTTATCCTTCGTATCCTTTGTATTACTATTCATTTCACTTATATACAAGCATGCATAGCAAACATACATAAGATACATATATAAGCATACATAAAACTTTTTGTTATTAATTTGAAAAAATTGTTAGAACAATGAAGAATAAGAAAAATAAAATTTTTATTTTACCTTCTTTTATTCCCTTTCTTTGTGTAGATCCGTCTGTATAATTTTCCTTTTCTCAAAAAATATTGTGTGTTTTAATATTTCTTGCAAAGCAAGTCTAGTGGCAATAAATTTCAATTTTTGTCTAAAAAAGTTTTTATTTCTCCTTCACTCTTGAAGGGCAATTTACAGGGCACATAATTATCATTTTTTTTCTCTCAACAACTTGAAATATGTCATTCCACTTTCTTCTTACTTGAATGGTGAGAAAGTGAAGGTGAAGTCGCTCAGTCCTGTGCGACTCTTTAAAACCCCATAGACTGTAGCCTACAGGCTTCTCCATCCATGGGATTTTCCAGGCAAGAGTACCAAAGTGAGTTGTCATTTCTTTCTCCAGAGGAATCCTTCCAACCCAGGGATCGAACCCTAGTCTCCCGTATTGCAGTCAGATGCTTTACCTTCTGAGCCACCAGGGAAGCCCCTAAAGAGAAGCTGGATGTAATTCTTATCTTTACACCTCTACAGATATGGTGAATTTTTCCCACTCTGACTTCTTCCAGAATTTTTTCTTTGTATTTGATTTATTTATTTTTATTTTTTTGGTAATTTAAAAGCATTATCCCAAAGTGTATTTTGTTTGTTTCTGCATTTATCCTGCATGGTGTTTTCTGAGATTCTTGAAACTGGCTTGATACCTGGCATTAATTTGGGGAAATTCTTGGTCACTATTGTTTCAAATATTTCTTCGGTTCCTTTCTTTTTTCCTCCTTCTGGTATTTCCAATATATGTATGCCACACCTTCTTTAGTTTTCTCACAGTCCTTGGATATCTCGTTCTAGTTTTCTTATTCTTTTTCTCTTTCCTATTTAGTTTTTGAGGATTCCATTGATCTTTTAGATTAGAAATTCTTTCCTCAGTCATATCCAGTCTACTAATAAGCTCATCAAAGATCTTTTCTATTCATAGTACAGCATTTTTGATCTTTAGCATTTCCTTTTCATTCTTAGGATTTCCATCTCAGTTTATGTTGTCTGTTCTTGCAGGCTGCCTACCCATTAGAGCCTTTGGCATATCAGTCACAATTGTCTTAAATTCCCAGTCTGATAATTCCAACATCCCTACCATGTCTGGTTCTGATACTTGCTCTGGCTCTTTAAATTGTGTTTTGTGTTGGTTTTTTCTTTTTGCCTTTGATATGCCTTCAAATTTTTCTTGAGAGCTGAACAATGACAATATTGAGTAAAACAAACTGTTGTAAATAAGCCGTTAATGATGTGGTGGTGAAGTATATGGGGAGGGGGAGCTTTCTATAGTCTCATGATAGGATCTGTCTTTCAGTGGCCCTATGTCTCAGGACTGTGAAACACTTCGCAGGTGATTCACAGGTTTCTTTCTCCCCTCTTAGCTGAGAAAAGATGTCTAGAGTGGACTCGAGTTAATTACAGTCACCCCTTGGTGTCTCTAGGGGTTGGTCCCAGTACCTGCTGCAGATACCAAACTTTGAAGATGCTCAAGTCCCATAGTCAGTCCTCAGTCATCCACAGTTCTTCATCTGCAGATTCAACCAGTGAGGGACTGTGTAGTACCATAATATTCATTCAAAAAATTCATCTATACGAGAGCCCAGGTTGTTCAAGAATCAAACTCAAGCTGTTCAAGAGTCAGTTGTATTTCCTTCTATCACATGGAAGGCTAGAGTAGGTTAAAGTTGGATATTTGCTGTCTTCATGTCATTTAGACTCTGATAAAATGCCAGAAGCTTAGGCTCTGGTTATCTAGTTTCCCCTAAAGATAAGTCTTATTATAAAGAACAGAATAAGTTTGGGATTGACATGTATGACATGTATTGACATGTATGTTATATTTAAAATAGATAAACAAACAGGGGCCTACTGTACAACACAAGAAACACTGCTCAGTTCAGCTCAGTTTTCACTCAGCCATATCCAACTCTTTGTGACCCCATGAATCGCAGCACGCCAGGCCTCCCTGTCCATCACCAACTCCTGGAGTTCACTCAAACTCATGTCCATCGAGTCAGTGATGGCATCCAGCCATCTCATCCTCTGTCGTCCCCTTCTCCTCCTGTCCCCAATCCCTCCCAGCATCAGTCTTTTCCAATGAGTCAACTCTTCGCATGAGGTGGCCAAAGTATTGGAGTTTCAGCATTAGCATCGTTCCTTCCAAAGAACACCCAGGGTTGATCTCCTTTAGAATGGACTGGTTGGATCTCCTTGCAGTCCAAGGGACTCTCAAGAGTCTTCTCCAACACCACAGTTCAAAAGCATCAATTCTTCAGTGCTCATTTTTCTTCACAGTCCAACTCTCCCATTCATACATGACCACAGGAAAAACCATAGCCTTGACTAGACGAACCTTTGTTGGCAAAATAATGTCTCTGCTTTTGAATATGCTATCTAGGTTGGTCATAACTTTCCTTCCAAGGAGTAAGCGTCTTTAAATTTCATGGCTGCAGTCACCATCGGTAGTGATTTTGGAGCCCAGAAAGATAAAGTCAGCCACTGTTTCCACTGTTTCTCCATCTATTTGCCATGATGTGATGGGACCACATGCCATGATCTTAGTTTTCTGAATGTTGAGCTTTAAGCCAACTTTTTCACTCTACTCTTTCACTTTCATCAAGAGGCTTTTTAGTTCCTCTTCACTTTCTGCCATAATTTATTCTATAATAACTTAAGTGGGAAAAGAATTTGAAAAAGAGTGGATAGATGTATATGTATAACAGAATCACCTTGCTGTATACCTGAAACTATTAATAATACAATATTGTTAATCAACTATGCTCCAGTATGAGATTAAAAATAAAAAAGAGAACAGAGTATAGGAATCTTTTCCTTTTTGAAAGCTCACTTTATACCATTTTAATTTTATGAAATATCTACCTTAGTACCTGTTTTCACTAACCAAAAGAAGTCTGAAGAGGATTTTGACATTTATGAAAAAAAAGGCAAAAAAACAAAATTAGCATTCAGTGTTTGTTTTGCAGTGAGACGTCACAGAGGCCTTGTATACTCAGAGTAGTGAGGGTAGCCCTCCCAAACTTCTTCCCTAGAAACTGCATTCAAGCATCTACCACTGAGCTTTGAACTGTGTTTCAGGGCATCTGTGCTTTATCTCACTCCGCCTTGTGCAACCATTGTCAAAATGTATTCTAAGGTAATTGCATCTCTGATTTACACCATTTCAGTTTATGAAAGGTTTCACGAACTCTCTACTTGAAAATGTGAGGGAAACCTGTACTCTTGGGCATTTCCCAGTGGTTATTTTCCCCCTCCTATTGTGGGAAGTCTGAGAGGATTTTTCTCAGGCATTTATTGTGAGAATCTAGTCAAGTTTCTAGAAGTAAATCTCACAACATTGTAAGGACACCCCATGACTGAGGCCCCTAGAATTTTTAATTCTTAGCATTGTCCACACAAAGCCTCCAGAAATGTACCAACTACAGTTTAGGCTTTTCTACCCCAGCAGTAGTTCCTGCAGAGATTTCTGCTTGTAAGTTTCTGCTCGTATAAACCAAGACTCCCTATATCTACCTTACTCCCTCTCCAGTTTGGGAGACAGCAGTTTGCCCTGTGGACTTTCCTCTCTCCAGCTGTTGATTTTTCAGTCAGTTCAGTTTTTCTACTTAATGTTAGTCTTGAGACTGAAATGCCCGTGGCACTTGGTCACTCAGTCATGTCCAACTCTTTGCGACCTTATGGACTGTAGCCCACCAAACTCCTCCTCCATGGGATTTTAAAGGCAAGAATACTGGAATGGATTGCCATGCCCTCCTCCAGAAACCAAGCCTCTGCACCTCCTGCATTGACAGGCAGATGATTTACCCCTAGCACCCCTGGAAAGCCCTAAGACTGTGTATTGACTTCCAATCTTCTGCCATGCAGAACTGGAAACCAGAAGTCCACTCATGACATTTGCAGTGTCCTAGCAGGCCTCAAAGGGAAAAGAGTCGTTATTTTTGTGCATGCATGTTTGTGGATGGGAGAACAAAAAGCATCAGAACTGAAAAGCATTATTTGGGCTTTTCAAAATGAGAAGGTAATTTGAATGTATTATAGCAAGGGATCCCTCTTGCTAGGATTTGGAATCCCTCCCCTTGCTGCAGATCTCTGGTCATCGATGAACATAAGGAGAAAGAAACCCCAAGGCAAGAGCCCTAGAGACATGCAGTAGAGTCCATGCTGTCCTCATTGGCCACTCAGAAGCTTCCACAGACTTAACACCAAATTAAAGTGCTGAGGGTAGAGAAAAAGATATCCCAGGATTTGTTTAGAAAGAAATGTCCATTTTAAATATTTAGACTAATAACAGCTGATAAAATATGATCACAAAAAAAAATCTCTTTGTTATGGTTATGACTCAAACCACTTTAAACATACTATCTATGGTTTAAATACACTGCAAAAATCTATATAGGGCATTTAATATGGAGAAACCAGAGATCAAATTGCCAACATCTGCTGGATCATTGAAAAAGCTAGGGAATTCCAGAAAAACATCTATTTCTGCTTTATTGACTATGCCAAAGCCTTTGACTGTGTGGTTCACAATAAACTGTGGAACATTCTGAAAGAGATGGGAATACCAGACCACCTGACCTGCCTCTTGAGAAACCTGTATGCAGGTCAGGAAGCAACAGTTAGAACTGGACATGGAACAACAGACTGGTTCCAAATAGGAAAAGGAGTATGTCAAGGCTGTATATTGTCACCCTGCTTATTTAACTTATGTGCAGAGTACATATGAGAAACACTGGACTGCATGAAGCACAAGCTGGAATCAAGATTGTCAGGAGAAATATCGATAACCTCAGATATGTAGATGACACCACCCTTATGGCAGAAAGTGAAGAGGAACTAAAGAGCCTCTTGATGAAAGTGAAAGAAGAGAGTGAAAAAGTTGGCTTAAAGCTCAGCATTCAGAAAACTAAGATCATGGCATCTAGTCCCATCACTTCATGGTAAATAGATGGGGAAACAGTGTCAGACTTTATTTTTTTTTGGCCTCCAAAAACACTGCAGATGGTGATTGCAGCCATGAAATTAAAAGACACTTACTCCTTGAAAAGAAAGTTATGACCAACCTAGACAGCATATTAAAAAGCAGAGACATCACTTTGTCAACAAAGGTCCATCTAGTCAAGGTTATGGTTTTTTCAGTGGTTGTGTTTGGATGTGGGAGTTGGACTATAAAGAAAGCTGAGCGCCAATGAATTGGTGCTTTTGAACTGTGGTGTTGCAGAAGACTCTTGAGAGTCCCTTGGACTGCAAGGAGATCCAACTAGTCACTGTCATTGGCTTCCAATGTCATTGGAAGGACTGATGTTGAAGCTGAATCTCTAATACTTTGGCCAGCTGATGCAAAAAGCTGACTCATTTGAAAAGACCCTGATGCTAGGAAAGATTGAAGGCAAGAGGATAAGGGGACAACAGAGGATGAGACAGTTGGATAGTATCACTGACTCAATGAAAATGAGTTTGGGTAAAGTCCAGAAGTTGGTGATGGACAAGGAGGGCTGGCGTGCTGCAGTCCATGGGGTCTCAAAGAGTCGGACATGACTGAGCTACTGAACTGAACTGAACTGAATATGGAGAAAATGCCAAAAGAATGTGTATATTTTTTAGGGAGTCAGATAATGGGAGGCTACAAATAGCAAAACCAGAATAAACTGAAGAATTATTGTTTAGTGGGAATTCAGGTTCTTTCTTTTTGTCCTTAAAAATAATTTCTGGATTTGCAAATAATGTCAAAAATTAAAAGTCTCAACTGAAAACGAAATGTTTATAAAAATGGCTGGACCGTTTCAACCACTACAGATTTTGAAACTACACTATCAGGCATTCCAGGATGTTCTTTCAAACTCTCTGGGCAATGAGTAGTAAGAGTAGGTGTAAAAAGGAACATGCTTGTTAAACAATTTAAGATTCTCCTCCCTACTCCCTAAACAAGCATTTATTGAACTACAATAATGAAAAGAAATATTCTTACTTGAAAATGTGAAGAATCTTCACATCAGTGCTTGCTTTTGATATTTAGACTTTGGCTATAAGTAGACAACTAGAAAAGGAATTACTTCTAAAGAGATTCTAAAAAGAATCTCAGCACTAAGTTAAAGTGAGGATGTTCTTATAAATTGTGAGAATCTTCCCTGGTGGCTCAGATGGTAAAGCATCTGCCTACAGTGCAGGAGACCAGGTTCAATCCCTGGGTTGGAAAGATCTCCTGGAGAAGGAAATGGCAACCCACTCCAGTATTCTTGCCTAGAAAATCCCATGGACGGTGGAACCTGGTAGGCCACAGTCCATGGGGTTGCAAAGAGTCAGACATGACTGAGCGACTTCATTTTCTTTCTTTCTTTTTATTTTTTTTAATTTTTTTTCTTTTTTCTTTCTTTATTTTTTTAATTTTATTTTTAAAATTTACATAATTTTATTAGTTTTGCCAAATATCAAAGTGAATCCGCCACAGGTATACATGTGTTCCCCATCCTGAACCCTCCTCCCTCCCCCATACCATCCCTCTGGGTAGTCCCAGTGCACTAGCCCCAAGCATCCAGTATCGTGCATCGAACCTGGAGAATCTAAGATCTTATGCAGGATAGTGAATAGTAAGAGAGTTCAAATTTATGCTTCCAAGGGTAGAATAAGAAGGCAAAAAATGTATGATAAATGCCTACATTATGACAGAGCCTTTTACATAGTATTGTATTTAAAGTAATTTTTAATGTATGTATGAATTGAAATGTATTGTCCAGCTTTGACATGATAAAAAATTTTCAGTAAGGAGAGCAGCAGATTCAATATTCACTAAAAATCAGAGCCTTTGTTGAAAGCCATCTCTGCCTTAAAAAGATTTATTAAGTAATCTATACTTCCTGATGTGACCAAACACATACTTTTATGAATTCTTCAAATATAGAATTTAGCTTCAATTAACAAAGAAATATTGAAAACTGGTATAATTGTGAGGATATGTGACTTAGCAGAAGCAGCAGCAGTGTACTTTTTACAGGATTTTATATTTTAATACGCATTTATGTTGCCTCCAAGACCATCCAGCTTCCTCAATACAACCTTTGTCCCAGGATATTCATTTTCTCCTTGAACAAGTGTTTCTCAGAACTCATTGACTTCCCATTTATTTGCTTGGTTTCTATACTGTTATTTACCTGTTATCCAGAAATTTCTTTTTTTTTAACAAATTTATTTATTTTAATTGGAGGCTAATTACTTTGCAATATTGTATTGGTTCTGCCATACATCAACATGAATCTGCCACGGGTATACACATGTTCCCCATCCTGAACCCCCTGCCACTTCCCTCCCTGTACCATCCCTTGGGGTCATCCCAGTGCACCAGCCCCAAGCATCCTGTATCATGCATCCAGAAATTTCTATCATTTATTTTCCTAAATCTAGTACATGTGTTCTTAAATTCCTTATTTTCCTTTCTCTTAGATTCAGGCTTTACTTTGCCAGAGCATACTTCTATGTATTTCTTTAAGGAAGGATTTACAGCTAGTAAGGGCTTCCCCTGTGGCTCAGATGGTAAAGAATCTGCCTGCTATGCAGGAGAGCCAGGTTCTATCCCTGGGTTGGGAAGATCCCCTGGAGAAGGGAATAGCTACCCACTTCAGTATTCTTGTCTGGAGAATTCCATGGAAAGGGAGCCTGGTAGGCTACAGTCCATGGGACTGCAAAGGGTTGGAGATGACTGAGTTATTAACACTTTAATTTACAGCTAGAAAACTGAGTTTTACATTTTCAAAAAAAACCTTTGTTTCTACCTGATTAATGGTTTTCCTGTGGATAGATACTAATTTTTAAAACCATTTGCCTTAAACATCCATTCAAAGGGATGTTCCATCATCTTCTATCCAGTGATGCTTGCAAGAACTATGATGTCCATCTTTAAATCAATCTTTTGTATGTCACTGCTTGGGCTTCTCTGGTGCTTCAGCAGTAAAGAATCTGCCTGCCAATGCAGGAGATGTTGGTTTGATCCTGGGTTGGGAAGATCCCCTAGAGAAGAAAATGGCAACCCTTTCAGTATTTTTGCCTGCGAAATCCCATGGACAGAGGAGCCTGGCAGCCCACAGTCCAGGGGGGTCTCAAAAGAGTTGGACACAACTTAGCAACTATGCAGCAAAAACATGTGGCTGTTTAGCATAGCTTTAACTTTTAAATCCTTCTGACAATAACTTTTAAGAGCTTCTTTTGTTCTAAATTTTGTGATATATCTAGCTGTGTTTTTTATTTTCATTGAATGTTATTTTGTACTAGAGATTCATTCGATTTTGAATGCACTGTTCTCTTTTTTTTTTCCTTTAGGAAATTTCACTCTACTTTCCCTTTGATCATTTAATTCTCTCTTAATTTCTCACTAATTTGGTAACAAATTACCACAAACTTAGTGACTTTAAACAATGCACACGCATTATCTGTGGTTCTGGAGATCAGAAGTTC
Organism: Bos taurus; assembly: GCF_002263795.3. Taxonomy (NCBI): domain Eukaryota; kingdom Metazoa; phylum Chordata; class Mammalia; order Artiodactyla; family Bovidae; genus Bos; species Bos taurus. The sequence continues at coordinate 35,030,885 of NC_037328.1, forward strand.
TAAAATCAGGGTGTCAACAGAGCTGTGTTTGTTCTGGATGCTCTAAAACTGAACCCATTTCCTTCCCCCCGCCCCCCCCCCCCCAGCTTCCAGAGGCTGCATGCCTTCCTTGGCTCAGGGCTCCTTCCTCAAATCAAACTTCTGCTTCTATCATCACTTTCTCTGACTCTGACGTCTCCATCGTCCTCTTATTAAGACCCTTGTGACTACATTGGGCCCACCTGAATAATTCAGGTGACTCTTCCCATTTTAAGATCTTCAATTTAATCATGTTTGCAAATTCCCTTTAGCTTTATAAGGAAACATATTCACAGTTCTGGGAATTAAGACATAGACATTTTTGGAACCACTATTTTATCTACCACACCCTCCATTTTCTTCATTCTGCATTTTTGGAATTCCTATTTCATAAATGTTGTCCTTCCCAGAATGACTGTCTATATCTCTCATACTGATCTGTTACTTTTTCATTCCTTTCTTTTTTTGTGTATATTCCAGTAATTTCATGGATTTTTTTTTCCTTCAAGTCTATTTTTAACATTTTGTGTTGGTGATTTTTTTTAATATATATAGCAGTTTATTTTTATTTTGTTATGAATTTTTTTTCTTTCTCAGCTTTAAACTTGGGTGCCCTCCATATGGTTTATCTTTCAAATAATTCCATCTGAATTTCATTATTTAGGAATTAACTAAATATTTGTTCTGACGATAGCTTCACTTTACTCAGCTCCTTTTTTTGTCATTTGTAGAGAAGGCGATGGCACCCCACTCCAGTACTCTTGCCTGGAAAATCCTATGGATGGAGGAGCCTGGTAGGCTGCGGTCCATGGGGTTGCTAGGAGTCGGACACGACTGAGCGACTTCACTTTCACTTTTCCCTTTCATGCATTGGAGAAGGAAATAGCAACCCACTGCAGTCTTCTTGCCTGGAGAATCCCAGGGACAGGGGAGCCTGGTGGGCTGCCGTCTATGGGGTCACACAGAGTCGGACACGACTGAAGTGACTTAGCAGCAGCAGCAGCAGCATTGATAGTTCATTGAATTTTCAGGAAGCAAGTGAAACAAATATATGTGTTTTCTGTTATAACTTGAACTGGAAATTCTATAAGCCTGGATTTTAGTTTAACATTGCTTTACAAATAGTATAAGATCTTCTGTGATGGATGTGGAAATGATAAGAAAACCTAAAGAAAAGCATTTCATCTCTAGGAAAAAAACAGTGGCAAATGGAAAGACAGATGAGTGGCAGGAATGGTCAACAAAATGCAGCAGCAACAGAAAGCTGTGAGAGAGGCATCCTAGTAGTCAATGTAGTGAAATCTGAAATATTTGCAAGAAAATAATTATACTTCAGGTGAAAGTTAAACTGACCTCCTATACAAGGATGGTGGATTGAGAAATAAATACAAAGTAACACATTAAGTGTTGGGCTGCAAGGCCTGTGTTTGCCTAGCTTCAAGACCAAAGAAAGAGCCCGGAGTCAGCAACAGAGACATCAATGGTTTAATGGATTGGGGAGCTTACACTTCTGGAGCCAAGTCTGGGAGCAACAGTCCAGCATGTGTGGTGCATGGCAGGTAGGTTGTGGGAGCAATCTTTTCTCCCAGTGAGAAAGGAGAGGTTTCTAGTTAAAGGAGAGTTAACGTTATGTGGAGGTTTCCGAGACAGTATTACTGGTAAAGAATTCACCTGCCAATGCAAGAGATGCCGGAGACAAGGGTTTGATCCTTGGGTCAGAAGACACAGGAGGCTTGGATTCCATCCCTGGGCTAGGAAGTTCCCCTGGAGGAGGGCATGGCAACCCACTGCAGTATTCTTGCCTAGAGAATACCACAATCAGAGAAGACAAGCAGGCTACAGTCCCTAGGGTTGCAAAAGTTGAACCAGACTGAAGTGACTTAGCACACATGCCCAACATCATGTGGATTCATTAGTTAGCAGGAAACCAAAAGGATGTGCCCTTCACTGCCCCTTTCCTAAGTACAATCACTAGCTGGGACCCAGGGCAAATATATAGGAAGGGCAGTCTTGTGAGTAGGATAAAGGTGAGGCAGGCACTGGTCCCAGAGTGGATATCCAGAGAATAAGAGAGCGACCATCTTGAGTGGTCTGACCATACATTAAACAATAGAGACTCTTAATCTAACTCCTGAATGAGAGGATAAATTTAGAACATGAGATAATGTGGGAAATTCAATGATCACTATTTGTGCTTTTAATTTTTTCAAATGTTGAAAAAACATTTAAGGATACAAATTTTAATCCAAGTATATTGGCTTGAGTTATATAATGGGTCAGATTCTGTGTTAAATACCAGGATGCAATGCATGAATATAATGGTCATTTTCACCATCTGATAAGCATAAGTGTGGTGTTTCTACAAGCAATGTAGGAATGAAATTTGTTAGACTGGGGGTGTGACTCGACCTGCACTCAGTGCTCTATTACATCAAGCAGCACTAACTGCAGTAAACTCCAGGGCAGGGCATCTTTACTGACATGCATGCTCAGTTCCTTCAGTCATGTCCAACTCTTTGTGACCCCATAGACTGTAGCCCGTCAGGCTTTCCTGTCCATGGGGATTCTCCCCAAAAGAATACTGGAGTGGGTTGCCATGCCCTCCTCCAGGAGATCTTTACTGACAATGTATAGTAATTCTGATTTGCAGAGGGAAGCCACAACAGAATAGGACCTTCTATCAGCATCAGAATCACAACTGTGCTAAAGCCAGAGATATGGAGGAAGCCGTGGCTTCCTGGACTGTTCTTGGATTAGCATCCCTACCAGCACCCAGCCTGCTGATGGCCAGGGACCTGACGTATTACCAAGCAAGAACTCTAACAATGCATTAAAATATATTCTTGCAGCTGCTACTGCTAAGTCACTTCAGTGTGTCCGACTCTGTGCCACCCCATAGACGGCAGCCCACCAGGCTCCCCCATCCTTGGGATTCTCCAGGCAAGAACACTGGAGTGCGTTGCCATTTCCTTCTCCAATACATGAAAGTGAAAAGTGAAAGTGAAGTCGCTCAGTTATGTCTGACTCTTAGTGACCCCATGGACTGCAGCCCACCAGGCTCCTCCGTCCATGGGATTTTCCAAGCAAGAGTACTGGAGTGGGGTGCCATTGCCTTCTCCGATATTCTTGCAGAGGTACCTCATTCAGGACAGGAAAGCAACCATTGAATAATAAATGTACTAGTTGCCTGCCTTCATTAACTTCTCTCAAATTCCAATTGTCTATTCGGATTAGCAACTATAAACTTATAATCTGTTCCATTCTTGCCCAATTCTTGTCACAAAACTACTTGAAATATCCAATGACATTTGAGGTGGTTTAGTGCAATGGTTATGGAGGAGGCAATGGCAACCCACTCCAGTACTCTTGCCTGGAGAATCCCAGGAACAGGGGAGCCTGTCAGGCTGCCATCTCTGGGGTTGAACAGAGTCTAACACGACTGAAGCAACTTAGCAGCAGCAGCAGCAGCAGTGCAATGGTTATGGATCTTCCCGTTTGAATTTTTTTGAATTCCATTTCTTCCACTCACCAGCCATGTGTGAGCTTGAACCTATTGTTTAACCTCTCTGTGCCTCTCTTTTTCCCTCTGAACAACCAGGATAATAACAGCAAACACCTCTTAAAGCTATTGTAATAATTAAGACAGTCAATATACACAAAGCCCTCAAAAAAACAGCGTCAAGACAAAAGGTGCTAAAACAATGCAAATTTGATTATCTGCCGTTTCCTGTCTCCTTTCCTTCCAGGGATAAATGATGGGCTAATAGATCAGTGAATCAATATATTGATATGACTCACATTAATAATCACTTTTTAAAAATTTTAGTAATCATAGGGCTGACTGACACTTGAAGCACTTCCATGATATTGAACAGACAACAACATTGAAAACTCATCCTGTAAGGACCCCACGGAGAAAGTCTGACCATACTTAGCCCCTTCTGTTTTAGCTTAACTTCTGTTTAGTACAGAAGTTGTTCTGGACTATCAGTATATTTGAGGCCAATCACATCTTTTCTTCCCCCAAGCTCGTTCATCTTTGGGTTCCAATTTTCTTTCTGCCTACATTTCCAGTAATGGCCTTTGTTTTAATTTTCAAAGTATTAAGCTACTTTCTCATTCTTGTGCTGAGAACTGCATTGCATTCCACCCTTTCTTCTGGAAAACAGCTCTGCTCTTAATGAAAAGGCAAACTTGAAATCTACTGGGTCATGATAAATGGTGAAACTTAAGCCCAGAGGATTTTTACCTTTCAACATATTTTTACTCTGACATCTTGACAATAGTATATGATGGATTTATCTCCATGAGTGTTTTTCAACTGTTTTTCCATCCTAAATGTACCATTCCAAATGGGACCTCAAGTTATTACCATCATCATCTTTTCATGAATTCCTACTGAGTAAGGTGCTTCAAAGATATTAACACTGAGAAGTGTGTCACAGGATCTTGGCCACGGAGAGATTAAGAGTCTATTCAGGAAAATAGTATTAATACAAGTGCCGAGAGATCACAGACCCAGGTAAAATTTACTGTGTGGCTTATAACTGTAGCAGGAAATAAGTGCCTCATGCAGAATGAAGAATGGCTTTGAAGAGTCTTAAATGATGAGTAAGACTGAGATAAGGAAAGTGAGCTATCAGAGCATCCTCAAAAGGAGATATGTAGGGAGCACACACTGCAAAATCTAGAAGGTGTGCGACATGTCTGAGAAATAATAGTAAAATGCTTTGGCCACTGTGAGAAATTTTAATATGGAATCACTTTTCCATCTAGTTAAAATCACAGAGTTCATAAAAAAAGAGGAAAAAGAACCCAAACATCAACAAAAACACAGTATGGACGATGGCTATTAGGAAAACAGTCTTCTTGTTGTAAACTTGTATTTCTTCTGTATGCTCTTCTCATTTACCCTTTCTTTTTACTGGAGACCTAATGTTCCAAGAATCCATTTGACTTTGGCAAGTTATGTGAGACACCAAGTAGGAACATGTTTAATTTGCTTACATGAAACAAATAAATAGGAAATTAAAAAAAAAAAAAATACAGCAAGCTAGAAAGATTGTCACCTGAAGAATCCGGAAACTGAGAAGGGCCTGGGTGGTGAACCCAACATGTAATGAGTGTGGGTGTCTCCAGAAGACCCTTGCTTTGTTGCACAGGTCTAGGCACCCCACTCCAGTACTCTTCCCTGGAAAATCCCATGGACGGAGGAGCCTGGTGGGCTGCAGTTCATGGAGTCACTAAGAGTCAGACATGACTGAGCGACTTCACTTTCACTTTTCACTTTTCACTTTCATGCACTGGAGAAGGAAATGGCAACCCACTCCAGTGTTCTTGCCTGGAGAACCCCAGGGACGGGGGAGCCTGGTGGGCTGCCGTCTATGGGGTCGTATAGAGTCGGACACAACTGAAGCAACTTAGCAGCAGCAGCAGCAGCTTCATTTTATTTCATGAAATGGCTACGCTCTATAGTATCCTAGACTTCTTATTCTTTTTCTTGCTCTCTTCGAAGATTAAAACAAACAGGAGAGATCTGGTGATGATCACAACAAGAAAAATGTGGGTGTGGGAGGTGTGAGAAATTAGGGCCGCGGCTTGAGTTGGTTCTCCCTTGAAGGACTGGAAACCACAGTATGTCCGGATGACCTGAAAGTACACCAAAGATTTTGAGTAAAACCTACAGGCCAGGTGCAGAGAAACAGTATTCTGCAAAGATGAATCCAGTCATCACTTACTCATGTCTGTCCAAACAATCAGCCAGGAGAAGAATGTCCCTGTCCCCCGAGGCCCTGCTTCTTTCTCCCAGGATGTAGTACTGCCTGTTAGGACCACTGGGGCTGCCTCAGATACATCCTGACAGCTGCAGAAGAGTTTGGTAGCAGTCCTAATTCCGCTTTCCTTTCCATCTGTTTGCAGATGGTTTAAATTTGACCCCTCAGGGGGAAAAAAAAGTATCCTACCAAGAAGCAATTATTATGCTTGTAGATTTCTCTTTTAAAAAAAATGACAAGACTGTGATTTGCAAGAGCCTTGTAATTGTGGATTATGTTGGGAGTTTGACACTCATTCTGAGCATGGAGTTTCTGACACTGTTTGGGGATAGATTGCTAATATTTCATGTAGATTTATTCAAACTGTCAATCAGAACAACGTAGAAAATAATCAAAAATGTCAGCCAGAATGTTGAAGGAAGTCCAGTCCTTTCAAAGCTATTAGCATTGCTTTTATTTTTCTTTTTCAAAATATCTTTCAACTGCAACAGGATGATACAACACCAGAATGTTTCTGTTTATAATGTGCCATCTGGATTTTCTTTGTTAATTATAGAATTCTTTCTACAAGATTTTTCTCCTAAAAATTGCAAAACAATTTAAAGGTTTACTATATTTTAAGGAAATTATCTTTAAGCCTGTATAATATAACCAAGATAATTTAGGAGCAATAAAAATGTAAATAAATTCCTAGACTATTTCAAAGAACTATAGAACCTCTACAGTCTTAAAGCTCTCTGATATAAGCTTCTCCTTTGCCAAGAGGGGAACTCAGGTGCAGGAAGGGTTGACACGCCTTGAGTTTGCCACTCGGTTTGCCACTGAGCTAGAAGGAGATACCAGCTCTCCTTGTACTCAGTTTTGTACTTCTTCCACCAAATTGCTCCTCAGATATATTTTTGACAAATAAGTCTTATAGTTGATAAAGAAGATGTGGTTCATATTTACAAAGGAATACTACTCAGCCATATACAGAACAAAATAATTCCATTTGCAGCAACGTGGATGTAACTAGAGATTATCATACTAAGTTAAGTCAGAAAGACAAATACTATATGATATTACTCATACGTGGAATAAAAATATGGCACAAGTGAATTTACCTACGAAACAGAAACTGATTCATAGAAAGACTTGTGGTTGCCAAGGCAGAGGGGAGAGGGAGAGGAATGGACTGGAGTTTGGGGTTGGTAGACAGAAACTATTACATTAAAATGGATAAACAACAAAGTCTTAATATGTAGCACAGAAAACTATTTTCAATATCCTGTGATAAACTATAATGGGAAAGAATATAAAAAAGAATGTATAGATGTGTTTGTGTCATTTTGCTCTGTAACAGAGATTGGCATAACTCTGTAAATCAACTATACTTCAATAAAAATAAAAATAAACTGTCGGTTTTGTTTTAACTCATTACTCTCCAAACAAAAATCTCTAAAATAGAAGGAATTTTATTTTTAACATGTTGAAGCCATATTTTATGGTACTGGCTTTGTGAACAGTGTCATAGAGATGTGTTGTAGAGCTGTAATGGACCAAGAAAAGACATGACCCCTTATGTCAAGAAGCATATCATTTTGGAGGGAAATTATCTTAGGAAATCAAGGCCTAGGGAAGTAAAACTATAATTAAGACTGTAAGGCTACATATGAGGGAAAATGAATGGCACAACAGATATAGAAGAGAATAGGTCTTGTCCTTCACTCTCAACAGATGCTCTGTGAATATTTGTTGAGTTGCATTGAGTGTATTAACTTGGATAGCAGCTTCTTCTCTGGGAAAAAATAAGTCAACATTGTCATATTGTAAATATTCTGCAGACTTGGACCTAATTGTGGATATTTTTTAAATACTTAAATGTAAAATGAGTCTGGAAAGACATTTGGGTGGTATGCATTTATTCTAAAAACTTTATGTTAAAAGTACATATTACATTAATACACAGGAAAAATTTCTACCTTCAATAATTTTCTAGGGAGCTTCACAGGTGGCACTACTGGTAAAGAACCCACCTGCCAATGAAGGAGACACAACATGGGTTCGATCCCTGGGTTGGAAAGATCCCCTGGAGAAAGGCATGGCAACCCACTGCACTATTCTTGCCTGGAGAATTCCATGGACAGAGGAGCCTAGAGGGTTACAGTCCATAGGGTCACAAAGAGTTGGACATGCTGAAGTGACTTAGCACACAGCACAATAATTTTCTAAGTATTTTATCAGAGGTTTTCTCATCTGTAACAGTGATTTTATGCATCAACCTGGGTAGGACATGATGCTCAAATATATTTGGGCAGGCACTAGTCTGATATTGCTGTGAAGTTAATTTCTAGATAAGTTTAACATTCAAATCAGTAGCCTATGAATAAAGCAGAGTAGCCTCGTAATATAGCCTCATACAGTCAGTTGAAATAAATGGTTCTTACATTAAACTACCAGTGTTGAATGACTGCAATCACACCCTAACACTCCTCTCCTGTCTAAAATAGGTCCTAAGTGAAAAGAGAAAGACATCCCCCAAAGAAGAGAAAATTCTGCCTTTAGTCTCCAACATTAGCTCTTCCCTAACCACGTTAGGTCTTCCCTGCAACATTAGGTCTCCCAACTGCCAGCCTACTCTGCTGACTTTGAACTTGCACAATGAATAAAATATATACACATACAAATTTTAGCTTTTGTTTCTCTGGTAAACCACAATTTAAATCATTTTACAAAGCTAATAAAGTATCATAAAAACTGACTGTTCAAAGGAAGATTCATCTCAAAGCTTTGACAGAAAGCACAGAAGAGACATGGAGATCAATAAAGAACTATCACTGTGACCATAGGATTATTATCTTGAACTATGGTGCTTGGAATATTCTTTTGCAGAGAGAACGCTACCAAATCCATAAACGCAAGTTGTCTGGGCTGTAGACTCAGAAATGAATTAAACCTCGTCTCAGTATTTATTGGTTGCATGTGTTAAATAAGGCATATAAGCTCTCTGTAACACAGGCTCATCAATTTAAAAGTGCAATTGACTTTAAAACTATATATAATAATAAAAATAAGCAGCTACATTCCTATCCATAGGAAAATACGGTGTTTCAGTTAATTTTTACTGGATATTTTCTTTCTTCCAAATGTGAAGGGATTCTTGGAATCTTTTGGAAAGGTTGTTGTATCATTTCAATTCGATGATTGTATTACTGAAGAAATATTTCCTTGGTTTATAGGCTTCCTAGGGTCAAGTGAGAATTAATATCTTAATATGTTACTGAGCTATTTGCTCAGTGATTAACATAAGTCAAGGTAAACAATAAATGTTTATTATTGTTCATGGCTGTGGCAGAGAACATGTTCACCAAAAATTTCTTCCCACATTTCTCCATGTTCTTGCAGCTTGATAGAATCATGTGAATAGTTGGAGCCAATTAGATATAAGAAAGAGGAACATGTTTAATTTCCAAAATGAATTCACCAAAAAAAAAAAAAAGTTGGAAAGACTAAATGTTCCAGATGTTGCAACTTCAAGATGTAAACAGTTCAGTTCAGTTCAGTTCAGTCACTCAGTCGTGTCTGACTCTTTGCGACCCCATGAATCGCAGCGCGCCAGGCCGCCCTGTCCATCACCAACTCCCAGAGTTCACTCAAACTCATGTCCATTGAGTTGGTGATGTCATCCAGCCATCTCATCTTTTGTTGTCTCCTTCTCCTCCTGCCCCCAATCCTTCCCAGCATCAGGGTCTTTTCCAATGAGTCAACTCTGCATGAGGTGACCAAAGTATTGGAGTTTCAGCTTCAGCATAAGTCCTTCCAATGAACACCCAGGACTGATCTCCTTTAAGATGGACTGGTTGGATCTCCTTGTAATCCAAGGGACTCCCAAGAGTCTTATCCAACACCACAGTTCAAAAGCATCAATTCTTTGGTGCTCAGCTTTCTTCACAGTCCAACTCTCACATCCGTACATGACCATTGGAAAAACCATAGCCTTGACTAGACAGGCCATTGTTGGCAAAGTAATGTCTGCTTTTTAATATGCTATCTAGGTTGGTCATAACTTTCCTTCCAAGGAGTAAGCTGGGTTCTAGAACAGCTAAAAGGAGTAGAGATCCCTTGTCAACAACTACAGTTAGTGTGAAATAAATGTTTCTTGGATGAAGCCTCTGAGGTTGGATGATCTTAGCCTGAATATCCTGCTTGGTTTAAAAGAATGATATACCAAGCTTACCCTACAATAAGAATAATCAGTGACATTCCCAGAAACCAGATTCCAAAAAACCATCAAGTAAAATATATTGAATGATCTACATAACTTGCACTAAGACAAAATAATAAGATGAATCACATTAAAAAGAGTATTTTCTTTTTAACATTTTGTTTGTACATTTGTTTTTGAAGTTTGACTTTCAGGAAATTTATATACTTTTTACTACAGATAAAATTTATTTTAAAACTCTTTATAGTAGGTTTAATTATTTTTAGGGACACTAACATGTATTAAAAGGGCTTGGTGTTTTTAGTTAGAGAGCACATTTTAATATTCAAGATAAATCCTTTTATCTGAACAAATTTATAAATTTAGGTTCAGAAAGTTGTAATACCATTTCCACTGTCACTCAAATGTGACTGCAGATTGGGATTCTGTCAGTATTTGAAGAACATTATTCTTCAATTATCAGAATGTTTAGATAATGAAATTGTACTAGAATAGGGTTTTTAAAAATCAGTTTCAATATCTCTGATGATACTTAGAAGAATAGTTCAAGTACCAGTAAAACAACTTTCATAATTATAATACTAGTGATGCATAGAACTGTGACTGGAACACATTGGAATGCTAGACCGTTGTCAATGAGCTTCATCATATTTAATATCATGAACTAAGTCAATCACATATTTTCTCATTGAAAGGATAAATCATGTTTAAATTCCCCAAAGTAAATTTCCTTTAAAGTTTAGAGGAGAGTATATTTAGACCTAAGGAAAAATATTCAGAAATATATTAACTCCCTATACTTTCTTGAGATTATAATGTTGAACTATATTTCTGACAATAGTCATTCTAAATGTTAGTTTAAAAATGCATTTCAAGGAACTTACTTTGGTTTGCAATAATCTAGTTAGTCACAGTTAGTTATTTTCAACAAGTTACCTACATTAATAATAACACTGGAAATGGGGACCTAAAACATCACTTACAGTCAAGAAATGTTCAGTTAAAAAGATGAAATATTCTTTTCATAAAAATTTTCATATAATCTCAACTCATTCTACAAAGGTAATAGAGAAAGTAAAGTAACAAAGACTAATATGAAAAAAATCTTTTGAGATAAACAATGCCAAAATTCTTTTCAATAAGACCTATTTCCATTAATGAAATATCTGACAAGTTAGACTCAACACATTGAGAAGAAACTTGCAAAAAGTCAAGTTTTAAAGACAAAAATCAAAAGCAGGATGACTTGCACAGACACTGTGTGTGGTTAGCTCTAAGTAGTGTGCATTTATTAATTCGGTGACAATTTAAAGATACTACCTGCAGAAACAGTAATATTTTATATGTGAATAGCATTTTCTGTTCTCCAAAATATAGGCTATGAATTACTTATTAATCAGGAGAAATATATTAATATATACAGCCACTAAGCCATAAAAGTGAATTTTTATAAAGATTCTACAATGCAATTATATATGGCTCAGCACATAAAATACTGAGAGTAAAAGTGTTAGTCATTCAGTTGTGCCCAACTCTTGGTGACCCCATGGACTGTAGCCCACCTTGCTCCTCTTTCCATGAAATTCTCCAGTCAAAAATGCTGGAGTCAGTAGTCATTCCCTCCTCCAGGGATCTTCTCCACCCAATGATCAAACCTGGCTCTCCTACACTGCAGGCAGATTCTTAATAGCTAATCATAAAATATTAAGATAAATTATATATGACAATAAGAATGTAACTACTTTAAGCTGTGTACTTATAGACTGAAGAACTGATATTAGAACTTAACTATTGCTTTAAAAGAAATGTGAACTTATTAGACGGAATAAAATGAAAATTTCATTCATGTCCAAGTCCCACCCATGAGACAAGGGCTGATAGGTTATTCTGGCCCAGGAAGATTTTCCCTAATTTAGGGAAGAATAGTTTTTCCTCATAATTTAAAAAAAATAATCAAGCTTGGGGAAATCACCTGTGCTAAATCAAAAATCACAAAATATAGTCAAAGTAAGAGTATGTAAAGCTAATTATTTGGTGTCTAGAAAATCAGAAGAAGTAATGAGATTTTTTAAATATGGGGCCAGTTCATTCAGTTCATTTAAGCCCTGAAATGTGGTTCAAATGGTAAAGAATCTGCCTGCAATGCAAGAGACCTGGGTTCTATCCCTGGATTAGGAAGGTCCTCTGGAGAAGGAAATGGCAGCCCACTCCAGTATTCTTGCCTGGAGAATTCCATGGATACAGGAGCCTGGAAGGCCCTAGTCCATGGGATTGCAAAGAGTCGAACATGATTAAGTGACTAAAACACCCACAGTTCATTCAGGGTGGTCTTAATAAAAAGGACTAAGATCTTAAGACTTCTTATACATGTAGGGTAAAAAGCAGTTGCTTCAAAGATGAAGCTGACATAATCATACTGACCTTTCCTTACAAGTCTAAGGAATAAGAAAGAAAGAGAATTTGGTACGCTTTCCTATTTTATATATCTTGAGCTCCTATGAAATGAATCCATGTCTGATTCATGTCTCTCTCCTGAGATCTAAGTTCAAGGATCAAGAAAAAAGTTGGAGTAACCATATCTCCAAACACTCTGAGTGTAACTTGAATTAATCGTACCATGTCTTTGGAGTACTACAACTAGAAAGCTATGTAATTTAACTTTCATAATTGTATTACTCTTGCCCTCAGCCTATACCTTGGATGATCAGGTTCATTACTTACTGGGGTTATCAAACCTACTTTTCTGAAGGGTCTGATTTCCTAAGGCCTGTCTTTTATAGGTTTTATGTTATCTTCTGTTGATCTTTACTATGAAATACAGAAGTAATAAGATGCACCCTAGGAATCCCTTCAATTCCATACATATTTCTTCCTGTGACAAATTATTAGCAATCTATTTTCCCCTACATTTTGTAACCATCCTTTTTTATCTCTGATGGTTCAGCAGAATGAGGAGCTCAAAATAGCCAGGTGTTAGTTTCTACTTCCAGTATAAGCAAATAATTATATCCCTTGGATCAAAATATTCCTGTATTAGGAACTAAGATAACTAGCAAAACAGCATCCACAAGTTTACATGAAGGCAAAGCAAAACCTTACAAGTATGTTTTTTGTTGCAAGGAAATCAAAACACATACCACAAGGAACCCATGTACTTCTAGTATACATGTAGTATTTACTAGAGAAGTATACATAGCATTTGTTGGAGAATAACTCACAAGGGAGAAGTAGCACAGTGCACACTGTCTCCTGAACTATCGTTTCAGAACTTAGGCATGGTGGAGATGGTCTGAATGCATGCTGGTCACTGTTCAACCAAAGAGGGCCTGCAGGACGAGGAGGAGGATGAATGACTGGGAGAGCATTCCAAGACGGCAAACAAGCCCAAGACCAGACTGTATTGCAGATTCACAGGTGAGCCTTAGAAAAGATAGGAAAAGTCTAGTTTCATTAAGAAACAAAAAATATGTCAGGATACCTCTGGGCTCAATTAGAATGTCATAGGGGATGCATAAAAATCAGGGCACTCAGTGCCCTGGGGAAAGTCTTGCATGCCAGAAATGTGCATATAAGTTAAAGGCCTTCTTGTCTCTGTATTGGCTCTTAGCACTAGGAGTCAAATCTTTGAAAAAAGGGGGAGAGAAAATCTAGACTTGACTCTTACTGAATTTATCACATTTATTCTTATCTTGTCAAGTATAATATGAAGGGTCTCTCCAACTTCTCTTAGTTCCCAGACCAGTGAACTCTATAACATTAGCACCATGTCACTATTTCAGAGCAAGTCCAGCAAAGTCTGTAAAACAGCACAAACAACCTCAGAGGTGTTATCTCCCAGGTGGCCCTCACATTGAATCTTTGGTCATTCCACTATTCGGCTGGATCAGCCAGTACATGAGTTAAGTACATTTGGTGGATGTGGATTACTGTCTTCTCTCACACTGAAATAGGTTTTCTCAGTTATAAGTAATGAGGTGTGGGATGTATGATCGAGAGTAAGGTGCTCTGAAATTGTATGGATTATGGTGCTGGAGGAGGAACCAATGTGGACGCTAAGACAATCTGCTTATGAAATATGTTATCTATTTTTATGAAAACAAATTTTGGGTTTTATACTGTGCCCCAGGCCCTGCAAGTCTGCACACAGGTCCCTCACTGATAGCCCTCCCTACTGAATGTTGCCCCATCAGGGGTGCGATTCCCATAGATAATGTGTCTGTGACTGGTCTTTCCTTCTTTATGTGGTCTATAATTGAATGTGCAGAAGATATTCAACCAACCCTCAGGTCTTCAGGATGAATTGCCCTGTATATAGGTATAGATTCAGCGTGTCCATGGGACAGGTTAGTTCAGGGTCTTCCAAATTTGTCATTTTGGATGGACGGGGAGGCCTGGCGTGCTGCAGGCCATGGAGTCGCAAAGAGTTGGACACAACTGAGTGACTGAACTGAACTGAACTGAAGTCTGTTATTTTCTTCATCTACTTTACCGAACTATGTAGTTTTCAGGAACTGGGAATATAACCAAAGGATAGATTCAATAGGCTTACTTTGAAATAGACTTGGGCCAAACCTCTATTTACTGGTCACCATAAGCTTCAGTGAATCATCGTGGCATTTCAGGTCCACAGGGATTAAGGTCAACTCACAGTCAGTGTCTGGGGTTTTTCTCTTTCTCCAGCAGAGTCACAGACAAAATGACTATTTACCCTACTGGCTGGTGTTTAGAGGATGCCTTACAGTCTGTACACGTAACTGTTGCAAGACCCTCCTTAAGAGGGCCTGGTCGCTTCTTCAGTCAAGGGGTTCTGGTTTATAGATGACGTAGCGTAGAGAAATTGGGTGGGAGAACATCTTATGGCAATGATGAAAGATTTTGTTCCCCATATTTGTATTTTATTATATTTTTTCCTAGGACCCGGTAATCAATCAGCCATGCCCCAGATCCCTAGACTTTAAAACACTTTGAATGGCAGTTGCTCTTATCTCTGATGGTTAAGTACTGTCAACTGGCTTCTGTCACTCTGGGATTTTATCATTCCCATTAAAATCATGTAGATTAATTCAGTGGCAGATTCTACCATCATACCCAGTCTATCCATGACAGCTAACACCAAGTTTGAAAGGATTCTGCTTCTCCCTTCATAATTCATTTCCTAATGCCCCAGGGTTGGGAGTGTTTTCTGTAACTTTCAGTTAACATTGTCAAAAGGAGAGAAAGCAAATTGCATATGGTAATTTTATAGTAACATCACTAGATTAAGCCTGTTGGATTCCTTCCTCTAAATGATTACAGGGAAACTCTGGCATCTTGACCTCATAAAACATAGCCCTTTGTGGAATCCATGCTTTAGTCAGTCAACCAAGCAAACGGTTCGTCATTTCCAGCTGAGTTAGTCCATTAAATCCTGCATCTGATAGATACAGCCTACTTAATTTTCTATTCTACCTCTTAGTCCATCATGCTCAACGTCAATTCACGTACATGATTCTTAGCTTTCACATGGTAAATATAAGCAATTCCTTTGCATCTGTGTGCTCTGTAAGCCTCCTTCTCCCAAAATAATTATGATTCTCTCCCTGGGTTTTATTGGTAACCCAATAAATGACTCCAGTTTTCGAAGTATGATGTGGGTATTTTATGAAAGAAGGCTAATTTCCTCCAAAAGAGGAAGGGAGTTGTTTCAACTGGCAAATGAATTTGGGGGCTCAATTATGGGATTTATTAAATTTTGGAGGCCCAGGGTTTCCAACTTTCTCTGAGAACACACAAATATTTCTGTCCATGTCTGAGGAAATCACTCCTTCCTCATTAATAAAACTGGTAAAGTTTCCTGTCCAACTTCCTTTAAATTCCTCCAAACTGTACCATAAGACTTTAATCCTGATCTTCAACCATGTCTACAAATTTAAAAATCCATTTAATACTGTTATGATGTTCTTTGGTTTTTATCAGAATTTTGAGCTAAGAGTTCAAAATTTTGAGTTAACCTTTTTCTTTTTTTTTGGAAAGGCCTTCAATGCTGTTTCAAATACAATACAATACAATTTCAATTACAATATTTATAACCATTATTGCCATGGTGGACAAGTTCAGCAGTTTGTTTAGTTCTTAGAGCCCTGATACTTCAAATAGTTTTGATGCTATTGCATACCATGGATTACTAAAAGTCCCCTTTTTTGCCTGCAAAAATGTCATTCTTACATTTATGCTCTAACACGTGAACAACTCTAAGCCCCATCCTTTCTTGAGGGTTTGTTTTCTAGGACTATTCCTTATAGGTAAAATTGTCTCTGCCACATTTCAACCAGGTAAAGGCAATGGCAACCCACTCCAGTACTCTGGCCTGGAAAATCCCATGGGCAGAGGAGCCTGGTAGGCTGCAGTCCATGGGGTCGCTAGGAGTCGGAAACGACTGAGCGACTTCACTTTATTTTTTCACTTTCATGCCTTGGAGAAGGAAATGGCAACCCACTCCAGTGTTCTTGCTTGGAGAATCCCAGGGACGGGGGAGCCTGGTGGGTTGCCATCTATGGGGTTGTACAGAGTCGGACACGACTGAAGCAACTTAGCAGCATCAGTAGCAGCAGCAAACAGAAATCACGCTGGGTCCTCAAAGCAAACTGAATGCAAGATACTGGTTTCATGTTGATGGAAGAGCTAAGGATATGGTGAAACAAACCAGAGGTTAGTAACAATAGGAAGCCACTTTCCTCTGTAACTGGGAATCAGTATCTTAATACTCCCTTAGGAGCCTGAGACAAGGATACCCAGCATTACCTGGAAGTATGGCAGGAATGGAGGCCATAGAGAAGCCATAGTCATCTCTGGAGACATAGCTGCTGCCAGAGATCTTATTCAAAGCAGAGCAGGAAAGGGAGAAATATCCCAACTTCTCCCAAACTCCTGGTTTCATTCCTCATTCTCCTGGCATTGCTGGGGGTCACTCCTCCTACGATACTGAGTGAAATACTGGAGTTTAGAAAGAGATCTGAGAGCAAACAATCTCTACAAATAAACAAACGCTGTTGTCCTTTCTAGAACAGAGCAATTCACTTAGGAGGAGAAAATATTTCCCCCTCCACCTTGGAGTGAACTGCTCTGGTTACACTGAACAATTATCACTGCATAGTGAAAAGGGCATCAACCCCCTGCAGATAATCTACCTAGAATTAGAAAGAAGGAAAGAGAAAGAAAACCAACTAAGTATGCATTAGGACGTTGACCAGGAGTAAGAAATGGAGGGGAAACAAACATTCGAGAACTAACACCCAAAACAGATGTGCTTTTCTTTATAAGAGACTGGAAGGCAAAAGTAGGAAGTAAAGAAACACCTGGAGTAACAGACAAATTTGGCCTTGGAGTACAGAATGAAGCAGGGCAAAGGAAAATAGAGTTTTGCCATGGGAGTGCACTGGTCATAACAAACAACCTCTTCCAACAACACAAGAGAAGTCTCTACACATGGATATCACCAGATGGTCAACACCGAAATCAGATTGATTATATTCTTTGCAGCCAAAGATGGAGAAGCTCTATACAGTCAGCAAAAATAAGACTGGGAGCTGACTGTGGCTCAGATCATGAACTCCTTATTGCCAAATTCAGACTTAAATTGAAGAAAGTGGGGAAAACCATTAGACCATTCAAATATGACCTAAGTCAGATCACTTACGATTATACAGTGGAAGTGAGAAATAGATTCAAGGGACAGATCTGATAGACAGAGTGCCTGAAGAACTAAGGATGGAGGTTCATGACATTGTACAGGAGACAGGGATTAAGACCATCCCCAAGAAAAATAAATGCAAAAAGGCAAAATGGCTGTCTGAGGAGGCCTTACAAATAGTTGTGAAAAGAAGAGAAGTGAAAAGCAAAGGAGAAAAGGAAAAATATATGCTCATTTGAATGCAGAGTTCCAAAAAATAGCAAGGAGAGACAAGAAAGCCTTCCTCAGTGATCAGTGCAAAGAAGTAGAGGAAAACAATAGAATAGGAAAGACTAGAGGTCTCTTCAAAAAAATTAGAGATATCAAGTGAACATTTCATGCAAAGATAGGCACAATAAAGGACAGAAATGGTATGGACCTAAAAAAACCAGAAGATATTAAGAAGAGGTGGCAAGAATACATAGAAGAACTATACAAAACAGATATTCATGGCCCAGATAATCATGGTGGTATGATCACTCACCTAGAGCCAGACATCCTGGAATGTGAAGTCAAGTGGACCTTAGGAAGCATCACTATGAACACAGCTAGTGGAGGTGATGGAATTCCAGTTGAGCTATTTCAAATCCTAAAAGATGATGCTGTGGAAGTGCTGCACTCAATATGCCTGAAAATTTGGAAAACTGAGCAGTGGACACAGGACTGGAAAAGGTCAGTTTTCCTTCCAATCCCAAAGAAAGGCAATGCCAAAAAATGCTAACTACTGCACAATTGCACTCATCTCACACGCTAGCAAAGTAATGCTCAAAATTCTCCAAGCCAGGCTTCAACAGTACTTCAACTGTGAACTTCCAGATGTTCAAGCTGGATTTAGAAAAGGCAGAGGAACCAGAGATCAAATTTCCAACATGTGTTGGATCATTGAAAAAGCAAGAGAGTTCCAGAAAAATATCCACTTTTGCTTTATTGACTATGCCAAAGCCTTTGACTGTGTGGATCATCACAAATTGTGGAAAATTCTGAAAGAGATGGGAATACCAGACCACCTGACCTGCCTCTTGGGAAATCTGTATGCAGGTCAGGAAGCAACAGTTAGAACTGGACATAGAACAACAGACTGGTTCCAAATCAGGAAAGGAGTAAGTCAAAGTTGAGTATTGTCACCCTGCTTATTTAACTTATATGCAGAGCACATCATCGCTGGGCTGGATGAATCACAAGCTGGAATCAAGATTGCTGGGAGAAATCTTAATAACCTCAGGTATGCAGATGGCACCAGCCTGATGGCAGAAAGCAAAGAACTAAAGAGCCTCTTGATGAAAGTGAAAGAGGAGAGTAAAAATTTGTATTAAAGCTCAACTTTCAGAAAACTAAGATCATGGCATCTGGTACCACCACGTCATGGCAAATAGATGGGAAACAGTGGAAACAGGGACAGACTTTATTTTGGGGGGCTCCAAAATGACTGCAGATGGTGAATGCAGCCATGAAATTAAAAGACATTTACTCCT
This sequence comes from Bos taurus, assembly GCF_002263795.3. NCBI lineage: Eukaryota > Metazoa > Chordata > Mammalia > Artiodactyla > Bovidae > Bos > Bos taurus. Next base: position 35,050,061 of record NC_037328.1, read on the forward strand.
TAGAAGAAAAGTCATGAACAACCTAGGCAGCATGTTAAAAAGGAGAAACATTACTTTGCCAACAAAGGTCCGTCTAGTCAAGGCTGTTTTTTCAAGTAATCATGTATGGATGTGAGAGTTGGACTATAAAGAAAGCTGAGCTTTGATGAATTGATGCTTTTGAACTGTGGTGTTGGAGAAGACTCTTGAGAGTCCCTTGGACTCAAGGAGATCCAACCAGTCCATCCTAAAGGAGATTAGTCCTGACTGTTCATTGGAAGGACTGATGCTGAAGCTAAAACTCCAATACTTTGGCCACCTGATGCGAAGAACTGACTCATTTGAAACGACCCTGATCCTGGGAAAGATTGAAGGTGGGAGGAGAAGGGGACAACAGAGGATGAGGTGGTTGGATGGCATCACCTACTCAATGGACATGAGTTTGAGCAAGCTCTGGGAGCTGATGATGGACAGGGAAGCCTGGCATGCTGCAGTCCATGGAGTTGCAAAGATTCGCACACAACTGTGTGACTGAACTGAACTGAAGCATTTAACTTTGAAAAGTGAAAGAAAGAAGATTTGGTCAAATTAGTGATAAAGACAACGTGATAGAAACTCAGAAACACAGTTGAGATAGGCCAAGTTGGATGAGGATGTTTTTAGGACAAAGGACTTGGATCCATTTAATTTGGTCTATCCCTCATGAGAGATGGCAGTGTGAGTAGGTGGTAGTTTTTAGGTTATGGTGATAATTGTTCTTCCTGATGAAATGGTGAAAGACTATAGATAATTACATGAAATTTGAACACAAGGAATTAAATGGCTAGCAAATGTTAATTGAGTCTGGGGTCTGAGGGCAAGGTAGTGTAGTAGAGGACGTGAGCTCACCTTTTCCAACAAAAATACCAAAATCACAACAAACGGCTGAACAACAACTGGAAAAAAAAGAAACTGGAGACGACCAGAAAAGATAGTAGGGGAAGCACATTCACAATACAATCAAATCCCATATCCCATGAGTGGGTGACCCACAAAAGGAAAATAATTATATCACAGAGGTTCTCCTATAGGAGTTCCAAGTCCCACGTCAGGCTCTCCAGGATGAAGCTCTGGCATCAGAAGGAGGAGCTCCCAGAACACTCGGCTTTGAAGACCAACAGGGCTTAAACACAGGAACACCACAGGACTGGGAGAAACAGAAATTCCACTCCTGGAGGGTGCAATGTCCTATGTGCACTGGGAAAATGGGCACAGGGGAAAAAACAGTGACTTCATAGGAGACTGGGCCACATGTACCCGCTGGAGCTACAGGGTGTCCTGGGAAGGTGGAGACGGCAACTGTGGCTCCCTGAGGGGGCAAAGAAAACAATATAAAAGATCAGTGAAACGAAAAGCTGGTTCTTTGAAAAGATAAAATTTGTAAACCATTTGCTAGACTCATCAAGGGAAAAAAGGGAGAGGGCTCAAATCAAAATTACAAATGAAAAAGGAAATATAATGGATCATAAGAGATCAAAAATGAAAGCAAAAGTGTTAGTCACTCAGTCGTGTCCAACTCTGTGTGATGTCATGGACTGTAGCCTGCCAGGCTCCTGTATCCATGGGATTCTCCAGGCAAGAATACTGGAGAGGATTCCCATTCCCTTCTCCAGGGGATCTTCCCGACCAAGGGACTGTGAACCCAGGTCTCCAGCATTGCAGGCAGATTCTTTACCATCTGAGTCCACCAGGGAATGATATAAGCAACTATATGTCAATAAAATGGAAAACCTATAAAAATGGACCAATTCTTAGAAAGGTACAATCTCCCAAAACTGAACCAGCAAGAAACAGAAAACATAACTGAAACTATGATTTAAAAACTCCCAACAAATACAAGTCCAGGGCCAGATGGCTTCACAGGTGAATTCTATAAAACATTTAGAGAAGGGCTAACACCTATCCTTCTCAAACTATTCCAAAAAATTGCAGAGGAAGAAACATTCCCAAACTCATAGTATGAGGCCACCATCATCCTGATACCAAAACTGAAGATAACACAAAAAGCATATGACATGCCAATATCACTGATGAACATAGACTTCAAAATCCTTAACAAAATACTAGTGATCTGAATTCAACAATACATTAAAAGAATCATACACCATGATCAAGTGGGATTTATCACAGAGATGCAAGGATTTTTCAATATTCACAAATCAATCAGTGTAATACTCCACATCAACAAACTGAAGGGTAAAAACCATATGACCATTTCAATAGATGCAAAAAAATTTTTGATAAAATAATTCAACACCCATTTTTAATTAAAACTCTCCAGAAAGTGGACATAGAGGGAAACTACTTCAATAAAATAAAGGCCATCTATGACAAACCCACAGCTAACATTGTACTCAATGAGGAAAACCTGAAAGCATTTCCTCTAAGATCAGGAACAAGACGAAGATGGCCATTTTTGCCCCTTTCATTCAAAATGGTTTTGGAAGTCCTAGCTACAGCAGTGAGAGAAGAAACAAAGAAAAAGGAATCCCGACTGGAAAAGAAGCAGTAAATGAATTCAGTAAATTTACAGGATGCAAAACTAACACAGAGAAATCTGTTACATTTCTATACACTAACAACTAAAGATCAGAAAGAGAAATTAAGGAAACAATCCCAATGATCATCACATCAAAAAGAATAGAATACCTTGGAATAAACCTACCTAACAAGGCAACAGATTTGTATTTTGTAAACTATAAGACACTACTGAAAGAAATTGTAGTTGACACAAACAGATGGAAAGACATACCATGTTATTGGATTGAAAGAATCAATATTGTCAAAATGACTGTATGATCCAAGGTAATCTATAGATTCAACACAATTCCTATCAAATCACCAATGATTTTTTTTTGTACATTTAAAACCAAAGAAAATCTTAAAATTTGTATGGGAACACAAAGGACCCTGAATAGTCACAATAATTTTGAGAAAGAGAAACAGCTGGGGCAATCAGACTTCCTGACCTCATACAGGACTGTAAAGCTTCAGTAGTCGAAGTAGTATGGTACTGGCACAAAGAGAGACTTACAGATCACTGGAGTAAGGTAGAAAGCCCAGAAATAAACCCACACACCTAAAGTCAATAAGTTTATGACAAAGGAAGCAAGAATATACAATGGATAAAATACAGTCTCTTCAGTAAGTGGTGCTGGGAAAACTGGACAGTTACGTATAAAAAATTGAAATTAGAAGACTGTATAAACCATACACAAAAATAAACTCGAAATATCATAAAGGACGAAATGTAAGACCAGATATTTTACAACTCTTAGGAGAAAACATATGCAGAACACACTTTGACATAAATCACAGCAATATCTTTTTGGATCCACTTCTGAAAGTAATGAAAAAACAAAAATAAACAAATGAGACTTAAACTTTAAAGCTTTTGCACTGTATAGGAAACCATAAACAAAATGAAAGGGCAACCTACAGAATGGGAGAAAATATATGCAAACAATGCTACTGACAAGGGATTCATCTCCAAATTTACAAACAGCTTATACCTGGTAGTTCAGACAGTAAAGAATCTACCTGCAATGCAGGAAACGCTGGGTTCGATCCCCGGGTTGGGAAGATTCGCTGGAGAAGGGAACGACAACCCCCTCCTGTATTCTTGCCTGAAGAATTCCATGGACAGAGGAGCCTGGCTGGCTACAGTCCATGGGGTTGCAAAGAGTTAGACATGACTAAGCAAATAACACTTTCATTTTTATGCAGCTCAGTGCTCAAACAAAAAAATAACCCAATCAAAAAATGAGCATAAGACCTAAATAGACATTTCTACAAAGAAAGCTTACAGATGACCAAGAGGTACATGAAAAAATGCTCAACATTGCTAATTAGAGAAATGCAAATCAAAACTGCAATGAGACATCACTTCACACCAGTGAGAATGGCTATCATCAAAAAGCCTACAACCAATAAATGCCAGAGAGGGTGTGGAGAAAAGGAAACCATTCTACACTACTGGTGGAAATGTAAATTAGTGCAGCTATTTTGGAAAAGTGTGTGAAAATTCCTTAAGAAACTAAAAATAGAGTTGCTCTATGATCCAGCAATCTCACTCTTAGGCATACACCTGGAACAGCACTTGGTTTGAAAGGATGCAAGCACCCCGCTACTCACTGCAGTACTGTTTATACTGGCTAAGATATGGAAGCCATGTAAATGTCTATCGACAGATAAATGGATAAAGAAGATGTGGTACATACATACAATGGAATATTACTCAGCCATCAAGAAGAGTTAAATAATGCCATTTGCAGCAGAATGGATGGACCTGGAGATTATCATACTAAGTCAAGTAAAGCAGATAGAGGAAAACAAATATATATTACTTACATGTGAGATCTTGAAAAAAGATACAAATGAATTTATTTACAAAACAGAAGTAGACCCAAAGGCATAGAAAACAAGCTTATGGTTACCAAAGGGAAAGGGTGCATAGGGATAAATTAGGAGTTTGGCAATTAACATACACACACCTCTATTAATAAAATAGATAACCAACAAGGACCTACTGTACAGCACACAGAACTTTTCTCAATACTCTTTAATAGCATATATGAAAAAGAATGGATATATGTATATTTATAGTTGAATCACTTTTCTGTATACCTGAAACTAACACAACATTGTAAATCAACTATAAACCAATATAAAATAAAAATCTAAGAAAGTGTTTATTAAAATTTTATTATTAATTTTCCAGTGGAAGTCATAGATGCCAACATGGATTGTTAAAATTAGGCGTGCTGCTGCTGCTGCTGCTAAGTCGCTTCAGTCGTGTCCAACTCTGTGCGACCCCTGAGATGGCAGCCCACCAGGCTCCCCCGTCCCTGGGATTCTCCAGGCAAGAACACTGGAGTGGGGTGCCATTGCCTTCTCCAAAATTAGGCTGACACACCACAAAGATTTTGTTTTTCAAACTAGATAGAACTAAATAAATAGGGACAAGTCATCTTTAGTGATTTAGATCTATAATTTTATTTATTGTGTTGTACATAATTACTTATAGGAATTCTGCAAATGTTTTTTTTTTTTAATTCCACATTCCTAGTTTCCAATCATTGAATAAATCAATCCAGCACACTGAACGCATGGGATGAGCAAAACTTCTAATTGTACACAGGTTTGAACATTGGCTCCTTAAAGGACAAGCTGTGATAGAAATATAAATTCTGGAATGTCAAATTCCTAAGAGAATTTTGTCTCTCCTGCTTTTATTGTCTTAAGATTACATAAACACCAATGGCATTTTGTTGCAAAGAGACTTGGAATTTTTCTTTGTGTTGCTGTGTACACATTGTCATTATTGAATTTTTATATTTCAGCCTTCCATTAACTTCTGAAGAAGTTGACAAACTTTTCCAATTATATTATTCTTTTCAAAACTTTTTGACCCCAGGAAAATATTAATGGTGATGTCTAACTAGGTTAGCATTATAGCTTTATATTTCTTTTTTTTAAATGCCTATAGAAACAGAGAACATTTAGAGATAGAAGGAGTCTTAGTGAACCAATGAAGTTGCTCAGTTGTGCCCAACTCTTTGTGATCTCATGGACTATAGCCTACCAGGCTGCTTCATCCATGGAATTTTCCAGACAAGAGTACTGGAGTGGGTAGCCATTTCCTTTTCCAGGGGATCTTCCTGACCCAGGGATCGAACCCAGGTCTCCCACATTCAGGCAGATGCTTTACCGTCTGAGCCACCAGGGAAGCCCAGAAGTCTTAGAGGTCACCTAGTTTTGTTTCCCCTATTTCACTGATGAGAAATACGGCAAGGATATTTATCAATTTTTCCATAAGTACATAAATTATTGGTGACAGATCCAGGTTGGGAATCCATTTTTTTCCCCAGATAATCTAGGAAAGCATTCTTTCACTAATGTTTCATTTGTTGACTATGCCAAAGCCTTTGACTGTGTGGATCACAACAAACTGTGGAAAGTTCTTCAAGAGATGGGAATACAGACCACCTGACCTGCCTTCTGAGAAATCTGTAGGCAGGTCAAGAAGCAACAGTTGGAACTGGACATAGAACAACAGACTGGTTCCAAATCGGAAACGGAGTATGTCAAGGCTGTATATTGTCACCCTGCTTATTTTACTTATATGAAGAGTACATCATGAGAAATATCAGGTTGGATAAAACACAAGCTGGAACCAAGATTGCCAAGAGAAATATCAATAACTTCAGATACGCAGATGACATCACCCTTATGGCAGAAAGTGAAAAAGACTTAAAGAGCCTCTTGACAAAAGTGAAAGAGAAGAGTGAAAAAATTGGCTTAAAGCTCAACTTTCAGAAAGCTAAGAGCATGGCATCTGGTCCCATCACCTCATGGGAAATAGATGGGGAAGCAATGGAAACAGTAACAGACTTTTTTGGGGGGGCTCCAAAATCACTGCAGATGGTGACTGCAGCCATGAAATTAAAAGACACTTGCTCCTTGGAAGAAAAGCTATGACAGCATATTAAGAAGCAGAGACATTACTTTGCCAACCAAGGTCCATCTAGTTGAGGCTATGGTTTTTCCACTGGTCATGTATGGATGTGAGAGTTGGACTGTGAAGAAAGCTGAGCACCGAAGAATTGATGTTTTTGAACTGTGGTGTTGGAGAAGACTCTTGAGAGTCCCTTGGACTGCAAGAAGATCCAACCAGTCCATCCTAAAGGAAATCAGTCCTGAATATTCATTGGAAGGACTGATGCTGAAGCTAAAACTCCAGTACTCCACCTGATGTAAAGAACTGACTCACTTAGAAAAGACCCTGATGCTGGGAAAGATTGAAGGTGGAAGGAGAAGGGTACGACAGAGGATGAGGTGGTTGGATGGTATCACTGACTTAATGGACATGAGTTTGAGTAAGCTTCGGGAGTTGGTAATGGACAGGGAAGCCTAGCGTGCTGAAGTCCATGGGTTTGCAAAGAGTCAAATATGACTGAGTGACTGAACTGAACTGAACTGATAGTAATACTTCATTGGCGAGGGTGGAGCATGTGATATAGTTCTTCTTCATAATTATGAGTCGGTACAAACATTACAAACACTTATGTTTTATTTTTGAAGGTAAACAAAACTGGCTTATCCAGGGGATAACTCATTCCTTACTGCTATCAGCTTCAGGTTATTTGCACACAAATTTCTTCAGTTCAGAGTCATCTTTTAAACTGTTTTCTCCTTGTTTGCCTATGTTGAATTTCTTCCAAAAAATTTTAGCTTTTGCTTCTGCCTCCCTCTCTCAAACTGAAGCCTTTTTTAATCTTGGCTATTCAAGATGGAACTCTCTTATCATCTTTTTACTTTATAGTTTAGTGTACTACAACAAATAGGAACTGGAACTGTTAAAAACACAAATCCAAAACAGCCCAGAAATAAACCCAGGTATATATGGTCAATTAATCCATGACAAAGGACACATGAATGAATATACAATGGAGAAAAGACAGTCTCTTCAATAATTGGTATTGGGAAAACTGGACAACTACAGCTAAATAAAATTAGAATATTCTCTAATACCATATACAAAAATAAACTCAAAATGAATTAAAGGCATAAATGTAAGACCAGAAACCATAAAACTCCTAGAGAAAAACTTATGCAGAACACTCTTTGACACAAATTGTAGTAATATTTTTTTGGATCTGTCTCCTAAAGCAAGGGAAATGAAAGCACAAATAAACAAATTGGGCTTAATTAAACTTGAAAGCTTTTGCACAGCAAAGGAAATCAGCAATGAAAGAAAAAGACAATCTATTGAATGAAGAGAAACTATTTGCGAATGATGTGACTAATAAGTGGTTTACATCCAACATATGTAAGCAGCTCATATAGCTCAACATCAAAACTCCAAACAATACAATTTCAAAATGGGCAGAATACCCAAATAAACACTTTCCAAACAGGAAGTGCAGATGGCCAACAGGCACATGAAAAGGCTCAATATTCCTAATCATCAGGGAAATGCAAATCAAAATCACAATGGGCTATCACCTTGCACCTGTCAGAATGGCTGTCATCAAATATCAAATAAGCCTTAGCGAGGATGTGGAGAAAAGGAACCCTTGGACACTGTTGGTAGGAATGTAAATTAGTACAGACACTGTGGAAAACAGAATGGATGATTCTCAAAAACTAAAAAGGTAAGTACCATTCGACCCAGCAATTCCACTCCTGGGTATATATCTGAACATAGCAACATTATATACGATTCTTCATTTGTGGAAGCAACCAAAATGCCCATTGACAGATGATTGGTTAAAGAATATGTGGCAAATACATACAGTACTATAGTCATAAAAAAGAAAAGAATGAAATGTTTCTCTCTGAAACAATAAGGACGGACTTGTAGGACATCATGCTAAATGAAATTAGTCAGACATAGAAAAATACTGTATGGTATCACTTATATGTGGAATCAAAAAAAAATTAGTGAACATAAAGAAAAAGAGTCATAGAGAACAAACTAGTGGCTACCAGTGTGGAGAAGTGGGTAGGGCTATATAGGAGTAGGGGATTAAGAAGTAAAAATGATTATGTATAAAATAAGCTACAAGGATATATTATACAACATGGGGAATATAGCCAATATTTTATAACAGCTATAAATGGAATATAACTTTTAAAATTGTATATCACTATATTCTATACCTGAACATAATATTTTACATCAACTATATTTCAATTTAAAAAAAGTAATTGAAAACCACCTTGCTAGGCAGGAACAGGAGAGGCAGAGAATCAAATGTTTGCAGATCCTCAGTCTATGGCACTTCAGGAGGAAAAGCTGACAGCCTCTGACCCGAGACAGGGCATTTACCTGTGAGCCTCCCATTTACCCTTCCTTCTCCCCCTCCATGGATTGTGGTCTCAGGCAAGGCTGAGTTGAGGAGTCACATCTGCATCTTGAGAACATACCTTCAAAAGCATCAGCACAATGCCTTCACCTGCTCCCACTGCATCCAGAAATGGGAGGACCCTGAAACGCTGAAGATGCCAGTTTTTCCAGCTTTTTGTCTCAGGAGAAATTCAGGAACAAGGAGCTCCTACAGGAAAACCAAACTGTGATTTGCTTTCTTTCCTGTTTGCACATCCTCTCCCCTCCCACAGACACCTAACATTTCAGCTCCAACGTGAAGTATGTGGGCTACACTGACCTGCCCCTTCCAAATGCATGCAGAGCTGATACGGTCACCCCCAACTTGGACCAAAGGCTGGATGCAACCCTCACAGATCTACCCAGTAGCCTCCGTGCTTAACCCTGGCCTCACTCTAGAATCACTCTAAATCACGTAATTAAATTATGTGATTTAATTAATCATGTAATTAAAATAGCATTGATGCTTCCACCCAGATCAGTCGACAGACTCTGAGGGGGAGGGCACAAGTGATGATGTTTCTCAAAACTGTGATCCTAGCGGGAAATTAATAGGAACCACTTAACGGTATTTCTTCTGAAGCTGCTTTAAAGTGTATGAAAATCTCTTGAGGATCAGGGCCCCCCTCTAAGAAGTTATGATTCTGCAAGTTTGTGGCAGGGCCCATGAAATGACATCTTTAACAAGTGTGTTGTTGTTGCTGCTGCTGCTCCTGCAGGCTCATTCTCAGTAGCGCTGAGCTTGAGATGCCCCACACAGCACACCTGAGTCCTCTGTGTGGTGTGAAGGTTGGGGAAGGAAACATCCGGAACCTCAGGCGCCGTTGGGCCAATTCCCAGTGTCAGAGCTCATCCTGGAAATGGCAGTGCTGTGTTGCCTGGAACACATGCCGCAGCCATGGAGAGAACCATATGGTGGCTTCAGAGTGGTGTAAAGGGCCCCCTCAGAATTCTACTCGAAGCCACACTTTGTCCTCGAGTCCTTTAGTATCTGGTCTCTCAGAGACGATCCATGGTATGAACACCTGTCCACAAGTGAGCAGGACCTCCTCTCCAAGGCATGAAGGTGTTTCCATCACAGCTTACCTCAGAATAAGTCAAAGACAGCAATTGAGGATGGTCAGCATCTTGTGATGGGAATGGAAAGAAAAGTCTTTGAAAAGGAGGCCATGAATTATTTAATGATACGCAAAGGAAGTCGTGATGCATGCTAAGTAATGAAGGAGATCACAATAACTGAAAAGAATGCAAAGCCACACACCAATAGTCTTTTAAGGATGACATGTGGGGGACTTGTTGAAGTGGCATGTACACAGACAGATGTGCCCTGAAGCTAAAGAAGCTAAAGCTTCAGGGCCCACTCCAATGACTTGGGATGGATCCCAGCATTTATGTTGACATATGTTTTTGCAATTTTTCCAAAAATAAGCTATTTTAACCACAACTTTTTCAGAATACTTTCTTTTTTCTAAACTCAGATGTCCCTATTACACTTTCCCTGAGTGGGGTAGTGGGAATTAAGCTAAGTGAAAATTGAGTTGGTAGATATACAGTTTGGATTTGGACTGAATGGTATATATTCATAGTATTCTCAAACACTTCCAGGGAAAGATAAATAACCATGCCCTAATGTATCAGTATTCTTACCTGGAGAATCCCATGGACAGAGGAGCTGTCCATGGGGCCAGGCTACAGTCCATGGGGTCGCAAGAGTCAGACATGACTTAGCGACTAAAGAGAGATAGAGAGAGAGAATGCATCAGTGGTTCCTAGGAATACTTCAGCCTCTCACTGTGCTGTTTCTAGGTGCTGAGAGCTTATCACTCTATGAGCAGGGCCCATGAAGTTTCTACTACCAAGTACAAGAAGGCACTGGAAAAGGAGCATTTTTGAAATGTGGCAATTGGCTAGCTGTTGGAAGAGTAGCATGCTATACCATGCTTGTGTCTTAAGTGAAAGTAAAAGATCCAGCCCAGGTCTCCTGCATTGCAGGCAGACTCTTTACTGTCTGAGCTACCAGGGAAGCCACTTGAGTCTTAAGCAGGTATTAATACAAATTTCCATCATTTTTCTAAGTTTTGTGTTTATGGTATTTATCAGTTTTTCCAAAATCTATTAGTTGTATTTTCTCATTCTAAATATTCACTTTCATATGTAATTTAGCATCATTTTGTATTTTCTTTAAAGAGTCCCTCTAACCCCCTACTTTCATGTTTCAGGCCCAAAAGATCATAAATCAGTCCTTAGGTGAATAACTTTCCAAGATAATTCTTTTGGGTTTCAGTACAGCCTGAAACCAGGAGCCAGAACTGAGCAACATGGAGGCAGGAAAGAGCTATTATGAGCAACCAAAGAAATCAAAACAGGTAAAAGCCTCTTCTGAGAAGTGCAATAAAAAGATCAACATCAGAGACTGTTGACAAGTCTAAGGGCATCATCATGGTGCCAGAAAACAGAGGTTCAGAAGTTTCACAGGCCCAGTTGTACTGCAGAGAGTAATGAGCAGTGGTTGCACAGAAGAACATTTCCATGAAAGAGCTGACATTTCTAAGACTTGTTTTTATGAATGTGCACTGCCTAATAGGAGAGTAGTTTGGCTTATTTCAAACAGTCAGTACACACGCTACGTTCACTGACAATTGTCAAAGGGAAAAGATTTAACACACACATACTTCAAGACCACAGCCTCTAGGGATTGAAATCAGTACTTTGTTTTACTTTTATTAGTATTTTTAGTATATATAGTTGAAAAAAATGTTGTACACATATGTACACACAAGTTCTTGGGTTCTGGGAGAGGGATATTTCTCCTGTTCTGTTTTTATGGGATTTGGAGGAGGGCGAAAACAGGAATTAATTCGCTCTTGCACAAGTTTATGATAATCTGATTTCTGATGCGAAATTTGACTAGACTTTGGATTATTCATCATAGTGTCTCAGTCATGAAATTAGCTGTGCAGTAATTTAGTTCAGGGAGCACAGCTAGTTTGCAATATAAGCTGTTTAGAAGCCAAGCATCCCATCACCCAGAGTAGCGTGTTTATACTCATTCTTATATTCTGCATGTGAACACGAGCAAACAGCAGGCACGCAATTTTAATCTTTAGGTAGATTGAGAAGCAAACCAGTGCAGTGGGAAAGATGTGAGTTTTGTAAGTATACAGACAGAGGATACAATCCTAATTTTGCTTTGGAAAGTGATCTAAAATCTCTATAACTCAGCTTTTTCCTCTGTAATGTGGGAATTAAAAACCCACCTTGGAAAGTTGTGTGAGGATTCAGTGGGGTGACTGATGTAAATGTCCTTGTTAAAAAGGCCTAGTAAATTGCTGCCATTTGTAACTGATACAGGAAATCATACCCCTTTGAGAAGTCTGTATTAGGCATTTATACATTATCTCATTTAATCCACATGTCTACTTTACAAAGTAGGGGTTAGCATTTTTTTTAACTAATGAGGAAGAGTACTTTCCACATATCAAACAACTAACAGAGAGTAAAAAAGATCAAAACCAAATCTTGTAATTTCTTAGCTTTCTAACAGAGAATCTGCAAGTTAAGATACTGTGTACTTTAAAATGATTTATTTTACCACCATTACTCCTGACCCAACATACACTCAGGTTATGAAAAATGAGAATACTGCATAAACATAACCTGAATTATTTTAAACAATCAGGATTAAAATGTAACATTGATTCTTTCAGCACAGTGAATGAGAGCTCATCCCTAAAGAGATTAGGGAGTTGACACCTTCAGATGAAAACTATGACAAGATGTCAGCAGAAAAAAGTTTAATTCTTCTAACCCATTATTCACTATTTTACTGAGACTTGAGGTTGATCTAAGTAGAAAAATAATCAGTGTCCTTCAGACCAGAAGAATATATTGAGTGAATTGATTCTGTATTCCCAAATTACAAATAATGCTCCAGAATTGCAACATCTGTCGGAACTCTATTTGGCTCCTGAAAGCCACATTACTCTCACTCTTTTAAAGAACTTAGCTATTTCTGGACATTTTTAGTTCCTCCTACTGACTCTTTATTCCAGTTGGCTAAGAGATGATTAAAATATGTTCACAACAAATACATTTAGATGTGACAATAGCAAAAACATTGGAGCAGTGTATTGTTCTAAGATTCTATTTGAGGGAGTTGAATCCTGACTTTTACTTGTGGCCAAGTGCCCTTGGGCTCAAGTACTCAGATTAGAGAAAAATAAGATTATAAGAAATCCATAGTGTTTACCTGGTATTAAACTATTTACACACTTTATTAATCTTCATGACTCTATGATATAGTTACTTTAAATATCTTCATCTTATGGGTGAACACAGAAAGTATTTTAAAAAAGGCTGAGGAAATTGTTCAAGGATACATAGCTCTTAACCAGCATCACTAAAACTCAAATCCCCATTTTAAAAATATTGCTAACAGCCTCACAAATAATGCTATCTACATGTTGCTATTTGTGAAAATTCCTTGAGATAAATTCATGTAATGGTCAAGGTATATAGAGGACTTATAGTAAATATTATTTCCTGTCTGTTTGTATCTACTTTTAGTTTTCTCAAAGCAGTTTGCATCTTTTATTTCATTTGATCTTCAACTGACAGAGAAACTGGAAATTTGGGACTCAGCAATATCAATACATTTTTCATGGAACTGGTCCTAGGGACCCAGGGTTTCTCCTTTTACATCTGTCACCTTTTCTCCTCTCCAAACCTGTCAAAATCCTGTAAGAAGTGACTTTCATTTTTAACTTCTGTTGAGTCCTTCCTCCCTCCCTTTTAAGGCTTTGGACTGAAAGGCATATGCTTATTTTCATAAATAGATGAGCGTCTTGATATTACAGAACTTGATAACACACACTTAAAGTGATTACACTGATCTTTGGAATCTTCACAGCAGGAAGGCCACTCTCAACAGGACTTTCCCTCCCTGGGCAATGACGAGCCTTAATGGAATCTGGCCTGCAGAGTGTCTGGGCTGTGTGCGGGGCTGGTGTCAGAGCAAGTGCAAGCAAGTTCTCTGAAGCTCAACCTTTACAACACAGTACAAGTCACACATTCCTTCAAGGCACCACCCGCCTTTTCCAGTGGGAATCTACTCAAATGACTCTTGGAAGCAGTGTGGAGGGATGGGGGGAAGGGTGTTAAGTGTGTTTTAAGAGGAGGTAATGGATGGGTGAGTGGGTGGAGACAAAAAGGGGAAATGGCAAGTAAAGATGGAAAAAAATAACTGCTGCCACCAAAATATTCTGCTCAAAGATAAGGGCGTACACCATACAGCTGTTAGCACTCATCAGTATATTTTGCATATTTACATATACAAAGTATTTCCAAATAGCCTTGTGTTTTTTTTTAAATCCCACACGGAGATGTCTGGTAAAGCTGTCACTGTGCAAAATTTATTTTCTTGGTGATACTTGCAACACTGCTTTCAAATTTCTATATATACAACATAAGAGACTGAACAGGCACTGTCATTACCCACATTATAGAGAAAGTTCGACTCGTTCATTTACCCATCAGACAACAGTCAGTGTGAAACATCCATGTTCTAAAGCACCTGGTTGGTTGAAGCCAATTTTTTATTATTACTTTTGTTTCAATACAAAATGAAACACAAAGACGACCCAGTGATCCTTGGTTAGTCCTGAAACCACGAAAGTGTGATTTTCCTCCTTACTGTTTACTCTCATTCTTGATTTAGGGGTTGTTTTTTGTAAGAAAAATGATAACACTGAATGGATTTCTCATATAGCCTTTTTTTTTTTTTTCTTTTGAACCATAAATCTCCTGAAAACCACACATAGCCCATTTGAAAAAGATTAGGGAACTTCTAGCAGAGGAATGGGCTAGTTGAAAGTTATATTTTCCTTTTAGCAAGATCCACAAGAAAAGGATAGAGTGTCGTGCTTAAAGGGGAACAGATTCTGTATTTTTTGGCAAGATATTAAATCCTCTGTGGCTATATTTGGCTCCCTACAAATAGTCTCTTGTACAAGTGCAAAGCAAAGATCAATGCTGGTGTTCTTCATTCAGCCACAGCCAAACTTGGTATGGAAAGTAAAACAGTGGGGCTTAAGTGTTGTTTTGAAGAGATTCTAGTTCATTTATTGATCAACAGCATTCCAGAATCTAGGTTCCTACTTTACACATTAAATGTATCAAAACATATTTGCTTTCCATAACAGTTTTTCCACGGCTTAACTGATAACAGATGGAAGGATTCAATCTGGACAGGAATGTAAAAGCTTTACCACGTCAATGTAGTCATATATGGATAGCTAGTCAAATGAGTATAAACAGGTCAAATAAGATGCTTGGAGACTTAGGACATCACAGGATGGGCATATATTCCCAAAAAAGGAAGCAAAACAATTAAATGGTAGATGATTGTCCCCAGAGAAAACACACTTCAGCTAGGAAGAATCTGCACCAGATGTCCTGGTCTCCACCCCCCTGAGTGCCTCTCTGACATAAACACAATATAACCCTTTGGATTCCAAGGCACTATAAGAAGCACATAAATATTTGAAATAACAAGAATTTCCTTTATATGCAATTATTTAAGTGAATGTAGATGAATCCTTACACAAATGACCACTGAAAACATGGAACACGCCTTGCTATTTACAGTGATACATTAAACCCTCTTAGATTAAAACGTTGATAACCATTAACTGAAATCCAATAGTAACTATGATAGGTTGAATAACACCCTCAAAATGTTCACTTCCTAATCCCTAGAACCTGTGAATATGTTACCTCACATCGAAGGACTTTTGTTAAAATGAAGAACTTGAGATGGAGAGACTATTCTAGATTATCCAGGCAGGGCCAATGCAATTACAAAGGTCCTTAAACTTGTAAAAGGGAAGCAAAAGAGAGGGTCAGAGTGATATCATATGACAAGGACTTGACCAGTGGTTCTTGGAATTGAAGATGGAAGAAAGAGGCCATGAGCTAAGGACTCTGGAAACATCAGAGAAATAGTTCTCCCTGAAAGAACACAGCTGACATCTTGCTTCTAGCCCACTGAGATCAGTACTGGATACTGGACTTAGAGCCACCAGATAAATTTGTGTCGCTTTTAGCCATTAAGATTGTGGTAACTTTTTACAGTAACCACAGAAAATTCATTACACTTGTCTAGTCTGAATATGGTAAACAGTTAAGAAGGCTGTGTCACGTTATTTTCACCAGTGGTGATGAATGTCTACTAATTGAAATACTGATCTCCAAGCTTTGCATTTACATATCAAAAATTTATTTAACAAGAAAATAGAGGGCCCATGTAGGGAACCTCTGCTGCTGCTGCTGCTGCTAAGTAGCTTTAGTCGTGTCCGACTCTGTGTGACCCCATAGACGGCAGCCCACCAGGCTCCCCATCCCTGGGATTCTGCAGACAAGAACGCTGGAGTGGGTTGGCATTTCCTTCTCCAAGGGAACCTCTAGCTTCCTTTAAAAATATAAGGTCTTGGACTTCTCCTTTCTAGGCGTATTTCTTCAATGTCAATGAATTGTCAGCCAAGTTTTCCACAGGACTTACAGCAAGTTCCACATTAACAAATGCAAAAGCAAAACAACAAAGAACACCTCTGCTAAAGAGTTAATTGATAACTTCAGAAGCATTGTATTAAAAAGTTCCCAAGCCTGTTATTATGTAATTGATATAGCCCATTTCACTTGCTGTTCTGTTACAACCCTTGTTTTCTAACCATACAATTCTCACCACCACACATAAATCCCTTGGCTGTAAAATTAACCCCATTACAAAAAAAACAACACCTAAGGTGTTTTAATTTCTAAAGATACTTGTAAGTTGCTTAATTGAATAAGAAAAAAACAGAGGGCTTTAGTTAATTGTCAAGAAATGTGGACAAAACCAAACTGCTACATTAAAATATAAGCATTGAGTTCACATTATTTATTGAACTGAAGATGACATTTGTTTTAACTACAAAGTCCTCCATTATTTTATATCATCAACACATAGTTATGAGATCTATTTGAAGAGAGAATAGAAATACAAAAATGTCTCTTCCGGCATCCTGATGAAAAACAACAAATATATATATATATGATTTTATAGTTAGCTTGTGAAGCTAAAATTTTATGAGTTATATATTCTTTCTAAATTAAGAATGACAATAGAGCTAAGATTAATTTCTCTTTCTGGGCATGTAAAAAGGAAGATAGCATAAAATTGCTCATCAAACTAATACATCTGGAATTTTTTTTATTTAACGGTTCTAAGATAACATTTCTATTATGTTTTCAGTTCACTTAATCAAGTGACAAATATAAATCTCATTGTACTATGTATTTTTACAAAAGCTTTCACCTGATCTAAATTTATGTGATGAAAACAGAGTCTATGTTTTCCCTTTCAATACACGAACTTTAAAATGATACAAAGAATTCACATAAAAACCCTTCCCTAAATTGTGTATCCAGAAACATGTATGGAATAGTGATTTTTAAATCAGATACTGTATCTAAGATTGTAAACAGTCTAAAAAATTAAATCAAGTGTGTAAATAATCATTAATTTTTGCCCTAGTCATAGCAAAGAAAAAAATGTACAGCTCTATCAATATAAAAAGATATCACAGAAGAGTTCACATACATATACCAAACAACTAATTAAAGGATATTGTATTCTAAAAGAGTTATTCTTAGGTCAAAATTTAGTAGTCCAAAAATTGTTAACAAGAAAGCTAACTAACTGATGATGACCTGTCATTTTCTAGAAGTTGTGGCTGTTTATTTACACAAGAGAATTGGTAAATTTTACTTATCATTTCTTAAAATTTTAAAAGAAGATTTGGATAATTGAATTGGATCAAATTAATTTGCAATTTCAAGAGAACATTAGTTTGATCAATTTTTTGAAACCATAAAAATATTTTTCAAATAAGCACACACAATGGACAATAAAAGAAATGACAGAATTAAGATATTTTAATTATGACTATTGCTATACTTTGGAAAAGTGTACAGAGGGAAATTCCCAGAGAGCACTAAAAAGAAAAAAACCTACTGAAAAATTCTGAAAGTCTGTTCTGTGCCCAATCTCTGAGATCAAGTCACCAATTAATTAACATTGAGGAGCTATTAGGATGTGAGGTTCCTTTGTGGACCTCACCTTTTCCCCACTTTCTAGAGCCTTCCATTTGTGCACAGTTTACATATCCTTATTCAATACACATTATTTTTCTAATTATATTGAAGTATAGTTGATTTACAGTGTTACTTTTTTCAGTACAGTGGTACAGCCAAGTGACTCAGTTCATATATATATATATACACATATACACACACACATATATATGTATATATCCTTTTCATGTTCTTTTCCATTATGATTTATCACAGGATATTGAATACAGTTCCCTGTGCTACACAGTAAGACCTTGTTGTTTATCAGTCCTAAATGTACTAGTTTCCATCTGCTAATCCCAAGCTCCAATCCTTCCTTCCCTCACCTCATCTCTCCCTTGGCAACCAGAAGTCTGCTCTCTATGTCTTTGAGATTATTTCTTCAACATATACCATTAAACCAAATTTTTACCCTGATTCTTCTAAAATGACTTGAATATTAGTTTTAATCTTTAATAATAAAGGGCTCTTGGGCCATGTTTTTAGAGAACATTTTTTAATTTCTCTCTCAAAATCCACTTAAATCTTTTGAAAGATATGACTTTTATTCTGGAGGAGGAAAAAATAAAACAACTGAGTCTTTAGGGTCCGGTAAATTAAAATTGGCAGGCTGATTTCAGTCTTGGTATCATAGTTTTGGCTTTTGCACTGTCCTATCTGCTGTGAAGATGCTCAATCCCAAGAATTCTAACGGCCATCGATACCTCCCTTGTAACCACAATGGCTCAAGAGAACCCTTTCCATCTTCAACAACTGACACAGTGTCAACATCTGCTTCCAATGAAGTTGTTTCTTTTTTCTCAAGTCAAATAAATCTGCTGACTGAGACTGTAAAGAGTTTTTGTTTTTTTTTTTCTCCTCTTTTCATGCGGAAAAATTTTTTTCCACCATATTTTGCAATTTTTCCTCCAAGTTAAAAAAACGGATAACTTCAAAGGAGATGTTTTTATTCTAGGTGCTAAAAAAGCCCAAAATATAATGAAACAAAATAAAAACTTTGGTAATTTCATGAAACTGTCACTTTCATTTTGGAGACAATAATCACAGGGTTCTGGATGAATATAAGTCTGAAACGTAAGAAAACTCAGAGTTGGACCTACATACCACTAAGAAGTTAATTTATTTTCTTTCATAAACAGCACATTAAAATATCAGAAATAATTAAGAAATTTACATTTTATCATCAACATCTAGTAGAAGACAAAGATTCTCTTGCAACAATTTTTTACATAAAAGCACAGCTGTATATCAATTTGCTATAGATATGGGTATATAAAGAAAAGGGACACTTGGGAGCTCAATTTGATGATTTACTTACTCAACTGACAGATACTTGAGGAATCTGTCATTGACTGAATGTCTACTATGAGCCATGTTATTGAGTGTATGTGTGTGTGTGTGTGTGTGTGTAATATAATTTTCAACCTTCCTAGCCTGCCAGTTAGGTATTATTATCCTACTTTACTCATGAGATAAATAAATGAAGCCCCAAAACACACATCTAATTGTGGCTAAGCCAGAATTCAGAAAATGACCTAATGTCCAAGTCAATTTTTGTTCATTGATTCATTGCTTCTCTATTCATCCTCCAGTCGGAATTGTAACATAAATACTGTCCTTTTCTACTGCTTAGTCTCTGCTGGTTTTCCTGTGTATAAATACATGTGGGTCATAATGGATCCTACAAGCTGATTTCAGCTTCTGCTCTGATTAAGATCATCATGTTGCCTCTGTCAGGAGGGCGACAAAGACCACTAAATGGGTGCACCTGGACTGAAAAGACCACGATCTCTAGGCTGCCAGTTTTCCCTAAAGATTCCTTAGTTGATAACAGTGTAAGCTATTTTAATCATGAGGAAGAGCACATTGGAGATGGTGGGTTCTCAATGCTGTTCAAGTTTCTACCATGATTCCTGTGATCAAAAAATTTATGGCTGTATCTATGTGTAGGAACCAGTAACAGATACTGGAGTGGACTTCAGCTTCTGCCACAATGAAGATTATCATAATGTCTCTGTCAGGAAAGAGACCAAGGTAGATCATGATCAAAAATCTTGTCTTGGTTTGAGTCTTCATTTAAGGGTGTGTTTGGTATTATTAAAAATTCTTATATTAAAAATTTAGCTATCATCAATAATAAATACCTATGAAACATGTTGATTAATTGATAGCATGTAACATTGAGATTTGAAATGGCAACCCACTCCAGTGTTCTTGCCTGGAGAATCCCATGGACGGAGAAGCCTGGTGGGCTGCAGTCCATGGGGTCGCACAGAGTCGGACACGACTGAAGCGACTTAGCAGCAGCAGCAGCAGTGTCACTGACCCATTTTCTTAATTTGGCATATATTATGTAACGAAGGGGTACTCAGTAAGGGACAGAATGCAGTTTCTTAAAATATAGTATCTGATTGCTATTTGCATAATAAATAAGGAGCTTCATAAGGGCACATTTTTATGCCAGTGCCTGGAATTGTTTTGTTTTGTTTTTTAAAGGTTGTTACAACATGAAAGAAATTAATTCCTCAGTTACTTGCAATCCACTTGTTCTCATGGCAAAATGTAGAGCAATCCCCATTATTTTTTGCTTAAAACAGTAATGCACATAACTTTAAGATGAAAGAGAGGGGAGAAAAATTAAAGGGGAAGTTAAGAAGGGATTGTTAACCTTATTAAGATGAAACATTGATTTTTTAAACATTTAGAGGTGCTTTTCAAATAAACAGTGAGGAACCAAATAACCTGTTAGGATCTAACTAGTCACTATTTTATTGTTCCTCAGATCAAGATAGTTCAGTGGTCGAAACATAGATTAGATGGAAAATCAATGAGATAATTTCCTAGGGTCTAGCTCACAGATCTTTAGAAAGCTTGAATAAAGACTAATTTGTGAAATAACCAAAAGCGGAGTGTTTCCAAATGAAACTGGAGAGGGAAATGGTAGCCCTCAATAACACAGTCTGGAAACCTCCAAGATTACTGCATCTTTTTGGTGGGAGAAAATCCATCCAGAGAATGATGGCATTTTAAGCTTAAACTCAGACTATCACACTAAATTACAACTCATCCCTTGTATGACATCTGGTGGTTATGGTAATATAATGGTAACAAATGCACACCAGACAATCACAGAGACACATCCATTCTTCTTTGACTTAGATTTTGATCCACTCCTTGTATATGCAAGGATCCAGTCTTTGCAAAGTGCCAACACCACCTGGGCCTGTTTTCAATGGGGGATCTTATTCACAAATCTCTCCTGTGTACAGCAGAATTTAGGTCCCTAACTTTTCTTGGGTCCTCAGAGCCAAGGAATATTTTACCAGATAGCTACCAGGAATGACAGAGGGCGCAGTGTCATCCTAAATTTAGGGTGAAGCTATCTGTCAGCTCTCTCTCCTTCAACTCAGTTCACTAGAGAGTAAGGAAAGAAGCAGAGAGTTGATATATTTCTTCTCAAAATTGGGAAAATCCACTTGAGAGATCGGAATGAACTGCAGTACCATACAATTCTAAGAGAAACTGCAAAATTAACAGGTTCCAAGGGAAGAAGAGAAAAATAAATCATCCCCACTGAGCCATCCTGTGGGAGCTGCTGAATACTGGCCTTTAAGAATTCAGGAGGATACAAAATAAAACCAATTTAAAGATGCATTAAACCTTGTGCTACACAGATAAAGGCAGAGCACAAATAACTATATCAAATTAAACTGCAGATCAAAATGTAGATAATTTAATCAAACCACTCCCTAGAAATCTAAGTTCATATCTTTAGTAAATCATTAGTAAGTGGACGATTCCTTAAGTTTGGACCTCACATTAGGTAAACGTGTATACCCTGTTAAATGGACTCTGGTTAAGAAGAAATATAGTGATGAAAATACAAGAGAGGGTATAAATTTATAACTAATAAGATGCACCAGGAAAGAAGACTATGGAACAATAGGGAAATTTGAAAATGATCCATGGGAATTTTGCCTAGCTAAGCAGACTGCATTGTTCTTATACCTAAAATGTTCACAGATATAAGTTATCCTATTTAAGATGGAAAAAGATATTTCACTAAACATTTAATTTCACATGGATGAGGACAGGGATGGGAAAAATTTGAGAAACATTGTTAACGAACTAAAACATCTATGTAACACTACTTTTTTAACATGACCCAACTCTGAAAGCGTCCGAAAGAATGGACTTTATATTGAAAGTTCTTAAAATATCAATAACTGCTATTTGATAACCTTAATCTTTTCCTAATTGTATTTTAATGATAATCCCAACTTTTCTTATTTAGATCCTGAGGGACATGTCAAGTTGAATCCTGAGTCCCCAGAAATAAATTTCAAATAATAAATTGCTTATTAAATTAATTTCAGTAATTATAGTATAAAAATTTATCTTGCTCCCAATTCTTTTCTTAAAAAGAATCAGATCAATTAAAACCAGAATTAAACAAATAAGACTCGCAAAAACCTATTTAAACTATACACATGCAATACATTATCCTTCAACTTATAATGATGGATCAAACTCTCAGAAACAGCCACTGAATGAAAGGTTCTGTCATGTGTCTAGTACTTTCCCAAATAGAATCCTTTCAAACTATCTTCAGGCAAAACTCACTTAAAATATGACTAAAATTGTCATGAATTAATCATTATAAACAAGAAAAATAAGTCACTGGCACTCAAAGATAGCATGGTTAAATGTTTTTTGTTTTTTTTTTCTCCAGTAGTTGGTTGTAAATTCTGGTTCCATTTTATCAAAGTTGGATGGACTACAAAGATAATTCTCCATCTAATCCAAAGTTTATGAAAACTTTCTTAGTCAACCTCCAAGCAGTCTTTGGGAGAAATCAAAGTAATGAATAGCTTTTATTTAGTGTGATCATTAAAAATCTTCCTTTTCAAGCTACACACGTAACTCAGAGCTAAGTAAGCTATCATGGAATTAAATCTTCACTGAGACTTAATGTAAAACAATACTATATTGGTTTGGCTATGGTGCTACTTTCGCAAAAAGGAGAAACTATCAAACATTTGAGGTAACTTAGAGCACAGAGCATATCACAGACATCTTAGAGACGAGCATTTTAAACACTTTAGCCAGTGCTTCTCTGAGAGCAAGTTCTTTAAACAGAACTTAACAATTTTTACAATATTAAAAAAAAAATCCCTCAAAAATAGCCTATCAATGCTAAATCAAACTTCCTGTATTTTTACAAAAATAGAAGAACATAGAAATACAAAATTGTGTTCCTGAAAGAATGAACATTTTCTTTGTGGTTCATCTTTTCCTGACAAGGTAACTGGTTCAAAAAGAAGGAAAAAAAAAAGTCAAACCAAAAATTAAACCATATACTGATAAAAGCAAGACAAAAAGAAAAAGAAAGAGAGAGAGTTGCGCAGTTGGCAAAGGCTCAGATGAGGGAAAGAAATAAACAAAAATGCTTTTCTTCAATGTCTAGGACTCATTCTGCTTTCTCAAGAAAAGGCTCCAAACCAAAGTCAGCTGGATAGCACTTCCTCTTTTCCTTCCACATCTAATATGTCCCACTGCAGAATGACAGTCCCTGGCAGCATCTTTTCCCAGTGGGACCATGGATTCATGCTCCAATTTAACTTGATAATACTGTGTGTTTCAGTACCACGGTGATTCCTTGCCCTTGTCTTGATGCTGTAGACCTAGAAAAGTTGTGAGAAATAGAAAAGTATCAATATGTGTAGCACTTGAGACTGGGCATTTTCTACAATACACTAGATACAGAAACCAAAGTGGCAACTGAGCTCACAAGTTTCAAAAAGCCAACCAATACTAAGTGACCAAGAAAACTCTAGACTGGAGCAGTGCCATTAGCACAGTACACATTCTTTACTGTGGCCTTTATCTTACTAGAGTAGGTATGAATAATAAATAAAATAATATAAGTGAAGCTTTCTTATTTCTAATATCAAAAGTTACTGACATGGGAAAAAAAGGATACAACTAATCTCTAGGGCATATTTAGGCAGCGTTTCAGTTAACACTTTTCAGCAAACATCAGATGATACTTTTGGACTAAGGCAGTGAACTAAATTTACTTATTTTTATTGCCTCTTCTTTCAGAAAATATTTGTGTGTGTGCATTCAGTCGTGTCCAACTCTTTGTGACCCCATCGACTGTAGTCCGCTAGGCTCCTCTGTGCATGGAATTCTCCAGGCAAGAATACTGGAGTGGGTAGCCATTTCCTTCTCTGGAAGATCTTCCCAACCCAGGGATCGAACCCAGGTCTCTCACATTGTGAGCAGATTCTTTACCATTTGAGCCACCAGGAAAGCCCCACTAAAGCATCTGTAGTGATTTTATTTCTTGTCTTTCAACTTGTCAAATAATTGTGTAAAGCAATGGATGTCATTACAAAACAGATACAATTAGTCAGTCATTATGGGAGTCATTAAGACACTATACTAAACAAATTACATAAAATGAAAAAGAACAAAAAGGAGTCAAAGAAGCACCTCATAGAACCACAAGGCACCATCTTTGGTTTTATAGCATTTGTATACTGGGAAAAGGCAGCTCTTTCTGAATGCCAAATGATTGGTGCCGTCTTATGTTTTATCTCGTGTACTAGCATTATGTTTAGACAGATAGGCCACAGTTTCCCTTTCCCATTTCAAAAGAAGAGGAGGAGGAAGACAAAAAATAAAAAGGATCTGGGGCATATCAACTCACTCTAAGTTTGCTTTATTCAGTTTCAAATAATTTTGTGGTCAGAATAATTTGCAACCTGACAAAGTCTCCGTTGGGTGACTTTTATAATCTAAACCACCTTAACCGACAATCTGCTGACTGCATAAATATTTTTTTCATTATTAAAACGTCTCATCTTCTGTATGACTCAGTATTTTCCACACTTGAAGACCCCATCAATCTATAGAATGTCAGCACTGCAAGTCATGAATAGTGTTGGAATCATCAAGTGGTTTGAGTGTCTTTTTTTCTTCTTAAATAAAAGCAATCCCTAGTTTGCAAAGAGATGACTCCACCAAAATCATGTTAGCCTTTTTCTGTGGACAAGAATTATGTTACTTAACATAGTCCTAAATATTCTAATCAGAGTTAATGGTTGGAATAACTCTTGCTCTTCAACTGTGTTTCCAAGTCTGCATCACTCCAAAGCAAACCTTAAAAAACTCAGTTCACCTATGGCCTACAACATATTAAATGGCTAATGTTGTCCTTTTGGCTTAATTTCTTCTCATTGATGGGACATAAATACAACTTTTCCTTTGATTACCAAGTATCCATATCTGTAAATTTCAAAGTAAATATAAAGAAAAGGAACAACCACAGACAAAAGACTCTACTACTAGTAAGTTGTAACAGGGATATGATTTTTCTTGTTAAACACTTGTTGAAGGAAGATTAAAATATTTAAGAATCAGTCAGTACACTGAGTTTTCCCAGTGGTGAAAGGAGACAAAATCATTAACTCATGATTCTTAATGTGGTCTTGTTGTTGTTCAGTCACTAAGATATGTCCCACTCTTTTTAACCCCATGAACTGTAGCATGCCAGAATCCTCTGTCCTCCACAATCTCCTGGAGTTTGCTCAAATTCATGTCCATTGAGTCAGTGATGCTATCTAACCACATCACCCTCTGCCACCCCGCTTCACCTTTGCCTTCAAACGTTCCCAACATCAGAGTCTATTCCAATGAGTCAGCTCTTCACGTCAGGTGGCCAAACTATTGGAGTTTCAGCTTTAGCACCAGTCCTTCCAATCAATATTCAGAGTTGATTTCCTTTAGGATTGACTGATTTGACCTCCTTGCAGTCCAAGGGACTCTCAAGAGTCATCTCCAACACCACAGTTCGAAAGCATCAATTCTTCAGTGCTCAGCCTTCTTTGTGGTCCAGCTTTCACATTTACACATGACTTCTGTAAAAACCATACTTTTGACTGTACAGACCTTTATTGGCAAAGTGATGTATTTTCTTTTTAATATGCTGTCTAGGTTTTTTCATAGCTTTCCTTCCAAGGAGTAATGATCTTTTGATTTCATGGCTGCAGTCACAGTCTACAGTGATTTTGTGCTCCAGTTGCTTTAGTCATGTCCAACTCTTTGCAACGCTATGGGCTATAGCCTGCCAGGCTCCTCTGTCCATGGGATTCTCCAGGCAAGAATACTGGAGGGAGTTGTCATGCCCTCCTCCCCGGGATATTCCCAACCCAGGAATCAAACTCAAGTCTTCTGTGTCTCCTGCATTGCAGGTGGATTCTTACTGCTGAGCCACGAGGGAAGCCCCCACAGTGATTTTAGAGCCCAAGAAAAGAAAACCTGTCCACTTTTTCCCCTTCCATTTGCCATGAAGTGATGGGACTGGATGCATAAATCTTTAATCCATGATCCTTACATGATCTACAGATACTTGGGGGTTCCCCAAATTTTCTTACAAGAACATAAAACACTCTACTATTATTTTGCTACTATTCATGCTTTTTTTTTTTTTTTTTTGCTTCTCACTCCTCAAACTCAAACCTATATGAAATTAGTTTACAACACATTTTGAAATCTACTTACTGGCTTGCTAAAATCACCCATGTTTATCTCTTTATATTAGTAACTCTGTTTTAGGTTGTTTACTCTGTGATATTTTCAGTGAATGTAAAATAAACATCACAATGATAATGTTAGCAAACACTTTCTTAGGGCTGAACACACTAGACATTGTGCTATTTTATGTGAAATATTTAATGCTTCCAATCACGCTATATATATAATGGATATATATATTCATTTTACAAATAAGAAAAGTGAGAGTAAGAGAGGTTATGCCAATTATTATGTGGTAGAACCAGGACTGAATGTTTGTGGTTTGATATCAGAGTCAATAGTTTTAACCACAATGTATATGGCTCCCCTTTTGTGGATTATATTGTCTGTAGGTTGTGACACCAGCCTGTATTCTTGCAACTCCTGGAGTCAAAATCCTTTCATTAAATCAATTCAAAGAAAAGTCAATACATTTTAAATATTGATTTTTGCACTATTTAGAAACACCCTGATTTATCAGAACTGATACCAGTGTTAATAAAATAACTGTGTTTTTTTTAAACTATACATTTGCAAAGTTTTTCTAAGTCACAGAATATGATTACACAGTCCTTTGTTATACTCCAGATCGTGTAATAGGACATGTTGTATGAATAGATGTGTAACTACGCCTCCCTGCCCCCACCCAAATAAACTGCCACAGTATGAAAACTGAAGACGTAGGGTGGCCATCTGACTCATCAGGTGTTTGTCAGAAATGGGACCAAAGAACAAAGATATCACACTGTTCACTTCAGAGTTTGAGAGTCTGAGATCAAGTCAGGAGATAAACCTGAAAGAAAACACAAGCCCACAGACCCAGTTCCTCGCTTCAGTTCCAATACCATCACCACCTGACCATCAAAAGAAAAAAGAAAAACCAAATCCAGGAATAGAAAAACTGAAGTACAAACATAGGAAAGATACATTGAATACTTAGGAGTAGGAAAGAAGTTTTGGCTCAGTTCAGTTCAGTTCAGTCGCTCAGTCGCGTCCGACTCTTTGCAACCCCCTGAATCGCAGCATGCCAGGCCTCCCTGTCCATCACCAACTCCCAGAGTTCACTCAAACTCACGTCCATCAAGTCGGTGATGCCATCCAGCCATCTCATCCTCTGTCGTCCCCTTTTCCTCCTGCCCCCAATCCCTCCCAGCATCAGAGTCTTTTCCTATGAGTCAACTCTTCGCATGAGGTGGCCAAAGTACTGGAGTTTCAGCTTGAGCATCATTCCTTCCAAAGAACACCCAGGACTGATCTCCTTTAGAAGTTTTGGTTAAAAGAAATCATATTTGGATTTCCCTTTAAAATTTGAAGAATCTATGTAACAAGGCATTGTAACTCATTTTCTAGCTGAAATTTTTGGGAGCTTATTGCTTCACAGATTTCTTCTCTTGCAAAAGACCTCTGGGAATAAGGAAGTGGAGATGGCAGCAGGGTGTGCCTAAGCAGAGAAAGCCTAGAAACTTCCCCCTCCCTTGTTTCCTTCAAGTCCTAGGTGTCTGATGAAAAAAAAAATCTTAAAGTTCTCATGGGCTCCTCAAACAAAGATACAGAAGTTGCTTCAGAGAGATTTCTGGCAGGCCTGCCTCTTTATCCCATAGCTGTGATGTGGGTACCCCGTGGCAGAAAAAATGATATGAGCCACCCTAGCTGAGCACCTCAGAGGCATCACAAACTTTAGGAAGCCGAATGACGTAGTCATCAGTGGAGCACTGTATGGGGAATGCACAGAGAAATGGTGGGGAAGGGGATATGTTTGCAAACAAAAGCAAGATAAGAATGAAATGACAAAGCTAAGAAGAGACAGCAACCACTTAATCAACAATGTTCACCATATGACTAACAGGAAAACAGAGGCAATCCCTAGGGAGAGAGTGAGGGAAGCATCTGAGAAGAGGATTCACCTAGAAGTGGAACAGTGTTTTAAACTGAGCAATGAAGAAATCATTGGGCTGGACTACAAATACTTAGAATTGGTGAAGTAATTATTACACAGGGAACTATAATCAATATCCTCTGATAAACCGTAATGGAAATGAATATGAAAAAGAATGTATATACAACTTGGTCACTTTGCTGTATAGCAAAAATTAACAACACTGTAAATCCACTATACTTGAATAAAATAAATTTAGAGAAAATGAATTGAAAAGCTAACTTTTCTGCTATTGGGTAGAAGTAAATAATAAACTGGCTTACTGAAAATGTTATACTCCAGCACATCTGAGTTTTAGGACCATGTGATCATCAGTCATATCCACTAGAAAAGCATTTCCTACTTCAAAAGAAGAATAATCCTTTGACAACATCACTATCACTCTTAAGTAACTTTAATATGATTCCAATTAATTTTATTGCTGGAGATAAAAGAGGTAATGTGGTAACCATGCACTGGTGAATATGCTGTTGATAAAAAGAGAAGAAAAATAGGAACATAAAACCTGGATGTGCAGGTGGAATATTTAATGACTGAAAAGTAAAGAAAATACTGAAACGAAATATTTAGTTTCATAGATATTAGGCATCTAGAAAACCCCTGTGGATCAAAATGCTTGATACTATATTAAAAGACTGCAAGGAGATCCAACCAGTCCATTCTGAAGGAGATCAGTCCTGGGTGTTCTTTGGAAGGAATGATGCTCAAGCTGAAACTCCAGTACTTTGGCCACCTCATGCGAAGAGTTGACTCATTGGAAAAGACTCTGATGCTGGGAGGGATTGTGGGTAGGAGGAGAAGGAGATGACAGAGGATGAGATGGCTGGATGGCATCACCAACTCGAAGGATGTGAGTCTGAGTGAACTCCGGGAGTTGGTGATGGACAGGGAGGCCTGGCGTGCTCCAATTCATGGGGTCACAAAGAGCTGGACACGACTGAGCTACTGACCTGAACTGAACTGATGTTAAAAGACGCTGGTGGTTTATTTCCACATTTAAAACATGAATACCTGCTTCATCCTTGCTTTAATAGAGAAAAGCCATAATTATCACAAATACAAATATACACAGTGCTGTATTGGCTGCTATATCAAAATACCCAGCCTTCACCAACAGCCTAACATCTAACACCGACACACTGCAAAATAACAAACTACGTGATGTGAGAGACAGTCACATTATCTTCTTCTACTTTATAAAATTATCACTGACAATTATCATACAACTTCATTTGTCTGAGCACCTGGGCAATCAGTTTAAACACTAATGAAGAATGTTTAAATAAGATCTAAATGGGGATAGTACATACCTTAACACTAATGAAGGGGTAAAAATAAGAGTGGAAAGCTATTCAATTTGGGAACTGATTTCATTGCAGGTAAATATCAAGATAGATCATGTTTAAGCATCAGGAAGAAGTCCCTTCATTTGTTTTTCAAACTTCAAAAAAAAAAAAACCCTCAAAATATCATAGATTTGTTGTTTAAAGATCAAGTTATGAAGTATTTAGAAAGTAAAAGTTCTATATAATGTACCCTGTCATCACACAACTTGCTGAGTATACTTCAGATGTACGTACATACACCACATATATCCTATGTGACAACAATGCTTATTTCACCAGCAATATTGACTTTCAAAACCATTTCATGTCAGGATATGTCGATCAACTCTTTTGAAGAATATTAATTCTTCAATATGCACATTATTCATTCTTCCCTATACCATAAATTACTCAGTTCTATATAGATATGCATAATTTGAATATATACACACACACAGTGTGTGTGTGTATAAAAATATATTTGTTACTTATGTGACTATTTTGGTAGGTGAGATAGCTTCCTGAATATACATTTGTATAATCACTGAACCCAAGTGTATAAATATATTTACACTTACATAAACACTTACATAATTCATGGTGAGTGGTAAATGTTTCAGTAGTTTGCATCAATATTCATATTTTTACTATTATCATTATTATAGATTCAATGTATCTAAGTGTTTCAATTTGCATTTCCTTCAGTTCTTGTGAAGCTGAACATTATGTGATTTAGTATTCCTTCCTCTGTGTTTTATCTTTTGGCTGACTTTCTATGCTTTGATTAATAACAAAATAATTTCCTCATTGATTTCTAAATGCCTTTTGTATATTAGGTATATTAGTATTTTTTTTCATGTATCACACACATTTTTGGCCAATTTAATGAGCACTAAATACCTCCATACTTACTACCTAAACTTTGGACAATAATTATTTTAAAAGTCATCACAAACAAGAATGTATTCTTGAACCAGACCAAAGATTAAACTTATTGTTAAACTCAATTACAATTATCCAAGTATCATTACAACTCTTACACACTAAAACAATGACAAAAGATACCTAACTATGAATGCATAATCATTTGTTAGCAGAGGGAGCATTCTCAGTGTGTAGAGGTATTTTCCTAGGTACATTTAGAATTGTCTTAAAATGTCCACGTAGTAGTCTTGTCAGAAACAGTGAGGTGAAAGCTGTCTAAACCTGTCAAAATCTCTTTAATTCAGATTCAAAAGAGAAGGAGAAATTTAAAGCCCATTGAACTTGATGTTACTGGTAGACCATAATTTATTACATTATTGGAAGAAGCATGGGACCCACACACCTGAGGCCAAGATTGCAGGTGACTAGCAGTTCAGTGGCAAGGTGTCTCCCTCTGCTCTTGGCCCAAGCGGCAGGCACATAGTCTGTCTGCCCTCTCAGAACCCTCCTCCCTCCAAAACCACAAACTCGTGCACTGACTCTCCAACTTTTGCCCTTACTGATATCCAATTCCTCAGATTCCTGCACTTCAAACGCTCAGCTAGGAGGGAACTGGCAAGTACTTTAAGCATCAGGATATGTAATTACAAATCTGAACTAGTCATTCTACAACTGACCTTTAGGACAAATATAAAATACAAATCATAGAGTTGATAGTTCTTTTGTTATTGTTGTTCTTTGTGTTTTTTTTTTTAAACTTTTATTGGAGTATAGTTGCTTTACAATGTTGTATTAGCTTCTGCTGTTCAGCAAGTGAATCAGGTATACATATACATTATCCACTCTTTTTTGAATTTCCTTTCCATTTAGGTCACCACAGAGCACTGAGTAGAGTTCTTGATCATACCACCAATTTACCATGCTCAAAACATGTCAGTGTGATAACCTCTTGGCTGAGAGAAGCTGGGGCCCAGGAGGCGCAATATGCTGTGTAGACACTGCTCACCAAGTCAGTGACCTCAATTTCAAAAGCAGATAAAAAGTAACTTTGAAGATAGAGACAAAGAATAAAGGGAAAAAGGAATGGGGAAGAGTGAAATAAAATACCTTCTGTAATTTCTTCTACAGACTTTCCCCCAGAACTGGAGAGGAACAAGACCAAAAAAGAAAAAAAAAGAAACGCCTAGATCATTTATTGTAACTGAAACCACAAGTTATAATACTCTCAAGAGATTCTAACTATCCAGACATCTGCTGGATAACAAATGCAGCCAAACATGCATCTTTAAAAAGGTTTCTAGGTTATGCAGTGACAGCTTTACGATCCAGAAAATAGATAATCCAACCAGAGGCAGAGGTAATCTGGATCCACTACTTATCCATAAAACCTTAATTAAGGACACAACACAGCAAGTATTCTACCTGAAACTATGAGTTATTTAAGGACTCTCACATTTTAACTGCAGAAGTACAATGTATCTTTTATGCCTACTTAGTTTAAGTAATCATTCCCCCCATTAAATCAAACCATATTGGAAAATATTCAGTAAGAATGAGACATGTTGCATATAGATCAATTCTTCACTGACATCAGTAATTTTTCATCTCACTTCTCTGTGGCATGAACACAAGTGTGCTCTCTGACATATTCCAGAAACCTCTGTCCAATCCAAGCAAACATAAATAGGGTTTCAATGACTGTGAAGATGCTAAGTGTCATCTGATAGTGCTCAAACAAGGCAGCTATGAAAATAAGCATTATAACACATGCTTGTGGTCGACAAAAATTAAATCCCTAGTATATCAGGCTGTAACCAACCAAACAAACAAACAAACAAATGGCATATTTTGGCCTTTCATCTGTCTCTTGCAAGAATTTTTTTGGTCATCTTTTTGCCAAGGAATTCAGAACATGTTGGCCACAGACAACTGTTTGTGAAACACTATATTGTTGATAAATAGAATAAGAGAAGAGTTAGCCAGAAAGTGAATAAAAAGAACCTGTCAATTCCACCAGCCACATAAAATTTTGTATAGAATCTTTGTAGGCTAATTCAAAATTAATGTAAAATTGCCTGGATACAAGTTACGAAACAGATTTTGTCATAGGAGCTGGTTCTTTTAGATGTACCGCTATATGTGATACAGTAAATAGGGAAGCAGTAATGAAAAGATAATTTGCTGATATGAAATATGCTGACCTCTGAAACAAGCCTTTTAATGCTTAGAGTGGTTATTTATTTGGAATCACGTGATAATTAAACAGTTTTTCAACCTCTATAGCTCCCCTCCTAGGCAAGCAAATAAGCTTCTCTCGGGAAGACATTGTGTACTTTGACAAAATCGCCAATCCCAATGACAGGGAGTTGATGACAACTCCTTCAAGAAAACAAAAGAAAACTGTGCAGCACACATTTGCTTGCAATTTTTAAGAAAACATTTCAGAAAGCAAGGGATGCCATCCAATTTATATAGCTACCCATAGAAACTTGTTTATAAAATTAATACTAGAATGGAAAAAGAACACATTTTACTCACAACTTTTGAATTAGCGAATATTTTATTAATGGAGTTTCAGTGAATTTAACTACATGCATAGTCTAACTTCCTTGTTCTGCACATAAAATTTCCTTTCAGTCTATGAGTGACAAGAACAAATATCCCAACAATCCATAATCATAGTGAGATAGGATATATTTTTTAGTAATCTCTCATCACCTTTATTGCAGAAAGTGAAGAAGAACTAAAGAGCCTCTTCATGAAAATGAAAGAGGAGAGTGAAAAATTTGGCTTAAAGCACAACATTCAGAAAACTAAGATCATGGCATCCGGTCCCATCACTTCATAGCAAATAGATGGGGAAACAGTGGAAACAGTGGCTGACTTTATTTTGGGGGGCTCCAAAATCACTGAAGATGGTGACTTGCAGCCATGAAATTAAAAGATGCTTACTCCTTGGAAGGAAAGTTATGACCAACCTAGACAGCATTTTAAAAAGTAGAGATATTACTTTGCCAACAAAGGTCCGTCTAGTCAAGGCTATGGTTTTTCCAGTAGTCACATATGGATGTGAGAGTTGGACTATTAAGAAAGCTGATCGCTGAAGAATTGATGCTTTTGAACTGTGGTGTTGGAGAAGACTCTTGAGAGTCCCTTGGACTGCAAGGAGATCCAACCAGTCCATTCTGAAGGAGATCAACCCTGGGATTTCTTTGGAAGGAATGATGCTAAAGCTGAAACTCCAGTACTTTGGCCACCTCATGGGAAGAGTTGACTCATTGGAAAAGACTGATGCTGGGAGGGATTGGGGGCAAGAGGAGAAGGGGTCAACAGAGGATGAAATGGCTGGATGGCATCGCTGACTCAATGGACGTGAGTCTGAGTGAACTCCGGGAGTTGGTGATGGACAGGGAGGCCTGGCATGCTGTGATTCATGGGGTCGCAAAGAGTTGGACACGACTGAGCGACTGATCTGATCTGATTCATTGGGATATTCATTGAAGCTGAAACTTCAATACTTTGGCCACCTGATATGAAGAGCTGACTCATTTGAAAAGACCCTGATGCTGGGAAAGATTGAAGGCAGGAGAAGGGGATGAGAGAGGATGAGATGGTTGGATGGCATCATCGACTCAATGGACATGAGTTTGAGTAAACTCCGGGAGTTGGTGATGGACAGGGAGGCCTGGTGTGCTGTAGTCTGTGGGGTCGCAAAGAGTCAGACATTACTGAACAACAAAATTGAACTGAACAGAACCACTTGGTAGAGAGTTCCAGATGGAGAAAACTATATTTTAAAATGTGAAAATATTCTGATGACCCTTCAAATCCTTATTTACTTGATTCTTTGTCTTCCCTTTTCTTATAATCTGCCCAATAATATAAAAGTACCCGGTTTTCATTGTATGGCCAACACCAGCTGACACCACTACTGGGAAATTTGGCTCTGACAAATATTACAGCTATTCTTCAAGAACAGAAATAAACTGAACTAGAAACAGGAAGTGATGGAAGAATTTAAAGTTTGTGTCTCTATCATGCATGATGCCTCACATCTCCAGTGTGACTTTGTGTTTCTGTTTGAAATGTACCATACGTAGGAAGAATAACGAGAACTTTAGTTCTGCACTATATGTCACAATCTAGAAAACACAGCCATGTGCATTAGTGCATTGGAATCTCCTGGTTGTGTCAGAGTAGGAAGTATCATCTCTATTTTGCATCTAAGAAAGAAGAGTGGAGAGATTTTGAGATTTGCTCAGCACAATATAGCTAAAATAAAATACAGGTCCAGGAATCTATTTTTTGGCCCTCTGCTTTTTCCATAAACATTGCAAAGATTAATGTTCCCTATACATTTACCATCATTTTACCATCAATTCTTCATCTTAGCTCCCTAAGTTTTGGAGGAAGAGTAAGTTATTCATAAAAATCAATATTTCTCCTCTTTTTCCTTGTCTCTTTCTCATATATACACAGGAATACACATAGGCACACACACTCAAACATATTTTTCTCTTATAAATTTCTCCTTCTCTCCTCCTTAAACCACATTAGTGACAACAATACCTTCAGTCCCAAAAGGAAACCCAAATTAACAAACTAGTCTTCTCTGCTTTCATTGAAATGCATAAATACACATACAGGATTTCTTGCCATCTGTTTTTTCCAAAAAAAAAAAAAAAAAAGGCATATAGGGTTTCCCTTGGTGGTCCAGTGGTTAAGACTTTGCCTCTCAATGAAGGGTTTGCAGGTTGGGTCCCTGATCCCAAGATTCCTTGGAGCCAAAAAACCAAAACATAAAACAGAAGCAGTATTGTAACAAATTCAATAAAGACTTTAAAAGCGGTCCATATCAAAAAGTCCTTTTAAGAAAAGGGCATCTAAATGTGCTTCTTCATCTTTTTTTTTTAGTCAGCAGCATCACACAAAACGTGCTTCACTCATAGATCCCCTCTTAATGGCAATCACTTGATTCCACTTCCGAGATATTATGAACATCGTTACAATAAACATTTTTATACCTGTCCTCGCATGCTGCTGCTTGTATTTGTGTGGTACAGACTCACAAGAGGAGAATGCTGGGTCAAAATTTAGGAGAATTTTTAACTGTAGTACATATTTCAGTTTACTTAAAAAAAAAACTTACACTTCTCTAATTTTGTAACAGCAATATATGAAAATAGCATTTTCCCTTAACCAAGATGTCTTTTACAAGGATTTACACACACACACACACACACACACAGAGGCATTTATTTGTATTATACAAATGCACCTTAAAACATTCAGAATTCTCTCAGAATGTGTCTGCATTTGTCCTGTAAGATTGGAAGAGAATCTCTGAGAAGAAACCTCCATGCTTTGGGCATTGTAACATTATGGCACCATCCTAAGGATGGGCTTCCCAGGTGGCTCCATGGTAAACAATCAACCTGCCAGTGCAGGAAATTCAAGAGACATGGGTTTGATCCCTGCATCCAGGAGATCCCCTGGAGTAGGAAATGGCAGTGCCACTCCAATATTCTTGCCTGGGAAATGCTATAGACAGAGGAGACTCCATGGGGTCACAGAGAGTAGGACATGCCTAAGCGCACACGCACACACACACATGCACACACACACACACCCCTCTGGATGAAGGGCCAGGATGGAGAATGGGAAGATCTACAGCACTCTGGGAGAGCAGGGGAGTTTCATTAAGGTCCTGCAGAATCTAGCCCTGGATGCTGGAAACTGACAGCAGTGCTCTGGAATGTATTTCTCCCTCTGATTCACCATCCTGCTACTTTTAATGCAGATCTCACTCTCTGGCTGGGATCTACTGGCATTCTACATGCATCTCAAAGACGGTTTCCATTACCCTTCTGGTCACGGAACTGTCATTCTGGACATGTGCCTTATACAGCTAATACCATTCAAGAGTGTGTAAATACTGTAACATACTTTCGGTTTTTTTTTTTTTTTTTTTTTCCTTTCAGTGGAAAATAGGCTTATGCCACAGGCCAAAAGAAAAACAAAGGTTTGCAGAAAGAGTGGCACAATCAGCTGTTAATTACTAGAGTCTTTATGTATCAGGTCATAATAAACTGTCAAAAAAATAGTAAAAGTCCACAGGAAGTATTAGTTTACAAATATTCTTCCTAGTATTTTCTTTAATCCACAACTATTTCTTTGTGACACTTTAGTTATCCTAATTAAGATAATGCCTTCAAGGTAAGTATCCAGAAATCTGTAAATCTCTATCGACCAGCACAGCTGTCACTGAAAAATCACATAGTTCTAGGGCTGGCTTCTATATTAAAAAACCATTTAATGTGTCTCCCTGCTGAAATCAAATGATTAGAAGTAAGCTTCTCTGTCTATTCTATTTTATGACACTATTAAATAAAATTCATTAATTTCCTTATTTGTAAAAATCATTAATAATGTTAGGAAAGATTATAATAAATCACCAACCCCACAACCTTCATAAACGTATTAAATGAGTAATAACTATGCTCCAAAGAACTGGTAAAGTAGGAAGGAGTGACATGGCTTTTAGTTGAGCCTTTATCATATATGTTGCTTTAATGCACTCTCTTCTTTATACTGAAAACTGTCTTAGTGCTTTAATATTTTTATATAATTAATACTATCCTGTTAATGATTACTGCGGCTCTAGATGATTCCCATCACTTCATGGAAAATAGATGGAGAAACAATGGAAACAGTGGCTGACTGTTTTTCTCGGCTCCAAAATCACTGCAGGTGGTGACTGCAGCCATGAAATTAAAAGACACTTACTCCTTGGAAGGAAAGCTATGACCAACCTAGACAGTATATTAAAAAGCAGAGGCATTACTTTGTCAACAAAGGTCCATCTAGTCAAGGCTATGGTTTTTCCAGTGGTCATGTATGGATGTGAGAGTTGGACTATAAAGAAAGCTGAGCACCAAAGAATTGATGCTTTTGAACTGTGGTGTTGGAGAAGACTCTTGTGAGTCCCTGGGACTGCAAGGATTCTAACCAGTCCATCCTAAAGGAGATCAGTCCTGAGTGTTCATTGGAAGGACTGATGTTGAAGCTGAAACTCCAATACTTTGGCCACCTGATACAAAGAGCTGACTCATTTGAAAAGACCCTAATGCAGGGAAAGATTGAGGGCAGGAGAAGAAGGGGACGACAGAGGATGAGATGGTTGGATGGCATCACTGACTCGATGGACATGGGTTTGGGTGGACTCTGGGAGTTGGTGATGGACAGGGAGGCCTGGTGTGCCACGGTTCATGGAGTTGCAAAGAGTCGAACATGACTGAGCAACTGAACTGAACTGAACTGAACTGAGATGATTTCTCTCCAAATTTAATACATCTCTCTTTCACTGTAAAGCTTGTAATTGGAGTATTATGTTATCAGGTAAATATTCAAATGTCTTAGGTTTCCTTTAGTCTTTTTTCATAAATGTAAATGTCTATAGAGAGAAACATCTAATATAAATATCTTTAGAAGCATCTAATATAAATATCTATAGAGAGAAACAAATTCAAAGAGGTTATTTTATGCAAAGCTCCATGATTTTGATATCCTTCGTGATCCAAATACCAAAATTTGTGACATTTTAAAATGAGATGTTAAAATAGCTTAGCAAGGTTATTCTGAGAACTTTCATGCTTAAGTTTTGCCCAGGCTTGACAGCACCAGACCCACCTTCAAGAAAGCATGGTTTTGAGATGTGATCTAGAGAGATGGTAACTTACAGGCTAGATGAAAGAGCAAGTGGTAACTTGATATCCATTTCTCTTAGAAACTGCTTGTCCATTTGCTACTCTAGTAAGTGAACTATTTTTACCCTGGTCTTTTATTTCCTGCATCTGATAAAACAAAGATATTTATATTTCTAATGGATTTCAATGTAAAGCATCCATATAGTATTAAGCAAGTTGACCACCTTGATCCTAAGCAAATAAGTAATTTAACTAGCTTATTTCTAAGGAAACACTATATAATAATTGTGAGCAATAATTACAATTTAGATTGCATTAAAATACATTTTGTCATTTATGAAAGATGTCTTTTTCACAAAATATTCAGATAAGAAATTCAGATTAAACTTGATATATATGGGCTTCCCTGGTGGCTCAGACAGTAAAGCATCTGCTTGCAATGCGGGAGATCTGGGCTTGATCACTGGGTTGGGAAGATCGCCTGGAGCAGGACATAGCAACCCATTCTGGTATTCCTGCCTGGAAAATCCCCATGGACAGAAGAGCATGGTGGGCTACAGTCTGTGGGGTCACAAGATTCAGACACGACTGAGCGACTAAGCACAGCACTGCATATATATGTATAAATATATATACATATGTATAAATATAAATATAACTATAAAGTTATAGTTATACATACAAATATATGTAGTTTACAGGTCTTATACCACAAAAAATTCAGAAAACTAAGGTGATTTTACTCATAATATTTTCAGACACAAAGTGTCTATGAAGAATAAAAAAAAAAGATAAGGTCATTTGTGAACTTCTCACTTCCCTATTGTTGTCCAATGCTCCCTATCCACTATCACAATTTAGGAGTTCAAAAATATTTTTTCCAGGTTTCTTTCTTAACAGAGTATATCTATACCCAAGTTAATCAAGCCCATCGGTATGAAACTCTCTTCAGAAATAATTTGCTACATGCCTCAAAATTTGTGAGAATACTAGAAAAGTAGTTTCCTGAGTTTTCCTGGAAAATTTCATAACTCCCATTTAGCAAGAAATTTTCATATCTATTAACTATTGCAGTTACAGTTTTTCTCTGTCTAGGAGGAACTCTGTCCCATTCTATCATAAGTAATCTTGATTTCAATATCTGAAGGTATATTCATTATTGTCTGGAATATTCTGGAAAATTCAAAGGACAAAGGAGCCTGGCAGTCTATAGTCCATTGGGTCACAAAGAGCCAGAGACAACTGCATGCACACGCACAGACACACACACACACACACACACCCACACACACCCACACACACACACACACATCATGCTAAGTCGCTTCAGTTGTGTCTGACTCTTTGTGACCCCATGGACCATAGCCCTCCAGGCTCCTCTGTCCATGGGATTCTCAAGGCAGGAATACTGGAGTGGGTTGCCATCCCTCCTCCAGGGGATCTTCCCGACCCAAGGATTGAACACCTGTCACGTTAGTGCCTCCTGCATTGGCAGGTGGGTTCTTTACCACTAGTGCCACCCAAGGCTACACACACACAGTTAATGCTTATATGACAAAATGTTTGCGAAACCAGAAAGTACATAAATATATGTTAATTCTCTTTTAGCTCCAGATTTCTTGAACCTGTGATATACTACAGAATATTATTGACTATTGTTTGGTTTATTAAATTTTAAGCTACCTAAATAAACATTAGCAAAAGAACATGTATGCCTCAACTCTAAGCTGTTTATGTATATTTTATATAGAATTATTGTGACACTCCTCAAAGTAAAAAAAAAAATTATAACAAAATTGGAGCTAAAATAACATGAGGGATGCTAAGAAAAATAAATCTGTGAATCTAGAGATGAAAACCATCTCAAGCCCTGAGCAGCTTGTGTTTACAGGAAAAAAAGTCACAAAGCATGACTCTTTTTCCTTTCTGTAAATTTAAATACAGTGGATGAAATGGAACCTACAAATAAATTCAACTTTGTATTTCAGTAAAAAAAAAGACCTCATTAACAAATCTTACTTGAAAAATCAATTAAAACTGGCTGAAATATGCAACATTTTATGTCCTACATCAGAGAACTTGTTGTTAATAACAGAAAATATGACAGCATTTCCATAAGATGCATTTTTTTGGTTATGGCCACTAAAAGATGAATTGTAAGTCAGAATTTACCTAATGTCATCATTAAAAAATCTGAGCATGATATTCTTGCATTCATATATACATATCTAATAATACATTGTATCAAAATCACAAATATTTCCACATTTAACTCTCTTCTTCCTGACATACAAAGGGTATCATACAACACTCTGAGATTACTGAATTTAATCCTCCATATCCTGAGTCCTCTCTTCTTCAGTTTACCTTTCTAGGTATTTTCTTCAAACCCATCTACCCTTTCTAAACCATACCTCTTCACAGTAGCTACATGTTAGGTGAAAGTTACTAGCAGAAGTTGAAAACCACATGGCTTTTATGATGAAAAAACAGTAATAGCATTTCCCAAAGAGCATTCCATGAGAAGTTCATAAGTATGCTAAAAACAAAATGTGCCCCAAAGAAAGTCAGGTGGAAGATCTCCTATTAAGCAAAATTTAAGATGTTTCTTTACTAAAGAATGTTTCTTTACTAGAGAATGGATAATAGCCTTTTATATAGTAAACTGAGTTCTGATCTCAATGGGATGTACAGAGAAGGCAATGTTAACAAATTCATTTCACCAAAAATCTTTCTGTTTTTCAATTAAGCCTCTCATTTCATTTAGAAACCACTGTTCTCAAGGAACCGAACCCAGTTCTGTGATTGCTAAGGAAAAGAGGAGAGTTTTATGTGAGATTTTGATAACAGCCTTTTGGTAAAGAAGGGTATTTTGCACAAGGAGGGAAGACAGAGATGCTCTACGATTATATCAACACACTGATCATTCCAAGAGATCTCTATGTAATATCCGTTCAACAGAGGGAGCAATAAGTGATAGCGAAAGTAGGGCCAGGGCAGGTTGAGGCAAAATTTAAGGATTTATGTGCTTGCATGCCCCAGAAAGTGAATATCTCTTTATATTCTGTGTTGCGGCACCTCACTCTCCTCACCTTACCTTGGGCCCTTCAGAAAAGATGGACTATCTCTCCTTATTCTTAGAGAAGAATTACCAAACCTCAGAACTCTATTTTATTACTATATTACAATATTCTGTAATAAATCTATTAAAAATTAATTTTAATTAATTAAAAATTAATTACAGTTAAAGTATATTCTCTTTATATCTTTAAGAAATAGGTATCAAAATAAAGTGAGGTTCTCTCAACCCCATAGTTCTACTATGTATGTACATACCCAAGAAAATTAAAAATATATGTTCACCCACAAACTTGTACATGAGTATCCATTACAGCACTATCCTTATTAGACAAAAAGTAGGAAAAAAAAATTGATAAATGAATTCACAAGATGTGGGGCATACGTGCATGCTAAGTCACTTCAGTCATGTTTGACTCTTTGTGACCCTATGGATAATAGCCCACCAAGCTCCTCTGTCCATGGAATTCTCCAGGCAAAAATACTGGAGTATGCTGCCATGCCTTCCTCCAGGAGATGTTCCCAACTGAGGGAAGGATCAAACCCATCTCTCTTATGTCTCCTGCATTGGCAGATGGGTTCTTCACTGTTAGCACCAACTGGGAAGCCCACAAAATGTGGTATATCCATACAATGGACTAATGTCTACCCCAAAAAGGAATGATGTTCTTATACATGCTACATGGACAAATCCTGAAAACCCAGGCTAAGGGAAAGGAGGCAGACAGAAACGACCACATACTGTATGACTCTCTATATATGAAATTTCCACAGTGAAAAAAACCCATAGGAACAGAAAGTAGATTAGTGATTTCCAGGGGATAGTGAAAGGAGGAAATTGGGACTGATTCCTTACAGTTATGGGTTTCTTGTGGAGGTAACAGACATGCTTTATAATTAGATATAGAGATACTTGTAGAACATCATCAACATACTAAAACCCACTGAATTGTAGGCTTTAACATGCTGAAGTATATGATAGGTGAAATACTGTTCGATAATAAATTTTTTAAAGCTAAAATGAATGAGGGTCTGATCACTTTCTCTTTTGTAGCTAGAATTTATATTGTATCTATTATGTGCAGGGCACATCTTTTAAATGTTTAACTTCATTAACTTACTTAATCCTCAACACCATCCAATGAGACATATTTTAAAGATAAAAAATTAAAGGCACCAAGCAATTTAAAAATTTGCCCCAAATTCTGTAGCTACCAAGGAACAGAGCTAAGCTTATAAAACCAGGCAGTTTCACTTCAAAGCTCATGTTGCACACAAATTACTAGCAGCAATGACCATTATATGTTGGGGTATATACTTTCGGGCACATACATGCATATGTATGTATATAGATAGATTAAAAAGTATTTGCATGGGACTATATATACTAGAGGTCAGCAAACTATAACCCATAGACCAAATCAGGCTCACCATCTGTTTATACATAATCCATGAGCTAAGAATGGAAGACTGGATTTTAAATGGTTGAGAAAGAAGGAATGAGGAGGGAGGAGGGTCTAGGATGGGGAACACATGTATACCTGTGGCTGATTCATTTTGATATTTGGCAAAACTAATACAATTATATAAAGTTTAAAAATAAAATAAAATTTTAAAAAAAGGAAAAAAATAAAAAA
Source organism: Bos taurus (assembly GCF_002263795.3). NCBI lineage: Eukaryota > Metazoa > Chordata > Mammalia > Artiodactyla > Bovidae > Bos > Bos taurus. The sequence continues at coordinate 35,093,326 of NC_037328.1, forward strand.
AATAAAAGTCAACATTCAAAAAACCAAAAAAAAAAAAAGAAGGAATGAAAAAACTAAGTATCATTTTCATTGACATACAAAAAGCATACAAAATTCAAATTTCAGTGTCCATCAAATATTAATTGGGCATAGGTACATCATTTATTCATTTTTTGTCTGTGGTAGCTTCTATATTATGAAAGCAAAGTTGAGAAGTGGCAACAAAAACAGTGTGATCCCCACAATGCATTAAATATTCCTATCGGGCCATTTACAGAAAAATTTTACTGACCCTTGGATTATACCATACAAGGTACTCTAAAACTTTCTTAGGTCACTAAGCATTACATAATATTCAACCTCCTAGTCATTCAATTTCATTAAATGACTGCAAAATAAAAATGTACCTATAATTATTAAACCTCTTCCCTCCTGAGGAAATAAGTGTATCCTTTACCAAATACCTTTCAAAAAGTGGTTGGATTAGTTTATTTGCCTCCTAATGTGAAAATGACCTACACTTTGGTGGCCTAAGAATCTAGACTTTGGAAAGTTTCATCCCTATATCACCTGAATGCAGGCTCTTTTCACAGCTGCTCAGTAACCACCTGATATAGATGTTGAGTTCTGAGCTGTTTTGCATGGCATGGTTAGGTCAACCTTGCACAGATTATGTACAGGGACTCTCTTTCTTTTCAACAATCTTACCTTTTCCAGCTTGGGCTTATGATATAGAAACTTCTGTTCTTTAACAAGTAGTTAGATAAGTGGAAGAGTAGCTACTGCCCTTCTGTTGTCCCTCTTTGTGGATACTGGGGACTGCCAGATCCCTCTGTATCCTGTGTTGAGATATTCATTTTCTTGATGTTCACAGCATAGAGCCTTCAGTTGTCTCTCTCTGGGAATTGCCTTCAGCTGAACAAGGCCACCTTGCCTAATGTACTGACTATTTTTCCAAGGGCAAATACACACAGTAACTGATCAAAGTGAGAACATAAAAGTCCATCCACCTTGACTTAAGGCAGGATAATTTTAAAAAGTCATCCCAGCTCCAGAACTCCCTGTAGAATCCATTAAGTTTCAGTTGAACTTATTCATTGTGAGACTTCTCCTGGTTAATTCTCTCTTATTGTACAAAGATGTTGTCCTGAGAACAATACTACACAAATTTTCTACAAGCAAAATTGTGTCTTAGAGTCTGTTTCTTGGGGAAACTGACTGAAAACACTTCTAACCCTTCCTAAAAGAAGAGAGATTCGATATTTGATATGATGCCTGAGTTTAGGAGAGGAAAATGAGTCCTGAAGGCTTCATCCCTTCCATCCTCTCTTTTTGGGGTCAGACCTCACATGAAGGGAGAGGCATGCTCCTTCTGCTACCTGTGTAAGGTAAGGCATGCCTCGGTTTATACTTTTCTGTGGCAAACCTGACCAATCATTATCGCTTTTCACAGTAACAAGGCTCTAAATTGTGTGACAAGGAAGATGTCTATGGGACTCTTCTTTGAAGAGAATATTTCGGTAGGATGGGATCTACCAGAATCTAAATTTAAATGAAGCTTCTAGGAAGCTCAATTGTAGTAGTAAGCCTAATTTAAGATCTCTAATTTGGCCTAAATTTGTACTGATGCAATGGCTCAGTGGGTTTGATCCCTGGGTCAGCAGATCCTCTGAAGGAGGAAACGGCAACCCACGGAAATATTCTTGCCTAGAAAATCTCATGGACAGAGGAGCCAGGCAAGCTACAATCCATGGGGTCACAAAGAGTCGGACACGACTGTGTGACTAAACACACACAGGTGATAATTATGCTATGATTTTACCTTTATCTTCTTGATTCCCTTGTCTTTGTTCAACTGGGTTAAACTTATGGATAGGAATGACTCATGATCATCATCCTAAACCCACAATGACAAAGAGGAGCACTACATATGTCCTATAGGTAAATCTTCATTCCTTAATATTAATCATTTACAGTCTAATATAACAGTTTTAATCAATAGTTTCATTCACCTACATAAAAAGGCAGATGCTACCCCAGCAATGCCTTAGTTTGGGGCAGATTTGGGGTCAAATATAGCTTGGGCATTTGAGATTTAGGAAGATGTTTTCAAATAGGAAAACCGAGCCATTTCCTTATTAGTAACTGAACTGGAGAAGATCCATCTTAGATTTAGTTTAAGAATTACAAGCAATTATATATATATATATATATATATATATATATATATATATAATTTTAATATATTATTATATAATATACAATAATAAAATGTTATTTATATATTTTATTTATTATAATATATAAATTAATATAGTATATATATTTATTATAATATAAATATATATAATATCTCTGGCAATATCTTATATAGTGGATACTCAATACATATTAATTCATAGCTCAGCATTAAGAACTATTATATAATATATCCACATGGGTTCTCTCTAGATTCTTTATAGAGAATGAAAATCTTCTCCTACTTCCTGAAGGTAGGAGGATGACTTTTCATTCCAAAGAGATTATTTCAAGCCAAAATTCTAAACAATGAGTCAGTGAATCAGGCTCACATCAAAATTAACAAGTACAAAAGTAGGTAATCAGTGACAGAAACAGAAAGCAAAGGCAATCACATCTACTTCTGGAAAGCTTATATCCCTGAAAAGTTCACATGTTAAATCTTATCCCTCAATGTAATGGTATTTAGAGGTGAGGCCCTCAGAAGATTAAGTCATGAAGGTAGAGTCTTCATGAATGTGATTAATGTCCTTATAAATGAGAGTGCAGAGAACTCATTTGTCCCTTCCACCTCAAATGAGGACACATTGAAAAGAAAGTCTCTATGATTCAGGAAGTGGGCCCTCACCAGACACTGAATGTGTTGGCATCTTGGTCTTAGATTTCCCAGAGAACTAACTGTGAGAACTAAATATTTGTTGTTAACCACACCCAGTATATAGTATTCTGCTGAAGCAGCCCAAACTAAGAAAGAAGAGAATGTTCCTTTTGCTTCTAAAAGCATTATTAACCTTGGCCACACAGGTTCTGGGAAATTGAGAGCCTCCAGAGACTGGCTGCCAATGATGGTAGCTAACTCACTGGGACTCTCATTCTATCTGGCCCAAGGCATCGAATGACTCAAGAGTTCATACTACTAGTATGTGGCAAAGGATGGAGGCAAACCTGTGGTGGTTATCTGCATCACATTCTCTTCTTACATAGAGGAAGAACCAAGTTCTTGCCTGATAGTTTAGAAAAGCAGCTTGAACCCAAAGACTAAACAGGAAGCAGAGATTGGAGACATTAGGCAATGACCAACATCGAAAAGCTTAGTGGAGAACCAGTTAATCAAGATAAGGATGTTCTACTTAGGTTAGGATGAACATAAATGGATGCTGAGCATTTGTTACTCTGTGGAGTTCTCTGCTGTGAATTGGCATTCAGATTTAAAATCCTGTACACTAAGAATATACTAAAGAGACAGGAATATCAGATCACCTTACCCGCCTCCTGAGAAACCTGTACGCAGGACAAGAAGTAATAGAAGCAGACATGGAACAATGAATTGGTTCAAAATTGGGAAAGGAATACATCAAGGCTATACATTATATGCAGAGTATATTATGCAGGGTATATTATGTGAAATGCCCGACTGGATAAATCACAGCTGGAATCAATATTGCTGAGAGAAATATCAACAACCTCAGATGTGCAGATGATCCCATGCTAATGGCAGAAAGGAAAGAGGAGCTAAATAGTGTCTTGATGAGTAAAAGAGAAGAGTGAAAAAGCTGGCTTAAAACTCAACATTCGAAAAACTATGATCTTGGCATCTGGTCCCATCACTTCATGGCAAATAGATGGGGAAACACCTATGGAAACAATGACAGATTGTTTTTCTTGGGCTCCAAAATCACTGTGGAGAGTGACTGCAGTGATGAAATTCAAAAACACTTGCTCCTTGTAAGAAAAGCTATGACAAATCTAGACAACATATCAAAAATCTAGGCAGAGACATCACTTTGCCAACAAAGGTCCATATATCAAGGTTATGGTTTTTCCAGTAGTCATGTACAGATTAGATGTGAGTGTTGAACCATAAAGAAGTGTGTGCTGTGCTAAGTCGTTTCAGTCTTGTCCTACTCTTTGTGATCCTATAGCCTGCCAAGCTCCTCTGTCCATGAAATTCTTTAGGCAAGAATACTGGAGTGTATTGCCATTTCCTCCTTCAGGGTATCTTCCCAATCCAGGGATCAAACCTGTCTTTTATGTCTCCAGCATTGGCAGGCAGGTTCTTTATGACTAGTGCTCCCTGGGAAGCCCAGACCATAAAGAAGACTGAGTGCCAAAGAATTGATCCTTTCAAATTGTTGTGCTGGAGAAGAATTTAGAGTCCCTTGGACTGCAAGGAGTTCAAGCCAGTCAATCCTAAAGAAAATCAACCCTGAATACTCATTGGAAGGACCGATGCTGAAGCTGAAGTTCTAACACTTTTGCCACCTGATGCAAAGAGCCAACCCATTGGAAAAGACTCTGATGATCTGAAAGATGCAGCACAAGAGGAGAAGGAGGCAGCAGAGATGGTTAAATAGTATCACTGACTCAATGGATATGAGTTTGAGCAAACTCTAGGAGATAGTAAAGGACAGGAAAGCTTGGTGTGCTGCAGTTCATGGAGTCACAAAGAGTTGGACATGACTGAGCAACTGAACAACACATGAAGAATAAGGAAGGACTGATGCTGAAGGTTCCAATATTTTGGCTACTTGGTGGGAAGAGCTGACACACTGGAAAAGACCCTATGATGTGAAGATCAAAGGCAAAAGGAGTAGGGGGTGGCAGATGATATGGTTAGCATAACTGACTCAATGGACAAGAATTTGAGGAAACTCAGAGAGGTAGTGGAGGACAGAGGAACTTACATGCTGCAGTCCATAGTGTCGCAAAGAGTCAGACATGACTCAGTGACTGAACAACACCACTAAGAGGAAAACTAAGGAACACTATGAAAAGAGTGAGTTTTCTCATTTCCAGGGAAAATAAGGAAATAATTAAAACTTATAAAAAATTTAAAAGTGTGTTTCCTTAAACCTCTGGAAAGAAAGCCCTAATTTTTCACAAGGATTCTCAGAAAAGAACCTGGGATTAGAGGTGGTGGTGGCTATCTTTAGAATGTAGTTTCTGGGGATATAATCACTGACTTGATTTGTTTTTTAGCCTCTGATGTTTGTGATTTTTCTGAACTTGGAACAAATAACACTATTAATATAAGTAGTCTGTTCAAAAAACCAAGCTCAAGCATTTAACACCATGGTTTTCAGACCTAGTGAATTCCAGAGAGGAGCTGAATGTCCTTTGAAGAAATATTTCCCTTACTGTTATTTTTTCCCCAAATCTGTTAAATATAAATTTTGGAGTAGTGTCTTAAGTTTGATGCTTTAAAATAAGAGAGAGGGAGAAAGGAAAGAGGAGGAAGAGGAAGGAAAGAAGGGAAGGAAGGAGGGAAATAACAAAAGACAAATGAAGAGGAACGAAAGGGGTAGGAAGAGAAGAGAAATCCATTCCTTTAAAATTTATTTCCTAGTTCTTTTCAAAGACCATGATTATATTCCATGAATTGCATTTCAGAAAGTAGTTTGGTTTATAAATCATAAATAAGATCTGACAAAAAGGGAGAAGGGAAAATTACTGAAACATACTAGATCTGAATTGTCAGGCATTACACATCACCCTTAGAGAGTATGGAGACATGGGAGATTTAACCAATGTGCTTAAATCTTTGTAAACATAAGGTACCAGAGATTCCAATTCAAATACACAGATTACTAGCTTAAGAAATGGGAGAAAAGCTCTGAGACCTCTCTCAGGTAGTCACACCAGTTTCTGCAGGAATGCAGGAATTCTTGCAAAACGGTGAATTGAAAACCATATGGACAAAGCTTAACTTTCCTTGTAAGAGAAAAAAAAAATACTTCATAATGTTTAAAACACCCTCCATTCTCAGTGATTCGTCTCAGGCATTTTTCTTCGTTCTATAGAAAGGAGGAAATCGCCGGGCTCACCTGCATCAAAGCCCACACTAGGCACTAAGTCCACGGTTCCGTGAAAGGCTCCGGCCCACGCTGAGGTAGCGGTGGTGACTGTCGTTGGATCTGTCTTTGTGATGTCACACGGGGGCGCGGCAATCCTGGCCGCACGTACGGAGGGCATCAGCAGCGGCCCGTAAGGTGGATCCAGGGCGGAGCCCGCAGGAGGGTGGTGGTGATGGTGGTGGTGGTGGTGGTGGTGGCGGTGATGCACGTGCGGGGGGTGGTGCCGCATGTACACGTCGTGGACGTGCCCGTAGGACGGGCTCACCTGAGATGCCAGCGGGTAGTGCCAGGACTCCGACACTGGAGGTGGAGGGGCAGAGCCAGTCTGATGCAGCCCGTGTCCCGGCCAGGGGCTGGGGTCGGCGGCCGTAAAGTTGCCCGGGGGTGCAGTGACCTGGAAGTCAGGATGAACGCCCCCCAGACAGGGTGTGGGTGGGGGCTGGTAAGAGCTGGTCCAAAAGGAAGTCGGGAAACTAGTCCGCTGGCTTGAGAGAGCTGAGCTGTCTGAGAAGACAGAAAAATAACATTATTTACATAAGATTCAGTTCTGGGATAGACTTGCCTCTACTTGTCCAGTATTCTCAAGCAAGCTAATGAGTATGCACTCTTTTTCTCCCCACACGGAGGTGAATGATACCAGGTAATGATACCAGACACAGGTTTCTTCACGCCAAGCCAATGCGCAGGGGCCCAGATGATGAATGAGTCCCTAGTGTTGCTGGCTTAGTTTAGGCGGTCACTGTCTAGGTGGACGAGTCTAGGACTGGAAAACTTCGCTTTCTCCTGTGTGTGTTAATGCAGTTAGGTCTGAGCAGAGGTCACGGGTACATACATCAAAGGTTAAAAAAAAAGGTTATGCCATGGACATGATTCAGGTAGATTGCAAATGATGTTTACCAACTTCTTTTAAAGGCAAATACAATTTTCACTCAAACTAACCATTTTAATGCCAAAACAAAGGGAAGTAAGATCATACTTAAGGATACTTGCCAGCACTCACTTTACATCAAGAAAGATGTATTCCCATTTAGTTTTTCTGTAGAGGTCTGGGAGTTTCTAGACTGAAAATAATAATAGTTTACATTTAATGTCAGTGACCCAGTACTGGATACAAGGCCAGGAGCTTTTCATGGGTTGATCTCATTGGGTCCACACTCCAAACTTATGAGGTAGTTACTGTTATTATCCGCATTTTAGAGATGTAGAAGCTGAGGCAAGGAATGGCTGTCACTCATCACAACTGTGCCTGCCACAAGTCAGCACACTTGTAACTATAACCTGAACACCTCGAATTTGGTGAAAATTCTGTGGAAATCATGAGTGGAGGAGATTCAGGTGGGTTATGGATTGGAGGAGATATTGAGAAGGGGGGAATGTTATCAAAAAATAGCACTTGGAGATAAATAAGCAAGAGAGAGAACAATTCCAAGCTTTGCTTCAATTTATCCACTCAAAGTTCATGACATATTTATAGATGTCCTACTATGTGTGAAACATTGGGTGACTAGGGATGATTGGACAGATGCCATCTTCAGTCACATCTGGAAGGGAACAGAGAAATATATAGACATGAGCAATGTAACTTAGATTGTGCTCTCAGGAGGGGAAATACACAGACAGGGCATTGAAACTGGCTTAGAAAGTAACAGCACAAAAGGGTCAGGAGGGCTAGCCATATGAAGAGTTAGGGAAGAGTGTTTTAGGCTAATGAAAAAGTGTGTGGAGAAAGGCCAAAATACACATACTTGCACAAAGCAGCATTTGAGGAATCAAAAAAGGACTCAGTGGGCAGATGGTGGCAAACATACTACGGTCCAAGAAGGACCCAGATGGGTATGGCCTTACAGTTCAGTTCAGTTCAGTTGCTCAGTCGTGTCCGACTCTTTATGACCCCAGGGACTGCAGCATGCCAGGCCTCCCTGTCCATCACCAACTCCTGGAGTTTGCTCAAACTCATGTCCATTGAGCTGGTGATGCCATCCAGCCATCTCATTCTCTGTCCTTCTCTTCTTCTGCCTTCAATCTTTCCCAGCATCAGGGTCTTTTCAAATGAGTCAGTTCTTTGCATCAGATGGCCAAAGTTTTGGAGCTTCAGCTTCAGCATCAGTCCTTCCAATGAACAATCAACACTGATTTCCTTTAGGATGGACGGGTTGGATCTTCTTGCAGTCTAAGGGACTCGCAAGAGTCTTCTCCAACACCATAGTTCAAAAGCATCAATTCTTCAGTGCTCAGCTTCCTTTATAGTCCAATTCTCAAATCCATACATGACTACTGGAAAAACCATAGCTTTGACTAGATGGACCTTTGTTGGCAAAGTAATGTCTCTGCTTTTTAATATACTGCCTAGGTTGGCTTTTCATAGCCTTACAAGCCATGCACTAAATATGGGTACTATCCTGAGGAGGTCCAGTGAGCTTAAAAAGAGTTTTGTTTTTACTTTTTAAATTAATTTTTATGGAGTATAGTTCCTAGGAAGGGTTATGGTAAGATCTGTGTTTAGAGAAATAGCTACTCCAGCCGTAGCCTGTTGCGTCCAGCACAGGTAACTGAGCAAGCCCTGGCCTGGGAGTCTGGAGAGCCCAGGTCGAGAGCTGGTATCCAGCAGTCATCCTCTCTTATTGTAGGACCCAAAGTGATCTGTTGCCTTGTTTGTGGCTTAGTGTCTTCCAATCAAATATAAGGCATTTGAGCTCATTTAATTCCAAATATCTTCTGGCCCCATGCTTCTAACCATTCTGTGACATGTCCTATGGATTATTTCTATCTATAAAGATAAGGTTGTTAGTACATTAGTTATGCATGTACAGTACAACAGCATTTTTATACTGGGCTCCACATAAAAGAACCTTGCTAGATATCTCCATGAAATGAAGGATATCCCAAGAAGTACTGTGAAATAAGTTTATATGAAAAAGTTTATGTGAAATAAAAGTTTCTGAAGTAAGAACATGGACATGTCAGACATGTCCACATTCTTCATAAACTTTCAGGACATAGTTTTTTTTTTTTTTTTTTTAACCTCAGGGAAATTTTAAGTAACTTGACTCAACTTCCATATATGTACTTTGATGAACATAGTTAGGATATCACTGGGTTGTTTCAAATATTTTCTTTCTTTAGCTTCACTAAAGGCTAAGTCACTACACTGTAAGCTCTTCCTCTCTCTCCCCGTCAGCCTCACCGCAGAGCTATCATCCACCCCATCCACAGATAGACAACTTTTCAGTGTCTCAATTCAAGTCTCCCCCCAGCCCCTGCCCAGAATCTCCTTGGATCTCAAATCCTTGAGGAAACATAAATGATGATGATCTTGTAGAGGCAAAGGATGAAAAGCAAACTATTCTTCAAAGCTTCCAGCAAACCTGGCAAAGTTTTACTTGGATGACTTAGTTTTATCACAATCACAATCTATTAGAAAATAGCACTTAGAGTCAAGCCTACTGGCATTGGGCAAATGTGATCTATTTAGGCACTGTCCTCCTCTGACATATGAAACCTGGGTGCCAATGACAAGAAGGAAAATTGTGTAAGGTGTAGGAAGAAAATTCAATTTCAAGAATATTTCTATCATACTCACAGTGAAAGCAGTCAACATTTAAAGTTCAAAACTCATAGAAATATTCTACAAATGTCCATCATATATCCTCTTCCTGGGTGGCACTGGTAGTAAAGAACCTGCCTGCCAATGCAAGAGACACAAGCGACATGGGTTCAATCCCTGGGTCAGGAAGATCCCCTGGAGGAGGGCATGGCAACCCACTCTGGGTATTCTTGCCTGGAGAATCCCATGGATAGAGGAGCCTGGCAGGCTACAGTCCATGGGGTCGCAAACAGTCGGAAATGACTGAAGTGACTTAGCACTGCCGTCATGTAACGCAAATTGAATTTTCTTCCTACACCTTACACAATTTTCCTTCTTGTCATTGGCACCCAGGTTTCATATGTCAGAGGAGGACAATGCCTAAATAGATCACATTTGGCAAAACTAATACAATTATGTAAAGTTTAAAAAAAAAAAAAAACTCATGAAAGAGCTTGTAGAGGCTTCTTATATTACATAGTGCAGCTTTGCCGCCACCGACCTGCTCCTTTGCTCTCAGAGATCCAATCTTTGGTACCAAACGCTTCATTCTGCTCATAAGTTTTATCTCTTGTGGGACCAGAATCCCATAATAACAGCTGAACTCAACCCACAGGTGTGTGCCAGAGATAGAGTTCTCCTTATTAATATCTCCCGTTAAAATGTCAAAAGCACAGAGAGTATATGCCATTTTCCTGGATGCTTTCCTTTTGTTTCTTTCATTCATGTCCATGGACCTAATATATGGTACAGATGTTTACACATTTTGGATATGCATGAAGAAATATAAATAATGAAAAAATTCCTTACAAAAATATTATCCTATTTATTACATATTGTATTGTGATTAGTGAACATGTTATCATTGAAAGTAGAAGTCTGTTCTAAAAAACACACCCCATAAAGGCTGAACAAAGCTTTAGAATGTGCCAGGGAAAAATCAAATTAGAAGCAACTTTAGTACTTTGCCAGTCAGTGTGTCTCCTGAGATTAACATAAAGTTTGCAGAGATCAATGCAGTGTTTTGAAAAAATAATGTTGCATTCTACAAATAAATGAAAAGATATTGAATTGAAAATATGTTTATAGGCAAGTCTACATTTCAAAATCACTATCTGGTATCTTGATTGTTTAAAAAGAAATTCTTGATACAAAGAAACAGATGATATTCTTTGTTTCATGCCTGGGAATCAGTATGCTTATTTCATATGTATGTAAATTTTTTTCATTACATGACTCTTTGCTTACAAGTATTTAATCACAGCCACATTTTTTGGATGAAAAAGCTTATGAAAAACTGCACACAGTATTTCCACGCAATATTACTTTTCAGCAATTCAGAACTATGTGATATTAACACTCTATGGTGACTTTGGGCTCAATGACAGTATTTGGATGACGTTCACACTGAGTCTAACGCGTACAAAATGTCTAGATATACTTTGGTTCAGTTTGCATTTGGGATTAGAAAATACACACAAACATACATACCCTATTTCTAAACAACAAAAAGGAAAAAAAATAAATTGTCTAATAAACCTACCCAATGCATACCCAGTAATCTCACTGGTGTGATTTTTAACAGAAATATGTCTGAGAGACATAAAAGAGCTTAACATGGTACTTTTCAATTTCACAGTAGCTGGGATATGTTTTACATTAACATTCAGTTTCTCTGAAAAAAATCTAAAGGTAAATATTTTATGCAAGAGAAAATTAAACAATTTAAAAAAATATTTTATTAATTTTGGGAAAAAAAGAAAGTAAAAGTATTAGCCCTTCAGTCATGTCCGACTCTTTGTGACCCCATGGACTGGGGACCGCCAGACTCCTCTGTCCATAGAATTCTCCATGCAAGATTACTGGAGTGAACAGCCATTCCCTTCTCCAGGGGATCTACACAACCGAGGGATCGAACCCAGGTCTCTGGCATTGCAGACAGATTCTTTATTGTCTGAGCCACCAAAAATGAAGACTATATTAAAATGAAAAATGGGTTTCTAAGATCTTAAAAGGTCAGGAAGCAACAGTTAGAACTGGACATGGAACAACAGACTGGTTCCAAATAGGAAAAGGAGTATGTCAAGGCTGTATATTGTCACCCTGCTTATTTAACTTATATGCAGAGTACATCATGAGAAATGCTGGGCTGGAGGAAGCAGAAGCTGGAATGAAGATTGCCAGGAGAAATATCAATAACCTCAGATATGCAGATGACACCACCCTTATGGCAGCAAGTGAAGAGGAACTAAAAAGCCTTTTGACGAAAGTGAAAGAGGAGAGTGAAAAAGTTGGCTTAAAGCTCAACATTCAGAAAACTAAGATCATTGCATCTGGTCCCATCACTTCATGGCAAATAGATGGGGAAACAGTGGAAACAGTGTCAGACTTTATTTTTCTGGGCTCCAAAATCACTGCAGATGGTGACTGCAGCCATGAAATTAAAAGACGCTTACTCCTTGGAAGGAAAGTTATGACCAACCTAGATAGCATATTCAAAAGCAGAGACATTACTTTGCCAACAAAGGTCCGTCTAGTCAAGACTATGGTTTTTCCAGTGGTCATGTATGGATGTGAGAGTTGGACTGTGAAGAAAGCTGAGCACTGAAGAATTGATGCTTTTGAACTGTAGTGTTGGAGAAGACTCTTGAGAGTCCCTTGGACTGCAAGGAGATCCAACCAGTCCATTCTAAAGGAGATCAGTCCTGGGTGTTCATTGGAAGGACTGATGTTGAAGCTGAAACTCCAATACTTTGATCACCTGATGCAAAGAGTTGACTCATTGGAAAAGACTCTGATGCTGGGAGGGATTGGGGGCAGGAGGAGAAGGGGATGACAGAGGACGAGATGGCTGGATGGCATCACCAACTTGATGGACATGAGTTTGAGTAAACTTGGGGAGTTGGTGATGGACAGGGAGGCCTGGCATGCTGTGATTCATGGGGTCACAAAGACTTGGACACTACTGAGCGACTGAACTGAACTGAAGATCTTAAAAATTTCCAGAAAACATATGCTTTGAGTTAATACTGACTGAAAACATCCATGCTAAAAGATAATATTTACCTTTTTAATTAACCTTAGTGAAAAGCAATGTTTCTCCATTCTCAGTCTACAATTTTCTTCCTCTTGTTCTACTTTCTATAAAAATAAATTTTGTGGTCAGAGGTGAACTGATATGTGTTCCAGTGTTACCTGTCACTCAGTAATTAAGCATTACTATTATGTACAAAGATTGAACTCCACTTATTTTGTTCTAGAGTTGCTTAAAATAGTCCTTGTGACTCTAAAATGAGAATTTCATGGGGTGCTATCAGATGCCCATAATCCCTGAAGGCAAGTAACTGAGATAAACCAGGCCTCAATTTTCTCCAAAGTGTTTATTTTAAACTTCCCCACAGTAATCACTTCCAATGGCCTCCTGGAGAGGCTGCTCAACTCTCTCCTTCCCTGTGTCAGCTGACCCAAGAGACAGGCCCTCCTTCCCCTTCTTTATTTTTGCTCTCTGAGTTTAGTGCTCATTTTGAGAGATCTTTCTTATGAGAACGTTGCTCCAAGAAGATACTGTGTAGATCAATTATGCAGAATATATTTACTTTGCAATCATAAAAAGAAAAAATAATATCAAGTTTACCATTCAGCATAGTTTTTAAGTCAGTGATCTATTTGGCTATGTCTTGACTTAACTACTCCCTTTTCCTACACACACAAACACACACATACACACTTTCTGTAATAAAACTTAAGCACTGAAATCAGGGAATAGATATATTTGAAGTTGATGTTTCTATTTGGATGGGATGAGACAATCAGATTCATTAGGTTTTCTTAACTGAGAAGCCCTATATAATCCATTAGAAGATATAGTGGGAGAAGAGGTAGTTCATGTGATGTTGTGCCTAATAAAGGACAAATATTTCCTTTGGAAAGGACAGGAAAAGTCACAAAACATCTAGAGAGGACTTTCCTAAGTCCATCAAGATACAAGCTCAAAGTATGACCACGATTCCATCATTAGCTGACACTCTATCACTTGCCTGAAGATTTACTGTGGAAATATATTCGGCAATCAAACACAATTCAATTTTAAATTCCTTTGAAGCACTACAGCACTTGTGTAGCACTGTAAAAAAAAAAACCTCATGCCATAAATTAGACCCTTTAATTTAATACAGCTGGTCAACAGCTCCTCATAAAGTATTACTGCCATGGCCATCAAAATTGTCAATAGCCTTCCGTATCTAGTATGTTCAAGACACTGTGCTTTTTGTCAGGAATACAAACTTCCAGAAAACAATGTTTCTGAATAAAGACAGAAGGTTGGTTTTCTGTGTGCCAAATGAGTGAAAACTTACTTGAGAGAGAAAAGTCATCTGACCTTCAGTTAATGCCTTGCATCAAGCCCTATGCTAAATTATTCATATATATCATCAAAAAATCTTTACAACAACAATAGGAGATGAGTAATAATACACACATATTATAGTTGAAGCTACTCTCAGAGATACTTTGAGCATCGAGGATAACATTGCCACCAAGCAATAATAAGGTCCAATTTTGAACCCCAAACAAACATAATCCAACCAAAGACAGCATTATGCAAACTGGTGTTGCTTTGGCAGTTAATGTTTGAAGCAACTCTCTTCACCAGATATGGGAATCCCTATTACATTTTTCTATAACATAGTCACCAAATTCTTAATTTTATGTTGGAAATTTCCTATGAATCTTATTCAACTTATGTACACTTAACTAAAAACACCAATTCACAACTATGACAAAGTTTTATTTATAATTGGATAGTAAGTAATACATTTGAAATCACAACTTCATGGAGAAACACAACAATCCCTTAATTCAAGTCCCTTATTTTATAAATAAAACTGTACCCAAAGATTTCTTACAACTTATTACTATAAATTCTCTATTAAGGACTTTTTTGTTTTCTTATCCTGGGTACATAGTATGAATTTGGTTCATTTAATTTAATTACTTGATCATTCAATTTATATTCCATATTTTTCATATAGAAGTGCATTATCCTGAGTATTGGGGAAATGATGTGAGATAACTAAACAGGACACATATAGTCTTAGCTGAAGAGGGAGAGATGAAGATTGAAAAGCATGCTATGCTTGCCTGTGCTATTCTGATAAACTAACTTACAAAGCTCTAAAAATTCTGGTCTCTACCTACACCTTTTCCTTTCACTCCACTTACACCAGCATTTTGATTTCTCATTGAACATTCAAGTTCAGTCCTTCCTCAGATCCTTTGCACTGTCTTCAGTAATCTTCCTCTAGACATCTGTGTGATGAGAAGCACTCTTATTTACTTTGGGTATGTACTGAAATAAAAATCTTAGACCATCTATTGTCACCCTAAATAAAACAAGGTAAAACAATACCTTGCATCTCAATATATTGATATATTTACTTCTGTCTCTTCTACTAGAAAGCTTCATGAGTGTACAAGCTTAGACTCTCCTGTCCACTGATATATTCCCACTACCTAGAACATAGCAGGACCTTAATAAATATCTGCTGCATAAGTCAATGTCAATGAATGAAACAGGAGACAGATTTGTAGGCCAAATTCAAGATAACGCCAAGAAAATTCTAATAATACTAAAAACACTACCATTATCCACCCTTTCGATGCTAAAATTTGACATCTTTCTAAAGGTCCTCTCCATTAAGTCAGGCAGATTATGGGAAAACAATGAATTGTAGCATTGTTACATTTACGCAACACTTCACTTAAAACTACTCTGGTTATGATACTTTAGACAATCACTCTTACATCTATTTGTAATTTGGAACTTTCATTCCTATATTCCAAGTTCAGTGGTCACTGGGCTGCATATGTCAGTATGCTAAAAGAATTAGGCATTGCATTTTCCCCTGGAGAAGGGAATGGCATCCCACTCCAGTATTCTTGCCTGGAGAATTTCATGGACAGAGGAACCTGGCAGACTATAGTCCACGGGGTTGCATAAAGTCAGACACAACTGAGTGACTGACAGTTTCACTCACTTTCCCAGGACTGGCTGTCATGATAGCATTTATTATTGATATATCAAACACTTTATTAAAGCCAGCTAGGTCACTGAACTTTTCCTAATTTCACCCTCCATGGTTTTAAAAAGTATTCACAATGTGCTATCTAATAGGACATCATTGGTTCTATTAGCATCTTAGTGTTCGAATGACTAAGTTTCTTTGGTAAGTCCATAGTTATTAATCAAGTAAGCAATATGCTTCCCAATTCACCTATGTTGAGGTCTAGGTCACTTGAGTGTGGATTCCACCTTCCTCTTTAGAGTCTCTGTGTATATTAACATTTTCATATTTACTAGAAGGAAGGAGAAAAGAAGGGAGGGATGGTGAAAGGATAGAATGAGGAGAAGAGGAGGAAAGGGAAGGAAAAGCAGGCAGACAGGCAAGTACGAACCCTTCTACTGATGCTGAGAAGGAAGCGGCCACACATCACCTCTCACCCGCCCCTAACACAGGTGTCCAGCCTTTCCTCATCACAGGATAGCCTGGGGCACTTGTTACAGTAACTCCCAGAGCCTCCTTCTGGACCCTCTGTCTGATTCAAAGGTCTGAGTTAGGAGGTGGCAATCTGTGATTTTCACAGCACTAGATCTACAACTATCAAACCTGAGCCTGCACCTGAATCCCTGGGAGGGCCGGTTAAAACATAGGTTACTCTACCTCTGAGTTGCTGATTCAGTGGGTCTGGGGCTTAGCCCAAGAATTTGCATATCTAACAAGTTCCCTTGCGACGCTCATGTTCCCAGTCCTGGAGACCACACTTTGAGAACCATTTCACTAGATTCTTCTTGGAACCAGGTGAGTTCAGAAGAAAAGTTCATAATGCATTTCTCTAAAAGGATCATTGGAATGATGGATTGTTTTTTCTCTAATGTTGTAATTATCTCAATTAAGTTGTCACCCGATCATTTTCTGTGAGTCAGAAATAAGATTTGAACACACTTCTGTGACCTCTATGGAGAGGGAAATAAAGGAGAAGAAGCCCAATCTATTGCTTTGCTTTACTGAGGTTAAAAAAAAAAAAAGCAGAAATCAGGCAGATACAGTCACTGATATCTGTTTTGTACACTACAAAGAGTTAACATCACAACAGAGTGGGACAGAGTAAGCCATCAAGCAAACACAGAAGGCTTTCAAAGTCTGTATTCCTGGGGCAGACTCAGATCTCTGCTATGTCACCACATAGCACCTAGTGGAATGAGCAAGAGCTAATTTTTAAACGCTGATCCAGGCACGCCCATTATTTAGAGATCCAAATTGGGCCATCGGGGCTTAAGGAATGGTGCTTCGCAGCTCAGTCCTGCCACTATAAACTCAGGCCGGTTGCATCACTACTTTCCATGAGGAATTTAAGGGGTGTGACTGCATCCTTTCCAACCCTGCATTCCACATGTGACAAAACTGATCCAGCTGTTTGTCTGAAAGAAATTCCTTGCTGTCCTTAAAAATTAAAAAGCGAGTGGATATCCGTCCTCCAGGGGCAGGTCTCCAGCTGGAACCTGGTACAGACGGTTGCGAAACACAGCCAGTGGCCTGGAGAGCATCTGCTCTGGAATTCTTACCTCGCCATAAGGGGGTTAGCCCCATCTTGCTTTTTGAAATGGCAGATTCTTGATGAAGGGTGCTGGCTTGGCCCAAAGCTCTTGAGAAGTGTTCATCCACTACTGACCCAATGTCTCCCTGGAAATAAGTGAAAAGGACACAGCGAGAGTTAAGGTACTCCATCTCGGCAGGCTGGTCTTTCTCCTCCTCCTCCTCATCCTCCTCCTCCTCCTCCTCCTCCTCTTGTTTGCTGGGAAGGGTGACTTCCAGAGAGTCCTGCATCTTGCTGTATACCGCTAACTTCTTCTGGGATGGAATAAACAAAACACAGTATCAAAGACAGTTTGTAAAAAAAATTTAAAAAGCATTAACTAGTTAACTGTTCACTTAAAAAAAAAAAAAGACTCTAAATATTAACATATGTTCGCAAACTGATTCTTCTTCATTTGCTTTACTCCATCTCCCCCACCCCCTTCCCCAAACCGGCTTTCGGCTTCCCACCCTGAAAAAAAGACGGTTATTTCAGATTTGGTGGGGAAAAAAATGTCCTTTATCCCATGGCATATTCTCAGACTGTGAAAGGCAGTTGTGTGTGTTTTTTTGGTTTTTTTTTTAACCTAGATATACCAAAAGAAGGAATTTTTAAAAAAGAAAGTGACAGATCCCTTCCACTTTTGTTCCCATTTTCTATTTTAAAGATTTAATGTACAGCAACATTATAGTTCAGGATGGGGAGGAATAGAGAAGGAGGCCTCACTGCCTGGGGGAGGGGTGGAGAAGAAAAGAGCTTTTCATAAATGAAATACACTAAAATAAAAACAGGAATGTAGCATCTTATAAAAGGATTTGGCAGATGTGCTGAACTCATTTCTCAAAAATCAAACTAAAATGACAAAATAAGCCTGTGTGAAGATCCATTTTGCATGGAACATATTTTTTAGATGTTCCACTTACCACCATTATCATAAAAGGAGGGGAAAAAGGTATTATGATGACTTACTGAAAATAATACAAGTACTAGCAATGGCTACTATGGCTTTCAAAGTGAAAAACACTTGATAATTTTAAAATATTTTCAAAATAACATAATCATAGCTATAGACATAGTTTATATTATGACTGACACTCATATTTATTACCCCATTTAATCTTTATAATCCTACAACAAACATTGTTATTATTGTTTTATTATTTTTTTTATTTTATTGTTATTGTTACTATTTTGACCTTGCAAAAGGTCACAGAATGTACAAGTGTGGGCCCAGAATGAATACAAAAAATATACAGATGTACACGTGCGTGTGCACGTGTGTCAGAGGAGGGCAGGGAAGGATATGTAGTGTGGAAAAAAATCACCAAAATGTTATGTTTTGTATTCTTTTTCTGGGTGGTAGGCTTGTAGTTGTTATTTTCTTATTCCTGCTTTCCAATATTTCCAAATATTTTCCATCAAGTACCTATCGCTTTTATAATCAACAATTTTACTATATATATAAAAAGATAATGCTACAAAATTATAAAATTCATTATTTTAATGACAAAATGAGCATCCTACCATCTGTATACCTACAAAACCTGACCATTTGTTATACCATTGTTCTTATTTAAGAGAAAAATGGATGCTGGAAAGTGAATGTGAGTAGATAAGAAGTGAATCATTCTAGAATATCAGTAAGCATAGATTGTCAAATGTTATCGAAACACATAACCCAGACTCTTAATGTTTCTAATGGTAACTACTAGCTTCAAAATCTATAGCCACAGATTATAAACGTATCATTCAAAAAACTGAACCTTTTCCCTAGCAATGAATATGTTGTTCTTATGTGAGGTAGGCTCTGAAATGTTCAGGCACATTACAAGCTGTTGGTTATTATTTAGGGCTATTATATATACGTGTGTGTGTGTGTGTGTACCTACATATTCATACATACATACATATATATTCCTTTTTATTTAAAATTTGTTTCAGTAGGGTTATCGATTCATGATGAATAGAAAATTCATTCCCTGTGAGTGAACATGCCTTGCTGATTAATAAGTGATTGGTAATGACTGAGTGGTTACAAAATTCTTACAATCTATTTTGGATAGATTTGAACATGTTTATGTTTAACTTCAATAATAAAAACACCATAGTAACATGTTATATATAAAATGAGAATATTGAACTAACTGACCTCTAAAGTTACTCCTGACTATAAATTCCATTATGAAGTTAAACGAATAGTATAATTTCTTGATGGCACTCTCTATTCACACGTGCATTTACCGAAGTTATACGGTTTTAAGCAAATGCACACACTCTGCCGAATTCTCAGGCATGTTAGAAAGAAGCACTGTTTTTATATGGGGAAAAAAATTAAAACTACTACAGAGTGGCTTCACTGCCACAAGTGTTCAGTATTATCCATTAAATCGCTTTCTTCCTCTCTGTTAACGTTCAGCACAGAATCAGTTTGTGAGAGTCAGGCTTTGCATCTCCTTGTTTCATTTGTTTAACATTTATTCTTTAAATGAAAGAATGGCTGGCTATGTTAATTATCCAAAGAAAGGCAAGTGTTTATTTTATCCCAATTAGCAAGTGACATTTAAATAAAATAAGTTATATGTGAAAGACTTAACTGCAAATCAAATACAAATGTAGCTTCCATTTGTATGTAAATATAACATAGTATTATGATCAATAATGATGATAATAAAATATCTTAATTTTTACATTGCTGGCAGTTGAATTTAAACTATACATTTTCAGTCTAGTAAAGATTGCACAATTTTCTAACTGCTATATAATTTCATGCTATTCTTTTTTGCCCAATTGTTAAGTGATTGGATACAAATAAACTAATCTAAAATTTACACATTTTTCACTATGAAATAGGAAAAGATAAGCAAAATCTTCCATTGTATCAAAATACCTTTTATCTGTCAATTCTCTGTCAATGGATGCATTGATTCTCTATAATCTTTATATTTCCTATATATAATATACATATATATATATGGTTTTATATAAATATATATTGGAATATTCCTTTCAAATACACACAATACTACATAAATATCTATATTATATGCTTTTATTTAAATACACTTGGATAATTGTAAAATAATTATTTTTTCTCTCTCCTAGCTTTTTGGGGCAGATCTTCTACTAATTAAATGAATTTGCTGGAGACTATCAAACAAATAGAATAGAAAAGGAGCCTATGATTTATTGACCAATGGACAAGACATAAAGCATATTTATTGTCACTTCTTTCACTTTTTTTGAGATAGAGTTGTATAAATTTTCACTAATTTTAGTGAACCAATTAAATATTTACATTTACAACACAAGCACATTTATGACCTCACCATCAACATCACTGGTTAAAATAAGAATTCTAAAGTATCTGATTAGCCAGATAGCTTCCTAAAATGCCAACACTGAACTTACACACATTTCTTGAACATTAAGTGTGATCATGAGGAAAATGGGAACACAAAATTAAAACAGCAATTGATTCACATGCTGACATTCACACCTTTCTAATCTTCCTTCCCATTGATTCTTAAGCCCTGACTACCTTCTGTTATCTGTTCTTCTGTGACTATAAATCAATTCTTTGCCTTCAAAAACAAAAAAATCTAAGTATGTTACTTATATACGCTGTTGGCATATTCTATATTTACTTGGTGTATGCTCCTTGGAATGAAACTTCCCTAGCATGATCTTTGTTCTTGAAAAGAATATACAAAATTCAAACCGTTGAAAATAAATCTCAAATCATCAGAACCTAGATAGATTTCCTGAATCCAGGCTGAAAGGCAATGTGGTTCATATTTTTCTTAAAATGCACTATCACTCCCTAAAAATAGCCCAGTCTGTCAGAAGTATTCATGCTTTTCTTACTAGACACTTAAGAATTGTTAACAAAAATAAGTCATCAGAAGGAATTTCAAAGACTACAAGTTGGCTTATTGAATGTACCCCTCATGGCAGAATAATAACAAGTTTTCTTCAGGTAAAATAACCCTCAGTTAGATGAAACAATGACTGAGCTAACAGCCACAAAGTTAGAATTAACTTTGAAAGACTTGAAAGCAGCAGTGTGAAGGAAGTCTGGCTAGGCAGTGCAAACCATACCAAACCACCTCACAGACTGCCATCAGGCACAACAGAGACAAACTCACACAGGAATGTGCCGGAGAAAGGATTTGTCTGACAAGAGAAAGGCTTCCATGTCAGGAGCCAAATACCACTAAGTCCCCAAGGCTTAAGCCTACAAATGCCAAATGATTACTGTGCGTATGTGGAAACTTTTTCCTAAGGAAACAAAAATATTTTAATGAATCACTGAATATTTGGAAATAACTTAAAAAAAAAATCTCTACTGACTTTCTTCTCTAAGGCAATGATTCTCTCATCCTGACAGACATGGTTAGGGCCTATAAGAAAGGACCACTAGCCTCTAGTCAATGTTTCAAAACTATAAATCCCATAAAGTAGTGCATTTCTCTTTGATCATATTTTTCTGAATTTACTTGAATAACAGATTTTTAAATCTATCTCAGAGAGACTTGATGTTTTGGCCCTTAGTCTATGTGGAGGAGGGGGAATCAGGTGGAGGGAGGTCAGGATAAGGATCAGGATAAGGAAGATAGTTCACAGAACTTTGATGTATTTTGTTTCACTAACTCTCACCGGTGCACAAATATTCAGTCTAAATAATTATTCTCAATTTATATATGCAAAAGCTGATTTATTTGGCCAGCATCTAACTAGTAAATGGCAGGGATGGGATTAGAACTTATTTCTATCTGACTAGAAAGCATCTGCCAAGAAAACAGATTAAAGAAAATGAGCCTCTATATAATATTTAATTGAATAAACAAACAGAAGCCCACAGGCAGCATGGTATCATATGCTAAGAAAAGTCAAAAGTTAGTTATAACATTTAAAAATTAGGAATGCAAATGTATCAAAATATGATTATTAAATAAAGCATTGTTTTTCAAAATATATGTATACCTAGAGGAACCTGCCCTTCTATATCTAGAAATATGTTGTCCCCTTAGCAAGTTAGAAACAAAATAAAGTTTTTCTGAAAATACTATTTTGGAAATATGAGCAGAGTCAATTTACAACATACATTCATACCTCAAGATTTGTTTGCTAGCTTTGTGTGTTTGTTTTTATTTTTCTTAACAGTGGGAGAAGCAAACCAAAAATAACACTGGCTCTTTATGAGCACACTTGCTGCTCAATGATTCTGGTCATTATCAAAAAATCAAACCCACCCCCTTAAAGGATGAACATTTTCCAGTTTTGAAGATGTTCAAAAAAATGTGCCACAGGCTGAGAGAGAATTTCAAAATTTGCATTCCCAAAATGTTTTAAGCAATGATCACATCATGAGGGTATGTGTTCTCTCTCAAACAGACTGCTTTGAATGAAACAACATTTCTGACATATAAATTTCTGGTATGTTTATATAATCCCATTACTAGATTTAGGGTATGATTTCACTTTTAAAAATTTATCTATTGTTCATGGAATTGTCAGTTAATTCCTACTTTGTGTCAGTCATTGTGCAAAGACTTGGAGCCACAAAAATGATAGTCAAAGCATTTGAGAGAGGGTTGTAAGGAAAATGATAAAGAGAACTTGAGGGTTTATCTACCTGGCTAATTGTCTAATTTCTCCAAGTAGCTAATATTCAAAAATTTTTATATGAGAAAATAAGACAGTAACACTGGGTAAATTACTAATTGCTTTTCTTGCTTCTAAGGAAGCCCAGATGGGAAGGGAACACAGCAGAAAGAAGAACTGGAATGGTTAAGGAGATTTGACCACAACTAGTCCATAAATCTGGGTAAAGAACCAAAACCTCTGGCCCTGAACTTCCTCTTCTGAAAATGAGGAATTTTGACTTGATTATCTCAGAGAGCTTGTACAATTCTCTATCCTAATAAGCAACATGCTGGAGCTCTAGACAAATTCACACTTAATTTTGTTTCGTACATTGGCTGCCTCTTCTGATTTTTCAGGATACTGGCCAAAAAAAACCTACAGATCAGTGAAGACTAATTCTTTTGCAGACGTAGGTCATCTAGCTCAATTCCTAGGAATTAGTTTGGGTAATTCCTTTAGCTGTCTTCACAGGAACTGGAAAGGAGGCATCCTTCGAATCCTCTCACCCTACCCACTAAGGACAAGTGTTTCGGCACACTAAAATAATACAGTTTTAAGAGAAAAGGACACCTGTTCACTTCAGGCCTTTCTTCCTTTCCTTTTTTTTTTTTTTTCTTCTTTACTAAAGTAGGAGACAAGTGAAAAATAGTTCAGTTACCCTAGTTTAGATCATACTTGTAAATTACTAGCATAAATCTGATATCTGCTGAAATATCTATAAATATGGCATTTATGACTTACTTCTAGCAGCAAATGTTTGTATCTAATGGTTCAAGGCATTCTTAGGGTCTTCCTAAATGAATAGCTGAAGTAGAAAACCAGCTGCTGAAAGAGGTGCTTTTTGAAAGATTCAGTGCAAAGTTTTGACCAAAATTACTTTCTTCACTGGTCTCTGCCAGAGTCGGGAAACTTAAGTATTAGAGAGCTTTGTTTCTTGAATGAAAATGTTTTTCCTAGAGATAATACCATAAATTGTTATATATTACTAGATTTATCAGTTTTGAGATTTCTTTTTAAAGCCAACTGGAAATACAGCCTATGAGAATGAGATTCAAGTTAAGTGTCCAGGTTTTAGAACAGCAGTCACTTAACTTCTCAAATTCACTTTAGAATGTGACTTAAGCATTCCAAACATAATATTTTTTGTTTTGTTTTTGTTTTTTAATTTATTTATTTTTAATTGAAGGATAATGGCTTTACAATATTGTGTTGGTTTATGCCATACATCAATGTGAATCAGCCCGTAGGTATACATTTTTGTCCCCTCCTCCAAGAACCTCCCTCCCACCTCCCACCTCCCACGCCATCACAGAGCCTGGGTCTTAGTTCCCTGAGTCATACAGCAGATTCCCACTGGCTATTTTACATATGGTGGTGTACACGTTTCCATGGTACTATCTCCATTCATTCCACCCTCTCCTTCCCCACTCCCTGTGACGGCACGTCTGTTCTCTATGTCTGCATCTCCATTGTTGCCCTGCAAATAGATTCATCAGTACCATCTTTCTAGATTCCATATATATGCTTTAATATACAATATTTGTTTTTCTCTTTCTGCCTTCACTCTGTATAATAGCTGAGCATAATATTTTTAGTCTTACTGAAAACCCCCTTTGCACAGAAAGATATAAGATAGAAATGTACATATTGCCGAACTGGGTCAGCACAACATCTCTTCTGTAGTTGCGAAAAGAGGTACCATGAAGGATCATTCTACCTCCTGATCACCCTCATTCCCTTTATCATCTCCTGGTCTTCTCCAACTCTGTGAGATGTGAGCCTCTACCAAGCACTAGGTAAAGAAGGACTTCCATGCATTGAGAGAAAATATCCTTAACTTAAATTTCCACAGAATGCTTCCTTGTCCTGGCATTTGGTTTTCTGGTGAATGAAGCCTTACTGCATGTGAATTTATGGCTTTCCAGCCTGCCTGTACTATCGGTATTGTAATCTCCATTTTGGTTGATTGCCAGAGACAACAGTTCAGTTTAGTTAGTTTAAAGTTTAATTTTCCTTCTGGCTTTGAATTTTCTGGCTAGAAAGTTATTGGGAGCATAAAGCTCTGAGGCACTTGAAACTTCTCAGTCTCTACAGTCAAGTTATTTTGTGTAGTATGGAATCAGAGAGGCTGTTCTTTCTCAAAGAAGTCCTGTATGAACTCTTACAAATCCACTTAAGTCCTTGCTTACAGTTGCAAGAAAATTAGATCCTCCCACTTAAATAAGAGGCCTGTGTATTGAAACTATTTAGAATGTAATTATATGCTTTTCTCTTAATGAATCTAAACTTATGTTGGAATAGCAATGATATATAAGGTACCTAAAGCTGACTGTTAATACCACTTCCTGAATATTATTTTCAAATAAATACATGTTCATTTGCTAACTGATATTCTGCTTCATCAACAAAGGATGCAACATGGATAGCAAAAGTCATTAGCATTATACAAATGCTGCAAAAGGACTTCGGAATGCCTAAACTAAAAACGTACACTACCAAGGACTTGGAAAGAATTTCAAGCCCCAAGGCCAAAGAATCTACTGCGTATTAATCTTCTTTATCAAAAAGTTGATTTGGAGCACTAAAGACAAAAATAAGTCTATTGCACAATAGCAAGAAAAAAAAAGACAGGGGACCACATGGTATGGTGGAAAGATGCTATCCTAGGGAGCAGGGCATCCAGTGGTCCTAATTTTGTCACCCATTAGCTTTGAAATCTTTAGTCAGGTATTTCAGCCCTATAAACATGCATTTCTCCATCTGGAAAAGGAGGGGTTGAAGTGTGTGTTTTCCAGGGTTTTTTCTCCTAACAAACAGAATCTCAGAAAGATTTTTATGACCTAACCAAAGTGGCAGAGGCCAGAGAAAGAGCTTGAAAAATCCCTTACAAACTTAGAACTGGAGTTCTGCCTCCCAAGACTTTTAATTCTCTTAAGTGGAAGCATGCATGTATAGTCACCCAGCTGTCACCCTGGAAGAGGGGAGATTAAATATACTCATATATGAAGCCCAAAGTGTGACTGTTAAAAACCCTTATGCACAATTAGTGAACAAGGGCTATTCTCCTCTGTTTTCACTGCCTCGTCTATGAACTACCCAGTTCTGAAAGCTCTGCTTTAAGTATCTCCCTAATGTTAACATTATGAAAGAATGGGGGGAGAGGGAGGGAGATTTTAGACAACCGCAGATTGCCCGCATTTAAGATGAGGAATCCAGTGTATGAAGGGAATTTATGATTTCACATTATTTCCCTCAATTTTTCCTGACACGTATCTTGAGTTTTTGTTTTTTATTTTTTTCCATTTTTCCTACTGTCACTACTAGGATGGAAGTACATTCCTTTCTGTACATGTTCTGCAGGGTCATCATGCCTTTGGATCATGTGCTGAGAGACGGGGTCAAGAGTTCTCCTGAGGAGATAGTAGGGGCTGATACTTTCGAGCTAGGAAGAAATGGTGGGCACAGGGACCAGAGAGCTTAGCAGCCCTCAACAAATCCTGGCTCTAGAAACCACGCTAAAATGTATTCACAGCCATGCAGTTTCTAGGAAGTAACGTCAAGGACTATAAAATTGACTCTACAGGTATATTTACATAAGGTGCTAACCTATTACCCACCAACAATGTATAGTATGTTCAAATAAAAAAAATAAAACTTAAGATTTCAAACATACTCTGTGCTGTTAGGGGAAAAGCTGAGAGTACATGCGTCTGGAGTATGAAGTTCTACTATTTCAAAAAGAATTTTCTGCTATATAATCATACATTAAAAGGAAAATATACTTAAGTTTAAAATCCAGTGTAACAAACCATTATGGCATAATAATTTACAAGGACTTCAGAGCTACATGGCTTTGAGGGAAAAATCACAAAGATACACTACGATAATTGAATATACAGAAGTGACAGCAAAACTTTAATGCTATCTTTTCTAACCTTTTCTAAATGATGTTTAAACTTTGTCACTCTATCACTTTTTCTGCTTCTTG
The DNA here is from genome assembly GCF_002263795.3 of Bos taurus. Classification (NCBI taxonomy): domain Eukaryota; kingdom Metazoa; phylum Chordata; class Mammalia; order Artiodactyla; family Bovidae; genus Bos; species Bos taurus. Next base: position 35,120,246 of record NC_037328.1, read on the forward strand.
GCCTCAACAAATCAATTTTTTTAATGTAGTAGGGCTTGTAGCTCTTATTTTTGTCTTTCATGCAAGATGCTACTAGGGGTCACTTTCCATGTGCAGAGAAAACAATCTTCATGGATAATAATGATAAAAACTTATGGAATGCAAAAACAACCAAAATATGTATTCTCAGATGACTATGTTGAGGACAAGTCAATATTAGTCCCACTTCACCCACACACCACAGAGTCTAAAAATGTTGTCAGCCTGATAACAATTTCCTGATTTAATCCTTTTTCAAACAGAAAATATAGGTCATCAAAATAAACTCCTGACAGTAAAAGAACAGGAGTTACACTACTATCTTTTATTTTGCTAGCCAGTTATAGTCAGATAGTTTCTTTACTCCACAAAACAAAATAATCTCAAACAAGCCAATGCAGTAAAAGCAACATAAAAATTTCAAGCACACTTCTCAACAAAGTTCTTAAGCTCAACTCAGCCTAATGCCTACTTAAACAATATCTACAGAAGCCCAAAGGGTAGCAGAAATTACTATTTACTAATATATGATACTCATCAAGGTAGACATTTCAAGTGAAAAAGAAAGCTTATTTTTTGATTTGTTGATGGTCTTAGCAAAAGAATGCAATTTGGGAACTGGGTTCCGGGGCTACTGCAAAAGTTAGATAAGACATCGGAGTCATTTTTTATTAAAAACTATATTTCATGATTAGTTATTTACAATTTTTCTGGTACCAAACTTTATTTTCTAGCTCAAAAAATTATTCCAATTCTAACCCTCACTAAATATTCATATTTTAATGCAACTATTTCCACAACTCTAGAAAATAAAATCTTACTCAAAAGTAATCTGCTAAAGTTACTTTTGATGGGGAAAAATACCTTTATGAATGCTTAGTAAAGTTTGAGTTTATTGCTCATCTATGTTCCAATTGATAACTGAAGGCCTCTACAGTGTCTGCAGTGGAAGAAAGGAAAGAAGAGGGTGGTTCATCTGAAACAGAGTGTTCATAAAACACACAAAACAGATATCCAATGTCTCTCTGCATCCCTTGCCTGACTTGGATTTAAATGGTTTTCTCCATTACCTATATCTTTTATATTAAAGCCAAAGAATGTAAACAAAGAGCCTAACCAAAATGTTTTAACCTATTACCCTTGACCACAAATTACAAAGCTTTCCCATTCCCCTCCCTAAAAGTAATCTTGCTTTTAAATGCTGAAGCTGATGAATATTAAAAAAAAAAAAAAAAAAAAGCCACGGAGTGAGGCTCCTTCCTCTTTTGCCCTAGTTGTCCTGGTTAAGCTCATACTGTTCACCAGATGAATCTAGAGTATGTACCCTTCCAGAATCAGCTGAATTTCAGTCCCTAAATTATAAACAGAAGTTATCATTTCTTTCCAAAGAGTAGCACAATAAATCTAGTAAAGAGACAGAAGTAGAGGAAATATTTTAAATGACCAGGTTAATTAAAGAGCCAAACCCTAAAGACCACAATAAAACACAGGGTTTTTAAGAAACTAAAAAACAAACAAAAAAAAAATCAATAAACACTGTGGATGTTATTATTAAAAGCGCACCTAGATCCCTGATAGGTATCTCCACCTCAGAGTATATAAATAGCATTTTTTTAAGTCTCACCAAACCAACCCAGCCTAACTCCCAGAGTCTGAGGACCCTACTTTGGTACACCCTGGCCACGTGCTCACGTATGTGCTTTATGTAGGCTGACTAACCCTTGACACTCTGTGACATCCAGAAAGGAACATCCAGAGATACCAAGTGCTAAATTCCCCAGAACCCTATTCTCCCTTCTAAAGGAACGCTATCATCTCCCTAGTTCCTGAACCCTTCTTATCTAACAGCATTCAGTCACTCTTGGCATGGTGGAGATCCAGCATCCAGTGATCCAAGGTTACTTCTTGGCTTGGGAAAGGAGAGGGTTCTGTCCAATAGACTGAACCATAGCACCTCTGTGCTTTGATGGAATTAAAAATAGATGAGGGATTTGGGGATCAATACTTGCCCCCTAAGTCACAGTATGGGAGAAGACAGACTTTACAGAGAACTTCTAATATAATTTGACGAATATCACGCTAGACCCAAGTTCCACCAAAAAAGTCCCAGAACAGACATTCCGTGGGCTCACTATCCGGATAGCCTTCCCTGTGTCAGTGACACATTTCATCCTCTTAATCAAGAAAACCCTAGTACACTCCACCTTTTCAAAGGAAACAAGATTACTCACATATTCTTAAAACAGGTGCCCTTGGTGAGCTTCAAAGAACTGAGCCCTAAGAGCTAGGGTGGCTATGACCACAGCTCACTGAAGCCCCCAGCCAGGTAACTTCTCACTTGGAATCCCCACCCGTCGGCCACCTGGCTGCTCGTCCTTCCCGAAACTCTGCTCTGCTCTTCTCTTCCGATGGCTTTCTGTTCAAGGGCGCTCCCGCAACTCTCAGAGCATCCTCCGCGCCACCCATCCCAGAGGGACGTCGTCGCGGGAGCCCCAGACCGATACTCTCCGTGCCCCTCGCCCCCGCCCCCGGCAGGCTGCCCGGTCGGTGACTCACCTGCTGGCCAGGTTGGGGCGCCGGGTGGTAACAGGCTGTGGGGCAGGTTGCAGCTGCCACGGGGTTGGGCAGATACTGGGGCGCTCCATACGGCTGGGGGTGATACATCACCTCCGCACAACTCATGGCAGCCGGGGCAGCGGCGGCCCCGGGGCTGCGGCCGCGGCTTTATGAGCTGGAGCGACGGGCTCCGCCGCCGCCTCTGTCGCAGCTCCAGCTGCTATTGCGGCCAAGACGGGTCCTCGGCGGCCGCGGGCTCCGCGCGCCGCTCGGGCTCGGGAGGAGTTGGCAGTTAGCGGGGGCCCATGCGCGGGCACCCTCATCTTCAGCCCCTCTGGGTGTCCCCTGGCCTGCGCTTATATAGCGACTCGGGGACGCAATGGCCCGCCGCGCGGCGGGGACATGACAGTGCGGGGTTCTGGCGCCCACCGCCGCGCCAGCCGCTGCGGAGCGCCGGCCGGGGTTGGGCAGACCTGGGGAGCCGGGCTCTGGTTTGCATATACACAATGCACGCCCGGGGCTCGTCCTATCACCGGCGCTCCCGGCTGGGCGAGGACCAGGAGGCGGGGGCAATGGGAGGGAGCTGGCCGGGAAGGAGAGGGAGCGCTCTCCTCTCCGGGTCTGACGCGGAGCTCGGCGAAGTTCCTCCAACTCGGCCGGTGGCGGGCCGGTCGCCCAGCAGGGGGACCCCGGGGAGGACCGGCCGCGGATTGGAGCGAAGTTGGAAGCCCTCTCCGCCTCCCGGCAGTGGGGTGACGGTGGGAGGGAATGGTATGCGAGAGGCTCCACGCCCTTACAAAAGCTCCGCGGATTCCCAGCCCATCTCCTGTCACCTGGCCGCCGGGGCGAGGGCTTCCCAGCACCGAGATTTTACAGGGAACACCAACGTAGAGGCCGAGGCTAAATGAAGGCCAAGTGTACTGAGAGGTAAAACAAAGCAGGCGCAAAATGAAGTGGGATTAGCTCCTACGTTAAATATAACCATAAGTGCTAACTTCCTTGCAAGAGCGCACATGCCAAGAATGCAGCCCGGTTCTCTACAATCTCCGCTTTAAGTTTACACCTTCACGGTATGACCTCCTGTGGGATGTCAACCTCTTCTGGCCTTTTCAACCTGGTTTCCATAAAATAACAAACAGTGACACGCGATTAAACCTACATCCAGCTGTTGTTTAAAGATTTATTTGCAAGTGGTTTACAATCTTCTCCAATATAATTGTATTTCAATATACTCAAGTAAAGTAGAAAAGAATTATACTTACTTTGTAAAGAAGCAAAGTCTCTGACCGAGTATATCCCTCCCTCTATATGTAACACAGAACAATCTCTTTTTGTTTGCAGGAACTAGCCTTTGAGAAGTTAATCTGGATGTCAACTGTACTGATGTTCCGGACAGATGTGGCCCCCTAAAATTCCCATGCTGAAGCCTAACGCCCAATGAGACTGTATTTGGAGACACAGTCTATCAGGAGGTAATTAAGGTTAATAAAGGTCATGAACACAAGGTCCTAATCTAGGATTGATGTGTTTATAAGAAGAGGAAGAGATACCAGAGGGCTGTCTGCTTTGGCAGGCTTGTAACACCTAGTGAGAAGCAAGTCAGGATAAGAAGCCTCACCAGAAACTAACTCTGAGGGTACTTTAATCTTAAATTTTTAGCCTCCAAAACTGTGACAAAATAATTTCTATGTTTAAGCCACACAGTCTGTGATGTTTTGTTATGGAGGCCCTAGCAGACTAATACACATGTATAGTACTAACATACTGTTTACATTATTAATTTTTATAATATTATAAATATAAATGTGTGTATGGTTATATATAATTAGCCAGACACACAAATATATAAACACATGTACCCTCACACATGCCCTCCCTCATACACTCAAATATACAAACTGTAGTGACTGGATAGGAACTGTTAGCTACTCATAGTAGCTCCTATTCACTTGCTCATTCTCTGATTACTTGAAAATTAAGAATATATTTATTAAGGGCTTTCACCACTTAGACATTGTGCTTTCTGTAACAGAGGATATATTCCTATCAGTTGTTGTTCTTCAGTTGCCTAGTCATGTCTGACTCTTTGCAGCCCCATGGACTACAGCACGCCAGGTCTCCCTGTCCCTCACCATCTCCAGGAGTTTGCCCAAGTTCATGTCCATTGCATCAGTGATACCAACCAAACATCTCATCCTCTGTTCCCTTCTTCTTCTTCTGCCTTCAATCTTTCCCAGCATCAGGGTCTTTTCCAATGAATCAGCTGTTGACATCAGGTGACTGAAAGATTGGAGCTTGAGCATCAGTCCATCCAGTGAGTATTCAGGGCTGATTTCCTTTAAGATTGTCTGGTTTGATCTGCCTGCTGTCCAAGGGACTCTCAAGAGTCTTCTCCAGCACGACAGTTCAAAAACACCAATTCTTTGGTGCTCTGCCTTCTTTATGGTCTACCTTTCACAATCATATGTGACTAGTTGAAAGACTATATGGACCTTGATCAGCAAAGTGATGTCTTTCCTTTTTAACATACTGTCCAGGTTTGTCATAGCTTTCCTGCCAATAAACAATCATCTTTTAGTATCATGGCTGCTGTCACCATCTGCAGTGATTTTAGAGCCCAAGGAAATCTGTCACTGCTTCCACCTTTCCCCTTTCTATTTTCCATGAAATATAAGGTCCCTATAGTCAATACTATGGTCTTTCCAGTAGTCATGTATGGATGTGAGAGTTGGATCATAAAGAAGGCTGAACACCAAAGAAGTAATCCTTTTGAACTGTGTTGTTGGAGAAGACTCTTGAGAGTTCCTTGGACTGCAAGGAGATCAAACCAGTCAATCCCAAAGGAAATCTATCCTGAATATTCATTGGAAGGACTGATGCTGAAGCTGAAGGTCCAATACTTTGGCCACCTGATGCAAAGAGCCAACTCACTGGAAAAGACCCTGATGCTGGGAAAGATTGAAGGAAGGAGGAGAAGGGACAACAGAAGGGGACAACAGAAGATGAGATGGTTGGATGGTATCACCTACTCAATGATATGAATTTGTACAATCTCTGGGAGACAGTGAAGGACAGAAGCCTGATGGGATGCAGTCCATGGGGGTTGCAAAGACTTGGACATGACTGAGTGACTGAAAAACAGAAACAATTTGCCATGAGGTGATGGGGCTGGATGTCATGATCTCAGTTTTTTTTTTAATGTTTAGTGTTAAGACAGCTTTTTCACTCTCCTTCTTCACCTTCATCAACAGGTTCTTTGGCGTCATCCACATATCTGAGGCTGTTGGCAATATTTCTCTTGGCAATCTTGATTCTAGCTTCTAAGTGTTCTAGCCAGGCCTTTCTCATGATGTGGTCTGTGTATAAGTTAGATAAATAGGGTGGCAATAAGTAAGACATATACAAATTTATTTAAAATACTTATTACTGCTTTTTCTCAAGTTGAAAACCACTGGTCATACCAATCTTCTCTGTTTCAAATTTCATCTTTTCAGTCCAGATGGCTCCATACAGATCTTCTGTAGGACCTCAGTCATAAGAGCACTAATATTGTCCCCATAGCCCTGACCTGATCTTCCTCTTTTGATCTCCATTTCAGGTATTGAAACTCCCATCCTAGTTGCTGAGCTGGAAATCTGGGTATCATCCAACATCACAGCCTCCACATATGGTCTTGGAGTCCATTTCATCCCCATTTATACCTTTCTACTGACTCTCTCCCCTAATCTCTTTATCTCTGCTGCTATGATTCTTAGTTCACTGGGAGATCTCTCACCCAGAATCCTGCAAGAGGCACCTACCTGATTTCCAGGCCCCAGGTTCAAATCTCTTCTGATCCATTTGTCCATTCTCTTCCGTTCCAGTCACTGCAAATCCAACAAAGTAATGATGCTTGCCCTTCTTTTTAAAAAAATTTCCCCAGCAGCTCTTGACAGTCTGCAGTCCCAACTCTTTAACATTCAGATTTTGGCTCTTACCTATGTCACCATCTCCTGCAACTGTCCATTCAGCCATCTGAATTGAGACCTCCCTTTCTAGGAAGAAGTATAGTCACTTAACACTTCTAACTTTATCTTCAGATAATATATCTAAAACTGATTATTTTGTACAATTATATGTGCGCTATGTCTCCTCCACTAGAGTATTGCTGAATCATATATATCTTGTATATCTAACATTTAGGAGGTTTTCAGGTTCTATTTGTTGACTTAGAAAATAAAGGCAGAACTAGCTCGAACATGTTCATGCTCCAATTTCCGCATCTTCCTTGTGTCCCGTAGAGCCTCTGTTTAGTATGTTGCAAATATTTAATGTATGACTAAGACGTAGTTCTTGGACACTAATGTCATAGGCTCAAAAGTCTGGAGGTGTTTGGCAAAATTTTCTATAATGCAATATATATGTTTTGGTGCCTTTCTTCCTCCCTATCCTGCACTGATAGAAGAAAATGAAGATAAATTATGCCCAGACAGAGAGGTAGGATAATTCCTATTAAGGAAAGCTAAGTTGGAGTCCTTGTAGGAGAGAAGATATGTCTGACTTCCCCTAGGTAGAAGTTTAGGGTTTTAGAATAGAAAAGAATAAAAAAGATCACCTAGTTTACAACATCTTTTAAAGATAAGCAAACAAGTGATCTAAAGCAAGAGAATTCCAGAAAAGCATCTACTTGTGCTTCATTGACTATGCTAAAGCTTTTGTGTGGATCACAACAAACTGTGGAAAATTCTTCAAGAGATGGAAATACCAAACCACCTTACCTGCCTCTTGAGAAACCTGTATGCAGGACAAGAAGCAACAGTTAGAACCAGACATGGAACAACAGACTGGTTCAAAATTGGGAAAGGAGTGCATCAAGACTGTATATTGTCATCCTGCTTATTTAACTTATATGCAGAGTACATCATGCAAAATGCTGGACTAGGTGTAGCACAAGCTGGAATCAAGATTGCTGGGAGAAATATCAATAATCTCAGATATGCAGAGGACCCCATCCTTATGGCAGAAAGCAAAGAAAAACTAAAAAGCCTCTTGATGAAAGTGAAAGAGGAGAGTGAAAATGCTGGTTTAAAACCTAATATTCAAAGAAAGATTCTGTCATCTAGTCACTTCACTTCATGGTAAATAGATGGGGAAACAGTGAGAGACTTTATTTTCTTGGGCTCCAAAATCACTGCAGATGATGACTGCAGTCATGACATTAAAAGATACTTGCGTCTTGGAAGAAAAGCTATGACCAACCTAGACAGCATATTAAAAAGCAGAGACATTACTTTGCCAACAAAGGTCCGTCTAGCCAAAGCTATGGTTTTTCCAGTAGGCATGTATGGGTATGACAGTTGGACCACAAAGAAGGCTGAATGCCAAAGAATTGATATTTCTGAACTGTGATGTTGGAAACGACTATTGAGAGTCCCTTGGACTGCAAAGAGATCAAACCAGTCAATCCTATAGGAAATCCATCCTGAATATTCATCAGAAGGACTGATGCTAATCTGAAATTCTAATTCTTTGGCTACCTGATGGGAAGAGCCTCCTCATTAGAAAAGACCCTGATGCTGGGAAAGATTGAAGGCAGATAGAAGAGGGGGACAGAGGATGAGATGGCTGGATGGCATCACCTACTCAATGGACATGAGTTTGAGCAAGCTCTGAGAGATGGTGAAGGACAGGGAAGCCTGATGTGCTGCAGTCCATGGGGTCACAAAGAGTGACAGGAAATGGAGGCAGAACTAAAATCAAAGTGTCCCAGTCTCTGGACTCTTAGTTCAGTTTTCTACCACCCACAATAATATATATAAACAAACACATGCACGCACACACACACATGCATATATATATATATATATATTTACATGCACACATATATATGTGGGTGTGCATACGTGTACATATTCATTAGTGCATATAAGCAGAGGTTCTAGATGAGATCATCTTTTGGTGAACCTAGAGTTGTGAAAAAGGAGTGGGTTGGGGGGAATGTAGGCTGATTGCATTTGACAGTAGTGAGTCATCCAGACCAGAGATTTCAATCTGACCAATGATGTACTCATTTTCATATCTGTCATGCAGAGGTGTCACAATTATTTGGAATAACATAGTAATAGGATGGAATTTGATGATTTGCATTTCTGAGTTCAAGTTTCTCAAAAATTACTCGTTTATCTTTATTTTCTTCTTTCAGTCTGCCCCACTCCTCTTCTGGTTGAGTGACGTGAAATTCAAGCCTATCTGGTGTTTATCCTCCGACTGTTTTATATCCCAGCCACTGCGGCTCTAATAGAATACTTGTATGTGTGTATGCTCAGTTGTATGTGACTCTTTGTAACCCCATGGACGTAGCCCCGCCAGGCTCCTCTGTCTATGGAACTTTCCAAGCAAGAATATTGGAGCAGATTGCCATTTCCTACTCCAGAGGATCCTCCCAACCCAGTGAATGAAGCCACATCTCTTGTGTCTCCTGCATTGGCAGGCATGTTCTTTACCACTGCACCAGCTGGGAAACCACCAATAGAATACTTAGATGGCCTTTAATGTTTCCAACTCTCTGAGTCAGGGATTTACAGTCACTGTATTTTTGGCACCACCCACCAAATTTCCCAGAATATTTCCAAATTTTCCAGCTGGAATTTAATGAGGTGAACCCTGCAAACCAGTTTCTTTTGGAGGGGTAACTTGAAGTGGATCTCCCCAATACCTCTTGGGATAAGATAGGGCAAAGCGGGGGCTGCCTTTTGTTTTAGAAGGATGACAGCTAGGCTTGTCTTTAGCTTAGAGTCTTAGTGTGAGAAAACAAATGAGATCTGCAGTGCACGTGTTAGATGGCTCAGCATGTGTATCCAAACATTCTTCCTAGGGTATAAAGAGTTGATTCTTGGCCAGCCCTCTGGCCTCAGCTGAGCCCACTGATAATGCATCCTGCTCTGGGAAGTATGGCTCTGAGGAAGTAGACTTGGTTCATCTACTCATGAAGCTGTCAACTCTTGAGTACAAAAACATAGGTGTTCTAGGCAGAATAATTCCTATGGATATGTTTATCTTATACAGCAAAAGAGAGTTAAGATTGCAGTGGAATTTAGCCTACTAATGAATGGATTTTAAGATAGAAAAATTATCCCAGGTTATATGAGTGAGCCCAGTGTAAGTAATAACAAGGGTCTTTTTAAGAGGGTAGGCAGGAGGCAGAAGAGTCAGTGTCCTATTGACAGGAAGTGAGAAAGACTCTCCAGGCCATCTCTGACCTGGAAGATGGAAAAGGAACATGAACCAAGAAGTACATGGCCTCTAAAAGCTGGAAAAGTCATGAAGTAGGCTCCCCCGGGGTCTCTAGAAGAAATGCAATCCTGCCAACCACACCAGTTTGAACTTCAGACCCCAAGAACTATAAGACAATAAATTTGCATTGCTTTAAGTCACTGAGTTTGCGGTGATCTGTTACAGCAGCAGTAGGAAACTAATCACCAGTGTAATGGGGGGCAGGGGAGGCTAGAAGAGAGGACTTCGGTGGGCATGTCCCCTTTGCCCTACCGTTGCCTCTGAGGAGAGGCACGATAGGAGAGGAACCAGTGAGGCTCTCTAAATCTCAGGGGCCAAGGAGGGACTCTAGTTGTCTGGACCAAAAGGTGATGCTGATAATACTAGTAGAATAGACATAAAAACAGAAAATCAAAAGTCCCATGTAAAACAGTTAAACCACTTACGCAGTTGTCATCTTAGATCACCTGCCTTCAGGGTACTCTCTTCAGTGCCCAGCAACTTCACTGTGTTCCTCTGGCATGCTGACCCACATCTTATTATAACTACTGTCTCCTATTTTATCCACCATTACCAACCCTCAAAAATCCACTTTCTCCTTTTCTATTCACTCTTCCACCCATATACAATCGTATTTCTGCCTCATCACCCCACCAAAGTTTATTAATGTCACCAGTAATGATCATGTTAACAATTCTAACTTTATGTCTTTAACTTCATCCTAATTGATGCTTTGTAAATTTTGACACTATGGATTAATCCCTCCTTAAATTTACCTCTTCTCTTGACATCCTACCATTATGCCCTTCTTTGATAATCTGCCTTCTTATATTTTGGCTATTCTTTCTCAGTCTCCTTCAGTAAATGTTCCTCTACTTAAACTCAAAATACCGAGTTTTTTAGTTTTTTTTTCTGGGCTTTTTTTCCTCATATTACTCTATCCCCTCATCCATCTTCAAATCACCTCTATATGCAAGTTACTTACAAAAATTAGCATCTAGCCCAGAGCCCAAGACTCATGGAATAGAAATATATCTTATACGGTTCTTAAAGCTCAATAGTCAGAAAACTAAGATCATGGCATCCGGTCCCATCACTTCATGGTGAATAGATGGGGAAACACTGGAAACAGAGGCTGACTTTATTTTTTTCTGCTCCAAAATCACTGCAGATGGTGACTGCAGCCATGAAATTAAAAGACAGTTACTTCTTGGAAGGAAAGTTATGACCAACCTAGACAACATATTAAAAAGCAAAGAAATTGCTTTGCCAACAAAGGTCTATCTAGTCAAAGCTATGGTTTTTTCAGTGGTCATGTATGAATGTGAGAGTCGGACTATAAAGAAAGCTGAGCACCGAAGAATTGATGCTTTTGAACTATGCTGTTGGAGAAGATTCTTGAGAGTCCCTTGGACTGCAAGGAGATCCAACCCTTCCATCCTAAAGGAAATCAGTTCAATGGAAGGACGGATGTTGAAGCTGAAACTACAATACTTTGGCCTTCTGATGAGAAGAACTGACTCATCTGAAAAGACCCTAATGCTGGGAAAGATTGAAGGTGGGAGGAGAGGGTGATGACAGAGGATGAGATGGTTGGATGACATCACTGACCCAATGGACATGAGTTTGGGTAAACTCTAGGAGTTGGTGATGGACAGGGAGGCCTGGCATGCTGCAGTCCATGGGGTCGCAGAGTCAGACATGACTGAGTGACTGAACTGAACTGAAAGTCAATAAATAAAGCAAGTGAAACTATGCATGGCCCAAATTATTATTGAAAATTTCTTCAAACCCCTGCAAAATCACATATACTGTGTCTCAGAAAGTTCAACAGACAATTTAACCTCCAGCATTGAAAAATTTGCCTTTTCTTCAGTTGACCACCAGATGAAAAATTGATCCATGTTTAGGAACCATGTCGTTTTAAAAAATACATAAACCAATCTTTAAATGCTAATATCATACTCAGATTAAGATATATATATATTATATATATATATATATATATGGTTAGGGTTTATATATATATATATATATAAGGGAAAGTGAAAGTGTTTCCCACTCTTTGTTACCCCATGGACTGTAGCTTGCCAGGCTCCTCTGTCCATGGGATTTTCCAGGCAAGAACACTGGAGTGGGTTGCCATTTCCTCCTCCAGGGGATTTCCCAACCTAAGGATTCAACCTGGGTCTCTCGCTTTGCAGGCAGATTCTTTACAGTCCTAGACATCAGGGAAGCCAAGTAGGAATTTAGACCAACTCAAGGAATAATAATAAAGGATTCATGTCTCCCATCTGACTCTTAATCCAGCTAGCTCTACTAAGTTTTAACTCACTGGTGAATATAATGCTTTTTTTTATCATGAATTCTCTCTTCCCTTCTTTCTCTTTCTCTCTGTGTTTCTTTCTCTCTGCCTCTGCCAGCTAACCTGTACCATTTCTACCCATCTCCTCCTATCCACTCTGCAATTTTGTTCTAGCACATGTCATCCTACCACTTGCTTCCGTCCAATGAGCCCTCTCCCTAAGTCTTTGCATGCTCCCTTTCCTTGGAAAAAATTTCCCCCCACTTGGCCTACTTACCATCTAGAGCTTAGATTAAACATGCTTCCTCAAAGACATTTTTCAATTTAAAGTGCACCCCCATTCTGCCCCCACTATTCTCTCCAATAACAGCCTGCTCACATCCCCTTCCTAGTATTTATCCTATTTTCATATATAGGCTTTTTTAACCCCCTCTTTTTTTTCCTGTCTCCTCACTATGATCCATGAAGAAATAAAATATATATGTTTTATTCATGCATGCATGCTAAGTCACTTCAGTTGTGTCTGACTGTGCGACCTATAGACTATAGCCTGCCAGGTTCCTCTGTCCAGGGGGATTCTCCAGGCAAGAGAACTGGAGTGGGTTGGCATGCCCTCCCCAGGGGATCTTCCCAACTGAGGGATTGAACCCACTTCCCTTACTTCTGTTGTCTTGGCAGAAGGGTTCTTTACCACTAGCACCACCTGGGAAGCCCATGTTTCATTCATATTCACTACTATATCACACTTAATGAAATCATGATTGTATGCTTTATGAAAGGATAATTTCATTTGAGGTTCAATATTGTCACAGTTATAGGGATAGGCTTTGTTTAGCAGTAGATGTTTCACCACCCAAAATATACGTTATAGAATTGTTAGATGATGTAAAGCATGTGCTTTATGAGAAGATGAATAATGTAGTAGGTTTATATGGATCAATATTTTTGCGTCTTCATGGGGAAGATGATGAAAAAGGGAACTCACATTTTATGAGCACCTGCAATGAACCAGGCATTTATGCTAAGATTCTTTTTCTCTTACTCATTTAATTTTCACAAAAATCCCATGAATTAGATAGTGTTACCATTTTAGATATGAAAAAGGTAAAGGTCAGAAAAATTAAATAGCTTAAAGATTACCTAGCTGGTGAGTGCCTAGTCAGGATTTGACCCCAGGTCTGATTCCAAAACACATGTTTTTTAAAAAATTATCATCATACCATACTTTATATAAAAATTAATGAGCACTAAGTCTGACAAAATGGTCTATATTTATATTTAACTTTATGTGTTTGTGTTGTGAGAGAGATAAAAAGATAGATAAAAGAATTAATAAGGCTCACAGAAATTTCCTTCATCAATTATTTGTCTAATGGGTCAATTTAATTAAAATTTCCTGCTGAACCTGAGTTTCTGGCTTTAAGAACTGGTTTGGAAAGACGTGGGTAGGGAGCTCCCGAAAGTTCTGAAGTGCATTTAAAAAATTAATTGCTAGGGATTAAAGAAGTAGCTTCAAAATTTCCTCCTTCGGTAGAATTGAGAAGCTTTTTTTTTTTTTTCCTGAAAAGTCCTATTAATTTTTAGCTTCTATTTGGTTCTTTTCATAATCTATTAAAAGCAGTATCAGATTTGTGGTTACCAGAGGTTGGGGTGGGGCTAGGTGGGATTAGATAAAGGTAGTCAAAAAGTATAAACTTCCAGTTATAAGTAAGTACTAGCGATGTAATGTGCAACAATGTAGAGATAATTGACATTATATCTGAAAGCTGTTAAGAGAGTAAATCCTCTAAGAGTTCTCATCACAAGGAAAATACTTTTTTAAATTTCTTTAGTGTATTTATATGAGATGATGAGTGTTCACGAAACCTACCATAGTAATCATTTCACGATGTACATAAGTCATATTACATATTACACTTTAAATTTATACAGTTTTTAAACATTTTTTAAATTGAAGTATCGTTCATTTACAATGTTGTGTTAGTTTCAGTTGTATAGCAAGGCGATTCAGTTATTCCCAGGTGGCACCAGTGGGAAAGAACCTGCCTCCCAATGCAGGAGATGTAAGGGATGAGTGTTTGATCTCTGGATCAGGAAGAACCCCTCAAGGAGGAACTGGCAATCCATTCTAGTATTCTTTCCTGGAGAATCCCATGGACAGAGGAGCCTGGCAGTCTACAGTCCTGGGGTTGCAAAAATTTGGACACAATCCTAGAAATTAACACCTCCCCTTTGGTAACCATAAGTTTTTTCCTACGTCTGCGAGCCTATTTTTTCATGTATAAGTGATATCATATGACATTTGCCTTTGTTTGACTTACTTCACTTAGTATGAGCATCTCTCAGTCTATTCATGTTGCTGCAAATGGCATTATTTCATATTTTTTTTACAGCTGAGTGATATTCCCTTATGCATATGTACCACATCTCCTTTATTTATCTGTCAATAGTTACTTGGATAGCTTCCATATATTGGCTATTGCAAAACGTGCTGCGATGAACATTGGAGTACATGTCCCTGTACAAATTAGAGTTTTCTCTGGATATACACCCAGGAATGGGACTTCAGAATCATATGGTAAGTCTGTTTTTGTTCTTTTAAGGAAACTTCATAACTGTTTTCCATGGTGGCTGCACTAATTTACATTCCCACCAGCAATGTAGAAGGATTCCTTTTTCTAAAAACGTTTACAGATTTATGTCAATTTTATTTCAATAAAACTAGAGAGGAAAATCGAATAACCTTTGATATTACCAGAAACGTGGCCTTAGTTGTAGGAAATGGAGACTTTGAAGAGAATACAGCAGAGTGGCCAGAGTAGGCAGGTGGACAGGACAGCAAGTCTTGTAGGGGACAGTGATCAGGAAAGTCACCAGCTGCCTGAGCTCCTTACCAAGTGAGCAGGGGCTGGCTGTGCTGTGGGGTGACTGGTAAATCAGTGTCACAAAGAGCCTTCAGATACTTACATGAAGAATGAAAAGAGCACAAGCCTTAGCTCCAGACAAAAGTCTGAACTTCAGTTTTCTTATGTCTAAATGGAGATAGTTATATTTATAGGACTTGTGTGAGGATTAATAAATAAAATATATAAAGCTCATAGGGGAGAAATCAACTCATGCTGAACTTCAAAATGTTAGCTTATTTCCCTGTCACAAACCTTCCTCAGCAAGTTGTGAAACAGACAAACTACAGAGCAACTAAATACTTAAAAAAAAATAATTTGTGGGTCCTTTTAAGAGTTCTGATCTAAAAATGCACAAGCCAACCAGCCAGGCCTGTGAATCCATGGACAATCTAGGGCACAGGACATACAAGAGTTGTGCAAGGCACATGCCTGTTGTGTTTTGCATTATTCTATTCTCTCCAGCCTGGTGAGATTTAATGGCTAAGCTTATAAGAGTCAGCATGTTCTCTCTGCAGATTGTTTTAAAAACATCCATGCAAGAATTTCTTAGGCAGGGTTTCTTACAGAGATATTATTTGTACTCTGATTCAAGATGGTATTTTTTTTTCCTGATGACTTTAAACATCTAATAAAGTGCCACTTCTCTGTCTTATTTACTTCTCTTATGATGTGTTTAGGTCAGAGCACACAGTGCTCGTTACAAGTTGAAGCTCTCATGTAAAGACTCCAAGGATGAAGTTTCATCTACTTACAATTTAATAATGAGTCTATTTTCAGTCCTTCTAGTTTTGTTTGTTTAATAAAAATGAGACTTTATCTCCAGTGAATCCAGCAGGGACATACAGCAAATGGCATCATCACCTGCTTCACCAATTTCTCACTCACTGGAGGTTCATTGAAACTCTTTGTACCTCTGTTTACTACTAGAATGCAGTTTTGAAACAGTCAGCAGGCTCCCTGTGTAAAGTTTGTTGAGATTATTTTTCCTCTAGTAACTTTGGCTGGAATTGTAAGATTTTATAGTACTACTTATTTATATACTTAAATAGAGATTTAATAATAAAGGAATCCAAGTTGGGAACAGTGAGATAAGATGAACAGATACCAAGACACTTCTTAGCCTGCATTAACAAGTCAGCAAAGAGTATGTAGTTCACCATGAAAGGATCATTTGTCCTCGTAGAAGCTAATGGTAGACCATTAGTTCAATGTGTACCTTGAGTTGGTTGTTTTTTTGCTGGTTTTGCTGGTAGTAATGGCTGATGTGGACTAATCTAACTACATTCTCTCTGTCAGCTTGTGACAAGTGGAATATATTCACATGAAGTCTGGCCTGGTGTGGGTGCAGTTCTGTCCTTGGAATGGAACAAAGCTAAATAGGCCAGGAGGGACTAAAGCCTTGATCTTGGCGTCATTAACACTGTGTTCTAACCCACCAGGCTAACAAGCCACAGACAAAGACCAATTGGACTAATAAATCACAGCAGCCAGCATAATCTGGTTTGAATTTATTTCTCATTTTTAATACATTAGTTTTATAATTTGATTTAAATATTTTAGGATAAATGAAGCCAAAAGCCCATGTTGCTGTCATTCAGAGGAGAGAAGGCAGAGAGGAAACATGATGCCTTGCGCCTCCCCACAACCCCTTGGCTATGGCCTGTGCTCTCACTGACACAGGAGGTGTCGGCCTGGAACACGAGGGCAAATCATGATTTTTATAGGTAATTTATGTGTATAAGCACAAAAGAGGCTTTGTATTTAAGGAAAACATTTTGGACCCTGTTGAAGGCCAATAGCTTTTATGAAACAAACAAACAAAAAAATGACTCCTCTGTTTGGCTGCTAGTTTTTTGCCAGATTTTCATGCATTGTGTTTGTTCCACACCTACAAAGGTATGCACGCATTTAAAGTCCTTAGAGTAATTTAGCTGCATCCCAGCTGCCCACTTTGTTCTTACTGTATAAATAGGTCATACTGGAAAGGATATCTTAATGTTTAACGTTATTATCCCTGTGGCTATAGATGCCTGGAATATATTCAAAATCCCACCTACTTCATAGGCATCACTTCTTCTAGGTAGTGTATCTTAACGTTTGAAAACTAACTTTCTTTATACCATTATAATTTGTATTGCCTGCACCTTATATTTGGTGACTTGATTGCATACAGTTATTATTTTTATTGTTCTTTATTTTGATCTGATCGTTTCAGTTATCATAATTGCCTCCATCATGAAAAGATTCAAAAAACAAATTCTATGATGGAGGAGGTAGAGTTGGATATTTCTTGGGTGTTTCCTACAGCACCAAAAGTCGGTACACTGTGACTCTGCTTAGATAAATTTGAATTGAATGACTCTCTGTCATCAGTGAATGTTGTGGATTGTTAATCTATAAATGGTCTTGCTTTGGTCTCTTTAAACATCAAACAGGAAGAACACAAATGCAAAGGACTTTTTGTATGAATATTAGAAAATATACCTTTAATTATTTTTAGCTTAATTTTCATATTTTGTTTGGAATAATATAAAAATGTTTGGTTGATGAGTAATACTTTTGAAAATACTTTTTTTTTCATTTTCTACGGATTTTAATGTAAGCAATCTCTTTAGTATAATACAACTATGTTACAACTGAAAAATACAGTGTCCACTGAGATTTCAGGAGATGTATATCATCTCCAGTTATTATAAATTATAGTAGCTCATCCTTTATATATTAGTGTCCAGAGAGATTGCAAAGTCAAGTCCATCCTGATGGTATAGTTATGGGTGGACTTCCTGAAGTTATCTAATCATAACAGAAACTTGATCAAGAAAGGGGAATTAAGAAATAATGATAACAGTAATAGAAATAACACCAATAATAATCATAGTTAACCTTTACATAGTGTCTGCTATGTGTCTGGCAGGTCTTAAATGCTTTACATTTACTTTTAGCAACTCATCTAATCCTCACAATAGATATGGAAATCAAATATCATGTGATTAAATGATCACCCAAACAATCTGTCTCAAAGAGGGTTTTGTAGAAAGTTGATGTGCAACTTTGGCAGTTCTGAATAAATTTACCCATTCTATCATAGGAAACCACAGTCTCTAGTCTACAACTTCTTCTTGTGATTGAACAGACATCTTTCATCTCGGATGTCTGCAGTGATGTTCTGTGTTCTCGACAGTAGTGGTATTATTCACCAGAGGGACAAAAGCATGAACGATAACCTGTCCTCTGTGTATACCACCTTCCTGGAATCTTGAGGGGATACGGATGCACTCAAACCATCTAAATAAAATAGTACCTCTGCTGTCTTAATACTGGTCCAGTTTATTTTTTACTTATAGTATCCAAATATACATTTTATTCTTTCTTAAAAGTGGATAACTGAAATAATAGCATATCAGCTGCCAACTTTGTGGGATTAAAACCCATAAATTCTCAAGGACTGAACTATTTGTTTATACTTTCCCTGGAAGTACACCATGTTCTTTATGAATAATAAATATTTTTAAAAATCTAAAAGTAATTTCAGAGCATTTGATAATCAGGTCATGACATAATCAGCTTCAGATAGGCTACAAATATGAGGAGCTCGATATGAACAGATGGGAGAGATAAAGTTGTTCTAAGTCAATATAAGACACAATATTGAATATTGTTAGTTTCAGCTCAGGAACTATGCAAAACCTCATCATTAACTTCAGCATTGCTTCTCCAAGTGTGGTCTATAGTTCAACAGGTTCATTATCATCTGAAAGCTTGTTAGAAGTAGGAAACCTCAGGCTGCATCCCAAACCTACTGAATCTGAAACTGTGCTGTGACGAGATCTTCCAGGTGGTTTCTATGCATGTTAAATTCAAGAAGCACTAAACTGGAGTGTTTTTCTATATCCAATATCAAAGTGTAACATCAAATCACATATGTTAAATTTAGCCTAATTTTAAGACCACAGTCACCTGGTAGAAATAGGCTAATGGTGATAAATTCATGACAGTTTATACACTATAAAATCATATTCTAGGCACTTACCTCATTTCATACACTCATTCTGCCCATGAGAAAGTCATAATACATACCTGTTTTTTATGATAAAACTGTTGCTAAGAGAGAAATTCTCATGGGGCCAAATACCTAGAGAAGGTGACTTCATTCAACCTAGACCTTCTAAAGCAAAATCCAGTACCTGTCCATTCACAACAAACCATCTATGGTTGTCAAAATATTTTAAGTTATGTCCTTAGAAATGCAAAAGAGTTGGCCGTATCTTTCTAAGATATGACATATTTCCTGTTATAACTCTGAGTCTTCCTAAAGGTAGACAAGTTAATCCTAGATATAAGTTCACTTAGGTATAAGTGAACTCAAGTTACTTCAGAAATTTTTCAACTTTTCCTGGATGTATTCAATGATTTCAGGTTTACACTGGACATTTCAGATCGTTCCTGTTTACTCCTGCCTGAAATATTAGGCTATTGAAGGTGGAGTGTGGCAGGGGCAGGACAGCAATGCATCTGTGGCCCTAGGCCATGCACGGGAGCCTGCAGTTGCCTGGAGTTCTCAAGCCTGACACCCCACCTCGCCACCTGAAGGATGTTGCCTCTCTCAGCATGCCGGAGAGAGGGCAGAGGCCTGGGAAATTCTGTCTTTTCCAATTTCACTTATGACTGACTTCTGTTTTTCCTCCTCCCTTTTCTAGAACTGACTTTAAAGGTGAGGGTGGAGGGGAGTGGACAGAGTGCCTGAAACCTGCTCTCCTATGCCTTTACCAGTGTCTAATGCTCTAGCTTCTTCTACATTTCCCTATTTCTTCTAGCCTGGAGAGTTCTTATCTCATCAAAGTCAGGAAAAACTTGATCATCAAGTATTCTTGCATGGTTCTTATCAAAATTTAGAAGTTAAGAATTTGATATATTTGTTGTCCAGTTTCCATAGCTACCACTCCTCGAGGCAATGCCCACCTGAAGTCTAGTGACCTAAAGGGAGGAGAGGTGAACAGGTAAAATGAAATAAGATAGGCCAGCATCTGCTAATACTGAAAAATATTATCCCTCCTGGCATCCCATAATTCTCATGAGATAATAGGAAAGACTAGAGGCATTGGCCTTTCTAATCTCTCTGACAAAAATCTGAATATATTGAGATGTATTCCATTCTCAGTGATATTCTTTGAATGCTATGGACTACCTAATAGATGGCCATAGAAAAATAATCAAAATGGTAAAGTAGTTGAGGATGATTTCATGTAAGGCCTGATTATGGAAACTGTGAAAATTGAGGCTAGAAAAAGTAGAGACCAAAGGAAATAAATATTATAATATCTGTTATATCATGTGAAAAGAATAAATTTTCATTGCTGTTGTTGTTCTGTTTTATTCCAAGGAAGAAACTGGAATCAATGAGTTCAGTTTAAGAAATGAAAGTTGAGTTCAAATTAAGTACACTGGAGACAACATGGTCATTTTCATTTTATCCCTGGTTGGAACAACATTACAGAAGAGCCCCAATTTCTGATTTATCTCATGAAAGAGAAAGCCTCTAGGAAGGTGAGCTTCCTAATTTATATTGAATGATGGTATTAGAATAGAAATAAATTTTTTATTATGCAATGCCATTCAATACTATGTTGTGCTTTTTATATTATCACAATGTAATACAATAAGGAAGCTTGACTATTACAGTAAGGAAGAACTTCCAAAAATGACATTCAACAAAGGACCGGATTTCCCATGCAAAGGCACCTATCCTATTACGGAAATTGGAAAGAAGTAAAAAGAACACATTTATTAATAAATATATTCATAAGTCACATATTTATTAATAATATATGCAATATACTATACTATATGCCAGTTATTCTAATATGCAGTGAAGAAAAAGTAGTAGGCAAGACTGGCATAAACTCCTGACAGCTAGTAGTTTCAATTAGATAATTATCCTGTTTCTAAGGTTTTTAGTGTCAATTCAATAAATTAATAGATTAATACCAAGTTTACCCTACTGTACAACATTCCTATAACATTTAGCTATCCTCAATTTTCCTACACTCACAAGAATGTATGTACATTTTTGTGTTTATTCAGCCATGTTATATACTTCTGATAATTTACCTAATGATTGTTAGCAATTGTGAAAAATCTGAAATTTTATCCAACTTGCAAGTTAACAAGTTAACTTGGATGCTAGGAGAAGTCAAACAGGTCCTGGATCAGAAATAAAAGATTATTCACATTAATGGCTATATCTAAATATCAACATTTGGCCTGATTGTCTGAGACCCCAGTTATTACACGGAGGAATAACAGGATCTAGGTGACATGTGTACGTAAAATGGGTTGCAGTAAAGGAATCTCAAATTTAGAAAGTGTCAGTCTTTCAGAACTGGCTTCAAGCAAATCTGCCCACATTTTGTCCCAGAGAGAGAGGCATTATTATTATTATTATTTTTTTTTTAATGGTGGAAAACAAGCCAAAGCTCTCTTCTCTGGGGGAAGACACTATCTTTATCTTCCAAGGTTGTTCTCCATATAAACATCCCTGAGAAGATAATCAGGACAAAAGGCTGTCAGTGCTTCTGCTCATAAGCCATGCAGAAACTCGAGGGCCATAGCGAACTGTCTTTTGATGAAGATACCCACTTTGATACAGGCTGCCATGAACCACAACTAAGCCCATCCTTTTCATCACCATACCTGCAATTCCTAGCAGAGCGCCTGGGGCACAGTAAAAGGAGCTAACACTTCTGAGGTATGCCAGAACTTTTAAAATGCTGCATGTGTTACTCAACTGCAGCAACTCGTATAAGACAATGATAAATACTGCCTGCCTTTTATGAGGAAACTGAAGCCAAAATTATTCACCAACTCACCTAAGATTATGCAGCTAGCAAGTGAATTTCCTGAAGAAGCAAACAGTGAATGGATGGAAAAATAACGTTGGAACAGAAAGGAACCATCCACAATGATGTGCATCAAGCTGTGGATGCAATTATAGGTTGCAATTTTGAGTTTGAAAATAGTGCAGTTTGTCCCAGGCTTCATATGCTACTAAAATAAAACTAAAATCTGAGGTTAAGTGTATTGTTACATATCTGTTGATTTCCATAACTACAATCTACTCAGAAACTCTACACATAAGTCTGCATTATAACATGTCTAATTGAAGCTTTATTGTTTAGGTTTAATTTGCCTGACTTGGCTAAACTTCATGGTAAGAAACTAATTCTCTCTGAAAAAAACACAGCAATTTATTTCATACTTATTGTTCTTAGCAGTATGTTCATTGGCAGAACATTAAAAACAAGTAGAATTGCTCTGTTTTATTAACTGTGGAATAAATGTACAATGGAAAAACTAGCTCATGACTGAAACAGAGAGAAGTCATTTCTGTGCTATGTAGTTGTCCCTGGCTGTAGACAGGACTGTAGCTACAAAAAGTGCATATCACATGATACCTTGTTTTTTGTTTTTCAAAGAAATATCATCTTTTTAAAAATTCCTAATTTCCCACTTCATTGAATTATCATTTATGCTCAGATTGCAAACATAAACAGACATGTACTGAGGTAGAGGAAGACTGAAATATATGCACGACTGCATAGCAACAGGATATATATGGACAGCAAGGTGGGAGAAAAAAGGAAGAAGTTAGGAAAAATCAGGAAAAAGTAGGTACCATAATTTCACACCCTAATGTAGCTCTATCATTGCATTTATTTGTATATCACCGTTCAATATTTACTTTAAATGACTCATCAATAAAATCACACAACACATATTTATTGAACACCTACTATGTGCCAGATACTGTTTAAGATGCCTAGGACATCAATTCAGTTTAGTCGTTTAGTCATGTCTGACTCTTTGCCACCCCATGAATTGCAGACGCCAGGCATCCCTGTTCATCACCAAATCCCAGAGCTTGCTCACTCATGTCCATCGAGTCAGTGATGCCATCCAACCATCTCACCCTCTGTTGTCCCTTTCTCTATCTGCCTTCAATCCTTCCCAGCATCAGGGTCTTTTCCAATGAGCTAGTTCTTTGAATCACGTGGCCAAAGTATTGGAGCTTCAGCTTCAGCATCAACCCTTACAATGAATATTCAGGACTGATCTCCTTTACGATTGACTGGTGTGACCTCCTTGCAGTCCAAGGGACTCTCAAGAGTCTTCTCCAACACCACAGTTCAAAAGCATCAATTCTTCAGTGCTCAGCTTTCTTTATACTCCAACTCTCACATCCATATACGACTACTGGAAAAACCATAGTTTTGACTATACAGACCTTGGTCAGTAAAGCAATGTCTCTGCTTTTTAATATGCTGTCTAGGTTTGTCATAGCTTTCTTCCAAGGAGCAAGCATCTTTTAATTTCATGGCTGCAGTCACCATCTGCAGTGATTTTGGAGCCCAAGAAAATAAAGTCTCTCACTGTTTCCATTGTATCCCCATCTATTTGCCATGAAGTGATGGGACCCTATGCCATGATCTTGGTTTTTTGAATGTTGAGTTTTAAGCCAGCTTTTTCATTCTCCTCTTTCACTTTCGTCAAGAGGCTCTTTAGTTCCTTTTCACTTTCTGCCATAAGGGTGGGGTCATCTGCCTATCTGAGGTTGTTTATAATTCTCTAAGCAGTCTTGATTACAGGTTGTGCTTCATCCAGCCAGGCATTTTTCCTGGTGTACTCGGCATATACGTTAAATAAACAATGTGACAATACACAGCCTTGATGTACTCCTTTCCCAGTTTGGAACCAGTCCATTGTTCCATGTCCCATTCTAACTGTTGCTTCTTGACCTGCATACAGATTTCTCAGGAGGCAGGTCAGGTGGTCTGGTATTCCTATCTCTTGAGAATTTTCCACAGTTTATTGTCATCTACACAGTCAAAGGTTTTAGTGTATCAATGAAGCAGATGTTTTTCTGGAATTCTCTCGCTTTTTTCTATGATCCAAAGGATGTTGGCATTTTATTTCTGGTTCCTTTGTCTTTTCTAAATCCAGCTTGAACATCTGGAAGTTTTTGGTTTACGAACTGTTGAAGCCTAGCTTGGAGAATTTTGAGCATTACTTTGCTAGCGTGTGAGATGAGTGCAATTGTGTGGTAGTTTGAACATTCTTCGGCATTGCCTTTCTTTAGGATTGGACTGAAAACTGACCTTTTCCAGCCCTGTGACACTGCTTGATTTTCCAAATTTGCTGGCATATTGACCGCAGCACTTTCTCAGCATCATCTTTTACAGTTTGAAATAGTTCAACTGGAATTCCATCACCTCCACTATCTTTGTTCATAGTGATGCTTCCTAAGGTCCACTGACTTCTCACTCTGGGATGTCTGAGTCTAGGTGAGGGATCACACCATTGTGGTTATCTGAGCCATGAAGATCTTTTTCGTATAGTTCTTCTGGTGTATTCTTACCACCACTTCTTAATACCTTTTACTTCTGTTAGGTCCATATGATTTCTGTCCTTTATTGTGCCCATCTTTGCATAAAATATTCCCTCGGTATCTTTAATTTTCTTGAAGAGATCTCTAGTCTTTCCCATTCTATTGTTTTCCTCTATTTCTTTGATCACTGAGGAGGGCTTTCTTATCCCTCCTTGCTATTTTTTGGAACTCTGCATTCAAATGGGTATATCTTTCCTTTTCTCCTTTGCCTTTCGCTTCTCTAGTAAAGTAATGCTGAAAATTCTCCAAGCCAGGCTTCAGCAATATGTGAACCATGAACTTCCTGATGTTCAAGCTGGTTTTAGAAAAGGCAGAGGAACCAGAGATCAAATTGCCAACATCCACTGGATCATGGAAAAAGCAAGAGAGTTCCAGAAAAGCATCTACTTCTGCTTTCTTGACTATGCCAAAGCCTTTGACTGTGTGGATCACAATAAACTGTGGAAAATTCTGAAAGAGATGGGAATACCAGACCACCTGATCTGCCTCTTGAGAAATTTGTATGCAGGCCAGGAAGCAACAGTTAGAACTGGACATGGAACAACAGACTGGTTCCAAATAGGAAAAGGAGTACGTCAAGTCCGTATATTGTCACCCTGTTTATTTAACTTATATGCAGAGTACATCATGAGAAACGTTGGACTGGAAGAAACACAAGCTGGAATCAAGATTGCCGGGAGAAATATCAATAACCTCAGATATGCAGATGACATCACCCTTATGGCAGAAAGTGAAGAGGAACTAAAAAGCCTCTTGATGAAAGTGAAAGTGGAGAGTGAAAAAGTTGGCTTAAAGCTCAACATTCAGAAAACGAAGATCATGGCATCCGGTCCCACCACTTCATGGGAAATAGATGGGGAAACAGTGGAAACAGTGTCAGACTTTATTTTTTGGGGCTCCAAAATCACTGCAGATGGTGACTGCAGCCATGAAATTAAAAGATGCTTATTCCTTGGAAGGAAAGTTATGACCAACCTAGGTAGCATATTCAAAAGCAGAGACATTACCAACAAAGATCCGTCTAGTCAAGGCTATGGTTTTTCCTGTGGTCATGTATGGATGTGAGAGTTGGACTGTGAAGAAGGCTGAGCACTGAAGAATTGATGCTTTTGAACTGTGGTGTTGGAGAAGACTCTTGAGAGTCCCTTGGACTGCAAAGAGATCCACCCAGTCCATTCTGAAGGAGATCAGCCCTGGGATTTCTTTGGAAGGAATGATGCTAAAGCTGAAACTCCAGTACTTTGGCCACCTCATGCGAAGAGTTGACTCATTGGAAAAGACTCTGATGCTGGGAGGGATTGGGGGCAAGAGGAGAAGGGGACAACAGAGGATGAGATGGCTGGATGGCATCACTGACTCGATGGACATGAGTCTCAATGAACTCTGGGAGTTGGTGATGGACAGGGAGGCCTGGTGTGCTGCGATTCATGGGGTCGCAAAGAGTCGGACACGACTGAGTGACTAATCTGATCCGATCTCTTCTTTTCAGCTATTTGTAAGGCCTCCTCATACAACCATTTTGCCTTTTTGCATTTCTTTTTCTTGGGGATGGTTTTGATTACTGCCTACTGTACAGTGTTACGGAGAAGGCAATGGCACCCCACTCCAGTACTCTTGTCTGGAAAATCCCATGGATGGAGGAGCCTGGAAGTCTGCAGTCCATGGGGTTGCTGAGGGTCGGACAAGACTGAGCGACTTCACTTTCACTTTTCACTTTCATGC
Source organism: Bos taurus (assembly GCF_002263795.3). Classification (NCBI taxonomy): domain Eukaryota; kingdom Metazoa; phylum Chordata; class Mammalia; order Artiodactyla; family Bovidae; genus Bos; species Bos taurus. The sequence continues at coordinate 35,146,446 of NC_037328.1, forward strand.
ATTGGGGAGGGAAATGGCAACCCACTCCAGTGTTCTTGCCTGGAGAATCCCAGGTATGGGGGAGCCTGGTGGGCTGCCATCTATGGGGTTGCACAGAGTCGGACACGACTGAGATGACTTAGCAGCAGCAGCAGTACAGTGTTACAAATCTCCGTCCATAGTTCTTCAGGCACTCTGTCTATCAGATCTAATTCCTTGAATCTGTTTGTCACTTCCACTGTATAATCATAAGGAATTGGATTTAGGTCATATTCCCTACTTTCTTCAACTTAAGTCCGAATTTTGTAGTATGAAGTTCATGATCTGAGCCACTGCCAGCTCATGGTCTTGTTTTTGCTGACTGTATAGAGCTGCTCCATCTTTGGCTGCAAAAAATATAATCAATGATTTCAGTGCTGACCATCTAATGATGTCCACATGTAGAGTTGTCTCTTGTATTGTTAAAGTTGTCTCTTCTGTTGTTGTTTGCTATGACCAGTCAGTTCTCGGCAAAACTCTATTAGCCTTTGCCCTGCTTCATTTTGTACTCCAAGGCCAAACTTGTCTGTTACCCCAGGTTTTTCTTGACTTCCTACTTTTGCATTCCAGTCTTCCCCTATGAGGAAAAGAACATGTTTTTCTGATGTTGGTTCTAGAAGGTCTTGTAGGTCTTCATGGAGTGATTCATAGAGCCTGGGATATAGGGGTACACAAAATGAAGCAGATAAATATTCCTGCTGTAGCTTTTTAGGTGGTATATATCAAAATTTTAAAACTACTTTTTAAATATGTAAACATTTCTCATGTTGCTCTCTGGTTTTTATAAACCATCTTTTTTAAGAACTATGAATTCTCTTACCTGAATAGCCTTTGATTTAAATTACTTTCTATGGTTGTTATATTGTTGTTTTCATGACTTGGTTATTTGGCAAATAACCCCATAATGAACACCTTGACAGATCGGTTTTTCCTCTATAATTCATATAAATCTTCTTTCAGCTTATATTTCTCTAGGTCTTGTGCCACTTTTGGACACATTTTCTTCTTGTTGTGTCCAAAATTCTCATTTCACACATTGAATTTTCTGCCAGCAAAATCATCACTGAATGATTTCAGGGGTGCCAAAGAGCGATGCTCCTGCCCTCTCCTTCATCCATAACTGAAATATCCAGGTTAAAGTTCCATCTTTGTTCTCTTTTAAAATGTACATACCAGTGCAATACTAACATCTTACATCTTGATCTATAATCATATACATCTTGATAGGAACAACTAAGCAAAGAGCAGATTTGATAGGGGAAAGAGAAGAAAGGAGGCCAGTGGTGACCACTGTACCATGTGTGTGTGTGTGTGTTTGTGTGTGTGTGTATTATTCCTTGTTTTATTATTATTGTGAAATACCTGGTATGAGATTATCTGACATTAAAGAATTCTGTCCAAGTGCAAGCATGTACGTAGATAGCTGGGTAAAGGGGGCAGATTTGAATCTCATTAGTACAACATTTTAGTTGCCTGAAATCAATAAATAGGAGTGGTTTTATATATCACATTATCAAACTGTTTTAATGCTTAAGGGTAATAAAAAGCTGCGGATGGGGAAGATTCATAGACTTCTATAATTATAGGATCTAGCAGAGTTTGTTCATTTTCAGATAAAGAAGCTGAGAAATTAAAAAAAAAAAGTTGAAAAACTTGACCAAGTCATTCAAATAGTGTACTTCCATTCAGATATTCTTTCAGCTATGGTTTACTGCCTCGCGCCTTAGTGAGTATTTGGATATTTTATAGCAGCCTTTGAAAAATTAAAAGTCTTTCATCTTTTTGGAGGAAAGAGGAAATCAATAGATGCTTTTCTTTAATTTCATTTTTTTCTCTTTGACCTAGGATCCTAATAATTTTTCTGAACTGCTTTATGAAGCATACTTTATATAAATGTGGAACAGGAGAGGGAAAAGAAGGGGGAAAAAAGAAAATAGGAGAAGTAAACAACAATTTTAAAGGAAATTGAGTGAATTAAGATTTTCTTCTATTTTAAAAAATATATATACATTCAACTTGTGGTTTTGATATGAAAATCCAAGTTTCCTTTGCATTACACTAGAAGAAGCCATTCAATTTCTTCCTTAGGGGTCCTCCTTCCCAGGACAAAATGAAGCCTCTTCTTTACCCTGTTGTAATTTGAGCCAGGCAAGAACACTATGTTTCTTAAAACAAAGTTCTTTTTATCCTTAAGGAAGGCTAAATAATTTTTTAAATTGCTAATGGATTTAAGGGTCTGTTCTAACAGATGACTGTGCTCCTCTCCAAGAGTCTGATAGTCTTATTATAAGGGAAGAGAAGGCAAAAAAAAAAAAAAAAAAATTTGTGTATTTATTTATGAGAGAATGAAAGGGTGTGGGTGAAAATTCTTGGGGAAGTTGGGAAAAGTTAGAGCCCTGAAGAAGCCAAAAGCCAAATGTCTCTAAACATGGTCTTACTGTGGATCTGCTTTTAGAAACTCTTAGGGCAAGGATGTGGGAACAAAGATCTTATGAGAAGCACAATTCTAATGCCCAGGAGCTGTGCTGGGCAAGAAACTCAATTTCAGCCAATTGCCTAGTCTCTACATAACGGAAATCTCTTCCTTGTCTGCTGCTGACTTTGGGGTGATTGAGAGTAATGACCTGCACACATCATTCTAGTCTTCCCAGGGAACATTATCTGGTTGCTCCATGATGTTGATTGCCCACAACACCCAGAATATTTGCCTACTGATGGATTACATATCACTTATTGTTGGGAAGAACTGTGACTATCATTGGGAGCAGGATGAAACATATATATATACAAAATATACTAAACAGGGGTGGAGATATGTAAATATATAACATTGCCCACTTTTTGTTAGATGTGATCTTTCTTAAATGCACTGCAGTGTTCACAGCAGCATTATGTAGAATAGCCAAGACATAGAAGCAACCAAGGCCTTCCCAGGTGGCATTAGCTGTGAAGAACCCACCTGCCAATGAAGCAGACATACGAGATGTGGGTTCAATCCCCGGGTCAGGAAAATCCGTGGAGGAAAGCATGGCAACCCACTCCAGTATTCTTGCCAGGAGAATCCTTGCCAGGACAGAGGAGCCTGCTGGGCTGCTGTCCATAGGGTGACAAAGAGTTGGACATGACTGAAACGACTTAGCACACATGCACACAACTAAGTGTCCATGAACAGACAAATAGAAAATGAAGATGTGGTATATAATACATCTGTATAGTGGAATATTACTCAGCCATAAAAATGAATGAAGTAACTCCATTTGCAGAATATGGATGGACCTAGAAATTATCATACTAAGTGAAGTAAATCAGAGAAAGATAAATACCATATGATATCACTTATATGCAAAATTTTAAAATGATACAAATGAACTTCTTATTTACAAAATAGAAAGACTCAGAAATATAGAAAGCAAACTTATAGTTACCAAAATAAATAGCAGAGGGAGAGGGGGATAAATTAGCAGTTTGGGATTAACATAAATAAACTACCATATATAAAACAGATAAGCAACTGCATAGCACAGAGAACTATACTCAATATCTTTTGAAAAAGTGAAAGTGAAGTCTTTCAGCTGTGTCCAATTATTTGCGACCCCATGGACTGTAGCCCACTAGGCTCCTCTGTCCATTCAGCTTTTCCAGGCAAGAGTGCTGGAGTGGGTTGCCATTTTCTTCTCTAGGGGATCTTCCCGACCCAGAGATTGAACCTGGGTCTCCCACATTGCAGTCAGATGCTTTACCATCTGAGCCACCAATCTTATAACAGGCTATAATGGGAAAGAATATGAAAAAGAATATAAACAATTGATCTTGTGTTTTGTTATCAAATTTTCTGAGAGGATAGCTAAGTACTTGGATAAAAGTAGATTTTTGATCACTCTAAATCTCTTTCTAATCAACCACTTTGGTTCTCAAAGGGTTTGTGATTAAAGAAGTGACAGTGAGGGGGACAAAAAGCCACAGTGCCTCTGTAATACATACACCATTAGGCATGAAATAGTTGGTACTGCGCCTTATTAAAGATGCCTAGGGAATGTTGAATGGTTAGACAGGATGGGTCATAATGCTGCCCCAATAGGGAACTAATTTAGATTCTAATTTCAAACAGAAAAAGACTCTTCCCACCAAAATTCTACACAGGATTCTAGAATCAAGATAGAAATGAAAGCATACCCTCTGATTGTCTCTGGTCCATATCAATCAAAAGATGCTGAACTGTAACATTACTTTGCTATCTTGGGGTTCACAAAAAGAGTTCATGAATTGTGATCAGCAATAATCTCTTTCTGCAAAATGATCTTTCATGATCAGAGCACACGGAAGTGTTCAGTACATTGTAGTACAAGTGTCTAATACATCAGTACCGATAAATTTAGCCTCCCTCTTCCCTCCCTGAAAATACCCATAAGCAATCAGTGTGATTTAATTTTGTTTTGTTTCAAAGCACTAAGTTAAAAAATTAATCTGATATTTATCTTAGTTCACCAGTTAGTTGACTGAATTACTTAAATTATATAAGACTATTTTGGACAGAAACAATGATGTGAACTATTTTTCTCCAATACTATTATAGTTTATTTTTTACTGTCTACTGGCTCACCAGTAAAAGCAACCAAGTAATCCTTCCCTCTTTTTCTTTATTTGCTGTGTTATCTTGAAATGAGAAAGAGAGTGAGAGTGAGAGAGAGGCAAATAAATTATATTTCATTCTTCTCTCTCTGCTCATCTTTCTGGACAATTATTCATTCTTGAATAATGCATGTCAGTTGAATTTGCACATGTTCATACAATTTATAAACTGCCAGAACACAGTTTTGTGTAACTACCAAATTAAAATATTATGTCCATTAAAATGCAGCATTTCTTATTTAGATTATGCAGTATTTCTTTGGGAATTGAAATGACTAAAAAGCAATTTATAATTATTTACTGAGGCCCACTTCTCTTGTAAAACTCACAGTCCATAAACTCTATGATATACATTACATGCTGAGGGTATTTCCTTAAAAGGGAAATAAAGAGCTAAATTTCTTAATTGTAAAATTTAGTAATTAAGTTGCAATTTAGGAAACTATATCAAAATTCGTGAATTACTGTCCCCCTCTAAAAAATCTGAAGATAAATGAACATTTGCATATTCATTCGTTTGCTTTGTCTCTGTTAATCAATTACTTCTTTTTAGGCATCCATTCATTTTTTAATTATGTATGAAGTAACTCATGGAAGTAAAAGTGATTTCTTACTAACTAACAAATACAGGTTACTCAGTATAGAGGCATAATTTGCATACAATAAAATTTCTCCCTTTAGGAGTATAGTTTTATGAGTTCTGATGAACATACAGTTGTCTAACTGCCATCACAGTTAAAATATAGAATACTCCCATCATCCTTCCAAAAATTTCCTTGTTTCCTCTTGTAGTCAGTGGCCTCCCCCTCCACCAGTCTCTTCCAACCACTGGTCTGTTTTCTTTTCCCACAGTTTTATCCTTTTCAGAGTGTCATATACATGAAGTGATATGGTATGTAACCATTTAAATCTGGCTTCTTTCACTTAGCATAATGTCTTTGACATTCATCCATGATGTTACATGTATCATTAGTAGTTTGCTGATTTTTTATTGCTGAATATTACTCTGTTGTATGGATGTACCACATATTTCTCCGTTTACTAGTTGATAACTATTAGGATTGTTTCTATTCTTCATGATCAGGAATAAAGCCTCTACAAACATTAGCATACAGATTTGTGTGGCTTTATGTCTGCATTTCCCTTGGGTAAGGAACTAGAAGTGGATTGCTGAGTCAGAATGCTGATGATTGTTTAATTTCATTTAAACATTTTTTATGGCCCCTCCCTATAAGTAGATTATACTCTTTGCCCTTTGATATCAGTATTCTCTGTATGACTTCTTTAGTCAATAAAAGCACCTGTGCAGCTTCTGAGTAGATGCTCTAAGGAACAATTCATGACTCTTCCTCACACTTTCTCCTCTACCAGGAGAACCAGATGTCCTTAATAGGGCTGCTCCTTCTGCCCGAATCTAGGGAAGAAGATGCCTGGCACACAGCCACAGTCACTCCACAGTCTGCTTATAGCCTAAGAAATGAACATGTGCTGTTGTATAAAATGAAGGCTTTGAGTTTGTGACCTCAGCATAAATGATAATAGCAAAACTGATTGATAAACCTTGGAAACTACTTAAATTCACTTCCTTGAATTTCTTTCTTTACTCCCTTGGGCTTGATATATGACTGAATTTAATTTCCAACCTCTTCTTTGCTCCTTCATCATTATTTTTATCTTTCTGCTTCCATTCTCTCCAAATCAAGTCTATAAATCACACTTTTTCCTCTTCACCGTAATCGTACTACAGTAACCGTACTACAGTAGGGGCTTCCCAGGTGGCTCAGTGGTAGAGAATCCACCTGCCAATGCAGGAGACATGAGTTCAGTCCCTGGGTCAGGAAGATCCCCTGGAGAAAGAAATGGCAATCCACTCCAGTACTCTTGCCTGGGAAATCTCATGGACAGTAGAGGCTGGTGGGCTACAGTCCATGGGGTCACAAAGAGTCGACCCAACTTAGCGAGAAAACAGCAGCAGCAGCTGATGTGTAACTAAGAGCTTAGTCGCTCAGTCATGTCCGACTCTTGGAGACCCCATGGACTGTAGCCCACCAGGGTCCTCTACCCTTGGGGTTTCTCCAGGCAAGAATACTGGAGTGGGTTGCCATGCCCTTCTCCAGGGTATCTTCCCAACCCAGGGATTGAACCCAGGTCTCCCGCACTGCAGGCAGATTCTTTACCATCTGAGTCACCAGGGAACCCCAACTAGTCCCACAGTTTCCAATTTATCTTTCCTAGCCTAAATTATGTATTCCTGATACTGTATGAACTTTAAAAAAAAAAATAAATGCACTCCTCATAATTATGTTTCTACTAAAAAGTTTCAGTAACTACTCACTACTTACAGGGTTACTATAAACCATTAACCTTTATTCACAAGGTACTTCTACTGGCTTTTGAATTTCCTCCTACTCCACCTCCATCAATACAAACATTTTCCATGTTCCATTAAATGGACACTCTCTTCCATCACTGAATGGACCCTCTTCCAATCATACAAGTGTACTCTTGGATCCAGAATTTGAAGCAGATATTTCTTTTTCCTTTGCATCTTATTTTTCATCTTCATTTTAAATCCTCCAAGACTTATCTTAAATTATATTTTTTAGTAAAAACTTTCTACTGATTCCATTCAGAGTTCCCACTGGCTCCTCCAAGCCACTCTCCATAAAGCGGCCTGAACATACTTTAAAAACACATATTCATCATCCCTTCACTCTACTCAAATTATTTCAGTGGCACTTAGGATAAATACTAACAACTTGAAGCCCAAATTTCAGTTCAGTTGCTCATTTGTATAGGACTCTGCAGCCCCATGGAAACCAGCATGCCAGGCCTCCCTGTCCATCACCAACTCTCAGAGTTTACTCAAACTCATGTCCATTGAGTCTGTGATGCCATCCAATGGGTTGGCCGTATTTACCTTTCAGACTCTTCCCATTCCTCTCTAGCATTCTGACTGCAGTGGTCCTCTTTTTGCTTCTTTGAACATCATGCTCCCTCCCCCTTTGGGATCTTTGTGCTTGCTATTCTCTCTACCTGAAATGGTATTCTTGTATCTCTGTTTCCTACTTAACTCCTTCTTATCCTTTAGATCTCAATCCTATTATTGCTCCCCAGAGAAGCCTTCCCTGACTTTTCTGACCACATCCAAAATTCATCTGTTCTTTTACAGCGCCACATATTGATACCTCCTTTAGCGTACTTACCACAGTTGTAATTTTATATTTATCTGTGTTATTATCACATCATCTTCCTGTCTGGTCTTCAGCATTGTGGACTTATCCTACCCATGGAGCAATAATATATGGTACATTATTTGCAGGATATTTCTCGAAGACCTCTAGCCCATGGTCTCTCTGTATCTGTACCATACTGAGTAAAAGCCTTTACTGATTTGAATTTGGGTCACTATCACTCTGTGCAGTCATTTCTTCTTGTTTGATGTCTCATTTACCAACGAATGGAAGTAACCTAGTAGCGTCTATACTAGCTGTTGAATAAATGATCTCTAGCTATTGTTGAATAAGAATACACTTAAACTGAAGGTTGGGCTTCCCAGGTGGTGATAGTGGTAAAGAATCCTCTTGCCAGTGTAGGATACATAAGAGATGCAGGTTTGATCCCTGTGTCAGGAAGATCCCCCGGAGGAAGGCATGACAACCCATTCCAATATGCTTGTCTGAAGAATCCCTATGGAGAGAGGAGCCTGGCGGGCTACAGTCTATAGGGTCTCAAAGAGTCAGACACAACTGAAGCAACTTAGCACACTCAAACGTAGATTGAAGGTTAGCCTATGTAGCAAAATTAACATATTTAAATGCATGAATATTAGGCACTTTAAAATTTCCAGTCAATAATTTTATTTATATATTCAAACAAAGCTGTTTACATTAAATCATTGAATGCCATCATCAGCATTATGATTAGGATTGCTAGATAAAGTATCAACCATAAATAATATTTTAGTGTTATGTTTCCAATATCACAAAGGGCAGAATTACACTAAATTTATCTGTGTATTTTTTATTTGAAATTCAAACTTAACTGGGGATCCTTTATTTTTATTTGCTTATTCTGGCAATGCTAGCCATGATACTCCTTGAATGATGATTATTGCTCAAGTTCAGTGCAGTTAGTTACATTCAGCATCAAGTGTGGCTGCTGATTATTTTACTTTATCCTTATAACCAAATAATCGGGTCCCATAACTATTCACTTTGAACATATGGAGGAACTAAGGTACAGAATAAAGAACTTGCTCAGAGTCACATAACTAACAAGAAGTAAGTCAAGTGTGTTTCAAGGTATGTAAGAACTCAGAGTTTTCACTTTCAGCCACCATAATATACCACCTCATCTAACACTATCTAAGCTATTGAACCAGGGCTTCCCTGGTGGCTCAGAGGTTAAAGCATCTGCCCGCAATGCGGGAGACCTGGGTTCGATCCCTGGGTGGGGAAGATCCCCTGAAGAAGGAAATGGCAACCCACTCCAGTATTCTTGGAGAATATCCTGGAGAATTCCATGGACAGAAGAGCCTGGCGGGCTACAGTCTATGGGGTCGCAAAGAGTCGGACACGACTGAGCGACTTCACTTTCACTTTCAAGCTATTGAACATATACCAGACAACTATAGAGACAACACGTGGTAAATCTGAAATCCCAATGCATCGGATCTGTGAAACAGCAAATGAATTTCTGATAACTCCTAAGGAATTTCATGGATTCTGAATTTGCATAAATGTGCTACAGTATCACCATGTGCTTAAGTTATAACCTTGGGTCTACTTCTATTACACATGAGTTAACTATTTTGTTATTACTATTATTATTATTTTGATCACACTGTGGCGTGTGGAAACTTAGTTCTCCAACCAGTGATGGAACCCAAGTCCTCAGTAGTGAAAGCACAGAGTCCTAACCACTGGACTGCCAGAGAATTCCCATGAGTTAACTAATAACTTTTCATGACATAGAGAAAAGATCAGATATAGTTTTCATGTCCTTAGATCAATGTAATGGATACCTTCTCTGGTAACAAAAATTCCTCCAAGACCAAATTTTCTTTAAAAATTTATAAAGACTTGCACTAAATTTATGCTTTAATTTCAGTGGTCACTTTAAATATTAAGAAACTACCCAGGACTTTCCACTATATTTGTGTGAATACAATGTAAATAGGTCCATTTGGAGAGGGGTATGGCATCTGGTCCCATCACTTCATGGGAAATAGATGGGGAAACAGTGGAAACAGTGTCAGACTTTATTTTTTGGGGCTCCAAAATCACTGCAGATGGTGACTGCAGCCATGAAATTAAAAGACGCTTACTCCTTGGAAGGAAAGTTATGACCAACCTAGATAGCATATTGAAAAGCAGAGACATTATTTTGCCAACAAAGGTACGTCTAGTCAAGGCTATGGTTTTTTCAGTGGTCATGTATGGATGTGAGAGTTGTACTGTGAAGAAAGCTGAGCGCTGAAGAATTGATGCTTTTAACCTGTGGTGTTGGAGAAGACTCTTGAGAGTCCCTTGGACTGCAAGGAGATCCAACCAGTCCATTCTGAAGGAGATCAGCCCTGGGATTTCTTTGGAAGGAATGATGCTAAAGCTGAAACTCCAGTACTTTGGCCACCTCATGCGAAGAGTTGACTCATTGGAAAAGACTCTGATGCTGGGAGGGATTGGGGGCAGGAGGAGAAGGGGACGACAGAGGATGAGATGGCTGGATGGAATCACTGACTCGATGCACGTGAGTCTCAGTGAACTCTGGGAGTTGGTGATGGACAGGGAGGCCTGGTGTGCTGCGATTCATGGGGTCGCAAAGAGTCGGACACGACTGAGCGACTGAACTGAACTGAATTGAACTGATGTTATTACTTTTGAATCTCCTTTGTAAGTACTAATTTTAATTTCTCTCTCTTTAAATTGAATTGTTAAGTAACTTAAAATAATTTCTCAGTTCCATCCAAAATGTAGCATGGATAGGATGCAGTGATGGATTAAGTGATTTTAGTGCAGAGTTTAAATATCAGCTTCAAAGATGTTAAGGAAGAAATGTTAAGGTGTATCACATGTCAAGTAGGCTGGGCCTTCATGTATGGTGCATTCAATTATCCCTTTATAACCTTCTTTTTAGGAAAATGGGACTCTGGATTTCATGTAAGTAAACTCTGCTTCTTCATCATTAGAATACTTTCATCAAATAATAGGTTTTAGATCTCACACTGAGCCCATACACATTCTCTCCCTGGGTCACTTCACTTAGGTCCCTCAACTCTTTCTCACCCTCTTCACACCACTTCCCTGAGATCTTGTCACTCAGCACACCCAGGGATTAGCTACCCTCCTTCTCTGATGTGGTGGCAATAACAAAGCCAACAACAGAGGCTCTTCAGTCAGTCAGCCTAGAGTCCAAATCTGAGGACTGTTTTTTAGCTGTGTGACCAGAGACTGAGTATTTAACCATTCTGTCCCTCAATGTTTTCACTCAAAAAATCACAAGTATAATATAACCAACTTCTTAGGGTTACTATGAATATTAAAGAGATAATGCAAAAGGATCATACATAGAGAGTAAGCAGTCAAAATGTTAACCAACTGTCATCATTATTATTTCATATCAGAAAAATGTGAACAGCATGCCTTTGTAAACAAGGAAAAAATAGTCCCCATTTTCACTCTCCTGTTGAACTACACTCTAACCTCCCCACTCGATTTCCTATTAATAAGCTGCCTCTAATATAGGTACTTTTTTAGATTTCAAAATGCACCAGAGAAAAGCTATTAAGTTTGATAATATCAGTGAAAAACAACAGAGCAACATATATTGCTGTTTTTTCTTGTTCTTACCCATTCCCTGGATGGGCTACAGTGCATGGGTCACAAATAGTCAAACTTGTCTTAGTGACTTAAAAAAAAAAAAGAAAAAAACTCATTCCCCACATCACTACTTGTTTATCAATCACTAGACTAGATTTGCCGGAGAAGGCAATGGCACCCCACTCCAGTACTCTTGCCTGGAAAATCCCATGGATGGAGGAGCCTGGTAGGCTTGCAGTCCATGGGGTCGCTAAGAGTCGGACACAACTGAGGACTTCACTTTCACTTTTCACTTTCATGCATTGGAGGAGGAAATGGCAACCCACTCCAGTGTTCTTGCCTGGAGAATCCCAGGGACGGCAGGGCCTGGTGGGCTGCCGTCTATGGGGTCGCACAGAGTCGGACATGACTGAAGCGACTTAGCAGCAGCAACAGCAGCAGACTAGATTTGCACTTGAACACAGCCTCCAAAAAGAAAAAAAAAAAAAATTCATTTGCAGACATCAAAATAAAATTCTTCCCTGATTTAGATGACAGAATTGAAGCAGGTATTTCTTATTTTGTTAAAAAGCATTATCACTGGGTTTTAAAAAGTGAGTAGAACCTCAGTGTTCTTCAATGAGAAATACAATGCTCTTTCTTCATGTTGAATGTCACTTCACCATCCTACCATCTTTTTTTTTTAACCTGATGGGAATATTACCTATTCATCAATATGTCAATAGAAATTACATTGATCTAGGAGATAATTACTGAGATCAAAACAGTTTCTCTCTGTCTCTCTCCTTCTTTCTCTCTTTTCTTGCTCTCTCTCTGTCTTCAGACCTCATTGTCTATATAAAAAAAAAAAAAAACAAACCCTTCTCTTAGCACACAAGAACCTAATCTTCCCTTCCTGGCAATGTTGTGGGTATAAATGTTTTATCTTATTTTATGCCAGATATCCATGTGTCCTCACACAAAGGAGATTTGAAAGCACCCACATTTGCATACTCATTAGGTAGAGTTTCGTGTGTCTGCATTTTAAAACTGTGTCAGTACTTGGAGTAGCAGATATTTTGCAACAAAATAAACTTTGGAAATCTTCATGTTCTGCAAAACTGATTATAGATCCACAAGTATCTGCTTATGTTGGTTGCAGAAATACCTCCAGTTGGTCCAGTCTTTACTATAAACATTGTTCTTAACAAATAATAAGTACTCAATACATCCTTCTGTAGGAAAATTTAAAAGAATGTTTGAGAGGTTAGCACTGGTTATTTTTATGTGTTTTTATTAAATTAAGTCTCCACAAACCCGTTATGGAAAAATTTTGTGTTGACTATTTTTAAAAATGGAAAAATTAATATGTATATTGTGTGCCTGCTCAGTCCCGTCAGTTGTATCTGACTCTTTGCGACTTCATGGACTATAGCCTGCCAGGCTCTTCTGTCCATGGGATTTTGCTGGCAAGAATACCGGAGTGGGATGCCATGCCTTCCTCCAGGGGATCTTCCCCACCAAGTTATTGAACCTGTGTCTCCTCTGTCTCCTGCCTTGCAGGCAGATTCTTTACTGCTGAGACCCCAGGGAAGCCCAATATGTTTATTGCGCATTCAATATTTGCATTTGTTTCTTTAATGAATATTTGTTAAAGAGACTACTACATTTCCAACATTGAGGAAAGCACTACGATAGAGTTTTAAGCAAGTTGCCATATCCAGGTCCCTACTTTCATGTAGTCTGCATTCTAAAGAAGACACACAAGTTCATAACTAATTTTCATTTGTACAATTCAAGGAAGAAGTCTTAGTTGATTCAATAACAGTGTCTATTAGACTGGATGGGGAATGGGAGTGAATCAGAGAAATATGAAGACCTAGAATACAAATAATATAAAAATTGCCAGATAATCACATGGTCTGTTATTCTTTTTAACTAAAATGGATTCCTCATATGTTGTTTATTAAATTAACCTATCCCATATATTAATGTAATTATGAAAAATTGAGTTTTCTCTATTATACCTGGATTAAACCAGAATGCTCATTAAAGGAAAAATTTGTATTCTGAAATCTGTTTTCATGAAACAGTTTGGGGATAGGATATAAATTTTTTAAGAGGAAGATGGTTCCAAAACTTAAATGTAAGTTGACAAATAGATATGATTTTATATAATGATAAAATGGCAAATTTCTTTGACTACCCCTACTTTAGGACTGTAACTCACATGTAATGAAGTTAAAATTATAACCAGAAGATTACTTATATCAGAGATTCAAGTATGTCCTGGAAAAGGACTCTAATTCATAAGTTAACAAAATTTATTAAACTCCTCCTTTGGCCAGATCTAGAACATTGGATTTGTAATAGTTACTTTGCTGCTGCTGCTGCTAAGTCGCTTCAGTCGTGTCGGACTCTGTTGGACCGCATAGACGGCAACCTACCAGGCTCCCCCGTCCCTGGGATTCTCCAGGCAAGAACACTGGAGTGGGTTGCCATTTCCTTCTCCAATGCCTGAAAGTGAAAAGTGAAAGTGAAGTCGCTCAGTCCTGTCCGACTCTTAGCGACCCCATGGACTGTAGCCTACCAGGCTCCTCCGCCCATGGGAGTTTCCAGGCAAGAGGACCGGAGTGGGGCGCCATTGCTTTCTCCGAATAGTTACTATAACCGCTGAGCTACCAGGAAGTCTGTTAAGCATCTACTCACACTTAAAAATCCAGCAATAATATTTGAAGAAAGCCCTCCTGATAGTTACTTTAGTTTGGAAGAAATCAGGAGGGCTTTCCTCAAATATTATTGCTGGATTTTTAAGTGTGAGTAGATGCTTATCAGGCTTCCTGGTAGCTCAGCTGGTAAAGAATCTGCCTGCAATGCAGGAGACCTGGGTTGGATCACTGGGTGGGGAAGATCCCATGAAGGAGTACATGGCAACCCACTCCAGTATTCTTGCCTGGAGAATCCCCATGGACAGAGAAGTCTGGTGGTCTGTAGTCCATGGTGTTGCAAAGAGTTGGACACAACTGAGCAACTAAGCACAGCACAGCACAGCATGGATGCTTATCAGATTGAGAGGAGATGAATGATTATTCCAGGGCTATGCAAGAGCTGGGACAAACTCGTGGAGGTTTAAAATGGCTTTGCATGTTCAGAATACTGAGGAAATATAACAAATTACCAGAAAGCAATAATATACTAATTTAGATTTTAATATGATTTTAGGGATGAACCATCAGTAACATTTAAGCAGCAGAGTGACAAGACCAGATCTACTTTTTATAAATTTTTTTTTTTCTATTAGTGTAAACTATGATCTGAGGACTGGCCAGCCCACACTGAAACAGATGTACAACATAGCAATAATCCAGCTAAGAGGTGATCTCACTCTATCCATTCTATAATCTGGAATTATTATATCTGTCTAGTTATTCCTAATGAGAAATCAAAGGGGAGTTTAATACATATAGGGTTGTGAGATCAATAAAACATATAGGCCAATAGAACATATTTAAGTCTAATACCTGGAGAAGGCAATGGCACCCCACTCCAGTACTCCTGCCTGGAAAATCCCATGGACGGAGGAGCCTGGTGGGCTGCAGTCCATGGGGTCGCTGAGGGTCGGACACGACTGAGCGACTTCACTTTCGATTTTCACTTTCATGCATTGGAAAAGGAAATGGCAACCCACTCCAGTGTTCTTGCCTGGAGAATCCCAGGGACGGGGGAGCCTGGTGGGCTGCCGTCTATGGGGTCACACAGAGTCGGACATGACTGAAGTGACTTAGCACCAGTAGCAAGCCTAATACCATTTGATTACTAAAAGCTAACATCATGTTTGAACAGATTTTGCCCAGAAAGGGTGGAAGCCATAACACACGGGGTATAACCCTCATGAACAGTATGAATCTTAGACCAAAACAATGAGAGTCAGGGCTTCATTTTTATACAGTTTCTTAAACATCATATAACAACTAAAATGTTTAGATCCACTTATGTTCCTTTCCTTATCCTTTACAGATGACTTGCATTTCTGTATTTCTTTAATGCTGTTGTCACCGTGTCAGCTTCTTCCCAGGAGTAACTGGTGGGATCTGAAGTTGCTGGGCAAACCCACTGCTCTGGGTTTCTAAGCAACGTGCTTTGCATGTGGTCAGAGTTAAAGTTTGTTGTAGTCTAGGCATTTTGGTTGCTGAAGAAGTGTTTCATTTTGGACTTGTTTTTTGTTTGTCTATTTGTTTTGTTTTACATTTTCAATCGTGCTTATTCATGGTTTTTCATCAAATACATAGAATTGCCTACCATAAGGAAAGTTACAAGTCTAAAAAAAGAAAAGAGCCATACTTTTTTGAATATTGATCTGTGTAGAGAGTCAGATTCACTGGCTTTGAAACAAGTTTCTGGTTTCTCTGAATTTTAACATTTTTCTGTGTGGTTATTTCCCACACTTGTCAAGAAAATCAACGATATCTTCCCAGGCATGGGGTTGGGTGGAATACAAGGTGGAATGAGGAGAGTCTTTAACCCAGCAGAGCTCAGACTCTGCTGAGGAAAATGAAGGCCCAACTCCCCCTTTGTCATCAACCACTGACTGTTGTTGGGAGAGAGAAGCCTCTAAGCACGTAAAAGTGCATGCCTGGTCCTGGTCCCTCTGGCTCTGGGATACAGCAGAGCCTGCAAAGGCAGTAGAATAATCTCGGGGGTATCCACTCTCACTCTGCTGAATCCTGTCTGGAGACTGGGAATCTGGAACCTATCCTTGTTGACTTTCTGAATCACTTATTAGTTCTCCCAGGCTGTGAAACATCAGAAAATCTAGTCGTAAAAGATGGGGATTCAGCCACACTTGTCTCAAACACATGCAAATGACCCCTGAATACAGCCCCTGAAATCTCCTCTCCCTTGGAAAGAACTGAGTAATGAATTCATACGCTATATTTTGTAGTAAAACAGTTTTGAAATAATGTTGGCTTGGAAGTCAGAAGATCCCCTCCCTTATAGTAGATAACAGAAAACATTCAAACTCCTTCCTTTCTACTGCCCTCATATCAGGTCTCTTTTGAATTTGTGGTTGACCACACCCTCATTTGTACCTTATTACCTAGTCAAACTAACTTATTTGTGGCTCAATGAAAACACAGTGCTATCATATTAATATTTCATGCCTCTCTTCTGATTCTCTTCTGTCCACCTAAAGGTTTTTTTCTCTCTTGTTTTTATGAATCTTTACTTTTAATCTAAGATGTTACTCTGAAGTCCCTCTCTTGTGAAAATTATTTCAATAACTTATCCTTATTTCTTTTAATTTCAAGATCCTACCTAACTCAAAACTGGCACAAAGAAGCTGTTCAATACATACATATCTTTGTTGCTGTTGTTGTCCAGTTGTTAAGTCATGTCTGACTCTTTGTGACCCATGATCTGCAGTACGCCAGGCTTCCCTGTCCTTCACAACCTCCAAGGGTTTGCTCAAACTCATGTCCATTGAATCAGTGATGCCATACAACAATCTCATGCTCTGTCATCCCCTTCTCCTCCTGTCCTCAGTCTTTCCCAGCATCAGGGTCTTTTCCAATGAGTCAGTTCTTCACATCAGGTGGCCAAAGTATTGGAGCTTCAGCTTCAGCATCATTCCTTCCAATGAATATTCAGGGTTGATTTCCTCTAGGATTGACTGGTTTGACTTCCTTACTGTCCAAGGGGCTCTCAAAAGTCTTCTCCAGGACCATAATTTCAAAGCATCTACTCCTCAGTGCTCAGCTTTATTTATGGTCCAACTCTCACATCCACACATGACTACAGGAAAAAACAGAGCTTTGACTATGTGGACCATTGTCAGCAGAGTGTCTGTGTTTTTTAATATGCTGTTTAAGTTTGTCATAGCTTTCCTTCCAAGTAGCAAGTGTCTTTTAATTCCATGGCTGCAGTCACCTTCTGCAGTGATTTCAGAGTGCAAGAAAATAAAATCTGTCACTGTTTCTACTTTTTGCCCATCTGTTTGCCATGAAGTGATGGAGTCAGATGCCATGACCTTAGTTTTCTGAAAACTGAGTTTTAAGCTAGCTTTTTCACTCTTCTCTTTCACCCACATCAAAAGGCTCTTTAGTTCCTCTTCACTTTTTGCCATTGGAGTGGTATCATCT
This sequence comes from Bos taurus, assembly GCF_002263795.3. NCBI lineage: Eukaryota > Metazoa > Chordata > Mammalia > Artiodactyla > Bovidae > Bos > Bos taurus. Next base: position 35,164,033 of record NC_037328.1, read on the forward strand.
GCGTATCTGAGGTTGCTGATATTTCCCCTGGCAATCTTGATTCCAGCTTGAGCTTCATGAAGCCCAGAATTTCGCATGATATACTCTGCATAGAAGTATAAGCAGAGTGACAATATACAGCCTCGACATACTCCTTTCCCAATTTTGAACCAGTCTGTTGTTCCATGTCCAATTCTAATTGTTGCTTCTGGACCTGCATAGTTTCTCAGGAGATAGGTAATTCTTAAAGTGATGATATTTTTATCTCTTTTAAGAATTTTCTACAGTTTGCTGTAATTCACAAAGTCAAAGACTTTAGTGTAGTAAGTGAAACAGAAATAGATGTTTTACTGGAATTCTCTTGCTTTTTCTATGATCCAGCGGATGTTGGCAATTTGATTGCTAGTTTCTCTGCCTTTTCTAAATACAGCTTGTACATCTGTAAGTTCTCAATTCATGTACTGTTGAAGCCTAGCTTGAAGGATTTTGAGCATTAACTTGCCAGCATGTGAAATGGGCATAATTGTATGGTAGTTTGAACATTCTTTGGCATTGCCCTTCTTTAGGATTGGACTCTAGACTGACCTTTTCCAGTTCTGTGGCCACTGCTGATTTTTCCAAATTTGCTGGCATACTGAATGCAGCACTTTAACAGCATCATCTTTTACGTTCTGAAATAGCTCAACTGGAATTCCATCACTTCCACTAGCTTTGTTTGCAGTAATGCTTCTTAAGGCCCACTTGACTTCTCACTCCAGGATATCTGGCTCTCCCTGAGTGACCATCATGGTTATCCAAGTCGTTAAGACCTTTTTTGTATAGTTCTGTGTATTCTTGCCAGCTCTTAATCTCTTCAGCTTCTGTTAGGTCCTTGCTGTTTCTGTCCTTTATTGTGCCCAATTTTTGCATGAAATATATCTTTACAAAATGTATCTTTAAATATATCTTTAGAAAAATAAAACAAGCCCTTGCTTATAACCAGTATCTGAATTAATTAGTTTATGGTTTTGAGTTATCTTCTTTCTTTTGCTAGAAATAACTTTCTGTATCTGTAAAATGGGTAAAACCTAGATGATCTCAAAGATTCCCTCTATAGATCTTTCATTACAGTCATTAGGTCTGTTTATAACTATTCTCCTCTCCTGCCTAGCCGGCCCATTTTAGGCTGAAGTGTGGCATATCAACTGACTTTAGTGGAAAAGACATATGTATGTACGTATGTGTTAGTCTCTCAGTAGTGTCCCTCTTTTTGCAACCCCATGGATTGTAGCCTGCCAGGCTCCTCTGTCCATGGGATTCTCCAGGCAAGAATATTGGAGTGGGTTGCCTTTCCCTTCTTCAGGAAAAGACATATGCTCCTTGCCCATTTAAGATACTGCAATGCATGATTTGTACTTCTCCCTTCTTCACTTGTAATGACTGGAGGTTGAAATGGAACCATGCACCATGATGGCCTGTGTTGGACAGATAGCATGAGTGAAAAACTGTTGCTGTTTCTCAGATTGGGGAGCTGTTAGCAAAAACAACAACCACAGTATAGAATACCCCTTCCTGACTGAGTTCAACCCTTATATTTCACGATTCTAGCTCATTTAAGAAAATATACAAACTTCGATTACAAGTCTAATGTCAGGCCATAAAAGTTCTGGTTTCAAAAATTCTATTATGTTAATATGTACTGTATAAAGGTTATTTTAAAACTATCAACAACACTTGAAGCATTAAAATGTGCTTCTATTTAATGTCAGTAAGCAATTACAATAAAATAAAAAGACTTCAAAATTGGTTTTATACAAACCATAAAGAGAAGTGGGATAGAATGGGAACTATTTTCCTCTTCTGCATTTAATTTATATTCCGAAAAGATGGTTTAGTTTCCATATTTTGGAAAACAGCATTGCACATGGACTTAATTTTACTAAAAATGCAGTGTTTGTATATATTATTTTCCAAGTCATTCCTCTTTCCATGAAAATGGCCATTTTTCCCCCATTTCTGCTATGATACATTCTCACAATTTCATAAGTTATATGGTAATGTTTTTTTAATATTAGAGAAATTTTTCAAATATGTTTTTCCAACTTTAAAGCTTTCACCAGAAATTTAGACCAATGTCAAAATAATCCAAATAAATATTTAAAAAATTCAGGCATCCATATGTTTCTAATTTTAGAGACCAGTCATTGAATAGACTGACAATCAAAAGATGGCTGATATCTTTCAATTTTATGCATGAAATTTATGACGACATCAAATTTACTTGCAGTTTAAATTTTATTTGAAAATGCATCTTTTTTCTTCAAGAGGAAAATTCTTTAGTATTTTATGTGTTAGTCATGTCTTCTCTTATCATTTATCGTAAAACTTTTGCTTTTTGTGACTAGACTCTTTATAGTCAGAAAATGAAATTACTATTATTTCTTGATTGTCAATACTTCAAAACACTTCATATTTCCACTTTTGTTCATGCTAACTAGTGATAAAGCAATCTTATTTTCATCTTAAATCTGAGTCACACTGGTTTTTCACAGACTACTTAAGGAGTCCTGAGATCCTAAGAATGGTGTTGTCATTCAACAAACAGTTCAAACTCCCGGTAGTCAGCTTAACAGCTGGGTATCCTCAGAGAATTATGTATCTTTTGAGATTTCCAGTTCCATGTTGACAAATGTGGGCACTGACAGTTATCTTCTCATACATTCACCGTGAGAGAAAAAATGGATGTGACATTTAATTCTAGAACTACAAGTTCCATAAAGGCATTTTGCTGTTTTGTTCTTTCTGCAGTTCCAGTGCCCACCCTGATTTACACCGAAAGGACTTGTTTAATGTTTATTGAGCCAATGATTGGATAAAAATTTAATAAATAAAATGGGCCAAAGATTGGGTAAAGAACTTTATATAATATATTGTCATATAAATTATAATTATCAATATTAAACTGAAAACTGAAACTTCAGTTAATTAACAATAACTATCAATATTTCTATCATTTTTATTTCATGATACTCTATTTTTACCTTTAAACTCACCTAATATTTTGTAATTTGATTCTTTTAAAAAATGTTTTGATCAAATTTCCTAATTGTGATAAATCAAACTGCTATAGCCCAAGATCCTGGACTAATAGAAAGAAAAGCATTATACAGCATTTATTAAAAGCTATTCATTCTATTGAGTTAGAGTTAGACATTGAGTTAGACAAGGCTGTGGTCCTAGTGTGATTAGATTGACTAGTTTTCTGTGAATATGGTTTCAGTGTGTTTGCCCTCTGATGCCCTCTTGCAACACCTACCATCTTACTTGGGTTTCTCTTACCTTGAGCGTGCGGTATCTCTTCAAGGGTGCTCCAGCAAAGCACAGCTATTGCTCCTTACCTTGGACGAGGTAACCATTTTACTTGGGTTTCTCTTACCTTGGGTGTGGGGTATCTCTTCAAGGGTGCTCCAGCAAAGCGCAGCCATTACTCCTTACCTTGGATGAGGTTACCTTGTCTAACTCAATGAAACTAACCATGTCCGTGGGGCACCCCAAGATGGGAGGGTCATGGTGGAGAAGTCTGACAGAATGTGGTCCACTGGAGAAGGGAATGGCAAACCACTTCAGTATTCTTGCCTTGAGAACCCCATGAACAGTATGAAAAGGCAAAATGATAGGATACTGAAAGAGGAACTCCCCAGGTCAGTAGGTGCCCAATATGCTACTGGAGATCAGTGGAGAAATAACTCCAGAAAGAATGAAGGGATGGAGCCAAAGCAAAAACAATACCCAGCTGTGGATGTGACTGGTGATAGAAGCAAGGTCCGATGCTGTAAAGAGCAATATTGCATAGGAACCTGGAATGTCAGGTCCATGAATCAAAGCAAATTGGAAGTGGTCAAACAAGAGATGGCAAGAGTGAATGTCGACATTCTAGGAATCAGCTAACTGAAATGGACTGGAATGGGTGAATTTAACTCAGATGACCATTATATCTATTACTGCAGGCAGGAATCCCTCAGAAGAAATGGAGTAGCCATCATGGTCAACAAAAGAGTGCAAAATGCAGTACTTGGATGCAATCTCAAAAACGACAGAATGATCTCTGTTCGTTTCCAAGGCAAACCATTCAATATCACAGTAATCCAAGTCTATGCTCCAACCAGTAATGCTGAAGAAGCTGAAGTTGAATGGTTATATGAAGATCTACAAGACCTTTTAGAACTAATACCCAAAACGATGTCCTTTTCATTATAGGGGACTGGAATGCCAAAGTAGGAAGTCAAGAAACACCTGGAGTAACAGGCAAATTTGGCCTTGGAATACGGAATGAAGCAGGGAAAAGACTAATAGAGTTTTGCCAAGAAAATGCACTGGTCATAAAAAACAATCTCTTCCAACAACACAAGAGAAGACTCTACACATGGACATCACCAGATGGTCAACACCGAAATCAGATTGATTATATTCTTTGCAGCCAGAGATGGAGAAGCTCCATACAGTAGCAAAAACAAGACCAAGAGCTGACCGTGGCTCAGACAATGAACTCCTTATTGCCCAATTCAGACTTAAATTGAAGAAAGTAGGGAAAACCACTAGACCATTCAGGTATGACCTAAATCAAATCCTTTATGATTATATAGTGGAAGTGAGAAATAGATTTAAGGGCCTAGATCTGATAGAGTGCCTGATGAACTATGGAATGAGGTTCGTGACACTGTACAGGAGACAGGGATCAAGACCATCCCCATGGAAAAGAAATGCAAAAAAGCAAAATGGCTGTCTGGGGAGGCCTTACAAACAGCTGTGAAAAGAAAAGAAGCAAAAAGCAAAGGAGAAAAGGAAAGATATAAACATCTGAATGCAGAGTTCCAAAGAATAGCAAGAAGAGATAAGAAAGCCTTCTTCAGCGATCAATGCAAAGAAATAGAGGAAAACAACAGAATGGGAAAGACTAGAGATCTCTTTAAGAAAATCAGAGATACCAAAGGAACATTTCATGCAAAGATGGGCTCGATAAAGGACAGATGGTGTGGACCTAACAGAAGCAGAAGATATTAAAAAGAGATGGCAAGAATACACAGACGAACTGTACAAAAAAGATCTCCCCAACCCAGATAATCACGATGGTGTGATCACTGACCTAGAGCCAGACATCCTGGAATGTGAAGTCAAGTGGGCCTTAGAAAGCATCACTACGAACAAAGCTAGTGGAGGTGATGGAATTCCACTTGAGCTATTCCAAATTCTGAAAGATGATGCTGTGAAAGTGCTGTACTCAATATGCCAGAAAATTTGGAAAACTCAGCAGTGGCCACAGGACTGGAAAAGGTCAGTTTTCCTTCCAATCCCAAAGAAAGGCAATGCCAAAGAATGCTCAAACTACCGCACAATTGCACTCATCTCACACGCTAGTAAAGTAATGCTCAAAATTCTCCAAGCCAGGCTTCAGCAATATGTGAACCATGAACTTCCTGATGTTCAAGCTGGTTTTAGAAAAGGCAGAGGAACCAGAGATCAAATTGCCAACATCCACTGGATCATGGAAAAAGCAAGAGAATTCCAGAAAAGCATCTATTTCTGCTTTATTGACTATGCCAAAGCCTTTGACTGTGTGGATCACAATAAACTGTGGAAAATTCTGAAAGAGATCGGAATACCAGACCACCTGATCTGCCTCTTGAGAAATGTGTATGCAGGTAAGGAAGCAACAGTTGGAACTGGACATGGAACAGCAGACTGGTTCCAAATAGGAAAAGGAGTTCGTCAAGGCTGTATATTGTCACCCTGCTTATTTAACTTATATGCAGAGTACATCATGAGAAACGCTGGGCTGGAAGAAGCACAAGCTGGAATCAAGATTGCCAGGAGAAGTATCAATAACCTCAGATATGCAGATGACACCACCCTTATGGCAGAAAGTGAAGAGGAACTAAAAAGCCTCTTGATGAAAATGAAAGTGGGGAGTGAAAAATTTAGCTTAAAGCTCAACATTCAGAAAATGAAGATCATGGCATCTGGTCCATCACTTCATGGGAAATAGATGGGGAAACAGTGGAAACAGTGTCAGACTTTATTTTTCTGGGCTCCAAAATCACTGCAGATGGTGACTGCAGCCATGAAATTAAAAGACGCTTACTCCTTGGAAGGAAAGTTATGACCAACCTAGATAGCATATTCAAAAGCAGAGACATTACTTTGCCAACAAAGGTTCGTCTAGTCAAGGCTATGGTTTTTCCAGTAGTCATGTATGGATGTGAGAGTTGGACTGTGAAGAAAGCTGAGCACCAAAGAATTGATGCTTTTGAACTGTGGTGTTGGAGAAGACTCTTGAGAGTCCCTTGGACTGCAAGGAGATCCAACCAGTCCATTCTGAAGGAGATCAACCCTGGGATTTCTTTGGAAGTAATGATGCTAAAGCTGAAACTCCAGTACTTTGGCCACCTCATGTGAAGAGTTGACTCATTGGAAAAGACTCTGATGCTGGGAGGGATTGGGGGCAGGAGGAGAAGGGGATGACAGAGGATGAGATGGCTGGATGGCATCACTGACTTGATGGACATGAGTTTCAGTGAACTCCGGAGTTAGTGATGGACAGGGAGGCCTGGTGTGCTGTGATTCATGGGGTTGCAAAGAGTCGGACGTGACTGAGCGACTGATCTGATCTGATCTGATCTGATTCATTCAATTCAGTATTCTATATCAGTCCACAGAGATGGTAAATTATCTTGATTTTTCAGATTAATTCACTTAAGATACATTCATTCAAATGATTTTAATGAAAATATAAGGACTGACAGAATTCATTTTGCTTAAGTTGTATTAAGACATGTACTCTCCAGATGTCATTTCTTCAGTCATACTCTTTTAGCACTTACTAAATGCTCCCCAAATACTTCACCAAACACTCACCACATGAAGACATAGAGAGTCTCTCTCTCTTACTCTCTCCCTCTACCCTCTTAAAAGGAGAGACTAGGGAATTATTTGACAAGATCACACAATGGAAAAAGCATCAGCATACAGTCATACTTGTTCCTTGCCTCAGAGTGTTGGCCATTCACTTGTGGACTATAAAGACTGAAATAGCGGACATCACACCCCTCCTGGATGTGTTGAGGTTGACTCTTTGTGCAGGCTGGGCTCCTTAGCTCAGGAGTGTTGCTATTCCCTCTGAAGTTCCATGATGAGACAAAAAAGTAATGAGCAGCCCTTTAAAATCCCTGCTGGTTTGTTAAATGAGGATAGCAGAGCAAAGGCAACACTCTGGGATACAAGACAAATCCTGAAGCCTGCGTCTATGGTAAAATCCCTACTAAATCCCAAATGATGAGAGAAACTATGCTTAAAAATATCAGAGGAAAGGTTAAGAAACCAGACAATGAGTGCATTTGTTGTTGCCACAGATATCTCCTCAAATATTCCATACTTGTATGTTATTATTTCATCATTTTATGCTATTCCAGGAGAATCTGCCAGGGTGGTAGCACCTAGGTGTCTTTGTTTTACTACTGCACACAGCAAACTCTCATTTCCTTTTAAAATAGAGCTAAGTCCCAGCTGTGGCACAACAGCTCCCTTGAAAAATAGTCCTATAAAAGGACTTTTACAAATCATGGGAAGAAATATATTTATTTTCTGTAAATAAACTAGCAAAACAACATAGCCACACACTGGAGAAATGCAGGTAAGAAGAATAAAAGATTTCAGTTTATTCTAGTCCAGGATTTCTTTAGGGACAAACTTATAAATTGTTTTAACAGATCCATACTTCTAAATTATTGCCAGCTTTATTGTTCTTGGTTACTTGGCCCAAAAGCAATAAACTATGTCTTTGGGATGGGGGGAGTGTCTGGAGTCTGACTCTTCAAACAGGAGAAGAGATGTTACACACCTCATGTTTGCTAAAATTCTTCATAAGGCTCCTTCCAAAACACATTATTATAAGATTTTAATTAATAATAATAATTGAAATGATCTCTTTGTTTGGGGCCATCAGTGTTTCTCCACTAACCTGTCTGCTGTGGGACAGTTGCTTAATCAATCTGTGTGGAGTGAATGACTGAAAGAAAACATTCTCTAGTAAACTACTGATTAAATAGGGTTTCAGGATTAATTCATGTTTATTCAGTTTCTCAACAAGCAGTTCGCGAACAACTTTAGACCCAATTCAAATTTTTCACTTTAAAAATAGTGGAGAATTTGATGTTCTGAATTTTGTGATGCCAGGTACTTATTCTCAAGTGGACAGGCAACAACATGGTCCTGAGGACCTTGGGAATGTTCTTCCCGGGAACTGGTACACACGCAGCACTGTACAAAGGAAGAGCCATTCGCAATGCTGGTGAGCAGCTACACTCCAGCTGGTATCAGAGCAGGTTTCAGATTTGTTAAAATCCTATTCTTTTGATGCTCAAGTCCACTTCTTTTCTTTTAGTGCCAATTGTGATCCAGTTTTGCAATGAGAAATTCCACTTCTGAGAAAATATATATATATATATATATATATTATATATAAAATATAAATAAAATATATAAAAATAAAATATTTTTTTATAATTTTTTTTTTATATTTTAACCCTGTATGTGAGACAGCCAAAGAGACACAGATGTATAGGACAGTCTTTTGGACTCTGTGGGAGAGGGAGAGGGTGGGATGATTTGGGAGAATGGCATTGAAACATGTATAATATCATATAAGAAATGAATCGCCAGTCCAAGTTCGATGCAGGATACAGGATGCTTGGGGCTGGTCCACTGGGGTAACCCAGAGGGATGGTATGGGGAGGAAGGTGGGAGGGGGGTTCAGGATGGGAACACGTGTATACCCATGGCGGATTCATGTTGATGTATGGCAAAACCAATACAATATTGTAAAGTAACTAGCCTCCAATTAAAATAAATAAATTTAAATTAAATATATATTTTTTAATTTAAATGTATTTATTTTTTAATATTTTATATAAAAATAAAATATAGATATATGTATATATATATACATATATCACAACTCTCTCCTGTTCTTCCTCATACTTGAAACATAAATCCAGAATCAATCTGGTGTTTTGTTCTGCTCTAAACAGCATACTTTCCATTGGCTACCTGTGTTGCTTCCCTAACCATCCCCGATCCTTGGAACTTCCCAGACCACATTCTCAGTGTCAGGTCTTACCCCAGCTAGCAACTCAGTCAACAGGCATCTAATGAGAATCTGGTCATGTGTGCAATAATTTGCATTGCTCACAATCCTTCCTGTTCACACATCTGAGTTTGGGCAAGTAGAACTAGGAAGTTTATAAAAGGCTGGGAACCCCTAGACCGCCCCTTCAGCTAAAACAAATATGCTGTATTTCTAAGATTGGGTTTTGTTACCTCTTGGAAGAAGAGCAAGAACTTAAGTGAGTCATTTCTGCCGATTGGTAGTCAACTTGCCTTACTTTTTAAATCCAGACGTAAAGAGTCAATACGGTGCCCAGTACATTCTTTTCCTCAAAGGAAAGAAATTTAACATATTTTCTTAGTTGGATTTAAGATATAACTTTAAGTTCTAGAAAAAAGAGAAAAGTTACTTTGCCTATTATCCAAGTGTTTTACATCAAATGGAAGTTGAGGAAGCGGGTCTTTGTTTAGTTAATATGCATTACCTGTTTCTCGCAGGAATGTGGAAAACTGGCTGCACCGTAACAATATAAAAGTTTAACATTTGACAGTTTGTTTCTTTAAGTAGCAATGAATGTATATAGGAACTGTCAATCCATAAAAAAGAATAATTGTATAAATATTTTAAAATAGATAGGTAGCTTCTAGGAAGCAGAGTCAAAAATAACATGGAGTTGTACCAATTTGCCAGTGTAAGTAACATGAGCAAGATATAACTCATTTACAAAACCCCTACTTTTATTCTAACAGCACAAAGAACACACAAAGGGTGAAAGGAGATTGTTTCTACTTGTTTCTGGAGACTACAGGGAATATACACATGGGAAGAATGAAAATCTTAAGGAGTGATTCATGGAAAGTTTGGTATAAAACCATTCAAGAGCTTTAACCTAGGACTGGCCCCAACTAGAACAATGACTCAAAAGTATATTCATCCTCTTCATTTGAAAAAGAAAAAAATGTTTAGCACTTTAATCTTCTGTAAATATTCTAAAAATAGAGGCTAAAGTTAAAATAATTCTCACTAAAATGTCTGAGATTTATTCACTTTATTTAAATGTGTAATTCTGTATTATAAGCCATCTGGGAATATAATAAGGCTATGAAGGATTTATTGGGCTTCCCTGGTAGCTCAGCTGTTAAAGAATCTGCTTGTAATGCAGGAGACCACAGTTCAATTCCTGGTTCAGACAGTTCTCCTGGAGAAGGGTTAGGCTACTCACTCTAGTATTCTTGGGCTTCCCTGGTGGCTCAGATGGTAAAGAATCCGCCTGCAATGAGGGAGACCTGGGTTCTGTCCCTGGGTTGGGAAGATCCCATGGAGAAGGGCATTGAAACCCACTCCAGTATTCTTGCCTGAAGAATCCCCAAGGACAGGGGAGCCTAGCGGGTTATAGTCCATGGGGTCGCAAAGAGTTGGACACAACTGTGTGACTAAGCACAGCATATGAAGGATTTATTAAAGAAAATGGCGGCTCGCTGCATGTGTGCGTGTGTGTGTGTGTGTGTGTCCTCAGTCATTTATGACCCTTTGCAAGCCTATGGACTATAACCAGGCTCCTCTATCCATGGAATTTTCCAGGCATAAATACTGGAGCAAGTTGCCATTTCCTCCTCCAGGGGATCTTTCCAACCTAGGGATTGAATCTGCATCTCTCGTGTCTCCTGCATTCCAGGTGGATTCTTTACAACTGCATCACCTGGGAAGTTCTAAGTTAACTGCTTAGTCTGCTATAAAAGTCCAAGGAATCCATGACCTTGGTCTTCTGTCATCAGTTCTCCCACAAAAGACTGTACCTTTATGCCACCCAAAAAGACTATGAGGTGATTCCTGATGTATCTTTTTACCTCTGACTCAAGTGTAACTATTCTGGAATGAAACACAGGTAACTATGAACCATTAATTTTTGGGTATCCCCCTCCATTTTTGGTAAGAATATATTAACAACAAAAGAATTGAGAATTATAATTATGATTCCATTTCAATGGCAATTTATCACTTTAAATTCTTTGGGAAAAAAATAGTAGTGTAAGGTGAATACATTACCCAAAGCATCTGTCAGGGTTCTGGTGTGATATAAATGCATGCACATAAACAATGGAAGAAATTGGTTCTCCATACTGGTTGCTGACTAAATTTTCTGGTGCTCCTTGAGTATCTAGGTAAGAATATAAGTGTTGACCATCATGGGGTACCAGTTCTCATCCATAATATTTTTTCATGTGTTTAAGGTAAACTTCTTGTTCCACATTGGAAACTTATGTGGTATGAATATGTAAGTATGTATGCATGGGTGTATATGTGTTGTTTGTCTATGAGAAAGAAGGATGTTATTTTTATGCCAAATAATTTCATAAAATTAGAAGGCTTCTACTGAGGTCTCTGAGGGAGGAAATATCTGCATTATCTACAAAATGTCAGTGATGGTACAGTAGAAAGAATAGTGCTCCCCAAAGATGTCCACATACTAATCTGTGAAACTTGGGAACATGTTGCCTATGTAGAAAAAAGGCTCTGTGGATATTATAAAATTTAAAATCTCAGGTAAAAGGATTATGCTGGATTATCTGGGTGGGCCCAATTTGATCACAAGTGTTCCTGTAAGATACTTCCCAGGTGTCTCAGTGGTAAAGAATCCCCCTGCAATGTAAGAGATGCAGGACATGTGGGCTTTATCCCCAGGTTGGGAAGATCCTCTGGAGGAGGAAATGGCAACCCATTCCAGTATTCTTGCCTGAAAAGTCCCATAAACAGAGGAGCCTGAAGGGCTACAGTTTATGGGGTCACAAAGAGTCAGATATGACTAAAGTGACTGAGCATACACACACATCTTTGTAATAGGGATTTGGGAGGATCTAAGGAAGAAAAGGAGGCATAACCATGGAAGCAGATTTTAAAAGAAATTTAAAGATGCTTATGTTGACTTCGAAGATGAAGAAAAGGGTTACAAGCCAAAGAAGGCAGATTGTTTCTGCAAGCTAGAAAACGTAAGAGATTCTTCCCTAGAGTCTCCAGAATGAGTACAGAACTTGACTTTAGACCCTTTTGGAAGGCTGACCTCCAGAGGTCTGCTATGATCCATTTGAACTTCTGGCCTCAAGAACTGGATAACAGATTGGCTATTCAGTAAGTTCAGTCGCTCAGTAGTGTCCGACTCTTTGCAACCCCATGAACCACACCACACCAGGACTCCCTGTCCATCACCAACCCCTGGAGTCCACACAAACCCATGTCCATTGAGTCAGTGATGCCATCCAATCATCTCATCCTCTATTGTCTCCTTCTCTTCCTGCCCTCAATCTTTCCCAGCTTCACGGTCTTTTCAAATGAGTTAGCGCTTCACATCAGGTGGCAAAGTATTGGAGTTTCATCTTCAACATCAGTACTTCCAATGAACACCCAGGACTGATCTCCTTTAGGATGGACTGGGTGGATCTCCGTGCAGTCCAAGGGACTCTCAAGAGTCTTCTCCAACACCACAGTTCAAAAGCATCAATTCTTCAGCACTCAGCTTTCTTCACAGTCCAACTTTCACATCCATACATGACTACTGGAAAAACCATAACCTTGACTAGATGGACCTTTGTTCACTAAGTAATGTCTCTGCTTTTTAATATGCTATCTAGGTTGGTCATAACTTTCCTTCCAAGGAGTAACCGTCTTTTAATTTCATGGCTGCAGTCACCATCTGCAGTGATTTTGGAGCCCCCCAAAATAAAGCCTGACACTGTTTCCACTGTTTCCCCATCTGTTTGCCATGAAGTGATAGGACCAGATGCCATGATCTTTGTTTTCTGAATGTTGAGCTTTAAGCCAACTTTTTTACTCTCCTCTTTCACTTTCATCAAGAGGCCATTAGTTCTTCTTCACTATCTGCCATAAGTGTGGTGTCATCTGCATATCTGAGGTTATTGATATTTCTCCTGGCAATCTTGATTCCAGCTTGTGCTTCCTCCAGCCCAGGGTTTCTCATGATGTACACTGCATAGAAGTTAAATAAGCAGGGTGATAATATACAGCCTTGACGTACTCCTTTTCCTATGTGGAACCAGTTTGCTGTTCCATGTCCATTTCTAACTGTTGCTTCCTGACCTGCATACAGGTTTCTCAAGAGGCAGATCAGGTGGTCTGGAATTCCCATCTCTTTCAGAATTTTCCACAGTTTATTGTGATCCACACAGTCAAAGGTTTTGGCATAGTCAATAATGCAGAAATAGATGTTTTTCTGGAACTCTCTAGCTGTTTCGATGATCCAGCGGATGTTGGCAATTTGATCTCTGGTTCCTCTGCCTTTTCCAAAAATAGCTTGAAAGTCTGGAAGTTCACAGTTCACGTATTGCTGAAGCCTGGCTTGGAGAATTTTGAGTGTTACTTTACTAGTGTGTGAGATGAGTGCAATTGTGCAGTAGTTTGAGCATTCTTTGGCATTGCCTTTCTTTGAGATTGGAAGGAAAACTGACCCTTTCCAGTCCTGTGGCCACTGCTGAGTTTTCCAAATTTGCTGGCATATTGAGTATAGCACTTTCACAGCATCATCTTTCAGGATTTGGAATAGCTCAACTGGAATTCCATCACCTTCACTAGCTTTGTTCATAGTGATACTTCCTAAGGCCCACTTGACTTCACATTCCAGGATATCTGGCTCTAGGTGAGTGATCACACCATCGTGATTATCTGGGTTGTGAAGATCTTTTTTGTACAATTCTTGCCACCTCTTCTTAATATCTTCTGCTTCTGTTAGGTCCATACCATTTCTGTCCTTTATCAAGCCCATATTTACATGAAATGTTCCCTTGGTATCTCTGATTTTCTTGAAGAGATCTCTAGTCTTTCCCATTCTATTGTTTTCCTCTATTTCTTTGCATTGATTGCTGAGGAAGGCTTTCTTATCTCTCCTTGCTATTCTTTGGAACTCTGCATTCAAATAGGTATATCTTTCCTTTTCTCCTTTGCGTTTCGCTTCCCTTCTTTTCACAGCTATTTATAAGGCTTCCTCAGACAGCCATTTTGCTTTTTTGCATTTCTTTTCCATGGGGATGTTCTTGATGCCTGTCTCCTGTACAATGTCACGAACCTCCGTCCATAGTTCATCAAGCACTCTGTCTATAAAATCTAGTCCCTTAAGTATATTTGTCACTTCCACTGTATAATCATAAGGGATTTGATTTAGGTCATACCTGAATGGTCTAGTGGTTTTCCCCACTTTCTTCAATTTCAGTCTGAATTTGGCAATAAGGAGTTCATGATCTGAGCCACAGTCAGCTCCTGGTCTTGTTTTTGTTGACTATATAGAGCTTCTACATCTTTGGCTGCAAAGAATATCATCAGTCTGATTTCATTGTTGACAATCGGGTGATGTCCATGTGTAGAGTCTTCTCTTGTGTTGTTGAAAGAGTGTGTTTGCTATGACCAGTGCATTCTCTTGGCAGAACTCTATTAGCCTTTGCCCTGCTTCATTCTGTACTCCAAGGCCAAATTTGCCTGTTACTCCAGGTGTTTCTTGAATTCCTACTTTTGCATTCCAGTCCCCTATAATGAAAAAGACATCTTTGGTGGGGGGGCTGGGGGGGGAGGGTTAGTTCTAGAAGGTCTTATAGGTCTTCATAGAACCATTCAACTTCAGCTTCTGCAGCATTACTAGTTGGACCATAGACTTGGATTACTGTGATATTGAATGGTTTGCCTTGGAAACAAACAGAGATCATTCTGTCATTTTTGAGATTGTATCCAAGTACTGCATTTCGGACTCTTTTGTTGACTATGATGGCTACTCCATTCCTTCTGAGGGATTCCTGCACACAGTAGTAGATATAATGGTCATCTGAGTTAAATTCACCCATTCCAGTACATCTTAGCTTGCTGATTCCTAGAATGTCAATGTACACTCTTGCCATCTCCTGTCTGATCACTTCCAATTTGCCTTGATTCATGGACCTGACATTCCAGGTTCCTATGCAATATTGCTCTTTACAGCATCAAACCTTGCTTCTATCCTCAGTCCCATCCACAACTGGGTGTTGTTTGTGCTTTGGCTCCATCCCTTCATTCTTTCTGGAGTTATTTCTCCACTGATCTCCACTAGCATATTGGGCACCTACTGACCTGGGGAGTTCATTCTTCAGTGTCTTATCTTTTGCCTTTTCATACTGTTCATGGGGTTCTCAAGGCAAGAATACTGAAGTGGTTTGCCATTCTTTTCTCAAGTGGACCACATTGTGTCAGACCTTTCCACCATGGCTGGTCCATCTTGGGTGGCCCCACACGGCATGGCTTAGTTTCATGAAGTTAGACAAGGCTGGTTTGTAGTAATGTGTTGCAGTAGCAATAGAAAGCTAATGCAAATGGGTACTGTATATTGAGCAAGTGTAAAGTCTCTGAAGCTAGACTACCGGTTTGAATCCACATTACTGTGCATTCTAATCAGTTTTATTTTTCTATATCTCAGCTTCTTCATCTATAGAATAGGGATAATAATAGTAATTATTTCACAGGGTTGAGGCAAAGGACTAAATGAATTAATATATGTAAAGCACTTAAAGTATGAGCCTGGAATAAAAACATCACTACATATGTATTATCCCTTACTATAAGGGTGGGAGCAATTGATATATCTGGCAATTCGCTGATCCTTTGTGGCTGCTGCCTCTTCAGACAGTGAAAGTGAAGTCACTCAGCTGTGTCCGACTCTTTGCGACCCCATGGACTATAGCCAACCAGGTTCCTCCATCCATGGGATTATCCAGGCAACCATACTGGAGTGGGTTGCCATTTCCTTCTCCAGGAGATCTTCCCAAACCGGGGGTTGAACCCGGATCTCCAGCACTGTAGGCAGATGCTTACCATCTGAGCCACCAGGGTGTCTCACTTCAGATGATGAGTGAATGCCAACTTGATCTGTTGACAAGGTGATTTTCCCAGTATAGTGTCTGGAATTATAATGTCTCCTAATCTGTTATCTTTTTGTTTTGTTGAAATGGTTCATGGCCTATTTCTTGCCATAAAGATGGAGAAGGTAATTTCAAATAATCTTCAAGCAAGGGAATTATGGTCAAGATTCCACAGTTTAATCAGCAGAGGAACAATGCTATGGAAGGCAGATTGGGATCAAATTTGAAGTCAAAGAGAGGCACAAGGAATGTCAAATTTGAGCACCACTGAACATACCAGATGCATTGGCTGATTCAAGGTTGAAGAAGGAAAGTGACAGCAAAATAGCGAAAGCATGGTAAAAACCACAAATATTGGAAAATCTGTACAATTTTACTCAAACCATGCTTTGTGGTTATGGAATTTCTCTAATCTGCTTTTAGTCCAGAAATCCAAAAATCTATTTCCAACAATCAACTGGTCATCTCTACATATTTCTTTCTTATATTCCTTATCTTGCTTGATTAATTATACTAACATTCCATTCAGAAATTGGGAGCTATCATCAACCTCTCCCTCATAACTAATGTCTAATTTTCTAAATCCCATCAATTATACATGCCAAGTAAATCTGAGCTGTCTTCTATCTCCACTCCTACAGTTTAAACCATAATGATTTCTCATCAGCTTCCTAACAGATCTGTTTGCCTTTCAAAGAATCCTACACACGCCACCTGAATTAATTTTGTACAGATCAGATTGGTTCATGCCATGCCTCTGTTTAAAATATTTTCATAGATCCTTGTCAGTATAGAACTAAACAAACACTTCTTCACAGGGACTTGAATGTTCCAGCTGTGTTTGTTTTTGCATCCTCAGGGCTCTCTGCTTACTAATATCTAGGTGACTGAGTTCCATGTGTTACCTCTTGATCTTACTCAGACATACAATTCTCCCTTTTCCTTTCTCAGTGTTGTGTGTAGTCTCCTTTTCCCTAAATGCCCCTCATCCATTATTCATCTGGAGTGTTCCTACTTATCTTTCCAACTTTGCTCTAATGTTGCTACCTTTGCCAACAGTGCAAAGCCTTCCTTTACTGGTGGCTCAGATGGTAAAGAATCTGCCTGCCATGCAGGAGACCCAGGTGTGATCCTTGGCTTGGGAAGATCCCCTGGAGAAGGGAATGGCTACCCACTCCCATATTTCTGTCTGGAGAAGTCCATGGACAGAGGAGCCTGGTGGGCTATAGTCATGGAGTCGCAAAGAGTCAAACATGACTGAGCAGTGACACATTCACTTTCACCTTTCTTCACTGCAAGGAGTTTGTGTCCTATGTTGATAGTAGATGCAAATATCAATCGGTAAGTATGCAAGAACTCAGTGTATAAGAAATACACTTTACTTTTTTATAACAAAATTAATCTTATTTTGAGCATTCATCTTATAAGTGTAGGATAAAATTGTTGTAAGTCAATTTAGTCCCCTTACCCCTTTCCCTGGGCTTGGGTTTAAGTTTTGGGAGAATTAAATAATTCCAAGTGCTTAAGAGGTGGTAAACCACATCTTTAATAATTTCATTCCTGTCTTTCTGCCTGTGGTCACTGGGCATCAGACTATTAAGCTCAGTACTGAAATTCCTACCCCCATGGCCCCTTCTAGTGGGTTTGTTATTTGCTATTAATATGGTGCTTCTTTTGGAGAACCCCATGGAGAGAGGAGCCTGGTGGGCTACAGTCCATGGGGTTGCACAGAGTTGGACATGACTGAAGCGACTTAACATACATGCCCCTATGACATGTTACAGAACTTGCTGTAATGATGCCTATGTTAGGTCTTGATGTCAACCTCTCAGGAAACTACCCACAGATGGAGGGCACCCCAATCAATCGCTCTCCATTCCTCACATCCCTCCTAGCCTCTGTTCTTATACTGTCTTCTCCATTTCTTGTCCTTACTATTGGGAGAGTTGGTGGGAAAGATAATTATCTTTCTTTCATGTATCTTTATATCTTAAATCTTCTTCATTCTCCCAAGGCCTAAAATATCTGAAAACCAAGGCCAAGAAGAATCTCAAATAGTCTCTTTTAAAAGAATTGTTATAGTTTTTGTTGCTGTTGTGGGCATTTGTTTTTGTTTTGATGCTTCCCTCCTGGAAGAGATGAACATGGCAAGGTCTATTTACTGGAGTTGGGAGGAAGGGAAATAATAAATCCAGGTGAGAGAAAGAAAAGGAGACATAGTTAATATCTTAACAATATTATTCTGTCCCATGTTACAAACAGGATATGAGGCAGAGACAAGTGGCAGGATCTAAAACCACTACTTCAACTGATGCTGAAAGTAAAAGTTGCTCAGTCGTGTCTGACTGTTTGTGACCCCATGGACTATACAGTCCATGGGATTCTCTAGGCCAGAATACTGAGTGGGTAGCCTTTACCTTCTTCAAGGGATCTTCCCAACCCTGGGATCAAACCCAGGTCTCCCCCATTGTAGGTGGATTCTTTACCAGCTGAGCCACAAGGGAAGCCCCATGCGGCTACAGGCCAAATGGTGAGGTGGAAAGAAGTTGGACTTGGACATTATATCTTTTCTCTTATCTCATCAAGTCTTCCTCTCTCCTTCTGGTTTGCCAGTTTCCTCCCAAATCCATGAAAGTATGCTTCCAGAAAGGCTCACAGAAAATTCACAACAGCTGATTTTTACACATTAACCTTATACACATTATAGTAGTTATAGTCATGAGCTAACAAGGCAGAAGCAGAAGATATTTAAGGCTGAACATAGACTCTGATTCTGAAGTAAAAAATAAAAAGTTTTGTCATTGGTGCTTTAAGCACCAAAACAAGAAGCTAGCAAAGAAAACAGACATACATAGGACTACATCAACCACAGATTTTGTTGCCAGCTGGTAAGCAATCAGAAAACATAATTGCTAGTAATTCTTTCTTTGACTAACTTATTAGCCAGTTGTGCCAGGGGTCGCTTTGGGTTTAGTTGTTCATCATAATTCGTAAGAATAATTTTGTGGGTCTTCTTTAAACTGCCACGCACCAGCTGCCAGGTTTGATTTACATTGTTACAAAAGATAATATCATTTTTTTATTATTACTGTATGAGTGCTTATGCATAAAGATTCTTTTTTTAAACCATCTTGTACAATGAAATATGTTAAATATATTGAAACATTAATTTTCAACCACATTTGGAATATTAAATTGAAAATTATCAACTTTCAGATAAAACAATATGCCTAAAGATATGATTGTAGTTCATGTGTAAGCTTAGAAAAGGTGTCATTTTCATAGAAAAGAAACCAAATATTATTAATATCCATATATATGTTTTAGTCCCTTATTAAAGTTGCTAAATACTAAATGTTTTAAATGGACAAATTTTATATAAAATACACACCAACGAAACACATTATTCAAGGGTTTTAAATTGTTATTCCCAAATTTAGAGGCCAAGGGCAACTTTTTGGTTCGTTCATAAGGCCAAGAACAAAACCTTGAAATGGACCCAAACCATTTGAGCGTTTAAATATCCTTGTTTTTCCAGCTGTGCATTCTAGAAGAGTCTACAGATATCTAACAGTTTACGTTTTACAGATTTTACTGAAAGAGGAAAAAATTGTTTTCCCTGAGAGAAAACTACTCTGGATAAATATAAATGTAAATGAAACCAGAAGGTGCACTCCATTGTTTACCTTAAGGGAAAATTTTATCTTTTTACAGAATTATATTTTATTCTCCTCTGATTTTGACTTGAACAGCTTCCAATTTAATTTGCCTTCTTTGTTTAGGCTTCATGAGTTCCTGCCCTTAACCCATCACTAAGGTGGTTGCATCTATTGAAAATTTTCAGAACCTGTGTCTTAGATGAAATATTCTCTTCCTTTTGTCCATTACTTGTCTGCCAAAAAGTGCTCAATTCAAAAGAAGGAAATATATTAGTATATATTATAATATATTATAATTAGCTCATTCTACTTGCCCCCTTAAATAGAGGAATTCAAATCATTTTATCAAACAAATTATGAATATGTTCCATTTCACTTGGAAGGCTAGTTATCTGTAGTAAAAATAGTTTGATTTATTGCTGGTAGCTTTCACTTCATTGTTTGAGATTGGCCATCAGGCAGAAATTAATCCTATTTGTCACAGAGTGATGTAAAGTTATGAAAATATACGCAAAACTCCAAGACCTTTACTCAGTGTAATTTCCAAAATTGTAAAAGTCCATTACCTGGAAGAAAATAGAACACGTGTAAATAAGTAAATTTTTTTCAATTAATTATTTCTGCTGTGTTTAAAAAATATGTAAATGAGAGTTGAGATTAGTATTTTCAAGACAATGTGTAGAAGTTTCTGGATGCATCCTTTCATAAGAGAGATAATACTGGATTATGAACTGATTTATAAAAATTTTTGTTTCAGGAGAAAATCCAAGAAGAAAATATTTGACTGACTTACATGTGTACCCGTATGATTTATATGTACATGCAGAAAGTTAGAGTTGCATCTGGTTATTGTGTGATACAATATTTTGTCCACTAGATGGGTCTCACTTTCATATTTTTAAAAATAAGACCATTTTTTATGTATTCATTTTGGTTGACTTCACAGAGCTGCCTGTTGAGTTAGAAAATAATACCAAACCAGTTCTTTTCAAAAGTACTCTTCTTGAATAACAATAATTTTTAAAATATGCTTTTTTAAACTGAGTAAGTGTTCTGTTCTTCTAACTGGAATTAAGGACAAATTAAATAATAACTAAATATAATGTGGAGCCTGGATATAATCTTGGAACAGAAATATAAACATTAGTGGAAAAACTAGCAAAATCTGAATGTCCATATATTGTTTAATATCTACAACTATTTCAAAATAAAAAATTTAAAAATTGAATGTAATAAAGTGAAGGAAAAATTAGAAAAATAATGATGAGTAGTACAAAGACTGTGATTAGTGGAAAGCAAAAGGCTTAATAAATGAGATGCTAGAAAATGTTTAGATTATATTTTTAAAATCTTATTGAATATTATTATGTTTCTTATTAATTTGAGGTGTAGACTTAGCAAAAGTCACAACTGTTGGTTTTGTCCACCAAAATAGAAGTAATTAATTGAGGTAAACAAAGTAATATGGACAAGGACCACACAGCCTTTATAATATATAATCTAATTTTGGATTTTTTCTGTTTATTTTGAATCATTAGTCATTTAGTACTGACATCTAATTTTTTTTTTTTTTCAGAAAAAAACACAGGAATAATAAGTTTTCTGAACTTGTGATTACAAGTGACAATAGTTATATAGAATTTATACACACACACAAATGAGAACAAATAAAACTGAGGAAATCTAAATATTATCGGTGGACAGTATCACTGTCAATATAATGAGCCATGTTAAACTACAGTACTGCAAAATATAACCACTGGAGAAAACTGGGAAAAATATACAAGGGATCTCATATTATTTCACACAATTGAATGCAAATCTGTAATTATCTCAATTCAGAAAAAATTGTGAAGGCAAAGTAAAATACTCTCCAATTTTAAAGTAAGAGAATGAAAGAGCCACTGTAGCCTGTAAGCAGCCATAGTGAATAAATAGGCAGTGAGTATGGCTGTGTTCTGCTGAATTTTATTTAAAGGCACAAATTTAACTATTGTTAATTGTCTTGTGTCATTAAATATTACTTTTCATTTTTCTCAACCATTCAAAAGCGTGATTTCCATCCTTAGCTTGCAGGCCATAAGCATATACAGAATTTGACTAGAGGGCTATAGTTTACTGACTGCCAGAGAGACACAGATTTGGCCAAAAATAATGAAAATGTTTACAAGAGTAGACATAGCTGAAGCTAAGTGGTCTCTCTGTTAAGATGGTAGAGAGGATCTTCACAAAATAAGGAAAAGACTGAAACTGGTAATTCAAGGGCTTTTAGTTGGAATATTCTATGACTCTTTGGTCTTGTGTCCTGAAATGTGTTTGTTTAAGGGGTAAAAAGAGATTGATTACTTATTTTTAAATATTTTTAAAAAAATTTGGCTCAAAATAGTGACTATTTTTTCTAGTGTTAAAATTCTGTAAAAATCTCTTAGACAAAACAGTCTCTGACATAAATTATACCAATGTTTTCTTAAGTAGAAATAAAAACAAAAATAAATAAATGGGACCTAAACAAACTTATAAGCTTTCAAACAGCAAAGGAAACTATAAACAAGATGAAAAGACAATCTATGGACAGAGAGAAAGTGTAAGTTTCTCAGTCATGCCCTACTCTTTGTGACCCCATGGACTGTATAGTCCATGGAATTCTCCAGGCCAGAATACTGGGGTGGGTAGCCTTTCCCTTCTCCAGGGGATCTTCCCAACCCAGGGATCAAATCCAGGTCTCCTGCATTGCAGGTGGATTCTTTACCAGCTAAGCTATAAGGGAGGCCCTTAGGGACAAAATATCTTCAAATGATGCAACTGACAAGGGCTTAATTTTCAAACTATATAAATAGCCCATACAGCTCAAGAATAACAAAAACAAACAACACTATCCAAAAAATGGGCAGAAGACTCAAACAGGCATTTCTCCAAAGAAGACATGCAGATGACCAAGAGGCACATAAGGGGATACTCAATGTTGCTAAAAATTATTAAAGAAATGCAAATCAAACTTATAATGAAGTATCATTTCACACCAGTCAGAATGGCTATCATTAAAAAGGCTACAAATAACAAATGTTGGACAAAATGTGGAGAAAAGGGAACCTTCCTACCCTGTTGGTAAGAATATAAGTTGGTACAGCCACTGTGGAAAACAATATGGAGGTTCCTCAAAAAACTAAAAACAGAATTATCATATGATGCAGCAATCTCACTCCTGGGTGTATATCTGGACAAAACTATAATTCAAAAAGATACATGCACTTCTATGTTCATAGAAGCACTAGTCACAAGAGCCAAGACATGGAAACAACTACATGTCCATCAACAGATGAATGGATAAAGATGTGGCATATATATATATATATATATATATTTATATATGTATATATATAGCTTTTGTCTATGTGGATCATAGTAACTATGGAAAGCTCTTAAAGAGATGGGAATACCAGACCATCTTACCTGGCTCCTGAGAAAACTGTATGTGTGTCAAGAAGCAACAGTTAGAACCCTGTATGGAACAACTGATTGGTTCAAGATTGAGAAAGGAGTATGGCAGGGCTGTCTGCTGACACCCTGTTTGTTTAACCTATAAATTGAGCACATCATGAGAAATGTCAGGCTGGATGAGTTCCAAGCTGGAATTAAGATATTACTCTGCCAGCAAAGTTTGTATAGTCAAGGCTATGATCTTCCCAGTGGTCACAAATGGCCATGAGAGCTGGACCGTAAAGAAATCAGAACGCCAAAGAATTGATGTCTTTGAACTGTGGTGCTGGAGAAGATCCTGAAAGTTCCTTGGACATCAAGGAGATCAAACCAGTCACTATTAAGGGAAATCAACCCTGAATACTCATTGGAAGGACTGATGCTAAAGCTGAAGCTCCAGTACTTTGGTAATCGGATGCAAACAGTCATCTCACTGGAAAAGTCCCTGATGCTGAGAAAGATTGAGGGTAGAAGGAAAAGAGCACATCAGAGGATGAGACAGGTGGATGGTATCACTGATGCAATGGACATGAACTTGGACAAACTTGGGAGATAGTGAGGGACAGGGAGGCCTGGCATATTGGAGTCTATGGGACTGTAAAGAGTAGGACATGACTGGGCAACTGAACAGCAACAATACAATGAACTACTACTTAGCCATAAAAAAAGAATGAAATAATGCCACCTGTAGCAATATGAATGCAACTAGAGATTATACTAAGTAAAGTAAGTCAGAAAGAGAAAGACAAATACTGCATGATTTCACTTACAGGTGAAATCTAAAATATGACACAAATGAGCCCATATATGAAACGTAATAGAATCATGGACATAGAGAACAGAGACAGAGAAAACCCCTGGTGGTTGTCAAGGGGGAAGGATTTGGAGGAAGGGTGGAAGAGAGGTTGGTGTTAGCAGATGTAGTCTTTTATATATGCGATGGATAAGCAGTAAGGTCTTACTACATGACACAGTTCAATAGTCTACAATAAACCATAATGGAAAAGAATATTTTAAAAAAGAATGTGTATATATCTATAGCTGAATCACTTTGCTGTACAGCAGTAATTAAATCAACTATACTTCTGTAAAAAGTATATAAATAAAAGCTATTCCCTTGCATCTTTTGAACCTATAAGCTACCTCCAGACCTGAATTTTTCTTTACATCCTGGTCCATACCTGATGTTCAGGAAACTTCTTCAGTTACTGTTCTTAAATTTTGCAGTGGAAGCCATAGGTCAGCAAAGTTTCTGGTATTTATTAAATGTTCAATGATTTATAAATATTCCTGCCATCATTATTATTATTAATTGCCAATTTTGTGCATAAGAAGGCCTAGTCATCAAGTAGAAAACAAAGGAGAACAATTTAGAGGACTCCCCTGTAAATTCACCCCACTGGTAAATTACTATATAGATACAAAAATATTTTCCTTTGCATTCTGGAAAAGTTTTTTGTTCCTAATTTCCACATACCTGAAATTCAGTTATAACCATTTCATCTGTTTATTTAAAGCTTTGGGCTCTATGTAAATACCAGAGCCCTGGAGGGACTACCAGTTTATACTATGTAAGTAGGGGTTGGTTCAGGTTTTGTGAGGCCTGCAATTCATCTCAGATGTAGAAAGCAAACTTATGATTACCAAGGGATGTGGAGAGGGATAAATTGGGAGGTTGGGATTGACATATACACACTACCATATATAAAATAGATAACTAACAAGAACCTGCTGTATAGCACAGGGAACTCTACTCAATATTCTGTAATGACCTATATGAGAAAAGAATCTAAAAAGCAGAGTGGACATCAGTATATGTAGAACTGATGTAATTTGTTCCCCTGAAACTAACACAGCATTATAAATCAACTACACATCAATAAGAAAATTTTAACTAATTAGGATTTCTTGATGGTCCAGTTATAAAGACTCCAAGTGGTGGGGATGGGGATTTGATCCCTGCCCAGGAAACTAAGATACCACCATTCTCACACTGCAGTTCAAAAAAAAAAGGAAAAGAGAAAAAACGAATACACAATTATGAATAAAAAACAGGAAAATGATTTGGGGGGATGGGACTATGAAATAGAAGGAAACTGAAGATTATACTTTGTGAGTTTGATAGTATTCACCTTGGGAATCAAAATGAACAAATCTCATATTCTTTACTTAAAAAAAAAATTTGAAAGAAAAGGAAGATGTCAAGGCTCATAAAAATTGAATTTCTGTACCTAATGAGATTTGCAACATAATATGTTGAGCAGAAAACACTGGTAACTGAGGCCAGGTTATCAGTGATTTCATCCATCTCACCATTTATGTTTCCTCTTTTTCTTTTATGGCCTCTTCATTACTGGTGCCATGGAGGAAGTGATGTTATCCAATTGCCTGTCAACTTAGTATCCCTGGCCCCAACAATAAAACAGGCAAATAAAATCAAATAACTCAAAGAAATATGTCTTAAAAAAAATAATATAAATTTTCAGAAAATAAAGACAATCAGAAGATAGGAAATAGTGCTTCAGTTCATGAGACCATCTTCTGAATATGATGAAATCTCTAGGATCCAGGAAAGAACCAGTAGCCTTGTATTCTCTAAGGCAGTTCTGGCATTCATTCCACTTGTCATTAAGCACACACACCAAAGCATGTAATTAGGGCAACATGCTGAGAGTTGAACTGATGTTACATGAGCATATGTCATGTCTTTTCCTAAAGGCCTTCTGAGCAATGGCTGATCAATTAGCACATCTTTGCAATCACACCAGCACTTTTGACTGAGGTCAATCAGATACAACTAAATCTTTTAAAACTCAGCTGAATATTAGAACTTGTAGTCAGGACAGTCACACCTACATTTTGTTTAGCAGAATTTCATCAGTTTCACTGACTTTGAACAAGGACATTTTGATGTAACCTGTCCCTGACCCCACGGCTCTTAACATTTGTCTATCTACAGTATCAAAAGCGAACCTACTGTCAGTGGTTGCTGTTTAGTCGCTAAGTCTTATTCAACTCTTTGGTGACCCCATGGACTGCAGCCTGCCAGTCTCTTCTGTTCATAGGATTTCCCAGGCAAGAATACTGGAGTAGGTTGCCATTTCCTTCTCCAGGGGATCTTCCCCACCCAGGGAGTGAATTTGCATCTTCTGCATTGGCAGGCAGATTCTTTACCACTGAGCCACCAGAGAAGCCCTTTTTTTGTTTTTTGGTCATTTTCAAATAGAACATAGCTACAGTTGTAAGAAAGATATTGAGTCACTTTTCAAAAATAGAAAAGGAAAAAAATGTATTATTAATTTAAAAAATTAAAGCAGATTCAAAAGTAGCTATAAAATGCATCAATTTTACATGCTACAACATTCAATGTTTCTTGAAGTCAGAGAAAAGTGGTAGACTAGAAATAGCTTCTGAACCAGGAATTGTGCATAACCCATAATATTGGTGAAGTCTTTAAATAGCTGTATTTATTATTGATTTCAGAATGACTCACCTAAAACAACTAAAGCACTATTTGATATGTCTAATATTCCGTAGCATATAGCAAACAGGAATCTCAGTCACTGAGTCTATTACAGTGCAGAAAGAGAACCACATCCCTTAGAAGAAATGGAGTAGCCTTCATAGTCAACAAAAGAGTCTGAAATACAGTATTTGGATGCAATCTCAAAAATGATTGATCTTTGTTCGTTTCCAAGGCAAGCCATTCAGTATCACAGTAATCCAAGTCTATGCCCCAACCAGAAATGCTAAAGAAGCTGAAGTTGAATGGTTCTATGAAGATTTACAAGACCTTATAGAACTAGCACCCAAAAAGATGTCTTTTTCATCATAGGGGACTGGAATGCAAAAGTAGGAAGTCAAAAGATACCTGGAGTAACAGGCAAATTTGGCATTGGCATAGAAAATGAAGCAGGGAAAAGGCTAACAGAGTCTTGCCAGAGAACACACTGGTCATAGCAAACACCCTCTTCCAACAACACAAGAGAAGACTACATATGAACATCACCCAATGGTCAACACCGAAATCAGATTGATTATATTCTGTGCAGCCTAAGATGGAGAAGCTCTATACAGTCAGCAAAAACAAGACCAGGAGCTGACTGTGGCTCAAATCATGAACTGCTTATTGCAAAATTCAGACTTAAATTGAAGAAAGTAGGGAAAACCACTAGACCATTCAGGTATGACCTAAATTAAATCCCTTACGATTATTCAGTAGACGTGACAAACAGATTTAAGTGATTAGGTCTGATAGACAGAGTGCCTGATGAACTAGAGATGGAGGTTTGTGACATAGTACATGAGGCATTGATCAAGACCATCCCCAAGAATAAGAAACATAAAAAGGCAAAATGGCTGACTGAGGAGGCCTTACAAATAGCTGAGAAAAGAAGAGAAGTGAAAGGCAAAGGAGAAAAGGAAAGATATAGCCATTTGCATGCAGAGCTTCAAAGACTAGCAAGGAGAGCTAAGAAAGCCTCAATGATCAATGCAAAGAAATACAAGAAAGCAATAAAATGGGAAAGACTAGATATATCTTCAAAAATCTTAGATATATCAAGGGACCATCTCATGAGAATACAGGCACAATAAAGGACAGAAATGGTACGGACCTAATAGAAGCAGAAGATATTAAGAAGTAGCAAGAATACACAGAACTATACAAAAAAGATCTTCATGATCCAGATAATCACGATAGTGTTATCACTCACCTAGAGCCAGACATCCTAGAATGCGAAGTCAAGTGGGCCTTAGGAAGCATCACTATGAACAAAGCTAGTGCAGGTGATGGAATTCCAGTTGAGCTATTTCAAATCCTAAAAGGTGATGCTGTTAAAGTGCTACACTCAGTACGCCAGCAAATTTGGAAAACTCAGCAGTGGCCACAGAACTGGAAAAGGTCAGTTTTCATTTCAGTCTCAAAGAAGGGTAATGCCAAAAAACTTTCAAACTACCACACAATTGCGTTCATCTCACAGGCTAGCAAAGTAATGCTCAAAATTCTCCAAGCCAGCCTTTCAACAGTACATTAACTGAGAACTTCCAGATGTTCAAGCTGGATTTAGAAAAGGCAAAGAAACCAGAGATCAAATTGCCAACATCTTTTGGATCATAGAAAAAAGCAAGAGAATTCCAGAAAAACTTCTGCTTTATTCATTATGCCAAAGCCTTTGACTGTGTAGATAACAACAAACTGTGGAAAATTTTTCAAGAGATGGGAATACCAGACCAACTTACCTGCCTCCTGAGAAATCTGTATGCAGGACAGGAAGTAGCAGTTAGAACCAGACATGGAACAATGGATTGGTTCCAAATTGGGAAAGGAATATATCAAGTCTGCATATTGTCACCCTGCTTATTTAACTTATATGCAGAGTATATCAGGCAAAATGCCTGGCTGGATGAAGCACAAGCTATAATCAAGATTGCTTAGAGAACTATCAACAACCTCGGATATGCAGATGACACCACCTTTATGGCAGAAAGTGAAGAAGAACTAAAGAGCCTCTTGATGAAAGTGAAAGAGGATAGTTAAAAGTTGGCTTAAAAGTCAACATTCAAAAAATGAAGATCATGGCATCTGGTCCCATCACTTCATGGGAAATAGATGGGGAAACAATGGAAACAGTGAGAGACTTTATTCTAGGGCTCCAAAATCATTGCAGATGGCAACTGCAGCCATGAAATTAAGACACTTGCTCCTTGGAAGAAAAGCTATGACCAACCTAGATGGCATATTAAAAAGCAGAGACATTACTTTGCCAACAAAGGTTCGTCTAGTCAAAGCTATGGTTTTTCCAGTAGTCGTGTATGGATGTAAGAGTTGGACTATAAAGAAAGCTGAATACCAAAGAATTGATGCTTTTGAACTGTGATGTTGGAGAAGACTCTTGAGAGTCCCTTGGATTGCAAGGGGATCAAACCAGTCAATCATAAAGGAAATCAGTTGTAAATATTCATTGGAAGGACTGATGCTGAAGCTGACTCTCCAATACTTTAGCCATCTGATGCAAGTAACTGACTCCTTCAAGACCCTGATGCTGGGAAAGATTGAAGGAAGGAGGAGAAGGGGACGACAGAGGATGAGGTGGTTGGCTGGCATTGCCAATCGATAGACATGAGTTTGAGCAAGCTCCAGGAGTTGGTGATGGACAGGGAAGCCTTGCATGCTGCACTCCATGGGCTCCCAAAGAGTCAGACTGAGTAATGGAAAATCTGAAGGGAACCATTGAGAGAAACATTATTGACTTAGAGCATCTGAGGGTTGTACCTCCTGAATATGTGCAAATCCATAAATGCCCCAGGAATTTCCTAGAGATGGAATAAGCTTGATCTCACACATGCAACTCACTTATACTTACAATTTTTTGTTTAAAATAGTTTTTTAAGGGTCTCTGAATTTATTATAGATTTTGGCTCTTTGTGTTTTTATAATTAATGGACACTAAGTATAAAATTGGCAGGCTTCTATGGTGGCTCAGATGGTAAAGAATCTGCCTGCAATGAAGGAGACCTGGGTTCAATCCCTGGGTTGGAAGATCCCCTGGAGAAGGGAATGGCTATCCATTCAAATTTACTATCATATGAGGGTTTGTGAAATATTTTGAGATTAAAAAAATGTCAGGTAATAATTGAAAGGGACTGAAAATCTTCAAAGGTAGAGTTGATAAATAACAATAAATAAATAAATAACAATAACATAACATAACATAAATAAATAACAATGAATAAATAAATAACAAACAAATAAATAACAATCTCCCTCTCCAGAACTCTTTTCTTTTCCTGCCTCCCAGGATTCTGGGTAGCAGAATGGAACATTGTAAACCCATAGCAGAAATTCAGTGATGAAACTTATGTATTGATGGAGATTGTGTATTTTCTTCCTTCAGTAATAAATGTAGAATCAGTGTCTTTTACCTTTCTTAATGGAAATCCTTTGATGTATGAATGAAATCTTTGCCTCCTCCCCAAAAGCAATATATGTGTCTACTCCAAGTCTGACTGCTTAAGGTCAGCTTAAAATTCCTTTTAACTGGAATAATCTCTCAGTGGCAATTAGCTCATTTTAATGTTTTTTTGATTAAAAACAATTGTGATGTATGGAGTGGAGGTAATAGCTCCATTTAAGATCTTACTGTTATTAACAACACAGCAGGAAAGCTCTCAAGACAACAGCTTTTCAGCAAGAATGTTGTTAACATTTTGCAGTAGTACAGCCCATCATCTTTCAAAGAACCCAAGGAAAGAATGTGGCACTAATGAGCAGGCTGACAGCACACACCTCTGAATGGACTCCATGAACCAACTCCATGCATTTCGTTAATTCTGATTTTTTAAAATCACATTACACATATTTTTACTGCATCATTATTTGGGAAGATTCATTATATAAAACATTGTCTTACATAGCAATGTTGTTTAGTCGCTAAGTCATGTCTGACTCTATAGCATTAGTGTATTACAAATGAGAAATTTATTCATTTTAGGATTTTGTGGAAATAATTTTCTTTGCCTCCATAAATACTTGACACAACTTAAAAAATTTTAGCCTAATTATTTGTTAGCTGTTTAATCCTAAAATTCTGGTGATATCACTCTTCTTAATCTTAAAACCTTATCATTTTAAAATATTTTTATTTACTCTTGACTATTAAAATACAATTATATTTGAGAGAAAAGTAAAATGACATTTGGGGGAAGGAAGTAAATGTCCTTTACCTTTTAAAAACATTAGATATGTGGCAAGTAATTGAAACTGTTATATTCCAGGAGGTTAAAAAAAAAAAAGAAACATTGCATCGTGGGGCATATTTATGAAAACATGCAATAAAGAAGTATTGCTGTATTGAAGCACCAGGGAGAGTTGTTTTGAAAATCTATTCTTTAAGTTTGCACTAATTAGTCACTGAAATTATTATAAGTAATATCATCACCAACCAGATATTCAGAGCTCTCCACTAAGGCGCATCCTAGAGGGTAATGTATTTGAATATAAGAGCAGAATAGATACCCTGCAGCCACTTGGTAGAACCTTCACATTTTATTGATTAGGAAATCTCAGACCAGAGAGATGAGTTCTCCAAGGTCATACAAAGGCCATGGCAAATCCGGCCTTTCATTATCACATTGCTGCTGCCTCTACTCTACTACCAACCTTACCCCTTAGCATGGGTTTAAACAAAGATCTAGAAGCTTCTGGGCAATAGTTTTAGCTGGTCTAAATTACAACCCTGTTATAACTTTTTCTCCTTCCAACTATGCTGTAAGCAAAAAATTATCAGCTCTCCAATTTTTTACTGAGTCAAATAAAATTTTGGCCATGCCTCTCTCCTTTTTCCAAGGTTTTATTGTTTGTTATATGCTATAGTGGTAAAGCCTGATTTGGCAGCAGTCAAGTAGGGACACTGAATAAAAGTTTAGCTCCTTTAACCCTCTGAAACAGCTAAAAGGATGGGTAAAAAAAATCTCTGGGGATGATCTAAATAGAACAGGATGGCCGGTCTTTTAAGACCATTGAGAAGGGTACAGTTTACAAGGATAACACTTTGGGGTTGTCTTCCTTTGCTACAGAATTCTAATAGACATTACAGGAGGAAATACAGCAAAGAGAAGAGAGAGTAGGGATTGAGTGCCTTCCCTGAGACCAGGAAGGGATATGTTGGTCTTGTTCTAAATGCAAAGCAGTAAATCAGTCTTCTCAAGACCAATGTTGATTGAACTGATATTCACTGAAAGTGACCCAAGAGTTTAAAAAGTATCACAACCACAAGGTTGCTAAGCATTCCTGTAATGTACACAGAGAAAGACTAAAGACTTTTAACATAAGCCAAGACTATTCAAATAGAAGGATATCAAATAATCCTGGAAGCAACGTGACCTGAATGCTTCCAGACCCTAATAGGTGTGGGTCCTGCAATTGTTGGCCTACAAATCAAACTGTTATGCAATGGGCTTTCTAAATTCAAAATTAACCCACTTAATTTCTAATCCTATTCATCAATTTTATTTTGTATTAAAAGGATTAATATACAAATACAGTTACATAATTGCAAGAGTCTTACATAAAGTAGAAGCTTAATAAACAGTAAGATATTGCAAGTTAAGCAACGTTTGATTTTTTTATTATACCAAAATATACTTCTGTATAATTCTCCAATTAAATTTGTACTTACAGTGTTATATTCAGTACTACACACTAAAGTATACATTTCTCTAGCAAAATGTAAACAAAACAAACTTATTTGGTTAAATATAAGAAAAAGCAGCTTTTTGTCTGTTTTTATTACAAACATTTCATTCAGTTATTAGCCATATGTGGTTCCATATGTGAGTGTGTGTATATTTAAAATGAAATCACAGTATAAGCTATGTGGATCAATTTCCAAAGGGGAAAAACTCAAATGAAAGGGTTACTACCACTTCTTATTTTAAACCAAACACTCATCATAATCCCTGGATATACTAAGCATTGACAAATTACTATTCAAGACTTTAAAATATCTAAAGAGAAAGTGAGAAGTCAGAGCTTCCATTTAAACAATTCTTTAATATCACCAAGGCTTCTATCACCCCATTGAATTTATATTAGAAAATCACAATTTTGTCCAATCTAATGGATCTTTTTAGTGACTCACTTTAAAAACAACTTCCCATTAACTTTCCATGTAGTTGATTTCTTCTTCACAGAAACTCTTTCTATCTTGATTTCAAGGACACTAAATTTTCCTGGCTTTCCTCTCTTCTTTCTTTGTCCACTATTTCACAATTTTTCTGCTTCTCTTCTTCTCAACATTTAAGTGTTGAAATTTCTCAGGACTCCTTTTTATACTCTCTTCTGTTCTCACTGTAAATTCTTATTCAGGTTAACTTGCAGCCTTCAATGTCACTTTAACAGGGAAGGATAGTCCACACCATCTCATCCCACAAGCATTTTGACGGGAGGACAGCATCATAAAACTGAGTAAAAGAGTCAAGAGATTTTTTTTTTTAACTTATAACTTATAAGGTTGAAGAAACAGAACTAAATATCCTCTTATGGAGAAGACAGTAAGATTACACCATTACGATGTGACTGAGATGCACCATTTTTATGACCTTGAGGAACATAAACAACTGGACCTTAGAGAAGAGGCCAGAGGTTTAGAAAGATCAGCTGGAATCTGAGGGCAGGGAGGAGAAGGGTGTTTATGAACACCATCTGTTTTCATAAACAGCTAATAGAAAGACTGTTCTTTATTTGCTACATTTTCTGGTAATTGGTTCTATGTATGTACCATCCCAGATGTTGAAGGAATAATTAATGAGTCACACCAGGCCAGTACTCCCAGTAATGTGTCAAGCCTAGATTTTTCTTTGAGCTCCAGACCCTTACACTGAGTCATTACTCAATATACCCATGTCAAATCTCTCTAAGTAATTATTAAAGAGAACTTGTATGCTCTTAATTGTTTTTCTTTTCCTTCTGGTGATGTTTATCACACTGTTGCTCATGAAGAAACCTAAAAGTATAAATTGATGATTCAATATTCCTCATCACCCATATCAGTTCAGTTCAGCTGCTCAGTCATGTCTGTGTCTTTGCAACCCCATGGACTGCAGCATGCCAGACTTCCCTGTCCATCAGCAATTCCCAGAGTTTGCTCAAGCTCATGTCCATTGAGTCAGTGATTCCATCCAGCCGTCTCATCTTCTGTCATCCCCCTCTCCTCCCACCTTCAATCTTTCCCAGCATCAGGGTCTAGGTTGGTCATAGATTTTCTTCCAAGGAGCAAGTGTCTTTTAATTTCATTGTTGCAGTCACCATCTGCAGTGATTTGGGAGACCAAGAAAATAAATAAAGTCTGTCACTGTTCCCATCGTTTCCCCATCGATTTGCCATAAAGTGATGGGACCCGATGCCATGATTTTTTTTTTTTTTTTGGAACGTTGAGTTTTAAGCCAACTTTTTCACTCTCCTCTTTCACTTTCATCAGGAGGCTCTTTAGTTCCTCTCTGCTTTCTGCCATAAGGGTAGTGTCATCTGCATATCTGAGGTTGATCAACAACTCTCCCAGTAATCTTGATTCCAGCTTGTGCTTCATCCAGCCTGGAATTTTGTATGATGTACTCTGTATGTAAGTTAAATAAGCAGGGTGACAATATACAGCTTTGACATACTCCTTTCCCAATTTTGAACCAGTCTGTTGCTCCATGTCCAGGTCTAACTGCTGCTTCTTGACCTTCATATAATCATTAGTGCAGAGCTTAAGGAAAAACATATCCTTGAGCCAGTAACTCTTGGCTTAAAGGAAGCCAGTCTTAAAGATTGTCATAACAACTCAGTTTAAGAAAAAGCATCTTATGTGACTAAGACAAAAAATATAGGGAAAAAAAGCTTGCTGCTTTCTCCTCCTCGAGAGCCCCAGAACCCTTTCTCCTCTTTGAGGAGCCCAGACTTCTTATCAACCTACCTATTCCAGAGTTGAGGAATTAACTCTCTCAACTCTGAATCAAGAAATAACAATACTTATTTTGTAGAGGTCTAGAGATAAATGCTCAAAGAATAACTAATAGATTGAAAATGGTTGGAGATGAGAAATGGGGAGGAAGATGCCAGGATAACCTGGGTGTGTGATGTGGGTATATTGCAACTCCTATACTATTTGAATGTTTAATTCATGCAGCATTCATGTATGCACATATAAGTTTGATACAAATATAAATTAAAAAACAGATGTCCAGTGAAACAATATAGTCAAGAGACCCTGGTGACTTGGACTAGGATATTGATGGCAGAGGTGCAAGAAAGTGAATGGATTTGAAAGCACTGCAGATGGTGACTGCATTCTTGAAATTAAAAGATGCTTGCTCCTTGGAAGAAGAGCTATGACCAGCCTAGCTGCTGCTGCTGCTGAGTCGTGTCCGACTCTATGCGACCCCATAGATGGCAGCCCACCAGGCTCCCCTGTCCCTGGGATTTTCCAGGCAAGAATACTGGAATAGGTTGCCATTTCCTTCTCCAATGCATGAAAGTGAAAAGTGAAAGTGAAGTCGCTCAGTCGTGTGCAATTCTTAGTGACCTCATGGACTTCAGCCTACCAGGCTCCTCTGTCCATGGGATTTTACAGGCAAGAGTACTGGAGTGGGGTGCCATTGCCTTCTCCAATGACCAGCCTAGACAGCATATTAAAAAGCACAGACATTACTTTGCTGATAAAGGTTCATCTAGCCAAAGCTATGGTTTTATCAGTAGTCATATATGGATGTGAGAGTTGGACCATAAACAAAGCTGAGTGCCAAAGAACTGATGCTTTTGAACTGTGGCATTAGAGTCCTTATACAGC
Source organism: Bos taurus (assembly GCF_002263795.3). Taxonomy (NCBI): domain Eukaryota; kingdom Metazoa; phylum Chordata; class Mammalia; order Artiodactyla; family Bovidae; genus Bos; species Bos taurus. The sequence continues at coordinate 35,199,503 of NC_037328.1, forward strand.
AAGGAGATCAAACTAGTCAATCCTAAAGGAAATCAATCCTGAATATGCATTGGAAGGACTGATGTTGAAGCTGAAACTCCAATACTTGGCCACCTGATGCGAAGAAATGACTCATTAGTAAAGACCCTGATGCTGGGAAAGACTGAAGGCAGGAGGAGAAGGGGATGATAGAGGATGAGATGGTTGAATGGCATCACCTACTCAATGGACATGAGTTTGAGCAAGCTCTGAGAGATGGTTAAAGACAGGGAAGCCTGGTGTGCTTCAGTTCATGGGGTTGCAAAGAGTCTGATGTGACTGAGTGACTGAACTGAACTGAACTGAATGATTATATAAAAACACTGTATCTTGCTTGAGGACATATGTGGGAGTGGGTCTGGTAAGACCTTTCTATTTTTAATTCCAATCTTGTTAATTTAAGATGTATGCTGAGGGAGTGGGTCTGGTAAAAGTATTCAAGGCCTTGATAACACTAGAGAGGGGAGGCACTCTTCATACCCATTCTGATGTCTGTGTCAGACGTTTTCTCTCTTTTTCACTGTAATAAAACTTCTGCCACACTAAAGCTCAAGTGATTAAGCCTGGTCCCCCTGGGCCGGGAAAATCCCCTGGAGAAGGAAATGGCAACCCACTCCAGTACACTTGCCTGGAAAATTCCATGGACTGAGGAGCCTGGTAGGTTACAGGCCATGGGGTTGCAAAGAATCAGACATGTTTGAGCTACTTCACTTTCACTTTCTGATCCCCGAAGCTAAATCTTCTTCCTCAGAAATCACGAATCTGACATCGTTCATCATAAGCTATCAGAGTGGAGCTTTAATTTCTTCTACAACGTTTCACATTCCTGGAATCTATAATTACATAGTTTTTTTATTGCTTATTTTTCCATTTATCCCAAACTCATTGCACGGTGTTATCTATATCTAAAGTTCCACATAGGAGATATCTTTCAATTTCTGCTTCTTGGATAATCTTCTAGTGACCTGCTCCAGTGTAATTAAGTTCGCTTCCAGGCCTGGTTTTCATCCCTTTCAAAATTCTCCTAGATATTCCTTTTACCTTTCTCCTATGTTTCCTGTTTTATTTCAAGGCTTTCTATGTCTTGCTTCATTCCCTTGTTTTATTTGAGCAGTAGCCTCCAGAGAAATTGTGACTAGGAGGTGAGATATTTCAAGTGTATTTTTTGCTCTATTTTAGCAATTCATTGACAATTGGGGTACTATAGTATTCTAGATTAAAAATAGAGCTCCTTCAACATTGGAAGCACTGTGTCATTGTCTTCTGTGCTTCCAGGGTTGTTGTTGAGAACTTCATTTTGAGTCTGGCTTATATATTTGTACTTTTTTTTTTCCATCGTTTTGATTTTGTTATCTGGTATTTGTTTTGTATTTTTCTCTGGAAGTTTGTAGGTTCAAAATTTTGCCCATTTGAAATACCATGATAGGATGTTCTAGGGGCATAGGTAGATTTTGCAGTGGGCAAATTTATGTTCCTCTGTCTTTGGGAACTCTTAAACTCTTCCACTGATGATTTCCTCCTGCTGTTTTTCCTTTTCTTTCTATTTGGGATGACTGAAATCATACTCACAGAAAACTAGTCAATCTAATCACACTAGGACCACAGCCTTCTCTAACTCAATGAAACTAAGCCATGCCTGTGGGGCAACCCAAGATGGACGGGTCATGGTAGAGAGATCTGACGTAATGTGGTCCACTGGAGAAGGGAATGGCAAACCACTTCAGTATTCTTGCCTTGAGAACCCCATGAACAGTATGAAAAGGCAAAATGATAGGATACTGAAAGAGGAACTCCCCAGGTCAGTAGGTGCCCAATATGCTACTGGAGATCAGTGGAGAAATAACTCCAGAAAGAATGAAGGGATGGAGCCAAAGCAAAAACAATACCCAGCTGTGGATGAAACTGGTGACAGAAGCAAGGTCTGATGCTGTAAAGAGCAATATTGCATAGGAACCTGGAATGTCAGGTCCATGAATCAAGGCAAATTGGAAGTGGTCAAACAAGAGATGGCAAGAGTGAACATTGACATTCTAGGAATCAACGAACTAAAATGGACTGGAATGGGTGAATTTAACTCAGATGACCATTATATCTACTACTGTGGCAGGAATCCCTCAGAAGAAATGGAGTAGCCATCATGGTCAACAAAAGAGTCTGAAATGCAATACTTGGATGCAATCTCTAAAACGACAGAATGACTTCTGTTCGTTTCCAAGGCAAACCATTCAATACCACAGTAATCCAAGTCTATGCCCCAACCAGTAATGCTGAAGAAGCTGAAGGTGAACAGTTCTATGAAGACCTACAAGACCTTTTAGAACTAATACCCAAAAAAGATGTCCTTTTCATTATAGATGACTGGAATGCAAAAGTAGGAAGTCAAGAAACACACGGAGTAACAGGCAAATTTGGCCTTGGAATATGGAATGAAGCAGGGCAAAGACTAATAGAGTTTTGCCAAGAAAATGCACTGGTCATAACAAACACCCTCTTCTAACAACACAAGAGAAGACTCTATACATGGACATCACCAGATCAGATTGATTATATTCTTTGCAGCCAAAGATGGAGAAGCTCTATATAGTCAGCAAAAACAAGACCAGGAGCTGACTGTGGCTCAGACCATGAACTCCTTATTGCCAAATTCAGACTGAAATTGAAGAAAGTAGGGAAAACCACTAGACCATTCAGGTATGACCTAAATCAAATCCCTTATGATTATACAGTGGAAGTGAGAAATAGATTTAAGGGCTTAGATCTTATAGATAGAGTGCCTAATCAACTATGGAATGACGTTCGTGACATTGTACAAGAGACAGGGATCAAGACCATCCCCATGGAAAAGAAATGCAAAAAAGCAAAATGGCTGTCTGGGAAGGCCTTACAAATAGCTGTGAAAAGAAGAGAAGTGAAAAGCAAAGGAGAAAAGGAAAGATATAAACATCTGAATGCAGAGTTCCAAAGAATAGCAAGAAGAGATAAGAAAGCCTTCTTCAGAGATCAATGCAAAGGAATAGAGGAAAACAACAGAATGGAAAAGACTAGAGATCTCTTCAAGAAAATCAGAGATACCAAAGGAACATTTCATGCAAAGATGGGCTCAATAAAGGACAGAAATGGTATGGACCTAACAGAAGCAGAAGATATTAAGAAGAGATGGTAAGAATACACAGAAGAACTGTACAAAAAAGATCTTCACGACCCAGATAATCACAATGGTGTGATCACTCACCTAGAGCCAGACATCCTGGAATGTGAAGTCAAGTGGGCCTTAGAAAGCATCACTATGAACAAAGCTAGTGGAGGTGATGGAATTCCAATTGAGCTATTTCAAATCCTGAAAGATGATGCTGTGAAAGTGCTATACTCAATATGCCAGCAAATTTGGAAAACTCAGCAGTGGCCACAGGACTGGAAAAGGTCAGTTTTCATTCCAATCCCAAAGAAAGGCAGTGCTGAAGAATGCTCAAACTACCGCACAATTGCACTCATCTCACACGCTAGTAAAGTAATGCTCAAAATTCTCCAAGCCAGGCTTCAGCAATATGTGAACCGTGAACTTCCTGATGTTCAAACTGGTTTTAGAAAAGGCAGAGGAACCAGAGATCAAATTTCCAACTTCCACTGGATCATGGAAAAAGCAAGAGAGTTCCAGAAAAGTATCTATTTCTGCTTTTTGACTATGCCAAAGCCTTTGACTGTGTGGATCACAATAAACTGTGGAAAATTCTGAAAGAGATGGGAATACCAGACCACCTGATCTGCTTCTTGAGAAATTTGTATGCAGGTCAGGAAGCAACAGTTAGAACTGGACATGGAACTACAGACTGGTTCCAAATAGGAAAAGGAGTTTGTCAAGGCTGTATATTGTCACCCTGTTTATTTAACTTATATGCAGAGTACATCATGAGAAACGCTGGGCTGGAAGAAGCACAAACTGGAATCCAGATTGCCAGGAGAAGTATCAATAACCTCAGATATGCAGATGACACCACCCTTATGGCAGAAAGTGAAGAGGAACTAAAGCACCTCTTGATGAAAGTGAAAGAGGAGAGTGAAAAGGCTGGCTTACAGCTCAACATTTAGAAAAATAAGATCATGGCATCTGGTCCCATCACTTCATGGGAAATAGATGGGGAAACAGTGGAAACAGTATCAGACTTTATTTTGGGGGGCTCCAAAATCACTGCAGATGGTGATTGCAGCCATGAAATTAAAAGACGCTTACTCCTTGGAAAATGATGACCAACCTAGATCACATATTAAAATGCAGAGACATTATTTTACCAACAAAGGTTCATCTAGTCAAGGCTATGGTTTTTCCAGTAGTCATGTATGGATGTGAGAGTTCCACTGTGGAGAAAGCTGAGCACCGAAGAATTGATGGTTTTGAACTGTGGTGTTGGAGAAGACTCTTGAGAGTCTCTTGGACTGCAAGGAGATCCAACCAGTCCATCCTAAAGGAGATCAGTCCTGGGTGTTCATTGGAAGGACTGATGCTGAAGCTGAACCTCCAATACTTTGGCCACCTCATGTGAAGAGTTGACTCATTGGAAAAGACCCTGATGCTCAGAGGGATTGAGGGCAGGAGGAGAAGGGGAAGACAAAGGATAAGATGGCTGGATGGCATCACCGACTTGATGGACATGGATTTGGGTAAACTCCGGGAGTTGGTGATGGACAGGGAGGCCTGGTATGCTGCGATTCATGGGGTCGCAAAGAGCCGGAAACGACTGAGCGACTGAACTGAACTTTATATTTAATATACAATTCATACCAGATTCTATTACCTAAGATTACTTCTCCATATTATTAACCAGCCAATGTCATTCTTTCCCAGCATAATTTCGTTTCCTGGAATGATAGCTAATACTAGCTGAATATTTATTAGGTATTTATAAGTATATTAGACAGAGATTATTTCTATTTCTAAAATTGATTATTAGGCATAAACGCATTTAACTATCACATCAACTTATAAAATAAGGGTTAATTTACTCCCAACTTACAGAGAAGGAGAAAACTGAGATATAGACACTATAAGCAATTTGCCCCAAATTGTGGACTGAAGACGTGGCAAACTTTCATTCAAACCCAATTACTCTTGAGCCAAAGTCAGATTACAAAACTTTAATCACTGTCCTATATCCCAATCTCCCCCCTTAGTCTTCCATTAAGCATCTCTCACAATCCCTTTTATTCTTTTATCAGTCAGAAGATCTGAACTTTTTTTTATTATTCACTTCTTCATTTTCCAAAGAAAAAACCTCTATAAAAATCTTTCCCCTTTGTTCCAAACCTGTCCTCTTAAACATCAATTATTTTACCAACTGTAGATATGGAGCATACATATCTATAACCATCATCTTAGTCTCAAAATAGACATTGACTGAAAGAACATTGAATACAGTACTAATTGACTCAATACATCTTGTCCCTTTTTAACATTATTTTTCATGTTGTACTCATAGTAAAATTTGAGAATAACTCTGCTTTCCAATGATTTAATACTTTTTAAACCAGGTGGTGAGGCAAAGAGCTTGTGATACATTAATCTTGTCGGTCTCTACTTTTTTTCTCTTTCTATATAATAATCTTAATGGGAAATCATTAAGCCTGAGACGAAAGAAATAACTTTAGAGGACTTCAATGTGAACTCACTAGATATTTATACAGACCATCCAAGTTTTAAAAAGAAGAAAAGTATACCTAGAAAAACATTTTTAAGCAATGGCATGTGTTCTAGAACATTATACTTAAGGTGTCTGATTCTTTTTTTATTTTTTATTTATTTATTTATTTTTTAATTTTTATTTAATTAGTATACATGTGTTCCCCATCCTGTCTGATTCTAACCTCAGCTTTACTTCTAACTTGTCATAAGGCTATGGGTAAAGTTACTTACTTTGTCCATTGGTTAAGAAGAAATACTGAAATTCACTACTATAGAGGCTCATTTCTATGCTCAAATTCTATTTCCATATTATTGCAAAACAAAAGGAAATGGAAAATTGATAGAGATGGCTTCTTCCAGAATTGATACTAAGATCAAATGGTTTTGACTCCTCCCCAACAAAAACTTGAAAAAACAATAGGATATATATATACAAATGCTTTGATAAGTTGACATAGATCAGCTACACACATTCCACCCAACCCGAACCTCCACCACTCATTTTTTTATTATATGGGCTTTCTCATTTGTATCATAATCTACCTGGATGAATTGTTGGTTTTTTGCTAAGTCACGTCTGATTCTGCAATCCCGTGGACTGCAGCCCACCAGTCTTCCCTGTCATGGATTTCCCAGGCAAGAATACTCGAGTGGGTTGCCATTTCCTCCTCCAGGGGATCTTCCTGACCCAGTGACCAAACCTGTATCTCTTACACATTCTGCATTGGCAGGTGGATTCTTTTACCCACTTAGCCACAAGAGAAGCCCCACATGGATGAGTAAATAAAAAACAACTCCTACTTTTTATAAAGAATATGAATAGGCAAAGCTCTGACTTCTTCATCACCCCGAATTATTTTTGATGTAGTTTGTCAAGTGCTGTTGACAAGGCAGCATTCATCCTCTAACTAGCCATGCTTGGAAATATCCCAGTTTTCTCTGAATGAATCATTCTCAACTTTGGCTGCACATTAGAATCATCTGAGGGAGCTTTTAAACCTACTGACTCCTGGATCCCACCCCTAGAGATTCTGATATGATAGCTTGGGCATGAGGCCTGAGCACTGGGATATTTTTAAACACCCAAGTGATCCTAATGAACAGTCAATATTGAGAATCTGAAATTGTGTTGAAGGATTCCAAGCTCTTGATCACTGAAAATTCTGTACTCAACTTTTCTATATAACCTCTCCATCTTACTCCTGGTGTGTTCTAAGTTAAAAGAAAGAACATGTACTTCATTTATTGCTACAATGAAATGTTGCCATTTTAAAAGAAAGAAAGTGATTGCATACTTTCTATATGTGGGCAACTGCATAATTCTTCTTAGGCAGAAGATGACTTCTTTCTTTAAAAAAAAAGATATTATTTTTTCATTATGAAAGGCAAAAGATAAACAGAGTTTGATAAAACAGGAAAACATAATTAACTACCTTGAATAATAAAGATAATATTTGCTTTTGCTGATGTAGAGATTATTTTAACATAAAATAATGTTAGCTTTGGACAACCTCTGAGGCAAGAAGCGTGTGTGTGTGCTTATGCAAACAAATACACATGTGTGCATGTGTTGCTTCTTTTTTTTTTTTTTTTTGTACTTCTATGGGGGTGAATGTCGTGAAAGGAGAAAAAACTTTGAAATAGAGAACAGGTCCTAGCAGCATGAGTGATTAAGCTCAAGTTTGGAGAAAAACATATAGTCAAAGCTATGTCTTTTCCAGTAGTCATGTATGGATGTGAGAGTTGGACCAAAAGAAGGCTGAACACCAAAGAAGTGATACTTTCAAACTGTGGTTCTGGAGAAGACTCTTGAGAGTCCCTTCGACAGCAAGGAGACCAAAGCACTCAATCCTAAAGGAAATCAACTCTTAATATCCATTGGAAGTATTGATGCTGAAGCTCTAATACTTTGGACACCTGATGCTAAGAGCCGACTAATTGGAAAAGACCCTGATGCTGGGAAAGAATGAGGACAAGAAGAGAAGCGGGCAACAGAGGATGAAATGGTTGGATAGCATCATTGATTCAATGGACATGAGTTTAAGCAAACTCATGGAGGTAGTGAAAGACAGGGAAGCCTGGCATGTTACAGTTCCTGGGGTCGCAGAGTGGGGCATAACTTAGAGACTAAAGAGCAACAATTATGTAAATATTCCCTGAGACAGTATGTGGTCAATAAGTTTAAAGAGATCAATTTCCTATTCTATGCTATAATTTTGTAATGCAAACTCTCCCCATATCCTTAACATAATGTTACTACTAACTCAGTATGGTGTCTCTTCTTTGTATTTTGTGGAAAAAGTCTAAACTACAGTTTGAGATAAAGTCAACCAGAAAGGCTAAAGGACTATATGGAGTTGGAGAAAGATGGCCAGAATGTTCAGGGAGAAGCCAGCCAAAACCAAGAATTTGGCCTCAAAGCTAACAAATAACCACTGAGACAAGTAAGCACAATCTCCAGGAAATCTCAGAAATATCTGAGAAGAATATGAATTTCTTAGAGCTTAAAGTGTGACTTAAATTCAAATAATTTCATTGAGAAATTAAAAAATGTACCACTGGAGACCAGAGAGTACAAATGGGTCACATACTGGTATGTTTACAAGGACATCACAAAGTTCAGAAAAGATCCTTGACACATTAATTGTATAGTGCAGAATAAGAGCTTAATATGCACCTTTTACTGAAGGGTTAAGACATGGAAGCAACTCTTAATTTCTAGTTTACTCTCATGCCTTCTTTGAGCCTTGTAAACTAGTCCTGTGAGAGTAGCAATATCTAAAGTTTAGATGTTTCTTGTCTTTGTAAGTGAAATAGAAACTATCAATAGGAGAAAATAAGCTATAAAGTGTGCAACATTATGGCAATTATAGGATGCTAAATAGATTCCAAGTCTATAAGCAGAGTATACTTTATTAAACTATAGTATTTTGTGTTTAGATATTTTTCTTCCTTTAAGGGCTTTAGAACAAGATATGCTTAAATTCTCATTAATGGTCAGTTTCACTATGCTTGTGGGATATTCTTGGAGATAGGTTACAATTTATTTATGTTTTTCTTATAGAAATACTGGTATAATATCTAGTCCAGTAATTCCAAGAGTAGTAAAAGTACAAAAATAAGTAAAACATAAAAAATATAGAGCCAACCTATAAAAAAATCATCTCCATGGCTGATTAAAGTTGCAAATGCTAGATCCTGGCTACATGGGTAGAAACAAAAATCTATTGCCTAGGAAAGCATGAAGAAATCAGGTTTAAGAAACACGGGGCTATATGATAGACCACTCAAACAATCTTCGGTTCTGCAGTGTAACTACAGTTTGCCTCTAAGAAACAAGTGCATCTATTTATCTTGTGTTGTCTGATGATCTTCTTTGCTTTTCATAGCTTCTAAATTTCTCTTTCCAACTCCCTTTATCCTTACTCCCCTCCTCCTCTTCCTCCTTATTATTATCTTTTTTTTCCTCTCAAATCTTCCAACTGAAGCCTAAATGACAGACAGGAATCAAAGGATTATCTGAGGAAAGTTCATTTCAAGTTGAAGGAATAACATGTGCAAAGTGACAGGCAGGAGCAAGTTCAGTTGTTTGAGAAACACCGGGAAGCTCTACTTGGTGAGTGAGAAGTATCTGCTGTCCAAGAGGCAGAAAGTGGTAGTTGACAAGATCAGAGACACAGGCAAGAATTAAATGTACATGACTTTGTAGAACCCAGTTAGGGTTTGGATTTAACTCTACTTGCAATAAAAAGTAATTGCATGCATGCATCTCTTCAGTTGTGTCCGACTCTGTGCAACCCTATGGACTGTTGCCTGCCAGGCTTCTCTGTCCATGGAATTCCCCAGGCAAGAATACTGGAGTGGGTTACCATGCCCTCCTCCAGGGGATCTTCCCCACCCAGGGATTGAACCTCTGATTCTTGAGTCTCCTACATTGGCAAGCAAGTTCTTTACCACTAGTGGCATTCTTAAAAAAAGAAAAAGAAAGTAATTGGAGGGTTCCAAATAAGAATAAAAGGTAAGTTTCTGCCTTTTAAAAAATATTCCTCTGCCTGCTTTGTGGACTTTGATGAGTTATAAGTGGTCAAGAGAAGGCTCTGCTGAGAAGCTACAGCAGAAGTGTAAGAATGGAATCATGGTGATTAGACCTGGGCAGCTCTGAAAAGAGTTGTGTGTTGGTTGTTATCTTCTTGCAGTTTTATAATGTCTGGCCATCATCCCCAATGCTTATAACTCAACCCTCTCCAACAATACTGCAAGCAGTTGATCTTGTATTAAATATTTCTGAATAAAAAATATAGATTGATTTCTGTTTCCCTGAATGAACTCTGACTAATGTATTATTTTTCTTTGCCCAGGAGTATTTCCAAGAAGCAGTCCTTCAAAAATGGATATCTAGGAAGAACTATATGTCCTGATTGAATGTGATGGTGTTGATGATCTCAGTTTCAAAATAAAATGGGATGTTGGTCATATGTATCATTTGGACAAAGTATCTGTTAGAGTAGAAGTGTTAGTTGCAAGGGTTCTGTGTGGGCTAGTTACTTCTGCCTACATTGGAAGGATGATATAAAGAAAATGATCAGTTTGAAGTTTTAATTTCTCTATTAAAGTTACAAACAGAGAACTAGTGTGTTGACTTAAAGTAACTGACCTGCCTCTTGAGAAACCTGTATGCAAGTCAGGAAGCAACAGTTAGAAATGGACATAGAACAACAAACTAGTTCCAAATAGGAAAAGGAGTACATCAAGGCTGTATGTTGTCACCCTGCTTATTTAACTTATATGCAGAGTACATCAAGAGAAATACTGGGCTGAAGGAAGCAGAAGCTGGAATCAAGATTGCTGGGAGAAATATCAATAACCTCAGATATGCAGATGACACCACCCTTATGGCAGAAAGTGAAGAGGAACTAAAGCACCTCTTGATGAAAGTGAACGCTGCTGCTGCTAAGTCACTTCAGTCATGTCCGACTCTGTGTGACCCCGTAGACTGCAGCCCACCAGGCTCCCCCGTCCCTGGGATTCTCCAGGCAAGAACACTGGAGTGGGTTGCCATTTCCTTCTCCAATGCATGAAAGTGAAATGTGAAAATGAAGTCGCTGAGTCGTGTCCAACCCTCAGCGACCCCATGGACTGCAGCCTACCAGGCTCCTCCATCCGTGGGATTTTCCAGGCAGGAGTACTGGAGCGGGTTGCCATTGCCTTCTCTGGCCAAAATCACTGCAGATGGTGATTCCAGCCATGAAATTAAAAGACACTTATTGCTTGGGAGGAAAGTTATTACCAAACTAGACAGCATGTTAAAAAGCAGAGACATTACTTTGCCAACAAAGGTCTGTCTAGTCAAGGATATGGTTTTTCCAGTGATTATGTATGGATGTGAGAGTTGGACTATAAAGAAAGCTGAGCACAGAAGAATTGATGATTTTGAACTGTGGTGTTGGAGAAGACTCTTGGGAGTCCCTTGGACTACAAGGAGATCCAACCAGTCCATCCTAAAGGAGATCAGTCCTGGGTGTTCATTGGAAGGACTGATTTTGAAGCTGAAACTCCAATACTTTGGCCACCTGATGTGAAGAGCTGACTCGTTTGAAAAGACCCTGATGCTGGGAAAGATTAAGGGCAGAAGGAGAAGGGGATGACAGAGGATGAGATGGTTGGATGGCATCACCAACTTGATGGACATGGGTTTGGATGGACTCCAGGAGTTGGTGATGGACAGGGAGGCCTGGCGGTTCATGGGGTCACAGAGTCGGACACGACTGAGCGACCGAACTGAACTGAACTGAATTGATTGAAGATGACTGAAATAAAATAACTTCTGGTCTACAAGAGTTAAGAAGACCAATATAGGCAAAAGCAAGTGTTGAAAGTTTAATTTTGTGGGTTTGAAAGATAATAATGTAAACTGAATTCAAGGTTAAAAATTATAATGTAATTTGAATTAAAGAACTCTAATTTGAAGATTTTAGTACTTATGAAAAGAAAATAAACCTGAAAAATTAGATATGGAAATGTTTGGTTTACTTGGATGAATCTGAGACACAAGAGCCTCTAAGTCCTGCTGTGCTTCCTGGAGGAAGAAGCTTCTTCTTCCTTGAGTGAGGGGAAAAGCCCTTTCTTATCTCTTTTGAAGCAGTCAACTCACAAAGAGTGACCAATGTCTTCAAGATCCACTCATCACTGCTCACTCTTTCCAGAATCATAATTAGCACATGGCCCTGGATTATACAGACAATCTAACCATAAGGAAACACATTACACTCCAAAATAACTACAAAATTTTGCTCTCTCATTGAAAAAATTAAGGGGTAAGATATATTTGGAAAAGGCCAAAGAATAAGAAGGCCAGAAAAAGGGCCAGAAGCCCACTGGTTTGGGCTAAGTTTAATGATATAGCTACCCTGGATCTATTGAGTTAGCTCAAGTGGTAGAAGAAGCACCAACAATTTACTCAGGTGGTTGACTTAAACCTTGACTCAACATGTTCTACATGAAAGGTCAGATGTCACAATTGTTTCAGTATAATGTACAGGATAGGACTCAAGGTCTGAGGAGAAGGAAATTTTGGAGTTGATCTATTCTCATTTCATGGCCCCCAGGAAGGCACAGAGGGCTGATTTCACCAAACATTACAAGAGAATAGCATTGACACAGTGTACTTAGGAAAACTTCTGGATGTGCTGTGTGAGCAAATTTGAACTGGTGAGCAGGAAGCAGCAAATATCCCAAATGTGTTGATAAGACATATGCATGCCAGAGGGAAAGGATAAACCTCATGAAAGGGTAGAGAAATGCCATCTTCATGAGATTCTGGGAATCCAGCAAAACTGAGAAACACATAGATATCCCCTCCAAAGTAAAAATCAAGTTGCTTTGCCTGTATCTCTGTAACTCAGAATGAGACACAATGCTTAGTTTGCCTCCTTGGATTTTGAAGGCATGATTGATATGCTGCTCTGAATCATGTTAATGGATGGTTTTGATTATAGGCACAGCAAAGACCCTCCATAGATGTCCATAGCCTCTGCAACCTGTGAAAATACTAGTTGGCAAAAGAGACTATGATGATACAATTAAGTTGAGGACTTAAGTTGGGGAGAATAGTCTGTATTTTCCAGGTAGTACCAATCCAACCAAACGGGTTCTTAAAAGCAGAGAACCTTTCCCAACTGTTGTAAGAGAGGGAGATGTGACTTTGGAAAGAGAGAGATTCAGCATTGCTAGGCTTGACAATAAAGGGACAAGAGCACAAGATAAGGAATGTCGGTGACCTTCGGTAGCTGGGAAAAGGCAAAGAAGTGGATTCTCCTCTAAAAACATCAGTGATAAATGCTATTTTAAAATCCATGTGGGATTTATTATTTACAGAACTAAAATGGTAATAATATTTTTACCATTTTTCTCTAATGGTAAACCATTCAATATCACAGTAATCCAAGTCTATGCCCCATCCAGAAATGCTGAAGAAGCTGAACGGTTCTATGAAGATCTACAAGACCTTATAGAACTAGCACCCCAAAAAGACATCCTTTTCATCATAGGGGACTGGAATACAAAAGTAGGAAGTCAAGAGATACCTGGAATAACAGGCAAATTTGGCCTTGGAGTAGAAAATGAACCAGGGCAAAACCTAACAGAGTTTTGCCAAGAGAATGCACTGGTCATAGTAAATACCCTCTTCCAACAACACAAGAGAAGACTCTACATATGGACATCACCAGATGGTCAACACTGAAATCAGATTGATTATATTCTTTGCAGGCAAAGATGGAGAAACTCTATACAGTCAGCAAAAGAGTCAGCAAAAACAAGACCATGAGCTGACTGGCTCAGATCATGAACTGCTTATTGCAAAATTCAGACTTAAATTGAAGAAAGTAGGGAAAACCACTAGACCATTCAGGTATGACCTAAATCAAATCTCTTAAGATTATACAATGGAAGTGATGAATAGATTCAAGGAATTAGATCTGATAGAGTGCCTGAAAAACTATAGATGGAGGTTCATGATATTGTACAGGAGGCAGTGATCCAAACTATTCCCAAGAAAAAGAAATGCAAAAAGGTTGTCTGAGGAGTCCTTAAAAATAGCTGAGAAAAGAAGAGAAGCTAAAGCCAAAGGAGAAAAGAAAAGATATACCCATTTGAATGCAGATTTCCAAAGAATGGCAAGGAGAGATAATAAGAAAGTCTTCCTCCATGATCAATGCAAAGAAATAGAGGAAAACAATAGAATGGGAAAGACTAGAGATCTCTTCAAGAATATTAGCGATATCAAGGGAACATTTCACGCAAAGATGGGCACAATAAAGGACAGAAATGGTATGGACCTAACAGAAGCAGAAGATATAAAGAGGTGACAAGAATACATAGAACTGTATAAAAAAGATCTTCATGACCCAGATAACCACGATGATGTGATCACTCATGTAAGGCCAGACATACTGGCATGCAAAGTCAAGTGGGCCTTAGGAAGCATCACTACAAACAAAGCTAGTGGACATGATGGAATTCCAACTGATCCATTTCAAATTGTAAAAGGTGATGCTTTTAAAGTGATGCACTCAATATGCCAGCAAATTTGGAAAACTCAGCAGTGGCCACAGGACTGGAAAAGGTCAGCTTTCATTCTGATCCCAAAGAAAGGCAATGTCAATGAATGTTCAAACTACCACACAATTGCACACATTTCACACTGCTAACAAAGTAATGTTCAAAATTTTCCAAGCAAGACTTCAACAGTATGTGAACCATGAACTTCCAGATGTTCAGGCTGGATTTAGAAAAGGCAGAGGAGCCAGAGATCAAATCGGCAACATCTGTTGGATCACTGAAAAGGCAAGAGAGTTCCAGAAAAATATCTATCTTTGCTTTTTTGACTACATCAAAGCCTTTGACTGTGTGGATCACAATAAACTGTGGAAAATTATTTAAGAGATGGAAATAGCAGACCACTTTACCTACCTCCTGAGAAATCTGTATGCAGGTCAAAAAGCAACAGTTAGAACCGAATACAGAACAAGAGACTGGTTCCAAACTGGGAAAGGAGTACGTCAAAGCTGTATATTGTCACCCTGCTTATTTAACTTATATGCAGAGTGCATCGTGTGAAATGCCAGGCTGGATGGAGCACAAGCTGGAATCAAGATTGAAGAAATATTAATAACCTCAGATATGTAAATGACACCACCCTTATGGCAGAAAACGAAGAAGAACTAAAGAGCCTCTTGATGAAACTGAAAGAGGAGAGTGAAAAACTTGGCTTAAAATTCAACATTCAAAAAAAGAAGATCATGGCATCTGGTCCCATCACTTCATGCAAATAGATGAGGAAACAATGGAAACAGTGAGAGACTTTATTTTCTTGGGCTCCAAAATCACTTCAGATGGTGACTGCAGCCATGAAATTAAAAGACACTTACTCCTTGGAAGAAAAGTTATGACCAAGCTAGACAGTATATTAAAAATCAGAGACATTACTTTGCTGACAAAGGTCCATCTAGTCAAAGCTGTGTTTTTGCCAGTAGTTATGTATGGATGGCAGAGTTGGACCATAAAGTAAGCTGAGCACTGAAGAATTGATGCTTTTGAACTGTGCTGTTGGAGAAAACTCTTGAGGGTTCCTTGGACTGCAAGGAGATCCAACCAGTCCATCCTAAAGGAGATCAGTCCCTAATATTCATTGGAAGGACTGATTTGAAGCTGAAACTCCAATACTTTGGCCACCTGATGTGAAGAATTGGCTCATTGGAAAAGACCCTGATGCTGGGAAAGACTGAAGAGAGGAGGAGAAGGGGACAACAGAGGATGAGATGACTGGATGACATCACCAATTCAATGTAAATGAGTTTGAGCAAGCTCCAGGAGTTGGTGATAGACAGGGAAGCCTGACATTTTGCAGTCCATGGGGTCGCATAGAGTCGGACACGAGTGAGTAATGAACTGAACTGAACTGAAAGGTAATAATTTTTTATTGCTTCAGGATGTTAAGTTTGTGGTAATTTGTTACTCAGCAATAGAAAACTAATATCATACTACAGCAATGAAAGATTCTAAAGCTGGCACATACAGTGTAAAGGGCTTTCCTTCTTGGGCTTTGTGACCTGGTAGATCCAACGGATTTAAAAGTGCTCCAAATGTCTGTGGCAGTTATGTATGGTGACAAAAATGAATGCTTTCAGAATCACTGATACATGATTCAGACTCCCAGATTTTTTTGGATTTCAGCTATGTGTTATTGCACACAAAAATACTTAACACTGAGAAACAGCTCCTGGGCTTGCTTTTAGGCTCTGATAGAGATGGAATGCCACATCTGGAACCCCAATTGAGCAGGTAGACTGATCCACCCATTTATGAACTGTTGTAACCTGATACACCAAATCATAAAGTAGGGTGCATAGAAGAACTCCAATCACCAGTGGAGATAGATAATGTTTTTCTAGTCTCTGAGAGCACAGGGAAATTTCATATATATTTAGCACAAGATCTCCTGGCACCTGGGCTCCTGCACTGTCCCATCTCTCTCAATCTGAATCTCTTGATAAGTTCCCTATGATGATTGGTTTAAAAACAAAAACAAAAACAAAATCACCTATTATACAGGAGGAGCTTAATATTCATACGGGTTTCCCTGGTGGCTCAAATGAATTGGTAAAGAATCTACCTGCAATGAAGGATACCTGGGTTTAGTCCCTGGGTCAAGAAGATCCCCTGGAGAAGGGATTGGCTACCCACTCTAGTATTCTTGCCTGGAGAATTCCATGGACAGAGGAGCCTGGCAGTCTGCAGTTCATAGGGTCACGAAGAGTCAGACGTGACTGAGAGAGTATCATTCAGCCAATAGTTTCACAGTTCATGGGGGAAAAGTTATCTATACTGGCAAGATTAGTCAAGTTATGCACAAAGATAAAGTTATAGACTTGACAATATGATATTCCCCATGCAAGACTTATCTGAATACTGTCTCTGCTGTATTCTTCATCTGCAACAACAGAAGTTGAGGCTACATTCCTAATATGGTTCTATTCTCTAATGGACTTACCAGACACCCACAGGCAGAGTGATTACACTGGAATTCTTGCATCAGAGAGATTACAAAATGTTGTCCTCATGGTAATACACACTTATTCTGGATGGATATGCCTGCCTGTCCCTAATGCTTCTTTCCATACCACTATCCATTACCTTATTCATGATTACTGTATCCCATTTTAGTCTGAGGATCTCATTTTTCTGCTAAATGTGTGTCAAATGGGCTTTACAATTCTACTATGTATCTCATCACCCCATATAGCTTCCTTATCGAATGTCAGAAGGCTTGCTGAACACTCACTCAGTAATGGGACCAGTTACAAGACCATTTGTGAGTTTGGGGTGCTATCGTATAGGATCCAAAATAAGCTTCGAGTATGATTTTGATTCTATAAGCAACAAATGGAGCTGTTTCTTCCAAAGTCAGAATAAATGGACCTGGAAACCAAAGAGTGGACAAGGATGGGGGTGGCTTCTGTCACTATTGCCTCTAGTAAATCACTCAAGTAATTTGTTTTTTGTCCCCCAAAATTTCTATTCCCATGGCTTAATGTACCTAATTACCAAGAAATAAATGTTTCTAAGAAATATAACAATGCTTGAATTAAATAAAATGCACTCTTATTGGTGAGAATGCTGCTTCTTCTCAGTTCCGCTGCCTGACTTTCCCTTCTTATTGTCCGTTTGTCAGGCTATATCCATACTTTGAATCATACATAATAGTTGTAGTGCAACATAAATACTAAATTCCAGTCTGTTTCTGTTTGAACTTTTTAGGAACTCATATCTCACTGTGATGGGGTGAGATTCCAACCCTGTTTTGATTAGCAGAGGTCAGAGAGCCAGTGATTAAGGTTTGAGGCCAAAGAGAAAAAAGGGTTATCACTGTCTATGCAGACATTCCAAAATGTGCTTTGATAACCAGGTTATCATTTTCACTATCTCATTGAATCTTCACATCCAGTGCAACTGAAATATCAACTGAGGACTTCCCGTCCTTTGAGTTACGATGGACTTGAATCCCCTACTACATGCCCTATGGCAGTTCTATTTTCTCCATATGGTATGAGTAAGTACCCAAGAGGCTTATGTTTTCCATTCCAGAGTCCTGCTTCCATATAGTTATCTCTGCTTCATTCCACCCTAACCCAATGTAAAACTCCATGACTTATTTAATCTCTGCTAAAAAGAAAAAGTATTTACTTGTATAATACATTATAGTAAGAGTTTAGAATTATAGAAAAGTTCACTTCACAACTAAACATCAACAAATCCCACTATACTCTTTCTCATAGTATTTTTAATTATGTGAACATTGGCCTTTCAATTCCCACACTGTTGGCTCCTCTTTGGTCAATTTCCACTCAGAGACCAGAAAATCAAAACAAAATTATCAAATGTTCTTATGGTATACAAATTAACACTCTCTTAGATATATTGTAGACATATCATCTTCAAATCCAACATATTAATCAAGTCTTTATTTCCCCCAAAACAGAAATCTCCTCTTTAAAACTTTATCAAATAGTGAGTAATGATATGACAAATTTATCAAGTGATTGATTTTGGCATAGATAAATATTATGAGATATTGGGAATGATTGATCCTGTGTTAGAAAGGAGGAATGTGAGACCAAGCAATGATAAATTAAGTGCCATATTTAGAAAGAGATGGAAGTATAACCCAAATATGTTATAGTCCAAATTCATGCTGTTTCCATTGCAACAGACTTCTTCCTAGCACACTGCTTATATTTTGCTATCTACCAAAGATTTCTTATTATACTTCATTTATTCTTCACAGCAACATTTGTAAAGTTAGCAGTCAAGACATTTTAAATTTTGGCTTCTAGACAAGATAGCTGTGATAACTTTTCGAACCTCTGTTTCTCCACCTCTAAGATGAAGCATTTGGATTTAATTATCTGCATGGCTACCTTTGATCCTAATCTTAGGGAGCCATATTGTGTTTGCTATCACTCATCCTCATTCCGTCTGTAGCATCACCTTTACTAGAGTTGATAAATGCTTCATTTCTAGCATTTATTATATATATTGGCTAATTTTCCACATGTATGGCTGTTAGCTATATTCTGGAGGACAAATCGAACATTTATCTTATGTTCCCAATGCCTGTATATAGTAAGAACTTAGTGAATACTTGTTGATTAACAAGTGAATGAACACATATGGTGTAATTATATAATCTAAATCTGTATATAAGGAAATGATTCATGTGAATTAACAGACTAATGTGAAAGGCTGCAATGATGTTCAGTACAATTCTAAGGAAACATATTTTCTTTAGCTAGATAGATTTTATTTTAACAAGTGATGCACACACACAAAAGTTCATTTACAAAAGTGAATTCTTTTTGTGAATGAGTAGTGTATTCTTTGTTTTCCGTCTCCTTGTTGGTTGGTTGACTGACTTTTGTTTGTTTATACTGAAATATGAGAATGGAAATATTGTGTTCACATTGACCATTCATGGGTTGTGATTTTATGACGCCCTATAACACATGTGTTTCAGGTTTCTATGGATGTATAAGGTAGAATAATTTAATTTGTTTTGAAAAATAAGAGAACACAACGACAGGACTGCCTACAATGAAGTGTAATTCTTTTTAATGTTTTCTGTTATCTGTATGATTCATATATACATGTTTTACCACTTTCTATGTGGGAAAAAAAAGAGAGAGAAATTTTCACTAATATAATTTAGATGAGAAGTTGAATTAAAATCTAAATTGTGCATTTTCTTTGTTTTGTTCTATTCTGTTGTCCAAACATCTCCTGGGCAAAGCTTGTGTGTACAGTGCTGTGCCAAGCTATGGATCAAGGCTCACATTCCAGAGTCTGCTCAACTGCCTTTCCTGGAGTGAGTCAATAGCTTTTCCTATCTATGCATGTGAAAAAATGCATTAGCATTTCTTTTTACCAAAAACAAATAAAATGAAAGGTAATGAAATAAAAACTAAAATCGAAAAAAACAAACAAAAAAACACCTGTTCATCTTGTTAGCTGTTGAGTTTTTAAACTGTTTTATAATGAAATGTTTTAGATGTAAATGTTATTAGCGATTAGGTTTGCTCATTTGCCTACCTGTTTGTTTTCTTCAGTCAGAATATTATCTTATAGATAACATTATTTGGTGGAGACAACTGGAAACAAGAAGTGAAGAAACAATTTTACCAGCCAGTGTGATTAGCAGAGAATCATAATTGCCTGCCTATTTACTTTGAAGCTGTCATTTAATGAAGTGGTTCTAACTAAAACTCTAATGGAGAAAATTTCTTAATTCCTTTTTAATATTTCCCAATGTCTGGGAATGTAATTTAAAATAAATTTGAATGCTGATTGCTAAATTATATCTTTCCCATCAGCACATCAAGTTGCTTCTCTGTTTATCGGCAACAAAACAGGTCATTTAAGATGTTACACAAAATAAACAGCCAGTCATTAGAAGATAATCATAACAAATCCAATCAAAATGACAATTCCTATATGGTTAAGCTAATCTGAATGCTATTTTTTTCATCAAATGTTCTTAACATACTTATTCCCCAAAACATTATTGATTCTACTGTATTTTCTGCATTACATGTTGTTTATAAAATAATATTTAAACAAATTCTTTATTATAAAATCAAATGGAATTTTGTCTATAGAAATTGTGCAATTGAATACTTAAATTTTCCTATTAAACATGTCTATTCAGTATTATGTAGAATGAAAACTCCAATCACAAAAGTTTACCACTGTATGATTCCATTTATAATGTACTTGAAATGGCAAAATTATAGAAATGGAGAACATGCTGGTAGTGGCCAGGTGGTAGGAATGATGAGCCGGGGAAGATAGGCATGACTATACAGGAATAACAACGAGGGACCTCTTTGTAGTGATGGACTAGATCTATATCTTGATTGCAGTGGTGGGTACTTGTGTAGACATGTGATAAAATGGCATACAAATTGTTTAGACACCCTGTACTGATGTCTGTTTCCTGGACTTGAATATACTTTACTTACGTAAGATGTAACCACTGGGGAAAATTAAGGAAAGGGAATATGAGACCTCTCTTACTATCTTGGTAACTTCCTGTGGATCTATAATTATTTCTAAATAAAGTTTTAAAATATCTATATACCTATACATGTAGCATAGTATAGTAGTTAAGTCCATGAGATCTAGAAACAGATTATCTGGATTAGAATCTTTCCATCTTTACCTCTTACCAGCTGGTTTTATGTCTTATTGTCTTAGATGTCTTTATCTCTTAAATTAATATAGAAAATTGGACTGAAGTTATCCTTCTCTGCAAAATATAGAAAATACTGTTCCCTATCTCTTATACAAATAACTTGAAACACTGCCTAGCCTCTGGGAAATGCTAGTTAAGTGATTTCTATCATCATCATCATCACCAAGATTATGGATTCCATGATTCAGATTACTGTTTAGGACTGCTGTCCCAACCTACTTTTATTAGCAATCCCACTCCCACCTCTTCTATTCAACATAGTACTGGAAGTCTCATCCACAGCAATCAGACAAAAAAAGAAATAAAAGTATCCAATTTGAGAGAAAAGGTAAGGTTTTCATTATATGCAGATGACATAATATTTATATTAAAAATCCTAAAGACTCCACACAAAAAATACTAGAATTGATCAATGTATTCAGCAAGGAAGCAGTATACAAGCTTAAATACAGCAGCTGCATTTTTTACGCACAAAAATGAAATACCAAAAAGGAAATCTAAAAAAAACAATAACTTTTAAAATCACACCCCTAAAAATAAAATACTTAGGAATAAACCTGACCAAGGAGGTGAAAGACTTAAACATTGAGAACTATTAAATATTAATAAGGGAAACCAAAGGTGATTCAAAGAAATAGAAGGATAGCTCATGTCTTATACTGGAAGAATTAATATTGTTAAAATGGTATATTAACCAAAGCAATCTACATATTTAATATGATTGCTATCAAATTACCCATGACATTTTTCACAGAGATGGAACAAATAATCCTAAAATTTTGTATGGAATCACAAAGATTCAGAATTGCCAAAGCAATTCTGAAGAAAAGGACAAAGCAGGAAGCATAGCCTTCCCAGGCTTCAGACAATACTCAAAATGGGCAAGACCCGAACATAAGACAGGACACCATAAAATTCCTAGAAAAGATCATAGGCAGAATATCCTCTGACATAAATTGCATCAACGTTTTCTTGGGTCAGTCTCCCAAGGCAATAGAAATTTAAAAAATGAATAAATGGCACTTAATCAAACTTACAAGCTTTTGCAGGGCAAAGGAAACCGTAAGCAAAACAAAAAGACAATCTACAGAATGGGAGAAAGTATTTGCAAAAAATCTGATTGACAAGGGCTTAATTTCCAAAATATACACAAAGTTCATAGAACTCAGCAAGAAAAAACCAAACAACTCAATCAAAAACTGGCAGAAGACCTAAATTTATCCAAAGAAGGCATACAGATGGTCAATAGGTATATACAAACTTGCTCAACATACCTAATTATTAGAGAAATTAAAATCAAATCTACAAGGAGGTACCACCTCACACTGGTCAGAATGACAATTATTTAAAAGTCTACAAATAATGAATGCTAGAGAGGGTGTAGAGAAAAGGGAATATCCTATATTAATGGGAAAAAAGTAAGTTGATGCAGCCATTATGGAAAACTGTATGGAGATTCCTCAGAAAAATAAAAGTAGAAGTACCATGCCGCTAAGTCGCTTCAGTCATGTCTGACTCTGTGCGACCCCAGAGATGACAGCCCACCAGGCTCCCCCATCCCTGGGATTCTCCAGGCAAGAACACTGGAGTGGGTTGCCATTTCCTTCAGTAAATCTATTCCTGGGCATATATCCAGACAAAATTATAATTAAAAAAGACATATGCATCCCTATGTTTATAGCAACACTATTCGAATAGTCAATCCATGGAAACAACCTAAATGTCCATTGACAGATGAATGAAGAAAGCAAATGTGGTACATGTATAGAATGCATTACTTTGTTGTTGCTGTTCAGTAGCTGAGTCGTGTCTGACTCTGTAATCCCATAGAGTGCAGCATGCCATGCTCCTCTGTCCCTTCACTATATCCTGAAGCTTGCTCAAATACATGCCTATTGAGTCAGTGATGCTATCTAACCACCTCATCCTCTGATGCCCCTTCTCCTTTTGTCTTCAATCCTTCTCAGCATCAGGGTCTTTTCCAATGAGTTGGGTCTTCACATCTGGTGACCAAAGTATTGGAGCTTCAGCTTCAGCATCAGTCCTTCCAATGAATATTCAGGGTTGATTTCCTTTAGGATTGACTGGTTTGATTTCCTTGCTGACCAAGGGACTCTCAAGAGCCTTCTCCAACACAATTTGCAAGCACCAATTTTTCAAGGCTGAAAGCATCAACACTGAGAAAGCTCGGCCTTCTTTATGGTCTAATTCTCACATCTGTACATGACTTGGAAAAAACCACAGCTTTGACTATGTGGACCTTTGTCAACAAAGTGATGTTTCTGCTTTTTAATATGTTCTCTAGGTTTGTCATAGCTTTCCTTCCAAGGAGTGCCTTTTAATTTCATGGCTGCAGTCACCATCCACAGTGATTTTGGAGCCCAAGAAAATAAAATCTTTTTTCCTCTCCTATTTTCCATGAAGTGATGGGACTAGATGCCATGACCTTAGTTTTTTGAATGCTGAGTTTTAAGACAGCTTTTTCACTCTCCTCTTTCATCCTTATCAAGAGGCTCTTTAGTTCCTCTTCACTTTGTGCCATTAGAGTGGCATATCTAAGGTTGTTGATATCAACAATGCACCACTATTCAGTCATAAAAAAAGAACAAAATAATGCCATTTGCAGCAAGATAGATGCAACTAGAGATTATCATACTAAGTGAAGTACATAATAAAGATAAATATCATATTATATTACTTGTATGTGGAATCTAAAATATGACACAAATGAAACTATGAAACAGAAACAGACTCATGTTACAGAGAGCAGACTTGTTACCAATAGAAAGGGGATTGGGGAGGGATAGAGTGGGAAGTTGGGGATAGCAAATCTAGGCTATTATATATAGCATGGATAAACAACAAGATCCTACTCTATAGCACAGGAAATTACATTCAGTATCATATGATAAATCATAATGAAAAGAATATATATGTATAACTGAATTACATTGCTATACAGCAGCAATTAAACAACATTGCAAATAAATTATATATCAATAAAAGAATATAATAAATATAAAACGTGGTGTCTGGAGCCAACATCTACCCAGATGTGATCTATGTGCTATACAGTGTGCTATTGTCTTCCTTATTTAAAACATGGAATGCATTTATTAATGCAGTTTAATATCATATTTGCTTTATTGGCAATCATGACACAGTATATATAATTAATTGAAATTTAAATGTTATTATCTTCTTGACATGTCCCATAATACATGTTAGAATAATTTTCCTGATGTGAATGCTGTGATTGCAGCTAGCCAGATTATATGTTTCATAAGTATGTAGATTAATACATAATAATAAATCAGATAAATTTTATTTCAGACATATAATTTAATAACTAATATCAAATTAGTTAATAATCATTAGTAAATTATATTACATATGTTATAAATGTATGCTGCTGCTGCTAAGTCGCTTCAGTCGTGTCCGACTCTGTGTGACCCCATGGACTGCAGCCCACCAGGCCCCTCTGTCCATGGGATTCTCCAGGCAAGAGTACTGGAGTGGGTTGCCATTTCCTTCTCCAATGCATGAAAGTGGAAAATGAAAGTGAAGTCACTCAGTCGTGTCCAACTCTTAGCGACCCCGTGGACTGCACCCTATCAGGCTCCTCCGTCCATGGGATTTTCCAAGCAAGAGTACTGGAGTGGGTTGCCATTTCCTTCTCCAATGCATGAAAGTGGAAAGTAAAAGTGAAGTCACTCAGTCATGTCCGACTCTTAGCGACCCCATGGACTGCAGCCCACCAGGCTCCTCCATCCATGGGATTCTCCAGGCAAGAGTACTGGAGTGGGGTGCCACTGCCTTCTGCTATAAATGTATAAGTAACTTCTATTAATAACAATATTCCAATTCAAATAGCATTCATTTGTTTTTATACATATATTGTCATAATCTAGTTCGAGAAATAATCTGAAGTTACCACATTTATTGAAATGTAAATGATCTGGGAAATATAGTACATACAACTTCATTTGTGGAGATTAAAGATGTTTTCAAAGAGAATAACTCTAAGCTTCCACTCTGAAAATAATAGCAGGTATATATGGAGAACATGATGCTAATGAATGTTACATTTGCATTGTATATTTGACATGTACTTTTTACTGAAGCTGTTGAGTCTATCACAGTGTAACCAGGTTATACTACTTATAATTCATGCAATCACCTCCTAGTCATAAAATATTCCAATGTACTCCCTATAGTTAGATGTGTTTTATTAGCACCACCCTATAACAGCCAGTGAAGAGATGTCTTTGTCATTGCTTCACATTAAGATATATCTGAGTGCTACATGAGAGCGTCTGGAAATTGGCTAGTTAAATCATCCCTGAGGAAATTTACCACATAGCAACTCTTTGTTTGCATTGCCTGCAAAATAATCTTGACAAAGAAGGAGGTAAAAGAATAACTTGGTTCCACTTGATTTAAAATAAACTGACATGATATACATTATATAATATGATTCATAAAGAAACAAAAAATATATATGTGCAGGGGGCAGTGAATAGTGGGTTGTAATCCTATGCTTCTTAAAATATTTTAATAACAAATTTACATGTGCTTTTGGTGTAGTCTTTATACTTTACAGCTAGGACACAGTAGTATTCAGAAATCACTTCCTCAGCATAGAGAACACTGAGTAAATCTTCTAAAAGGCATGGAAAACATAAAACTAGATTCTTGCACCAGATTTTGCAAAGAATTATCAGAGCTTTTTGGAAACAAAAGTTAAAGTCTTGAGTCTCATTCTTGCCCTGTTACAATTAGTTATACAACCTGGGGAACTGTTTAAATTTACTGAGTTTCAGTGTGCTCAAAGGCAAATTGGAGATAATGAGAAGGTTAAGTATATTAATACTTTGCTAATTATAAAAAATACAAGATTCTTATAAGAAGACCAAGTGATTCAAAATGAAACATTGAAACTGTGGAGAAAGAACTGGCAGCTCAGTTATCCAAAATTCAGAAGATGGAGATTCTATCCCCATTAATTGTTATGTTTCTAGAAAAGCAATGCAATCCCCCTGGGACTTGGTTGTCTCTTCTCAATAATGAAGTTCAGTCAGCTGATCAGTAAGACTACTTTCAAATCCAAGGTTTGATAAATCAAAGATACATAACTGGGACAAATATACATGGAAGGAGGCTTCAAATTGTGGTTGTAAGTAAAATTATTACAGGAACAATAAAAAGAAGGCTATAAACAAAACACTGAAGTGAGAAGAGGAACTCACAAGGAACATACAGAAGGAATAGTTAAAGTATCAAGAGTAGAAGAAAAACATGCCTTAACAAGTAGGAGAGAAAGAGTGGGATTCTGTATTCATTCTGCACCTTGTTTCTGCCAGGTATACGATAGATTCTTCATGTGTTATATTTGATCTCACTCTCGCAATAAAACCATAAACTGTATTTTAACTATCACTATTTCATACATGAGGTAACAAACAGGTCCAGAAAGGATGGAGCAGCAATTAATATTCAGGTCCAGTGTCTATTTTAAGCTGCCTTCCCTTGCTAGACAACACGTGGAAACTAAATTTACAAGTTCTTAGAGAGGAAGTGGTTGACAGTAAAACATACTCAGAGAAGTTTTTGGTAAATAAAATAATGGTGTAAGAGCAATAATATTGAAGTAGAATTGGGAACAAGAGAAGTAAGGTGCTTGAGCTCAATGGGTGAATCTGGCAAGAATTTGGGAAATAGATTAGGATTGCTGCTGCTGCTGCTGCTGCTAAGTCGCTTCAGTTGTGTCTGACTCTGTGCGACCCCATAGACGGCAGCCCACCAGGCTCCCCCGTCCCTGGGATTCTCCAGGCAAGAACACTGGAGTGGGTTGCCATTTCCTTCTCCAATGCATGAAAGTGAAAAGTGAAAGTGAAGTTGCTCAGTTGTGTTCGACTCTTCCCGACCCCTTGGACTACAGCCTACCAGGCTCCTCTGTCCATGGGATTTTCCAGGCAAGAGTACTAGAGTGGGGTGCAATCTTCTTCTCCGAGATTAGGATTAAGCAGAAGTAAATGGGAATGATTGACAACAATGAGAACCTGGCTATGATTAGAAACTATCAAATACTAGTGGGTTCATCTGGGGCTGGAGGGTAAGGAGCTGTATTAATTTGCTCCTCTAGTATTTCTGGGAAAAAGGAGAGAAACAGAGGACAATAGAGACCCAGACTTGGTATTTCCAGGCTGTTTCCAGAAAAATCTAAGGGGAAATAAGAATGGCAGCATCTAAGTCTTTGTCCATGGATTCCCAGGTGGGTAGGAGTCAAGTAAGTGTGCTATGGACCAAGAGGTCACAGAAATGCTGAAATTATTTCTGAAATAAAATATTTTACATTATTTTTGCTTTAGCACCACAGTCATAGGCTCTAACCACTTGAACAAATCACTTGCTCACTTTCACCCACAGCAGCAACACATTTTTTTCCCCACAAATTTTCACGTAACCTATATATAAGTACTGAAAATACAGACGTGTGTAACAAATTACATTGACCTGCCAGTTAGCAACTCCTTATTTTGCAAGCCCAACCAACAACAAAATGTACACATTAAGAAAGGACGAAATATGAACTCTAGTTTATCTTTGTTAACCATTAAGTTAAGGGAACTCTAAATACTCTTCATTCTTTATTATTTCTTTAATAAAGAAGATGAGTTTATCTTTTATGAGAATTGATTATGTGCCTTCCTGCAAGGTCATTAACAAATGAATAGAGCAAAACTTTATAACTGATATTAAAAAGGTAATAGTTTCTGCTTTCCCTTAACGGAAGAGATTTTAATTTAAAATTGTCTGTAACTGCTAATATCAAAACGAGGCTTTTTATTTTCCACAGCTGATAGAAAGAATATGCTAGCTTCTCTTTCTGCTACTAATTCTCCCCATCTTCCCTCCTCCCTCCCAATCTGATAAATACTTACCTTTCTTTCCAAAGACAGCTTAAACAATATCCCTCTTTAAGCCTCTCCTAACACTCACCGTCATCCCACAAGGAACTAACCACTCTCTGTTGAACCAGGCACTTTGGTGTTGGTTGTTGAGACAACAGGGCTGAGCTCTGCTATGAGCTGTACCATCTTGGAAAAGTTATCATTCTCTCTGGGCCTTGGCTTCCCCATGATAGATAACATAATCAGAGTTATTTCCCTACACACCACTCCCACAAAGCATGTAGTTTGTAATCATACTATGCGTGTATATGTAATAGGTCAAACAATATATTAGATACATGTATATAACACATTGGATGAATACAGTCTATTATTGGTTGTTCTGATCCTAGGATCAAAAACAGTTTTCATAATAATAAGTGTAGTTAGTAAATAGTTTTTGAATTAGTAAATGAATAATAAAAAAACAACAATCTATTGTTTACTGAGAGCAAAGGTCCACAGCATTGTATTAAACACTTGATCTACATTCTCACTTAGTCTCAATAACCATCAAATAATGTATGTAGTATCTTCATTTTAATGTTGATATGGGTGAATTTTAGAGAGTTGAGTAACTTATGTAGCTAGTAGGCATGTGTGCATGTTTGCTCAGTCATGTCCAACTGTTTGTGAGCTCTGGACTGCATCCTGCCAGGTTCCTCTGTCCATGGAATTCTCCAAGCAAGAACACTGGAGTGAGTTGTCATTTCCTGCTCCAGGGGATTTTCCCAACCCTAGGATCAAACTCATGTCTCTTGCTTTTTCTGCATTGTCAGGCAGATTTTTTAACTGTGCGTCACCTGGAAACCCATTATATACCTAGGGTCATGTAAGTACATGAAAGAAAGAAAATTTAAGCCTGTGTTAATCTGATTTCAAACAGAATAAATGAATGAAAGGAACAAATGGATTAATCAGTTAAGTTACATCTACACATCCCCACGGGAAGAGATACATAAATCTTCCGATGTCCCTGATCTCTGCCTTCCAGGTTTAGACACTCAGTGCAGACTCTGTCTCTCAAGCCCATGTCTGAGCCATTAAGGACCTGGAAAGACAAAATGAGTAAATTGCCTAGCATGCAATGCAATCACAGCATACGTTTTGTTAGTATTAGAGGTAGTATTCATGAAAACGGGTCTAAACAGAAAGCAAATTATATTGTATACTCTTTTTATTTTATTTTTGGTTGCGCTGGGTCTTAGTTGCTCTGTGCGGGCTTTCTCTAGTTGCAGTGAGTGGGGCTACTGTCCCTTGCTGTGTGTGGGCTTCTCATTGCAATGACTTCTCTTGTGGTGGAGCCCCAGTCTAGACACAAGGGCTTCAGTAGTTGTGGCATGTGGGCTCAGTTGCCCCGCAGCATGTGAAATGTCCCCAGACCAGGGATTGAACTCATATCCCCTGCATTGGCAGGCAAAGCCTTATCCACTTTTCCACCAGGAAAGTCTTATTGTATCCTCTTTTTAAAAAATTCCACTTCACATCAGTGTCTCTTTTGCTCTGTATAATAGGCTCCAGTTTCATCCACCTCATTAGAACTGATTCAAATGTATTCTTTTTAATGGCTGAGTAATACTCCATTGTGTATATGTACCACCGCTTTCTTATCCATTCATCTGCTGATGGGCATCTAGGTTGCTTCCATGTCCTGGCTATTATAAACAGTGCTGCGATGAACATTGGGGTACATGTGTCTCTTTCCCTTCTGGTTTCCTCAGTGTGTATGCCCAGCAGTGGGATTGCAGGATCATAAGGCAGTTCTATTTCCAGTTTTTTAAGGAATCTCCACACTGTTCTCCATAGTGGCTGTACTAGTTTGCATTCCCACCAACAGTGTAAGAGGGTTCCCTTTTCTCCACACCCTCTCCAGCATTTATTGCTTGTAGACTTTTGGATGGCAGCCATTCTGACTGGCATGAAATGGTACCTCATAGTGGTTTTGATTTGCATTTCTCTGATAATGAGTGATGTTGAGCATCTTTTCATGTGTTTGTTAGCCATCTGTATGTCTTCTTTGGAGAAATGTCTATTTAGTTCTTTGGCCCACTTTTTGATTGGGTCATTTATTTTTCTGGAATTGAGCTGTAGGAGTTGCTTGTATATTTTGGAGATTAGTTGTTTGTCTGTTGCTTCATTTGCTATTATTTTCTCCCATTCTGAAGGCTGCCTTTTCACCTTGCTAATAGTTTCCTTTGTTGTGCAGAAGCTTTTAAGTTTAATTAGGTCCCATTTGTTTATTTTTACTTTTATTTCCAATATTCTGGGAGAAGGGTCATAGAGGATCCTGCTGTGATGTATGTCAGAGAGTGTTTTGCCTATGTTCTCCTCTAGGAGTTTTATAGTTTCTGGTCTTACATTTAGATCTTTAATCCATTTTGAGTTTATTTTTGTGTATGGTGTTAGAAAGTGCTCTAGTTTCATTCTTTTACAAGTGGTTGACCAGTTTTCCCAGCACCACTGGTTAAAGAGATTGTCTTTAATCCATTGTATATTCTTGCCACCTTTGTCAAAGATAAGGTGTCCATATGTGCGTGGATTTATCTCTGGGCTTTCTATATTGTTCCATTGATCTATATTTCTGTCTTTGTGCCAACCATACTGTCTTGATGACTGTGGCTTTGTAGTAGAGCCTGAAGTCAGGCAGGTTGATTCCTCCAGTTCCATTCTTCTTTCTCAAGATAGCTTTGGCTATTCAAGGTTTTTTGTATTTCCATACAAATTGTGAAATTGTTTGTTCTAGCTCTGTGAAGAATACCGTTGGTAGCTTGATAGGGATTGCATTGAATCTATAAATTGCTTTGGGTAGTATACTCATTTTCACTATATTGATTCTTCCAATCCATGAACATGGTCTGTGGGAGAGGGAGAGGGTGGGATGATTTGGGAGAATGGCATTGAAATATGTATAATATCATATATGAAACGAGTCGCCAGTCCAGGTTCGATGCATGATACTAGATGCTTGGGGCTGGTGCACTGGGACGACCCAGAGGGATGGTATGGGGAGGGAGGAGGGAGGAGGGTTCAAGATGGGGAACACATGTATACCTGTGGCAGATTCATTTTGATATATGGCAAAACCAATACAATATTGTAAAGTTAAATAAAATAAAATTAAAAATTAAAAATTCCTTTTCAGCATTTTTAATCTAGTGAACAATTCCTCTTTGTAGATCTTTTAAAAATAATTTAAAAAGCTACTTGCATTTGATTATTAAGTTCATTATTTAAGATGCCTAAAAAAATATCTTATCAGTTTTACATGACTGTTAAACTTAAAAACTTATTGAAAATGAAAGTGACAGTCACACAGTGGTGTCCAATTCTTTGCGACCTCATAGACTATAGCCTGCCAGGCTCTTCTGTTCATGGAATTCTCTAGGCTAGAATACTGGAGTGGGTAGTCTTTCCCTTCACCAGGGGATCTTCCCAATTCAGGGATCGAACCCAGGTGTCCCGCATTGGAGGCAGATTCTTTACTATCTGAGCCACCAGAGAAGCCCATTGGAATAGGTTGCCATTTCCTACTCCAGGGGATCCTCCCAACCCAGGATTGAACCCGAGTCTCCTAAGGCTCCTGTCTTAGCAGGCAGATTCTTTACCACTGAGCCACCTAGGAAGCCCCTAAGTTCATTAAGAGAACTTAAAAATCCCTTAGTAGTTTTATAGGTTTATATAATTCCACTCACAATGATCTCAAATTTCAAAAGCCTTTCATCACTTCAAATATTGGACAATGTCCTCTTCTAATTTTCATGTCATTCAATTTCAGCACGTTAGACAGTCCCTTAGAGTTGCTAAGCACAGGCAGATGGTTTTACATCTCCCAAGACTGTTTGAAGGGGAGTCCGTCTTCTGAGGCCAGGTCTGATGGTCAGCATCTTTGGAGCAAGCTTTTCTTCTACAAGGGTCTTTTACCTTTTCTCTTGGGGGCACATTTTTTTCTCATCCCAGAGTCTGCAGAAGACTGACTGCACCTAGCAACAAACTAATTCATCCAGTTCACATTGCAGAGAGATTCATTAAATATGTTCGCCCATTACACTTGCAAGGGCATTTCTTCAGACATGCCTATTAACAAATCTCATACTTGATTTGAGTAAGTCCATTAATTCTCACCTCTGTAAGGATCCCTAAGTTCCCACTTTTTAAATTTCTAGGCTTTCAAAATTTCTAGTCTTCTACATTCAGACGTTCACAGAACTTACTCCTTGTTCAGGATTCAGCTGTTTCCCCCAGGAGAGGATTTATCTGACCCTGCTGATTATACCCCAGTCTCTCTATTTCATTACCCCATGTTAGTTTCTTCACACTGCTTGGCACTACTTAGAGTTATCACTTATTTACTTTTTTATTTTTTAATACCTTCCCCTAATAATATGTAAGCTTATTGTTCATAACAAGGTGACATTAGGTCATAAATCAGCCAACAAATTTAAGAGAAAAGAGTGACTTACTGTATATTTCTGAATTCTCTACTTCGTTGAAAGTTTTATTACACCAAGTACTATTACATATATGTGTGTGCTGTGCTTAGTTGCTCAGTTGTGTCTGACTCTTTGTGACCCCATGGACTGTAACCCACCAGGGTCCTCTGTCCATGGGGATTCTCCAGACAAGAATACCGGAGTGAGTTGCCATGCCTTCCTCCAGGGATGTGAATATATAATTCTTCCAGGAGACTCCGAGTTCAGAGAATGGTAATATTTTATTCATTTCAAACAACTTATAGACAATGCCCAGTAAACACTTTTAGTTTTACTAAGTAACAAATATTCAAGAAAATATAGGCTGAATAGAGATTTGTCTTAAGTAGAGCTATGTTTTAAGTCAAATTCTATAAATCATGACATCTTTTTAATAAAGAGAGCACCAAGGTGATTTACCTCCACTGAAGCCTTCTCTTTGGTTCTACATGTCCACTCTATGCCTAAGGTATGTGTAGGTAAAACTAAACCTTAATGAAGTACAGTTCCCTCCATATCTTAATATTTTTTTTATTATGCTAAAGGGAGAAGGCTATAATAAGTAAGTTTCTGTTCTTGACTATCAACAGAAAAGTGATGTTAAATAATATTCATGATACTGGTTTTAACTATTTTATATTCTATGGAAAATCCAGTGATTCATTAAAATGTGGACTGAATTTTAGGTTCTCTACTTTATAGAACAGAAAACATCTTTCTTGATTCTGTGCTCCGGGAGGAGATTCCTTTTGTAGCCTGGGTAATTTTGGATTCAGGAGATTAAGAGTGACCTCTGGTGGCAATGGTATTTCTCCTTTACCTTTACTCTAAGAAGGGGAAAGTGCTTTTTCCACATCCTAAGAATGATAAGAGTTAAAGAGGATTATGATCAGTCATGTGCAAATTAAAACAACCATCTTTTGGAGGCTAGTTGGGTTGGGCAGTAGACACAGATTTGATGCCTAGTGTTGCTATATATCTTTGGTTTAAATGCCAGTCGTGGTCTGTCTCAAGCTATGACTGAAACCTTGCTGAGTACAGTGTGGAGAGAAGATGCTTACAGTCAATTCTAGCCAGCTGGTGGGATCTGGCTTCAGTATACCACTGGTTGAAACCCTTTCTTGGGTTTTCCATACCTTCCCCCAAAACACTTTCTGATTTGGTCCAGCACTGAAAGCAGTATTTTATGCTGTCATTGTGAGAGTGATGCCTCCAGGACAAAGGTTGCCAGATAAACATAGGATGCCCAGTTAAATTTGAACTTCAAAAACCCCAAATATATATATATATATATTTATTATGAATGTGTCACAATTATTGCATGGAGCATATTTATACTAAAATATATACATTGTTCATAAAACTTAAATTTAACTGAATACCTTATCAACGTGGCACTCTTAGAAGGGCCACAGAATTAAAAGTTTAAGAGAAGATAACATATATGTGACAGTAGGAAACTTGCAAATCCTCGCAGCCATCCCTTCACAATCAGTGGAGCATCCCAACCAGGGCCTTTGAATGGCTTAAAGGGGAGACAAGACATGGATTCCCAGGGTGCTTGGGGCACTGGGCAAGGCTGCATAGAAACTCAAGCCCCAGAGCAACATCACTGTGGGGCTTAATCTATATGCCCTGTGGTCCTGTTTTATGATCCCTGCTATGTCACCATGTTAGGAAGTTTGGGAGGCTCTCTTCCACTGTTCTTGATCTTTCTTTCACACCTATACTAAGATGGGATTGTTGGGCACTAGTGTGATTCTAGGAAGAATGTCCTCAGAACTGTCTGGGCTGGCAACATGATGGGTCTCAGCTCTGGCCTCTGAGGCCATGGAGAGTCAGCTGATGGCTGTGATGCTCTGTAGTGCCAGCAGTACCAACAAGAGACCTCAGACCAGCCCCAGATCTGTGCATATTACTGTCATAGAGGATACTAGTTTTAGTAATAGTAGGATTCCATAATCATTAGACCTGTACACATTTAGAGATAAAGAACTGGTCACTGGAGTGGCTGTCCTTCTGAAGGAAAGAGAGTATATCTTTGAGATCATTATAGAGAGGAATATGAAGGAATTAAATTAACTTTAATGGAAGTCAAAATGGAGAACACTTTAATAGAAATACAAAAGTTGGCAGCCATTAAAAAGAATATAGAATTTCTCTTTCCATAAGTTTTCATTATCTTTAAATGATAAATGGTACATAAAAACACTGAAAATTTCAATTAGCTGCAACTAAAACCACCTTTATTATACTTCAGGGTTAAAAAAAAAGAAGCACGACTTTAGACAACATTTAAAAATAAAACAACCATACAACCTAGCAGTCCCACTATCGGGCATATACCTTGAGGAAACCAGAATTGAAAAAGACCCATGTACCTCAATGTTCAAAGCAGCATTATTTACAATAGCTATAACTTGGAAGGAACCTAGATGTCCATCAGCAAATGAATGGATACAGAAGTTGTGGTACACATATACAATGGAATATTACTCAGCTATAGAAGGGAATGCATTTGACTCAGTTCTCATGAGGTGGATGAACCTAGTACTTATTATACAGAGTGAAGTCAGAAAGGAAAATACCATATACTAACACATATATATATGAAATCTAGAAAGATGGTACTGATAATCCTACATGCAGGGCAGCAGAGGAGCTGCTGCTGCTGCTAAGTCACGTCAGTCGTGTCCAACTCTGTGCGACCCCATGGACGGCAGCCCACCAGACAGAGGAGACACAGATATAAAGAACAGACTTTTGGACTCAGTCAGAGAAGGAAAGGGTGGGATGAGTTGAGAGAATAGCCTTGAAACATATTCATTAACATATGTAAAACAGATAGTCAGTGGGAGTTTGATGTATGATTCAGGGCACCCAAAGCCTCTGTGACAACCTGGAGGGATAGGGTGGGAGGAACATGGGAGATGAGTTCAGGAGGAAGGGGACACATGTATGCCTATGGCCATTCATACTGATGTATGGCAAAAACCATCACATTAATATAAAGTAATTATCTTCCAATTAAAATAAATAAGTTTAATAAAATAAAATAAAAGTGTTGTGAATGAACATTCCAAACTTAAGAAGAGCATAAAATTGCCTTCACAGGTAGAAGGATGAAAAAGAAGAGTAATTGAACATTAAACATACAATGCTACAAAACTCTTAAGTGCCATGTATGTGGTAAGTTTTATAAAGTAAAAAGTATTACTGGGTGAATTTCTCTAAGGCTGTGTGTGATCCTCTTCTTAGACAAGACAGCATGGATTGTGGGAACTGGGAATCCCATAAAACAAATATATCAGAAAATGGAAACCTCTTAGTATAATTTTAGAAGAAACCAATTGATGTGGCTAAATAAAACTCTGTAATAGGTTGCCCCTCCCAAAGATATTCATGTTATAATCCCCAGAAACTTACCAGGCAAAAAGGACTTGATAGATTTGATTTGGTTAAGGATCTTGAGATGGGCAGTGTTTCCTGGATGATCTAGGTAGGTCCACTGTAATCACAAAAGTCTCTTATAAGAGGGATGCAGAAGGATCAGAGTCAGAAAGGAAAATAATGTGATAGAAGCAGATGTTGAAGTGATGTGGCCATGAGCCAAGGAATGCAGGAAGCTATGAAGCACTAGAAATGAATTTCCCTTGGCCTCTAGAGGAAACACCACCCTGCTGATACCTTGATTTAGCCCTGTGAAACTAATTTCACCTTCTGTGGTCAGATAATAAGTTTGTGCTGTTTTTAAGCCACTCTGTTCAGTTCAGTTGCTTAGTCATGTCTGACTCTTTGTGGCACAACAGGCTTCCCTGTCCATCACCAACTCCTAGAGGTTGCTCAAACTCATGTCCATCAAGTCAGTGATGCCATCCAACCATCTCATCCTCTATTGTCCCCTTCTTTTCCTGCCTTCAATCTTTCCCAGAATTAGGGTCTTTTCTAATGAGTCAGTTTTTTGCATCAGGTGGCCAAAGTATTGGAGCTTCAGCTTCAGCATCAGTCCTTCCAATGAATATTCAGGATTGATTTTCTTTGGGATTGACTGCAGTCTCCTTGCAGTCCAAAGGACTCTCAAGAGTCTTCTCCAACACCATAGTTCAAAAGCATCAATTCTTCAGTGCTCAGCTTTCTTTATGGTCTAACTCTCACATCCATACATGACTACTGGAAAAACTACAACTTTAAGTATATAGACCTTTGTCAGCCCTAAGACACTAAGTTTGTTTTAATCTTTTATAGCAGCCATAGGAAACTAGTATCCTTCAAAAACTTTTGAAGAAAAAAGAAACCAAATGCACACTAAGTTAGCTGAAGAAAACAGGATAATTAGTGCACTTAAAGATCATAATGAAGGTATCCAAACTGAGCAGTTTTGCTGCAATCAGAAAACCTGTTAGAAACTAAAAAGCAAAGGCTTCAATAGAGACTTTGTGTCCTTTATGAACTTTATTAAGGATAAAATAAAATTCATCTCCATGAAATACTCAATTTAGAGTGAAATAATGAGAATCTTTCCAAATCAGTAGATCAGCCATGCATGTGAAGAGCTGAACACATATGAAATAGAATTTGAAATCTTTCAGAAAAGTTGGAAATACTCACTGGTAATATCAGTATCAGAGTATATTTCCCATGATGGAAAACCCCAAGATTACAGGTAGGAAATATTGATGATTAAGAATAACTTTGATGGCTTAAGGAGAAAAAATAAAAACTTCAGATAAATATTTGAGTTAGAATTTAATTTGAACATTTTAAAAAGTATTTTTATGTCCCTGATGTTCTAAATTGGGCAGTTGGCATAGGCCCTAGAAGACAACTGGGGAATTCTCTGTTTGACAGATCTTGAAGAAAGAGGTATAAGATGCTGTGATGGGGCCAGGACTGATGGTCTCATGACTAGTAGGGGGATGCCATCCCTATGACCTTAGAAAAAGATACAGCAGCTCCTCCACAAGACAAAGAAAGAGCTTGTCTTGATGCTCTTACAAGGCAGAAATTCAAGACCTTTCTTGGATCTAACCCTCCAAATCTGAATGGACATTCTGGTCCTGCACCCTACCCTCCTATCAGAAGCCACATGTTACCGAAAGGGCCAAGGGTAAATTTCTGAGAAGAGGGATTATTGGCCTGCCCCTCTCCTAGAAAGCAAGAACAAGCCTCTCCAGAAATCTCCTTCAAGAGATATCCATGTCCTACAGCGTCCTCCAAGGACAATAATGTTTCTGCACCAGGGCTGAATTCATTCTTCCCCACAATTCAACCTGAAAACAGAAGTATTTCTGCTTCTGAGTTGATTCTGTCTTCCAATAAGCCTAGTTCTGAAGATCCAGGACCTCAGTTTAAGACATGTTCTTCTGTCTCTGCTGAAGTTATTTTGATTTTTCTCTCTCATTTTTATTGTTATTAGTTAAATGACTATGCACTGAATCAAATGAAAGCTTGATAGAATCATAAATCTTTAAGATAATGCTGAATTATGTAAGTTAATTGCTTCATCTTACTCTACTTGCAAATACTACAATTATAACATTTTTGGTATTGTCAACAACTCTACTAAACTAATCCAGAAATACAACAGGTTTTTTTTTTTGTCTTCTAAAAATAATTTTGACCTTTTTCTGTTTCGACATCAGTTCAATTTAGTCACTGAGTCATGTACGACTCTTTGAGAACTCATGGACTGCAGCATGCCAGGCTTCCCTGTCCATCACCAACTCCTGGAGCTTGCTCAAACTCATGTCCATTGATTGGCAATGCCATCCAACCATCTCATCCTCTGTTGTCCCCTTCTCCTCCTGCCCTCAATCTTTCCCAGCATCAGGGTCTTTTCCAAAGAGTCAGTTTTTCACATCAGGCTGCCAAAGTATTGGAACTTCAGCTTCTGCATCAGTCCTTCCAGTGAATATTCAGGACTGATTTCCTTTAGGATGGACTGGTTGGATCTCCTTGCAGTCCAAGGGACTCTCAAGAGTTTTCTCCAACACCACAGTTCAAAAGCATCAATTCTTCAGTGCTCAACTTTCTTTATAGTCCAACTCTCACATCCATACATCACTATTGGAAAAACCATAGCTTTGACTAGATGGAGCTTTGTTGGCAAAGTAATGTCTCTGCTTTTTAATATGCTGTTTAGGTTGGTCAAAACTTTTCTTCCAAGGAGCAAGTGTCTTTTAGTTTCATGGCTGCAGTCATCATCTGCAGTGATTTTGGAGCCCAAGAAAATAAAGTCTGTCACTGTTTCCATTGTTTCCCCCTCTATTTGCCATGAAGTGATGGGCCCAGATTCCATGATCTTTGCTTTCTGAATGTTGAGTTTTAAGTCAGCTTTTTGACTCTCCTCTTTTACTTTCATCAAGAGGTTCTTTAGTTCCTCTTCACTTTCTGCTATAAGGATGGTATCATCTGCATATCTGAGGTTATTCATATTTCTCCCAGCAATCTTGATTCCAGCTTGTGCTTCATCCAGCCTGGCATTTCTAAATTTTGACTTTACTGATATTATTTAAGTGATTATATAACAATTCAAATGGAAATTTCATAGATTATAATTCTTTCAATAGTGATTTATAAATGTATATTTATAAATGAGAATCTTATGAGTAAATGTTTTTATTTTACTTGATTTTTTAGATAGTGCTATTACAGGATTTTTGCTGTTGCCATTTAGCAAGGCTGTTCTGCTGAGCCAGAAACATAGCAATTTTTTGTCTCTTCTAAAGGAGGAATTTTTCTCTTGCTTAGTTTCACTATTATAGTTAAGTGATAAGTCCACAAATGAAAAAATATAATTTTCAAAGATTACAATTAAATTTTCAAAAATTAAAATATAAAATTATAATTCTTAGGATAATATTTCATAGCTGTCATTTATTTAAAAGTGAATTTTATGAGTAAATTCTTTCCTTTTCTCCTTTTTCTAGATAGGATATGGGCTGTACTCTGATGGAATTTTGAAAGTCTTCTCTAATACAGACTCTGGCAAGAGTTTTACAAGAACATTTCACATCTGGAGACATTCAAAATTTCAAGTTTGTGTATACTGAAGGCTGAATTTATTCTAGTTATGAGACTAATATGTTTACATAAATAAACAGAAGTTTAAAGGAATACTAGTTCACGAGTTGCTCTGTGTTTAGTATAAAAGCCATTAAACCCCTCCTTTGGCTCCAGCTAGTACCTTAAGAATCCCAAAGTCCTGCATCTCTTTTGTTCACTCTGTTCCTATAGACAAAAATGCTTACTTCATTTTTTGTTTGTTTGTTTGTTTTCTCTGACTCTTCATGTTTTAAATAAGAAGTACTTGAAGAAACTTTCACTGATTTCCCAGTTGAAATTAACTCCTCCTGTATCTCTTTATTTTCACACCCTATGCTGTTCCATTTTTTCTTGGCTAACACATGTGACAATGTGTTATATAATTATATATGTATGTGATTGTTTGCTGACTGCGCATATCACATATGTCCATGTCTTCAGAGAGAAGATCCATTTTTCATCACTTAGTATTTCCAGTGCTTTTAGGACAGGATTTGGAGGGTATTTAGATGGATCAGTTCTTCCCTGTGCATATGTGTATATTAGGCAGGTTTTTCTGCAATAACAATGCTGCATAAGATACATAATGAACAACCTTCAAAGCCCTGTAGCTTATGACCATAAGCATTTACTTCTTCAATTTTAGTTCTTTTGATTAGTACCCTAGACACAGCTGGGCTTGAGTTTCAAGTCTGCTCCATTCAGATCTGTTTCTTATGCAAAGACCCACAACTAAAGAACTATATAGACTTCTTCTAGTGGGGGATGTTCCAAGCGCAATAGGGTAAGCAGAGCATAGCACACTTTTTTTTTAAATTGAAGTAGAGTTAATTTATACCATTGTGTCAGTTTCAAGTATATAGCAGTGATTCAGTAACACAGTTTTTCAGATTATTTTTCATTACATTATCACAAGATACTGAATATAGTTTCCTGTGTTATACAGTAAATCCACATTGCTTGTCTATTTTATGTATACTAGCTTGTATCTATTAATTCCATATCCCTAATTTATCCTTTTTCCTCCCCCTTTAGTAACCATTAGCTTGCTTTCTATACCTGTGAGTCTGTTTCTCATTTGTATACAGATTCATTTGTATTATTTTTTAGAGTCACATACAACTGATATAACATTTAGCTTTTTCTGTCTGACTTCACTTAGTATGATATTCTCTAGGCCTATCCG
The DNA here is from genome assembly GCF_002263795.3 of Bos taurus. NCBI lineage: Eukaryota > Metazoa > Chordata > Mammalia > Artiodactyla > Bovidae > Bos > Bos taurus. The sequence continues at coordinate 35,240,154 of NC_037328.1, forward strand.
TGTTGCTATAAGTGGCAATATCACATCCCTTTTTATGGGTGAGTAATATATGTGTGTGTGTGTGTGTGTGTATAACATCTTAAACCAATCATCTGTTGATGGCCATTTGGGTTATTTCCATGTCTTGGCTATCATAATGCTATGAACACTGGGGTTCATGTATCTTTTTGAATTAGAGTTTTTATCTTTTCTAGATGTATGCCCAAGAGAGGTATTGCTGGATCATATGGCAACTTGTTTTCAATTTTTTAAGGAACCTTCACAATGGTTTCCAAGGTGGATGTGCCAATTTACAGTGCCACCAATAGTACAGAAAGATTGCCTTTTCACCACATCCTCTTCAGCATTTGTTATTTGTAGACCTTATGATGATCACCATTCTAAGAGGTATGAGCATTACTATGGCTTCGATTTACATTTCGCTAATAACTAGCAATCTTGGTTATCTTTTCATGCAAAGCACACTTATTAAATCCTCAGTGTGACTTGAAGCACAGTATTCTTATGAAGTACAGTACCACTAGACCATTCAGGTACGACCTAAATCAAATCCCTTACGGTTATACAGTGGAAGTGACAAATCGATTCAAGGGATTAGGTCTGATAGAGTGTCTGAAGAACTATGGATGGAGGTTTGTACATTGTATAGGAGGCAGGGATGAAGCCCATCCCCAAGAAAAAGAAATGCAAAAAGATTGTCTGAAGAGTCCTTAAAAATAGCTGAAAAAGAAGAGAAGCTAAAGGCAAAGGAGAAAAGGAAAGATACACCTATTTAAATGTAGAGTTCCAAAGAATAGCAAGGAGAGATAAGAAAGCCTTCCTCAGTGATCAATGGAAAGAAATACAGGAAAATAAAAGAATGGGAAAGACGAGAGATCTCTTCAAGAAAATTAGAGATACCAAGGGAACATTTCATGCAAAGATGGGCACAATAAAGGGCAGAAATGGTATGGACCTAACAGAAGCAAAAGATATTAAAAAGAGGTGGCAAGAATACACAGAAGAACTATACAAAAAAAGATTTTCATGACTCAGTCTCAATGGTGTGATCGTGTGATCACTACCTACAGCCAGACATCCTGGAATGTGAAGTCAAGTGGGCCTTAGGAAGTATCACTATGAACAAAGCTAGTGAGGTGATGGAATTCCAGTTAAGCTATTTCAAATCCTAAAAGATGATGCTGTGAAAGTGCTGCACTCAATATGCCAGCAAATTTGGAAAACTCAGTAGTGGCCACAGGACTGGCAAGGGTCAGTTTTCACTCCAATCCCAAAGAAACGCAATGCTAAAGAATGCTCAAACTACCACACAATTGCACTCATCTCACATGCTAGCAAAGTAATGCTTGAAATTCTCCAAGCCAGGCTTTAACAGTACGAGAACAGTGAATTTCCAGATGTTCAAGCTGGATTAGAAAAGGCTGAGGAACCAGAGATCAAATTGACAACATCCACTGGATCATTGAAAAAGATAGAGAGTTCCAGAAAAATATCTACTTCTGCTTTATTGACTATGACAAAGCTTTTGACTGTGTGGATCACAACAAACTGTGGAAAATTAATCTGAAAGAGATGGGAATATCAGACCACCTGACCTGGTCCTGAAAAATCTGTATGCAGGTCAAGAAGCAACTGTTAGAACTGGACATGGAACAACAGACTGGTTCCAAATAGGGAAAGGAGTATGTCAAGGCTATATATTGTCACCCTGCTGGTTTTAACTTACATGCAGAGTACATCATGCGCAATGCCAGGCTGGATAAATCACAAATTGGAATCAAGATTGCTGGGAGAAATATCAATAACCTCAGATATGCAGATGACACCACCCTTATGGCAGAAAGTGAAGAGGAACTAAAGAGCCTCTTGATGAAAGTGAAAGTGGAGAGTGAAAAAGTTGGCTTAAAACTCAACATTCAGAAAACAAAGATCATGGCATCCAGTCCCATCACTTCATGGCAAATAGAATGGGAAGCAATGGAAAGAGTGAAAGACTTCATTTTGGGGGCTCCAAAATCACTGCAGATGGTGACTGCAGCCATGAAATTAAAAGACACTTGCTCCTTGGAAAAGTTATGACCAACCTAGACAGCATATTAAAAAGCAGAGACATTACTTTGCCAACAAAGGTCTATCTAATCAAAACTATGGTTTTTCCAGTAGTCATGTATGGATGTGAGAATTGGACTATAAAAAAGCTGAGCACTGAGGAACTGATGCTTTTAAACTGTGGTGTTGAAGAAGACTCTTGAGAGTCCCTTGGACTGCAAGGAGATCCAACCAGTCCATCCAAAAGAAATCAGCCTTCAATATTCATTAGAAGGACTGATGCTGAAACTGAAACTCCAATACTTTGGCCATCTGATGTGAAGAACTGACTCATTTGAAAAGACCCTGATGCGGCGAAAGGTTGAAGGCAGGAGGAGAAGGGGACAACAGAGGATGTGATGGTTGGATGGCACTACCGACTCCATAGACATGAGTTTGAGTAAACTCCAGTAGTTGGTGATGGACAAAGAAGGCTGGCGTGCTGCAGTTCATGGGGTTGCAAAGAGTCGACATGACTGAGCAACTGAACTGAACTGTCTTGCTCCATCCCTATAAAGATACATTACTTTATAGGGTTCTATAAAGAAACCTTATCAGCCTGGCAAGCTGAACAATAAGCAGCCTAGAGGGAGGCAGGGAATGGTTGGATGTGCCAAGACCAGCAGGTTCTCTGACCCTTGCTCTCCATTCTGCCCAGCCCCTGTAGAGCCCATAACACTTGCCAGGGAGACCCTCAGGGTCAAAAGCAGGACTCTGGCCGGACTTTGTCTGTCTCAAGGCAGGACATGACAGAAGGGACAGCCATTCTGAGCAGTAGATTTCCCTCCAGGGGAATCTTCCCAACTCAGGGGTCAAACCCAGGTCTCCCACACTGCATATACATTGCATTACATATACAGCTACTTAAAAAGATGAAAGTGAAAATAAACAATGTTGCTTGAAATAAAATATTAATTGATGTAAAGACTATTATTATTAATGACATATATTACTGTATGCTTCTGTGTCATGTAGAAATACTCTGTAAAAGCAATTTGTATCATTGTAGCTCACGATCTTCTAATTAGAATTTAATATACATTACTATGCATCAGTAGACTGTGTACCAAAATGCAGTTTTCAGTCCAAATCACTGCACTGAGATAAGTTGCCTTCATGTTCTTTGTAAAACTATCATCAAGATATATTCTTCTAACAAAGCTGCTTTGAAAAGGTAACTCCTGCCCAGAAGAAAATGATTGATGTGTTCGTAGGGGAAAAAAAAAACAAAACAACCCTACTCTGCATTCAAGAGCTATTGATATTAAAGGGTTTAATAAGTAGATTTATGTTATTGTCTTTTTAGCAAACTAATCCATATATCCCAGAGACTAGTATATACATACATGTTACAACTGGTATTTCCTTTGGCAATCATTCACTTGTTGTACTCAAGAGGACAGGAAAATTTTTTTTTCCTGTAGAAATTTACTTCCTTTGTCTCTATTTGATATTGAGTTTATTATATAGCCAAGTTTTCTGAAAAAAATTCTAGAATTTTCAACTTTGCAATGTATATGTTTTCTTAAATAATTTACTGAACATAAACATAGAACTTCTATCCATAAAGTACAGCATGGGCTGAAAACACCCACTGAGTCTGTGGTAATAGAAATAAATTTCTTCCCTACTTTGTCAATTCCACATTTTAAATATTGTATAGTTATGAATTTCTCATGAGTAAGGATATCTATGTGTTCATCTTAAATCCCTACACTTTGGAAGTTCTCTGGTCCCAGAGATTAATACTTCTTCCTTCTACTCCAGGGAATGATCTCCTCCAGGAGTAGAGATCTATTCCTGATCTCTGGTCCCAGGAACTAAGATCCCCCCGCCATGCCTGAGGCATGGAACAATTAAGTCCTTAGAGCCCTTTTGAATTGCAGGTTATTTACATAATTTGCATATGTACACACATGCAGAAATACTATCAAAGAAGTGAGAAACTCAAAAACTCAGCTGCCTTTTTATTCATTCACTCATTAAGCTTATATTTCCTAAATACCTTGTAAGTGCAGGTGTCACTAGTGGTAAAGAATCCACCTGCCAATGCAGGAGACAGAAGAGATGTGAATTCTACCCCTGGGTCTGGAAGATCCCTTGGGGATGGCATGGCAACCCCCTCCAGTATTCTTGCCTGGAGAATCTCATGGACAGAGGAGCCTGGTGGCTGTAACCCACAAGGTCACAAAGAGTCAGACATGACTGAGTGACTCAGCATTCATGCATAGTAAGTGCCCAACATTACACTAGATAGTTAATTCAGCCAAATATTTACCACACTATCTCATTTTTGTTCAGTACTCTAATGCATTGATTTTTTAAGTTTCATTAAATAGAACCAAAGTGGTTATCATTCTCTTAATAATACCGTATTTCAAATATTTTAATATTGTTTTATTTCCCTTAACATAGAATAATTATGCTATAAGAGGACAGCATTGTTTATCTCTCTTCCTCCAGTTTTACTTCTAGTCATCTTTCAAAATGAGCATGTAAAGTCAAATTTTATTCTAAAGACTGATTTGTTGAACTGGCCTTTGCTTTAGCTTGGATATTTTCTTATCCCAGGAAGATGAATATATTTAATATACTTTAAATTGCATCATATTTTATAAGCTCTCAAGGGATCCACTGTTACACGAACCAAGCATTATAGTATAATTATTGCCTCAAATATTGCAAATGATTATGACTACTTAAATATGCATATAATACATTTATCAGTGAAAGCATCTCAATGACTTAATTTATAGTCCCTCTTGAAAGTGCCTGTTTCCTCTGAAGAAGTTTTAAGAAAGATCAACAATCACAGCAATTGAGAACATGATTTAGCATTAATGTTTCATAGTGCAGTTGAGGGACATGGCAGCATCCTCCCACCCTCCAAGTGAGTGGGGCTGTTGGTTACAATAAGAAGGCGATGTATAAGTTTCCATGGGAGGTGTTCTTCTGTCTTTGTATGTATATCCTGTTGAGGTAAAATGTTATTTTATTATTAATTTAGAATAGTTTCATAAAGAGACCATAATTTTTAAAAAAAGAATTTAAGCTGCCACTCCTCTCCTCATGAAAGCCACAATCTATTAACAAAGTCTAAATTCTAATTCATTAGATTTCCATAAGTTTAATTCTAATTGAACCAGTAATCTTAGTGCTTTGGCCACTTTACCAAGGGAAAAATTCCCAGTTATGTTATTCTTGAACCATGATTTGAAATTGTGAGGTAGTTACATTAGGAAAAAGCAGTCCAGAATAGCGGTGGCTAAAAGACAAAGAAGGGGAAAGCCCTCAAAAATAAAACAAAGGAAGGTCCAAGGACCCGGAGTCAGGACCTCAGGTGAAACAAACAGCCCTCCTGTTAGTACAATTTACATAGGGTAAGCTCAGGGGGGAGGAAGAAAAACCTATAAAAAGAGAAGCCAAAACTGAGCTTTGGACTTCTTTTCTCTTTATGTCTTTTGGGTTGTCCCACCTTCACATGTAGAGGATGTATTTTCCTTTACTTTTTAAATAAAACTGAGCTGTGGTTTTGGAGAAGACTGTTGAGAGTCCCTTGGACTGCAAGGAGATCCAACCAGTCCATTCTGAAGGAGATCAGCCCTGGGATTTCTTTGGAAGGAATGATGCTGAAGCTGAAACTCCAGTACTTTGGCCACCTCATGCGAAGTGGGAGGTATTGGGGGCAGGAGGAGAAGGGGATGACAGAGGATGAGATGGCTGGATGGCACCACTGACTCCATGGTCGTAAGTTTGAGTGAACTCCGGGAGTTGGTGATGGACAGGGAGGGCTGGAGTGCTGCAGTTCAAGGGATCGCAAAGAGTCGGACACGACTGAGCAACTGAACTGAACTGACTGAACACAAAAACAAACAAACACATGAAAAAGACAAAGAGAAAATTTACGTCACTTCCATGGTCTGAGAATGAGAGCTATTTACTGACAGCTGAGAGATCCTATACTAGTCCGTCAGTTCAGTCACTCAGTCATGTCCAACTCTTTGCGATCCCATGAATCGCAGCACGCCAGGCCTTCCTGTCCATCACCAACTCCTTGAGTTCACTCAGACTCATGTCCATCGAGTCAGTGATGCCATCCAGCCATCTCATCCTCTGTTGACCCCTTCTCCTCCTGCCCCCAATCCCTCCCAGCATCAGAGTCTTTTCCAATGAGTCAACTCTTCGCATGAGGTGGCAAAACTACTGGAGTTTCAGCTTTAGCATCAGTCCTTCCAGAGAAATCCCAGGGCTGATCTTCAGAATGGACTGGTTGGATCTCCTTGCAGTCCAAGGGACTCTCAAGAGTCTTCTCCAACACCACAGTTCAAAGGCATCAATTCTTCGGCACTCAGCCTTCTTCACAGTCCAACTCTCACATCCATACATGACCACAGGAAAAACCATAGCCTTGACTAGACGGACCTTTGTTGGTAAAGTAATGTCTCTGCTTTTGAATATGCTATCTAGGTTGGTCATAACTTTCCTTCCAAGGAGTAAGTGTCTTTTAATTTCATGGCTGTAGTCACCATGTGCAGTGATTTTGGAGCCCCAAAAAATAAAGTCTGACACTGTTTCCACTGTTTCCCCATCTATTTCCCATGAACTGATGGGACCGGATGCCATGATCTTCCTTTTCTGAATGTTGAGCTTTAAGCCAACTTTTTCACTCTCCACTTTCACTTTCATCAAGAGGCTCTTTAGTTCCTCTTCACTTTCTGCCATAAGGGTGGTGTCATCTGCATATCTGAGGTTATTGATATTTCTCCCGGCAATCTTGATTCCAGCTTGTGCTTCTTCCAGCCCAGCGTTTCTCATGATGTACTCTGCATAGAAGTTAAATAAACAGGGTGACAATATACAGCCTTGACGTACTCCTTTTCCTATTTGGAACCAGTCTGTTGTTCCATGTCCAGTTCTAACTGTTGCTCCCTGACCTGCATACAGGTTTCTCAAGAGGCAGGTCAGGTGGTCTGGGATTCCCATCTCTTTCAGAATTTTCCACAGTTGATTGTGATCCACACAGTCAAAGGCTTTGGCATAGTCAATAAAGCAGAAATAGATGTTTTTCTGGAACTCTCTTGCTTTTTCCATGATCCAGCGGATGTTGGCAATCTGTAGTACTGAATGTATCCAGGCTTAAAATCCTACCATACATGCATGTTCAGTTACTCAGTTGTGTCCGATTCTTTGCGACACTTTGGACTGTAGCCTGCCAGGCTCCTCTGTCCTTGGGATTCTCCAGGCAAGAATACTGGAGTGGGTCGCCATCCCCTCCTCTAGGGTATCTTCCCCACCCAAGGATCAAATCCATATCTCCTGTGTCTACTGTATTGCCAGTGGATTCTTTACCCACTAAGCAAGTGCTAACAATTCCCACCAAATAAAATATAACTCTCAATTTCTAGGTTCTGACTATTTTTTTAGTCAATATGTGTCATGTTAGAGATTTTCCCTATTTACATTTCTGTGTTAACATGCTATTTCTTTTTAGGATGATAGTAATCACAGAGTCATTTATTTATAGAAATAATAGTGATAATAACTGATTTATTTGAAGCATGTATTTTAGTTAAATTAGTTGTTTACACCATGTCTTTTTTTTTTTTTTTTTGCTTTGTTATTTATTCATCTTTGAAATACAAAAGCCCAAGGACCATTGGCTGTGTTGGAGGCAAGTACATTGTCCCTCACAAATCTTTTAACAAAGACTTCTCAGCAGGATGGACCTTGCATTCTCATCTCAGAAAAGATGAATTTAGCATCCAAAGCACATTAGGATATCTTTGCCATATATGATGACTTTGTGATGTTCCTGTAGCTTTACAGAATTTGCAAAGTATTGTTAATTAGTTTTCCTTCAAAGTATTCCTGCAGGGAAGGGTGGAGCAACAAATTTCTCTGCTTTCTTGAGAGTAATTTATGCATCAATCTCAAAGCCTGTTGTTAAACTTGCTTTTGTGTTTACAGGTACAAGAACCTCTGAGTTCCTAATGGTCTAAAATGTTTGGATGATTCAAACTTCTTTGAGTTTGGCTCCTTTCAATAATTCTTTTTAGAAATTTACAGAAGCCAGTGCCTAACACAAAGTCTTTGTAACATATTGATGTCTACAATTTAAAAATAATTTCCTATCGTTTCCAGACAATTGCCCACAAATAACAAGTTATTCTGGGAAAACAAAGCAAAATGGAAAAGCAATAGAAATATAAGAAATGCCTTAAACATGGTAATAGCATTAGGAGCTTTCAAATGTCTTGCTTTATTTTTCTTTAGAGGTCAGGGAAGTCTCTTCCCTCACCTTTTATAAATTACATTTCCATATTCCCTCTGTATGTTTGTTTTCTTCACTTAAAAAGATGTAACAAGGAAATCCAGATCTAGCTGTTATTGAAAGAATTAAGCAACCATTCTTGCCTTAACTGGGTACTACCTACATACTTAGGAATCCATACAGGACTAGAAGTGGTATTAAGATGTTTATGGATCAACCTGTTAAAAGCCAATAAAATATTCTGCTAAAAATTAAGAACTTCTATATTCCTTTAAACAATCAAAATTACACAAGTGAAAATACCAAATACTTTTTATACTTTTTTTTAAGTATCCTTTTCGGCCTTTGAGAATCATGACCCTTGGAGTTGTAGGGATCTCAGTATCTGCCCAGCAATAAAATGACCACTTTAAGTCCCACTCAGGGAGCTCCACTGACAGCTTGTGACAGGCAGCACCTACCCATAATGAACTAGAAAAGTTCGATCCAAATGGGTCTGAACATTGCTGGCATCTGGTACAAAGATAGGCTTGGATCTTTACACCTCTTCCCTTCTCAATGTCTGACATCAATGCCAAGGCCAAAACAAAAAGTTTACAAAGTTTGCACGTCAAAAGGAAAAAGGAAAAAAAAAAAATAGAGATCATTGCTAATAGAGTACCCTGTTTATTACCAGATGGCCTTGACTCCGCATACGAAACTGCCGAATATTGGAGAGTAATCACAGTACTGTTGAAATAAATTTCTAGGTCCAGGATGGATATGTTCCTGCCTGGGGTTTCATGACAATATACCAAAACTCAGGTAACACTTGTATCACTATGAATGCTCTGTTTGACAATACATGTAGTTCATCCAATAGCCAATTCTGGAATGCCAAGCCAACTCTGTACTTATTTTCTTGTTCATTCCCATGGCAAGAAAGTTTTAACTATATGGCCCTAGCCAATCACATATTTCCTTTGTTGATTATTTTTTATCCTATAAACACTTCCTGTCTTCTGCCCATTTTGCAGTTCTCCAAATAGAGAAAGCAATGGCAACCCACTGAGTACTCTTCTGTGGAAAATCCCATGGACAGAGGATCCTGGTAGGCTACAGTCCATGGCTTCTCAAAGAGTCGGACACAACTGAATGCCTTCACTTTCACTTTTCACTTTCATGCATTGGAGAAGGAAATGGCAACCCACTCCAGTAATCTTGCCTGGAGAATCCCAGGGACAGAGGAGCCTGGTGGGCTGCCGTCTATGCGGTTGCACAGAGTCAGACATGACTGAAGCGGCTTAGCAGCAGCAGCAAATAAAAACCACCCACTTCATGAAATGTTAAATAAACTTTGTTTGTATTTTCTAAATTGTCTTCTTAAATAATTTTTTTTAACAGTGCCCAGTCTAGACAGGGAAAGTATCAGTATTACCTAGGAGCCATTAGAAAAGCAGGATTTCAGGTCCCACCGCAAATATATTGAATCACAATCTGCCTTTTAGCAGATTCTCTAGGTATTCTAGACTGAATGTTTATGTTCTCCCAAAAAAAATATATGTTGAAACTGTTGGGGGAGTGTGTAATTTCCTCTGTTCTGTCTCACCGCAGCAAAAATTTGAAGCGACAGACAGACCAGTGTCATAGCTCAGTTTTATTAGGAAAAACAAAAGATATTACACCCTCAAGGAGTGAGGGTGGGACAACGATGACCCAAAAGACAAAGAGAGGCCTCAGTCTTTCTAGGCTTCCTCTTTTTATACACTTGTCTTCTCCCCTTGAGCCTGCTCTAAGTAAACTGGGCTAGCTTGGAGGGCTATTTGTTTTATCTGAGGTCCTCACTCTGGTCTTCAGACCTTCCTTTGTTCTATTTTTGAGGGCTTTTCCCTTCTTTGTCTTTTAGCTGTCATTTTGGACCCCTTTTTCCTATTCTAACTACCTAACAAAACCATAATCCATCTCCAAAAGTGATGGCAATTAGAGATGGGGACTTTTGAAAGGTATTTAGGTCATGAATGGGACTGCTGTCATTATAAATGAGACTCTAGAGAGCTCTCTGGCCATGTGAGGACACAATAAGCCTAAGGGCAATGAGCCAAGAAGAGTTTCTCAATATAAACCTATTATATCAGTGCCTTGATTTTGGATTTCCCAGCCTTCAGAACCATAATAAGTAAATGTGTGTTGCTTAAGCCTCCCAGTCTATGGTATTTTTGTTAGAGCTACCCAGATTGACTAAAAAACTAGGTAATCAGTACATACAGTAAATTTTGAGATGAAAAGATAGAGGACTACAGGAGATTTGACCTGAGATTCTCCCCTTTCTAGATGAAATGCTTTGCACAACTAGTTTCAAATTAATGTTATTTACTTGAGTTTCCTTTATCTAAGGGAGTTGATAAATTGTGAGAAAAAATTAATATTGTAGTTCATCAACTTTAATGTGTGGACTTGTGTGCTGTGCTTAGTCACTTAGTCATGTCCCACCAGGCTCCTCTGTCCATGGGGATTCTCCAGGCAAGAATACTGTAGTGGGTTGCCATGCCCTCCTCTAGGGGATCTACCCAGGAACTGAACCCAGGTCTCCTGAATTGCAGGCAGATTCTTTCCCATCTGACCACCAGGGAACCCCAAGAATACTGGCATGAGTAGCCTATCTCTTCAGGGTAACTTCACAATCCAGGAATCAAAGCTGCATCTCCTGCACTGCAGGTGGATTCTTTACCAGCTGGACTACCAGGCCAAGCCCTAAATAAAGCCATATTATGTTATCACCAATGGATGTGGTAATGCAATCCATTGGCTTCATCTACTTTGTATTGTTTGAATGTTTTACAAAACAACAACAACAACAACAAAAATAAACAAGTGCATTTGCATTGAAATAACAAGTTATATTTTACTGTGAAAATTTTGAAACCAACATTAAAACTAATTAAATTAAAATTTGAATAATTCAAAATCACTCAGAAGTGACTTCCTATTTAATAAAGATTCTTATGCACCTTTAAAAAATAAACCAAACATATTAAAAACCATTTTAAAATAAATATATGCCAGATATTTACAGGAAAAAATAAGATTTTAACCACCCCCACCACCACACACACACACAGATGCATAGTCCACATGCCCATGAAACTTGTTTCAAAATAACTGTTCCATCTTTAGTGGATGAAGAGAAATAAGAACATTGAGCAATTTTCTATTGTGTGCTCAAGTATAAAATCAAGATATTACCAAGGAACATTATTATAATTAGCCATAAACCCATAAACATGTTATTTTCTAGGAATGCTAGGTATGATGATTCTAATGGATTCCTTTTACATGATTCACTTCTTTGCTCTTGCCAAAAGAAACAGTCCTAAGAGGACCTATTTTCAGTTAAATTTGATTAATAGCCTTTGCTTCTTTGTAAAACTGGAATTATAAGAGCACAGGTGAATACTTAAATATAAAAAAGGGAAAGACAATGTGGTTTATACAAGAAATTCTCAACAGAATTATTTAGACAACGGAGTCTTTGGAAGAAAATAGGCAAAACAAAAATCCTCCAGTGTATGCATATGCCATCCTACAGAGAATAAATCACCAAACTCCTAAGATGATAGATAATGCAGAATGTTTTAAAGAATTACACATAAAAAAGGCACCCAGGAATATCTTGGGACCTGAATTATATGCAAAAATTTATGTAATAATTTGTTACAAGTAACTGATTTTAAGAAAGAAAAGATAACTAAGCATAAGCTTTTTGTTAATTAGCACTCAAAGTTTTGGTTGAACTCTTTCATGATTCTCTTCTCTGTCAGTTAAAATACATTCATAATGTAGAGTTCCCACTGAGTTGGTTAAACTCTACAAATCTGGTTTATGTAGAGGTTCTCTGCAGGGAAGCAAAGAAAAAACTTACCCAACATATGTAAAAGGCACATTAACACCATATATTCTACATCTAGACATTCACAATTAAAAGGAAAAAACTGTTCAAAGCTCCACAAAATTTATAGGTCACCAATGTCAATAACTCATGCTGAATGAACTGTCATATCTTTAAAATGTATATTCAAATGAATTAGAGAAATACTGCAAAAGAAAAAAATCAGATTACCTATTAATTGTTTTCTATATTTCAGTTACTTTAATAAATGCTTTACACTCATAATCTCATATAATATTTACAAAACTTCTTTGGGTTTATACTCATAATCTTATACAATATTTACAAAACTTTTTTGGGTTAGCTACTATTTTTATCTCCATTTTACAAATCAGAAAAACAAAGCATTGAAACATTGCATCAGTAAACCAAATTCACATACTTCAATCTGGAAGAACAAGTTCAAATGAAACAAGATACCATGAACACAAATGCCTTTCACATATAAATATACCCAGTTAAATTTTATGTGGATGCTAAATTCTGAGCATTTCTGCATCTTTTATCCACATGAATTTTTCTATAAAACTTTTTTTTCAGAAAGCATAAGATTCTGTTTCCAAAAATATTTACTTTACTCTTTCTCTGTAACTGTAACGATTGATTTCTCTGTGATATTTTCATTATCTAGAGAGAAGTGGTGGGCAAAAGTGTCATCTAAAAATGAACACAAAGAGGCCATCAAAATGATTGTTTAAGATCGTTTTTAAAATGATAATGAAAGTAGAGTTTGAGTTGCATAAATACTATAAAGTTGTATAAAGTACTACAAAGTTGTACTATACTTTGGCAGAAAGTATAGTACATTTTTCAAGAAGCCTAGTAGCAATGAGAGAGAGGCAGTGACTTAGAGAGGAGTCATAAGTTATTTCTATATTCAATATAAAGATTTTAACATTAAAAGAAAGAATGGACCATGCAAAAGATTTTGGAACTATCAAAAAGAATGTAATGGAATGAGCATAAGAGAGAGAGCACAAATAGAGGAATACAGATGATGAACATAGGTACTGATTTTAGGCTTAGCAAATAGAAAGGGTAGTTCTTTTGAGCTTGTATTTTTTAAAAAGCAGTAATGGGAGAAAACATCAGAATAAACTGCCCTTTAGAGATTAATCTTCAGAAAATATTGTAGATGAGACAAATTTTTTATATCTGAAGAACTCTGAAAACTTATTATAAAAGCAAACAACCCAGTTTGAAAGTAGACTAAAGACTTGAAAAGATATTTCATCAGAGTGGATATAGGATGGACAATGAGCATATGAAAAATGCTCAATATGGTTAGCTATTAGGGAAATATAAAATAAAAGCATGATGAGATACCACTATATACTTAACTGCTGCTGCTGCTGCTGCTGCTAAGTCACTTCAGTCATGTCGAACTCTGTGTGACCGGCAGCCCACCAGGCTCCCCTGTCCCTGGGATTCTCCAGGCAAGAACACTGGAGTGGGTTGCCATTTCCTTCTCCAATGCATGAAAGTGAAAAGTGAAAGTGAAGTCGCTCAGTCATATCCAACTCTTCGCGACCCCATGGACTGCAGCCTACCAGGCTCCTCTGTCCATGGGATTTTCCAGGCAAGAGTACTGGAGTGGGGTGCCATTGCCTTCTCTGATATACCTACTAGAATGGCTAAAAATTATCTGACAATACAAGTGTGATTGATGCTGTAGAATAACTGAAACTTTCATACATTACAGGTAGGAATGCAAAAAAAAAAAAAAAAATGATACACCTACTTTGGATAAGTTTGGCAGGTTTTTAAGTTAAACATGCACTTACCGTATGTCCTACCTGTTCCAATACTAGATATTTTCCTCAGAGAAATTAAAACAAAACAAAACAAAACTCATGCTTATTCAGAAATCTCTATGCAGAATTTTACAGCAGTCCTATTTATAATCACCTAAACCAGAAACAACTCAAAAATTCTTTAGCATATGAGACATAAGCAGTGGTACATCCACACAATGGAACATTATTCAGCAATAAAAAGGCTGAAGTGATTAATACATCCAATAACTTGGATGAATTTCAAGGCATTGTGCTGAATGAAAGAAAACACCCTCAAAAGGTTACATAATCTGTGATTCCATTTATGTGATATTCTCAAAAAGCTATGGTGATAAAGAATTGATGAACAGTTGTCAAGGCTTAGGGATGGGAGAGGGCTTACTATAAGGCATAGAACAAGTGAATTTTGAGTGATGGAACTGCTCTGTAATCTGATTAGTGAATATGTATTAAAGATCTTAAGACAGTAGGGTAAAAATGCAATTTTACTGAATAATAATTTGAAATATATGTTCCAGTGTTGGTCTGATGAAAGACCATAAAACAAAATGAGAGATAATTTGCTTTGTAAAATGAAATAATAGGGATTATGCAGTTGCCTTATGGTCGCATAAGTTAAACATTGGGAAAACTGAAAACTCCCTTCGCAAGAACAAGAAAGGACTGGCAAAAAAACCCCAGTAATGTGAGCAAGCTAGAGAAAATTCCCTGCTACAAGAGCAACAAACAGGAAAATAGCAGTTTTTATGTTTTCCTCTTTTGTTGGGGATATATTTCCTCTGTTACTTCCAAATTTTCAGTAAAAGTTCTGTTCAGCACAGAAGTTTCATGTTAGATTTACTTTGGTGAATACAGAAGAAATGGTCTCTGCCGGTTTAAGGCAGTACAAGGAGCCACAACAAAGAACAGCAACTGAAGGAAACGAGAAGGCAGAAGAGAATTGAAAATCCACAGTAGTAGAGAAACCACAGAAAAACGCTCCTTCTGTTAAGCAATCATCCACAGTACTGTGATGGCTGTTGCATCTTCCATGAAAAGAGATTTATGTCTAATCATGGGAAAGGCTCAGGGGTTGGGAGACATTTAGGCTACACACATATAACTAGGAAATAGAAGGTTGAGGTACCCTCTGAATAATGCCAATGGGAACTTCACAAACATAATCTCATTATTTCAGTTAGCTGGTGTCTCCTTTATAAGAAGAAATTTTCGCATGAAGTCAAATATACCTTATTGAGATAGCATATTATTAGATCTGATTCTAGCAATCATATTACCTACTTTTGCACAGCTTTGCAACTATCACACTCACTATATTATCGTGTTGTATTAATTTAATAAAAATCCACTCAGGCATCTGATAAGACATTGAAGACAGCACTGTTCCAAGTAACATCATGAACTGACCATCTATCTACTGCCTTTGGACGGATTGTGACCTCTCAGGCACAGGCCTTCTCTAAACCAGTAACAGCCCCACAATGTATTATGAGCTTTTATGCCATCTTTATGCTGTTCATTGTGGCATCTCAAAGTCCACTATCAAAAAGGATGGTGTCATACATAGGTCGTTAAAAGACAACACGGAAGTATGCTGGATTCTGAGAAGCTCTGTGACACGTTATTACTACAGTCCTTTGATTCTACTGCATATTTGAATGAAAACAGACAGTGATTTATAGCATTTTGTTCTTATGATTATCTTTGCAAGAATATAGCTTTTTTGGCATTTACTATATAGATATAAAAAGCCTCTTGATAAAAGTGAAAGTGGGGAGTGAAAAAGTTGGCTTAAAGCTCAACATTCAGAAAACGAAGATCATGGCATCTGGTCCCATCACTTCATGGGAAATAGATGGGGAAACAGTGGAAACAGTGTCAGACTTCATTTTGGGGGGCTCCAAAATCACTGCAGATGGTGACTGCAGCCATGAAATTAAAAGACACTTACTCCTTGGAAGGAAAGTTATGACCAACCTAGAGAGCATATTCAAAAGCAGAGACATTACCTTGCCAACAAAGGTTCATCTAGTCAAGGCTATGGTTTTTCCAGTAGTCATGTATGGATGTGAGAGCTGGCCTGTGAAGAAAGCTGAGCACAGAAGAATTGATGCTTTTGAACTGTGGTGTTGGAGAAGACTCTTGAGAGTCCCTTGGACTGAAAGGAGGTCCAACCAGTCCATCCTAAAGGAGATCAGTCCCGGGTGTTCATTGGAAGGACAGATGCTGAAGCTGAAACTCCAATACTTTTGCCACCTCATGCGAAGAATTGACTCATTGGAAAAGACTCTGATGCTGGGAGGGATTGGGGGCAGGAGGAGAAGGGGACGACAGAGGATGAGATGGCTGGATGGCATCACTGACTCGATGGACATGAGTTTGAGTAGACTCCAGGAGTTGGTGATGAACAGGGAGGCCTGGCGTGCTGCAATTCATGGGGTCGCAAAGAGTTGGACATGACTGAGTGACTGAACTGAACTAAACTGTACTTTTATTCACTTATTTTGAATTATATGGGATTTCCTTGGTGGCTCAGTGGTAAAGAATCTGCCTGTCAATGCAACAGATGTGGGTTCGATCCTTGGGTCAGGAAGGTCCCCTGGAGAAGGAAATGGCAACCCACTCCAGTGTTCTTGCCTGGGAAATCCCATGGACAAAGGAGCCTGGCGGGCTCCATGGAGTCGCAAGAGTCTGACACGATTGAGCAACTAAACAACAAACTATTTCTTTTTAAGTTAGGAAAACTGTCCTTGCTCTCCTATAGAATAATTTCCTTAGAGCTCACTGTATTACTCTGCTAGGACTGTCATAACAAAATACCACAGACCAGGATGACTTAAACCACAGAAATTAATCTTCTCACAGTTTGGATGTCAGAAGTGCAAACAAGATCAGGGTTGGTTTTTGAAGTAAGTGCTTTTCTTGGCGTGCAGGTGCCCCTTCTGGGTCCTCACATGGCTTCTTCCCTTGGCTCTTAAGGGAAAAGAACACGAGTTGTGGTATCTCTTTCTCTTCTGCTAAGGACACCAGTCCTGTGGGATCAGGATCCGCCTCATCTAGCCTTACTTATCTCCCTAAGGACCTGGCCTCCAAATACACTGAGGGGAAAGGCTTCAACACATGCCTTTTAGGGGTACACATTCTATCCATAACACTTGTATTGCTGAATCCTTTTTTTCAAAGAAACTGGTTATTCCCCTCCACACACACACACCCTTAATTCTTAAGGTTAAGGAGCACGTTAAAACCACTAGGGGTTGTTCTTAGCCATTCAGTGGCCCGAGCAGTGGGAGCTGCCCATGAGCCTTTGGTGGTGGGCTGAGTACCACCATCTCTGTGTGTGTGTGTGAGCCGCTCAGTTGTGCCTGACTTTGACCCCATGGACTGTAGCTCACCAGGCTCCTCTGTCCATGGGGATCCTCCAGGCAAGAATATTTATGTGGGTTGCCATTTCCTTCTCCAGGGGATCTTCTTGACCCAGGGATAGAACCCAGTCTCCTGCATTACAGGCAGATTCTCTACCATTTGGGCCACTAGGGAAGCCCCACCACCATCTTTAGTAGAAAACTGTTGAATAGACACAGAGGACTCCTTTGTGTCTTCAGTCTGTGACCTCAGATTAAGTAGTAGTAAACTCAGAAGCTGGACTGGTCCATTTGCCCCGACCTTCCTCCTTGGTCACAGCCTTTTTAGAAATCTCTTTACTATCCCTGCAAAAGCAAATATCAGGCAAGACCTCTCAAGGTTGCCCAGAGGGACACGGTGCCATGTGTGTGCAGAACTTCCTAGGCCAGCATCCTGCACATCAGACCCACTGAGTGAGTTCTCTTGCTATTGCTCAGATGACAATGTCCACATAACAAAGAGGAGAGTCTGTGTTACACAGAGCAATAGCTGTCTGGATCCAGCTTAGTAAAGCTGCCATGAGTGAAGCAGTCACCAGTAGGAGTGGCTCCAGAAGCAGCAACCAACTTCAGTACAACTCGCTAGCCAATATTCCTGGAGGGTAAGACTCTGATTATCAGCTGTTTTCAATGGCAACAATGACACAGCTGCTGGAAGAAGTTTCTCCCAGGTTCTCTTCAGATTTATGATGTGCTTGCTCTTCAGTCACTCTGTCGTGTCTGACTCTTTGCGATCCTAGGGACTGCAGCACACTGGCTTCCCTGTCCTTCACCACCTCCCAGAGTTTGCTCAAACTCATGTCCATTGAGCCAACGATGCCATCCAGCCATCTCATCCTCTCACTACCTTCTTCTCCTGCCCTCAGTCTTTCCCAGCATCAGGGTCTTTTCAAATAAGCTGGCTCTTTGCATCAGGTGGCCAAAGTATTGGAGCTTCAGCTTCAGAATTCAGTCTTTCCAATCAATGTTCAGGGCTGATTTCCTTTAAGATTAATTAGTTTGATCTCCTTGCTGACCAAGGGACTCTTAAGAGTCTTCTCCAGCACCACAGCTCAAAAACATAAGTTCTTTGGCACTCAGATTTCTTTATGGTCCAACTCTCACATGGGTACATGGACTACTGGAAAAAAAACATAGCTTTGACGATGTGGACCTTTGTCAGCAAAGTGATGTCTCTTCTTTTTAATACACTGTCTAGGTTTGTCATAGCTTTTCCAAAGAGCAAGTATCTTTAATTTTATGGCTGCAGTCACTGTCCACAGTGATTTTGGAGCCCGTGGAAATAAAGTCTGTAACTGTTTCTATTTTTACCCCATCTATGAAGTGACGGTACCAGATGGCATGATCTTAGGTTTGCGGAGCTAAGCCTTTATGATGTGGATGCCATCGCTTTTCCTTTTGTAGATGTACTGTTCAATCTGGAAGTCCAGATTGGTGCCACCTGATGGGTTCCTGCTACAAGGAATTTGAGGACATATTCTTCCTTCATTTGTAATAACATATCAAGGATTCTAGACACTGCAAAAATTTCCCTTTGAGTTAAGCTGGGATCCCAAAACAGTGCTGTATGGAACCCTCTCTCAGTAGCACTGAATGGCTTTTTTTTTTTTAATGCATCATTCCTTGATTTCAAAGAGAAATTTGCAACATGGCAAAATACACATTCTGAAGGATTCACTTCTTCCTCTATGTGACAGTTTCTTTTACTGAAGATGTGTCTCCGTTTCCTTGCTTCAGTGTAGTAACTATGTCCCAAAGGACTCTTGAATTGTCTCCCACTGATTTAGCAAATTGCGTGATCTGGTAGTCAAATATAGCTCTCTGAGTTCCTGGATTGTAGATTTGCTCTTTAATGGCTCTGATTAAGAATCAATAAAATGGCAAAATAAATATGCACTATTCATCTCCTTTACATGAAGAGGGATGTGAGAAAAGATGTATTTTAGGGATGTGACTTGAGTGTTTTGGCAGCACAACAAACACTGAGACATTCACACTGTTAGAGACAGGTGAAACATATACTATAAAGGCAAAAAAAAGAAGAAAGAAATCCCAATATATGTGTTACTTAATTAGTTGAAAATACTGTAACAGCTCATTGGGCAATTTTGTAATCAGATGAGCCCAAGGGACGAATATGATCAAGTTTAAAACAGTTCATTTTCTTTGAATGCAGCTGTATACAATGCCCCAGGAGATACTAGAAGCGATGAAACTACAGCGACTCTTTTAATAACATATTCAATCCCCAAAATCCATGAACAGAAACACATATTGTATGCTTTGAAGGGTAATCATAGACCCTATGGAGCCCCTTCCAGAGCGAAAGCAAAGAAGCTGGAAACCTCCCACTAATGACCATCTTAATTGTGTGGCCTTCTTTAGGATGGTCTTTTGAAAGTATTTTTCATTTTTTCTTTGTATCTAAGTTCGTAGGGTTAAACTAATGCTGTGATTGCCATAATTGTTATTTCTCCCCCAGTGATTTTATAGCCAACAAGGGAACATTTAGCACCCACTGATTCTTTGTGGAAAATAATCTATTTAGGGATACTTGCTTCAGTTAAATCTTTTTTTTTTTTTTTTAATGCTTCCTTCTTTTATTTTATTATGGAGAAATCTGCACCAAGGCAGAACTGGAGCTTCTGAAGAATTCACTTGCCTCCCTATTTATTCTTTTCTGGAAGTAATAGGCCTCTGTTGATAGCAGCCCAGATGGGTGCTAAGAAAGCAATTATGATTAAAAACATGATGGGAATTCAGAGAGCTGCAGGATGTCTGCAAGTATCAAGGACTCTTGTTAAGGGCTTAATCCCACATTCATTACATGGCTTATTTTTAAGGATTGTCTATCAGTAATTTCTTGGTTATTAAAAACTTATATTTAACACACCCTTTGTACAATACACAGACATAATGTGAGTCAGCTCTTTAAACAATATTTGATACATTTTGGTTAGACATAGAAAGATCTGACATTAACAATCTCCCTTTAACTGAAGGAAATTTACTTTGAAAGAACATGGTAAACAAATGAAGTAGGATGATTTTCCTCAGCAGTGTCTGGCATACACATTAAAAACGTATTTCTTTCTCTTCCAGTCCTTCTTGCTAAAACCAAGTATATTTCCCATAGAGAGGGGAGAAAAACCTGTGGTAACTGTAATACAACTAATTTTTTTTCAATTATACTTATATATATATATCTGTTTCTCTCCATATTTTTGAAAGGTAGAGATAAACAGTATCTTAAAGTAAAATTCAGAATTTAAAGTGTAATCTGTACCTCAGAAAATATAGTCCCTTCGGGGCCTGCTGCTGCTGCTGCTAAGTCACTTTAGTCGTGTCCGACTCTATGCGATCCCATAGACGGCAGCCCAACAGGCTCCTCTGTCTCTGAGATTCTCCAGGCAAGAACACTGGAGTGGGTTGCCATTTCCTTCTCCAATGCATGAAAGTGAAAAGTGAAAGTGAAGTTACTCAGTCATGTCCGACTCCCAGCAACCCCATGGACTGCAGCCTTCCAGGCTTCTCCATCCATGGGATTCTCCAGGCAAGCGTACTGGAGTGGGGTACCATTGCCTTCTCCTATGTGGCTTTGTTTTATATTGTTTTCATTTCATGAGAAGTTGATGATACTTGTATCTTATTGATGTCAGAAGGTATAGTTAGCAAAATTAACAATTTTCTCAGCCTAGAGAATCTTTAGGACAACTAAAAGACACAACAGGGAGCTGAGATCAGTGTTGGCCAATGAATTAATATGTTACTGAATTTTGGAGCATCAAAGAGGACCATCCGTCATGGGTGTTAGTTCTTGGTAAGGATACAAAGAAAAATCTGAAGTCCTACCTATGACAAAAACAAGTTTACTACGGAAAGAATACCTCAGCGAGAGGTAGGCCAAGCCAAGAAAGGTACTGGTGCTGGAATGATGAGGTACAGTGTTTTCAAGATATGGCTTTTACGTATTCATCTAAGGGGCTTGGACTGACAATTTTGATTTGACAGTTGCAAGTTACCTAACAACAGGCTCTACTGAGCATGTCTTTCCCATAATTCCGTCTGTTATAATCAGAGGTATGTGTGTATTGAATGTTTATGAGCCCTTAATGGGCTCCCAGTTGCCTAAGGTCATTTGGGGACACAGCTGTGTATCAAGGATTCACATACTGGAGTTGGAGAAGCCCCTATGGTTAGTTTGTATCCAGTGTGTACCTAGGATGCAGGTGCCAGAGTTGGAAAAGTCTCTGTGGTTATTTTGTAGATATCTGTGAGTTCCCCTGGGCCCTGTTGGCCCCTGACTGGGGTGGGGTTTACAGATCACCTTGCATCCTTAGGCTCAGGCCAAACTTTCTACCTGATAAATAGATGGTCAGAAAATATACATTTGTACAAACATCAATTAAGGATATATGAGGAAATGTAAAAGGACAAAGGAAGTAGCCTGGTAATTGTTAAGGGAAAGTTGAGCTTCTATAAATATTGTGGCTACTAAATAACTTTTCAAGACTAGAAATACCTCAAAGCCCCAACTCTAATTCAGAGCAATACCAGGTTATTAGCAAGGCCTGACCACCTAACAAGAGTTATTTTTTGTAGGTAAGGTATAAAATCACATGTAAGTTTTGTTTTAGGAAAGATTAAATGTATACACAAACAAGAATAATTATAAAGCTTGGTGACTGCTTAAAGTGAGGTAAAAAGTTCTATCAGGATTCAGAAGAATAAACCATATAGCTGGAGCAATTGAAAGTTTAAACCAAGAGCTGAACTCTGTGATCAGCACAAATTGCATTGCAAGAGTCAGTTTGGGACATGTCCTCTTTTATTTGCTAGACATATACTGAAGGTGAATTTACAGGATGTGAAGAATTATATGATTATTTATAGATCAGAAGGACAAAATAAGAACATTAGCAAAATATACCAGATGAAGGAAACTATATCATAATTAAGGACAAATTCTTTTTAAGAACAGAATGAAAACTTGTTACAGATAGAGTGTTTTGTGGATGCAATTACATAGAATAAATTAGAAGTCAACTACTTCAGAGAGCCAGTACTGATCCAAGATAAAGAGGTATTCTGGAACGGGCTTTACCACTCATATGCAGTAGACAACATATTTATCTAGGATAGAGGATATTGGGCTTCCATTACTTTTGCCACTAACTAGGTGAGTGGCCTTTAATAAGATATTTTCCCTCTCTTGTTCTCATATTTTCTCTGTTAAATGGTAGTTTGGCTAGATGTATTCATTTTACAATTAGTTACTATTTTGTTCTAGGCCCCAAACTTAACCCTACATACTGGTGAATAAAACAAAATTCCTGAAATTTTTTACTTATAGAATGCTAAGATTTTAAACACAAAAAATACTGATATATCAGAAATACTGCAGTCAGACCTTGGTGAGGACTTCAGATCTCCCTCTTAGGCTATTTGTGTTCACTTCATCAAGCTTCTTAACTTTTGTTTCCTTTTGTAATCTGTCTATTGAGAATAACGGTGATAACTGCCAAGTGATGTTTGAGATCCCTCTATATTCACATATGTAACATGCCTACTTCAGTGCCTGGTAGATAATGCTTACTAAATAGTTGCTGATGGCTTTTTCACTTTCTAACTTTTACCCCTGCCTCTGATTATGTATTTCAGACTCTCAGGCATAGTTCTCTCAGTATCAGATCATCCATTTAATTAAGGATAATTCCCTGATTGCCTCAGGGCATTTCTGAGTACTATTTAGAGAGCCTGTACAAAGCAATTTTTTTTGACACAAAATTTAAACTTAGGTCAATTGTTCCTGGCTTCTTTATTTTTTTTTTTTCCTGGCTTCTTTAAAACATGTGACAGAAGTTTGGAGTTCCTTTTCTCTCAACATAATGATTCTTACATTCTTTATATATGTACATATATGTATATAGATAGATAGATAGCTTACATATCCTCCTGAGAATATAACAGAGGTATAGAAGTTAAGAGCCCGCTTCATCGGAAAATGTGCATACACATGGAACGGCACACAATCTCAGCTTGGCTTCAGGCCCCTTGGTCCCCTGAAGTCTTTCCATGTACCCCAGATGGATAAGATATGATTTTTTTTTTTACTATATAAAACTCAAATTTTAATTTGAAATTCATGAATTCCAACTGGTTATGGAGCTTAAATATCATCCTTTACCATTGCTAATACCACAAAGGGAAAACTTTGAATCAAGTAGATTTCACAGGGCAAGTGTGAATATTGATTTCAACCCTGCCACATAGCCTTCTGCACGCTGAGTGAAGAGACTATTCTGCCCACATTTCAAGGTGAGGTTAATCTACCCCAGTGATAAATACTGAAAACAAGGCACATGGGATCCAGCTGTCCCAAACCACATCCTAGGCTGCTCCTTTAAGTGTCCAGGAGAGGAGTTAAATAATATTGATACTTCAGCATGTGGTGATGATTCCCTTGTTGCCACAGAATTGAAACTAGAAGTTATTTGAAGTTTTCAAATCTATGTCAAAAGGCAGATGATTCTGAAAGCCCTACAATTTTGAGTCTTTATAAGTGAAAATCCTTAAAAGTTTAGATCTAAGTGATAGTTTATTTTGTGTAAGTATAAAATACATAAAAAGTCTAAGCTTTATTAAAGTGAAAGTGTCATATTTTTTCTTTTTATGTAATGTATGAGCTCTACATCAGATTTTTATTTATTTAACATATTTATGGAATATCTTATTCAAATTGGTTTGTGTTCAATTGCCTATGACAGATTATTCCCACTAAATATAGTGCTTAATCTCTTTTAGATTCATTTTCAGAAGATATTCTTATATTGTGGACATCATTTCCTAATCCAGCCTGAATGTACTTATGAAATATCTAAAAATTTATTTTTAAATATAATAAGAAAATGTTTTAAGATATTATTATGTCATGTTTTGACTAATTTTTAATGAGATATTATTCCACTTCAAAGATGTATTGTTTTAGCGATCTTATATTTCAAAACATATTAAAAATTAACATATTAGTTAAATTTTCTGTGAGAATTTAAAGTTTTGATTCCTGTTACATAAGAAGAAAATATAAAAATTGTCTTTGACATCACCCTCTATGGTAATTACTAAGAAATATTTCTAGGAATGGATATATAATTTTTTTTAAGTTCTATTGAAAAATCCATGTAAAACCTCAAAAAAAGTTACTTTTTTAGTCTAGGTATAATATTTAATGTCACTGATGTTAGCAATCTTAAACTGTGTGTTAAAAACATTGCTTCATGTAACACAGACAAATAATTCAATTTTTACTTTTGGTGAGCATCAGTTTGAATCTTCTAAACTCAAGTTCAAAATTACAATTATTATATTGCACCAGAATTAAGTATATGTACTATTGACTTCCAAAATTAAATAAAAAAGGAAATGATTTCTTAATGTTCATCTTCTAATTCAGAAATATAAGCCTCAGAGATTATTTGATGCTCAAATGTCACTCTGCTTAAATGAAGATAAATGGTTCACACAATATATTCTCTGTAGACATTTGATCTTTGCTTTGAAAAAAGTAACAGTTCACTGAAAGCACATGAGCAATTAGGTAAATGCATTACACGTATAGATTTAATCCTGAAAACAACACTATGTGGGAAACGATGTTGCCATTTTAAAAGTCTTCTGTAAATGTGTTATCATAACCTTAAATATATTTTAAATATAGTTTATAATATATTAAAAATACCCATATGCATAATTTAAAAAATAAAAAAGGAAGAGAAAAAAAGATGAAGACAGTGAGACTCACTCCACCTTTTGGGAAGGTAAATACTTCTTAAGATTGGCAGAATGGAGAAGTGAAGCTATGTTCTCTTGACTCCAAATTCTGAGCTCTTGCCCACATCCATTATAAACATCATATTAAAGGTCTTCTCTAGTCCCACAACTTTTGAAATGCTGCAAAAACATTAAAAATTGGTATCTTACTACAAAAAGGCATCATAGCACTCTAGTGACAAGTATGGCTGTGGAACAAGACTGCCTCGATTAGATTCCTGACCCCACACTCAGTGGCTTAAATTTACCTCTCAGTTCTTCAGTTCCTAAACCTGCAAAATCAGCATCGTCATAATGCTAGTTTCATAGACATATTACAGGAATGAAATGAAATTAGATCAATGGACAATACATGGAAATTATTAATAAGGGCCCTGACATTCTCAGTCATAAAGTAGGATCCAACTCTTTGCAACCCTATGAACCCAGAGCCCACCAGGTTCCTCTGTCCATGGGAGTTTCCAGGCAAGAATACTAGAGTGAGTTGCCATTTCCTTCTCCAAGGGCCCTGGCAGATAATTGATATTCAGTATATGTTAACTGTTAATATGATTAACTATTATTATTTAATATCTTTCCTTCACATGTCATGTTGACCTATAGAGAATGCAAGGTTTTTGTCAGATAAAAATCATTTTATGTTTTTCCATAACTCTCTAATACCCCTGATTCTTGTTATAGAAACTAAATATATAGGTTTCCTTCCATCACCCTCCAAGGCAACAAACTACATAATTTTTATCCGGACATGAATATTTAATATTGAAAAATATTCTATTCTATGAAAACCCAGCCAAAGTCTAACACCTCTACAGAAAGAAAGAAAGGAAAAAGAAAAAAACTAAAGAAAAGAAACAAAGCCCTTGAAGCTGGACATTTACATCACCTCTAACAGTGCAAATAATAATGCCTCCTTCACAGATTCCCTGCCAACACCTTTTCATTTATACTGGGCGTACCAAGCTGTTTACCATATGGGTGTTATTTAGCCATTTCAATTGCCCAAGACCAAACTGAATGGCACCCACACAGACACAAATGTCCACACATTTTGTAATTTGAAATATTGAATAATAGTTAATACTATTCCGGATGAAAGACAAATGCTTTACCTTTTCATTTAATATTCTAATAGTATTTGCCAAATACTTCTAAAGACTTTTTCTTAAACTATTCAAAATCTTTGGCTTTTCATCTTACCAGATTTTTTTTTAGTTTTCAAGAAACAAATTTTCATCCATTCTGAAATTTTTCCTCATAATGAATGGCTTCACATTTTAAGTTAATATTGCTCCTTGCTTTGTTATTTGTGTTATTGCAAAACACTGCTATAAATGACTAGCAGAATGATCTAAAGTCAATTTCCTAAGGAATAAGATTTGTTGTTTTAATGATATATGATCATGCCACTGGCTGCAACCCCCTCTATAATAGAGAAACTGTCTTACCTATATAGCCCATCAATTCATGTTTAGTAAACAATAAATTTATTAAATAAATATTAATTTACTGTAAACAACAGTAAACAATAATTTATACTCTAAATTGTCAACAAGGTAATAATAGTATAAAGTAAAAAAGTAATAGGAATAAGATAATGAAAGAAAATATGGTTATTTCAAATGAATTAGTTTTGACTGGAGAGGAGTCAGAGGGTTTCAACTCATCAGCCAACATTTTATCAAATTTTAAAGTAGAACATCTTTAAAACTCCATGGACTGTTAGACTAGGATAGGACCATATAATGCTTATATTTAATATCTCTCCCAATGCCCAAAATTATCTTTTTATATCTTCTGTTTATTCTATACTTTGTTCAACTGAATAGAAAAGAAAAAAAAAGTATGAACAAAGAGCAATATAAATCCCTGTGTGATTTAGTCAAATCATTTTACCTGTTTGATCTTTGTTTGCACTTTTATAAAAATAAAATAATTGAACTAGTCATCTCTGAGTACCTTCAAATTATTAGGTTTATGCCTTTTCACTTCTGACAGTGAAAAACTCACTATATTTTTTGATAATCCAAAGGAAAAAAGCTCAAATTTTAGGAATATTCTTGACTCCCTATGTATTTTGTCCACTGGTTCACTATATGCCAGTGACCCAAGGAGCCACAGTTACTCACATGTCCTCAGGACTGCTGGTATGCCATCCTCCCACCATATTTCTCTTTCTAAGCTAAGCAGAAGTAAAATGTAACACATTGATTTTAAAGATAATACATGAACTGTATTCAGTGAAATCTTGAGTTTTAGATGTTAAAAGTTTTGGCTTTAACATTCATCAGGGCTATATTCTGGTCCCCTAAGTGACCATTTATTTATTTAAGCATTTCATGATCTTCAAATATTTCACAGGGTCTTGTTACTCAATAACACACAACTGACCAGTGGTCTTCATTATGATTCCTTTTTATATTTTTCAGTGGCTTTGGAGAAAATCCAAAATTTCTAATATTCACTGGGGAATGGATGACTTCAGCTCACTGGTTTTACTATTTCTCACCTCACGAGTTTTGGTCAAGCACAAAATTGCCTCTGTCTCTGAAACCAGAAGCTGCTGTTTCTTACTATACTGCTTGAAGTTACTGCTTCTTCACCATCTGGTTTGTCTTCATTCTTTTAAGCCAGCCTCCCAGAAAACCTCCTTTTGCCTTTCTTAATGCCATAGGATGAGATTGGGGTCCCTGCTGTGACCCCATATCTTTCAATGTAAATATTGTATCATTAAACTTACCACAGTGGTTTATAAATACTGCTTCTGTGATTCTTATTTCTCTTCTAGATTCCAAGCTATTGAGACTAAGAACTCTTGTTTTCCTCATCTCTATATCCCTCAGGCTTAGAACAATGTTTGGCACATAGCAAGCTCTGTTAAGTATAGGATGCACACCTGAATCAGTAGTAAATATCTATCAAATAGGGCAATTTGCCAGCATATGATAGATATTTGATCCATCTGTGTAAGAAATATCATTGATCTGTGCAGGATCTGTAACAGAGGCATTAAAACAATAAAAAAACAGGCACTTATTTATATTGCCAGATAATCTGACACTTAACTTGAAGAAACATTGTGACACATGGCGGATGTTTATCATCATCATGTAGAATGTTCCAGTTTCAAAGAGCATCACAAGTGATGCAACTTGAAAGTGGGAGGAAAGCTGCACATCTTTGAAGCCCCCCCTGGGCTCTGTTCTTGGAAGGGGATGGAAAATGAAGGAGAAACTGTATAGAGGGCTGTGCACACTTGCCAGGGTAGCTGTGTTCAGCCACTCTCTAGTCCTGCCAAAGTGGAGGTGGTACATGGAGCATGGTCTGCAAAACAGCAGATGAGGTTGGTTTGGTCCCCATGGAAACCAGATCTCCCATTGAGAAGTAAACATATTTGGTACTTTTGTAATCAGTACCAATCAAAAGTGAAAAACAATCCATTTTTATTGTACTCATATTGTCTTAAGAGAATAGATATTTGAAGTCAGATTCACCAGTGTATACTTCCATTTCTAACACAGACTTTATCAAGTTTTGGCTCTGACATGAGATTTTAAAAGTTTTTCACTTAACTCTGTGATTTAGCTTTATATAGAACTATTGGGAAGGAAATATAGTTAAATGACCAACATAGCTAAAATGTGTATTTAAGTATACAGTTGTCCACTCCAGAACTTCACTTACAGACAAACATGTCTCAGTATCACAAGTCTTCTGCAATGAAAATAATGATAAGTGAATCTAAATAAGGAGGATCCTTGTCATAGGACACATGACATCACTTCAGTGAACCTTTAAAATGTGTGTTAAACTTCCAAGAATAGTGGAAAGTATTGTGTTTAATCCTAATATATTTATTAGACAGTCTTTGTGTTGTGTTAGTTGCTCAGTCGTGTCCAACTCTCTGCGATCCCCTGGACTGTAGCCTGCCAGGCTCCTCTGTCCATGGGATTCTCCAGGCAAGAGTATTGGAGTGGATTGCTATTCCCTTCTCCAAGACAGTCTTTAAGAACCGTTGAAGAAAATATTCAATCCTGTTCCTTGAAAGTTTCCCTCTGAACACTACTTTTTCAGGTGAAATAATACTCTTTCTATTCTCATTAGTCAGAAGGCTTGGTTGGTGTAAAGATGAGACACATGTCAGTGAATAGTAGATATCTAGAAAATTCTAATGTCCTGCCACAATAGGAATTTTATAATTTCTTATGTAATACATAATAAAACCTCATATATACACTCTAATTTTGGAAAACTAAAACTTTGCCTTCTTGATTATGTATTTATGAAGCTGTAGCACTGAGATACAAAATGAAAGTTTAGTTCACTAACTAAACATTAGAGTCTAAATGAAATTAAACACTTGGATATTCTAAATAATGGGATATTTGGCATATTATAAACAAAGAATACAGATTATAGTCTCCCTCACTTTTAATATGCAACTTTCAGCATTGTTTAAGTAAAAGCAAAATAATAGGACAATTCCCATAAATATGAATCCACCCTAATACATTTATATGTGAAGTCCACAAAATGCTATGCCTAAAACTTGGCAGATTTGTTTAATTAATCCCAACACACTTGCCAATCTTATATAAGATTGTTCTTTTTACATCATTTATAGAAATTGGCATGCATGTGTTTCTAATATCTCATAAACACTAAGAATTCTTGCTGCTGTCTATTTACTAGGTTTGGATAAATTTTAAAGGGACATATTCCAATAAAATGTGCTGTTGTCATGGCTGATGATGATATTGTAGAAAATTTTCTAATATTTTTGTTGGAAATGTCAATAGAATTTGGTATCATGTTCCAATATAACATAAAGTTCAAATCTATTGCAACTATCTTAGCAAACTTAAAAAAAAGAAAAAACCAAGATTGAAAAAGCAACCATCTCACAGATAAGCACTTTCCATGTGTACATGCTGTTCTGGAACAGAGCATTTCAAAGATGGCCTATGAAAGCTGAGACAAGGACAAAGCTCAGCTGCAGGGGTTTCTGACCTTGCTTATTACTAGGATTGAAGGGTCCAGAGATGGGAGGGATTTTTTTTTTTCAGCCTACTTGCCCAAGTTCTTTACAATTACTTTCTTAATACACCGCCCTGCTCCAGTACCCAACCACCTACGCAGGCTTCGGTCAAGTACAATGTTCCAATGTCCTCCTCTAACTCTGAACTTACTCCCTGTCATAGTACATTCAGGCTGCTTTGGCAAATTACCATAGACTGAGTGGCTTATAAACAACAGAGATGTATACAACAAGGTACTACTGTATAGCACAGGGAGCTATATTCAATATCCTAAGATAAACCATAATGGAAAAGAACATAATAAAGATTGTATATATATGTATGACTAAGTCACTTTGCTGTACAGCAGAAGTTAACACAACAGTACAAATCAACTATAGTTCAATAAATATATATATATATATATATATACTTATAAAGAAATTTATTTCTCACAGTTCTGAAGGCTGGGAAGTCAGAGTTCAAGGTGCTGGCAGATTCAACATTTGGTGAGAATCCACTTCCTGGTTCAAAGATGACTTTCTTTTTACTTTGTCATCACTTGGTAGAAGGTTTGAGTGAGCTCCCTGGGTTCTCTTTCATGAGTGCACTAATCCCACTCAAGAGGGCTCCACCTAATTACCTCCCCAAAGCACCACCTACCAATGCCATCCTATCAGGGATTAAGTTCAACCTATGAATTATGTGGGGACATAAACATTCAGTTTATGCACTCCTTTACCTTACTTCCTTTTGCATGTTCTACACATTTCAAGAAACACTTATTTTGCTGGAAAAGGGCATAATAAAATTAATATACAAATACCATTACCATAGAACCCCAATAATTAATTTGCCATTTAATTCAATGACCTTTCCAATTACAGACAGTCACCGTACAACAATATCGAATAAATGGTTCCCCAATACAGGTGTTTTCTGCATTTGGCAAAAAATTAAAATTCATTTCCAAAATGAGGTCAGACCTGAAAAGTTATTTCTTCTCAACTAGTCAAAAATTTGGTTGCTGTGAGTATTAGAATCGAATTCAATTACATATACTCTATGACTTAAATAGTTTGGGGATTTTTGTTGTTGTTGTTTAACCACTTCACAGTCCCTATCTTCTATCATTTATTATATTGGTTAATGTCCAGTGAGGAGACAGAAAACTCACCAGTTACTCTAACACAGATAATATAAAAAATTGTTAATGGATTTAAAGTTGATTAAGATAACAAGGCAAAAACGGAGCACTAGGTTATTGCAGTGGGAGCAACTGGAGGAAACAGCAACCACATGTAGGGCTGGAAAACAAACAGAAGACAGTGAAATTATTAAAACTGAGATGCTTTGATGATGGGCCTCTGAGCTGGCACTGGTTCTTAGCCCAGAAAAGGGACTTGAAGCGGCTGGAATTCAGACCTCTGTGGAGGGGGACTAGCCCACAAGTTTTGGTGTTTCTAAAGAGGTGCAGAGGATGTTGCTTCTAAAAGTATTCAAAAAAACCTGCAAACTGAATTCAGCTGGTGTGATTGGAACCAACTATCACCTTAGTAAGGACTTCCCTGGTGGCTCAGATGGTAAAGAATCTGCCTGCAGTACAGGAGACCTGGGATTGATCCCTGGCTCGGGAAGATCCGCTGGAGAAGAGAACAGCAACCCACTCCAGTATTCTTGCCTGGAGAATCCCATGGACAGAAGAGCCTGGCAGGTTACAGTTCATGGAATTACAAAGAGACAGGACTGACCGACTAACACTAGAGTGAAGTAGTAAAGCTGGAAAGATGCTGACTACAGTAGAAAGCCAGTGGAAACAGGAGGAAACAGCAAGTCCCTTTTTCTTTTTCTAAGTTTTTTGCCTTCCTTTAGCATCCCACTCTGGAGAAGGCAATGGCAACCCACTCCAGTACTCTTGCCTGGAAAATCCCATGGACAGAGGAGCCTGGTAGGCTACAGTTCATGGGGTTGCGAAGAGTCAGACACAACTGAGCGACTTGACTTTCACTTTTCATTTTCCTGCATTGGAGAAGGAAATGGCAACCCACTCCAGTGTTCTTGCCTGGAGAATCCCAGGGACAGGGGAGCCTGGTGGGCTGCCATCTATGGGGTCGCACAGAGTCGGACACGACTGATGTGACTTAGCAGCAGCAGCAGCAGCAGCAACAGCAGCATCCCACTCAGAGGTTAAAAGGGAGCCAGCTACCCATCCAAAAATGTGGTGTCCCAGCCCAAACGTTAATGACGATGTATATGGCGGTGGGTGTTGAAACTGGGAGACAATCACTAAACAACTGACACACTTATTTCACTGAACTTTAAGTTATTTGTGTGGATAACTGTCTCTCCAGCCTAAATATTCCTCCTTGAAAGCAGGAAATGTATTTGCATCCATCCCATTATCTGGCATAGTATTTGATATAATGTTGTTGCTGTTGTGCAGTCACTAAGTCTTGTCTTGGATCTTTGTGACCTCATGAACTGTAGCCTATGAGGCTCCTCTATCCTCTACTATCTCCCAGAATTTGCTCAAATAGTTGATGTTAAAAAAGTATATGGTTAATGAATAATGGCCTATGTTTATCTATATTTAATATTATTCTGTTAGAAACAACAGTTATTCTAGTTTTAGAATTTTAATTCAATCTCCCTCCCTCCATAATGATGGGTCTATTAGTTATCATTGCCAGCTTAGCAGTAATCAGCAGATTTAATATGTATTACCTATTTGCATAATAAATTGATGTGAAATGTACTGTCAGTCCTCTCACTTAAGAGGACATAAAGATCACCTGGATTAAAAGATCAGCTAGTTAAACATAGGTTTACCACAGAGATTCTGATAGAGCAGGCCTTGTGTAGGACTTGAGAATTTGTGTTTCTAACAAGTTCACAGCTATGCTGATGCTCATCCATGGACCACATTTTAATTTCATACTGCTTTAATACAAGATTAGAATATGGCAGCCTTTAAAAACTGCTTTACACTTTAGTTCGATAAAATATTTATTGAACACATTGTATGTATAAATTACCCTGTTGGGAACTGCAAAAAATCCAGCAACAATTAAGATTTGTTCTCTCAAGGAATTTATAATTTAATAACTTAGTATAACACATAAAAATTTTAAATAGGGACTAAAAAAATGTAATTAAAGTTCTTTGACACACAGAGGAAATAATAATAATGGATTTTTTTGTTTGTTTAAAATACTGCAGTTGACATTGGGAAGTTGATTATAAGTCATGCTTTACTCATTTTTATCTGTTCATAGTAGATGGATGATATGATGAGAATTTCCCACTACTTATCAGTATTATCTGGCTTTAAGTATTTCTTATGTACATCAATAATATCATCTTCTTATAGAGAGTTTAATTGATCTGTTTACCAAAAAGATGTTATTTTAAGACCAATAATTAGGGATGTATTATTGGTATATTTTTGAAAAAATTGAAAAAAATTTAATTTTTTAAAATATGACATTATTCACATATTTTGTTTATCATGATTTTTCTTTTTCTTATCAAGAAAGAAACAAATAGCTTTAAGATTAACTTAAATAGAAAGATATTTGGGTGAATAATGTGGCATGTTGAAAAAAGTTTACAAAAATTTAAAAGAATATAATATGGTACAAACACTGTTTTATCTGTTTGAAATACTATGTAAAATGCTAGCAATCTGTACATCATAGAACAAGCATTTATATTCCTGTTTTTGGTATGTGTGCTCAGTCATTCAATCATGTCCAACTCTTTGTGACCCCACTGACTGTAGCCCACCAGGCTCCTCTGTCCATGGGATTTTCCAGGCAAGAGTACTGGAGCAGGTTGCCATTTACTTCTCCAGATGATCCTCCCAACCCAGGGATCGAACCCAAGTCTCTTGCGTCTCCTGCACTGGCAGGTGGATTCTTTATCACTGTGTCGATATATTGTACCCTTAATCTTTTATTGCCTATTATTTGTTAAAATATTAAAGAGCATTGAACAGGCTAATATAATGTAAAGTCTTCCCATCTGATAATTAATTGTGGTTGAAATATGGCAAAAATCGTTCTAGTACTTAACAATGCAGATATGGTAATTCTAAGGTAGCAAGTTTATCATCATCTAGATTCAGTCCAGATTATCATACAGTAAGTTAAATTTAAGTGCCCCCCTTAAAAATGACTCTGCATATTTGATGGTTATTTGGCAAAGCTATCTCCTTGACTCCTTCACCAAAAAAGAATTACCTCACCAATAACAAAGTCTTGGACATACTGTCTTTATGGACTGAACATAGAACTAAGTTCTCATATGAACTGAGAACCTATACCCTGGTTCTCATTGTATGTCTGTGGTGAAAGGTAACTTAAAACAGATAATGCATTACGTGTGTCTGCACATGCATGTGTATGTTTCCCTGTCCTGATATCATGTTTCTCCTAGATATGCAGGTACACTTACACAATGGGATGTTCTCTATTCATTACTTGGTACTTAAATGTAAACTGCAGTGGGTGACTTTTAACCTTGGGGTAAAAGGAGGCAGGTCCTGAGTCTGTTATGATCCATCTAAGTCAGTATTTCTCAAGCTTGATAAAACACTGAAATTTCCTGGGAAACAGAGGGTCTCAATTTTTTTGGTAAAAATCTTCCCAGATGATTATAAAGCATAGTCAAGTTTGCAGCTTGTTATTTTAAAATTAAAAACGAGGTGTTTTGTTTTATCACCACATTCTTGCCACTTTCCCATCCGAATCTGTTTACTTGAATCCTGCCAATCTTCGATTAAGACAGGCATTGAGTTCTTCAGTGATGGCAAAAACAGCTTATCCTTCATTCTATAACTGTGAGCATATTTGGGGGATGTTTTAATTCAGAAGAATAAATAATTGTTTGTGCCAACTCTATGTAATACATTGTGCTAGTTACCACTAGAAATACAAAGATGAATTTGATGGAGCATTTGCAATCAAGGAGCTTGAAATTTGTGGAAAGAGAAACATATGCACAAAGATTTTTCATATTAGAAAAATTTAAAGGCAGTTTTCACAACAATGGCTACATATTTGAATCACCTGGTAAGTTAAAAAAATATATATATTGATGGCTAGTCCCACCCCGAGAAATGCTGATATTAAATCTGAACTGCATCAGAAGTCTTTAAGTGTTTCTCCAGTCAGTAATTCTCCAGGGTTCACAGCAAGATAACAAAGTGCTACAACAATGGGGAAGCGAAAGTTCTTTGAGGAAGAGGTAGCATTCACTATTAATAGAAACTAATCATCATGAGCTTACTATATACTCAAATCTTTACATGATTTAACTTAGCCATCACAATGACCCTTAAAACTGGGTCATAGAAAACGAAGTAAATGAAATCTTAGAAAACTTGAATAACTTACCCAAAGCCAACCATCTGGTGGAGCCCAAACTGGAACCCAGAGATTCTGACTTCAGGACTTCTTCTCTCAAATACTGTGTTATTCTTCCTAAAGAATGGAAATTTAGGAAGTAAATGAATGAAAAAAACACTTCAGGAAAATAGCTTGGAGTAACATTAACAGACAAGGGCCCTGGAGCCAGCCTTGTTCCCCTTTGAATCTTGGCTCTCCTACAGCTTCCTTGGTGGCTCAGATGGTGAAGAGTCCACCAAAATTTCAGGAGACCCAGGTTATATCCCTGGGTTGGGGAGATCCCCTGGAGAAGGGAACAGCAACCCATTCCAGCAATCTTGCCTGGAGAATTTCATGGAAAGAGGAGCCTGGTGGGCCACAGTCCTCTGGGTCACAAAGAATCAGACATGACAGCAACTTTTACTTTCATACACTTTCACATTCTCCAGGCTTTATTGGTGACTAGTCATTTGCCTAGATTCTCTGTGCCTCAATTTCCTCTTATATACAAGGGATAATAAGATCAATTGCTTGAGTTGTTGTGAGGATACAATGAGTTACTACATTAATATTAGCAATCATAATTATTGTTTTGAGGAAAAGAAAAACTACTGGAAAACTGAAATGCCTGGCTGTGGGATGATTGAGGATCTGGTGCGTTAAATCATGAGTAGAGTGGCCTATAGTTAGCATGACTGTAATTCTAGATTTGTATCTATTTTCTTATAATATTGATAGTGCCTGTTTTTTCTTAAATGTGGGGCAATAGGGAGAAGATCTATCATAATGAAAACATACAGGCATACCTTTTTATTGAGCTTCACAGTTACTGCAGATTTTACACAAACAGGAGGTTTGTGGCAATCCTGCATTATCAGATGATAGCATTTTTTAGCAATAAAGCATTTCCAAAATTAAGGTATGCTCATTGTTTTATTAAATATAATGCTACTGTACACAATTGACTACAGTATAGTATGCTGCTGCTGCTAAGTCACTTCAGTTGTGTTTGACTCTGTGCAACCCCATAGATGGCAGCCCACCAGGTTCCCCCACCCCTGGGATTCTCCAGGCAAGAACACTGGAGTGGGTTGCCATTTCCTTCTCCAATGCAGGAAAGTGAAAAGTGAAAGTGAAGTCACTCAGTCGTGTCCAACTCTTCGAGACCCCATGGACTGCAGCCTACCAGGCTCCTCCATCCATGGGATTTTCCAGGCAAGAGTACTGGAGTTGGGTGCCATTGCCTTCTCTGACAGTATAGTATAAATATAACTTTCCATGCACTGGGAAAGCATAATGTTTGTACAACTCACTTTATTGCCCTATTCACTTTACTGAAGTGGTCTGGAACAGTACCCACAATATTTCTGAGGTACACCTGTGTCATGCTGTAACAGACCAAATGAAGGGTTTAGAGGGAGAACCATTCAGTTGGACTTTGAGTTAAGAAGTGCCATAATCAGAAAAAAATAAGATCTGTGCTTTATAAAGATAACTCCAGCAACAGTGTGTTGGATGGATTGCAAATTGTAAAATTTGACAATTTCCAAATGCAAAGTGGTGTAAACACATGCTTTGAGAAATATAGTGGGCACTTGGGGACATAAATCAAGGGGAAAAGAT
Source organism: Bos taurus (assembly GCF_002263795.3). Lineage (NCBI taxonomy): Eukaryota > Metazoa > Chordata > Mammalia > Artiodactyla > Bovidae > Bos > Bos taurus. The sequence goes on from NC_037328.1 coordinate 35,277,496, forward strand.
TGAGAATGGGATGTATCCTAGGAAAACTGGATCTTTAATCTTTGAAGTCAGGGATCAAGCCAGGAATTGTTTCATTATTAAGGCCATGTGTAGCTTGAAACACTCAAAAAGACCCAGCCTCAATAAGTTTGGCCAAACTGCCAGTGGTGTGTGGGTTTGGATTTTTCTCTCTCCAGGAAATTATAACAATTCAGACCAGACTAGAAGACACAGGGTCATGTCTCATCATTTATGGCCCATGGCCTGGGAATGGGGACTAGGTGGTCAAGCTCAACTGTGTAATAGTGGAAAGGAGAAAGGAGATAGTGTGAATGGAGAAAGGAGACCAGAAAGAGAGGTGATTGCCATCAGATCTTATAAAAAATAACTGCCATTCATTTAAATGAACAGGGAGAGTGGCTCGTAGGGAACAGTAAGTCCCATTGTTTTCCTTATTTTGGTGATTTTCACATGGATAAGATACGTCAGCCCAAGATTCTTTTAAAAGAACATATCACCTCTCACATAACATTCCAGAAACATGGCAAATAGCAAGTGTGACTGCAGAGTGAACCTATGAGTGGAAATTGAAGCCAGAATTTCTGCATTCCTTGCAAGTACCCATAGTTCCTTTAATTATACTCAGGGTTTGTAAACAGGAAAGTGCTTCATAGATGTAGAGAATCCAAGAGGTAATCCAAAAAATAAAATAAAATAAATATATGGTCTGGCACCACCAAACCAGATTAAAGCAACATTATTTACTAAGGAAGAGAAATATTTTGGAAAAATAGTAGTAACGATGGAATCACAAGCAAAATGCTACTTATTTGTGACTGAGGGAGAGATTGTCAATTTTGATAAATGTAACAAAGATGAAGGAAATAAAATGAGGGAAATGACTTACATTTTAAAATTACACTTTTAAGAGAAAAAAATATTTATCTACCTATCATCACATTGAGGACAGTGAAAAGTTGGCTTAAAGCTCAACATTCAGAAAACTAAAATCATGGCATCCGGTCCCATCACTTCATGAGAAATAGATGGGGAAACAGTGGAAACAGTGTCAGACGTTATTTTGGGGGGCTCCAAAATCACTGCAGATGGTGATTGCAGCCATGAAATTAAAAGACACTTACTCCTTGGAAGGAAAGTTATGACCAACCTAGATAGCATATTCAAAAGCAGAGACATTACTTCGCCAAAAAATGTCTGTCTAGTCAAGGCTATGGTTTTTCCGGTAGTCATGTATGGATGTGAGAGTTGGACTGTGAAGAAAGCTGAGCACTGAAGAACTGATGCTTTTGACCTGTGGTGTTGGAAAAGACTCTTGAGAGTCCCTTGGACTGCAAGGAGATCCAACTAGTCCACTCTAAAGGAGATCAGTCCTGGCTGTTCATTGGAAGGACTGATGTTGAAGCTGAAATTCTAGTACTTCGGCCACCTCATGCCAAGAGTTGACTCATTGGAAAAGACTCTGATGCTGGGAGGGATTGGGGCAGGAGGAGAAAGGGATGACAAAGATGAGATGGCTGTATGGCATCACAGACACGATGGATGTGAGTTTGAGTGAACTCCGGGAGTTGGTGATGGACAGGGAGGCCTGGCGTGCTGCAATTCATGGGGTCACAAAGAGTCGGACATGACTGAGCAACTGAACTGAACTGATCATCACATTTCCAAACTTTCCTTTGAGAGAGAGAGAAAAAACATCCTAGAGTCCATTATTTCGATGATTACTGAAAATATTTTTTACATTTCTCTTCCATCTACTTCTACTATTAAATATCTCCATCTTGTTTTACTAATTCATGTTTGTCTAAATTTTTATGTTTTACAGGCTCATTAGAATTGTTTTGCCTCTTATCCAGATTTCCATCTATGTAACTTTAAGAAATCTCTGATGCCAATATGAAACTCATAAAATTTGGTAGTGAATCAGACCAACAATTTAGGAGGTAGTTTCAGGGAAAGTTCAGTTGTATTTAAAAACATCTGCAACGTACTTTTTCCCTGGAGCATCCAGAAGGCACACATGAAGTTGATTGAGACTATTAGACATGAAGTATTTCAATCAAAGTTATCATTCCACCAGAAGTAATCATTTGTTCCACTTATTAGCAATTAACATGTGGCTTATCACATGATTCATTAGCACACTTCTGCTGGTATCCAATTTGCTTTCCCAGAATTCCTCTCACACTCCCTGGCAGGAAGTCACCATGGTGACATCTGTTTCTTGTAGAGCTATCAAGAACGATAAGCCACTTCTTGTGTTGCTTAAGTCATAGATTCTTTCCCCTTTTCTCCAACAGCTAATACGTTCTTTTTCTGCCATATGGAAAAGATAAATACCAGAACTTAAAATATCAGAATAAAAAGGAATGAGAATGAAACTCTTTGAACATTGACCATGAAGGAAATACTTATGGAGTATGTTCAAAGGTGTTGGACTCTTTGTGTTATTTTTATTAAATTAGTGACCACATCAAAAATATGTTGGCTAGCAAAAATTTTCCTTTAGTCAGTCTATTCAAATATTCAAATGGACACAAACTGTTAAAACCATACACTTTTTTAATTTATTGCTATGTGATAAACACCCAAAACTTAATATCTTGAAATTACATTGTTATTATCCTAATGAATCTGGGGCTTGACTGAGCTCACAGGGTGGTCTCAGATGAAGTCTTCTGTACCCTTGCAGTGAGATATCAGCAGGAGATATACTCATCTGAAGACTTGACAGGACTATATGGCCATAAGGGTTCACTCATGTGCCTGACAGTTGAAGTTTGTTGGCTCTAAGTTTAGCTGGTGTATAAACTCTAACATCTTAAACCTACCTCTCCATGTGCCGTGAGCTTCCCACGGCATGATAGCTTGGTTTCAAGATGGAGTGTCCAAAGAGCAAGTGTCCCATAATACCTAGGCAATAAGACACAAGTTTCTTGTGATCCAGATTCAGGAGTCATATGGCATCTCTTCTGTTATATTCTAGTGTTCAAAAGTAAGTTACAGTGTCAACTTAAGTTCAAGAGGAAGGGACCACCCAAGGGCCTAGATCCATCAGGAGTCATGCTCACTGGGGAGCCATCTTTGAAGATCAGTTACCAGATCTCAAATTAAGACTTTATATAAAAATCCAGAGAGAACCTCTATGTAAAAAGAAAAAATTGAACTTATTCATTTAATGTCTCAGATTACTCTACACAATACCGAAAGATCAATATATTGAGTTTCATCTTTATGACAGTATGTTAGCAAAAATATGTCTCATAAGTCAGGTTTCAGACTACTCCCATTACTGAAATATTCATATTTTAGGTAAAAAGTTTCCTTCTTTTTGAGTATCGATCATTTTAAGCAAAACTAATACAATATTGTAAAGTTTAAAAATAAAATAAAATTAAAAAAAAATAATGTTTGCTACCATTTATTTAGCATTAACAATGTTCCAAAGAGCTGTTACTTTCATAAAAACCTATAAAAGAAGTATGATTATTTTCCCACTTTATGGATATATCAGTAGAGAGAGGCTCAGAGATTAAGAATTTACTAAGAACCACATAGCTAGTGAATGACAGAGCTACAATTTGACTTTAGGGAATATGGATCCAAAGTGCATGCTCTTAAATATAAGCTCTGCTGTGAAGACCTGTACTAAGACACAGCATCACAGTTACTAGTAATGTGGTTGTGTTATCCTGCAATATAGAATCTAAATCTAGGGCAGGGTTTTGGCTAGTATTAATTTCCTACAGCCAAGGACCGCTAGAAAATACCTGGAGTTGAATAAGTTGGGTTTGTTTTGCACCATAGCATGGAAAATCACACATCTTGGAAAGCTGTGGTATCTGCAAAAGAGTTTTAGAAATACCTATTTTCAATTTGAACTTTGGTTGGATGACTTTCGGGAGGGGTTAAGGAAGGGAGGATTTACCCAAGTCTAGATGCTGTCAGAATCCACTAGGGCTTCTTTGTGGCTCAGCTGGTAAAGAATCTGCCTGCAATGCTGGAGACAGGTTTGATCCCTGGGTTGGGAAGATCCCCTGGAGAAAGGAAAAGCTACCTACTCCAGTATTCTGACCTGGAGAATTCCAATGGGGTTACAAAGAGTCAGACACAACTGAGTGACTTTCGCTTTCCTTCACTTACAGATGCTGTCAGAAAGTGAGTGCAAATCTATGACTGGCTATCTCAAAAAATTCTACCTATAAAAAGAAGAAAAGGCTAGGGTGAGGATCAAGCTGTAACTAGTGAAGAATCAGCAGTCACTCAAGTTAGTCATGAGAAGATGATTGGTATTTTGTGGTTTACACAATGACCTTGTTTTCTGTTGGCACCTAGACAAAATTGTGCAATGGTCTTGCTTTTGTCTCATTTTATCATGGTCTCAGAGTTACCTCATCTGATCTTGGTATTCTTTGAGATTGTGTCCAGAAGAACAGAATGGCCTAACTGTAAGGGCCAGGCCAGCTTTTAAGACACTAGGGCCTTGTTGCTCATGTCAGGCCAGTTTCTGGATATCAGGGACTGCTTTTAATATTTCTTAGTTGGTTGAATTTTTCAAGTGAATATAGTATGTCCTATTTCTTTTAGCACATTATTAATTTATTTTAATACTTAAGACGTTGAATTAAATATCTAATAGACACTTTATATTTGCAACTTGTAATTTCTAGGTAATATTAACAAAATATTTTATTAAAGATCATTTTATTTTTAATTATAAATATGCATATTTTAAATGAGTTATTATTATATTGGGGGGAAATTTTTTCCTAAAAAAAGCAAATCTCTGATGTTTTAATAGACTTAAAGGGGTAAAGCTTATATTGACAGGCTGATTTTATATTAATTAAGTATTTGTTTTAATATTTATGTTAAGCTGCTACTTTTACATTAGAATTGTTCCTTGAAGAACATGGGTTTGAACTCCATGGGTCCATTTATATAAGGATATTTTTCAGTAGTAAATGCCACAGTACTATAGTGGCTCGTGGTTAGTTAAATCTGTGACTATGGAACTGTGTATACTAAGGAATGGTGTGTAAGGTGGGTCAATTATAAATTATCCTCAGATTTTCAACTGATTGGAGGGTTAGAAACTTGCCTTTCAGTTGAAAATCTGCATTGTTTGAGGGTCAACCCATAAACCCTGCATTGTTTGAGGGTCAACCGTAATTGCTTTTAGCATCATTTTCTATACTATTTGTATTAAAAAAAAAAAAAAAAAACAGGTATTTTGAATACAGATAAACTGAGAAGTCACTGGGATATATAAGATTCATAGGAATCCGATGTTAAATGTTCATAATATACTGCAATTAAATCGACTTTTTTTGTTTTTTTAAACACATTGAGCCATTTTGGATGACAGGGTTAAATGTCCTTAAGCTTTAAGGCAGAGTTCAAGAAAACAGACCTGATACCATTCAGCAGTTGCTAAAATTCAGCATTCAGATTAAGGAGTGCTACAAGGTATTTCAGGAAAGTTATAACCAACCTAGATAACATACTGAAAAGCAGAGACATTACTTTGCCAACAAAGGTCCATCTAGTCAAGGCTATGGTTTTTCCAGTGGTCATGTATGGATGCAAGAGTTGGACTGTGAAGAAAGCTGAGCGCTGAAGAATTGATGCTTTAGAACTGTGGTGTTGGAGAAGACTCTTGAGAGTCCCTTGGACTGCTAGGAGATCCAACCAGTCTATTCTAAAGGAGATCAGCCCTGGGTGTTCTTTGGAAGGAATGATGCTAAAGCTGAAACTCCAGTACTTTGGCCACCTCATGCAAAGAGTTGACTCATTGGAAAAGACTCTGATGCTGGGAGGGATTGGGGGCAGGAGGAGAAGGGGATGACAGAGGATGAGATGGCTGGATGGCATCACCAACTCGATGGACATAAGAGTCTGAGTGAACTCCAGGAGATGGTGATGAACAGGGAGGCCTGGCGTGCTGTGATTCATGGGGTCGCAAAGAGTCGGACATGACTGAGCAACTGAACTGAACTGAACAAGGTATTTCAGTAGAAAAAAAAAAATTATTCTGAGTTCCTGGAGTACTAAAGTCCGTTTCTCTGACTACACAATACTATTTATCCTTCAAGATTCAGTTCTGTTTACCACTGCTTTGCTTGAGATAGACACTCATCCTTAGTGGCTCCTAATATCCTGTTCAAAATTTTGTCATAATTTTTGTCTCCTCCACTAGACTGTAGACACCTCAAGAAAGGAGCCATTCATCCCCTCACCTTAGTGTCTAACACAATACTTGCCCTCTAATCGATACTCACAAAATGCCTATTGAATGAATAAATGAAAACATGGATGAATATTTTTTTTTTAATTTTTATTTTCAGTGTGGATACACTGGCTTACAAACAAATTTCTTTCTCAAAATTAACAAAGTTATAATACTATGACAAATGAAATTGCAATCTAACTCCATACAGCATGCAGTAAAACAGTTTATTTTAAAAGTAATTTTCTAACATATATGATCTAACAATCCTTCATGTGAAGTTACTTTTTTTTTCTGTTCCCAGAAGACAAATGTTTTCTAAAGGCTGTTTTATTGTTTTGTTCTTGGAATCTGTTTCAGAAAATACAAAACAGGTGTGGATCATCTGTAGTCATTTAAAGAAACTAATGAAATTAATGAATTTTTAGTGTCTATTTCAAAAAACATATGCATATTCATGTCCTATGCAAATGAAACAGTATTGATATTTATAAATGCCATATTAAAAGTCTTTAAAATTAATATAACTTCAAAAAATGAACTTCAATGTCTAGAGTGCTAACAGAGGAACTAATAAAACAAACTTGTTAATTTATTGTTAATAAAATTAAGTTAACTTAATTATTAATTATTATTAATTATTGTTTAACTTAATTACTAGTTATTGTTAATTATTGCTAAGTTAATAAAATTTCTAGATATTTATAGCTAGATATATCTCATTAAATAATGTTGCTATATACTGTTATTCAGGAAAAATTTATAATTTTCTTTTGAAGTCAGACTTTACAAAAAAGTTTTCTCCATAAATTAGTAGGTGACAATTATGGAATTTATCTTGTTGTATTGATTCTTCCCATTGTTAAACTTAACTGGAAGACAACAGCAACAAATACTGCCAACCAATCAATAATAATACCATAAATTGTTATTCTAAATGGACTAATTTTTGCATCCCTTACAATTTCATGAAAGGTTGTATGTAAAGAAGATCTTGTTGGACTCCCTAATAGCTGAAGATAAATATAAGGAGAAGATATCCAGGAAAGAGTTATTTTCCTTTGTTAAAAGAGAAACTTAGAAATATTTTATTCATGCTTCCTGATAAATGTGTTGGATTGTTTCCATTCTGATATAATTAATTAATTAAACCAACCGTAGCAAACTCAATGAAATACAATCTAATTCCTTATTAAATTTAGAAATAGTTCAACAAATTTGTCACTTAAAATTAATTTATATAATTAATACTAATTTAAATATTTTAGTGATTAATAATTAACTACATTGGGTTAATTAACTAACAATAATTAACTACAGTGGGTAGCAAATGGACACCCAATCCAATTTTTTCTGTCTGGAAAATCCCAGGGACAGAGGACCCTCGCAGGCTACAGTTCATGGGATCACAAAGAGCTGGACATGACTGAAGCACACATATATCATATATCTTCACAGACCTTTATTCTGAGGGGAAACAAAGTCTTAAAATGAAGATTAGAAATACATGTTTTTGACTTTGTCCATGTAGCTCTTTAGAGTCTCAATTAGAAAAACAGGTACTGTAGTAAATGCATCTTTTTTTTACTATAAATACATATGAGACACATGGCAAATCATTTGGAAATATTTTATGCCATTATAAAAAAAATTCACTGTTAATGGAGATCTAACAAAATTGGGACAAAATGGACACCCAAAACTGGAATATTAAAAATAATATTTCTTAAAGTCCATCCTTTTATTAAAATTTTCCATTGCTAAGCATATAAATATTGGAAGAATTTTATCCTATTTGTAAGGACAGGGAAGCCTGGCGTGCTGCAGTCCATGGGATCGCAAAGAGTCAGACATGACTGAGCAACTGAACAACAGCAAAGAAATATCCTCTACAATATTAATATAGTGATTGACAGTTCATAGCCCAAACCCTAAGGATAATTGACTAAATACTGACTATATCATCGTTTATAATCTGTAACTGACCTCTAGGCCTGGCATACTAGTAATTCACCTTTATAAATAATTTCTATGAGCTAGATAGATACTTCATGATAACTTAAATTCAGAGAAGTTAAGTAACTTGCACAACTAGTAAGTGGCAAAGTAAGAATTCAAATCCAGGCACATTGGCTTTTATAACCACACCTGCGGAGAAGGCGATGGCAGCCCACTCCAGTACTCTTGCCTGGAAAATCCCATGGACGGAGGGGCCTGGAGGGCTGCAGTCCATGGGGTTGCTAGGAGTCGGACACGACTGAGCAACTTCACTTTTTTTCACTTTCATGCATTGGAGAAGGAAACGGCAACCCACTCCAGTGTTCTTGCCTGGAGAATCCCAGGGACGGGGGAGCCTGGTGGGCTGCCGTCTATGGGGTCACACAGAGTCGGACACGACTGAAGCGACTTAGCAGCAGCAGCAGCAGCAGCAACCACAACTGAACCTCTGTACTATCCCCGCATAGGGCCTATGATAGTTCTTTTATAAATAAGGAAACCAAAGTCCACTAGGTAAAATAAGTTGTACAAACCCACATGGTAAATCTTTGTTGAGCCCAGAACAAAGCCCAGATAGTTTACTCCAAGTCCCAGACACTTTTCTATGACAAAATGCTCCTCACTTGCCCCACAGCCCCAGTTTCTCTTAAAACTGTAAATTTTCACTTCTTTTGTCTTACTCACCCGCTTCTCAGAACTGTGACTCTTTCCAGGAGCCAGCCTATCTGCTCCCTCTGTGGTTCAGCTTCCTATACCATTCTAAAACTTTGGTTAAGGCCATTTGGCCAAACTGAAAGACCCTAAATTAGGTCAACATGATAAGACAGCCACCTGCATTTTCAGACAAGATCAGGCACATTCAGGGTGGTATGACCATAGACGGAGGCAGGTCCCTGCCTGCATTTTCAGACTGACAAAGGGATCTGACAAGAGCAAGGTAAATAATGAGGAGAGTGAGAAGTATTGAAAATGTGCAGAACAAACAAAAGAGAACGGGAAATTAATCTGCAAAACAGAAAATACTTGGAAGAGAAATTTTGTGGCTCTGAATATTTTTAGGGCAATGTGCTGGCCATCTTCTAGTAACCCCTCCAGATCCATCCTCCACTTGGATTCACCATGTGTGTGTGATGACAACTTCTATGCGTGCATGCTTAGTTGTTCAGTCGTGTCTGACTCTTTTGCAGCCTCATAAACTACAGCCTGCCAGGTTCTTCTATCCATGAGATTTCCCAGGCAAGTATATATAGTGGGTTGCCATTTACTCCTCCCAGGGATATTCCTGACCCAGGGATAAAACCTGTGTCTCCTGCATTGACAGGCAGATTCTTTACCTCTGAGCCACTTGGAAGCCTGACAACCTCAACGTCTCTATAGATTCCACCAACAGGTTCTCCTTCCTCTGGCAGTGGAAGTCACCTGTAGACTTTGAAGAGAAGGAGAGTGAAGTCGGATATTTATTCCCTAATTGGGCTTCTGTGATGGTTCAGATGGTGAAGACTTTGCCTACAATGTAGGAGAAATGGGTTCGATCCCTAGGTTGGGAACAGTCCCTGGAGAAGGGAATGGCACCCCACTCCAGTTTCTTGCCTGGAGAATTCCATGGACAGAGGAGCCTGGAAGGCTTCAGTCCATAGGGTTGCAAAGAATCAGACATGACTGAGAAAGTAATATTTTCACTTCCCGTTCCTATTAGGTCACTGTGGTTTGGCCATGAAATTCGTCCAAAGATCTCCTCCAATCAGGCTGCTTTCTCTTTATACTGTCCTCCCTGAATTCCAAGAGCCACCTATCCCCTTTGTCCTTCAGACCTACCAGTGATTACGATTTTGTCAAATTCAGTTTAGTTCAGATCAGTCTCTCAGTAGCATCTGACTCTTTGTGACCCCATGGACTACAGCATGTCAGTCCTCCCTGTCCATCAACAACTCCTGGAATTTACTCAAACTCATGTCCATTGAGTTGTGATGCCATCCAACCATTTCATCCTCTGTTGCCCCCTTCTCCTACTTTCAATCTTTCCCAGCATCAGGGTCTTTTTCAATGAGTCAGTTCTTCACATCAAGTGGTCAAAATATTGGAGTTTCAGCTTCAGCTTCAGTCCTTCCAATGAATATTCAGGACTGATTTCCTTTAGGATGGACTGGTTGGATCTCCTTGCTGTCCAAGGGACTCTCAAGAGTCTTCTCCAACACCACAGTTCAAAAGCATCAATTCTTTGGTGCTCAGCTTTCTTTATAGTCCAACTCACACATCCATACATGACTACTGGAAAAACCATAGCTTTGACTAGACAGACCTTTGTTGGCAAAGTAAATTGTGAATCCCAAATTAGAGCAGCTCTCTCAGTGCTATCCCCAAACCCCTGACTGATACAGGAGGTGTGGAAGATAAGAGAATTCATCATAAAAAACCTCATTGGCAGGTGAGAATACAGAGAACTGTATTTCATCTGAACATTATTGAGATGGATATTCTAAACAATTTCAGTGTGGTATGTAATTTAAGAAAACAGTCATCTTTATCATTTGAAGATAAAAGTTAGGCCATTAAGACTATTCAGTAAGGTGAAGACTTCTGAAAGGAAGCCCCAAACTGACAAGAAATCAAGTCAAGAATAAATTTAGAGTTGTTTTCAGCGTAATGTACTAAGTGCCTTAGAGAGCATTACTCTTTAATAGCCATCCATTTAATAAAGCAGTTTTATTCTAATTTAGACTCAGCCATTGTATATTATGTTTAAAAAAGAAAGATCAAATACAAAAGAAAAATATGAAAGAAAAATAAGCTATTATTCAATAGCTAAACGTCATGTCTGACTCTTTGCAACCCCATAGACTGAAGCACACCAGGTTTCCCTGTCCTTCACCATCTCTCGGAGTCCACCCAAATTTATGTCCATTGAGTCAATGGTCCCATCCAACCATCTCATCCTCTGTCACTCCCTTCTCCTCCTCCCCTCACTCTTTCCCAGCATCAGGGTCTTTTCTAATGAGTCAGCTCTTTGCATCAGGTGGCCAAAGTATTGGAGCTTCAGCTTCAGCATCAATCCAACAAATATTCCTTCCAATGTATATTCAGGGTCGATTTGCTTTAGGATTGACTGACTTGATCTCTTTGCTGTCCAAAGGACTCTTAAGAGTCTTCTCCAGTATCATGATTTGAAAATACCAATTATTTGGTGCTCAGCCCTCTTAACAGTCCAACTCTCACATCTCTGCTTTTTAATATGCTATCTAGGTTTGTCATAGCTTTTTTCCCAAGGAGCAAGCAAGCCACATTGCATTGTGGCTGTAATCATCATATATAATATTTTATGATTACTATATACTAGGAGGAGAAGGAAATGGCAACCCACTCCAGGATTCTTGCCTGGGACATTTCATGGACAGAGGAGCCTTGTGGGCTACACCCCATGGGGTCACAAAGAGTAGGACGCAACTGTGCACATACACACATGTACTAGGAACTTTGCTGAATATTTTTTTTGTCCTCTATTTTCTTTATTTTTTTTAAATTTTATTTAACTTTACAATATTGTATTGGTTTTGCCATATATCAAAATGAATCTGCCACAGGTATGCATGTGTTCCCCATCCTGAACCCTCCTCCCTCCTCCCTCCCCATACCATCCCTCCGGGTCGTCCCAGTGCACCAGCCCCAAGCATCCAGTATCATGCATCGAACCTGGACTGGCGACTCGTTTCGTATATGATATTATACATGTTTCAATGCCATTCTCCTAAATCATCCCACTCTCTCTCTCTCCCACAGAATCCAAAAGACTGTTCTATACATCAGTTATTTTTTTGAACATTTTTTGGTACAATGCTTGTTTGAGGTTTAATCTACGTTGAGTAATATTCAACCTGTTTGGATGAAAAGTTCTGAGTTTTGACAAATGCATATAGTCATGCAACACCACTAAAATTATAGAATTGTTCATTCACACAAAATAATTCATTTGTCCCCATTTGTAATAAATTCTCTCCCCAAAACCCTCCCTCTAGACACTAGATAGCAGTGACCATCTGATTTCCATACCTGTTGATTTATAATTTTCCAGAATTTCATATAAGTGGAGTTGCAACTTATATATCATTAACCTTTTGTGTATGAATTCTTTGCTTTAGCATAATGACTGAGAGTAATCCATATTGTTGCATGTATTAATATTTTGTTCCTTTTTTTGATGAGAAATATTCTATAATACCACAGGTTTTCCATTTACCTATTGATTTACTTTAGGGTTACTTTGCTTTTATAATTATGAATAAAGCATTTTATTCAGGTAAGATCTTTGTGATAATATATGTTTTCATTTCTCTTTGATAAATAAAATGGAACCATTGGGTCATATGATAAGTGCATGTTAGGCAATTACCAAACTGTTTTCCTTGTGCTGAGTGGTTGTAAGTATTGTCTCATTTAATCCCTAGAATACTAAATTCTTATCATCTCATTTAAACCTTAGTAAAGAAGAACTTTGGTTTACTTCCATTTCACAGATGAAGAAACTGAGGCTGAGAGAGATGAAGTGACTTAGCTGATGACTGTTATTAGCCTGGGAATACTCATACCACTTAGGAAACAGACTTTCTGCTCCTAAATCCAGACAAATTTAGTTGGGTTACATAACCACACTAAGGCATAGTTTCTTCATTTGTAAAATTAGGATAGTCATTTTTAAGTGGATTAAATGAATTAGCATTCTATGGCATTTAGAACAGTATCTGGCACATAGTAAGCACTCAATAAATGTTAGTTAATAACATTATCTGGGACATACTGTCAATTCCAGTCCAAATCCCAAGTTGGCCTCTTGCCTGAAATTCTTTTAAGTTCAGTAAGATCTGTATCTCTGAATGTGTTTATTTACTTTCTTCCTTGTTCCAGCAGAGTTTAAAATGACATCTGTCAGTATTAGGGAGCGGAAGCTTACCTGAAGATAACAAATAATGAAATTTGGATTTTAAATTTTGGAGTTTTTAGATTCAGCTTCATAGCGGTAGCAAAATCAACAGACATTTCAGGTATAATAGTATAGCCAGTAAAAAATATATCCCACCTGTATTTGTCAGCCCTTGCATTCACTCAATCAGTTGTGTCCGATTCTTTGTGACCCCATGGACTGTAGCCTGCCAGGCTCCTATGTCCATGGAATTTTCCAGGCAAGAATATTGGAGCTGGTTGCCATTTCCTTCTCCAGTGGATCTTCCCAACCAGTGATGGAACCAGTGTCTCCTGCACTGCCAGGCTAATTCTTCACCACAGTACCATCTGGAAAATCACTGAATCTTCTCCATTTCTTTAGTTCTTATTTACAAGATAGTAAAGTAAGGCTTGGGAAGTTAGAACAAGTCAATAGCAAGCTTGGTGCTAAAGACAGAATCAGAATGAAATATTATTGGTTATTTGTCTCCTTTTTACTTGCCAAACCAAATCAACCATACATACACACACATGAACCTATACCTATGTATATAATATGTATGTGTATATAGGTGTGTGTATATGTATATATGTGCATATGTGTGTGTGAGGTTGGTTTCACATGTAACAATTACATGTGTGTGTAAATCATATATATATGCATACATAGATATATAATAACATACTTGCATTTGGAGAAAGAATTCTGTATTTAAATTAATTTTATTTTCCAGCTTTAGAGTTATGGACTCCTAATAACTCCTAAAGTGTTACAAAACAACTACATTAAATTTTCTTCATTTTTCTCTTATTATTAATATATATCAAGGACAGTCCTTAATATATATCAAGGACTCTAAATTTACTCTAGAAAAGTAAAATTTAAAGGACAAAGGCCACAAATTTTAAATTTTATATTCTTCCTCATACTTAATTTTATATACTATAGAAATCATTTTGGTCAGTTTGAGACAATTTTTGATAGTTTATCCTGAATATTTATACAGTGTAAGATAAATCCATTCTGTCAAGGCATGCACACACAAAAACCCTACTGTATTTAAAAGAATTCAATAAGCCACCTGAATGAAACCATTACAAATGTGAATTATGCATGTGAAAATAGGCTCAGATTTTTTTTTCAGTGAATTTCTCATCATTTGGATTCACCTGCTGTTCAAGCCTATATTGTCTTGAAGAAAATCCAGCTTGGAGTAAAATTTAGAAAGGCAGAACGAAGCAAGCAAAGCCAAGTGATGAGAGCTGTCACTAGATCTGCCATGGAATAAAATTGGCAGGTTTTGCTTGGCTATGGCCACAGGTGGAACATTATTTTGATGGCTTTATCTACAATACTCGAGCTTTTTTTCCACATCATGGAAATCTGATTCAACTCAGTCTGACAGATGGCTATCTGATTTGTAGAAATGTGGGGGCCCCTGTGTCTCAGGTCTGAAAGAGACAGGGCCACCAGACTTTCTGAAAACATAGAGAGTCAGCAAGTTGTGACACAAGGATACTGTGGCCTGGTTTCCTCTTTCTACCCCCAGGCATGCACTGTACAATCCGTCATATGTGCATTGCCCCCCGCGGTTAATCCTGTTATCCTGGTTCAGCTTAAATAAGGATGGAAGAGCCAGATGAGCTGTAGTAACAAATTCTGGAATTACTTAATTGCATTTTAAATCATTCTGTAACATATGTGGAGGGACACAATTCTGCAGCTTCACGGTCACTGCACTGAGTTGTAAGGGAGACCTGGCTCTGTCCTCCAGGATCAACTGGAAGAGTTGATATTCATGAAATGTTAGTTGAAAGTTACTTTTGAGATATTATTCAGAATTTGAAACTGGAAACATTCAGTTATGAATATCACAAAATGCTATCATTTTCCTTCTTTCCTGTGGCTCCATTTTCTTATAAATGATGTTATCCCTTCATATGTTTAGAAATGGAAGACCTACAAAAGCTGATTAGAGAGATATGGCATCATGGGTAATGACTTATCTTTTAAGGAAGTTAATTTTTTTTAATTTTATTTTTAAACTTTACATAATTGTATTAGTTTTGCCAAATATCAAAATGAATCCACCACAGGTTAATTTTTAAAACAAATCTGGCTGTAATTTTAAGACTGGAGATCTATACACATGTGTGAGTACAAGGTTTCTTACAGGTTTTTCTCTTATCACCTACATGGCCATACATGATCCTACAGAAGAAAACCAACTGTGTGCTGAGCCATTACTGAAGGGCTGGTAGCGCTTTTGCCTTCTGCTTGGGATGTTCTTTTTCTGCAGATCCCAAGTTTTGGTCCAGGTTTCTGTTCAAAAATCACTTTATCAGACTTGCTTGCTGCATCCGCTGCTGCTGCCTCACTTTCCATCCACCCTCTGCTTGAATATTAGGCACACTTTAATACTGAAAGAATCATATAGGTAGAAATAAGCAGCTCGGGTCTGGGGGTTGGACCTGTACAGAAAGCATACACACATATGCATTCTTGGCATCCTAAATGCATTCTGTAAGGTAAAATTGGGATTTTTGTTTTGCTGTTGTTTTTAAACAACCTATTTTTTATTCTCAGGGTAGTTCTATCATTCAGTTTAACCTTTAAGTAAAAATTTCTTTCTGCTGAACTCTTTGTACATAAACTCAGCATTATTAATTGACTTTGCTGTGTCATTTAATAGATTTTGCTATAATACATTACCATATTTTCCCCCAGCCACCTGTTCTATAAGTTCTGGAATTGTTTCCTTTTCTCAGCTTCAGACATAAGTCAAACTCTCATTTATTTAGGTGAACTTAAATGATGAAGTTTGATCAAGGAGACTTCTTTTTACATATTTGGTTAAATATAATGTGAGGAGAGGGCACAAGAGCATTAATTGTTTCATAAATCTTTTATAAGCAATGGCTTATGAAATCAAGGAGACCTCTAATCAAAATACAAAAACATTTCACTTCAGAAAGAAGTACAATCATTTCTGAGTAATCAGAGAGCAAAAAGTCTTCTCCAAAAAGTCAAGTAAAATAGTAAGCTAACAAAAAAGCCACAGCAGTACGGTATGGGGGAGGGGGAGGCAGTGGAAAGAACAGAAAGAACTAGTCATCAATGAAAACTAGAAAGCTTGGTTCAGTTCAGTTCAGTCGCTCTGCTGCTACTGCTGCTAAGTCACTTTAGTCGTGTCCAAATCTGTGCGACCCCATATATGGCAGCCCACCAGGCTCCTCCATCCCTGGGATTCTCCAGGCAAGAATATTAGAGTGGGAAAAAAAAAAAAAAAGAATATTAGAGTGGGTTGCCATTTCCTCCTCCAATGCATGAATGTGAAAAGTGAAAGTGAAGTCGTGTCCAACGCTTCGAGACCCCATGGACTGTAGCCTACCAGGCTCCTCTGTCCATGGGATTTTCCTGGCAAGAGTACTGGAGTGGGTTGCCATTTCCCTCTCTGTCAGTCGCTCAGTCGTGTCCAACTCTTTCTGACCCCCATGGACTGCAGCATGCTAGGCTTCCCTGTCCATCACCAATTCCCAGAGCCTACTCAAACTCATGTCCATCACATCAGTGATGCCATCCAACCGTCTTATCTTTTGTTGTCCCCTTCTCCTCCCACCTTCAATCTTTCCCAGCATCAGGGTCTTTTCCAAAGAGTCAGTTCTTTGCATCAGGTGGCCAAAGTATTGGAGTTTCAACTTCAGCATCAGTCCTTCCAGTGAATATTCAGGACTGATTTCCTTTAGGAATGACTGGTTGGATCTCTTTGAAAGCTTGGGTAACTTACCTTTATTGAACTGCTAACCCTGACCTTCCTCTAACCAGGTGGCCTGCAGGTAGGATGCTAGGAGCTACCCAGGCTTTAGTAAACACATCTGGGCATCTACCAAGTCCAAGAAGAATTAGAGCTGTAAACTTTTTCTTTTTAATTAGAGGAAACTGAAGGAAAGGAAAAATTTAAAAATGAGGGTCAAGAAACTGAATCCAGTGATTAATTTAGTACATGAAATACATGTAATAAGATCCAGTGAATTTGATCTAGATGGGCCACAATTTTGCCTCTAAAATCTCTCTAGAAGCCACACAAAGTGGGAAACATAATCAATTATATGATTTAATGGTCCAGAAGGTAAAAGTAAACTAGTTGTCAGTACTTTTCCAGGTATGATGAAAAATGTCCCCCATAAATAGGACTTGGTGATATCACAAATAATATTCTCTCAGAAACAGACTTAGTAATAAATATGTTTTAAAGGAATATTTCTTTTGCTGTGCTAATGATGTGATGAATCATTATAATGAAATCTGCAATAATCAAAACAAGTGTCTTCCCTGGACAATTTAATACCATGAGATGAATGTACTAGAATAGTATTTTGTTCGCAGATCTTTCAGTAACATTGAGCAGTTCCACCTCAAAGTACATCCCTTGAGAAGTTTCAGATATTCCAGACTGCTTGTTATGTGCATACCTTTATTATTTCACATTCAGTCACACTGAAAGCAAATCTAACAATTACTTTTTAATGCCAAGAATACTAGTGAGGAAACATGCCTTATTAAACATACTTTTTGTAAAGTATTTTATTTGAATTTATAAAACAAACAGGATTTGCTTAAAAGGGACAAGACTAAAGATAAACCATTAACTGATTTTAATGAATAGTTAAAATTAACCTGACATATAATTATAAGCATATCAGACGAGTATGAGTTTAGCTTTGAATAGTAAGCCTGCTTCACAAAAAGAGTCCATAAATATGGTCCAGCCAAAGATGACTCCATCAGCACGTCATTCCTGCTCCTGAAAAACTATCTTCTATTCTGCCTTTCTCTTGAATCTGTGTATGTGTCTGCAGAGAATTGAGAATCACTGTATTTACTCAGTATCCAGGTGGGGTCCTACAAGGGTCCTGTGGTTTGTGAGGTAAATCCAGATAAGCTGTCTTTCCTCTTTCTACACTTTCATTCTCTTCTCTCCTCTTTGCTTTTACACTCTCTTTTCTGTGGCTGCACGTTCTGGACAGGGTGGTACATTTCTTCTGAGACTCTTCTCTCTTTGAGCTCCTCTTTCCACGTATTTGGTCTGTCACACTGTTGTTGCTTGTCCTTGTCCTCCCGCGGACACCTGCCCCGCATCCATGCCTCACACTTTGTGTGCTGGTGCCCCAAGGGGCAAGTTTCAAGGCATTGCTCCCTCAGGGACTACCCAACTCCCGTAGATTCCAACTTCCACATTCAGACTTCCTCATGCTTTGCATCATACTGTTAAGTCGCTTCAGTCGTGTCCGATTCTGTGTGACCCCATAGACGGCAGCCCACCAGGCTCCCCCGTCCCTGGAATCCTCCAGGCAAGAACACTGGAGTGGGTTGCCATTTCCTTCTCCAATGCATGTAAGGAGGTTCTCAAACATGAGAATCTCAGTGTTGGTGGAAATAAACCTCTGAATGCTTAGTGAAAATCACCAAGAAGACAACTGCCCTCTCCCTGGGAATCCAAACAGGCTGACACATGATACTTTGCTTCTCCATTCATTCAAAGTGCTCTTATCACAGCTATGAGAGGAAAGCAAAGTGGCTTTCTATCCCTGGGGCTGTGCAGACATCAGGAAAATTTTGATACTTAACATCAATTCAGTGTGTGCATCTTTTTAGTTTCAAGATGTGAATTCTCAAAAGCAGAAGGGTGGGGAACACTTTCTAGGAAATTTTCTCAAGGCAGCATAGACTTATCACCCACCAGCCTAGAGAATGAATTAACATCAGTAATAGTATTCACAGGACATTCACACTCTTGGTCACCTGAGGATATTTCCCTGCCCAAATGGCCATGATGACAAATTTTATGATCTCAGAAACTTCTAACAATATAGGTATAATAGTTTTTATTTTAAGAATTAGGCAGTCTTTGAAATAAATTTTCTCCTGTAGACAACATGAAAAAGTCCATTAATATGATATTCTCTCTTATATATAGGAAAATATTGTTCTGTTGTTATACTAGCGTTCATCACATATATTGGCATCCACTGCACAGAACATTTTATTGCTATATGCTGTCAGAAGGCAAAAAGATTAAATCATTCTCTCCCATTATTTCAATTTTGAGCAGAGCTCTCATAAGGAATGTTCTTTGAGATACTGACCCTTCTTTGAGAGTCAGTCAGGTATGTTGAGATAGTTCTTTCACATGTTTGGATCACATGAGCACTAATTAGTTTACTAAAAGCAATTCTATGAATGGAATTACTCTGATTTGGATGATTAATTGAAGCTCCCACAAGTAATTGACTCCTGGTGAACAGCTCACATGCTTGGAAGAACTGGATCCTCTACTTAGGGTAAGGATTATAAAACAATCCAGAGACATATAGCACTATTACACCATCAAAAAGTTGAGACCAATGCAAAAGTACAATTTAACCCTTTATTTTCTTTGATAAACCATATTCACTATTGATAAAGTAAAAAGCACAGGTAAAGGATGAACTTTACCAAAAAAAACCCAAATATATATATATATATATATATATATATATATATATATATATGAGCAACAATTCTAAGACACTTGATGCTTTTCTTGTAAAATGCTTTACAAATACATGTTTAATCCTTACAAACTCCTAAGATGCATCATTATTAACCCTAATTTAAAGATGGTGCTCAGTCATGTTCAACTCTTTGTGACCCTTTAGACTGTAGCCCACCAGGCTCTTCTGTCTGTGGGATTTTTCAGGCAAGAATATTAGAGTGAGCTGCCATTTCATCCTCGAGAGGATCTTCCCAACCAAGGGATCAAACCAGCATCTCCTGCCTTGCAGGGAGATTCTTTACTGTTGAGCCATCAGGGAAGCCTCTTTTAAAGATGAGGTGAGCAAAACAGAAGGGCTGAGTGAACTGTCTACTAAACCATCCAAAGTTACATTGCTAGTGAATGATAAAGGAAGATATGAATTTGGCAGTCTGGATCTAGAATGTGTGCTCTTACTTACTATACTTTCTTTCTTTTTTATTTATTTTTTATTTTATTTTTTAACTTTACAATATTGTATTGGTTTTGCCATATATCAACATGAATCCGCCACAGGTATACACGTGGTCCCCATCCTGAACCCTCCTCCCTCCTCCCTCCCCATACCATCCCTCTGGGTCGTCCCAGTGCACCAGCCCCAAGCATCCAGTATCATGCATCAAACCTGGACTGGCGACTTGTTTCATATATGATATTATACGTGTCAATGCCATTCTCCCAATTCATCCCACCCTCTCCCTCTCCCACAGAGTCCAAAAGACTATTCTATACATCAGTGTCTCTTTTGCTGTCTCGTATACAGGGTTATTGTTTCCATCTTTCTAAATTCCATATATATGCATTAGTATACTGTATTGGTATTTTTCTTTCTGGCTTACTTCACTCTGTATAATAGGCTCCAGTTTCATCCACCTCATTAGAACTGATTCAAACATATTCTTTTTAATGGCTGAGTAATACTCAATTGTGTATATGTACCACAGCTTTCTTATCCATTCATCTGCTGATGGACATCTAGGTTGCTTCCATGTCCTGGCTATTATAAACAGTGCTGCAATGAACATTGGGGTACACGTGTCTCTTTCAATTCTGGTTTCCTCAGTGTGTATGCCCAGCAGTGGGATTGCTGGATCATAAGGCAGTTCTATTTCCAGTTTTTAAAGGAATCTCCACACTAAAAACAGAAACCCATGCTACTCTTTTAACTCATTCCACCCTCTCTTTCCACAAGTCAGTCCACAAGTCAGTCCATAAGTCAGTTCTCTATATCTGCATCTCTATTCCTTCCCTGCAAATACACTACTGTATGTAAAATAGCTAATGAGAAGTCAATGTATACAGCACAGGGAGCTCAGTTCAGTGTTGTGATGACCTAGAGGGGTGAGATGGGGGAGGGTTGGGAGGAGGCTCAAGAGGGAGAGGATATATGTTTACTTATAGCTGATTCACACTGTTGTACAGCAGAAATCAATACAACATTGTTAAGCAATTATCCTCAAATTAAAAATAAATTTTAAAAATAGAAAAAGAAAAAAAAAAAACAGAAAACCAAAAATACAACCTAATGGGCACAAACTGCACCTGATCCTGAACAGTGGTTCTAATGTATTTTGATGTTCACAACATTAGAGATATCAGTCAGCAGTAGCAGAAATACTTCAGTTTACTGAGCACTTACTATGAGTCGAGCATTTTGCCTACATCACTTCTCATAATAATCTTTCAAAGCAATTAGTTAATCCACACATATATACAAATAGAGAACTTAGAGAAGACAAGTAACTTAAGTTTTTACAGTCAGTAAGTGATGTCATTTGGATTTAAAGCCAGGTCTCTCTGGGTCCAAAGACTGCATACATTCTATGCTTGAATTCTCTCACTTGAGTGATAAAAAAGTATTTACCACTCTTAAGCTAGTGGTAAAGAATCTTCCTGCCAATGCAGGAGATGCAAAAGCCACGGGTTTGATCCCTGGGTTGGGAAGATCCCTGGAGTAGGGCATGGCAACCCACTCCAGTATACTTGCCTGGAAAATTTCATGGACAGAGGAGCCTTGCAGGCTACAGTTCATGGGCCCACAAAGAATGGGACATGACTGAGCAGCTAAGCAAATAGCCCATGTAAGTCTTAGCAGAGTGCCACCAATATATGTTTGTCAAACACATTTGGAAATAAGCATGATGGAACAAGAAGGAAGAGAATGAAAAACAGGATGAAGATTTTAGTTTAAATTGCATTAACCTTTCATCAGCATGGACCAATGAATGGATAAATAGAAACTGACCCACCACTCTAATTTTAGCTAATGCCATATTTCTTTAAGAATAACTTCCAGATGCTGGCTTGGGTGTCCATTTTGTTATTTCTGGCAAAGAAAATTCTTTTGGATATTGCCAGCCTAAGAGAGCAGAATCTATTAATCAGTGCCAGCCATAATTTGTTCTTCCAGCATAAAAGCACAGACCTTTTCTTTGGAATGCTTTTAGTTATAACCATCTTTTTCTCCATTTCTGCCTGCAAGGATGCACATTCATATTCCTACCGTGAACTGTGGCAGGGTTTAGTGTTCATCTGTTAATTTAATGAATTAATTATCATGAATTAATAAATGGCATACTCCTTAGGGAACATAATAGTCCTTGTACGGCAATGGTTCTCAAACTTTGGTATCTATTAGAATTACCTGGAGCATTAAAATGAAGCATACAGAGGTTAGGCTTATTGAAGTAACATAGGATCTGGGTCTTTGCACTTTTACTAAGTTAACAAGTGATTCTGATACCAAACAGTTTGAGAACCAGTGTCCTGTGGTTCATGTCAGCCTTGCCTTTTTCTTGTTCTTCAGGCTAAGCCAATGAAGCTTCCCAGATTCAGGTCTCCTTTAGCTACACAGTTTCTGAACCGAAACAGTAGTGTAGCAGAAACTGCCTTTATAGAGGCAAACGACTTCTAAGTTAGCTTCTGTGTCACAACTCCTTCCTGTCATGCGCCCATGTCCCAGGCCTAAACCTAGGTTCTTATTTCCCTAGTGTTCCTACAGTCTTCTGGGCATGGTGGCCCTTCTTCACAATGTCAGCTCTGTGACCAGAGTCACACATTGTTCTGGCCAGTCCCCCTACCTGGGTCCTGAAATATATATCCACTGAAATCCACATCCAAATAGTATCTCTAAAAGCTACTTACCCAACCTACTTGATTTTTTTTTTCTCAACCAATCACTAGGTGGTGATAGCCTCCAATGATTCTTTCCTCCCCCAACTAATACCATAGAGTAACTCATTCATGTAGAGTGAAGGATGGACTTATTGATTCACTTTTAGTGAATAGAAAATGGTAGAAACAATGGAATGTCATTTACGAGATGAAGTTATGAAAAGACAGGTGTTTCCCACCTGTCAACGTTCCTCTCCTATTTCTGTCTCTTGGATTGCTGAAACTGGAAGCATACAGCTGCCATGTCATGAGGAAGCCTATGAAAAGTCCCACCTGACAAGGGACCAACTGCCATAAAACAAGTTGTTGGAAGCAATGTTATAGGCCTTGTGTGAGCACAAAAGTCCCATTGTACGTTTTAAGTCAGGAGTCAGTGTGAACAGGCTCAGGGATGAAGGCTCACTCTTAGTTCTAGTTTTATGGAAAGGCACGTCCAAAAGAACAAACCATAGGAAACATACAGAAACTTCCCACAAAACCAACTGTTGGAAGAAATAAGATAAACCTTATGTGAGCATAAAAATCTGTTGTATGTATCTGCTGAGGCCCCTTCTGGCTTATTCTAAAATATATATAGCCAACTTCCTGATTTTATACAAAGATCTTCATTAGTTAAGGGCAAGGAACAGAAAATAAGAAGAAGGAAACACTGTCTTAGGAATTATTGAAGTTCATTTGGCACTCATGTGTCTTGGAACAAGAGAGCAATGTTAAAACCGTGACCACACAGAAAAGGCTGTAGAATAAAAACAAAGTATAGTATATTGGGAATTATAATAATTGAGCCACAAATTTAACAGAGCAGAAAAAGAAGTTCCAACATTGTGATGATATTGCACAGAACCCAACTTGTGGTTATTTCTAAAAAAATATCCTAACATTTTTCATATGTAATCAGCTTTTTAATCAAGTAATCTCTAAACCCCCAAATCTTGCAATTTTTAGACTAACATATTTTAAATGTAATTTATTTTTTTTTACTTCCTTATAGGGTTGTTTTATTTATAAAATATCCTTTCCTAGCTTTCAGATATTTAAAAACTAAACTATCTTTTTTTATATTAACAGCCAAAATTATATTTTTTCTACATGTAAAAGCTAAATATTATAAACATGCAATTTCCCATTTTGTAATTGAATCCCTTGTGTCTTCTAGAAAACAGAAAAAAATTAAGTTTTCTTCTAGGTTCTCCCCACTTATGAATATCAATGCTCTTCAAGCATTCACCTACTCCAATACTATGAATGTATCCAAAGTGAAAATGGTAATAAAATCTTTCTGAGTCAGTGAACCACTTCAAGAAAGCAAATGGTATGGTATTGAAAGCTGTTTTAACTTATTTAATTCTCAAAAGCATGTGCCGTCCCCACAATCTTACCACTCTTAAAATCTGGTTTATAGACTCATAGTATCTTCTGTACTCATAAATTAGCTTTAACATACAAATGAGATAATATTATAAATACTGTTTTGTAATTTTCTTTTATCCTCTTTAAAATGTTATCTCCCATTTTCCCATGTCATTAAATATATAGCACTTTATTATCTGGATGTCTTATTATTTATTAAACCTATTTCTTACTGTTGAATATTTAATTTGCAATTTTTCAATGCAATTAACTTCAGTAAAGAGTTGCAAAGTGTCAGACATGACTGAGCAACTGAACAAAAGCAACAATAATGATTCTCCTAACTAGGATAAAGAAGATAATTTCATAGCATCCAAAATGGTGCAGTAGAAAGACGTGCACTCATTTTCTCCTGTGAGAACTCCAAAATTGCAACTAGCTGCTGAACAACCATTGACCAGAGAACTTTGGATTCCACCAAAAAAAGATACCCTGTGTCCAAGGGCTAAGGAGAAGCCCCAACAAGACAGCAGGAGGGGCCAAATTGCATTTAGAAGCAAGTCTCATACCCTCCAGAGACACTTGGAGGGTGCAAACAAAACCTTGTGTGAACCAGGGCCCAGGCACCCCACAAGACACTGATAATCCTGTGTCTGCATGTCTCCTGCAGAAGCATGGGTCAGCAGCGGGCTGCTGCGGGCACAGGGGCTCTGGCCGCAGCAGACCTAGGGGGATGGCCTGTGGCATAAGTCCTCTTGGAGGAGGTCACCATCAGCCCCACCACAGAGCTGCTGAGCAAAAGACCCACAGACTACACGACAATTTGCCAGATCTCCAACCCGGGGATCCAGAAGAGCCTGAGAATCCTCAGGGAACTTGACTTTGAAGGCTAGTGGGATTTGATTATAGAACTTCCACAGGACTGGGGAAACATACTCCTGAAGGTCACAAACAAAATCTTGTACACACCAGGACCCAGGAGAAAGGAGGAGAGGAGTGACCCCATAAGAGACTGAGCCAGACTTGCCTGTGAATGCCCAGGAGTCTCTGGCAGAGGCGTTGCTCAACAGTGGCCTGCCATGGGGTCAGGGGTGCTGAATACAACAGTCCTAGGAGCTGTAGCTTCGTGGCATAAGTCCTTTTAAAGGAGGTTACTATCTAGTCAAGGATATGATTTTTCCAGTGGTCCTGTATGGATATGAGAGTTGGACTGTGAAGAAAGCTGAGTGCCAAAGAATTGATGCTTTTGAACTGTGGTGGTGGTGAAGACTCTTGAGAATCCCTTGGACTGCAAGGAGATCCAACCAGTCCATTCTAAAGGAGATCAGTCCTGGGTGTTCTTTGGAAGGAATGATGCTAAAGCTGAAACTCCAGTACTTGGGCCACCTCTTGGGAAGAGTTGACTCGTTGGAAAAGACTCTGATCCTGGGAGGGATTGGGGGCAAGAGGAAAAGGGGACAACAGAGAATGAGATGGCTGGATGGTATCACCAACTCGATGCATGAGTTTGAGTGGACTCCGGAAGATGGTGATGGACAAGGAGGCCTGGCGTGCTGCAATTCATGGGGTCGCAGAGAGTCCGACATGAGCGACTGAACTGAACTGAACTGAACTGAACCATTACCCCTAGTATAGTTTGGCCTTAGGCCAAACTACAGGGAAGAAACATAGCCCCACCCATCAGCAGAAGACTGGATTAAAGATTTACTGAGCATAGCCCCACCCATCAGAGTAAGACTCAGTTTGCCCCACAGCCAGTACCTCCCATCAGGAAGCTTCCACAAGCCTCTTATCCTTATGCATCAGAGGCCAAACAGAATGAAAGCCACAATAACAGAAAAAAAACAAAAACAAAAAAACTGATCACATGGTTCACAGCCTTGTCTAACTCAAAGAAACTATGAGCCATACCATGCAGAACTACTCAAGGCATATGGGTCATGGTGGAGAGTTCTAACAAAATGTAGGCCACTGGAGAAGGGAATGGCAAACCACTTCAGTATTCTTGCTTTGAGAAGCCCATAAAGAAATTCACTCAGTCATGTCTGACTCTTTGCGACCCCATGGGCTGTAGCCTACCAGGTTCTTCCATCCATGGGATTTTCCAGGCAAGAATACTGGAGTGGGTTGCCATTTCCTTCTCCAGGGGATCTTCCTGACCCAGGGATTGAACCCAGGTCTCCCACATTGTAGGCAGAAGCCCATGGACAGTAAGAAAAGGCAAAAAGATATGACATTGAAAGATGAACTCCCTAGGTCAGTATGAGCCCAATATGCTACTAGAGAAGAGCACAGAAATAGCCCAAGAAGGAATGAAGAGACTGAGCCAAGGGGAAATAACACCCAGTTGTGGATGTGTCTGGTGATGAACTAAAGTCTGATGCTGCAAAAACAATATTGCATAGGAACCTGGAATTTTAAGTCAATGAATCAAGGTAAATTGGAAGTGGTCAAACAGGAGATGGCAAGAGTGAACATTGACATTTTAGGAATCAGTGAACTAAAATGGACCGGAATGGGCAAATTTAATCCAGAAGACCATTATATCTACTGCTGGGGGCAAGAATCCCTTGGAAGAAATGGAGTAGCCCTCACAGCCAACAAAAGAGTCCGAAATGCAGTACTTGGGTGCAATCTCAAAAATGACAGAATGATCTTGGTTTGTTTCCAAGGCAAACCATTCAATATCACAGTAATCCAAGTCTATGCCCCAACCACTAATGCTGAAGAACCTGAAGTAGAATAGTTCTACAAAGACCTACAAGACCTTTTAGAACTACACCAAAAAAAAAAAAAAAAAATGTCCTTTTCATCATAGGGTACTGGAATGCAAAAGTAGGAAATCGAGAAATGCCTGGAGTAACAGGACATTTTGGTCTTAGAGTACAAAATGGAGCAGGAAAAGGCTAACAGTTTTGCCAAGGGAATGCACTTGTCATAGCAAACACCCACTTCCAACTACCCAAGAGACGACTCTACACGTGAAAATCATGAGATGGTCAATACTGAAATCAGACTGATTATATCCTTTGCAGCCGAAGATAGAGCTCTATACAGTCACCAGAAACAAGACTTCAGTTAGATTACATTACTAACATAAAATTAACCAAAAGTCCAAGAAAGCAAGTATATAATAACAAAGCACCATTGGTAAGTAAATTAGGAAATGAGCATTCTTCTACAGTGCCAACAAGAATACACAGTGGTAAAGAGCTTCCTGGAAGATTGTGGGGCAACACAAGTCAATGCCTTAGAAATATTCTTGTTTTGGCTTACAAATTCCACTTCTACAAACTTATTTTATAGAAATAATCTTGGACATGCATAAAAATTTGTCCATGAGACTATTTATTGGAGTTGTTGCTATTGTCTAGTCACTTAGTCATGTCTGATTCTTTGCATCTGCATGAACTGCAGCACACCAGGCTTCCCTGTCCTTTACCATCTCCCAGAGCTTGCTCAGACTCATGTCCATTGAGTTGGTGATACCATCCAACTAACTTGTCCTCTGTGGTCCCCTTCTCCCCTGCCTTCAATCTTTCCCAACAACAGGGTCATTTCTAATAAGTCAGTTTTTCGCATCAGGTGGCTAAAGTATTGAAGCTTCAGCATCAGTCCTTCCAATGAATATTCAATGAAATCCAATGATTTCCTTTAGGATCTCCCTGCAGTCCAAGGGACTCTCAAGAGTCTTCTCCAACACCACAGTTCAAAAGCATCAATTCTTCAGCATTCAGCTTTCTTTATGGTCCAACTCTCACATTCATACATGACTACTGGAAAAACCATAGCTTTGACTAGATGGACCTTTGTTGGCAAAGTCATGTCTCTGCTTTTTAATATGCTGTCTGGGTTGGTCATAACTTTTCTTCCACGGAGCAAGCATCTTTTAATTTTATGGATGCAGTCACTATCTGCAATGATTTTGAAGCCCAAGAAAATAAAGTCTGTCACTGTTTCCACTGTTTCCCCATCTATTTGCCATGAAGTGATGAGACCGGATGCCATGATCTTCAATTTTTGAATTTTGAGTTTTAAGCCAGCATATTCACTCTCCAGAGAAGGCAATGGTACCCCACTCCAGTACTCTTGCCTGGAAAATCCCATGGACGGAGGAGCCTGGTAGGCTGCAGTCCATGGGGTTGCTAGGAGTCGGACACGACTGAACGACTTCACTTTCACTTTTCACTTTCATGCACTGGAGAAGGAAATGGCAACCCACTCCAGTGTTCTTGCCTGGAGAATCCCCGGGACAGGGGAGCCTGGTGGGCTGTCATCTCTGGGGTCGCACAGAGTTGGACATGACTAAAGCAACTTAGCAGCAGCATTCACTCTCCTCTTTCACTTTCATAAAGAGACTCCTTAGTTCCTCTTCTCTTTCTTCCTTAAGATGGTGTCATCTGCATATCTGAGGTTTATTGATATTTCTCCTGGCAATCTTGATTCCAGCTTGTGCTTCCTGCAGCCCAGCATTTCTCATGGTGTACTCTGCATATAAGTTAAATAAGCAGGGTGACAATATACAGCCTTGACATACGCCTTTCCCAATGTGCAACCAATTTGTTATTCCACGTCCGGTTCTAACTATTGCTTCTTGAGCTGCATACAGATTTTTAAGGAGGCAGGTCAGGTGATCTGTTATTCCCATCTCTTGAAGAATTTTCCACAGTTTGCTGTGATCCACACAGTCAAAGATTTTAGCATAGTTAATGAAGCAGAAGTAGATATTTTCCTGAAATTCTCTTGCTTTGCCATACACTCCTCCAGGGGATCTTCCTGACTCAGGACTCAAACCTGCATCTCTTATGTCTACTGCATTGGCAGGCAGGTTCTTTACCACAAGTGCCACCTACGAAGTCATATTGAACTAGGGTGGACCCTGATTCAATGTGATGTGTATTCCTATAAGAAGAGAAAAGACATAGACACAGAGGAAAGATGGCCATGTAAAGACAGAGGCACAGATTGGAGTTACAGTACCATAACATAAAGAAGGCCTGAGGTTATCAGAAGCTGGAGGAGAAAAAAAGGATTCTCTCTTCAAGGGTTGTTGTTGTTCAGTCGCTCAGTCATGTCTGACACTTTGCAACCCATGGACTGCAGCACGCCAGGCTTCCTTGTCTTTACTCATCTCCCAGAGCTTGCTCAAACTCATGTGTATTGAGTCAGTGATGACATCCAACCATCTTATCCTCTGTCATCCCCTTCTCCCCCTGCTTTCTATCTTTCCCAGCATCAGCATCTTTTCTAATCAGTCAGTTCTTCAAGGGAGCATGTCCCTATCATTGCTTTTATTTCAGACTTCTATTTTGTTGAACTGTGAAAGTATACATTTATTTTGTTTCAAGCCATCCAGTTTGTGGTGCTTTGTTACAGCAGCCTGGGAGAATAATATAGTAGTATTTTCAAAATATTTGCTAATATAAAAGATTTGTATTGATATTTACCTGTTCTGATTTTCAAAAATATTTGTTAAACATCAGCATGACATTTAACTGTTCTGATTTTCATTAAATTTTAAAACTGATGAGGTACTCTGGGCATTTATGTAAGTTGTCTCTCAATACTTTTATATTTTTTCCCTCATTTATTGTAACTTCAGTGTTGTTTTTTATCAATATGTTAAAATTATCATTTTTATTTGTCATATTTACTATACATTTTTTCCTTTAGTTTTAAGATTGATATATAACTAGCTCTTATATGCATAAAATAAACAAGAGTCATTTCATAAATCTTATAAAATATTTTTGCTCCATAAAAATAGATAAAAAACTACCACCAACAAAATATTTTTTGATTCCCCTTATTTGATGATTATGGCATGAGATGTTTCAGAAAAATTCTATCTAAATTTTATTAGAAGTCTAATAAATAAATAGGGGGAAAGAGAATGAAAGGATGGCATATGTAGTTTTAATTTGGGGATAGGCAGGTTCAAGACAAAGCATACTTTTCTTTATCAGAGACCTTCACACTTACAGAAATAATATTTATTACTCTCTAATGAGTAATATAGAGGCAAACGTCCATTAAACACAGTGGAATAGGAAGTTCTGTGATTATAAACAAGGTCAAGCAAAATAAACAATTTTTTTTTTTTTTTTTTTTTGCTAGAAGAAAAGGAAAGACTAAAAGGGACAGAGGATGTGAAATAGAATAAGGGGGAAAAGCTCTGGAAAACTGAAAAAATGAGCAATCAGAATGTTTTTAGATAACAAAATAACTGTTTTGTGATAAAGAAATGAAGCTGAAGGTATGTCATACAAGATCTGTAGGAGTTATGATTCTGTCAGAATCCCCTCTCCATGATGAAAGCAAGAGGCCATGATGACAATCACTGTGGGAACCTCTAAGATAAGGATTTATCTCTAAGAATAGCAATAAAAAGCTGACAAGTACAATTTAATTATGATGAAGTAGGTCTTGAATGACTGTAAATCTACCACTGGGTTCTGTATAAAAATTAAGATGCAGGAGTATATGTTTTAATTTATAGGATTCTTCTTTAGACTGCTTATAAATCAAAATAATAGCAAAAATTTCAAGGACAAAACACATGCTCTGATCATTTGCTGAGGACTTCTTGGGTGCATGAGATTTTTCCTTTGATTCTATAAAGTCAGTCAGCCAGAATTCTCAGGCTTACATTTTTTTCTGCCTTAATATGTCCACATTTGCAAGGCCTAATGAATAGATACTCTACAATGATATGGTGTAGTTTCTTAAGATTTAAATGCAATATCTGTGAAAAAGGAATCAAGAAGAATCTTGGAAATGAAGTCAATAAATAAACCCTAACATGTGAAATAATATGTGAATGACATATGAGCTTGTTTAGTTATAGATAACCACATACATATTTATCCTGTGAAACATTCAAAATTATCAACTTGACCTTCAAAATTATAATAGTTTTAGCCGCTCAGTTGTGTCTGACTCTTTGTGATCCCATAAACAGTAGCCTGCCAGGCTTCTCTGTCCATGGGATCCTCCAGGCAAGAATACTGGAGTGGGTTGCCATTCCCTTCTCCAGGAGATCTTCTGGACCCAGGGATCAAACCCAGGTCTCTTGAACTGCAGCAGATTCTTTACCATCTGAGCCACCAGGGAAGGACAGTTATCATAATTACTCTTAAATTATATTCCCCTTTATTTAACCAATGAAAAGATTTTCCTTGATATAAGTAAAATAGAAGAATAATGACTAATTTGTCCTCCTTGCCAAAGGAAAATATTAATCTATAAATCTAATTATGGCTAATGATTTTATGTTATTTGTACATTTGAGATAAGTTGCTTAAATATACTTATGTTTCAATGTGGATAAATATCCAGTATTTTACCAAAGTCTTATTCTTCACTCGTCCAAACCTTTTAAATAACTTTCCATGGTAATGAAATAAGCATGTGACAACAAAAACTAGGGAATGTATCAGTGCAAAAGCTTAAAGAGAGCCTACATGGCTAAAGTAGAACTGGAAGATATAAGATATGCAGAAGTTCAAGTTGTGGTGGCTGCCTAGTTCACAATGAATTGAGGATTTAGTCTCTCTCCCAATCCCACCTCACCATCCTGCTCTGATATAAAGGGATCCTGTATTTCTGACCACAGTGAATAAGGCAATGATTTTCAACCGTGGAACAATTTTGTCCAACAGGAGATACTGAGCTACTGGCACCTAGTAGGTAGAAGATAGGGGTGCAGCTAAACCTCCTATAACACACAGGATGGCCATCCGTGACACACAGTTAGCTGGCCCAGAATGTCAATATGCCTAGGTGACAAACCCTGATCTAAGGACAAATCAAGCAAGGTCAGGCAAAGCTCTTTCTTAAGAACTCTGATCTTGTTTTTTAAAGACGGGAGAATGGAGCTCAGTTTCCCTGCATGACAGAGCTTGGAATATGGAGTCTAGAAACTGGCTCAAGGAGCACGTAGAGGACGAGGCTGAAGCCATCGCACAGAAGAAGGAGAGCTGGAAGCACAAATGTCAGAGCAGGTGGCAGGGGGCTGGGGTCCAATTCCATCTTTGGTTGCATTGCCCCCAGTTACAATATAGCTTCTCTCAGATTAACCATTTTCTAAATGCAGAGTCAAGTTTCACACTCTTATTAATAACCTGTCCCTTGTATACAGAGAATCTAGAGCAAAATGTTGGCCACTAAGTCACACCACCTAGGGTAGTGGACCTACATGTTTTATGTGTTTCCTGTCAATGGAGAGAGCTCTCTCGCTGATTGACAAGGGTCGTCCAAGCCTTTCATTCCACTGCCTAAGTTTATATGGCATAAGGCATCCTCTGAGAGGCAGGCACAGGCCATTGACTGGCTACAGAAATTGTCAGAGAAGCAAATGCGTATGAATTATGTACTGTCAAGCTGGCTCCAGACCCTTAACAGTCATGAGTCGCATTTTTGTAACTCCTAAAAAGGAACACTTTTGGTTCCTGCCCCTACCTCTTTAAGATACAAGGTGATTTTGGAAAGGTTCAATCTGAACCCAGAATCCCCTCACACTGCTTTCTCTTCTGATATGGTACTAGGTCCACACCACAAGTACCACCTTCCTCAGCTGTCCTGAGGTGTTTATGTGTGTGGCTGGCAGGAGGAAGGAGGGGATACAGGGAACAATTCCATCTATAGGTTCCTCATGTGAATGAATAGCCTCATCCACAGAGCCCTAAATATGGGCATTCCAGGCTGTTTTGTAAAACAAAGACTTTCTCACACATCACTCTAGTGCAAGTTCCCCTGGTCTAGATGGCATAATTAATAAGAGCTATAATGATCTGTTCATAGGTAAGGGATCTGGGCAGTTTCTTTCCCTGAAAAAAGCAAATCAATATTTTCTCATAAGACATCTCATTGATAAAATGCTGTCACAAACAGGTCCTATCTGACTACAATTTTACATTTTATACAGAAAGAAATCATTAAATCATCTCTACCACTCATTACTTACTGTTACTATGGTTCAGTCACTCCCTCTCTTTCTGACCCCATGGATTGCAGCATTCCCCCTGTCCTCCACAATCCTTTAGAACTTGGTTAAATTCATATCCATTGAGTCTGTGATGATATCTAACCATCTCATACTCTGCAACCCTCTTCTCCTCCAGCCCTCAATCTTTCCCACCACTGGGGTCTTTTACAGTGAGTCACCTCCTCGCATCAGGTGGCCGAAGTATTGGAGCTTCACCTTCAGCATCAGTCTTTCCAATGAATGTTCAGGGTTGATTTCCTTTAGGATTGACTGGTTTGATCTCCCTGCTGTTGAAGGGACTCTCAAGAGTCTTCTCCAGCACCACAATTCAAAAGCATCAATTCTTTGGCTCTCAACCTTCTTTATAGTTCATCTCTCACATCCATACAACACTATTGGAAAAACAATAGCTTTGACTAGACAGACTTTGTCGGCAAAGTGATGTCTCTGCTTTTTAATATGCTGTCTAGGTTTGTCACAGTTTCCCTCCCAAGAAGCAAGTGTCTTTTAATTTCATGGCTACGGTCACCATCTACAGTGATTTTAAGAGCCCAAGAAAATAAAATTTGTCACTGCTTCCACTTTTTCCCCTTCTATTTGCCATGAAGTGATGGGACCAGATGTCATGAACTTAGTTTTTTGAATGTTGAATTTTAAGCCTGCTTTTACACTGTCCTCTTTCATCCTCATCAAGAGGCTCTTTAGTTCCTCTCAATTTCTGCCATTAAAGTCATATAATGTGCATATCTGAGGTGGTTCACATTTTTACTGGCAATCTTGATTCGAGCTTGTGATTCCTCCAGCCTAGCATGTAGCATGAAGTACTCTCGGGGTGACAATATACAACCTTGCGTACTCCTTTCTCAGTCTGGAATCAGTCTGTTTTTCCATGTCTGATTCTAACTGTTACTTCTTGACCTGTATACAGGTTTCTCAGGAAACAAGTAAGATGGTCTGGTATTCCCATCTCTAAGAATTTTCAGCAGTTTGTTATAATCTACACAGTCAATGGCTTTAGTGTAGTCAATGAAGCAGAAGTACATGTTTTTCTGGAATTCCTTGCTTTCTCCATGATATAATGATTTTTGGCAATTTGATCTCTAGTTCCTCTTCCTTTTCTAAACCCAGTTTGTACATCTAGAAGTTCTCGGTTAACATACTGCTGGAGCCTAGGTTGAAGGATTTTGAGTATAACCTTTCCAGAATGTGAAATGAGCGCAATTGTAGAGTGGCTTGAACATTCTTTGGCATTGCCCTTCTTTGGGATTGGAATGAAAACTGGTCTTTTCCAGCCCTGTGGCCACTGCTGAAATTTCTAAATTTGTTGACATATTGACTGTAGCACTTTAACAGCATCATCTTTAGGATATTAAATAACTCGGCTGGAATTCCAACGCCTCCATTAGTTTTGTTCATAGTAACGTTGGCTAAGGCCCACTTAACTTCACACTCTAAAACATCCGGCTCTAGTTGTGCAATAACACCACTGTTGTCATCTGGGTCATTAAGACCTTTCTTATATACTTCTTTTGTGTATTTTCACCATCTGTTCTTAATCTCTTCTGCTTCTGTTGGGTCCTTACTGTTTCTGTCCTTTATCATGCCCATCCTTGCATGAAGTGTTCCCTTGATATCTCCAATTTTCTTGTAGTGCTCTTTAGTCTTTCCCATTCTATTGTTTTCATGTATTTCTATTCATTTTTCATTTTTTAAGGCCTTTCTGTCTTTCCTTGCTGTTCTCTGGAACTCTGCATTCAGTTCGTTATACCTTTCCCTTCCTTTCTTGCCTTTCACTTCTCTCCCTTCCTCAGCTATTTATAAAGCCTCCTCAGAGTAAACACTTTGCTTTCTTGCATTTCTTTTTCCTTGGGATGGTTTTCGTCACTGCCTCCCATACAATGTTATGAACTTCTGTCCATAATTTTCAGGCACTCTGTCTACCAGATCTAATCCCATGAATCTATTCATCATCTCCACTGTATAATCATGAGGGATTTGACGTAGGTCATACCTAATTGGCCTAGTGGTTTTCCCTACTTCCTTTAATTTAACCCTGAATTTTGCAACAATGAGTTCATGGTCTGAACCATAGTCAGCTCCAGATCTTCTTTTTGCTGACTAAATTCTCCATGTTCAGCTGCAAAGAACATAATCAATCTGACTTTTGTACAGACCATCTGGTAATGTCCACGTGTAGAGCTGTCTCTTGGGTTGTTGGAAAAAGATGTTTGCAATGACCAGCATGTTCTCTTCACAAACTCTGTTAGCCTTTGCCCTGCTTTGTTTTGTACTGCAATGTCAAACTTGACTGTTATTTCG
Organism: Bos taurus; assembly: GCF_002263795.3. Lineage (NCBI taxonomy): Eukaryota > Metazoa > Chordata > Mammalia > Artiodactyla > Bovidae > Bos > Bos taurus. The sequence goes on from NC_037328.1 coordinate 35,313,056, forward strand.
GGTACCATTTGACTTCCTACTTTTGCATTCCAATCCCCTATAATTAAGAGGACATCTTCTTTTGGTGTTAGTTCTAGAAGGTTCTATAGGTCTCCATAGAACTGGTCAACTTCAGCTTCTTCAGTATCCTTGTTTGTGGCATAAGCTTGGATTACCGTGATTTTGAATGGTTCACCTTGGAAATGAACCAAGACCATTCTGTTGCTTTTAAGATTGCACCCAACTATTGTATTTTGGACTCTTTTGTTGACTATGAAGGCTACTCTATTTCTTCTAAGGGGTTCTTGCCCATAGTAGTAGATATAATGGTTATCTGGATTAAATTCATCCATTCCCACCCATTTTAGTTCACTGTTCCTAAAATGTCCATGTTCATTCTATCTTGCAAATTGCTGCTTGGCTATGTCCAGTTTACCTTGATTCATGGACCCAACATTCCATATTCCTATGCAATACTGTTATTTACAGCATCAGAATTTACTTTCACCACCAGACACATCCATGGCTGAGTATTTTTTTCTGCTTTAGGCCAGCCTCTTCATTCCTTTTGGATCAATTAGCAATTGCCCTCTCCTCTTCCCCAGTAGCATATTGGACACCTTCTGACCTGGGGGGCTTATCTTCTGGTGTCACATGGTTTTGCCTTTTCATACTGTTCAAGGGGTTCTCATGAGAAGAATATTGGAGTGTGTTGCTATTTCCTTCTCCAGTGGATCCCTCTTCAGTGGATCACAGTCTTGTTGTGGCAAAGGGGCTTGCATAACTCAATGAAGCTATGAGCCACCCAAGTTGGACAGGTCACATTGAAGAGTTCTGACAAAATGTGGTCCACTGGATGAGGCTCTTTATTATAGATGGTCTTTTATTAATTCTGTGATGCAGAGAGTATCTTTTCAATGATGTGTATAAAATAGTGTAAAAATCACACTGTTGCTCTTGGATATTAATGCCTGAGGAAAGACACAATACTCTAGGGAAGGCTTGCACACCCTCCTGTATCCATTTTCTGCTAGTCATCCTCTTCCCTCCCTCTCTTTCTTCCCTTCCTCCTTTCCTAGCCTCTTTTCCTTCCTCCCTTCCATCCTTTCTTCCTTTCCAAATGATAACCCTAATGAACTGTTACACAAATCCATATGCTCTCCTAAAATCACTTGATTTAGAATTCTTCTAACAAATTAAATGAAAATCCTCTTAATATTTCTAGTTTAATTTGGCTTATGTGCAATTAGAATGAAAGCACCTATTAGCTGTCAATTAATAAAGAGTTATAATTTTTCTCATCTACTTTCTTGCACTTTTCCTACCCCAAAAAGAAAAAATAGAAAATGACAGGGGAAGATTTAATTTCATCTTAGCCTACTCAGTTCTCCATGTGGCTTTCTTTCCCCATAATTACCTTCATTTTATTTTTTCTAATTACCATTATAGACGTTAAGCTGACATCATAGTTAAATTTTCACATCTTTAACAAATGCACTTTTCTTGAAAATTCTTTGGTATGGCAAAAATCTTCAAATTTAAGTCTATTGGTAGCAAGAAACTTCTATAAACCTTAAGCAACATTTATTTTTTTAAAATATCTTTTTTATCTTACTCATTAATAAACCCTATATTTTTGTTAAGCAAATATAAAATGCTAATATAAAAATATTGTTGAACAGTTTCTAAAACAAGGCAAATTCTATAATGCACAGTTACTTCTATCTTTGACAAATGGAAATTTCACAAGAAAAATTATTGCTGTATATGTTCCCTTTCTCAATCCATTTCCATGGGGATTCACTACTTGTGGGAGCAGAGTTAAAAGTCAGAATACACATGGAATATTCTTGAGAACTAAAAGTCCTTAGTGACCCCAAGCAAGATGGTTCTAGAATTGATAACAGTCAAGCTGATAAAGTTTTGTGTGTGTGTACACATAAAAGACTTTAGAGTTATGTACATATATGCACAGAATATTTACTCGAATGTATCATGTGGTGTTCAATCCTAAATGTGTTTTACAGCATCTTCTTCCATCAATATCCATTTAAACGTTCCTGATCTGGACTGTAAATCTGCTTTCTCTATATCCACAGACCATCTCACATTCTAATGCACACTCAACATTTAAATAAAAGCCAAAAGCAGAATATACTAAACTGTGAAAGACTTGAATGAGGCGAATAGGGCCGACACCCCTGCTGACTGGGGGTCAACCACGCTTGTCTTCAGCAGTCTTCCCTGCTGCAGGGCTTACCTTCTTCCCTTCCCTCTTCCCGCCTTTTTTCTGAATCTCTGTACCTTTGTGCTGCCTTCTGGCTGGGTCAGAAAAGTCTCAGAAACATAGACCAGTGTTCACTGAAGGAGACTATAAAGGATCCTGAGATGTGCCTGCCCCACGTTCTCATTTTCCAGTAAAACCAAAAAGGATAAAAAATAAAGAACAACAAACTTGTCCCTTACAATATATTTCAATGTATTTGTTTGTTTACTTAAAAGTTATTCAGTTTACAAGTGAAGAATTTGGACATAGATGCATGATTTCGGTTTGTGAGGTTGTATCCTGTATAAATTTTCAAAAACACCAAGAATGTCATTTTACTTATTTTTATAGTGTATTGTAGGTTAAATGACTCAAATTCCAAGATAGGAATAGATGATATATCAATTTTCCCTAGCAGCAGATGTATGAGTGATTCATATTTTAATGACAAGGTATACAAGTCTTAAATTTTAATTATTGAATTAAAAGCCAAAAATAGGCAGTGCTTACCCTCAATTGTTATATAAACAGCTATCTACACTAGATTAAACTGACAATGAAGAAGCTAAGCTCACTGCAACTTACACACACATACATGCACCCAAGACTAAAATTAAAATGACCCAAACCAACCAAAGATCAACGCGATTCATGAAACAATGTGCTTCCAGAAAACCATTAATTGCAATTATCCATGAGTGTCTATAATCGGAGAAGGCAATGGCACCCCACTCCAGTACTCTTGCCTGGAAAATCCCATGGACGGAGGAGCCTGGTAGGCTGTAGTCCATGGGGTCGCTAAGAGTCGGACACGACTAAGTGACTTCACTTTCACTTTTCACTTTCCACTTTCAAGCATTGGAGAAGGAAATGGCAACCCACTCCAGTGTTCTTGCCTGGAGAATCCCAGGGACGGGGGAGCCTGGTGGGCTGCCGTCTATGGGGTCTCACAGACTTGGACACAACTGAAGTGACTTAGCAGCAGCATGAGTATCTATAATAGGAACTTTGCAAGATAAATGGTAACCTTATCTTGAAGACCAGTCATTATCCTCCTGAGTTGAACATGTCTCCCTTAATTGTCCTTAAGAATGTTACTCTTAGTAGTACAAACAAGTGAAATTCTACGGAATTTCTTTTTATTGACCTTTATAAATCAAAAAAATGACTTATAATCATAAAGTTAAGGATAACATTTTGAGAATCAAAGTTCTGAAGTCTTCACATTGATGCCTTATACTTCTCTTTTGACTCCCTTTTTGAATCAAACTTATCTGTCCTATGAATGATTTATTTAAGATCCTACTTTTTTGGCATAAAAAATCCTTCTGAGAATACTTAATCATTACTGGTTTGTTACATTACCCTTCCAAGTAGTAAGTACATAAGGGACAAATAACACTTCTGAGGACATTATTTCTTAGAGGGGACTTCAGTGCTATAATCAAAGTGATAAACTGAATGGTAGGATTTTAAGGATAAGGGTAGAATGGTAGAAAGATATTTTTATTGAAGAAACTTTTTACTTGCATTACCATATGTGGACTGCAAGTAACTCTGTATTTGTTTCTTGGTTTGGTAACAACATCAATATAATACATAATAGACATCCAAAAATTTTGTAAAAGGAACCTAACACAGAAACACTTTTATGGAGTAGGGAGCTCAGTGGTAAAGAATCCACCTACAATTCATAAGACACAAGAGACACGGGTTCAATTCCTGGGGCAGGAAGATCCCTTGGAGAAGGAAATGGCAACCCACTCCAGTATTCTTGCCTGGGAAATCCCATGGACCGAGGAGTCTGGGAAGCTACAGTCCATGGGGTCACAAAGACTTTGACATGACTTAGCAACTAAACACGGAGAAGGCAATGGCACCCCACTCCAGTACTCTTGCCTGGAAAATCCCATGGACAGAGGAGCCTGGTAGACTGCAGTCCATGGGGTCGCTAAGTCGAAGACTGAGCGACTTCACTTTCACTTTTCACTTTCGTGCATTGGAGAAGGAAATGGCAACCCACTCCAGCATTCTTGCCTGGAGAATCCCAGGGAAGGTGGAGCCTGATGGGCTGTCGTCTTTGGGGTCGCACAGAGTGGGACACGACTGAAGCGACTTAGCAGCAGCAGCAACTAAACAACAATAATAATGGCTAATTATTTTTAATAAATTTTATACATTTATTTCCATCTACATATATCCTATTCAGTGAAATATCTGTTCATTGATTTTACCCATGTTCTAAATGGATTGTTTGTGCTTTTTCTACTGAGTTTTTTGAGCTTTTCATATACTTAACATTCTAGTCCTTGGTCAGGTATGTGGTTTGCAATTTTTTCTTCACATGCTTATTAGTTTGTTTCATTCTCTTAACAGTATTGTTTACAGAGCAAATTTTCTTTATTTTTGATAAATTCCAGTGTATCAAACTTTCCTTTTATGGTTCACGCTTGGAAATCAAGTGTAAAACCTCAGTGTTAAGCTCCCAAAGATTTTCACTTAATTCTTCTAAAAGTGTTCTATCTTAGATTTAAGTCTATGGTTCATTTTGGTTTAATTTTTGGTACAATGTATGAGTTTTAGTTTGAGGTTCATTTCTTTGCCTATGATGTTGAATTATTTCTTCACTGAATTGTTACACAGTTTTTCCAAGAAAGAGTATAGCATATTTTTGTGGGCATACTTCTGGTTTCTCTACCATTTCTACAGATATATGTGTCTATCCTTCCCTCAGTGTCACATAGTCTTGATTTCTGAAGCTATATATTGTTCTAATATTAGATACAGTGATTTCTCTCACTTTATTTTTCTTTTCCAAGATTGCTTTAGTTATTCCAGTCTTTGTGCCATTCCATGTAAATTTTAGAATAAGCCTCTCTGTGTCTGCAAAAAGGTGTGTTGTGATATTTAGGAGAATTGTATCAAAACTGTAAACCAATTTGGAAATAATTTGACATCTTATTATGCTGAATTTTGTAATCCATGAATATGATATGCCTCTCCATTTATTCAGGTCTTCTTGGGATTTCTTTCATTGCATTTTGACCAACAGATGAAATAGCAGCACTTCTTGTACTTTTTTTTTTAACTTATACCTAATATTTTATTGTTCTTGGGGCAACTGTAAATGATACTAAGCCTTTAATTTTGTTTTTACATACTCATTGTAGGACATAAAAATATGTGTTGCTCTCAAATCTTATAACTTGCTGAACTCCCTTTTTACTTCTAGGAGTATATTTGTAGTCTCCTTGGGATTTCTAGGTAGACAACCATAGCACTGGAAAATAGAGACAATCTTATTTCTTCTGACTTTAATTTGTATGCCTTTTTATTTCATTTTCTTGCCTTTTCATAGTGGTTTGAAATTTCAGTACTATGTTGAGTGAGGGGTGAAAAGTAACACTCTTGCCTTGTTCACAATCTTAGGGGAGAACATTCAGTTTTTCTATAAATGTATTTTTAAACATTTACAGGGTATGAACATAAGAGATTCTGAACTAAGTGTCTAAAAGCAAAGTGTTTTAGTCATTCAGATGTGTCCGACTCTTTGCAACCCCACGGACTGTAGCCTGCCGGCTCCTCTGTGAGATTTTCCAGGCAAGAACACTGGAGTGGGTTGCCAGTCCCTTCTCCAGGGGCTTTTCCCAAACCAGGGATCAAACCCAGGTCTCCTGCATTGCAGGTAGATTTTTTACCATCTGAACCACCCTTAAAACAGGTGAGTGAAATGAAGCCATGGCGAAAGTTGGAACACAAACTTTCAAACCCTGAGCTCTAACCAGAAGTTAGAACAGATATCAAAGAAGACAGTATCAGTGTGAATTATAAAAATTAATTTTATCACTATGGATAGAATCAAAATGTATCAATGATATTCTGAGTTTAAATCTAAGATCAGCAGTTAAATTATGATGCTCAGACATGTTATAGTTAAATGGTAGCTGTTAAATAGGAAACAGTTACACATATATGTTTATAATTCTAGAATGACAAGTAAATTATATGCGGTTTTCCACAGAGGATCAAAATATTTGTTCTGTATCTCTTAATTGAAATTCTATAAGAAATTCTGCCCAATAGTAAGGAGAATGTTTGTAAAAAGGAGTATTGAGCAGGCTTTAGTAGATACACATCCTACCAAATATACTAACAAAAGTAATAAATATTCTCAGAGACGCTATAGATAGAAACACATTTGATATATTTGACATGTACAACTGCATAGCTCTAAAGCTTGGATCTTGATGGAGACTGGTGAAATGATTTACACTGACTCATTTGAAAACCTATGTAATTTTCAAAAATATGAGTTCTTTTTTAAAATTGTATTTTTAGTGTAACTAAAATTTTCAGATGCGTAAAATAAAAAATTATGCATAGTGGAAATGAGACAGTCACGGTCTCCTGGTTTTCCATTTGAATTAGGCAAATATGGATTGGGTAGGTAGCATGTCTCCTGAAAATAGGGTTACATTTTGTAAGAGTGATTAAGTGGTCCAGTGCTCAAAGAGTGAGATAACGTTTTGAAATCAGCCAGGAGCTCAAAGAACTAAAAAATGTTGATGAGTGCTCTTAGAAGGCTCTCAGGAGCAAGTTAGTTTCAATTTTCTGATTACTGCAATAGAGAAAGAGAGACTGCTACTGCCATCTGTTGGTCAAATAAAACACTGTTCGCTCTGCTCAGCTGATTTCCTTGCTGCTAAGCAAAATCTTCCCCTAAAGGGGGAAGGATTTGTGCTAACGCTGACTGCATTAATTCTGATAAACCTGGTGTTCTATTAGAAAACCGAACAAAAGGACATTGTTCAAATAAACCTCTTTCTGCCCTGTGCATTGCCCTGTCCCTCCCTGGTGTTTTTTGTTTAAGAAAGGGAAAATGTGTCCCAACAAAAGAGATCTGCAAAAACAGCTTAGCTCAGAACTAAAGGAAGAATGATTCACTGATTTCAGGTTGAGGGGAAGGGGTGCTGGGGTTAAGGAAGGAGGGAAAACAGAAAGAGATGAGTGGTGGAAAAGAAGGGACAACAAAGAGGGAAGCTGTGAGCTAGCAGGCATTCCTGGGATGGGGCACAAGAAGTTTGAAACACCTTTTTATCATTCTGAAGACAGCATCATCTTCAGGAAATGACCTTTAGCTAGGATGCTAAAATTCTTTTCCCTTGTTATTCAAGGTGTGAACACCAAACCAACTGCGTCAGCATCACCTGCTTACTCCTTGAAAATGCAGTTCCTCAGGTTCAATCCAAGAATCAGAACATAATTCAGAAATTTATTTTTCTTAATCAAATGTGCTTTTTAAAAAGATTCTTAGAGTATATTCTTATATACTCTTATGTATATCAAAGTTTAAAAAAGGATATTCTATACAGTTGGCAAACAGTAAATGGTAGAGCTGAAAATTCCTAATTTGTATTCACATGATCCACTAGAAGGAGAGGCAGGAGAGCAGATATTAATGATGCTACACACATAACAAAGGTAACCACGAAGGTTACACGAAATAGTCTGGTTTATAGTTCTCCCAGGTTAGTTATTCCTGGACCCTCATACACTCTTGCAATTGTCACGGGATGGAAAACAAACCATATGGTCAAACTCCAGATTGTGAACTATGATCATTCATGAACAATCAGAATTAGCCCTCATTCTTAGTGAGTTTGGGAAATTCAAAAAGAGTGGACTCCATCCAGTTTACTCAGGGTACTTCAGTCAAGTAGGTGGCTACAAGACACTTAAGTCAGAAAGACAAACAGGGATATATTTGGATGACTTGACCCAACCATATACAAATACAATCTCTAAGAATAACGGGATCCTACAGCTAGATCCTCAAGGCAGGGATTCTCTCTGCTGACATCAGTTTAGAAATAAGCATTATTTATTACACTATATAAATGATACTAATAATGTTGCTGATGATATCTTCCAATTAAAGGTTGCACTCACTGCTGTGTAAGCCTACTCCTGCTGAGAAATGGCCCACAGGTTAAGTCAAGTACAAATACTACAGTGTGCCAACCAAGAAGAATGAAAGCACAACTTCAAAATAATTATGGCAAAAAGCCATTTCCTATTGTCACTCAGTGTTTTAAAGGTTTTTATAATACAATAAAAACATACCCTAGTGATTTGTTGTTTCACAATATATATCCTCTTTCACAACTGAAAAACTTATTAGATATACAGTCTATCATCTTAATTGGTAAGAAAGCATGACTGAGTCCTGAGCAGAATGAATTCCCTCAGGTGTACTTAGAAGATCTGTTCAGCTTAGAGGCATTTTCATGCTGGGAAGATGCAGGGATCTCTCAGTTTCAATCCACTGATCTCTGAAAGTCTAGAAATGCTTTTCTATCTTCATGTACAGTATTTCTCCCCATGCTATTTGAATATATAGTGAAGGAATACAGTTACCAAGTAACTTTTTAAGTGTATGCATCAGTGGGATGATATTTTCAAAACATAAAAGCAGAGAAATATTAGCCCAATTATAAGTGAAGAAAAAATAGAAGGAGGAAAAAGAGAAAAGCAATTCAAAGTTATCTTTTACATCTGGATAAAAGGTTATATCTCTAACATTTTGCTTGTGGAATTTTGGTTTTGAAACAGCAAGTAAGGATCTTAGATTTTGTGGCGCTAAATTTTGGGGAGTGAAGCATATTGAAAATCCAAACCTCTTTAGGCTATAGAGACAACTTACAATGCTTCATCTTTTCTTCTCAATGGTGCAAATTTTGCCTTACTATGCAATGGAATATTCTCACACATGGCTTATATAACGATGATTTCAATCTCTGCCTTTTCTCTCTCTTTTTTTTTCTCTCCATGAAAAATGGGTAGAGAATATTAGACCAGTAGAAAAGTCAAGGAGGAAAAAAGTACATAATTTGTCTAGAATACACTGTGTAATGAAAACTGGATTACTAATATTTCTTGAGAAATAAAAATAGAAAAGGTAATAAAGTTTAGTCTAACCTTTTTTCCCTCCTTGTGCTTAGTCCTGTTTCACTTGCTTATAGGGTGCAGCATGGCACTTTAGACCAGAGTTCCCTCTGTTAAACAGCTGTGCTGACACCTCAGCTCAGACCTTGTACAGAAGCGCTGCAAGCAACACACAATTCAAGATGGTGGCGGCGGGCCATGTGCAGAGACTAGTCTTTCGGCCCAGTGGTTTGGAGCGAGAACAGCACAGTCCCAGGAGAACTCCAGCCCCTCCCCGCTGATGAGATCCCTGTAAAGCAGCCTGATCCAAGCCGGCAGGAGATATGTCCTGCAGATGCTCTAGAGCAGGAGATCATAATTGTCCATTCTCTAATTAGAGAATAAAGCTTTCCTTTGCTAAAAAAACAAAAACAAAAACAAAAAACTGGGTTACTAAAATGTACTCCTATCCTTGAACTTCATAGTTGATTTCCTACACTTTCTACTTTCATCATATAACTGTCTTTCCTTTTCTGGATTGTATGATAAAATTATTTGCTGGGTTTATTTGTCCATATTCTCCTTGAATCTTTACAACCAGCTCTGTATTCCAGGTGTTATTAATATATCTAGTTTGTTTTCCTTGCTATGAAAACTTAAATTAGGAATGAGTTATTTTTCCAACAAGTCAATCCTAAAGGAAATAAGTACTGAATATTCATTGGAAGGACTGCTGTTGAAGCTGAAACTCCAATATTTTGGTCACCTGATGTGAAGAACTGACTCATTTGAAAAGACTCTGATGCAGGGAAAGATTGAAGGCAGGAGGAGAAGGGGATGACTAAGGATGAGGTGGTTGGATGGCATCACTAACTCAATGGACATGAGCTTGGGTAAACTCCAGGACTTGGTGATGGACAGGGAATCCTGGAGTGCTGCGGTTCGTGGGGTCGCAAAGAGTCAGACACGACTGAGGGACTGGACTGAACTGAACTGAATACGTAGTAGTACAGACAGAAAAATGAGACTTGGGATGTACAGTCTAGTGGGAAGAAAAGAGAGAAGCAAACATATGACTGAAATACCTAGTAAAAAGTTCTTTAGTAGTGAAATGCACAGGATACTATGGGAGCACATAGCAGATGCAGAGTACCTTTGAGAAGCATGGAGGCATGGAGGGAACTGAGGAAAACTATCCTAGCAGAGCAGCTGAGGTATGGCCTGATATGTGCTCATTAGCTATTCTTTGAATTAATGAATGAGTTAATAGACAAAAGGTAACCTGGATGCTGCACTACTATTTTATTTCAAATGCCTTATTTCCTAAAGTTTTGGACCATAAAGAAATTTGGAGATCAGGAAGAAAGACTGCCTTTTCAATATTCAGTTCAGTTCAGATCAGTCACTCAATTGTATACAACTCTTTGTGACCCCATGGACTGCAGCACACAAGGCCACCCTGTCCATCACCAACTCCCGGAGCTCACTCAAATTCATGTCCATTGAATCAGCGATGCCATCCAACCATCTCATCCTCTGTCATCCCCTTCTCCTCCTGCCCCCAGTCCTTCCCAGCATCAGGGTCTTTTCCAATGAGTCAGTTCTTTGCATCATGTGGCCAAAGTATTGGAGTTTCAGCTTCAACATCAGTCCTTCCAATGAACACCCAGGACTGATCTCCTTTAGGATGCACCGGTTGGATCTCCTTGCAGTCCAAGGGACTCTCAAGAGTCTTCTCGAAAACCACAGTTGAATGCCGGGGTCCAGCCCCGGTGGATCCAGGGAATTTGAAGGGGGGACGGTGTCGGCGAGGATCAGGAAACAATTGCTTAATTAAACGTTAATTAAGGATATAAAGAGTAATAGAATGAGGATAGCTCAGTGAGGAAATTCAGTGGAGAAAAGAGGCTGAAATAAGGATAGCTCCGTGAGGAAATTCAGTGGAGAAAAGAGGCTGAATAATTCAGCCAGAAGGTAAGAGAAAGAATGACATGGTGAGACCAAGTTTCGGTGAACAAGGCCCGCACTTTTTTCCAAAGTAGTTTTTATACCTTAAGTTATGCATAGAGGATAATGGGGGAAGGGGTAGAGTCATGCAGTAAGCCAGGCTTTCTTCCTGCAAACTTATCATATGCAAAAGTTTAGGTGATTTGCATCATCTTCTGGCCTGGAGGCCTTTTTCTATAAAGGTGATTATTCTAAAGTCAGGCGCCAGCCTCCAAAAAGCTTTAGATAAAGTTGCATTCCTACAGCGCAAAGGTGTGGTGGGCTATAACAAGAAAAAGAATTAACTCAAGGGTCCCAGGTTACAGACATTAAAGCTACTACTTACACCAATTATATTAATCAATACACTGCCAGGGACACAGCAGATAAGGGATATGGAAACTTAGCAGCAAACATTGGCCCAACAAGTGAAAATCCCTTCACCAATACAATTTCTAATCAATCTTTTAACTGCTCAAAGGAATCTGTATTTAGACAGTTTAGAACATCTCATGCCTCTCAGTTTGGAGGCTCTGAGCAATCACATGTGGCCAGAAAAACCTATTCAGGCAGGCTAGAGGACTTCCAAGGGAGTTTGTAGGTTGAAACACTGTCACACCCAGGAATTATTAACTGGAGCTGTAAGCTAACTCTTTTTTCAGAGAGGTAGTGGGGGACAGCCCCCCCCGTAAAGTCAGAGGTGTAGGTGAAAGCACAAAGCAGAAAGTAGGCAGACTCTGGTTTTGGGGGTAGATTGCTCGAGAATTTCCAGGGAGACTCCTGAGGCTTGATCCCGCCTTTGCGTATGCCAAGCCTCCTTCCTCATGACCTTTGCCAGGGGCGAAGCTCACTCCCCGCAGTTAAAAACCATCAGTTCTTCAGCGCTCAGCTTTCTTTATAGTCCAACTCTCACATCCATACATGACTATTGGAAAAACCATAGCCTTGACTAGATGGACCTTTGTTGGCAAAGTAATGTCTCTGCTTTTTAATATGCTGTCTAGGTTGGTCATAGCTTTTCTTCCAAGGAGTAAGCGTCTTTTAATTTCATGGCAGCAATCACCATCTGCAGTGATTTTGGAGCCCCAGAGAATAAAATCAGCTACTGTTTCCCCATCTGTTTGCCATGAAGTGATGGGACCAGATGCCACACTTCTTCCTTGGAAGAAAAACCAAGACCAACCTAGACAGCATATTAAAAAGCAGAGACATTATTTTGCCAACAAAAGTCCATCTAGTCAAGGCTATGGTTTTTCCAGTAGTCGTGTATGGATTTGATATTTGGAATATAAAGAAAGCTGAGCACGGAAGAATTGATGCTTTTGAACTGTGGTGTTGGAGAAGACTCTTGAGAGTCCCTTGGACTGCAAAGAGATCCAACTGGTTCATCCTAAAGGAGATCAGTCCTGGGTGTTCATTGGAAGGACTGATGTTGAAGCTGAAACTCCAATACTTTGGCCACTTGATGTGAAGCACTGACTCATTTGAAAAGACCCTGATGTTGGGAAAGATTGAAGGAGGGAGGAAAAGGGGGCCATAGAGGATGAGATGGTTGGATGGCATCACCAACTCAATGGACGTGAGTTTGAATAGACTCCGGGAGTTGGTGATGGATGGGGAGGCCTGGTGTGCTTCAGTCCATGTGGTTGCAAAGAGTTGGACACGACTGAGCGACTGAACTGAACTATTTTACCAAGATCTTTCATGTTCATGTTCATGTTCATGCTCAGTCATCTCTGACTCTTTGCAATCCCAAGGATGTAGCCTGTCAGGCTCCTCTGCACATGGAATTTCCCAGACAAGAGAATTTCCAGTACTGGAGTGGGTTGCCATTTCCTTCTCCAGGGGATCTTCCCCACCCAGGGATTGAACTTTCTTCTCCTGCTTTGGTAGGCAGCTTCTTTACCAATGAGCTATCAGGGAAGCTCTTTCCAAGGTCATATATGAACCATTAATTATGGCATAAGTCTCTGATTAAAAGGCCATAATAAGACCTACCAATTTTTTAAGCCTACCATGTGTCAAGCACTATATAAATGATCTCAACAAAGCTGAAAATTAATATTGTTTTACAAATGAATAAAGAAGCAGAGAAAAGAAGTGATATGCTGAAGATTACAACATAGAGTTCAGAACTGAACTCATCTCTGTGGTACAAAACCTGTACATTTTTTACTATACCAATTTTGTTACATGAAAGTATACATTTGTTACATGCTACATGAAAATATCAACATTAGCTATGCGTTTTCTGGCCTTATATAAGGTGTGAAAACCTGGTATCTCTTTAAGTTAGAAAAAATCTAAGTATGAGGACTAGTTTAGGCAGATAATAACCATGGAGAGCCTATACAAGGCCCAACTACTTATAAATTTGTGGGGAAAAGGTAATTTTGCCTTACAGAAATCACATATAATTTTAATTTCTCCCTGATAAACAGGAGTTTATGCACTTTCTTATAGTAAAACAAACTCACAAATATGAATTGATAAGAAATCTTACTTATTGACTGGCTTACGTGGTAGCTCAGAGGGAAATCTTATTATTTGATGCCTAAGACTCATTCCTCAATTTATTCCATTTTATCTTTAGTTTTCCTTTTGGAAAACAAAAATCTTCATTGTAATTTAAACAATAGCAAAACTTTGAAATTCATTTCTATATGGAAAAATTTTTTCCTTATTGTTTTTTCCTTATTTACACATTTTTTTTTGCTGAAAACTGTAAGCCTAGTGATAAGTTTATAGAATAAAAATAAAGGGTAAGATTCAAGTAATTATCCTCAGTACATCAATTTCCTCTACATAGAAGTGAGGGGCAGAGGAGAGAAGTTGGTTTTCTATAATGAGTTAACACAATTGACTTCATGTATCAATTAAAAGCACTGTATAATGGCTTATCTTTCCTCTCTTTGCCTGTAGCTAAATGAGAAAAGGGAGAAAATAAGTTAATTTTACTAGTAAATACTCATGCTTTGCTAATTTTGAATTGGGCAAAATTCAACTGTTTGAACACATGGTAGAAATCATGTTTATTTTAGTCCTGAGACCCTGAGATATTTTTCTAGCACATGGTAGGCAGAGACCTCTATTTATGCATTTAGATCATGTTTGTATTTATGCCTTAGTATTTTTAAAAATATCAGCTCAAACTGTAAGCCAATTCATAATGCCTTCTGCATAACTGTGTGGGAGTTAAACCACAAATATTATCTATATTTGTGTTGGGCCGCCCCACCCGCTGGCTGTCTTCATAGCCCCGGTTTACTAGGACTGACACTTTTGGGTAGCAGTGGCGCCACATCCATTTGGCACAGCTGTCTACATGGGACCTTCCATCTGTTGTCTTTCTTTGGCACGAAATTAGTGAATAAAGTCATGTAAAAATGTGTGGCTAGTCACTGGGGATGCTGCATTACGATAACGGAGACTGCTCATCTGGTAGTGTGACCCATGGTTTCTGAATTATCTCCTCACCGTGCAGGTTTTTGGCTGGTCTGATAAACATGTGCCAAATTCCCCATACTCAAGAGCAGCACGCAGAGGAGCAGAGTACATGGGGCGGTGTATCTTAGTGGAGAGGTGTCACCTCCATCTTCCAGCTGGTTGGCAGATTCTCACTGAGCTATTTGAATAGCCCTTTAGTTTGGGTTTTATGGGACCTACTTTCTTGGAGTTAAAGAACTGTACTCCATGGTTGTATGCACACTACTGTTCAGTCCCAGAGATACTGATCACCCAGTTTCGTTGCAGAACACTCTCATAGAAGTCTACAGATTTGTGACCTGGAGAAAGAGATATTTCCAGAGGAGTTACCAGTCAATCATAAATACTTACAATACATACTTACAATATGTCTAGAATCTTTAAAAGGAGACAGAGGGAGTGAGAGAGAGAGAAAGAAATTATTGGTGACAATAAAAAATGAAACTGGCTAAAAGTTTTAAAGAACTTTGAGAATGTAAAGTTACTTAGGTTTTATAATCAGGCAAGTTCGAATGCAGCAGGCATATTGCTAATAGGTGTGGAAAATTAACTAGGATTCATATAGATGGTAAAGTTAAAGGATCATTGAATCATCCAGAAATATTCAACGGGTATCTGTAATATGGATAGTATGGAAGATTGTACACGAGATGGGGAAACAAAGTGACATAAGACACTCTCTTTACTCAGGATCTTACAATCTACCATCAGAAGTACATACTACTAGAAAAACAAATAGTAATTCACACCAAAAAATTATAATACTAAGTAAGAGATTCTGACAGTAAATGCAATATAAGGTCAGAAACATGGGGTTAGGTAGCCAGCAAAAAAATGACTGCATGAGGTGAAATTTAAAATAGTCTTTAATAAGTAATCTAGTCTCAGTTATGTGGAATGCACACCTCAAACATTGTTTTCTATCCAACATGTATATTAATTAAACATAAATAACATTTGTGTCAGGAATAGTGGGGAAAAGTGAGAATTAAAGTAAAAAAGTTGTGAATCATAGAGTCATAAATTTGGAAGGAATGAGAATACGACCCAGCTTAAATGTAGCATTCACAACCATAACTTTCACAACAAGGATGTCTCTACAAAAGCACTTTACAGTGACAAGGGGTGCACTCTTAGGTACATTATGTCTGGATTGTGTAAAACTATTCATGCCAAGCTTGAAAGTTATGAATTACTCTTTAGGAGACAAATAATCACTGAAAATCACTGAAAAGATTTGAGCAAGGGAGGTATGTATTAAAATATATTTGCAGATGATATGTATTAAAATCCATCAATCAAAATACCACTTTTCTGATCCAATTAGAAGATCTAAGCAGGTGATATGAATTATGTGACGTGCAGTAAGCAGCAGAAATGGTGAAGTGATGGGTCCGCTGTTAAAAGAAGTTTAAGAAAATGCTAGTTTTGTGGGAAACTAACACTGATTTCAGGTTTGGCATGCTCATTTTGAGTTAACAGTGGAGCAGAACAGAAATTTAGCATGAAGGCAAATATACAAGATTGATACTTCGCAGGGTGTCCTACGGGTCAAGAGAGAACACTGGGCTTGATCAGTAAGCATAGGGTGAGGTTTCCATCCTATATCACAATGGAAGTTCAGGCTGTAAGTGTAAACAGAAGTCATAATTATCATGAAATTGAAAATATTCTACATTTTTCTGTTTATAAAACTGACAGGTTCAGATTTTAATCAGTTTTTCTTCCCACATATTCAAAAATATTTCAGGTCTGTTTTCTGTCCCTCAACCAGTGCAGCAAAAACGCAACCCTAAGATGGAACAGAGTCCTTCTGCTGGTCTACTATTTACTGACAAGCTTCATATACTCACAGCATCGCTGTTGCTTTGTTAAGTGGAGAGCAGTAACAGAAGTATTTACATATATATGTTTCTTTCTTGCAAAATGAAGTGACATTAAATTCTACTTTCCCTCCTACCTCCTGCATTCCAAACACCAAAACAAAAAGGCAAAAACCAAAACCCAACAAAAAACCCACATGAATTGTAGGGTTTCCTTCGATATCTAATTTCTGCATCCAGATAAATGCCAAAAAACTTGATGTGATAGCTGACTAAAGATAAACATAAAGCAAATAAGTGGAGAGATCAATAAACAATATGGTCAAATCCATTCCACGAAATACTTTTACTGCACCATATTGAGTTAATACAAATGCCTTTGGTACAAAAGCAAAATTATTTCTGAAACAATAGAAAATCTGTTCTTAAGTATAAAAAAAGCACTGCACATGAGTTCAGTGAAGAAAAGAACCAGATGTTACACATACTTTAAAAAAACACAATCCCTATGCAGTTACCCATGAAATATTCAACACATACATAAGTTTAGGGTTTACTGCCTTGATTTCTTTCTTCCCTCTCACCTTCATGCTAATCTTCCACATGTCAGCATTTCTTTGAAAATAGGGTGTGTTACTCAAGTAAGAATAGAGAGCCAATTGAGGATTTGATTTCAGTTAACATTTTTGTAGAGTGCCCAGGGATGCCCTTATCCATAAAAGGAAGAGGGTGCAGTCACTACATGTCAAGAATGCAGGCATGTAGGCATCATGGTAGAATTTGCTTTCTGTAGAACCAGAGTAGATAGACCTCTGGAAATAAACTTAATAACTAAGCATTGCCATTGCAAGAAGAGGGGTTATTTAAATAGTCCAGATTCCTATACTGCAGATGAAAAAGTAGACATAAGATTATCGACTCAATTCCCACCACTAAAAGTGACATGAAAGCGAAAGTGAAGTCGCTCAGTCGTGCCCGACTCTTTGCGACCCCATGGACTGTAGCCCACCAGGTTCCTCTGTCCGTGGGATTCTCCAGCAAGAATACTGGAGGGGGTTGCCATTTCCTTCTCCAGGGGATCTTCCTGACCCAGGGATTGAACTCAGGTCTCCCACATTGCAGGTAGAGGCTTTAACCTCTGAGCCACCAGGGAAGCCCTGGTGACATGTGTTGTCTCAGTTACAAAATCAAACCCTTGAGTTTGAGTCTGACATTCCAATTGAAATCAAGGCTATATATGAAAGTTGTTTTTTTTTTTTTTTTTTCTTTTTTAAGATAGCACTGAATAACAAGTAGGCACTACACCAGCCATATGTTTATCCATCTTTTTGTTGTCTTTTCAGCTGACATAAAAGCCCTAGGAATTTCCTACATTTAGGGTAGGAAAACCTACATTTTTGTTAGCTCTGATTTTAAATTTGTTCTTAGGCTTTTGACATTGATTTTATTTTTTATTGTGTTTCCGCTATTACATCTGTATATTCTGAAGCCCAGAGCCATTCTTCAGAGTACATAGTCATAGAATTACAAAATATAATGATTTTCATGCAACACCTAGGTTTGAGGTTTGAAGCTTTAGAAATGAGATATACGAGTAAGATAGACAAGCATGAAGATGGATAATCTAGTTAGATGACATTTGGATGTCCATTTAGGCAGGAAGACACTGACCTTGAGCAAGTCAGTCCTTAAAATGGAAACCCAAGTTGTCAACTGAGTTCTGAGGCAATTCCAGCTCCCACATATGGAGCAGATCAGAACAAAACAAGAGTCAGCACCTCAGGGCATTAAGGAATTAGCAGTGAGAGCATCAATTAAGATAGAAACCAAATCAGAAGCTGAAGCCAGAGACAAGTACAGTTAGGACCTTGAGTATAGATATTCTGGTGCCTGAAACATCTTCAGAGCAGGAACTTGAAAACCATGTGAGGTCTAAGTTGTCAGCCCTGTGAATCATGGACTCAGGTCAGGTTTGTCACAAATATAACTAGTGGCACAGGGAAGAGCCTGGGAGGATATCATAATCTTAGTCTGGTACAAAGAAAACAGAAAATACCACCACCACTGATCAGATTCCATCTGTACATCTGGCACAGTGTCAGATGCTTTGCATACATTTTTTTTTTCTAATCCTCACAATCACTCTTTAAGGTAGTATTGTTAATTCCATCCATATTAATAAAGGTCTTAAAGACAGAAAAAGGGCTGAAAAACTCTAAAGTCCAGGTAGGTCTAGGAGTTAAAGCAGGGCTGATTGTATGGATAGGGATTTCAAGGAGAGGAAGAAAGCACAGGGAGATAATGGACAGATGGTCTTTTAGCTGATATCTGGGAACATCATCTGTAGTTACCTGCCATATGTAGTAGTCATGAGGATTTGAATATCTATTCAAAATTATAAGGTGAAAGCCTATTATGTACCAGAAAATATCTAGGCATTGGGAATAGTCACGAGTTAGATAGTATACATTCTCACTGAGTCCATATGCTAGCAGTTGATGCCTAAATGGATGTTGTAAATCAATCATGGAAATCCCATGTCCAATATCCAAGCTAGACTTGTGGGACATGAGAAGTCAGCTGAGGACATTTGGAGATTTTCTTTCCAAAAAATGTACAACCCTTGCCTTTTGTCATGCAAACACAAATGAATTATCTCAGTGTGAAGCTGACACTGAGAACTGCAGGCAATGGCACCTCACTCCAGCACTCTTGCCTGGAAAATCCCATGGATGGAGGAGCCTGGTGGGTCGCAGTCCATGGGGTCACTAAGAGTCGGACACGACTGAGCAGCTTCACTTTCACTTTTCACTTTCATGCATTGGAGAAGGAAATGGCAACCCACTCCAGTGTTCTTGCCTGGAGGATTCCAGGGACGGGGGAGCCTGGTGGGCTGCCGTCTATGGGGTCGCACAAAGTCAGACACAACTGAAGCAACTTAGCAGCAGCAGCAGAGGAAACACACTGAAAGACATTGCTGAATATCCGATCATACTGTTCTGTGGTCTGCTCTGTGTGTGGACTTGGTGTTAGTCCCTCAGTTGTGTCCAACTCTTTGTGACTCTATGGACTGTAGCCTGTCAGGCTCCTCTGTCCATGGAATTCTCTAGGCAAGAATACTGGAGTGAGCAAGCCATTCCCTTCTCCATATGTATGGACTTTGGTTACATGAATAATTTCCTAACTCGGTGTGTAAGCTGCTGTAAACTGACATGTTCTGTAATTTGTGGCTAAAACTTGCCAACCTGATACACAGATCAAGAGCTGAATCAAGATAACTGTTCCACAGGCTAATTTTAGCAAATAAATTAAGCCTCTGAATGGACAAAACCAAAAAGTATTATATAGCTTAGGGTGAGGGAGGTAAAGAGAGAGACAAAACCCAAGTTGTAATAGGTAGAGGAGTAATGTTGAGAGGATAGATAGAAAATGACTAGCATAGAAAGAAAATGACTAACGAAAAAGCAAAGCTTGAAATGTGGGCATCTTTCTCTAAAAACAAACCGAAAATATAAGGAAAAGAACCATAATCAAGTACTGAAAAGACAAATCACCAGTTGCCTTCCAGAAAGATTTTCTGGCATAAAATATGCTTTTCCCACTATTCCAAGAAGACATTTAGTACTCATCATTCCTATCTGTCTCATTGAATTTTAAAGATACAGGTTGTGCAGTATCCTGCCAGAGTCAAAATAACACTGACCTTGATCATTTTCATCACAGTGAACTCACTGTCTTCTGTGAACAGCCCTTTCAATGGTCTGATATTTCTACACCGGTCCCAGTTTCACTCTCTGGAGGTATTATCACAAAGGTAGAGTCAGTGTAGAGCAGGAGAAAACAAATTTGGTTTAGAAGAATCTTAGATTTAACCTGATATATTTAAAATGGATATTTTAGTGCAAGAAGCTATTACTATTGTTTAGTTCTGTTTGGCAATTTTTTAAAAATATTCAACTGAATTCTCAAGCTTAAGGGGAAATGGCTTTCTTTAAATAGTAAAAACAAATATTACAAGGAATATGTGCATTTAAAATATTTAAATATCCTTTATATGGATTAAACTTGAAAAAAAGAGACCTTCAAAATGTTGGTAAACGCTAGCATCAGCTATGGTAGCAATTAAATATTACTTATATTTTGCAAACTTTAAATACTGTTATTTTACAAAGAGCACAGTTTTGCATAGAAATAATATAAAATTAAAACAATAGCTCATTGTTAAACTTCCATTCTAAGGATACCACACATAATTGAGTTACATTAACTCTCAGGAAATAGGACCCAGTGGTGACATCCTGATTACCATTCTCAATTAACACTGCTACATTTTGTAATGCCTATGTTTAATGTCAAAGCATTAAGAGGCTTCCAGGATAAGAAATCTATTAGTGTTTCAAAAATATGTTCCAAACCAGAGAGACTAGAAACAGAATGAAACCATATGTCATTTGCACTAAGGTGATAATTTCAGCAATATGAATTAATCAAGTTTCTCAAGGGAAGACTATAATTTAAAAAGTAGTAAAGAAATTCAGTGTTGAATACTAGGCTGAATCAGCTTATTTAAGATGCAAAACAACAAATCTGAGAAGATTTGAGAAGTATTACACATGGGAGAGAGAACATTTCCATATTTCTAACTGCCACACATGTCTATTCAAATCAAACAATGACCTTTCCCGGCGTTCTTGTTTATTAATCATGACCCTCACAGGGCCAGGCAAAAAGTGTGCTCTCAATAAATGGTTTTTGAAAAGAACAGCTTAAAGAAAAAAAAAGTGGGGGGGGACCTTCAAAATTTAGGCTTATAATGGAAAGAAGACTGAAGCAATGGGTTTTAGTCCTAACTTTGCAGTTATATATTTTTAGAACCATGAGCAAATTACTTAATATACAATTATTTCATCTCTAAATTTACGTACAAGATTACTAGGTCTCTAAAAATTCCTCCCAACTTTTAATTCTGTCGCTAAGGCTGTGGCTTAGCTTTGAAAAATCAGGCCAATATAATATCCCAGAAATTGAGACAAAGGAAAAGAAATATGGAAAATGGCCAAAAATTAGTAACGGTAGATGATTTGAAAGATTGTGTTTGTTTTTAAGATTGGAACCATCTGAATAAAATTAGATGAATATAATCCCTTAGGGTCTGAATATATTTAAATAGAAACAACTAATCTAAAACACAAAGAATACAACCTTGAAGAAAAGATAAAGCAAAATTTCTAAAAGAAGATATAAATATTTAGAAGATGTTCATTCATACACTCAATCAATAAATGTAATACATGTGTTCACCATGCCAGGTTCCCTGGTAAGGACAGAAGGTATAGAGACAAAGGAGAATAGCTTTGTTCTTTAGCAAGTATGGCACCCCACTCCAGTCCTCTTGCCTGGAAAATCCCATGGATGGAGGAGGCTGGTGGGCTGCAGTCCATGGGGTCGCTAGGAGTCAGACATGACTGAGCGACTTCACTTTCATGCACTGGAGAAGGAAATGGCAACCCACTCCAGTGTTCTTGCCTGGAGAATCCTAGGGACGGGGGAGCCTGGTGGGCTGCCGTCTATGGGGTCACACAGAGTCGGACACGACTGAAGCGATTTAGCAGCAGCAGCAGCAGCAGTCTGGCAATGAGTTCACAATATGATCTAGAAATGTAATTCTCAGGGTTAAAAAAAAGTCATAAAAAAGTAATTCAGATAATAATACTATAGACCTCAGAATGAAATTCATGTATTTTTAAACATATTAATACAAAATTATTATTTTCATCTTGGATTTATTGGGAAACAGATTAATTGACTTAAAGAGTAATTTTAAATGATGGCAAATTAAATAAGAAAATAGGCTGAAATAGAATGTTCTTTTGCATTTGAGCTAGGCAAATGCATAAGCATTCTAAAACATCTTTAATCAGGATGCTTTATCAATGTATACTAAGGCTCATTATTTTCCTTCTCAAGCAAGGAATTTATGAAGATTGGGATTATTGGGTAAAGAGAGTAAACTTAAAAAAAAAAAAAAAAAAACACAAAGCTAAATTGCTTTGCCAAATATTTCTTTTAATTTTAAGCATATTGGTTAAAAGTTCCAACTCATTCTTAATAGCAAAGAGCATTTTAATTATTTTACATCTTTGCTGTACTTCTAAAAATGTATTATTTGTATTCAGATTTCATGTTTCTTTTATTACTGATGAGGTTCAACATATTTCCATGTTTACTAATTCATTTTCTGCTATGCAAAGTGCTTGTCATGGCTTTTCATCACTTATTAGGGGCTTGTTAGTCTATATTCTTTTAAGTTTTATGTGCTTTTAAAATCAAATACATTATATCTTCATCATATTTCCTATGTTATTCCTCTATTTAGAAGTTACCTCTTTGATGTTGGCTTGTCTATAATTTGATTTTTATATATTTAAAGTTTTATTTATTGGGTTGGCCAAAAGTCTGTTCTGGCTTCTAAAACTATATTTTACATTAAAACATAGTTCTAAAAGCATGTATTACATCTTGTTACTTAACACCATTTATAAGATGTTACATTTTTAATTATAAAGTCAATGATTTTAAAAACAATACAATTTATTTGCTGGAAGACCAGAAACTATAAAACTCCTAGAGGAGAACATAAGCAAAACACTCTCCGACATGCATCACAGCAGGATCCTCTATGACCCACCTCCCAGAATATTGGAAATAAAAGCAAAAATAAACAAATGGTACCTAATTAAAATTAAAAGCTTCTGCACAACAAAGGAAACTATAAGCAAGGTGAAAAGACAGCCTTCAGAATGGGAGAAAATAATAGCAAATGAATATACAAGCAACTCCTACAGCTCAATTCGAGAAAAATAAATGACCCAATCAAAAAATGGGCTAAAGAAGTAAATAGACATTTCTCCAAAGAAGACATACAGATGGCTAACAAACACATGAAAAGATGCTCAACATCACTCATTATCAGAGAAATGCAAATCAAAACCACTATGAGGTACCATTTCACACCAGTCAGAATGGCTGCCATCCAAAAGTCTACAAGCAATAAATGCTGGAGAGGGTGTGGAGAAAAGGGAACCCTCTTACACTGTTGGTGGGAATGCAAACTAGTACAGCCACTATGGAGAACAGTGTGGAGATTCCTTAAAAAACTGGAAATAGAACTGCCTTATGATCCAGCAATCCCACTGCTGGGCATAAACACTGAGGAACTAGAATTGAAAGAGACACGTGTACCCCAATGTTCATCGCAGCACTGTTTATAATAGCCAGGACATGGAAGCAACCTAGATGTCCATCAGCAGATGAATGGATAAGAAAGCAGTGGTACATATACACAATGGAGTATTACTCAGCCATTAAAAAATACATTTGAATCAGTTCTAATGAGGTGGATGAAACTGGAGCCTATTATACAGAGTGAAGTAAGCCAGAAAGAAAACCACCAATATAGTATACTAACGCATATATATGGAATTTAGAAAGATGGTAACAATTGCCCTGTATACAAGACAGCAAAAGAGACACTGATGTAAAGAACAGTCTTTTGGACTCTGTGAGAGAGGGAGAGAGTGGGATGATTTGGGGGAATGGCATTGAAACATGTATAATATCATATATGAAATGAGTTGCCAGTCCAGGCTTGATGCACGATATTGGATGCTTGGGGCTGGTGCACTGGGACGACCCAGAGGGAGGGTATGGGGAGGGAGGAGAGAGGAGGGTTCAGGAAGGGGAACACGTGTATACCTGTGGTGAATTCATTTTAATATATGGCAAAATCAATACAATATTGTAAAGTTAAAAAATAAAATTAAATTAAAAAAATAAAAATAATACAATTTAATGATATCAAGTTCTGGCCTTGCAATATAAGCAATACATAAGTTATTTACCAATAAAATGTGTAGTTCAAATATTAGAGTCAAAAAATAGCTGAAACAGGATGCACAAACAAAAGAATTGGGGCTATCAATAGAGTTTTTAGTAAGATATAAAAGAATACAGGGGCTTCCTTGGTGGCTCAGTGGTAAAAATCCACCTTCCAATGAGGAGACACATGTTCAATCCCTTATTTGGAAAGATTCCTTAAAGGAGGAAATGGCAAGCCACTCCAGTATTCTAGCTTGGAGAATCCCACAGACAGGACCCTGGCAGGCTACAGTCCATGGGGTTACAAAAGAGTCGGACACAACTTAGCAACTAAATAACAACATCAACAGCAACAAGGATACAAGTTATAATAACAGTAAAGGCCTATTGAGTTCCTTCCTGTGCCGGGCACTGTGCTAAGTAATTTCCAAAAAATATTTAATTCTCACAACAACCTTTAGAGAAGAGAATTTGACCCTTCTCTGGAAAAAAGATTGAGAATTTGGGAATTAAGTTTTTTCCAAGGGTTACAAAATCCTTCCTCATCCCTGCTCCATACTTAAAGGGAACTCCCAGGTTAAACCATTCACCTCCACTCTTGATGTACTTGAGAGGAACCTTCCACCAAGAGAGAAACTCAGAAGAGAAATGCAGCTCAGAGAAGGGAAATGTTCATGAAGGAAAGATAGTTTATGATAACCTTCAAGTGCCAGATGCTTTGGTTCTGAGGACAAGAAAGCTTAAAGGTGCTAGAAGGAGATTGCTAAGTTAACAGTCACAGTGCAAAGTTAGGATAGTGGTGTTCTGGGAGCATAAAGAACACCCAAAGTCCTCTTAGGAGATGACAGAGAGAAGAGAGAAGGGCGTAAGAGACAAGGGAATGAATCTTGAAAACTGAGCTGTTGATAAGTTCGTGAAGTTCATGGGTGGTGACACATATTCCAGGAGGGGTGATAAGCAGTACAAAGGCATTGACCTTTGAAAGGATATGTGAGGTAATGGTAAAAGCAAATGATTTGGTAGACTGCAGATAGGATAAGTCATGGGGCTGGAAAAGTAATCAGGGATCAGATTAGAAGAGTCATCTTACATGAACAAAATAATTTTTGAAAACTTTTAGGCAAGGGAATGACATGAATAGGCAGGACTTTTAGGAAGGGCTCCTGGGAACTCTGTGGAGGATGAGTATGGGAAAGGATGAGAATGTGGCAGGGATCACAGTCAGAAGCAACACATCAAAAGCTGAGGATTTAGATTTCTGCTAAACAGGAGAAAAGAAGGTGGAGAGAGGACAAAACTGGGAGATACTTAAAGATATTTAGAAGGTTCTGACAGGACTTGGTGGCATGCTGGATGTGGATACCTAGAATGAAGGAGGGATTAAAGATAACAGCTTTGTCATGGGAATTGGGAGTCTTAAAGAGTGTTTTTCTTTCAAAAGGGTTTGAGGCCACTGCATAATCTCAGCATAAAAATGAGAAAACTGCACAGTCTTCAGAATAAATAACATATTCATGGAATTTTCATTCTTATGCCTGTTTGTTCAGGTTATAAAAATAAAACAAGCTTTGATGAAAATATTTTAAAAATATAATTGCCTTGATATGTGAGAGTATTTCCTTTCAGACTACTTTCCTAAGCATATGGAGAAGGGCAGTGAGTGAGTGTGCATATTTATGTATGTGGTGGAGATCCAGGTTTTATACCATGCATAGCCAAAAAGAACCATCTCTAATGTGTTTTCCATAGGGGTACCTTTGGAATATTTTGTTTCCAGATGTGACCCAAGTCTAACAAACATTTGTTCAGTGAATGAATACTTTTTAGTTTAATTTTTAATATGTTACATAGATATTTACAATAACTAACATTTATTTGCTGAGCACAGCACATCAGAACGAGACACAGTTTCCCCTCAGTCTCTCCCATCAGGAAGCTTCCATAAGCCTCTTATCCTTATCCATCAGTGGGCACACAGAATGAAAATCACAATCAAAGAAAACTAACCAATCTGATCACATGGACCACAGCCTTGTCTAACTCAAGGAAACTATGAGCCATGCTGTGTAGGGCCACCCAAGATGGACAGGTCATGGGGGAGAGTTCTGACAAAACATGGTCCACTAGAAAACGGAATGGCAAACCACATCAGTATTCTTGCCTTGAGAACCCCATGAACAGGATGAAAAGGCAAAAAGATAGGACACTGAAAGGTGAACTCCCCAGGTGGGTAGGTGCCCCATATGCTATTAGAGAAAAGCGGAGAAATAACTCCAGAAAGAATGAAGAGATGGAGCCAAAACAAAAACAGCACCCAGTTATGGATGTGACTGGTGATAGAAGTAAAGTCCGATGCTGTAATGAGCAATATTGACCTGGAATGTTAGGTCCATGAATCAAGGCAAATTGGAAGTGACCAAACAGGAGATGGCAACAGTGAACATTGGCATTTTAGGAATCAGCGAACTAAAATGAATTGGAATGGGTGAATTTAATTCTGATAGCCATTATATCTACTACTGTGGCCAAGAATCCCTTAGAAGAAATGGAGTAGCCATCATAGTAAACAAAAGAATCTGAAATGCAGTACTTGGATGCATTCTCAAAAACAACAGAATGATCTCTGTTCGTTTCCAAGGCAAACCATTCAATATCACAGTAATCCAAGTCTATGCCCCAACCAGTAATGCTTAAAAAGCTGAAGTTGAACGGTTCTATGAAGACCTACAAGACCTTCTACAACTAAAACCCAAAAAATATGTCCTTTTCATTTTAGGAGACTGGAATGCACAAGTAGGAAGTCAGAAATACCTGGAGTAACAGGTAAATTTGGCATTGGATTACAGAATGAAGCAGGGAAAAGGCTAATAGAGTTTTGCCAAGAGAACACACTGGTATAGAAAACCTTATCCAACAATGGAAGAGAAGACTCTACACATGGACATTACCAGATGGTCAATACTGAAATCAGATTGATTATATTCTTTGCAGCCAGATGGAAAAGCTCTATACAGTCAGCAAAAACAAGACCGGGAGCTGACTGTGGCTCAGATCATGAACTCCTTATTGCCAAATTCAGACTGAAATTAAAGAAAGTAGTGGAACGACTAGATCATTCAGATATGACCTAAATCAAATCCCTTATGATTATACAGTGGAACTGACAAATAGATCCAAAGGATTAGATCTGATAGACAGAGTGCCTGAAGAACTATGGATGGAGGTTCATGACATTGTACAGGAGGCAGGGATCAAGACCATCCCCAAGAAAAAGAAATGAAAAAAGGCAAAATGGTTGTCTGAGGAGGCCTTACTAATAGCTGAGAAAAGAAGAGAAGTGAAAGGTAAAGGAGAAAAGGAAAGATATACCCATTTGAATGCAGAGTTCCAAAGAACAGCAAGGAGAGATAAGAAAACCTTCCTCAGTGGTCACTGCAAAGAAATAGAGGAAAACAATAGAATGGGAAACACTAGAGAGCTCTTCAAGAAAATCAGAGATATCAAGGGAACATTTCATGCAAAGATGGGCTCGATACAGGACAGAAATGGTATGGACCTAACAGAAGCAGAAGATATTAAAAAGAGGTGGCAAGAATACACAGAAGAACTGTACAAAAAAGATCTCCACAATTCAGATAATCACAATGGCATGATCACTCACATAGAGCCAGACATCTTGGAATGCAAAGTCAAGTGGACCTTAGGAAGCATCACTATGACCAGAGCTAGCGGAGGTAATGGAATTCCAATTGAGCTATTTCAAATCCTGAAAGATGATGCTGTGAAAGTGCTGCACTCAATATGCCAGCAAATTTGGAAAACTCAGCAGTGGCCACAGGACTGGAAAAGGTCAGTTTTCATTCCAATCCCAAAGAAAGGCAATGCCAAAGAATGCTCAAACTACCGCACAATTGCACTCATTTCACATGCTAGCAAAGTAATGCTCAAAATTCTCCCAGACAGCTTTCAAAAGTACGTGAACCATGAACTTCTGGATGTTCAGGCTGGATTTAGAAAAAGCAGAGGAACCAGAGATCAAATTACCAACATCTGTTGGATCATTGAAAAAGCAGGAGGGTTCCAGAAAAACATCTACTTCTGCTTCATTGACTATACTAAAGCCATTAGTGTGGATCACAACTGTGTGGATCACAACAAACTGTGGAAAATTCTTAAAGAGATGGGAATTCCAGACCACTTGACCTGCCTCTTGAGAAATCTGTATGCAGGTCAAGGAGCAACAATTAGAACTGGACATGGAACAACAGACTGGTTCCAAATCGGGAAAGGAGTACTTCAAAGCTGAATATTGTCACCCTGCTTAGTTGAGTTATATGCAGAGTACATCATAAGAAATTCTGGGCTGGATGAAGCACAAGCTGGAATCAAGATTGCCATTAAAAATATCCATAACCTCAAATATGCAGATGACACCCCACTTACAACAGAAAGCAAAGAACCTAGAAAGCCTCTTGATGAAAGTGAAAGAGGAGAGTGAAAAAGTTGGCTTAAAACTCAACATTCAGTAAACTAAGATCATGGCATCTAGTCCCATCACTTCATGGCAAATAGATGTGAAAACAATGGAAACAGTGACAGACTTTATTTTGGGGGGCTCCAAAATCACTGCAGATTGTGACTGCAGCCATGAAATTAAAAGACGCTTGCTCTTTGGAAGAAAAGCTATGACCAACCTAGATAGCATATTAAAAAGCAGAGACATTACTTTGGCCACAAACGTCCATCTAGTAAAAGCTATGGTTTTCCCAATAATCATGTATGGAAATGAGAGTTGGAATATAAAGAAAGCTAAGTGCTGAAGAATTGATGCTTTTGAACTGGTGTTGCAGAAGACTTTTGAGATCCCTTGGGGTGCAAGGAGATCTAACCAGTCCATCCTAAAGGAAATCAGTCCTCAATATTCATTGGAAGGACTTATGCTGAAGCTGAAACTCCAGTACTTTGGCCACCTGATGCGAAGAGCTGATGCATTTGAAAAGACCCTGATGCTGGGAACGATTGAAGGCAGGAGGAGAAGGGGACGACAGAGGATGAGATGGTTGGATGGCATCACCAACTCAATGGACATGAGTTTGAGTAAGCTCCAGGGAAGCCTGGTGTGCTGCAGTCATGAGGTCGCAAAAGTCGGACACAGCTGAGTGATTGAACTGAACTGAACTGAATTGATCCAAGCTTCGTGCTAAATGCTACATGTAACATCTTGTTTAATACAACAACCCTGTTTGATGGAGACCAGTATAGTGCTCCAATGGTTAATATAGTGTCTGTGTTTTAAACAGATTAAGTTTTTTGTAAAATACCACATAATAGCCAAGAGTTTAACCTATGGCAGTACTTATTTCCAAGCATTCTGCCCCCTTGTTAGGCAGATAAACCACAGTCATTTTATTAAGGTTTATTATTTTAACACTACTCTTGTTTATAAATCATTTCTTAAATTCTCGAATGTTTGATTCCCTGGATTTAGTATCGTTTATTAAATATTTCTGATTTAAAGTCCAATATTTACTACTTTAATAGCATGAAGTTTATCATTGTAATTAATATCTAGTCTGCTTTTTGATGATCCCTTGAGATTTTATTGCTATCACTGTAAATACTACACCAAGGAAACTATTATTTTTAAGTAGTCCACACTCAGAAAGATTGTTGATATGCTTGTTACAACAATATAAGCAGCCTTCAATCTATTTAGTTGCCAGATCCTTTTATTGAAGACCCCAGAAAGCTTTTGTTTATATGAGTCAGAGCTATTTGCTGTATTAGAAATTAAAACTAGAAAAAGATGTAAACCACTAAGCACAGTTTTCACTAGTTATCAGAGTGATGACTCATCACTCACTAAGTAACCTGCTGAAAACTCTCCAATACTCTGTGAGAGAATGAGAGTGAAAGAGCAAGTGATATCATGCTGTTAAGAAGATGCTTTGACCATGTGGTTTCTGTGACAAGTTCTGGAGGAGTCCCAGGGATCTATGGATCACTCTTTGAGAACCATGGCATTATATCATACTTAATATTTTAATTTACCATTTAAAAAACAATCTTTTCATTTTGATGGACAAAGAACAATATATCATCCTTGTTTTAACTTGCATTTCTTTGGATCATTATTATTTGTGTCTCTCTTTTTATGATTATCCTTCCTCTTCTAGATTTTTCCTTGTTTTTCACTTCTTACTTTCATTCTGAACCAGAATTGTCCAATTCAAAGTCTTTTCCCATCTTCCCTTGAAATGTAGACAATAACACAGCTTAGTTTTTCATTTTCGTTCTAGCATGCTGAAGAAAATTTATGTTATTTGTGGTTGACTTCTCTAGCAGACTTTAAGCTCATAAACCCTCAGAATATATCCTCCTCACTATGTACATGCCACAGCTGATCTGTGTGGGCCCTACAGAACCTTCCAGAAAAAAGACCTCTGTGTTGAAACACTGATTATCTGTTTAACTTCTCTCTGAATGTTTGTCATAAATAATCTCCCTTGAAGTTGCCTAAAGGTAACCTTGTCACTCTTTCTTCCTCATCCTATTTTCATAGGTACAAGTCAGGAGAAAAGTCATCTTCTTAAACATCTTCTCAGTCATGTCTGACTCTTTGGACCAGGTGGACTGTGGCCCGGCAGTCTTCTCTGTCCATGGAATTCTCCAGGCAAGAATGCTGGAGTGGGTTGCCATTCCCTTCTTCAGCAGATCTTCCTGACCCAGGGATTGAACCCTATCTTCTGCATTGCAGGCAGAGTCTTTACTATCTGAGCCACCAGGGAAACCCAGAGAAAAGTAATAGGAAAAGAAACAGAAAAGAACGCATACCTTCACCGACTGCTACTGTGCCACCAGATTTATTTCTTACTGCTTCACCCATATGGGTCTTCAAATATTTGTTGCCAGAATACTGATATTCTATATCACCAAAACTTTTGCTATTTAATTTCATTCTCTTGACTTTAAAAAATAATTCATTTCTAGATGATGCCTACACTTACATTTCTAACCATCTGTCCACATTTTTCACCTTAACATATAAAATTTGGATTCATTTGAATAGAATATTGCAAGAATAATATTGTTTCAGCTAAAATTGTATTGTCTTGTCTGAATATTAATCATATGTCCTTCTATTGAACATAACACTCCACGTTTAAAAAAGCTAATTTGATTTTTCCACAATATGGTTGAGTTTATCTCAAAAAATCCCTTGCAGCATTTAGGTTTACAGAAATTATATTCTGTCAAAATAGTTTATAATGGCAGCATTAAATATTGCCCTAAGGAAAAATATAGCTAAAAGTTTACTGAGAAATAATATCTTGGTGCCATGCCACATTAGAATAATTTTTTTTTCTTTCCTGGAGATAATATTTTATGGTCATATTTTGAAAGAGAATCTATATTTGCCCACAAAGTAGAATATTTAAATGGGAAAGTTAAGGATTCATGATGCATTGCTAAATTATGAATTCAACTGCCACCTCCATACATTTCTACTCATAAAAGCCCCCTTTCCACTTTGTACTAAATGAAGTGGTTAATAGTTTGGGCAGAGTACTTAGCTTCTGAAAATAGCCTGCAGATAAAGGATGACGTTGGTGATAAATATAATATACAACTGGCAATTTACATACAGTGCTTGTGCCTACAGTAGTACATGATAATTAGCAAGCACCCCTGGCGACTCTCTGTATCCTCCTCTCCATCTGTTGCTTCACTTTGAGTTTTAGGCAACTAGAATATTGAATATTTGGAATGTTTTTTTGTGCTACAAAATTTAGTTTTATATATGTAATATATATGCATATATATTATATAATGCAGTAAGTAATATTACTGACTCCAGTACTCAAGAACTTTTCTATACCTGGCATTTGTTAGGCTATATGTCAGATATTTGACAAACATTTCCAGACTTCATCTATATATTTAGCATCCCTCTAGATCTTTAAGGATGACAAAATCAGCTCTGAGTATTGTGAAAGCAAGATCATACAAAAGCTTACATAGAATAGCTGAAAATAGCCCGTACCAGGGAAATTATCTCAATGGTTTTAGAAATATTGTCTTTTTCCTGGGATATGAGACCAAATATTTCATGACATCAATGTGATAAATTAAGAAAGCAAAATTATGTTATAGAATAGTCCTTAAAATATGGATGATAAGAATAAATATCCTGAGTTAAAATCCATATTCTGCTATTGACTAACCAGGTAACCTGGTCAAGTTTCTTTACCTCTCTGTCTTAATTTTTCTCTTTGGCTTAACGTTTACATTTGTAGAATGAACATAATATTTCTAGGGTTGCTATGAGAATTAAAAAGGAACTAATATTCATAAGCACTTATAACAGTGTCTGCCATAGAATAAATTATATTAGTGGTGGTTAAATGAATAAAAAGAAATAAACA
Organism: Bos taurus; assembly: GCF_002263795.3. Classification (NCBI taxonomy): domain Eukaryota; kingdom Metazoa; phylum Chordata; class Mammalia; order Artiodactyla; family Bovidae; genus Bos; species Bos taurus. The sequence continues at coordinate 35,345,824 of NC_037328.1, forward strand.
CACTATGCTTATTTTAGACATGAAACTGTGAAAGATGCCCAGATTTGCTTGTGCTAATCAATCATGAAATTCTTATTGTCTCATACTATTCTTTTAAAAATCATTTTATTGAGTGTTAATAATATGATAGACTGAATTCAATTGACTTCTATCTTATCATGAATAAAATATAATGTTTTCGTTCAAAGATAGGATGTCTATTTTTATACTGACCATTGCTTTTTGGGAGTGTTCCAAATGAGACATGTAACTTAGTATAATAACTAACTGTACTGAGTAGTCAATATACCCCAAATTTTTTATAAATCTACAGAAAGACTTGCATTACATGTGAATATTTTTAATTGAACAAGAGACCATAACTAAAACCCTGCAGATATAGATTAGATAATTAGGCACAGTTTGCTCTTTGCTGGTCCCAATAAAAATTAGGTGGATCTAGCTTAGACGGTAGGAGAAAGCAATGGCACCCCACTCCAGTACTCTTGCTTGGAAAATTCCATGGATGGAGGAGCCTGGTAGGCTGCAGTCCATGGGGTGGCTAAGAGTCGGACACGTCTGAGCGACTTCATTTTCACTTTTCACTTTCATGCACTGGAGAAGGAAATGGCAACCCACTCCAGTGTTCTTGCCTGGAGAATCCCAGGGACGGGGGAGCCTGGTGGGCTGTCGTCTATGGGGTCGCACAGAGTCAGACACGACTGAAGTGACTTAGCATAGCATAGCTCAGACGGTAAAGCATCTGCCTACAATGTGGGGGACCCAGGTTCCATCCCTGGGTCTGGAAGAGACCTGGAAAAGAAAATGGCACCCCTCTCCAGTACTCTTGCCTGGAAAATCCCATGGACTGAGGAGCCTTGTAGGCTACAGTCCATGGAGTCGCAAAGAGTCAGACAGGACTGAGCGACTTCATTTCACTTCTTCAAACCATTAATGATGGACTGTGTAATATGAGAGTAAATTGTGGTGCTATTACTCTTCATTTGCTGATATAGTCCTTTTTAAAATGTATTTAACATTTTTTCTTATATCTTGGTCTGAATATCTTTAATTTTAGAATGAATGATTTTACCACATAGTTATAATTAGCAATACAATAGTAATTTTAAATAGACAAAAAAATTGTTCAACTCCCTTTATATTTTATATAAGTTCTAAAACACAAGGCAAACAATGAAGGAAACTATCCTTTGCTTCCTGTTGTTAAAATACCAATGACATTACTATTCTTTAGCAATGAAATAATCTGATATCTTAAAGTTAGAATATAACTCCCATATTAATCTGGTTGTATCTGTATAATGTCATGTCATCTAATCGCTGAGTCATGTCTGACTCTGTGACCCCATGGTCCACCAGGCTCCTCTGTCCATGGGATTCTCCAGGCAAGAGACTGGGGTCGGTTGCCAGTTCCTTCTCTAGGGAATCTTTCCGACCCAGAAATCAAACCTGGGTCTCCCACATTCCAGGCAGATTCTTTACCATCTGAGCCCTGTCAGTATAATTTATAATAAATATAAATAAAGCACAAATAAAAAGCTATGGTTCTGGACAAAGTCTAGATGTTGTGTTGGCTCATATGGCTGTCATTTAGATACCTGCAGTCAAACTTTAGTAAATTTATCAAAAACTGGGCTATTTGGGCAAGTTAAGCTTCTGGATAATTTATCAAGATTAGCTCCTATACCAATTAGCTTTTGCTTTGTAACAAACCACCCCTAAAATATAATGGTTTAAAGCAGCAATCATTTACCATCATTGTTCACAAGTGAACAGTTTGGTTGGGTGGTTCTGCTGATCTGGGTCAGACTTGGTTCATCTTAATCACTAGGTAGTGGCCATCTGGACTAACCTAGCTGGATGTTAGTCAGATGAAATCCGTGGGCAACAAAGATAACTAGACTAGTCTGTTCATGTAGAAGTTTAGCTGAGCCTTGTTCACATGGCAGTCAAGAGTGAGAAAGGGAAGAACCACCCAAGGCCTCTTGACGCTTGGATTCAAGACCTGTACATCACTCTGTTAAATTCTGTTGACCAAAGCAAGTTACAAAGCCAGCCCAAATTCAAGGAATGGAGGAACAAACTCCAATTCTTAACGGAAGTAACTGCAAAGAATTATGGTCATTCCTACAATCTACCACAGACACTCTGGGTAATTTACAATAAATCTTTAACTGAGCTGAGGCCTGACCTGAGTACAAAGTATACATCATGAGCCTTATAATTAACAAACTGACTGTTTTCTGTTCCCCCCTCCCTTTTTTCTTTCTTTTTTTTTTTTTTTTTGCCTCTGAGGACTTCTCTTTATAATATTGACAAGAAGATGGGAATCAGGAAAAAACAGCTGGTCCATTTGGCCTCAGAAAGCCCTGAAATATTTTAGCCATGGTTCAAGTAAACTATTTGGTGGTTGATTCACAAGAAAATATTTCCAGGCTAAAGCCTCTGATTTCATGTCAATAAGTCAAATTCCTATCCTTTAAATTACTTTGAATTAGCTGAATGAGAGTAGCTGTTGCAATGGTGAACAAACTTGTATTCATTAAAAAATACTCTATAGAACCCCAGTTGAATTGGCCTCCCAAATTTTCATGTAATCGTGCAATATAAAGTGAATATTTCAGCTATGTGCTTATGATCTTGCAAACTAAAAGTATATCTGTAACAATCTGAAGTTTTGAAATGTACAAACTGCTTATTATGTGTTTTCCTTTTCCAAGAATAGCATTCCTGCCTGTGGTTTACAATGGAGGCCACCTGATTCCTGTGTTTTTTTGTGAAAGAGTCTTCTAAACTGAATCCTTATAAAGGTGGCAGAAAGGATTAAGAAGAATGTATATGAAATATATAATGTTAGCATAGATTACAAGCATACATGTGTATAAACCCATACCTGTCTTTGTTACATAACTGGCAATTTCTTTGATGCCATCTTTCAACCCATGTTTTTCCCTTATCCTATAACTCCTATCTCAATTAATGGCACCACTTTCTGTCTTGTTACTGAAGCCAGAAACCCTGAAATCTTCCACTTTCTCATTCTCTGTCCATAATAAATAACCAAGTCATACAGATTCTAATTCCATGATATCTCTGCCATCTGACTCCACCACCTCACCATTCTTCACAGCAATTGCGTAACTTCAAGCCTGACTGAGTCTTAAGTTCCTGCAAATGTGTCGAGACACATTCCCTTCAAATCACTCTCCTTTCCTCGAACCCATTGCCCGTTCTGCTGCTGGAGTGAACTCCCTAAACATAGTTCTATTTATGTCATTTACCTACCTAAAAGTATACAGTGGCAACTCATGGCCTTAAGGCTAAAAGCTAAACCTATGCATGCATGGGAAAAGATTTTAAATCACAACTCTTTCTGCATTAAGTTCTCATGACAAGGTCTAGAACAAAGCAACGGTTGACACGTGTTGCCACATTCTGAAAACGAGGTGGTGCACTTTCTAGGTGGAGTGACTGAAAAAGTTGAAAAATCTGATTTGCTACCCTCCACCTTTCACCTACTTTCAGGCTGAGGTTGTAGAGAACTTTTATAGTGTTTTATCAGACATCTCCCTTCTCATTCACACACACACACACACACACACACATATAATCCTGCACTCCTAAGCACTGGCAGAGGGGAAAGTGGTTCTTTCCTCTTGATCTCAGGTGAATGGCAGGGTCTTTAAGGGAAATATTTAGCCCTAGAAATTTGTTAGATACAGAAACCAATACAAGAACTACATCTGAAAATTCCACAGAGGATGGACTGCATGGCACAGTAAAGAAGCTACAATGTGAGCAAACCACTGAAGGCAAAAGAAATGTACTTGTTCCTTGACTTTGGGGCAAGGGGTGCTCTGTGTTCAAGCTGAACCCTTTTTTTTTTAATTTAATTTAATTTTATTTTTTAACTTTACAATATTGTATTCGTTTTGCCATATATCAACATGAATCTGCCACATGTTACATATATGACTGCCTGGTGGGTCAATGGGACTCCAAAAAACAGATGACACTCTGCATGCCCAGGGGCCTGACAGTGGGATCATAAGCAAATGGACTGTTGGCGGCCAGCATTCCCCGCTTTAAAGGTACTGCAATCAGGAGCCCCCAGCAAGGCAGGTACCTGGGGAACCCAGGAAAGTGTCCACCACTGAGTATCAGTACGAGCAAACATCCCCAGGGCACCCTCACTAGATGACACCTGTGCCTTTCAGTACACTCTTTTCTATTTTTTACATCTCCCAGTGCTAATCATTAACCCTGAAGGGGGCCAGAGTAGCCCAGGGGTGAATTGGGAGAACAAGATGATCCTTGCCCTGGAAAAACTCTCCTAACCCCTGGCAAAGGAACTGGAATTGATACTGTGAAAAGTGAGGATGGGAGAGACAGAGAGGCAGATGTGGGGATTAGGTAAAGATAGTACAACTTTTCCTTATGCAAATTTTCTTTCCCAGAAATCGACTATAAATTTTTCTACATGATATATTTATATACACTATGACATACTATTCAGAGATACATAAAAATTCAGTGATATACCATTGCAGTATTTAGTTTCTTCTTTATAGAACTAATCTCTTCTTTAAAAATTTTTTTTTTATTTTTAATTGAAGGAGAATTGCATGACAATATTTTTTGGCCATACATCAACATGAATCAGCCATAGGTATATACCTCCCTCCCACCTCCCACTGCATCCCGCCCCTCCAGTTTGTCACAGAGCCCAAGTTTGAGTTCCCTGAGTCATACAGCAAATTCCCACTGGCTATCTATTTTGTATATGGTAGTGTACATGTTTCCATGCTACTCTCTCCATTCATCCCACTCTCTCCTCCCCCACCTCCATCCCCTGTGTCCTTAAAGAACTAATCTCTTCTTAGCCACAGATACATTATGTACTTGAACAGATAATATAAAATGCCCTAATGTTTCTCTCAGAAAGGGAAATAAAACATCCAAAGCTCAAAAGTTTTCTCAATGGTAACAAATAAATGCTCATAAAACGTAATGAACTCTCTGGTTAAAGGAATTTAAGAACATGGGGAAATATTCTCTGGTAACCCCTCTGGCAACATTTTAATTATAATGCAGTCTCCCTCCCCAGGCAATGAGTCCAATCTATTATAATATGAGCAACAATCTATTTACTACAACACATTAAGAAATCCAAATATCTGGAACAGGTCATATCTCATTTGCTATTGCTGATTAAAACAAATAATGGAGTAAGATGGCTTTCCATCTCTCTCTCTCTCTCTCTTATTTTAATCACCACTGTGCTTGTGTCTAAGATTATTTTGGAAATAAAACTAATACTTCAGTATTTGAATAAATATAATTTTCTAAATTGTTTTTTTTTTAGTATTTAGTATTTTTTTAGTGCTAATTTAGCAACTCTTACCTATCTGTACTTTATGTATTTTGTTGAATATTTCAAGGAGATCATTTCCACACAGGTCATTAGAGTGTGTCAAAATATCACTATTTGAGTCATGTGAAAAGTGAAATCCCCTCCATTCGTGATCTTAGATCATTTTGTAATCATTTACATGAATTGTCTCTGGTTCCTCTTTTTTCTGTGTGAATTACAGAAATGGTACTGGAGCATGCCACTAGATTCTCAGCTAAATGATGAACACTGAGGAGAGACAAACCATCCTAGACCTGTCACTCCAGGCTCCGTGTTAAAGGACAGACTGCCTTTCTCCATCTCACTCGCATCACAATTATCAGCTCTTTTTTTGTGAATTTAAAGATTTCTCAGACTCCTGTTGGTACATCATTAGTTCCACTTTTCATATAGAACAAAATCTTGAAAAGACAGATTATCTATGCGTAGAGGAAATGATTTTCCCTGAAGGGCATTTTCTTTCTCTTTATCCAGTGTATTTTTAAATGTCTCAAGCGATGAGGCTGGCTGTTCAACCAAGTTCAAGAACACACTTATATTCAGACCATTATCTATCATCATGAATTCAAACCTGCTGTTCCTCTCTGCTGATAATCTGTCATCTAACAAGAGCAAGGATGGCTTTAAACCACAGGAGCAGAGAGCAGTCATTGATGTGCCTTCCAAGGAGATTTATTCATTGAATGCCACACACACAAAACAGATTCAATTCGATATTTCCTTGTTCATGTTTTACACAATTCTCCATGCTCTCTACCCCTTTTGGAAACTTACAGAGCTACTACAGAGAATTAAACAAATATTTAAAAAGTAGAAGAAGGATGAATGGATGAATAAAATTGTATACTTAGTCTCTCAAAATTAATCTTCAGGATAATATTTTAATTTAATGTTTATTTTATATTGGAGTATAGTTGATATATCACGCTATGTTAGTTGCAGGTGTACAGGAAAGTGATTCAGCTTTATACATATGTATTTATGTATATAATATATATATATATATCTCCATTCATTTTCAGATTCTTTTCCCATATAGGTTATTATAGAATAATGAGTACAATTCCCTGTGCTACAGTAAGTCCTTGTTGGTTATCTATTTTATATATAGTAGTGTGTATATGTTACTCCCAAACTCCAAATGTTATTATTTTTAATGGGACATAAATCATTATTTTCTGCACAGAAATAAAAACCAGAAGGGATGTCCTGCTGAAGGACTCTCTCTCCTGAATGTCCTTATTCTTCCTTCATTATGCTATCTATGTTCCCAGGATAGCAACATTAATTTGACATGGCTGAATTATGCTACCTACTGTTTCCTGTATAGCACTTTGAGTGCCTGGAGGCTGCGTTTTCCCGCTTTGGGGATAGGGAGCAGAAAGACATTTCTAACTCTACTCTAGTATGAGAAGCAATTAAGCTACAAGTTGTTTAGCTGTAAGCAGTTAACCTCACAAACCTAATAAATTATTTGATTATATGGAATGCTTAGAATTTGACCCCTTTTTGTAAATAGGCAAAGCTTATTTACCTTGCAATAGGTAAATTGCAAAGCTTGTATTATTTTCCTTGTTTTGGTCATTTAATTATTTGAACATTGCCTCTATTATTCCATGCTTTGGGATATACAAATGGCAAATAGGATAGCTGCAAGTGCCCTCTCGTTGCCAAATCATTCGGTTTGTATTGTCTTTGCTGCTACTATTATCACTGGTTTAGTTGAAGATTGCACCACTTTATTTCTGAATAAAAGAGAAAGCAGCCTTTGTTATTTTGGTCCCCTCTACTCAATTGAAAAACAAACAAACAGGCATAAAACCCTTCATGAACACTAATGAACCCAAAATAGTCTGCAATTAATTTCAAATTCACTGCTAGTTTCAAAAATTAGCTAACACTGCAAATTGCACTGACCATGATCAGGCCCTTAATAACAAGGCCTATTGTGTGAAATGTGCAAGTCAGCAGAAACACAAATGAAAACCTTTCGGCTTCAAACACATGCAAACAAACAGAACAAGATGAAATCTGAATTTTCAAAAAAGCTTTAAGCCACTACATCTCACACCAGATAAATTAATAAATCACTTCAAAGAACACATTCTTTTTTGTGTACTGATTCTTGTGAGGTCAACCCGTAAGAGGTATGAGAGCAAAATTCCTCCTTTTTTCCTAAAACCTCAATAATAATATACCAAGAAGTCTTAGGTCATCTACAGGGCTAATGATAGGTAAGTGATTTTTATTGTTATTATGAGAAGTAATTTGAAACTATGCAAAATTAAAGACGTTCAAACTGTTATTTAATCTAAAACAAAGAAAGATAAAATCTTGAATTATTATTGTACAGCTGAACAATTTTCTAATCCTGTTTTCAATCTAATTATTTCTGCAGTTTCTTTACTGTTAAAGAAGAACTCAGACAAATAAATCACAAATTTATGTTCATTTTCACTCTCTCTATATATTATTTTCTGGTTTCCCTGGTGGCTCAGTGGTAAAGAATCCACTTGCTAAAGCAGGAGACAGGGTTTGATTTCTGGGTGGGGAAGATCCCTGGGAGAAGGAAATGGCAACCCACTCCAGTATTTTTGTCTGGGAAATCCCAAGGACAGAGGTGCCTGGCGAGCTACAGTCCATTGGGTAGCAAAGAGTCAGACACGACTCAGTGACTAAACAACACAATATATTATATTCACTGTTTCTGTAATTTAAGGTAATATAGACTTGTAGTAATCATTTCATATTATTTGTATTTGCTGTTCTTATTTACCTCCTTTTAAAGCAATACAACTTTGAGGTATAATTTTTGAAACAGTCCAAATGTTTCAAATAGCCTACTGAATCACAATATACCCTCTAGCATCATACCCCATGTTTAAATTCCAGTCTCATCATTTGTCAAATGGAGAAATCACTAAAACTATAGAATACTTGAATTTTCCAGTCATATAATAGGGATAAATGCCAAAAATTGCAGGGGCAATTTATAGGATTGACTCAAAGAATATAGGAAAGATATTTTTCTTCTTCCATAATTGTTCCGTTGATGACCAGTTTCCATTGAATTCACCCCCTTGGCCTCTCTAGGCCTCCTCCAAAGATCTGTAACTCATGGCCAATCCTTTTGTTCTTCATGCCTCATCATTTGTTGCTTCCTGTCTTCTCACTCATGCTGCTAAGTCGCTTCAGTCATGTCCGACTCTGTGCGACCCCATAGACGGCAGCCCACCAGGTCCCTCCATCCATGGGATTTTCCAGGCAACAGTACTGGAGTGGGTTGCCATCCTTCACTGAAACTCTGTCTCTTGAATGCCCTCTCAATGCAAAACCTACGCAACACTTCCTCCTATTCTTTGAAAAGTCTCATTCCGAATTCTTAATGACTTTCCCAACAAAAGAAAAGCAGATGCGCCCCCAAAACTCCAGATTCCCTATATGTGACACCACACAGAGAAAACCTCATGTAAAGATTCCTTTTTTTCTCTTCATTAATTTTTTTCCTATAGCACATTGTTCTGCATATGAATGTTATGTATACAGTCAATTATCCAAGCTAATGGAGGCGAGCTGTGGGAGAGATAATTAAGAAGAGCAGATAATCTACCCTGCTATTAGTGCAGGTGTCAGCAAAGAGTCTGGCCTGAGACAGCATTGTAAGGGGTGTGTGGTGGGGTGAAAGGAGGCTTGTAGTCCCAGGATAGTTACACAGCGGTAGAGAAAAGAAACTAAGGAGGAGTGGGGGAACCAAGCCTGTCGAGGGAGAGGCATTAGGACAGGTGATCACTCGTTAATATGAATGTTGTGGATAATCCAGAATTTAACGTTATGTTTAAATGCCTACCTGGAAAATGCTAGTAATTGGTCTAAAGTCCCACGTTCAATTTGTATCATAAGCAGTTAGTTTTCCCTACTCCATAGTTTATATTTTAAAGCGACAGGCCCTACCATCTGTCCCAGAAGCCAATATTACAATTGTGCCCTTGTGACCAGTAAAGGAACTGGCATAACCCAACATCAACACTGGGAAATCATTTAATACACATATTCTATTGAATCTGGGTTGTTGCCATTAACATACAAGTCAGAGCTGTGAAAGTCACTCAGTCGTGTCCTATTCTTTGCAACCCCATAGACTATATAGTCCATGGAATTCTCCAGGCCAGAATACTGGAGTGGGTAGCCTTTCCCTTCTCCAGGGGATCTTCCCAACCCAGGGATCAAACTCAGGTCTCCCACATTACAGGCAGATTCTTTACCAGCTGAGCCACAAGGGAAGCCCCAAGTCAGAAAGTATACCCTAAAATTATGACCAAGTCATTTTTAATTAGTTCTTTCAATCAAGTGATCTGTTTCAAAGTGCAAGAATATATGAGCATCTCTTCACTAATTCAATAAGTATCACATAAAGGCCTATTATATGGTTTCCTGACCTAATAATGTTCATGTAGTGGTAAGATTATATGTGTTCCAAGAGGCAATGTACTGTCTCCGTACTGTGAAGACAAAGTAAGCATTTCAATACTCCAATATGGAATAGAGTCAAAATCATCAACCAATGAAAACTAAAGAAATATTTAAATATACACTGGCGAGTAGCAAGAGTTGTTCAAAGCGCTTTATTTAGTGCCTTTGAAAAAACTGATAATAATGGAAATTCCTTGGCAATCTAAGAGCTTCTGTCATTTTTTACCATCCAGGGCTTCAAAGGAGGCAAAGAGTAGCAGATGCAAACCTTTCGATTTACAACCATCTTCCTCCAGCTTTAATGCTCTGGTGTCCTTTGGGCAGAAACACTCCAGGGTCTCAACTAGTGTGTTTTTCCATTACTGATACTATCCTGCCCTGATAGATAGGATGTGATAAAACAACAAGTAAGAAATCATTTTTTCATAATTCTTTAGAGTCCAATCTAGCCTCAAACCTGCATTTCTTGCAGTCCTTCATGCTGTGGAAGCTGAGTTTTAGTGGATTCCACAGCCTCACGGTGGAATCACTTCACATATTTTTCAGTAGATTGGCCTCTGGAGTATGTCTTTCTTACTCAAAGTCTACTAAAATAGAGGATGGCCTATAAGCATTCTCACTGAGGAGACATAAATTTCAAACAAAATATTGAAGGAATCTTGATTTTTAATAGTTCAAATAATATACTTTCATGGAATAAGCATCTCATTTTCTTTCCCAAATTGGTTGAAGGAAACTGAAATATTTAGATGAGGTGTTAAGCAGATAAAATCTCAGTTCATTTGTAAATGAGGAATTAGGAAAACTATGAAATTTCTTTGCTAAAAAAGAAGTTGAATGTCCAAGGAAATTAAACCTGCAACTTGCCATAAAATGATCTCCTCTTTCAAAGAAAAGGATCAATAATATATTAAAGCACTAAAAATTGATATAAAGAGTCCATTTTAATAGGCTTCACTTTTGAAGCTAATAGGTATTAACTTTCATTTTTATAAAATATTTCCATGTTAATGACTCCAAGATATATTGTTGCAAGGATTTTCCTGAGGCACATGAAGCTAAGGTTGAAAGCAGTTAAGGCTGCTTGAATTCCTTTACAAGCCTATTATAAGCCAATATTCAATCAAAATGATTATTGCTAGCCATTAAAAAAATCTACTAAGTATCAAGGGTAATAACTCTTGCATGTTATTACTGGGAATTCCTACAAAGCAAAAGGCTTTTGTATTAATGTTTGCAAAGACTGCTTAATTTATTTGACGTCCTTGAGAAAAAGAAAAAAATCTGCTGTTCAACCAGAAAAGAGAAAGAGAGAGAGTAGTCTTGTCCCCATTATCTCTGAACAAGAAGTGTCAGGAAGCTTCAGGCTAGAATTAGCATGAGATAGGCTATTACAGTTGTAAGAGCATTTAGCAGGCGTCCCTACTGACTTCAGGGTGATAATACACACAGCCCCATGTAATCTATCTCTTCTGCAGCTCTTTCTTTGCCTCTCTCCTCCTCTCATTCTTTACTAGTACACATGCTTTATTGTAACGCATAATAAGTGATAAACAGCATTTTTCTACCAAACTGACACCACTGGCAAGAGTTTTACCTTCAGCAAAGTCATATAAGAGTCACTGCTTATATGTAACCATTTTTTAAAAGCCAGATATAACATTCAAGTAAAGGAATATTTCATGACTCATGCTCTAAAGAGTAAGTAGACTATATCTGGCATCCTTTTCACTGGAAAAGTGATTTTCACATATTATTAATTTTCATAGAAAGACAATGAAAATATCATCAAATTGGAAGTTCAAGAAAAGAATTGTTTAGAATGTGGTATCATAGTTAATGAAATAAAATTCAGTAATGTTAAGAGGAGAAAAATATTTCTTGATGATTCAGAATATCTTTAATTACTACTGTAAGTAATAATATCTACCAGGAATTGAGCATGCTCCAAAGGACATTTAAACCAGAGCAGCCCCATCTTTGAAACTTGTAAAGTAGAATGTATGAGAAATGATATTTGAGTATTTTTAGCTCCCAAATTTATCCAGTTATTTCTAGTTTAATTTACCTTCAGATCAGATCAGTCGCTCAGTCGTGTCCAACTCTTTGCAACCCCATGAATCGCAGCACACCAGGCCTCCCTGTCCATCACCAACTCCCGGAGTTCACTCCGACTCATGTCCATCGAGTCAGTGATGCCATCCAGCCATCTCATTCTCTGTCGTCCCCTTCTCCTCCTGCCCCCAATCCCTCCCAGCTCAGAGCCTTTTCCAATGAGTCAACTCTTTGCATGAGGTGGCCAAAGTATTGGAGTTTCAGCTTTAGCATCATTCCTTCCAAAGAAATCCCAGGGCTGATCTCCTTCAGAATGGACTGGTTGGATCTCCTTGCAGTCCAAGGGACTCTCAAGAGTCTTCTCCAACACCACACTTCAAAAGCATCAATTCTTCGGTGCTCAGCCTTCTTCACAGTCCAACTCTCACATCCATACATGATCACAGGAAAAACCATAGCCTTGACTAGACGAACCTTTGTTGGCAAAGTAATGTCTCTGCTTTTGAATATGCTATCTAGGTTGGTCATAACTTTAAGTTTCCCTAAATTGGTGTTATTCCATCCCTTGAAGTTAAAAATGAAAAGCAAAAGAAAAATGACACATGTAATTCAAATCTTAGGCATCCCCAAAATCCAACAAATACCAAGTTAATATAAAATCAAATTATTTCCATGAAAATTTCTTTTAAGCCAGGTGTTTTCAACCTCAGCACTAATGACATGTAGAGATGCATAATTCTTTATTGCGGGTTACCATTTCTAGTATTATGGCACTGGATTTAGCAGTATCTCTGGCTTCTAACCATTATATTTCATTAGCACCCTCCACACTACACCATGAGTTATGACAACCAGAAATGTCTCCTGAGGGGTAAAATCATACTCATTGAGAACTATTTCTCTAAGTGGAAGACCTAATCTAAATTAGATAATGTTTACTTGCATCATTAACTTTGGAAAAAGGAACTATCACCGAACTCTCAGTTGCAAAATTTGAAAACGATACACACACTAGCTGTGGCAAGACAGAGCTGGGCTTCATGTACATTTCCTGCACACATTCTGGGAAGCTGAAACATCATTATGCATATACCGGCTTAAGGTCCAAATACCATGAACATCTGTAAATACCGGTATCTTAGTTTTCTCTGGCTGCTATAACAAAATACCACAGACTGAGTGGCTTAAACAACAGAAATGTATTTCTCATAGTTCTGGAGGTTGGAAATCTGAGAGTAGGGTGCCAACATGATTAGGTTTTTGTAAAATATCTTCTCTCGACTTGCAGATGGATGCCTTTTCACTATGTGCTCACATGACCTCTTCTTTGCGTGTACCACGAGAGAGAGAGAGGGAGCAAGCTCTCTGGTGTGTCTTGTGTGTGTATGCTCAGTTGCTTAGTTGTGTCTGACTCTTTGCAACCCCATAGGCTGTAGCCTGCTAGGCTGCTCCATCCATGGGATTTTCCAGGCAAGAATACTGGAGTGGGTTGTCATTTCCTCCTCTGGGGGATCTTCCCAACCAGGGATTGAAACTGTGTCTTGCATCTCCTGAATTGGCAGGTGGATTCTTCACCACTCAGTTCAGTTCAGTCGCTCAGTCATGTCCAACTCTTTGTCACTCCATGGACTGCAGCACACCAGGCTTCCCTGTCCATCACCAACTCCTACAGCTTGCTCAAACTCACATCCATAGAATTGGTGATGCCATCCAGCCATCTCATCCTCTGTCATCCCCTTCTCCTTCTGCCTTCAATCTTTCCCAGCATCTGTCTTTTCTAAGGAGTCAGTTCTTCACATAAGGTAACCAAAGGGCTGGAGCTTCAGCTTCAGCATTAGTCCTTCCAATGAATATTCAGGACTGATTTTCCTTTAGGATTGACTGGTTTGATCTCCTTGCAGTCCAAGGGACTCTCAAGAGTCTTCTCCACCACCACAGTTCAAAAGCATCAATTCTTTGTTGCCCAGTTTTCTTTATGGTCCTACTCTCACATCCATACATGACCTCTGGAAAAACCATAGCTTTGACTAGATGGACCTTTGTTAGCACTTTGTCTTTACCACTAGTGTTACCTAATGTCCCTTATAAGGCCTCTAATCCCATCATCCAAGACCCAATCCTCAAGTTCTCATCTAAATCTAGTTACCTCACAAAGGCCTCAGTTCCTAATACCATCACATTGGAGGGATCTGTTTCTCTGTCGCTGGAAGATAAATGATTGTCAGCTATGTTTTAGTATATCATACATACAAGGTGTTTAAATTAGATAAGCCTAATTAATACTACTTGACACTTTCATTGAAATAGTTAAATTAGTTAAGTTTGAATTATTCTGGATCTTGAACTTGTCATCCTATATATATATGTACATATATATATGAATAAAATACAAACTCATATATATACAGATAGATATAAAATAAAGAGAAAAATAAAGAAGGCACAGATTTATTCACATAGGACCAAAACAACAATGTAAAATAGTTTCTTACTATTTACAGAAGTTTGAGTGTGGTTACTGTTGGACAAGGAAAAGGTTTAGTGACTGAGGAATCATGAGTGTAGCTCTGTGAGTCCCTCTGAATGAAAGGTAACTGAGAATGATTCTGGGGGAAAAATTCATAATGAAAGTTGGGTACTCTTTATTATTCATCAAGTTGTATGCTGAGGGTTTGTACAACTTTCCTTATGCAATTACTGTAACTCAAATGTGTAAAGACTTGTCTTGAATTACATAGAATCTGAGTCAGACATTTATTGCTTTCATGGATTCAAAGGTAAATAAGACAGCCTCTATACCCAGTTGAGTCAAAGTCTAAAGAAAGATTCAGATGTATAAACAGATTGCACAATACAATATGATAAATGACATACATGAGCAGAGTTGTTTGAGACATGGAGGTAATTAACTCTGCCTGGGGAAATCAGAAAAGATCTTGTGATAAGCAGTGTTTGAACTGGTCAGGACACATGGTAAGAGCCCATCTTGCTTACATTCAAAATAAGTTAGTTTTGAAGAAAATGTGTAAATAGAGGTTACCTGATTTGGATTTCAGTTTTTGGGTAGTTTCTATACTTTTGATTAAGATAAAAAAAAGAAAAAAACATGAATCAGATGCAACTAAGTAAGAAATCTCTTGCTTTATTATCCAGAACTTAATCTAAATAGTAAAATGTTAAACATAGTCGGCATGGATATTTGCTTATACTCTATCTTTGGGTGCTTTTGTCATTGAAACAAACTTTAAAAAAACATTGAGTGAGAAAACAATAGAAGAGATAAAATAATAAACTATCACATAAATGCTGATGGAGTACATTATACAAATTTATACTATGCAAATATTTAAGCTTGGTCTTAGTAACAAAGAGATAAAAAACCATGACCAAATTTCTTCAAAAATGATTGACAGTTTTCAAGGGCTGATCATAAACACAAAAATTAACTGCTAAAGAAGAGGAATGGTTATTGTTCTCATGAATCCAAGCTTTAACCTTGAAGAAAATACAGGCTTCTAGAAGTAGATTAACAGCAACACCCATATTAACCAGCATTTGGGGTTCAAAAGGTACTACAGTTAGCCCTGTGTACTAGTAGTAGGTCTGTTTAAGATAGCAGTGAGAAAAAGGATTGCTTTTCATGAACTCAGAAGTTAGGTACAGGAATCAGTGTGTTTTTGTAAGAGCTGTATTCTTGAGAATTATTTTTCTTTTTCAAAGCTGCTAGTGAAAGATATGCTAGAAGAATTACTTAACTAGGGGTAAAATTCACATTTTTAAACTATTTACCTTACCAGATATGATTTTAATTTGGGCATTTCTCATTCCTCCTTCTTTAGCAGAAGTATTTCATGATGAGACACTAAAACTAGTTAACTGTCAGGGGTGATTCTGAAAGTTTACATTCTGAAATTCTTTACACAATCACTTATTATTTCATAGTTCTCACTGTTTGTCTGCACTACATTTCTGCTCTGACACCAAACAACAGTTCTATAAGTAACCCCCGCCTGGTTATCAGCTCTGTGCCACTTTTCTGAATTCTCTTCCTTTCTCATCTTTCTAGTATTGTACCCTTAGGGTGTGTGTTAGTTGCTCAGTCATGTCCTTCTCTTTGTGATCCCATGGACTATAGCCTGCCAGGCTCCTCTGTCCATAGAATTCTCCAGGTAAGAATCCTGGAGTGGGTTCCTATTTCCTTCTCCAGAGGATCTTCCCAACCGAGGGACTGAACACTGGACTAGTGTACTGCAGGAAGATTCTTTACCATCTGAGCCACCTGGGAAGCCCGTATGACCTCACTATCCATGGATCAATGCAAGAATTGCCTTCAATTCTCTTTTATTATCAATGCCTTACACACTGGTCATGATGAATAACATGAAAATATTTACTGGAGTCCATTCAAGTTCTAGTTGTTCATTTGAACTATGCTACCAAAGTGCTTGCTGCTGCTGCTAAGTCGCTTCAGTCGTGTCTGACTCTGTGCGATCCCATAGACAGCAGCCCACCAAGCTCCCCCACCCCTGGGATTTTCCAGGCAAGAACACTGGAGTGGGTTGCCATTTCCTTCTCCAATGCATGAAAGTGAAAAGTGAAAGTGAAGTCGCTCAGTCGTGTCCGACTCTGTGTGACCCCACAGACTGCAGCCTACCAGGCTCCTCCATCCATGGGATTTTCCAAGCAAGAGTACTGGAGTGGGGTGCCACTGCCTTCTCTGACCAAAGTGCTTACTATTATAATTCTCTTCCAGTTCCTTGAGACATTTTTTTGTGCTTACTATTATATGCCTTTCAAAACCCCAAACATATTCTACACTGTTAAAAAAAAAACTGAGTATCACTCAAAAACTCCATAAGTTTACTACCATGCTCAGTTATCTGTATGTAATGCCATACATTCTTTTTTTCCTTTTCTTCTGTGAATCCAGATTTTTCCTATTCTCAGAGAGTAAACTTTTGACCCATGAACTGCAAATTTTATTCTTCCTACTCTGGGCTCTCATTCCACAAAATATCTTCTTTATCTTTACAGTATCAAAACTCTGTTTTTCTAAACTAATTATTATAAAACAATTTGAGTTCTGTTCAATTTGCTCAATCTAAAAACTCTGCCTCTCATACCAATCCCCTCAAAATAAAAAAATAAATAAATAAAACAAGTTTCCTCAATATGACTATCTCCTTCAGTTACTGACTCATCTTCTTCCTTCCTTTTGTGGTCAAACATCTTGAAAAAATACTTTGTTCTTAATTCTGTAAATATCCTTGTCAATGGTATATAGAGTAGTATAAACCTGGCTTTAGCCTTTATAATAGGCTGTATATCCTCAGGCAAGTTATATAAATTTTCTAAGTCTATAAAATTTTAATACCTATGGCGAAAATTTTGTAGGACAATTATATGTCATCATGGTCCATAACACTTGCGCAGTCCCCAGCACTGTGTAAGTGGTCCGTGAATAGCAACTATCATCATTCTTATTCTTTCATATTCTTACTATTCCTACTATTGTTTCAATTCACTATATTTCTTTCAACTCACTATATTCTCACTTATGCCCATGACTTCATCCCCAATTATCTTATACAACTGCTCTTCCTATACTCACCGATGACTCCTAATTGTCAAATCCAGTGAACTATCTAAAAAGTTTTATTCTATTTGAGTACTAATATTTCACACAGTTAGGTGCTCTTGTCACTTGAAATACTTTCCTTTCTTGATGCTTACGCTGTCTGCGTCTCTTAATCCTTTCTTTCGCTATTCCTTCACGGTCTCCTTTATTGATTGACTCTTTGTTCTTTAGGTAAAAGTGTTAAGTCTCTCAGTCATGTCTGACTCTTTGTGACCCTGTGGACTGTAGCCCGCCAGGCTCCTCTGTCCATGGGATTTTCCAGGCAAGAATACTGGAGTGGAGTGCCATTTCCTCCTCCAAGGGATCTTTCTGACCCAGGGATAGAACCTGCTGTCTCTTGTGTCTCCTGCATTGGCAGGCAGATTCTTCACTACTAGCACCACCGGCCTTAAATAATCCCCCTCCTACAAACTTTATTTTAGTAGTCTCTATCTTCTAGTCTCCAGTTCTAATTTTGGTCCTATCATACCTCAATAAAAATACTCAATTCATTATTTGTTAATGACTTTGAACTCCAGTTTACCTACCACAAAATGACCTTCTCAAATTTAGTGTTAGCAGTCCAACGTGAATGCACTTATACTATGGAACTGTACACTTAAAATGACTAAAACAGTCAATTTTTTGTCATGTACAATTTATAAAAAAAAATTTAAAAATCAAATGCTGGAGAAGTCTTCAGTGATTCCAATTACTACAATCTTATTGCAAACTAAATACTTCAAAATCTGTTTCCAGTTTATTCCTCTTAAGTTCCTCTAATATTGCTGTTTCTGTCACTCTGATCTTGGCATATATTGTTCCCTCTACTCAAAATGTGTTCCCTTTTTGTCTAATAAGCACTTATTCATGATTTAACCCCTAATATTTCTTCTGTTTTCTCAGAATCTCCCAGGCAGAGCCAGTGACTTTATAGTTACTCCAATAATAATGTTTTTGTACATACACACATATATAATACAGTGCTTAGGCTTTTCTGGTAGCTTGGCTCGTAAAGAATTCAACTGCAATGCAGGAGATGCTGATTTGATTCCTGGATTGGAAAGATCCCCTGGAGAAGGGATAGGCTACCCATTCCAGTATTCTTGGGCTTCCATGGTGGCTCAGACGATAAAGAATCTATCTGCAATGCTGGAAACCTTGATTCGATCCCTGGGTGGGGAAGATCCCCTGGAGGAGGGCATTGCAACCCACTCCAGTATTCTTGCCTGGAGAATCCCATGGACAGAGGATCCTGGTTGGCTACAGTCCATGGGGTTGCAAAGAGTTGGACATGACTGAGTGACTAAGCACAGCACAATACAATGCTTATCACCTTATAGCTATTTACTTCTCCTTTTCTCCTCAGCTAGACTGTAATGACATTAATCTCAAGACTATACTTCATAAGACTTTCTATCCCTAGTTTTTAGTAGAATTCCTAGAACAAAAGTGCTGCTTATTATGGATTGTACAAATAGATGGATGCATGAGAGTAGATAGAAAAAATGGTGACAAATAACATTGTGAAAATCCCTATTATAGTACTTTATTTAATCTAATATGACATCAGTTCTCAGAAGTACCATCTCTTATGTGCAATTGAGAAGGAAAAAATCTGCCAATAAAATGATATACTTTCCTGAAATATATATTTTTTATTTTATACTATTGGAAGAACCTTTAGACTTATCTAGATGTAAAAAAAAATAAATATAATTTATGAACATATTTAAAGAAAATATAAGACTATATCACTTTGGGGATGATACATAATTTTCTAAGTCTCAAATTCAATTGATATGCAATTTCTGAAATATGTTTACTTTCAGAGACTACTTTTTTGAATTTTTTTTTATTCCTTCATCAATGAGCATGCTTTCATATTAATTGTCATCTTTTGTCCTACTAAATGTGTTTCTGATGCATGGTTATTTTTTACATAGTCACTGTTTCCTTCAAGACTTTCATTTAGATTCCCAATTGGCAGTTTTTATATCTGACACTAGATTAATCTTAGCAGGTGTTAACAAATAGCTATCTTTCAGCAACAAGGGCTCACACCCTCCTTTAAATGGTCCTTAAATGATTGGTTGATTGAAAATCATGAGGTTGCAGTTATCCACTCACAATGGCAGCAATTAACAACTAAGTCATTATAGTTTTGGGTAAGTTTATGTTCAAAATGGTTCAGTGCATGCCCACTAAATAAATCAAGAAGAAAACATTGCAATTCACTAGGGTAGGCTCCTACTTGTTTCTTCCAGAAAACATATATCCAGTCTATAGTTCAGACAATTTTCAACCGACTGTGCATGTACATGAACCTATGTATGTGCATAGAAATATGGAGTAACATTTCTGAGGAGATAATTTTCAGAAATATTTTGAGGTTAAAATGCAACATGGAGGAAACATTTGAACATTGGCAATTATGCACAATTTCTTGGTGATACAGTGTCTTTCTTCATCCATGTCCATAATCTTCATCTTCTCAGTGCTTTGGTATTGATGGTCTAACTTGGAGGCATGTCAGAGAGTTGCAGGATTCATCAGCTTATCCTATTTGACAAAATTGGAATTTATTCAGTTTTCTTCAACTGAATCACATGTTGCTGGAAGTGAAAGAGGTAATATTAAATTTGCTGAAGTTTCTGGAAAATGGATGTCAAGCATTTTAAAAATAATCTGTGTTACAACGAAGTTGGTCATACCATCTTCTCAATAATTTGAAACTTCATCCATCTAGGCTGAGATACATGGATATTTCTCTTTCCTTTAGTTACAGAGCCTGGTGAGTGATTGCCAATCTTTTTACAGACATCTCATTAATAAATATATGCATGTCTTATGTTCTTGGATCTCACTAATGCTTTTGGTTGTTTTTTTGGTAAGAAATTATAGAATTGTGTTCATTTCTCCTCTGATTAACATTTGCTTCATTAATATCAAATTAATGTCCCACTGCTCCGTTCCCATGTCTTCCTAAGTACAGAATAACTTACTGTTTCAATGCTGAATCACAGAGTAATCATTCTGACGACATTTTCAACAATGCACATAACTCAATTTAAGTTACTGTATGAAGTGCCATGATGGAGTCCCTATATGTGCCGGAAAGAGCAGTTACGTTAAGAGTTATTCAGCACTGATTTTAAGTTGCCATCAATTGTTAAAATATTGGACAAGTATTATCCCATAGGAACAACAGAATATTATTGACTTCTATGGAATTCAGCAAGTGACAATTTCAGAAATTCTTGATTATTTTGTTGTTGTTCTTGACTTTTATCCAGTCACAATCCAACCCATTTACTTATTTCTTAATAGAGGGCTTTACCTCCTACATCACTTAGAGAATTCAGATATTGTAAGCTATTTATGTGATAACATGTTTACTCTTCCATAAAGCTCATCCAATCTCTTTCTCTCCTCTCTTTCTTTATTTGCTTAAATCTCAGAGGCAAAGAGATTAATTTTCCTTTCTGAAGCTTAACTTTCCCATGCTCTTTGCCTGGCACACCTATGATATAGATAAATATGGCATTGATGGTGATGTAGGTAGTCTTCACCTCAGTTTGAAAATCAGTGGTACCACCAGTTTCAGTCTTTGCCTTCACTAGGAGCTTTCACGATATTACAAAGGCACTCATGGGGGAATAGAAGTTTCTTGTTCCTTTTGTGCCCTTTCTTCCTTTAAGGTTGTCAAGATTAGTAGAGAAATGTTTACCTTTTGCATGTTATACTCAAAGGAATCCAGATGCTCTAAACTATTCCAAACTCAGGACAGGATGAAATCCAAAACCAATATTAGTTGCCCTGACAGCAAGGTACACTGTTGACCTTGGTCCTTTGGGAGTAAGGAAAATCAGAAGGATGAAAAAGATAAAAATTATGAATAAATTTTTTAAAAAGGTAAAAATACTCATGGGCACCCATTCAAGGTTGACAATGTGTGGATTACTGAGAGTCCTGTACAAAACTTGAAGGCATTTCTCACATTTCCCCTAAGTATGCTTGGTCCACAAACTGAAAGAGTTTTCCCAGACCCATACACTCAGCCCACAAGATGTTATGAGGTTATATCTCAATTATCTTGAAAAAAAATCTACTTTTTAATTCTAAAAATTTTGAAGTATATTCTTTAGTCGATGACCCCACTTTCTTTCTCACCATCATTTGCTCTGTATCTTAAAGCATTTTGATCTTCTGCTCCTACGCCAATGAAACTGCACTTCCTTTTTCTCTCACTCATACTTTTCATCCACTATTCATGATTTTCACATTTTTGACTACCCACCCTTGAAATTCTCTTTCCTTCTGATTTTCCTAACACTAAACCAGAGATCCTCAACTTATTTATTTGTGTTGTTTATTTAAAGAAGCTGAACGAGATTGCTTTCTTTAAAAAAAAAGCTGGCATGTTGAGAACAAAGTCTTCACAGAAAGTCATATAAAGAAAGGAACTGGAGACACACAACTTCACAACTTTTAACCCCACATTTCAAAACTCTGGTTTTCAATAATGGTGGGTAAAGGAGTTAAAGCAAAAAGGTGTTTATGCAGCAGCAGAAACAGGAAATGTTCTTTTAAGCATGAAGAGAAGACATTTATCTGTCTCCCATATACCAAAGGATATAACTTGCTTTTAATAACATTTAGTAATATGCTTATAGAAGTCAAGGGGGTGATTTCTTGGTTCACAAAGATTTTCCTGTATCTGCGAACAACCCAATAATAGGCTAAGTGTTAGTTGCTCAGTCATGTCTGACTCTTTACAACCCCATGGACTGTAGCCTACGAGGCTCCTCTTTCCATGGAATTCTCCAGGCAAGAATACTGAAGTAGGTAGCCATTCCCTTCTCCAGCCCAGGAATTGAATCTGACCTGGGCTGCTTCTTCCTGATCCAGGAACTGAACCTCTATCTCTTGCATTGCAGGTACATTCTTTCCTGTCTGAGCCACTAGGGAAGCTTGATTATACTAAACATGATTATATTATACTCTAACCTGCCTATTGTGAGTGTATCTGAATATCCTGGGGTAAATATTTTATCTAAATTAGGCATATTGACTTGGTATCCTTGGAATCCCAAATTTTGAAGGAAGAAACACAAAGGCTTGCTGGGCATTTTACCTGTGTCATGTTAATAAATGTCAATACCTGGAATAAAAAGACATTTATTCAGCTCCTAACAGTTATCCTAGTCCCTCTTATTTAACTAAAGTATACTTTTCACTCTTTCAATTAAAGTTGTAATTCAATATTAAATACTGCATAGATTCACAGTGAGAATGTACCATTTGCTGATCCCTCACATAAGACATACCAAATGCTGCAAGGTTGGGAAGTGTGTTTCTCTTTTGTTGCCCCTCACAGACTCTGGAATAAAACCAAAAGTCCAAATCATGCACATTTTGTAAATAAAATTGAGCCTTATGAAAATCTTGGTAGGAGAACATTGTCAGAAAAGATTTTTTGTTATCAGATTAAATGTGATTCTCAGAGTTTTATTAGAAAGTTCAACTCACTTACTTTGTATCTCTTAACCATTTGTTTTCCTTATCATCTGGGCTCTGAGGATGCTTGTATGTTCCGTTACTTTTTATTGTCTGCTCTTTACAACACACCTGTGAGTTAGAGAAATATGATTATTCATACTGTACAGATGGTGGGACTAAGGTATAATGCCATCCACAACCTGAATAGCAGAGTCGGAACCAGAATTTATGATTCCCCAAACCTCACGTGGAGCAGTATTTCCTGTGATATCTCTGCCCTCCCCTTAGCATTCATGAACAAAAAGCTGCAGATAATTGCAATCTTTAATCAAAATGCCAACTACTTTTCCAGAATGAGTTTGGCTCTTTCACTGTAAGTAGAATATATTATTCATTAAAACATAGGTAATGATTATTAGTAGTACTCAGAGATAAGTTTTAGCTGATTATTGGAAAGTATTATCTTCTGTGTTAGGTATAAGCTTAATTCCTTCCTCATTTGATTTCTTATTTAGGACATTTAAAAAATTTTTATTTTATAATGGAGTATAGCTGATTTACAATTTGGTTTTAGTTTTAGTTGTTCAACGAAGTGATTCAGTTATACATACACATATAGGACATATTTACTAAAACAAACAAAACTCTCTGGTGGGAAAAATGTGTTGGAAATAGCATGGAGCTAAGCTCTTAACCCTATGTGGAAACTTGTCAGCTTAGTCACCTAGGGTAAATGACATTTTGTGTCAAAAACATATGAAAATTTAGACTAAACTTATTTTACTACTGGTAAAGAAAAGGAGGACATAGGGAGAAAAATAATTTGGACTGATACATTTTTGTTATTTATAAAGCAGCTATACATCAACATTAATATAAAGGCCTTTCCCCCTCTAAAGACTAGGTATAGAAAGGGAACTTATTGGCCTATAGCATATATTTACCCCACTCCTTTTCTTCTCTGGTTAATTTTGGAGAAACTAAATTAATTGAACATATAGAATAATATTAAAGTTGATTTTCTATTATGTAGAAATTAAATACATCTTTGCCATATTTATCATCCTATAATATCCAAATTAAGATTTTTTAAAGTGTTTCCAAAGTTTAGTTTACCATCCATGTTGTTGAGACTTTTTTCCTGTCAGTTAATGAAGCGCAGGAGTAACCTAATTCATGTTATTCCCATCTGTCATCGCTGCAGCAGTGATGAAGCCCAAAATGAAATTCCATTCTTCATTTAGTTCCTGTACCTTGATATTAGTCAGGTAATCAAGCACAACTCCTGGGGTCTTGCATTTTCAGATGAAGAAACCAAGGTCAAGTGACTTGCCCTGTGTCACACAGCAAGACATCTAAGAACAAGGGAAAGATCCAGCATCCTTGGACTTTCTCAGACGTTACCAAGACCGCCGAACCATACCATCTTCTCAGGTAATTGCTTTCTCTGATATCGAGTGGGTCACATTTTCTTACCTCTATTTTTTTTTTCTTTTTAAACAGAATCTTTTTTTTTTCCCTTTCTTTCTTTCTTCTTTCTCTTCATCTCTTAAACAGGCATTTAGAAATGCTATTCTCTGCTTAGAGTTTCTGGTAATTATCTTCAAGGAAACCAGAATACAAATTTAAAGTAGTCATTAACATGCTGATTAGAAATTTCTCTCAAAGACTCAAAAGGCTGGAAGAGACCCCCAGAGATCATCTGATCCAGGCCCTGACTTCAGGCATGTTTCACCTAAACAGTTTCCAGCAGATGGAAAACTATATTTATGACCCCCAAGGAGAAAGTCCCCATCCTCCCTTGGTAGCAGAACTCTGTGCTTAGATCTGCTTTTCTACGTAATGCGCGTTATGTGCAAAATGTAGAAAAAGCAACCGCCCACTTTTGTAACATCAGGTATTACTAAAATGATGGTTAACCATAATTTACACTTGTATTCATATGACTTATTTCACCAACATTTCTGACTCAATTTTGGATAGTCTTCCTTGTCATTAAGCATTATTTTGACATAAAATTTTTTGTAATTTATTTTTCAATTTTTAAATCATATTCTGGAGGATACTGCATCTTCATGATTTTAATTTAGGTAAAACGCTTGCCCTGTCTATTTTTGTGCCTTTTGCTTCTTAAATGCAGAATGTGTCCCAAAGAAATACTAGTATTTTCTGTCAGTCTCTATTTCACCATTCTAACCTGAATAACCTTACACTGAATTTGAGGGAACTGTGAGACTTAAGAACTGTTTCTAATGTTTAAGAAATTGAATGATGAGCTGAGTGCATGTGTATATTCTGACTTGTTCACGAGAAGTGCCTTCATCACTTTCTAAATTAGCAGATTGTGGATAAAGGCTTCCCACCCTCATGTTCCCAATCCCACCCTCATGTTCCCAAACTCCTTTCTGGATCATTCCTTTCAGGGGCTGAGTTCAGCTTTGCCATTTATGCTTCTGACCTAAAATAACTTTCTGTCTTCATTAAAATCAGAATATACTTATAAAAATATTAGTGTTCTGAATCTCCGTATTGATGGCAGAAATCACTTGTTGAAAGAAAAAATTTCCTAGCTCAAATGTATCCTGAAATGTATCCAAGAGAATGGGGAGTTTTCCCAAAGGGCTGACCTCTCATATTTACACAACTGACCTCAATGAGCTACATGAATTATATCCTGGGCACTGAAAGTCGTAGGAACATACCATCATTTCTTCATAAAGCAAAATGTCTCAATGCCTGCACATTTCTCAAAGACTGCCTTCCAGATCCTTTCTTTATTCTCCTTTATTATTTGCTTCTTTATTAAAACAGATCTATAGGACAGGACAAGCACTGACTTGAGATCTGAGTCACTGGGGTTCCTTGTAGAACCCCCACTGAACGACAGTGAGCTTCGGCAATTCTTTGTTATGGGTCATGATAGTTATTTGTAAAATGAAGAACTTGTAATAGACAACTTTTAAAATCCCCTTCGCCTCTAAAATTCTAGCATAAGTGAATGAAAAAATGAAGAAATAAATGACTGAATAAATTATTGAGCATTCTGGTCTGTGCTCAGTATCTCAGTCATGTCCAACTCTGTGATCTCATGGACTCATCATGGATCTCATCAGGTTCCTCTGTCCATGGCACTTTCTAGGCAAGAATACTGGAGTGGGTTGCCATTTCCTTCCCCAGGAAATGTATTTATTTCTTAAAATAAAATTGAGTGGCATTAATCCAATGTGCATTTTTGAAAAGTATTTAAATTATATGCTAAATGACGGTTGAATATTGTTGACTTGATATAAAGTTTATTGAAACCTTAGTTGTCAAACATGTGGAGAATAAAAGAAAAAGGAAGTCAGTCATCTAAACATTTAAATATGTTGATTGTCAACACTATGAATGCAGCTTGAGTCCAAAATTAAATATCAATTAAATAAAACTGTCGTTAAATACAAACATACTATATCCATATGAAAGAATTTAGAACAAAGCATTAAGCCAAGTCTGTTTCAATGAAAAATTCCATGTCCCATCCTGATGGATCCTGATCTTTTGTACAAACAAGATCCTGATCTTTTGGACAAACCTTTGTCCAAAGGTCTTTTACTCCCTTTCATAGAAATCTGCTAGAGCTGATGTGAGAAAGCATCAGGAATACTCCCACCAAAATGAAAAAAAGATAGGTTAATATTTTGAGCACAGCTGACTATGATGTATAGTAGTAGAAAAGAGCAGTCTATTCACGTCATGGGGTCAACAGTGCTCTTTAGAACCACATGGGTGGTGTTGCAAACGACTGGGGAAACAATCTACAACTCAAATATCCCAAAGAATGCCAAGCAGCACAATGATTCATGCTTTTTGTAAAAACATAGCCTCACTTCTGGCAGGCAGAATGCTCTTCCTCAAAGATGTTTGCCTCCTAAAGCCTGAAACCTATGAATATGCTTTGTTACATGGCAGAAGGAAATTAGTGTCTAGATGGAATTCAAGTTGCTAATCAGCTGACTTTAAAACAAGGGAATTTTCCTTGAGTGTCTGACTGCGTCCAATGTAATCACAAGTTACCTTCCATGTAGAAGAAGGTTAGAAGACAGGGTCAGAGACAGATTTGAATATGCTAACCTGCAAGACTTGAAGATGAAGAAAGGAGCAAGGACCCAAAGAATTCAGGCAGCCTCTAGAAGGAATACATTCCTGATGAAACCTTCATTTTAGTCCATTAAGACCCATTTTAGATTCCCAGGATCAATAACTAAAATATTACATTTGAGTTAAGTCACTAAGGTTGTGATAATTTGTTACAGCAGCAGTAGGAAACTCATACATCATCCTTCTGGTAATAAAGTCAAGGGTAGCCATTCAGGGGAAAAGTTGAGAGTAAACAACTTCTGTACAGCCTTCTTTATAAGTCAGTATCCTATTCCAGCTGATCTCAGGCTTGTACTTAGACTCTCCACATCTCCAAATGCAGTAGCTGTTATCATAAAAATGATTTTAAACTATGAAGACTGTTCTGATATGTCAAATCAACTTGCTATTCTTGACTACAAATTTAGCCCTCCTAATACAATAACTTTTCTTGTAGGGTTACTTGTCATCACTAAAATATGTTATTCTTAATTTGGCAATTAACTTATCTAATATTTCTCTATACTTCTTTATGCTGTACATGGAGCAGATAATCACTAAATATGATTATTGTTTGTGCTATTGTAAAGACCATGTAAAAGTTAGATTCAGCTAGAAAGAATTCCACAACTAAATACATATTAACAAGATTTCAATAAACTGAATGCCCAGACCTCTTTTATGAGGGATTGTCTTAAATTTTTATAATATAGAAATACTAAATTTTTAATTATATGTTTTGAAAAGGCTAGTTTGTAGCCTAAATTGTAATTTTCACATATAAAGTAGAGAGAGAAGATATGAAATTCTCATATTAAACTGTGAAAATATGATACAGCATTCCTCCAGCATATGAACATTGTACATAGATATCACTTATCACTGCAATTGTGTCTATCAACAAGGTCCAGTTTATGAACTTTAGACATTCTTACATTTTTTGCATCAAAAATAACTAAAATTATTTTCAAAATTATTTTAATTTTTCATCTACTCTTGGGCATCTTTGAGATTCTGAGCCAATTTTTTGAATATAACATATTTAGGAAGAAATGAGGCTTAAAATGAGGTTTAAAAATGAGGTTACATCACTAAATACAATACATTAATTATAGTCCAACAGTCTGCAAGATCTCCAAACTTAAAATTTATAGTCATACATTCAATTAAAGATGCAATTTTGTTAGTGGCCTTGAGAGACCATATACTGTGACATTTAATTCTTGAGTGCATGTGTGAATGCTCATGTCATGTCCAGTTGTTTTGCGACCCCATGGACTGTAGCCTGCCAGGCTCCTCTGTCTATGGAATTTCCCCAGCAAGAATACTGAGGTGGATTGCCATTTCCTCCCCCAGGGTATCTTCCTGACCCAGGGGTCGAACCCACACCCCCTGCATTGACAGGTGGATTCTTTACCACTGAGCCACCAGGAAAGCCAGGGGTACATTTATCTTTTTAAATTGTTTAATTTTTGACATACCACTAGTAACTGTAATAAACTTTTTACTTCTCTAGAACAATCTTCATGTCTAACTCATTTTTAGATCCCTCAGAGTTACTTCCTTTGTGACTCAGCTAGTGAGGAATCCACCTGCCATGGGGGAAACCTGGGTTCAGTCCCTAGGTTGGGAAGATCCCCTGGAGAAGGGAAAGGCTACCCACTCCAGCATTCTGGCCTAGAGAATTCCATGGACTGTATAGTCCATGGGGTCACAAAGAGTCAGACATGACTGAGTGATTTTCACTTCCAGAGTTACTAACTAGCACTATATATTTCATAACACATGTGTTCTTTCACTATTTGTTACTGAATAAGCAATGACAAGAAAGCCACATAAATGTAGCTTGAAATGAGTACTACTCTAAAAGGTCAACTTATTTGTATAGAAAGTTCAATGCCATTATTTTAGTAAATTATTCATACTTACTAATTTACCAAGATCTAATATCCAGAGCCTTTCTTAATTTCTATTCATGTGAAATACAAAGTGAGATAGCTATTAAGGTTTATTTTATTGAAGAAGCAAAGCCATTACCCCTATGTTGAAGTTCATTTCTATTTGTATGGTAGTAGTTCTGTATTGTAGTGTTCTTATTGGATTGAAGAGCAAATATACACATATGCTGTGTTGTGCCAGGGGGCACAAATTCAGTCTTGATTTACTCATGTGCAACTCCTATTAACACTGAGAAATTCAGGGCAAAGTTTAGTTTATTTTTCAAAAAGGATAACACTGTTACATATTCCAAATAACACAAGAACACTTTGTGACTATAAAACCAATGATGTGCAGCCATACACATTTAGGGTATTCATTTAGCTTTTCATTGACTAAATGTCTGACTTGTCCAACTCATTTTTTATAGCAGATATTTTATAAAGCAAGATTTGACAAAGAGAAAAATGAGGTGAATTTCGGGAACTATAAAAGCATGGAGGCAGAAATTATAGGGAATATTTGAAATTTTAATGCAAAAACATGGTGACCATGCTAAAATGTGGGAAAATGTTGCATTTGGTTTGCACACATTATTTGTTGCATAAATGTTGCATACATTATTGGGCTTGAAATGGATATACATGTGTTTGAGATAATGCCGTTTGAGTGTCTGTCCTTTATTTAGCCTGATGGAACAAGTGATGTCTCTCTGTTTTGAATTTGGAGAAGCTGAAAGAGGGGGATCCATGTATAGATACTGAGCCCTGACAAGAGATGGAAGCCAGGAAATGAAGGTAAAACAGGAGGTCCTTCTCCAATGTACCTTTCCTTTAAATCAAACCTTGGCTTCCTCTGTGAGCAAATGTGGGAAATAGCAACCTTAGACAGCCCACACTCTCTGCTGTCCTGTCCCCTGAGTGCACACACTTACCCATTCACAGTCACACGGTAACTGACAAACACGAGCCAACATAATTGACTATGAAGCACGAACTCAGCGAAGGAGCCTGTCCCCACTTATTCTGACTCAACACCTTCTAGCTGTACAGCTTTGAAAAGCCTTTTGATTTCTCTCTTAACTGTTATGTGTTTTAAGAAACAAGAGATTTTTGGATTTTTCCAACTCTTTCTGCCCTAAGTTTCTAAAGTACTTATAAGTGAATCAATACAAACATGAATATCTCCAGTGATGCATGAAAACGTTTATATTTGGGCTACAATTATCCATAATCAAGAATAGGGTGGGAAGACTGAATAGGAATTTATATTTTTTAAAAACACTAAAACTTTTACTTGACTAAAATCTTGATGTAATTCAAAAACGGTAATATAATTAAAAGGAGTTCTATCAGAAATTCCATGTAGATAACAAACGGCATAATTTTAGTATCGCATGTAAATAATTATGTTCCATGTGAGTGATGCACAATGAAGAGAAATGAATAGGAAAGCAACCTGGATGGTACAAGTTTGGACATATGATGAAATAACAGAAGTTCAATCTGTGGAACAGTTACGTGTGTGTGTGTGTGCACATGCACGTGCACATTCACACTTGTATGTGTGGTCCAGACATAAGTATTGAGTTTATGTTGATCTCCTTCTGAGAAATAGAATAGCATGCTCTGCTCTGATTCACATTTTGACAGGACCACTCTGTCTCTATACTGATACAAAAGAAGTGTGAGCTGAAGATGAAAGCAGGGAAATATTAATTACATAGATGGTTATAAGCTGGAGGAAAATGAAGATTACCTGAATCAGGATGATTCAAAAACTATAAAATACAATTATCCTCTTGGCTTTACCATATCTTTAAAGGTGAAGCCAATAAGATTTGATGGCATTACTTGGAAGGAATGGAACACCCTATCCCAAGATTTGGCCTGAGCTATATTCTATTCATAAAAGAATTTCAAAATTTAAAAGAAACTTAGAAACCTTACAGTCAAGCCTTTGATTCTTCAAAAGAATTCTTTCTACCACAGCTTGCTCCTGCTTGAGCACTTCTGTGACAAAACACTCACTATCTCATCCAGCACGCATCCTGTTTTTAATGAGTTCTGCTCTTTTCTTTATTCTGAGCCAAAGCTTGTTCTGTGATGGACACGTATGCTATCATCACATATAAAAAGAAATACATACTTGGTCTTCACCCTCATTTCTGACATAAAGCTCCTAAAACCCTTGAAAATTCATAAGTGATAAAAGCAATAAATATGTGTTGACATCCATAACAAACCCCTTTCAAACACACCGAGTTTATGATAATAAAGTGACTTTTGTAAAGCTTCTAAGAATGGGGGCTGGTCATGAGAGGAACGAGCTATGTGTTAGAGGGTTGGAATTTTGAGTCTCCTTCCTCCAACCTCTGGAGGGGGGAGAAGGCTGAAAATTTAGTTCAGTCATCACTGATCAATGATTTAATCCGTCCTGCCTTATAAGGCATTAAAAATCCAAAAGGTTGGGGTTTTGGGAACTTCCAGGTTGGTGAGCCAGAACACATCCACATGCCACCTTGTTTGAGCTCAAAACTCCATGGGGACACAAGATCCTGCATTCAGAATTTGGCCCTAGGTATCCCTTCATCTGACTGTTGATTCATATTCTTTAATATCCTTTGTAATAAACTGGTAGCCTAATGCAGGTATCTCCAATCTCTGGGGAGGCTGGCTGGGACCTCCTATCAAATCAGCAGCAGCATTAGATTGGAAATGAATAATAAATATAATATTCTTAAATCATCTCAAACCCCCTCCTTGCCTGCCAGGTTTGTGGAAAATCTGTCTTTCACAAAATTTGTCCTTGGTGCCAAAAGGTTGGAGACCACTGGTCTAGTGAGTAAACTGGTTTCCTGAGTTCTGTTGAGACAATCGAACAAACTAACTAAACCCAAAGGGGATGCTTCTCAGGTAGCCCTAGTGGCAAAGAACCTGCCTGTCAATATAGGAGATGTAAGAGATGTGGGTTCGATTCCTGGGGTGGGACGATCCTCTGGAGGGAGAGATGGCAACCCACTCCAGTATTCTTGCCTGGAGAATCCCATGGATAGAGGAGCCTAGTGGGCTACAGTCCATAGAGTTGCAAAGAGTTGGACACTACTGAAGCGACTTAGCAGGCATTCAAAGGTGGGGGTGGGTGGGTTATAGGAACATCTAGTTTATAGCCGGTTGTTTAGAGGCACAGTTAACAATCTGGACTTGCAACTGGCACCTAAGGGGGGTGGGTGGTGGAATCTTTTGGGATCTGATGCTATCTCTGAGTAAATAGTGTTGGAATTGTTGGAACTGAGTTGAATTGTAGGACACCCAGATGATGTTGGAGAACTGCTTCATGTGGAAAAAAAATCCCACATATGGGAATTGGAGTTGGAGTGTAATAAGTGAACGATAAGAGATGAAATACCTGGTAGGAAGGTGGAAGAGAAAATGGTGGAGGAACACAACTTGTTTCTTCATAGTATGTCCCCAACACATAACATGGTACGTGTCATTAGGAATATAACAAATATTTTTCAATGAATAATTTGGAAGACTAGTATTGGGTCATAATCACCATAGGATAATAAATCATTATTTCTTAAGATTTAAAAGTAATATTAGAAAGTTTTCTCTGTCCACTATGCATGTTTCTTGTTGATTCAGTTAGTTTGTATGTGATAATGTTGGTTTTAAAGAAATGAAAAATACCTAGTGTTCTACTTTATGACTCCTTGAAAGTGAAAATCTCTCAGTCGTGTCCCACTCTTTGCGACCCTATGGACTATGAAGTCCATGGAATTCTCCAGGCCAGAATACTGGGAGTGGGTAGCCTTTCCCTTCTCCAGGGGATCTTCCCAAACCAGGGATCAAACCCAGGTCTCCTGCATTGCAGTCGGTTCTTTACCAGCTGAGCCACAAGGGAAGCCTAAGAATACTGGAGTGGGTAGCCTATCCCTTCTCCAGTGGATGTTCCCGATCCAGGAATCGAACTGGGGTCTCCTGCATTGCAGGAGGATTCTTTACCAACTGAGCTATCAGGGAAGCCTCTATGACTCCTCGGTGTCCTAAATCTAAGTTATATTTAAGCATACATGCCCTTCAATAAGGTGGTGGTGGTGGTTTAGTCTCTAAGTTGTGTCTGACTCTTGCAGCCCCATGGACTGTAGCCTGCCAGGCTCCTCTGTCCATGGGATTCTCCAGGCAAGAATACTGGAGTGGGTTGCCATTTCCTTCTCTGAGTGATCTATAAAATATAACCAGATACAGTTTGGCCACCAACTAATCAGAATAGATTCCAGTTTGCTTATCCAGCTATCAGCTTGCTTCAAACTAGGGGAGAATGACGCTATTCCAGTGCTGGGTTTAAATACTACACATCTCTATTTTGTCTTTATTGTAATGAAGAAACCCCATCTTGAGCTCCTGCTGTGCACTTTTGGAAGGTCTTCCATATGGTTGCTGCTAAGTATTTTGGCATTTTCCCAACTGTTACAATTGGGTCAGTGGGGGGGATTGTGTAGGAGTAATAAAACAAGGGTGACTGCAGCAGGGAAGAACAGGATCACTACACACATAACAGCTTATTGCCTCTCAGGCATTCAAGCACTACTCAATGCCATTCATTACAACAGGCACCCAGGGTAAACTGCCTCTTTGCCATAGAGCTTACTCCAGGAAAGGCCAGGCCTTGGATGCACAGACTGTGTCCTGCTTACCTTTTTTCCCATTTCTTTACGATTATGCTTTTCCTGAGAAAAGAAAGTTTTCCTGAGCAGATTCTCAGCTAAATTTTAGTAGCAACGGCAGGAAGAACAGTTAGCCCTGAGGGCTTTGATGTATCTGCTGCTGCTGCTGCTGCTAAGTCGCTTCAGTCATGTCCGACTCTGTGCAACCCCATAGATGGCAGCCCACCTGCCTCCCCCATCCCTGGGATTCTACAGGGGAATAAATGAGGAGGGCTTCCCTTGTGACTCAGCTAGTAAAGAATCTGCCTTCAATGCAGGAGGCCTGGGTTCAGTCCCTGGGTTGGGAAGATCCCCTGGAGAAGGGAAAGGCTACCCACTCCAGTATTCTGGCCTAGAGAATTCCTTGGACTGTATAGACCATGGGGTTGCAAAGAGTCGGGGAAATCTGACTACCTCAAATACTTAAAAATCCTTGAGACATAATTCATAAAACCAGAGGTGATTGATAATACTGATACTGTTATTGAGGTGTCTTCCTATCAGAAATCACATCTTTGGAAAAAAGTACTATTATTTTCATCCTGTGGAAGGCAGTGTTACTTAAAGCACTAATAGATTGGGAGAAAAAGTGTTCAATGCAAAATTAAAATTATAAATAGCAAAGTAATATATTAAACAGAGATGTGTACAAATACAAACACACAGAGACTGAAAGCGGGGGAAGGAGGGAGAGGGACACATACACACACAAAAATGAACAATGAATTTAAGATCTCGATCCAAACATAATATTTCCCATATTTATGCTTATACACAGAAGGATTCTTTAAATAATTCTTTATGCTTTTCCTTGTACATAATATAAAGCTTTTGTTCCACAGTGAACACCAATATACAGGTATGAAACATTCTAATAGGTTCACAGTGTAGCCATAAATTTTTCTTGATCAACTGCAAGAAACTGAGATATTAAAAAACAGAGTTGGAGACATTTAAACCGGTGTACAACAAATGTGTGTGGATTTCTTTTTGTTTCCAGTCAAGAGCACTAAACAAAAAACACTGCATTAAGAAAGCTGCTCCCCACCCTTCTCCCGGCCACTTCCAAGCCTAGAAACCGGATCCCTGGAGACCCACACCGGGTGATAGGAGCCCCGGGCCCAGGGCCGCAGTGAGCGCCTTGGGTCCGGCAGGGGGCTGCGCGGGTGGGCGTCGGGGAGATTGCTGAGCCAGTCACCGCGGAAAACTCCCAAGACAAACACCACCAGGGCACGGACCTCAGCATTATCATCAGCCCCTGCACTTATGAAAGGCTTGATACAGACAGCAAGGGGATGGTCATTAATCAACTGGTTCCAGGACGACCCACGCTTGTCCTAGGATTCTGGGGACCCCTACTTCCAGCTTCTTGGTGGGCACGGAGAGCGCTAAGGATCATCTCTGTCTGCATTCAGCGTGGAACCCGGACCTAGAAGCCACCTGACCCTGCCCGCGATCCCCAAGTACTGCTAACATCGCTAGCGGCGCATCACTCCTGGCGCCAGGACCCCAGCAAGCTGGAGAGTGGGCAGCCGCTGAAGTGAGGGCAGCGGCCGCGGCTTCAGGCGCCGCAGTGCGCAGGCGCATGCGCAAACCGCGCAGGCGCCGCCTAGAAGTGACTTCTCCAAAAAGTGTCTTAGTTCGCGGTCACCTGAGCTCCGGGCAACTCGGCTGCGGCAGGCTTCGCGGATACCCGCTCTCCGCGGGTCCTGACTGCAGACCCCGCCCTCTTCAATTGTCCATCCGCTCCGCCATCCCGAACCTTTCGAGGGTCTGTCATATCCCTCCTTGTTCTTTCTAACTCGCGGGCCGGATTGGGCCGAGCCGGCTGCCCGGGTGCGGTCCCTGACCATGGCGTCCCTCTTCAAGAAGAAAACCGTGGATGGTGAGTTCCGTGCCTAGCTGAAAAGGCCTAGCTCTGCGTTTCCCAGGCTTATTTGGGGGACTTCCGGCCTTGACTCTTGTTGCTGTCCCTGGGGGCGGGGCTGGATCAAGTGGCCCCACAGGTGACCGCCTTCGTGCGTCACTTTTCCACTTCCCTGTCTCTTCGGACTCGCCCTACCTCAATCTCACCTGGGCAGTCTGGCTTCCTCTCTCTGATAACACAATCCTTAACAGCCCCGCCCCGTCCCCAGGTTTCTCCTTCAGCTGTGTCCTGAGCATTTCCTGGAGGCAGGATGCGGTTGACCCTTGCCTGTCATTAGATTTGGTGATTTGATGAATTTCTTGTTGGTTTCCTCTGAGTGTTTACTGCTCCTTCAGTTTGGAGCTGTACTACTTGGGAGCATCCAAACCGGAAACCTGTGTTGACGTGGGGGGAGGGTGTAATAGGCTCCAGTTACAAATGAACTTGGTCTGGACCGGTCTTGCCCTGGGAACACACCATCAACAGAGATGTGAAATAAATGCTTCTTGACTGACACCAGTAGAAAAATAAAAGAAATCCAAGGGAGGTACCTGGATTTCGTTTTCATAGTTGACTTCTGTCTCGTATAAATATCTTGCTGTCTAAAGTAAGAAATGTGGTTTGCATTATCTGCATAGACACTTACGTTTTAATATGCTTGCATTGCCCCAGACATTTAACTCAATGTCATTTTAAGGGGAAAAAGTGAATACAGGAATATACAAATTGGTGTTTGTAAGCAATGATTGTCATAAATGCTTATATAGCTGTTTAGTTAGCCTTGATATTTTCATTGACTTTACCAGGAATCAAATTCATTCAAATTATTTAGAAATCGTGTTTCTCATTACATGTTGAGTCTAGGTTGTTGCTGGTTCAATCAAAGAATCACTTCTTTGTAAGGGTCTAACTGCCACAAAAGGAGCAGTGGTAGCTAGACAGTGATTGGTACAAACAGGGTACTCAATCCAGACGTGGGGTAACTCCTTCGTTCCTTTGTATTGACTGTTCCAGTGCTGCCACAGTTATTTTTTGGAGGATGACAGAGATAGGATCTTTACCCTCCGCACTACCTTTTACTTCAGCACATGTCTTTTTACCCCTAATTTGTCACACAGCATAATACTGTGTGATACATAATAATAATTTTTGGTTATTCTGAGTGGGTGAAATTGACTTTTTATTAACTGAGAAATACCACTTAAAATACTTGCAATAACTATCAAGTTTGGATAGGAAGTAATACAATTATGTGAAATGAGTTTTGTGTGTATTTTACCTGAGAATGTTAATCTTTAACATGACACTTTATTTTTTCAGTGTTCAGTACCAACATTATGGTTTTCAGTTATTGTATAGTACTCCGGGGGGGGGGGCGGGGGGAG
Organism: Bos taurus; assembly: GCF_002263795.3. Taxonomy (NCBI): domain Eukaryota; kingdom Metazoa; phylum Chordata; class Mammalia; order Artiodactyla; family Bovidae; genus Bos; species Bos taurus. The sequence continues at coordinate 35,382,937 of NC_037328.1, forward strand.
GTTTTTTTTTTTTTGGTTATTTAAGTCTCATAGAGTGAGAATTGTACAGAGGTAAAGGGTTGCATCTTCTTACTATGATATTACAAATTAAAATTTTAAAATTAACATTAAAAGCGAAACGTCCTAGCTCTAATTGCTTGATGTCTGTCAAATTACAAAGACATAAAAATCAGTTCTATATTCTCAGTGCTGTGCTTCCTGGTGCTTTTGGCAATCCAGTGACAATTGTACTTGAAGTATAGAGCAGAAAAAAAAAAAAGACAATGAGGATGTGCAGTGAGCATGTTTAACTGTATACTTATTTGGAGCTGAGTTAATTCATCCAAGAAATGATGTTTTTGCTAAATAGACTTACTTGCAAGAAAAAAATCTTAAGGACTTTTGGAAGGAACTATCTACTGACTTAAAGATCTGAGTGTGAAATTTCTGAATATAAATTTGGCCACTATGTACATTTCACTATAACCAGCAAACTGCATACTTGATGTTTTCTTAAATTATCATGTCAATTGAGATCACTTAATGACATCTTAATTGTAGATCTGTACTTTCATTATTTTGATCTGGAGATTTGCTGATGCTTTTATTCTTTATTTTCTCAGAAAAAAAAAAAAAGATGTTTTGTTTAAAAGGTGACAGCATTCATTTTAGCAGTAATGAGGCTATATATTTTGAAAGTGAACGTATTCTTATGCATATCTGCCAGATCCTCAGAATCGTTGATTATTGATCATAAGATCTTTTACTATATGCTGTCTTTTTACCTGTTTCAGCAGTAATGAAATTCTGATATATAAGAAAAATATGTAACTACTTATAGAGCTGGAGAATAATTGAATCTTTCTTGTCTCTTTGGATTGGCTAGAAGAGTTGCATACAATATCATTAAAGAATACTGCATATGTAAATTAAAAGGGGAGAAAACATTACAGCACTTATTACTATTCAGAGTTATGTTTAATTCATTTTTGACACAAAGATGAACAAGTCTCTGCAGTGTATACTTTGTTACAGAAATTAATGAGAATTGTAGCTCAGTGCTAAGGAAGAGAAAGATTCTTTTGAATTTGAAATTACAGTTGACTACTTGGTTTTCCTTTTACTGATTTATAAGATATATATATATATGTATACACACACACACACACACACACACACACACACACACATTATATAGGCCTTCCCCAGTAGCTCAGCGGTAAAGAATCCGCCTGCAATGCAGAAGATGTGAGAGATGTGGGTTCGATCCCTGGGTCAGGAAGATCATCTGGAAGAGGTCATGGCAACCCACTCTGGTATTCTTGCCTGGAGAGACTCCATCAACAGAGGAGCCTGGCGGACTATGGCCCATAGGGTCATGAAGAGTCAGACACAACTGAAACTACTTGTATATATATATGTATATATATGTACATATACATGCATATATGTTTTTGTTTTGTTTTCCTTTTGTATTTTTTCCCTAAGTGGACTAATGGTGACCTATTTTTTTAATCTAATTATGAACCTGTAAGTCAAGATGCCATGAGGACTTGTGAATGCACAGCTAAATATGCCTGTTAAAAAGTGAAGGTCTTTAAGCGCGATATACTTTTTGTCTGTTATCCTCAACAAAGACAAATTTGAGGTGCTAGTCTAAGCCAGCACACTGTGTTAGCATATTGTATCTGTATCTTATTTAATTCTTAACAAAACCTATAAGCACTATTGTCATCTCCATTTTATAGATGAGGAAACTGAGACGCAAAGGACTAAGTAACTTGCCCAGGATCATTCAGCTACTAGGTGACAGAGACATGACTTTCTCTCTTTGAGCATTATCATTGTTGTTTGTTTCTTATTGAAAAGCCTGCGGCACAATTTAATTTTGCTGTTCTTGCTAAGTACAAGGAATTCTCAGCATTTGGTAGATACCATGTAAGGCATACCTTTTGTCTATAAGCCAAAATTTTCTTAGTGGAAATATTTTCCCTTAACCCAACGTTTTCTTAGGAAGTATTTTCCAATTCATTTTACTCTTCATCTAAATCTCTCAAAGGAGTGGTGATGTCTCCTATCCCCACTTCTCTACTTCTCTGACGTCCCCCCACCCACCATTGTACAGCAGTTTGATTTACGTCTCATGTAATAAATGAGATCTTGCTAAGATCATCAGTGACTTCTAGATCACTGAATCCCATTTTTAGTGATCATCTCTTAGGCTATGTTTTGCATTTGATTTTGATAATAATTTTTTCCTTGAAATTCTCTTTTGGTTTGCATGACATAACACTGTCTTCATTTTCCACAAATTCTTCTGACTACTCCTTTTCCTTTTATGTTTTTCTTTTCTTTCTTCCTTCTTTTCTTATTTTAACCTTGCCTTTAAATGTTAGTGTTTTGCTTGGTTCCATCTTGGATTACCATTATTCTAACCGTACATTTTCTCCCTACATGATCTTATCTAAACTCTTATTTTAGTTATAACCTAAGTGCTGATGTATCCCAATTGTGTATCTTTAGATATATTTTTCTGAGTTTCAGATCAGTATATCTAATAGTTTCCTAAGTATCTCCACCTTGATGTCCCAGAGTACCTCAAATTAAAAGAGGTCCCCAAAAGAATTCATCACCATCTCCTTCAAGTCAGTTCTTTTCCTGGGTTTTCATCTTCCGATGTGTAGCAGTCCTTGATTTTGCCCTCTACCTTTAATTAATTACCAAGTCCTCCTTTTGTCTCTTAAATGTTTGTCACATATGATCTTTCTTTTTCTCATTCAGGTCCCATTTATCTTAAACTTTCTTACATCATTTTTCTGCATTTCCTTCTTGTAGCTTCATAGCCTGTAAATCATTCATCTGTAAAGTTGCCTATGTGATTGATATATATATATGAACTCCAAATCTTACTATGCTGCTACTAAGTCACTTCAGTCGTGTCTGACTCCGTGCGACCCCATAGACAGCAACCCACCAGGCTCCCCCGTCCCTGGGATTCTCCAGGCAAGAACACTGGAGTGGGTTGCCATTTCCTTCTCCAGTGCATGAAAGTGAAAAGTGAAAGTGAAGTTGCTCAGTCGTGCCTGACCCTCAGTGACCCCACGGACTGCAGCCTACCAGGCTCCTCCATCCATGGGATTTTCCAGGCAAGAGTACTAGAGTGGGGTGGCATTACCTTCTCCCTTACCATGCTACTCCTCACTATGCTGCTCCTCACTGTAAATCCATTTATTGAGTCTCTAGCATGAAAGGATCGAGTGAGTGCCATGCTTGATCTGTTCCTTGTCTTCCTTACTAGCCATGTCATTTCACTAAGAACCCTTCTCATATTCATCTGTATATATCATACTCTTTCTCACTCTGATGTTTTTTTAGTTATGATACCTTTATGTGTAGAGTTCTCTTTTTTTCTTCCTGTAGCTAATTTGAACAGGTTTTTTTCTTTCTCTAGAAATTCTTCTTCAGTGCCACCTCAGTTCAGTTCAGTTCAGTCACTCAATCGTGTCCGACTCTTTGTGACCCCATGAACCACAGCACGCCAGGCCTTCCTGTCCATCACCAACTCCGGAGTTCACTCAAACCCATGTCCATCGAGTCGGTGATGCAATCCAACCATCTCATCCCCTGTTGTCCCCTTCTCCTCCTGCCCTCAATCTTTTCTAGCATCAAGGTCTTTTCAAATGAGTCAGCTCTTCATATCAGGTGGCCAAAGTATTGGAGTTTCAGCTTCAACATCAGTCCTTCCAATGAACATCCAGGACTGATCTCCTTTAGGATGGACTGGTTGGATCTCCTTGCAGTCCAAGGGACTCTCAACAGTCTTCTCCAACACCACAGTTCAAAAGCATCAATTCTTCGGTGTTCAGCTTTCTTTATAGTCCAACTCTCACAACCATACATGACCACTGGAAAAACCATAGCCTTGACTAGATGGACCTTTGTTGGCAAAGTAATGTCTCTGTTTTTGAATATGCTGTCTAGGTTGGTCATAACTTTCCTTCCACAGAGTAAGCGTCTTTTAATTTCATGGCAGCAGTCACCATCTGCAGTGATTTTGGAGCCCAGAAAAATAAAGTCAGCCACTGTTTCCACTGTTTCCCCATCTATTTACCATGAAGTGATGTGACCAGATTCCATGATCTTCATTTTCTAAATGTTGAGCTTTAAGCCAGCTTTTTCACTCTCCTCTTTCACTTTCATCAAGAGGCCCTTTAGTTCTTCTTGCTTTCTTCCATAAGGGTGGTGTCATCTGCATATCTGAGGTTGTTGATATTTCTACCGGCAATCTTGATTCCAGCTTGTGCTTCCTCCAGCCCAGAGTTTCTCATGATGTACTCTGCATAGAAGTTAAATAAGTAGAGTGACAGTATACAGCCTTGATGTATTCCTTTTCCTATTTGGAACCAGTCTGTTGTTCCATGTCCAACTCTAACTGTTGCTTCCTGACCTGCATACAGGTTTCTCAAGAGGCAGGTCATGTGGTCTCTTATTCCCATCTCTTTCAGAATTTTCCACAGTTTGTTGTGATCCACACAGTCAAAGGGTTTGGCATAGTCAGTAAAGCAGAAATAGATGTTTTTCTGGAACTCTCTTGCAAACTGTGTTAAATACCTCACTCCTTGTGCCCCCTCCCACTTTTTTTTTTTTTTTTAACATCTTCTTGTTTGTATTTTCCTGAATGAAAGTAGATCTTCATGAACTTCCAAAGTTGGATTATGCTTTTCTTAAGTTTTTCCACATTCCACATTTGGATGGTTGCAGAGTCTTCAGCATTAATGAGAATGACTCTACAGCAGTTTAGAGTTTAGAGACTAAATGCCAAAATAGTGGCATTTACTAACCAAGAGCGGTGTTCCCAGTATCCATATCCAGAGCATCCTGTAGTCTACATCTATATTATCACACCAACCCTGAACCTTACTGCAAGTTTAGAGATAATTTGAGAACTGTTACTGACAGTAGAGGAACAAAGCTTCTTAGGCTTTGCCTTATTGGGTGCTGTTTATGTATGCTGATTTTCCAGAGTTCAAAATTTGTGAAATTTTGACTAAGTTGGATAAATCTGTCAAGAGTCAGTTGTGATGCCACATTTTTGATAGCACAAGAGGGGATAAAATTTATCATCTACATAAATTAGATCCCTTTCAGAAATATCCGTGCCTTCTTCCAGATAAACTACAGCATTCTCATGGTGCTACCTACAGTACCCAGATCTTTCTTTGCATGGTATGTGTTCCCAGAATGATTATTATCCTGAATATTTAAAAACTCAAATTTTGCTTTCTGATTGGTTCCTAAATTCTTGGCACACCAAAGAAAAATAATTGAATAAGGAATTCACGAACACAGTACTCTTCTGAGCATTTTTCTGAGCAAAAGTATTACAACATTTTATTTATAGGAAATAGAGACTGTTTCTTTTCTGTTTTTTTGAACAATTTCGGATCTGAAGAAAAGTTGAAATGACACTATTCAGTGAATACCCATTTTCTCATTGCCTCAATGTACCAATTATTAACATTATGCCACATTTGTTTTCTCTCCCTTTCTATGTGTGTATGTCTTTATGAGTACATTTGTACGCGTATGTGGGTTTCTGTTGTTGAATTATTTAGGGTAAGTTATAGACATCATGCAACTGTGACAATCCAGCAGATATTTCCCAGAATAGGATATTCACCTGTACAAACACAATGCCATTATGACTCTCAAAAAAGTTAATAGTGTACAGAAGTGAAAGTGACAGTGTAAGTCTCTCAGTCGTGTCTGACTGTTTGCGACCCCGTGGACTATAGCCCACCTGGCTCCTCTGTCCATGGGATTCTTCAGGCAAGAATACTGGAGTGGGTTGCCACGTCCTGCTCCAAGGGATCTTCTGGACCCAGGGATTGAAACTGTGTCTCTTATGTCTCCTGCATTGGCAGGCGTGTTTTTTCCCACTAGCACCACCTGGGAACTCCCAATAGCATTATTTAATATGGAGTGAAATTCCAAATTTCCTTAATTGTCCACCCTCCCCCCCAATTCATTACTGCAGTTTTTGTTGCTGTTGTTTGTGAGGGAAGTGATTACCTGGGTGATGAAAAGACTTTCCTACTTATGTGGCATTTGAGAGAAAAACACAGTGTTGAGAAAGAAATAGTTATGTGATGACCAGGTACCTGAGCCTTCTAGGCATAGAGAACAGTAAAGTAGGAAGCCCTTTCAGAAGCCCAGGAACAGATATTTCTGTATGAAATGTCTTTCCTTTACATTTCTCCATTCCAAACATGATACCAAAGGCTGGTATTTCCTTTCATGCTACCATTTTCTACCTTCAAGTCCATCCTGTGAGACTGTTCTTTCAAAGGATCTTTCACTCATTCCTTTACTTATCTAAGCTGAAAAACGCCCTTGGCAGTTTTCTGAAGCTGTTATTGATGAGCATGCTAAAGGCTGTGTCTTTGAGACCCACATGAGACCCAAAGATCTGCTGACAGGTGACATCTCAAAACCTTCCTTAAATTCCTGAAAACACTGATATTTTAACAATCATGAACAAATTCATTTCAATGAGTTCCTCAGGGCTTGAGTTACTTTTGAGACTTTCCTGGTGGGGGAAAAGCATTCCTTGTTGCTTCTTTTTATGCTACCATAGGGCTAGACTCCTAGTCTCTTCATAGTGTTCCACCTTTTCCTATCAAGTGAGTCCCGCTGAGATTTTCAACTTCAGCCTGGTTTTTAAGCAAATCCCTGGCTGTCTGGACCAAGTACAGAGTGGCATGATTCTCTACTCTCCTTTCTGTTTCCCATAGTTGTTTATTTTTGTTTTTATTTTTTCTTCATCATGTATTAAAACTGGTTACTTAGGTGATACGTTTTCTTTCAGATTTCTGATGTACTATGTCCAAAGCCTGAGAAACAAGTTTGCTTTGCCTATCAAATTTTGATTTCTTCTCACCCACTCTCTCACTGTTATTGTCCTTCTGCCTCTGTAAATTTGATTTTCAAAGCCAGTATTCTCTAGGTACTGACCTCTAATATTAATATTTCTTTCTTAGCCCTTAACCTTTGAGTTTGTAGCATTTTTGCAGTTGTTTTTTTTTTTTTTTTTTTTCCCTCATCAACCTAAGGAGATGGTATATTCTCACATGGCCAGTACCCCATCCCCCTTTATTGTTCATTGTGGAGCTCCACATGCCAGCTTTAGCTGAACTCATGCTCCCAGCTCTTCTGTTCATAGCCATGATCAGAGTTTATCTAATACTCCTTCACCCACTCTACCAGTGCCACAGTGCCACTATTTCCTCTGATACTAGCTTGCAGACCTTGCACATAAAATACAAAGAGGACACTTGCTCTCCTCTTGGATCTTAATCCCCAGAAGCCAGTTCATGGAGATGGTAAAGCAGGACGTGGAAGCATTTTGTGCTCCTTTTTCAATCCATGTGATCGTCAGATTCAGGATAGGCAATACAGTTGCATAAATCAAAATGATTTTTCTCTGAAGAAACACATTTAAAAGCAGACAATATGGTAATGTTAAAAAATCCATCATGACCTTACAGTAAAGTGGCAAACCCAGTACATGGTAGAGCCGGTGCTGTCTAGGAGACCAGCTTAAACACAGCTGAGTGGTATAGTCTGTGAGTTGTGCCTTAGTGCTCCTGAGGCACAGTAATCCTGACTGCAAGCTTGAGCTCCCTCCCTTCTCTCAAAACATAGGCACTTGAAAGGATGAAAAAAAAAAAGAAAAAAGTGGGCTTTCCTGATAGTTCAGTTGGTAAAAAAAAATCCGCCTACAATGCAGGAGACCCTGGCTCAATTCCTGGATGGGGAAGATTCGCTGGAGAAGGGATAGGCTACCCCCTCCAGTATTCTTGGGCTTCGCTTGTGGCTCAGCAAGTAAAGAATCCGCCTGCAATGCGGGAGATCTGGGTTTGATCCCTAGGTTCGGAAGATCCCCTGGAGAAGGGAAAGACAACCCACTCCAGTATTCTGGCCTAGAGAATTCCATGGACTGGAATAGTCCATGTATAGTCAGTCCATGGGGTCGCAAAGAGTAGGACACGACTGAGCGACTTTTACTTTTCATATTTGCAGCTTGTAATGAGCGACTTTCACTTTTCATATTTGCAGCTTGTAATTTAATCCTCAGATGTGCAAACAGTATGGAAATGAGCAGAGTCTAGAAATAATAACTATGATTCAAGTTGAGGCTTAGCCTCAAACCCAGTAGAAAATTCTAGTGAGCTAGATCACATGGGAGACCCTTTTATATTTCACTTTTTATTTTGGCGCTCTCTGTTTTTCTTTTCTTTGGTAATCAGATAGACCTTATTGACTGGGAACCAAAGAATGACCTTAGGTCTGTTTGTATCTTCTTAAGTCCAAAATTTAAGTCAGTGATCTTATCACTCTTATACATATGTGTTACTTTGTTCAATAAGAAGAGCCTGAAAGGCTTTAATGCCCTGGATGGAGCTGGCCTGAGTGGCCTTTTCTCAGTGTTGTGCTGGATGTGGGTGAGGAGAAGATGGTGGGTGGGGCAGCCCCTGGAACCTTCTGACATGTCCAAGTACTAACAGAGAGAGCATACCGTAGGCACATCCCTGCATATTCACAGTTTGGAAGTTCAGTACTCCATTTTTCCTTTGTAGAAAATGTCATAAAATCTGTCATAGCTCAGATTTTGCCATTGTTAAATTGTCAACCATCTTTCTTGATAACTAGTAGATTTTATTGTTAAATTATTAGTCATCTTTCTTGATAACCAATAAATTTTATTACATATTTTTAAAGAACCTGTTAAATTATGGCTATAAGATAAATCCTTTCACATTTTGGTATATATATGTTTGTATTCCCTTAGATTACAGTTAACTACTATATTGGTATAGTTGTTGATATGAAGTAAAATGAGAATACAAATAGGTAAATAAATAAAATATACTTCTTGCTCTTAAAGAGCTTGTAACCTTAGGAAGAAATCAGACCTACTAAGAAATAAATTTAATGGGAAATAAACTTTGACTTCAGAACATTAAGAATGTCTCCGAACCTTTCTCATGTTATTCCTTCTGAATTATTTGAAGATTAAATTATTAACTATGAGTTTAGTACAGGAATTGTTTTTAAAGAAAATTTGTTTTATAGGATACACCCATTATCTCATATGAAAAAAATATTTTACTGTCTTTTCCCTCTTACCTTAATATATTTTAAAGTGTTACAGTTTTGTTTTATACAATCTAGTGTATAACATTAGATGCTCTTGGATTATAGCTTAGAACTCTTTAAATATTAATAGGTCATTAACAACAGGCTGTGAAATATGCGGTAGTTAATTTTCTTTATTTTTCCTTCTCTAATATACAGTGACAGTTATGGTACACATAGTTACATAAAATTAAGAAAAGTGAAGTCAAACAATTTCGATTAAATTGTTTTATTAATGTATCATGTCATTAAAGTATCATGTCATAATACTTGTATTTCAACAAAGATGGCTATATCTATTCTTTACTCTGATTCTCTGACACCAAGTGGGTGTCTCCAGCACTTTAGTTCAATCCTAAGCAACAACTGTTTGGAGTTAGTACAGACCCCACAGGTTAAGGGCTCTGTCCACAAAACTGTCCTCACTTAAGAGGCCAGTCACAAGTCTTAGATTGCCACCAGTACTTCTGACTGACCGGCTGTAAACACTAGTGTCACCCCAACTCCCTCTTCAGATCTGAAAACACACTAGAACAACTCTCAGAACTCAGGAAAGTTCTTAGTATTACCAGTTTATTTGTAAGAATGCAACTCAGGAACAGCTAAGTGGAAGCAAGGTACTGTGCAGGGGGATGGGGTGAGGGGTGGTGCTCAGAGTATCTATGCCCTCTCTGGACATGTTACCTTCCCAGAATATCAGTATGTTCACCAACCTGGAAACTCTTCCAGTCTCTTTATTTATTTTTTTTAATTTAATTTTATTTTTAAACTTACAATATTGTATTAGTTTTGCCAAATATCGAAATGAATCCACCACAGGTATACCCACGTTCCCCATCCTGAACCCAGTCTCTTTAAGAATATTTATAACCCTGTCTCTGGCTCTACTCCCCTCCCCTGAGAGATGGGGCTGAAAGGCCTCACCTTCTAATCAAGAATTTGGACTTTCTGGTAAGCAGCCTCATCCTGAACTCTCCAGAGGTACACTTCCTTAGATCAAAAGACATATCTATCACTCAGGAAATTCCAAGAGTTTTGGGAGCTCTGTGCCAGGAACTCAAGACAAAGACCAAATATAAATTTTTCATTACATGACCTTAGTAATGAAAAAATGTATATTGATAACATTTTAGATCCAACAGTCAGTGCTTTCAGCAGTTGCTTTACACTGTGTCAATTACCTAGTCACAATTCAACTTATCAATATGGTGGCTTCTCTCTCAGCTCAGTACTTTTGTAACGTTAGAAGACCATCATCATTATCTTAATATTTCATCTTATCCTAGTTGAATTCAGGGAGTTTTTAGTGTGCAAAAGGATTGTATTCCAAAAGTTCACTTGTAATACTATAGTGTTAAATTTAGGGCATATTTTCTTTTGAAATAGTAGAATAAGTGGTCAGTGTTTTCATACCAATCCATTGTCTTGGGCAAGATAGGGGAACTATGTCCAAAAAATGGAAATTGAAAGGGTTTAAGTAGTGAAGATGAAAAAGCTGATGATTGTTTTGAAAGATGGGGAAATGAAAGCTTTCTTTGCTCTTTTGTTTAGTGTCAGTCTGTAGATTTCAGAGGAAAAACATCATGTGTGTAGACCTAATTAAATTTATGTCCACCTAAAATTCATATGTAGAAGCCCCAACCCCTAATGTGACTGTATTTGGAGACAGGGTCTTTACAGAGATAACAGGTTAACTGAGGTCATGAGGGTGGAGCCCTAATCCAATAGGACCAGTGTTATCATAAGAAGAAGAAAAGATACCAGAGAAAAGGCCATGTGAGGACACAAGAAGAAGATGGCTATCTCATGTCAAGGGAGAGGGCTCAGAAAAAACCAACCCTGCCAGCACCTTAAAATTCTGTTGTTTCTGCCACCCAGTCTATGGTGTTTGTTGTAATAGCCCTAGCAAACTAACAAGTCATGTTTTTTAAGAATAGGATCCCAGCCAGTGCTCCATGAAACACTGCTACCCAAGAAATGCTAATAGAGGTTTCTTTAAAAGGATTCCTGGTTTAATGACTTCGGAGAATAACCGACCACATATTCTTCCCTTAAAGGTTAACAATGTACTTTTGTATATTAAATGTTCTTAGAAGCCTTGAAGCAAATAAATTGGTTTAAAATTTTTTCAACTTGAACATTTCCCAAATATATTTGCCTACAGACTATCCCCTTCTTTTTTAAGTGAAACATGTTTCCCATCTAGAAGAAAGTGAGTGAGGGGAGAGAGCTCCCTCTCTTCTCATCTCCTATATAGATATTGTATGGTTTCCTATTCCTGTGTGTAAGGAACATACAGAATATATCTTTAGTAAATCCTGAGTGTGAGATGTCCACCAATATAACTTAATTGAGAAACAGAGTAAGTAAAGGAGGAGAAATAGATGTTTTGTAAGTAGGATATAGGAGCTCTGACATCTTATTTTTAACTTTTATTCAGTCATTGTAGTTGATTTTATATAATGACGTGAAATGTTGTTCATTCTGTTTAACAGTGCTATTTGTTGATATCTGTCTCTATTTGTAAGGATTATGTCTCTGATAGCTTTATTTTTTGTTTTCCTACAAGCTTCACAGTCAGAGGCTATTGAATCAGAGTGCCTGTGGGGTGAAGCCTAGCACTTTTTTCTCCCTTGCGCAGATTACCTCACCAAATACCAATTCCGGCCTCTGAAACAAGTGAAATAATAGTACCTACCTTTGGGGGTTGTTGTGAAGCACTTAATATACCTATTACTCAGTATAATTAGTTATTTTTATTCTGAGTAAAGTTTCATTATAATAAGAAATGTGTAGAATATAAGTTGTGATGCTCCATCACTACAAAAGATAATGGTTGCTGGCTTTGCTGTTATTTTAATGGAGTTGAAATTCACTTAACATTAATCACTTTAAAGTGAACAGGTCAGGAGCATTTAGTACATTCACAATGGTGTATAACCACCATCTCTAGTTCCAAAACATTTTCATCACCGTAAAATAAAGCCCTGTATCCATTAAGCAATGACTCACCAGTCCCCTGTCTCTCCAGTTCATGGACATTTGGGTTGATTCCACCTTTTGACTATTTTAAATAGTGCTGAATTTGTGTAGAGTAATGGTTTAGGTACTTTTTTTTTCAGTTCTTTTGGGTAAATAGGAGGGAAATTGTGAGATGAGTTGGTAATTTTATGTTCAACTTTTGAGGAACCACTGAACTTTTATCCACAATGGCTGAAATAATTTACATTCCTACTCACAAGAAGAACTAAAGAGCCTCTTGATGAAAGTGAAAGAGGAGAGTGAAAAAGTTGGCTTAAAACTCAACATTCAAAAAATTAAGAACGTGGCATCCAGTCCCATCACTTCATGGCAAATAGATGGGGAAACAATGGAAACAGTGACAGACTTTATTTTGGGGGCCTCCAAAATCACTGCAGATGGTGACTGCAGCCATGAAATTAAAAGACACTTGCTCCTTGGAAGAAAAGTTATGACCAACCTAGACAGCATATTAAAAAGCAGACACATTACTTTACCAACAGAGGTCCGTCTAGTCAAAGCTATGGTTTTTCCAGTAGTCATGTATGGATGTGAGAGTTGGACTATAAAGAAAGCTGAGCACTGAAGAATCGATGCTTTTGAGCTGTGGTGTTGAAGAAGACTCTTGGTTATAGCCATTTTGGCAGATGAGAAATGGTTTCTGATTTCCCTAATGAGTACTTTGTATCTTTTCCAAATATTTGTTGGCCATTTATGTATTTTCTTTGGCAAAATGTCTGTGCAAGGTGTTCACTCATTTGTTGAGTTGTCCTTTGTTTTTGAATTGTAAGAGGTTTATACATACATACATACATATATATATATGTATATATATATATATATTCTGGCTTCTGACTCATATGTAATTGGCGAATATATTCTCCCATTTTCTACATTGTCTTTTCACTTGATAATTCCCTTTAGTCACAGTTTCTAGTTTTCATGGAGTCTGCTTTATCTATTTTTTTCTCTTGTTGCTTGTGCTTTTAGTGTCATATCTAAGAATCGATTGCCAAAACCCAAATCATGTAGATTTACTCCTATGTATTCTTCTAAGTCTTTTATGATTTTAGCTCTTATATTTGAGTCATTCTTCTCTTTTGAATTAATTTTTATATATGGTGTGAGGCAGGAGTCCAATTTCTTTCTTTCTTTCTTTTTTCTCATGTAGCTGACTAGTTTTCCCAGTGCCATCTGATGAGGAGACTCTTCTATCTGTTGTAGTGGTGGTAGTTTTAAATTCTACCTCTTTACTGAAAAGGTACTCTAGTAAAATGATTAAGACCACTGATTCAGGAGACAAAACTTGCATCCAAATCTGGCGTTACTACTTACTACCTTGTGACCTTGGGCACGTTATTTAAACTTATTAACACATATTTTCGGATACGTATAAAATAATAGAAAAACCAATTCCATGGCATTATTGCGAACGTTATACTGAATTGTTGTTTTTCAGTTGCTAAGTCATGTCTGACTTTTTGCGACCCCATGGACTGGAGCACCCCAGGATCCTCTGTACTCCACTATCTCCCAGACTTTGCTCAAATTCATGTCCATTGAATCTGTGATGCTATCTAACCATCTCACCCTCTGTCGCCCTCTTCTCCTTTTGCCTTCCATCTTTTCCAGCATCAGGGTCTTTTCCAGTGAGTTGGCTCTTCATTTCAGGAGGCCAAAGTATTGGAGCTTCAGCTTCGGCAACAGTCCTTCCAATGAATATTCAGAGTTGATTTCCTTTAGGATGACTGGTTTGATCTTCTTGCAATGCAAGGGAATCTGAAGACTCTTCTCCAGCACCACAACTCAAAAGCATCAATTCTTCGGTGCTCAGCCTTCATTATGGTCCAACTCTCACATCCATAAATGACTACTGGAAAAACCATAGCTTTGACTATATAGACCTTTGTCAGCAAAGTGATGTCTCTGCTTTTTAATGCACTGACTATGTTTGTCAGTTTTCCTTTCAAGGAGCAAGTGTCTTTAATTTCATGGTTGCAGTCACTGCTTCCACTTTTTCCCCTTCTATTTGCCATGAAGTGATGAGACCAGATGTCATGACCTTAGTTTTTTGAATGTTGAGTTTTAAGCCAGCTTTTTCACTCTTCTTTCACCCTTATCAAGAGGCTCTTTAGTTCCTTTTCACTTTCTGCCATTCAGTATCGTCCTTATATATGGGGTTGTTATTTCCTCTTGCAGTCTTGATTCTAGCTTGTGATTCATGCAGCCCAGCATTTCTATTGATGATACTCTGTATAGAAGTTAAATAAGCAGGGTGACAATACATAGCTTTGTCATACTTCTTTCTCAGTTTTGAACCAGTCAGTTCCATGTAAGTTTCTAACTGTTGCTTCTTGACCTTCATACAGGTTTCTCAGGAGACAGGTAAGATGGTGTGGTACTCCATTTTCCACAGTTTGCTGTGATTCACACAGTCAAAGGCTTTAGTTTAGTCATTTAAGCAGAAGTACATGTTTTTTCTGGAATCCCTTTGTTTTCTCTGATCCAATAGAATGTTGAGAATTTGATCTCTGGTTCCTCTGCCTTTCCTAAGTCCAGCTTTTACATCTGAAATTCTTGGTTCACATACTATTGAAGCCTAGCTTGAAGGATTTTGAGCACAACCTTGCTAGGATGTAAAGTGAGTGCGATTGTGTGGTAGTTTGAACATTCTTTGGCTTTGGGATGAAGACATGTTTTCCAGTTGTGGCCACTGCTGAGTTTTCCAATTTTGCTGACATGCTGATTGTAGCACTTTAACAGCATCACCTTTTAGGATTTTAAATAGCTGACCACATTTCGTCAGAACTCTTCACTATGACTTGTCCCTCTTGGGTAGCCCAGCATGGCATTGTTCATAGCTTTATTGAGTTACACAAGCCCCTTTGCCATGACAAGGCTGTGTTCCATGAAGGGATCACATACATGTAAAGTACTTCGCAAGTTTCCTCACAGTGAGGAAACAGTTTGGCAAACATTACCATCCATATCTGTGATCTTTTGAAGTAATCACTATTTAGTAACAATTAATCTAAATTATAGTCAGTCAGTTAGACTAATACTTTAATTCTTCAAAAGGTAAGACTGATGGATCCTCATGAATTGAGATAAATGAGAAAGACATTAACAATGAATGGACACTTACAATATATCAGGTCATTGTGAATGTTATTTGCACCTTCATGATAATTTTTATTTTATAAGAAACTGAGGTTTAGAGTATTAACTGACTTTACAAGAAACCATCATATAATGATCCAGTAGCAGAGGTGTGATTCAAATCCCTGTCTGCTTCATTGGAAGTCTGGATGCTTCTCTTACTCTTTATAATGATGATGACATAGTGTAAAAAAAAGATTTAATAAACACATTGCCTGTCTTCCTTTTTGGAATTTCATGTAATATTGAAGTAGGGAAGAGATGAAAAAGGTTGTGTGTGTGTGTGTGTGTGTGTGTGTTTGCTCACTCACTCGCATATATGTGACATATAATATATATGTCATAAAAGCAATGTATAATAATCAGTTCTCTAAGGGAGTATTTTAGTGTGATTTATATATTCTTTTGACTAAACCTCAGACTATATAGTGTATTTGTACTTCAGTGTTTTTTTATATAATCAATATTTATAATTCATTCTAACATTTGATTAATTTTTAGTATATTGAAACAAAAAAATTTAACATCTTGTAAAATTTTTTTAATTGAGGTTTCTAATTCCAGTATTTTAAGTGGTATTAAAGAAGATCTTACAAGTCATACATTTAGGTTTCTTTTGTGATTCTCTTAGATGTAATAAAGGAACAGAATCGAGAGTTACGAGGTACACAGAGGGCTATAATCAGAGATCGGGCAGCTTTAGAGAAACAAGAAAAACAGCTGGTAAGTAGAACATTAAATTTCAGTTTAACTTTTCTAACAAATTTAGAAGTCAGTGTTGGAGTAATTAGCTAACTAGGAAAAAGACACATGGCAGGTGGTAAGTGATTTACTTTACTAAGAAATGGCATTTAATACCTTCCTGCAATTTCTGGTTACCTTTGTTTACTGTGTCATTCTCTTGATTTTTATCAGGAGTCTTTATTCTGCTGAATATAAAATCAAATTATTCTTCTGTTTGTGAAAGACATAAATGCCTAGGAAGAAATATTGCTCAAAACAGCCATCTTCTTCTCAATCAACAGCAAAGATAAAATAGTCCTAGAAAACAAGAGCCCTTCACAATATTGTAAAGCAATTATCCTCCAGTTGAAAATAAATAAATAAATTAAAAAAGAACAAAACAAGAGAGGGTTGCAAGAAAATAACTGTGTTAACCAATGGGGTGTCTTACTTTATATTTTAACTGTTATTGACAATGTCTGTGATAATGAATATACTTTTAAAATAGATTGGCTATCTTTAAGTATTTTTCTGTTACGTTTTTAAATGTATATTGCTTAAAACATTTTTAAAAACCAACATGCTTGAGGTATAGTTGACATGCAATTGATTGTCCATGTTTAAAGCAAATAATTTGACACATTTTGACATATGTATTAACTCATGAAACGATTACTACAGTCAAGGTAATGAACATATCCATCATCCCCAAAAGTTTTCTTATTCCCTTTATAATCGCTTCTACCCATCCCCTTTCTCCCTATTTCCTCCTCAGTTAGGCAAACACTGGTCTGTCATTGTAGATTTTACATTTGCAAGAATTTTATATAGATGAAATCGTAAAGTGATTTCATGTTTATATGGCTTCTTTCATTCATAATTATTTTGAGCTTAATCAGTGTCATTACATGTATCATCATTTTTACTGATAACTGTTATTCCATGTGTGGACATTGCAAAATTTGACTATCCGTTTACCAGCTAATGAACATTAGGGTCATTTCCCAGGTCATTTCAGGGTTATACTGATCCTGTGCTACTTTCATCATATTTCTGATACTTTTTGTTGCTGGTATATAGAAATACATTCATTTTTTTTTTGTACATTGATCTTTTATTCTGTAACCTTCCTAAACTCAGTCTAGTAGCCTTTTTGTAGATTCTATTAGATTTCTACATAGACAATCATGTCATCTGTGTAAATAAAATTTTTCTTCCTTTTGTCATCGTTTATTAGCTATAGGCTTTTTGTAGACGCCCTTTCTCAGGTTGAAGTTCCTTTATCTAGTTGTTGAGAGTTTTTATCAGGAACTTATTTTGTCAAGTGCTGTCTTTTTTTGCATCTATTGAGATTATAATTATGTAGTTTTTCTTCTTTAGTCTGTTAGTATAGTGAATTACATAACTGATGATTTTCCAAAGTTGAATCAAACTTTTGCTATTGGGATAACTTCATTAGTAATGATGAACTTTTAAAAAAATATTTTATTTCAATTTGTTGAAATTTTCATAAGAATATTAGTATCTCTGATCATGAAAACTGTTAATTTGTAGTTATCTTTTTGTGTGGTGTCCTTATGTAGTTTAACATCAGAGTACTGCTGACCTTAAAGCATGAGTTGGCTAGTGTCCCTTTCTGTTTCATTTACTGGAAGGGTCTGTGTATTTCTTTTTTAAATGTTTGATCGGTTTCATCAGTAAAGTGAAGTTTTCTTTGTGGATAGATGTTTGAACTAAACAAAAATCTCTTTATGGCTAGATTTTTAAATTCTAAAATTTTCAATTTTTAGAAAATAGGTATAGAATGGATCAAACTTTCTACGTTTTGAATGAGGTTTTGGTAGTGTACATCTGTCAAATAATTTGTTCATCTCTACTAAATTTTAAAATGTAATAACATTGTGTTTATAATATTTTCTTACTATTCTTTAACATCTTTTGGTTGTTAAGTGATGCCCTCCTCTGCATTTTCAGTATTTGTCATTTGTGTATTCTCTGTTTTTTTCTTTCTTCTAATTGGCAGTGGTTTATCAATTTGATCAATTTCTTGTAAAAGAAAAAGCTTTTGATCTCATTAATTTTCTGTATTTTTTTCCTTCCTAGTTTATAGATTTCTTCTCTTTATATATTTCTTTCTTTCTATATACTTTGTGTTTTATTTTCTCTGCTTTTTTCTACTTTCTCTATTTTGAAGCCTACTAGATACTCAGTTTTTCTAAATGTAAGCTCTAACACTTTAAATTTCTAAGAACTGTTTTTACTGCAACTCACACATTTTGATATGTGCATTTTTATTTTATTAAGTTCAAAATATTATCTCATTTCCCCTGTGATTTTTTTTTCTATGTTGTTATTGTTGTTGTCACAACCCCGTGTACTGCAGCACGCCAGGCTTGCCTGTCCTCCACTATCTCCCAGAGTTGGCTCAAATTTATGTCCATTTAGTTAGTGATGCCATCCAACCAACTCATCCTCTGTCTCCCCCTTCTCCTCATTCCCTCCATCTTGACCAGCATCAGGGTCTTTTCTAATGAGTTGACTCTGCATCATGTGGCCAAAGTATTGGAGCTTCAGCCTCAGCATCAGTCCTTCCAATGAATGTTCAGAGTTGATTTCCTTTAGAATTAAGTGGTTTGATCTCCTTGTTGTCCAAGGGACTCTCCAGAGTCTTCTCCAGTACTACAATTGGAAAGCATCAATTCTTGCATGACTTATTTCGAACCACGTTTCCTAATTTCTGCTTGTTATTTTCCTTTCTTATTTTTCTTACTGCTTTCTAAGTTTAATTTCACTCCAGTTAGAAATCATACCTGTAGGATTCCAATCCTTTTATTTTTGTTGAACCTTGTTTTCTGATCCAGAATGTGGTATATTTTTGGTAATTCCTTTTTTTTTTTTTAATGTGCACTTGCAAAGAGTATTCTGCTCTTGGTGATGGAGTTTTTAGTGAATGTTGGTTAGGTCAGGTTGGTGATAGTGCTTTTGTAAATCTGTACACTCGTCCTAAAATACACTTTTGTAAATTTGTAAATTTACACCTTTGTAAATCTGTCCACTCGTCCTAAAATACAGCAATATACTTAAGAAAGGAGTTGCTGATGTCCCTTATGCTACTTGTGTCTTTGTCTGTTTCTCCTTTCAGTTGTATCAGTTGCACTTCGTAAATCTGGAAGCACTGTTTTAGGTGCATACACATTTAGGATTGGTTTGACATCTTTATGTATTAATTCTTTTGTTATGAAATGCCCCCTTTATTCTGGTAATACTCCCTTTTCTTTTTTTTTTTTTTAATCTAGTTAATGTAACCACTCCAAATTTCCAGATTTTACTAAGTATTTATATAGAATATATTTGTTCTATCCTTTTACTTAGCTTTATATAGCTTTGTTTTGCTAATCAAAGTTGTTTTCTTGAGATAGCATATATTTTTATGTTCTGAGAAGGAAATGGCAACCCACTCCAGTATTCTTGCGTGGAGAATCCCATGGACAGAGGAGCCTGGCAGGCTACAGTCCACAGGGTCACAAAGAATCAGACATGACTTAGCAACTAAACAACATCTAATTTGCCAATCTGTCTCTTACTTAAGATAGTAAATGGACCTTTTCATTAAAGATAGTTGTCTGTATTACTAGCTTCAAATCTACCACTGTACTCTTTTTTTTTTTCTTTGCTATCTTCTACTAATTCCTCCTTTGATTTTTTGTTTTTTCCTACCTACTTTTGGATTGAGTTTTTAAATTTTCTTTTCGGCTTTATGTGAGTACTGTTTTGTAGACTTGCTTTCTTTGTGTAGAACACAGTACTAGTTCCGTCTTATCCATATAAACATGTAAAACAGTTTGCCCTCTCAAATGACTATTTGTATGACTTTGTTAAAGCCTCTTTCTTCATAATCAGGGTGAAAGGATATAATGTATATGTTCAGTCTATTCTTCTCAAATCACTGAGGACTCCCCCTTTAATGATCTTACTCCTTCTTTTTATTTCCTCTGATAGGAATTAGAAATTAAGAAAATGGCCAAGATTGGTAATAAAGAAGCTTGCAGAGTTTTAGCCAAACAGCTTGTACATCTACGGAAACAAAAAACAAGAACCTTTGCTGTAAGTTCAAAAGTCACTTCCATGTCCACACAAACAAAAGTGATGAATTCTCAGATGAAGATGGCAGGAGCCATGTCTACTACAGCAAAAGTAAGTGGAAACCTTTATATCCATAGCTTTGTGATTTCATCTGAGATGTTTAAATATCAGCATTCAAATTAGATTTAAAGCTCCCTCTTTTATATGTGTGTGTGTGTATGTGTATGATAACATATATATGGTATAGAATCTTTGTAATTTTTAATCAAATGAGTTATAATTAAACATAATTAAGATAAATATTTCTAGGCTTTTTATCAATTTGTTTTAATATGAAATTTTTGTTTTAGGCACTTCCACTCTTCCAGGATTACATGTAACTTCTAAAGTTTTTAAATTGACTTAAAACATTATTTAGTTTTTTTCCCTTAAATTTTAAAAAAGATTTTAGGGCTTCTTATTTCATATGCTATATATTTTGATGTAATAATTTGAATTATAGTTTCCTCTTGATTCATTTTCATGAATGTGTCAGAAAGATGCATGAGTATTTTCAGAAGAATTTATCAGTTCATTTTATCAAGAATGTAAGTTTAACTTACAGCCCTTATATTAAAAAAACTTATTGATTTTACTGTAGAACTTAAAAGACTGTGAGCCTTTCAGACATTTAATAAATAGTGAGCTCTTTGCTGTGTATTAAGAACTGTGAGAGACCAGAAGTTCAAGACAAAGGCTCTGCTCTCACATATATTACATAGTTCATTTTGGCGGTGGGAGAAGGTTGAGATGTGCTAAAAAGGAAGCTTTACACTCTACAACATTCTGTTCTCCATGTTTCAGTGAACTGCACAGATCCTTGAATAGATTGATGTGAAAGACTTTCTGGAAGACCAAAATTATCAGTAGGCTTTAAATAAAGGGAAGAAAGAGTATGAATATAAAGAGCAAAAAGAAAAGATTAACCACAGAGGAGAGAAAGTGCAGGGTTATATATATTAGGAAAATAGTCCATAACCATTAATTCTCATTATTTGCAGTAATTGCATTCTATAAAGTTTGAGGAACACTGAATTAGGGAATATCGAACCATTGTTCCTAGGGGAAATGGAGGGTTAGGTGCCTGTGAGCCTTTGATCACAGTTGTTGTTAACTTGTCTAGACCATAATTCAGTCCTATGCTTAGAGGAACATTTTAAACAGTGATATCACCAACCAAAAGGAAAAAAATAGTCCACAAAGATGACACTAATTTACATTATTAGTGCTGAGTCAAGACGGCAGGGTGTCATCTGGGAGATCTAAGCTGGAATTGTGCTTGTTGGGCCACTCAAACTTTGTGCTACTCTGTGCATGTCCACAAACGAGCATAAAAGTACTGCAAGTATTGACTTGAGGTTACAAATACATTTTAGTGAGTAGACAAATTCACAAATAAGGAATTCAGAAATAATGAGGATTAACTAAAATTGCCTTTTAGACCACAGAACACATGAAATAGAAGTGTCCATTTTATGTACAGTAAGTACAGTGGCACATTGTGTTCCTTAAAAAACAGATTGTTTCAAAGCTGTTTATTCTGAATAAAGGTTATTCTGTCAGTTTACTTACTTTTGATGGATCTTAGTCATTTACAGTGGAAATGCATGGTTAAGAGCAAAAAAACTTTGTTTTCCTTTTTTGGTTTTACAAATCGATAGAACTAAATATCTATCTAATTTTAAGATAAGGTCCTATCTGAAGATCACACACCAGAGCTGGATAACCTTTCAATAATGTTGAAGAAGAAGACAACTCATTTTGCAATTTTCTGCAAGTGATAGGGGAAGAAAGCATATCTAATGTGGTCCTGCCATATAGCAATGTACGAATTAGAATTTTCACTTAAATTTCTTAAAAATTTGTTGATTCAAGAAATATTTGTTTAGGTCCTCTAAGTAGGAACTATAATAAGTGATGGGGATGAAATGGGAAACACAACCAGGCAAGTGCTGATTAAAGTCTATTTACAAAGCAGCGCATTTGAGAGGTAGTTTTAGTTTAGTGATTGGGCTTCCCTGGTGGCTCAGATGGTAAAGAATCTGTCTGTAATGCAAGAGACCCGGGTTCAGTCCTGGGTCAAGAAGATTACCTGGAGAAGGGAATGGCTACCCACTCCAGTATTCTTGCCTGGAAAATTCAATGGAGAGAGGAGCCTGGCGGGCCACAGTCCATGGGATCGTAAAGAGTTGGACATGACTGAATGACTAACACTTTTACTTTTTTCCCTTTAATTCAGTGCTTAGAAACATGGGCTTTGGAGTCAGATTACTTAGGTTCATATCTTGCTTGATAGCTGTGTGATCTCGACAGGTTCTTCATTCTTCATTTGTAATAGAGAGGAAATGGTAATACACTTTCACTTTTCACTTTCATGCATTGGAAAAGGAAATGGCAACCCACTCCAGTGTTCTCTCCTGGAGAATCCCAGGGATGGAGGAGCCTGGTAGGCTGCCGTCTACGGGGTCGCATAGAGTTGTACACAACTGAAGCGACTTAGCAGCAGCAGCACATAAAGACTTGTTAGGTTTAAATGTATTTAACTTTAAATATTATTATATTTTATACATATAGTGCTTAGAACAGTGCCTGGCACACAGAAATAATATATATCAGCATTAGCTGCTCTTTTATCACTGTCAGCATTGTAGTTGTTATTAGTATATTTTTGTAACAGTACTGTAATTTGCAAATAAAGTCATATAATTTACACCAATACATAAACTTTTATCTGTACTGAGTAGGATTTAACAGGATTATCTGTTTTAACCTAGGGTGTCAGAAACTGCTGCCCTAAGGTGAGAAACTGAGATCTGAAGTATTTATAGTGAAAGCAAGTAAAGAAGAGCATTCCAGCAGAGGGACAGTATATGCAGAGGTCCTGTGGTGGGAGGGAACACAGTACATTTAAGGAAATAGAAGATCAGTGTACCCAGAGGGCAGTGGTGCAGAATGAGACTGGCTTGTTAGGCAGGGTTAGGATGTTTGGTCTCACAAGTCAATTTATGGAATTGAATTTTCAGTGCTAAGAACAACTCAAAGCCTCTAGAGAATTAGGTATGTGTGAGCTGGTGGGGGATGGGAGAGTACAGTGTTGTATTTGAAAAAATTACTTTGGCTGCAGCATGCATAAAAGACTGTGTTTGCTTCCTATCTTTGAACTGACATATTTTATATAACACACATACAATAAACACATATACCCATATACATATATGATAATAATATATAAAATATTTTGGCCATACTTGATATCATTAATTTGTTTTAATTAAATTAGTTGTGAATATAAAATATTCACATATTTTTTGCAAAGCTAAGTGTTTTTATCATTTCTTGAAATCATGGTTTTAAGTGAATAAATAGGTTAAATAAGTGTCCTGTAATTCAGACATGAAAATTTTTGGAAAAAAATTAATATTTTTTTTTAAATGTAGCCATTACCTGCTTGCCACATAACAGGCAAATGTAGTTTTCCTATATGAGTAACAATGGATTTTGTTAGCAGTATTTTTTTATTACATAATGTTTTGCCTACTGTTCAGATGAGTTTTTTCACAGTGGCCTTTATTATATAGATGTTAAGCAGATGGTTTCCAAATGAGTAGTTTAATTTTTTTTTATAATATTAACACTTTCATGTTTGATAATGGCAGAATGTTTATCTTTTAAAAAAATCTACCTTTACTGATGTGTTCCCTTTGGACTTATTCCATAGTAAAATTTTCATAATTATGTATGTAACATGAATCTTTTCATATGTTTAAAGACAATGCAGGCAGTAAACAAGAAGATGGATCCACAAAAGACATTACAAACAATGCAGAATTTCCAGAAGGAAAACATGAAAATGGAAATGACTGAGGAAATGAGTAAGTTTAATCACTTGTAATGAAATTTTCAGTTGTTTCATCTTTCAATTAGCAAGTTTATTTACTAACAACCTCATATTGTCACCCATGAAGACACAAATGAGAAATAATGTAGCTCTCTTCTAAATAGATGACTGTATTGGAATTTCATCAAGTTTTTGTGTAAGGCTCAAAATTCTATTAACATTTAGCTGAAAGAAAAATGTAAAATATGTGATGCCTTATTTCTGTGCTATTTGGCCTTGGCAATTTTACTTTATAGATTAGAGAATCAAAACCAACTTGTGAATAAAACAGTGCTTCTTAGTATAAGTTAGATAATCTAAGAGTTGTGTTGATTATTTCATACTGTAGAAGATCTGTAAATATACAGAAGATATATTTATATTTTTTCATATTATAGAAGATCTTATATATTTCATACTCTAGAAGATCTATTTATATTAGAGGTAGAGATAATGGAGCTCTTTCATTCTTTTTTCTTTTTCCCCTTCCAGAGTCTAAATTTAATATTTAATTTTCTTCTTGTTGAGTATAAACTACATACTGTGGTAGAAATATGAGGGATAAGAGGAATAAGGCTATAGACAAATTTATCATTATACCACCTATAGTGTTAATATTATTTATTTCTTTCCTATATTTTTCTATATCTTATAAAATGAGATAACATAGATGATTTTGAATCTTATCTTGCCTTTAAAAAACATAGTAGTATAACATAAAGATGTCCTCATAACCTTGAATTTTCTGTTTTTTTTAATGGCTTTAATATTATATAACATCAATATATCCTAATTTATTGAACAATTCTTATATTGGTTGGTAAGATTGTTTTAACAGAGAAGGCAGTGGCATCCCACTCCAGTACTCTTGCCTGGAAAATCCCATGGATGGAGGAGCCCGGTAGACTGTAGTCCATGGGGTCGCTGAGGGTCAGACATGACTGAGCAACTTCACTTTCACTTTTCACTTTCATGCATTGGAGATGGAAATGGCAACCCACTCCAGTGTTCTTGCCTGGAGAATCCCAGGGACGGGGGAGCCTGGTGGGCTGCCGTCTATGGGGTCGCACAGAGTCGGACACGACTGAAGTGACTTAGCAGCAGCAACAGCAAGATTGTTTTAAAATGTTCAGTTTATTTGACAGTCCTTTGATAAATATGTTTCTGTAATATCTGTCTGAATTTCTTCAGTGTTCTTAGACTATTAACTTTTATACGACTTTTGGTTCATCAGTTCAGTTCAGTCACTCAGTCATGTCCGACTCTTTGTGACCCCATGGACTGCAGCATGCCAAGCCTCCCTGTCCATCACCAACTCCCAGAGTTTACTCAAACTTACATCCATCGAGTCAGTGATGCCATCCAAACATCTTGTCCTCTGTCGTCCCCTTCTCCTCCCACCTTCAGTCATTTCCAGCATCAGGGTGTTTTCAAATGAGTCAGTTCTTCACATCAGGTGGCCAAAGTATTGGAGTTTCAGCTTCAGCATCAGTCCTTCCAATGAATATTCAGGACGGATTTCCTTTAGGATGGACTGGTTAGATTTCCTTGCTGTCCAAGGGACTCTCAATTTGGTTCAAACTACCAGATTATTTCAGAAGGACTATGTAATCTTTATTTCATCGATAACAAATGAGTGACCCTTCACAGCACCCTGGTCAACATTGCATTCTTACTTGTAAAATACATTGAATTGTTACTTGTATAATATGTCAAAACTGGCATCATTGTTTCACAAAGATATTGTCTAACTATTTTACAACTATATAGGGATATGTCAGTTTAGCTGTTGTTTATCTCCTAGCATTTTAATTTGACAGCATTTATTGTATAAAGCACTATCTAAATTACTAGGATTACTAAATTCATGAAAGTCCTAGTATTTTATTTCAGAGTATCTGTTTTTCTTCTGATGAACTATGGGATGAGGTTAGTGACATTGTAAAGGAGACAGGGATCAAGACCATTCCCATAGAAAAGAAATGCAAAAAAGCAAAATGGCTGTCTGGGGAGGCCTTACAAATAGCTGGGAAAAGAAGAGAAGCGAAAAGCAAAGGAGAAAAGGAAAGATATAAACATCTGAATGCAGAGTTCCAAAGAATTGCAAGAAGAGATAAGAAAGCCTTCTTTAGCGATCAGTGCAAAGAAACAGAGGAAAACAACAGAATGGGAAAGACTAGGGATCTCTTCAAGAAAATCAGAGATACCAAAGGAACATTTCATGCAAAGATGAGCTCGATAAAGGACAGAAATGGTATAGACCTAACAGAAGCAGAAGATATTAAGAAGAGATGGCAAGAATACACAGAAGAACTGTACAAAAAAGATCTTCACGACCCAGATAATCACGATGGTGTGATCACTGACCTAGAACCAGACATCCTGGAATGTGAAGTCAAGTGGGCCTTAGAAAGCATCACTATGAACAAAGCTAGTGGAGGTGATGGAATTCCAGTTGAGCTATTCCAAATCCTTAAAGATGATGCTGTGAAAGTGCTGCCCTCAATATGCCAGCAAATTTGGAAAACTCAGCAGTGGCCACAGGACTGGAAAAGGTCAGTTTTCATTCCAATCCCAGAGAAAGGCAATGCCAAAGAATGCTCAAACTACCGCACAATTGTGCTCATCTCACATGCTAGTAAAGTAATGCTCAAAATTCTCCAAGCCGGGCTTCAGCAGTACTTGAACCGTGAACTTCCAGATGTTCAAGCTGGATTTAGAAAAGGCAGGGGAACCAGAGATCAAATTGCCAACATCCGCTGGATCATGGAAAAAGCAAGAGAGTTCCAGAAAAACATCTATTTCTGCTTTATTGACTATGCCAAAGCCTTTGACTGTGTGGATCAGAATAAACTGGAAAATTCTGAAAGAGATGGGAATACCAGACCACCTGATCTGCCTCTTGAGAAACTTGTATGCAGGTCAGGAAGCAACAGTTAGAACTGGACATGGAACAACAGACTGGTTCCAAATAGGAAAAGGAGTTTGTCAAGGCTATATATTGTCACCCTGTTTATTTAACCTATATGCAGAGTACATCATGAAAAACGCTGGACTGGAAGAAACACAAACTGGAATCAAGATTGCCGGGAGAATTATCAATCACCTCAGATATGCAGATGACACTACCCTTATGGCAGAAAGTGAAAAGGAACTCAAAAGCCTCTTGATGAAAGCGAAAGTGGAGAGTGAAAAAGTTGGCTTAAAGCTCAACATTCAGAAAATGAAGATCATGGCATTGGGTCCCATCACTTCATGGGAAATAGATGGGGAAACAGTGGCAACAGTGTCAGACTTTATTTTTCTGGGCTCCAAAATCACTGCAGATGGTGACTGCAGCCATGAAATTAAAAGGCACTTACTCCTTGGAACGAAAGTTATGACCAACCTAGATAGCATATTCAAAAGCAGAGACATTACTTTGCCAACAAAGGTTCGTCTAGTCAAGGCTATAGTTTTTCCTGTGGTCATGTATGGATGTGAGAGTTGGACTGTGAAGAAGGCTGAGCGCCGAAGAATTGATGCTTTTGACCTGTGGTGTTGGAGAAGACTCTTGAGAGTCCCTTGGACTGCAAGGAGATCCACCCAGTCCATTCTGAAGGAGATCAGCCCTGGGATTTCTTTGGAAGGAATGATGCTAAAGCTGAAACTCCAGTACTTTGGCCACCTCATGCGAAGAGTTGACTCATTGGAAAAGACTCTGATGCTGGGAGGGATTGGGGGCAGGAGGAGAAGGGGACGACAGAGGATAAGATGGCTGGATGGCATCACTGACTCGATGGACGTGAGTCTGAGTGAACTCCGGGAGTTGATGATGGACAGGGAGACCTGGCGTGCTGCGATTCATGGGGTCGCAAAGAGTCGGACACGACTGAGCGACTGATCTGATCTGATTTTTTTTCTGTGGTTTAACGACACTGTGCTTCCTTGGTGGGTCAGATGGTAAAGAATCTGCTTGCAATGCAGGAGACCCAGGTTCAATCCCTGGGTCAGTAAGATTCCCTGGAGAAGGGAATGGATACCCTATCCAAAATTCTTGGGGCTTCCATGATGGCTCAAATGGTAAAGAATCTAATCTGCCTGCAATACAGGCGACCTGGGTTTGATCCCTGGGTTGGGAAGACTCTGGAGAAGAGGGAGATGGCCACCCACTCCAGTATTCTTACCTGGAGAATTCTCTGGATAGAGGAACCTCATGGGCTGTCTTTCATGGGGATACAAAGTGTCCATCATGACTGAGCACACATGCATATGTCTTTGAGAGTTTCAAAAACTCTTTAGTTTTTATTTTAACCTTTACTTTTAAAAATATAATTTTTCAAAAACATCATTAGTGAATTTTTAGTGACTGAGAGAATTGCCATTTATATAATTTTCATAGTATCTAAATGTTTATGTGGATTCCAATGATGGCACAGGTGTGAGCAGATCTTAGTGGAGGAATTAAATATTCCTTTAAGCCATAGTGAAGAGAATCAGTAAGCCTGTATTTAAAATTCGTATCTATCACTTGTTCTCATTTGTAATTTAGTAATTTGCAAGTCTGAAAGAATAGTAGTTATTGGTGGTTACTCATTTTTTCAGTAAAGTGTATTAACATTAGTATTTTCATCCAAAGATAAATACAAGCTTTAGATGGACATATCTTTTTCAAATTAGAATTTATATTTTACAGTGTTGTTCCAATGCTTGTTCACATTCAGGTTTTGGAAACAAGATCTTTGGGGAATTTGTATTATATCTTTAATTTTGTTAACACTTTTCCTGAAAACATTTTTCTCTGCTAATCCTGACTACACCATTCTGGTGCTGCTTCTCTGTCCTCTTCTTTCATTTTTTTCTGTGAGTAGTTTTTCATTCAGGCCCTTATTAACTCTAACCTGCAGGACTCCCTGCAGCCCTTGTTACTTCACTACCATCTGAGTATCACTGCTAAATAATTTTTCTGGAGGCTTACTTCTGAGCATGCTGATCAGATTCCCATAGTGGCACTTTTCTGACTACAAAAATAAAGTCCCACATCATAAATCAAACACAATTTTCAGGTCAAGCCCTTTTCTTTTCTCAACGCAAATATTGAGGCCCAGAGTGGTAAAGTGACTTCCCGTAAAGTTGGCCAGTTACTAAGTGTAAGAACTGAGATTCTAAATAAAAATTTAGCATTAACTTTACTTCTTCAGAGATGGTGTTCCTTTTTTTTTTTGGTCTTAAGCTCTTTAGCTTTTTCCAGTTGATTTTATACTATTAAACTAACACAAAAAATCAAAATTATCAAACAATGCTCAGTAGAGATCTTAACCAATATCAAGCTTTATTAGCAATGTCAAGGATACAAGCTATTAAGATACTCTTGCAGAACAGGGAGAGGGGCGGGGCCGTCTGAAATGACTCTCCAAATCTTTTTCTTCCCATAACAGACATAAGCATCATAGATGATATGTCTAATCTGTTTGCTTATTTCATGTTGAACAGAACATTCACAAAGTGTAGGAAATATATTAAATTTATACCTCAGATGGTCACCTATCTTATGTGTTATTTTCAAGGGACTTATAGATATAAACCCATAGGTTGTAGCTACAACAATCCTAAAATGAAAACAGCCTGCTAAGTTCATAAACAGGGACTCTCTTGCTGGCAAGTATTAGTCTGTTTATCAGACAACCAATTAGCAGGGTACTTACAGTGAGATCAGGCTAGGTTACTTGTCTTTCTTCCTCTGGGACCTTCCCCAGTGATTATGTTAATAACAATCATAGGCCAGTTTTTTAAATTCTTTCCTTCCCAACCACTTCCCATTTATACATCTTACATAGTCAAACAGAAGAGCTTACTCTTCCTTACATGTATCCCTGCTGCTTCCCACTGTGTCTTTGCTCATGCTACTGTATATCTGTGTCCTTCAGTGACCATCTCAAGTATTTCTTCCTTCCAGATGGGTGTCATCTCTTCCATTTGAAACTTTTATAATCATTTACCTTTCCATTTATCAGAGTCTGTTTTTTTTTTTTTTTTTTCCTGTTCTTAAGTGTAAACTAAGGTATTTACTTTTCTCCATCTATTCATAGATTTTATTTGCACTGTGTAAATTACATTGCTGGCCTTTTTCTGAAAATATAAACCTAACCTGAAATCTGTTTGAAAGTGACTGCTTTGTTTCCTCTTCTCCCCTCAAGTCAATGACACACTTGATGACATCTTTGATGGCTCTGATGATGAAGAAGAAAGCCAAGATATTGTGAATCAAGTTCTTGATGAAATTGGAATTGAAATCTCTGGAAAGGTATGAACGAATGTCCTATTCTCTCAGATGGAAGTACTTTCTCTTCATGTCATTGTTTTAAGTTTTCCTTTATGTTAGGTGTATGTTTTTTAATATCTATTTGAAAAGTAAATTACACCTCTTGCAGCATATCCTTTATGTCCTAACCCGAAAGTTTGTTAATACATTTTTTTTTTTCCTCTTTTTCTCTCTTTAATATAGATGGCCAAAGCTCCATCAGCTGCCCGAAGCTTACCATCTGCCTCTACTTCAAAGTCTACAATCTCCGATGAAGAGATTGAACGGCAACTCAAAGCTTTAGGAGTAGATTAATTTAAAAAGCCATTATATTTTGCCTATTATAATTATTTAGTATAAACCAGGCACAGTGAAGATTCCTTTTACAAAGCACATTTATTTTGCAAAAATGAAGACTATGAGTAAACAGTTTTTCCTAACCCATGGCTATTTTGAATCTTTTGCCAAAGAATGACAATGATGCAAAAATGGGAACAGTTTGGATTTTAATTAGAACTCTTTGAGAGTGATGATGTGTAAAATGTTGACTTCTTTTCTGCATGGCATAGAGAAATTATATTCATTCCTTAGTGTATTTATGTTCTGAATCTTTTTACACAGAATACAAATCTTGTTAAAGCCACGAGGCACCAACTTAAAGAGACTTGTAAGAATATTAAAAGTATACCATTAATTTTGTGTCTGTTACTTGTCCTTTGTAAGTGATATGTATTATGACCATAGGCGGTTCAGCTGTCAAATTATTTTTAAATCACCTAAAAGAAGAGTGCTATTTGAACATCTGTCTTAAACAAAAACTGTTATGAGCTTTTCTTTTCTTTTCCTTTGGGAGAACATTCTACTTGGTAAGTTTATTACCTTTGAAAATGTGCTTGGCACCTGCCTTAAACAGTACAAACATATTGTGCACATCTTTAAATTATTTTAACTGACAGAAAAGAACTACCTTTTAAACTCAAATTGAAGCCTCTTGCAAAAATTAGCCAGGTACTTTTTTTTTAAGCTTATAAAGTGAATTAAATACAATTAGCAAAAACAGACACTGAATAACATTTTATATTAATAAAACAATATATTTTGGTCTTTCTTCCCAGAACTGAGGAAATTTCCTCCATATGAATTATAATTTAATCTCTTTAATTTTGAATTGTATTAATGTGTATATCAAACCCTCACTAGGGTTTGATGAAGCCATCATTCTCAATTAAGTAACATTACTAAGACAGTACTCAAATTAATTTTAAAAATGAACATTTTTTTCTTGGTAAATAAACTACAACTTTGTCAGAAATTGCTGCCTGAATGTGTATTAATGTATTAACTGCATTTTTTAAGGTAAAGTTGCTATGGTATTTAATGTATGTATAGAAAGTGAGAAGAAATGAAGACATGGCAGATGAGTTAGATAGAATTTAGAATTAGGTTAGCTTTGAAAAATGATGTTGTCATATATGGATTTTAGCACATCCCACCCTTTAAAAACTCTTCTGGAGGAGATCAAATAACTGTAACCTGGTTAATTTGGGACAATGGATGTTTTGGACTAATATGAACAACATAAATACATTTTAGGACTAGTGAACATATGGCATAAGGAATTGATGAGAAAAATGAAAACCTAAACTTCATAATCCATAAACCATATTATAATGTTCAAAGATAAGATTTCATTATTGATGACATTAAATATAGGTACCCTTGGAACATTGATGGGTCAAAACACTTTACTTGATTATGGAATGTTAACATAGGACTTGTTTTGATTCTTGGATGTACATAATAATGCCAACTAACTTTATTTACTTTCTTGTTTACATGTGGGGGTTTTTGTTTTTAAAATTATTTTGTTAAAAAAAAACCTCAATAAAGATTTATTGCTGTTATGTTTTTTTTCCCCTTATCTCTTATACTCTGTTTTTGATTTCTGCTAAAGTTATATGCATATCTGATAATTTTTCAAAAGAATGATTTTTATTACTTTCTTGGAAGGAAAAATTAGATAACGATGCTGTTTATATGTCTGTTTAAGAACTAGCAGTTGGTATAGAACTGATGCTTGTGAATGGAATGTCTAATAATTGGTGGTTTCACATGAAATTTATCTGATAATTTCTTTCCTGGAACTTGCAGGGGATAACCATTTTTAAATCTTTAAACAGATAAGTCTTAGAGATTTTTTAAAACAATTTCAGTCAAACATGAATGCCACAAAAGACTTTGGGACCCAAAGGAAAGAATAGAGTCATTTTGATTTGGCCATATTTATAAAATGCTCTAGTTTTCATGAGCATTGTCTGTAAATTTGTAAGTTATGCTGCTGCTTTGTTCAGTCAATAAGTCGTGTTTGACTCTGCGACCCCATGGACTGCAGTACGCCAGGCTTCCCTGTCTTTCACTATCTCTTAGAGTTGGCTCAAACTCATGTCCATTGAGTCAGTAATGCTCTCTAACCATCTCATCCTCTGCCGCCCTCTTCTCTTTCTGCTCTCTCTCTTTCCCAGCATCAGGATCCTTTCCAGTGAGTCAGGTGTTCACATCAGGTGGCCAAAATATTGGAGCACCTTCAGCATCAGTCCTTCCAATGAATATTCAGGGTTGGTTTCCTTTAGGATTGACTGATTCGATCTCCTTGCAGTCCAAGGGACTCTCAAGAGTGTTCTCCAGCACCACAGTTGGAAAGCATCAATTCTTCGGTGCTCAGCCTTCTTTACGGTCCACCTCACATCTGTACTTGACTACTGGAGAAACCATAGCTTTGACTATATGGACCTTTGTCAGCGAAAAACAAAACTTCCTTTTAGACCCTTAAAATCAGTAAACAAGGATTCTCACACACTGAGTTTAATGAAACAACTGATTTATATGTTTACTTGATTTTCCTCATTTCCTACTTTTGGCAAAAGGATTTCTTTAGCAACTGACATGTTTGCTAATAGAACGTGAGCGGAGGAGGATAGCAATTTCTCTTACTGAAGAATGCAGCCCAATGTCATATTCTATTACTGAATGTTAATGTCATGGATGGAGATCACTGAGTTTGAGAGAAGTAGAATTTGGTACAAAAATGTCCATCAATACTCATCTTAGAAAACATAAAATGACCATCCGTCGGCTGATTGTGTTGCACAGACTATGTTTGGAGGGGGAGTGCCTGGTTGTGGCAGAGGTAGTGGAAATGAGTTCAAGAAATTAACACAACCTTGTAAATCAACTATACTTCAATAAAATAAATTTTAAAGCAATTGTGCTTATGTAAACCAGAGTGGGAAATCTGGTGACCTGTGAGCTTCAGGTTACCACCTGCACAGTGAGGTGTATAATTTGTAATGAATGCCTTTAGGAGAAGCCCGCCCTCACCCCATGGACATTCCTTATCAGCCCAGTAGCCACACTCCTAGCCTGGTCCTGGTTGGCCCAATTTAAATCTGTACCCCTGTTTGAGACATTCCCATGTTTAAACTGTATATGTGCAAATCTGAAAAAGAGACCTGTGATGACTTTCTCTTTTGATGCCACTACCCTACATGAATAGGGTTTTGCAGTTACAGAAGAATAGATTAACTTTTCAATTTCTATAGGACCTGAGTCCATAAGTGTGTTTAAGACAATTCCTATTACTTAGTTCTTTTAAGAGTCACTGGATTGAGTTCCCCTTCAAGGAAGCCTGAGGATCCTGAAGTCTGATTTCAGGTACCCAGCTATAGGAACAGCATACACACCCCCTCCCCACAAACCATCCTCCCAAGAACCTGAAAATATGCATGGGTACATACACACATCTCTGTCCCAAACACTGAAAATATTTCTTTCAACTATTTTTACCATTAGATATGGAAAGTGAAAGTGTTAGCCGTGCAGTTGTGTCCCACTGCAACCCCGTGGACCATAGCTTGCCAGGCTCCTCTGGCTATGGGATTTTCCAGGCAAGAATACTGGGGCGGGTTGCCATTTCATTCTTCAGGGGATCTTCCCGACACGGATTGAAACTGGGTCTTCGCTTTGCAGGCAGATTCTTTATTTTTACCATTAGATATGGAAAGGTAAGTTAAGTGAATTTCTCAGCCACCTCTACAGGTTAAAACTGAGTGTACCAATAGGTATAAGTGACAAACAGATCCTTCCATTTTAATGGAACTCTATGGAATTCTTGAAGATTTCCCACGGAAGAGCTCATAAAAACAAGAAATGGAAAGACTGTGTGGCTATGTCAGCTTTGGATGTATTCCCAAATGTTAAACACAGACACTGCACAGTAAGTCACATTTGTCACGTGTTTAATTGCAGTTTAGAATTCTAAATAACATTCACCATTTTCTATTTTTAAGGAAGCCAATATCTATTAAAATACTATCTAAATAGAAAATAAGTCTCAAAACTCATTTATACAAATGAGTTAATAGCAAATACCAGTACATTTACAACTAGTAAATAGCTAGTAATAGTATTATTATTACTCGTAATAAATAGTAAATAAGGGATTGCTAGTTCAATATTAAATACCACCTCAAAATGTTTCTTAGGGAGAAAAACTGGTTTCCAATGCTAACTATCTAAAGTTGGAAAGAATGACCTTATAGAAGAATGTCTGATGATAATCTAAATTTAACATCTGTAATGATGACTGAGGCACATATCCGTGCTTGTTTTTGCTATATAGAGTCAGATTAAACATTCCCAGTCATATTTAAGTGCAAAGAGTCACTATTCTAGATTTATAATGCATTACATTTGCTTTTATTTGCAAGTTTCAACAGCACGCATACATGTATTTTTAGGAGGGTCTGTATGTATAAATTTGCTCTGCCTTTTACAAACTAATGAATCACTTCCCTAACTAATGTATGTTTTAAGCAAATGAATTATCAAGAGAAAAGTTATAAATCCACACAGCTGAGTAATTTGGAATTTACTCTCAAGAAAAGTCTTTATATATACATACATATATGTGTGTGTGTGTGTGTGTGTGTGTATGTATCTGTATAGTATTTAACACCTCCTGGGTCCTAGATGTGTACTTAAGCATGGATTATCAGGCCACTGAAAACTGATCTTTTTTTGTTTGCTTTTAATAATATATCAATGTTTCCAGCTATCCAATTGATGTTGATTATGTGTGCACACACATATATATATATAATCTACATAGATTATGATCTGCATAATCCTTAGTCTTTATTAATATTACAAAAAGCAGAAGACAGGACAGTATAGTTTATTTAGTAAGTATTCTAAATAAATTTAGTCTAACTGTTCCTATTTTTTGTTACATAAAATAAGTTAGGTAAACATTGCCAGCAGATTGACATTCAAAACGCAAAACAAAGTCACTATTTGATAGTGGTAACACATTACAGTTTGCTTCTACCTACAAGTTTTAAAGAAGTGCATTCTTTTTTAAATTGAAGTATAGTTGATTTACAATATTATGTTAATTTCAGGTATACAACAGTGATTCAATATTTCTATAGATTATCCTCCATTTAAAGGTACTATATAATATTGGCTATATTCCATATGCTGTACAGTGGTGCACAGTCTTATTAATTAAATACATGTTCCTTAAGGTGCGACTCCCTGAATTGAAAAGCTCAATACAGCAAATTTTTTCATTAACAATAAATCGTATTCTAACTAATTAAACCAAAAATAATCCTCTTTTCTGATGGGACCCCAGATGATTTTCTAGGTTGTGAGATTTCAAAAATGAGCTATGGTATTAAATTTGACTCTCTTCAAGTTTGTGGCCACTGTTAAGAATAAACTCCCTTGTTCATTTAACAAAGATTTCTTTCCACTGTGAGCAAAGGCTTTCCCAGGCACTGAGGAAATAGCAAGTAAGCCAGACATCTTCCTTGTACTTTTATAGCTTATAGAAACAGTAGTGTGGGGCTCAAGATTCCATAAAGCATATTTTCCATAGCTAAACATCAAAAAGCTAATGTCTGGGAAGAATAAAAAGATCATAAATTAATATTTCTACAAATTTCTTTTGAAACACTTCTTTGGGCTCTGTGCCCTAATTGTTACTTCAAAGGCGTCACTTCTGATTAAGATTTATTCCTAAATGCAATAATAAAATTCTAACTTTTAGTTCAAACAAACTATTAAAGCTGATGGCAAGCAGGACATCAGGTAAGGAATTTTCTAATTGGATCTTCTCTGGTGATATTCTTTATGGGACATACTGACTAAAATATTAAAAAGCAGATATACAGCCTTTGGGAAAAGAATCTTTAAACTAAAAGAGCACATGTGCATACTCCTGTGTGTGTGTGTGTGTGTGTGTGTGTGTGTGTTAGGGAGAGATAGAGGGAAAGATATAGTGAAAGGGACAGAATCATTGTTTGAATCCTATTAGTCTTTGGCTTAAAATGTACAATGTGCCTTCTGAGAATAATTCATCAACATAATTTAAATTGTATTTATTTTTAAAGTAGAAAAGAAACACTTCTGCAAAAATTACTGATGTGATTTTTTGAAGCTAACCAAATAACTAATTTCTATTTTGGCTGGAGAAGAGAAAGGAATGAAAAGTAGAAACACTCGCTATTACACAATAGGAGAGCCTATCTGCATTCGAGATGCTCCTTAGAAATAGTAAATAAACTCTGATTCAGGCTTGTCTTCACCCGTTTTTCTCTCTGCCTTCGGTTACAAAACCAAACCCTCACCACTTCTTTCTCCAGGTTTAGTTCTTCAGCCATCCGCAGGATCTCCTGAGAGGAAGGCTTATTCTGTTCTCCAAAGTGTCTCTCCAGGGCGTCTTTAGCAGCAATACTGGGAGGTGGGGAGTTGGCAGGAAAGAAGGGAGATGATGGTTTAGGCCCATCAAAATCAAGTTAGGTTACATTTCCTAAATATTAGTACTAACATTAACGTAAAAAGGAAACCTAAAGACGCTGAAAACACCTTCAAAGCTTTTCAACAATAATAAATGTGAAGTTTTTTTGAACATTTAGATGCTTGTCTCATGTAGGCTCCTTTTACCAGAGTCACAGGAAGAAATTAAGGAGGGAACCCCGACATTGTTTATCCACTTTCTGCCACAAGAGGGCACTGACTTACTGAGAAGAAAATAATTCTGTATGCATTTCTAAATGTCCCCCAGAACTCAGGTTATTGAAATGTTTAGTGTACAACTAACCAACCAAAACAAAACCTGTATATTAGCAATTCCTCCATGAGCCTCACGGAAACTACAAAAAGATAAATGAACAATCTGGCTTGAAATGCTAGAAGTCATTTTGAACTTTAAGCAACTAAAATACTAGTGACCAGTTTTGTTAATTTGAAATAATATAGATAGATGACTTCCCTTGTGGCTCAGATGGTAAAGCATCTGCCTACAATGTAGGAGATCCGGGTTCAATCCCTGGGTCGGGAAGATCTCCTGGAGAAGGAAATGGCAACCCACTCCATTATTCTTGCCTGGAAAATCCCATGGACAGAGGAACCTGTAGGCTACAGTCCATGGGGTCTTTCCCGGAGCAAGATTTATGTCTAAACATAAATCAACACATTATGACACAGTAGAAACAGTCATTCTTTTTAGCTGTGATTGTACAGCTTCTGTTTTATCCAAAACTTGCAGAGCAAAACTGTTCTTGAATCAAACAATACATATTTTTCCATCAAATTTTAAATTTCCAGCTGTTTCTCAGAAGTAATTTATTGAATGTTGTGCTTTTTCACCTATTTTCTCAATTGGCTCTATTCATTTTTATGTTATATTGAAACTATATTATACTCAAATGTTCATTCCATTTGTAAAATATCATTTTCTTCTCCACTAACTCTTAATATCTCAAAAGTATACCTGATTGTTGTTCTCCGTTTCCTTTTTCTTTCATTTGCACCAACTTTCTCATTGTATAAAGCTGTGATGCGAAAACAATGAATAATTACAAAAACAAACCAGGTTTTTTTTTTAACTATCAGATTTGGATTTAAAGTTTCTTTATAAAACAATACAAAATAGAATTACCATACATTTTTGTTTTAAATATTTGCAGTATACATCATTTTAGATTACAAGCCCTAGATTAAAATGTTAACACAGAAAAAAATATTAACTTTATAAATATTAACAGTTGTCTTTAAATCATACCCTATCTTTGTTGAAACAGTTGCTCTAAATGCTATCAAATCTTGCTCTTTAGCCAGCCTTGACATTAATATAAGTAGATAATTTTTATCACATTAAATTGTTCATCTAGCAATTGCTTGCTATTCACTAGAAAGAACGGTGTGTGCGAATGCTCTGGCTACACTTATATTAGGTTGTAAAAATGATTCATGAATAATTACTACAGTATATAGCACAGCAGGAAAAAATCTGGATACATTAAAAAGAATCATTTCACCACTTCACACCTATGCCACATTGTGTAGAAACTTTCCCTATATATTTTATTCTCTCATTATTTACCTTCTCAATAAATTTATTTCTACACTTTCACTGGCCTTGCTTTTCTTCATAGTGTGATGAAACAAGATACTTATTTTTCATGTCAAAGAGAAAAATCAAACCAAACTTCAAACCTCTTGCTTTAGTACAAATTCAACTGAGGGAAACCATTGTTTTTAGGTTAAAACATCACTGTTTCCAGAAACACAGCTTTTGTACCTCCTACTTGCTCGGCTTCCTCCAGCCATTTGGATAATATTGCTTTTAGTTTGCATGCATTTTTGAAGCTGAGCTGCAGGTTTTCAAATCGGCAGATAGTTGTTTGACTGAATTCAGAGCCATGCACAGCTGCCAGAGCTTCCCCAACATTTGTCTGGGTGTATCCTGTGAAAGAATAACAAAGGCCATGAGCTTCAGTTTTGCAAGAAACACTGATTTGGGTCCACTATTGTATAAATTTGTGTAGTATTTTTGTCAACTATTAAATATTGCTTTTAACGATAAATTTGTTAGCAATTTAGAATAACAGTAAGGTTATGCAGTGTAGAATTGTCTAGTATTTTAAAAAATTCCTTCTAGTTAATAAGTTAATATTTTAGAAGCCAAAAGAATTCAGATAGGAACATCTGCCATTCATATTTAGCCAAACTGGATAAATGTGTTAAACACACTTTGCAAAAATATATAAGAAAAGTTTCTAGACAATGTAGCATAGGTATAAAGTAGTGAAATGATTCTTTTTAATGTATCCAGATTTATTTTTTTGCCACTGTGCTATATACTGTAGTAATTATACATGAATCATTTTTATAACCTAATATAAGTGTAGTCAGACTATTCTTTGCAACCCCATGGACTATACAGTACATGGAATTCTCCAGGCCAGAATACTGGAGTGGGTAGCTGTTCCCATCTCCAGGGGATCTTCCCAACCCAGG
This sequence comes from Bos taurus, assembly GCF_002263795.3. Taxonomy (NCBI): domain Eukaryota; kingdom Metazoa; phylum Chordata; class Mammalia; order Artiodactyla; family Bovidae; genus Bos; species Bos taurus. Next base: position 35,422,662 of record NC_037328.1, read on the forward strand.
GACTGAATCCAGATCTCCCTCATAGCAGGCAGATTCTTTAACAGCTGAGCCACTGGGAAGCCGAAGAATACTGGAATGGGTAGCCTATCCCTTCTCCAACTGATCTTCCTGACCCAGGAATTGAACTGGGGTGTCCTGCATTGCAGGTGGATTCTTTACCAGCTGTTCTACCAGGGAATCCTTAATACACACTTTAGAAGACATTTAAAAATTCTCTCTAATCATTATTATTAGGCATCTGTTGAAATATGCTCAAAATCTATAGATATTAAAATATAATATGTAAACTATATGGTGATATATCACAAATATTTTTATCTCAGCTGTAAGAGTGAAAAATTCAACATGTTGAAGTTAACAAATAAAACTAAGAACTGTGTTTACTTTCCCTAAAAGCATGCTTATTATGAGACTTTGGTCACACAACATTTTATGTATATCACCAAGCATTTATTATATCATTTGGTAATGCTTCTATCTCCAGGCAAAAAGTTTTCATAGATTGTCTCAAACATTCTCAGAATATAAGTTGACAAATGTCATCAATGTAGAATTTGAAACATTCACAGTCATATAAAAAGTAAATTGAAAATGAATGTCATAAAGATGCCTACTGCTGTGTTTATGACAAACAGTAACTACATATTAATTCAGGGCCCAAGGCTATATACCTGTATGCATAAAATGATTACATATGATGCCCATCAATTGATATCATTAAAAGTTACCAATGGCTCAGTCCACAAATGCAGAAGTTTGTACTATCAGTTCAATCCATTAAAAATATATTTCATGCATTTAAATCAAGGTTAATTATTATGATTATTTACATTAAAAACACTTCACCCTAGAAAGTGAGCAAAGGCTATGAACAGATCGCTCACAGAAAAGGAATTACAAATGACTGTCCAACACATGAAAAACTTCTTTCACTCTTCACTCATAAGGGAAATTTAAAATGAAACTGCTACTTTCACCTAACTGATTTGCAAAGGTCCAAAAGATTAATAGCATCTTTTCCCTTCAATAACTATTTTTTATTCTACATGCCAGTCACTGTTCCAAGTGCTGAGGATATGCCATTAAGGAGAAAGCAAAGGAAATAAACAAAAAACAAAAAACTTCTGCCTTAACAGAATTCATATTCTGAAGAGTGGCAAAGGAGATACTCATGGTGGCAATAAGATTTGTTAGAATTTACATAGAGACCAATTTGACATCTACTGAAATTACAAATACACATGCTCTTCAATCAAACAATTTTGCTTTTAACACTTTCCCTGCACATATATTTTTATCGGTGCAAAATGCTATTTATGAAGTTAATCATTGCATCATTGTCTTCAGTAACATAAGATTGAAGACCATCTAAATTCCATCAGTAGGAGACTGGTAATATATTCATAAAATGGAATTGAGAGATGCATTAAAAAGAAGAGCTCTCTAAAAAACTAATACTGAAAGCTCTCCAAAATAGTCAAATGAAAAATGTCTATATGAAGAAATACATGAATTTGCTTATATGAATATGCATAGAATAGAAGGATTCACAGAAACTAATAACACTGATAAACAGGAAGGATAAGCAGAGGGATACAATTCTCACAGCTTTTTAGCTTTTGAATCACACAAAGGTATTAATTCAAATAAAACAAAGGTATTTCTAAACTTATGTTTGAAAAGGAGACCATTAATTTAGAAATCTATATATTTTTGCTGCTAAGAATTTACAAGGAAATGAAGGTTGCTATAGGTTTTCATAATTCAACTTACATCCACAGTAGAGATGTAGAATGAGAACTGTCTTAGACTTCTGAGCAGCATGTAAGAGATTAAACAGTAATAGAGTAAGACTTTGCAGACGGAGTTGTGTGTCCCACAGCTGTTAACAAGCACCTACCTAGCTTAATTCTTCTCACTTTAAACTCATTGGCAAACTTTTCAAGTTCTCGGATTTCTGGAGAATCCATGTCTATTGGCTCTTCAACCAATTTGCTTTTCCGCCTGAGCTCCTGCTTGAAATCAGCGGCAGTGGGGTCCTCTGAAAGGAGAGGCTGATGCATGGGAGGAAAACCATGACTCAACGTGTGGTCAGGAAACTTATAAAGACAAGGGGTTAAGCTCCCTGTAACAACAAGAAAAGGACCATTTGTAATTATCCCTCATTTTGATACATGGAAAATTTTGGCCCATCAGATTGTTCTGTGACAGCCAGTCTCAGTTCTAAAAGGTTACCTGACATTTGCTTTTCTGAAGTAGAAGTCAGTGTAGCTTAGTATAAATAGGATCTTTTTTTTCCACCTTCCTGGGAGCAGTGGAAACAAAGATAATGCAAAGCCAAAGGAAAGAACCAGGGACTTGCAAATAATTTAAATAGAAATAAGCAAATTTCAAAAAAGTGTGAGTTTTCCATCATTGTTTTTCTCTTAAAAGACTTCCATAGCAGTCCAGTGGTTAAGACTTCATCCTTCCAGTATAGAGGGCATGGGTTTGATTCCTGGTTATGGAATTCAGCATGGCTCCCCAAAAACAAACAAAAATCTTTTCATTTGTTATTGTGAATCTGAGGTTCAACTCTACCAGAATGTATATTTTCTTAATTATAATCAAGGTGTATGTTAAGTGCTATTCTGGGAAATTTTCATAGCATTGAAAAATTGATTTTACAGCATTAAGAAATCCAATGTTTTATCAGTAAATGCTTAATTTAGTAAAGGCAAGTAAAACGAAAATTATGAGAACAAAAAATACATTAATAAGGTTTAAATAGATTTAATGGTAATGATGGATGTCGACAAAAAGTAACTTTTAAAGATCTATTAGAAGGTCAGCAACAAGATTCTTGCAAAATATACTATGATGGAATCATTTCTTGATTACTATTTAAGAAGAAAAAGTTAAGTGTCAAGGAAGGGTGCAATTCTAGATATGATACATGCTGCTGCTGCTGCTGCTAAGTCGCTTCAGTCGTGTCCGACTCTGTGCGACCCCATGGACAGCAGCCCAACAGGCTCCTCTGTCCCTGGGATTCTCCAGGCAAGAATACTGGAGTTGCCATTTCCTTCTCTGAGATACAATACATAATCCCTCATAAATGATGAAGCACTGAATCCATTGAGTTAGTTAAATGAGAAATCTCAAAAAACTACATGATTTAATTGTTTAATTGCTTCTAGATTTCATTCTTCATTTGGAAAGAAGAGAGAATCTCAGTCAGGGAGTATTGGTGACAGGATGGTATAAGCCAAATTCCCACACATTTTATTTCTGTTTTCTTCAGCAGTATATTACATTTTTATTCATAAGGATTTCACTTTATATTAAATGACATGGGTATAACCAAGACATTTTGATATAAATAAAATATTCAATAATTAATCATTTTTCTTATGAGTATAAATTAAATATAAATGACTATAGAAAATAGGCAGTAATCATTCTTAGAAACTTACTAAAAAATACATCAGTTTTATGCTATTTATAATTTCTCTATAAATACAGTCAGAAATCAGACATGAGTAATAGTGTATTTTGCCAGAATATATAAATCTTAAATTAATATATCAATATGTAATGAGCAAAGAATATTGCAAGTCAGTAAGTTGTTGGCTCATATTATTTATATGAGAAAATATAATTTTGAAGTGTACCCCTATCCAGTAGACTATTATGTTTCTGAAACAAAATACATACAAGTGAGAAATTAAGCAAAATATCATAAAATAAGTATAGCTGTTTCATGGATATAAAAAACATACAAAAGAAACTATTTCTGTCTAAAGCAATTCATATTACTTTCAAAAATCAAAACTATCCAGTTTTTTGTTGTTATTGTTAATCATCCACTTTTTGCTTTAGTGGGTGCTACATTGAATAGACCAGATACAATTTTAAAAAGCAATTTTATCAATTTTTAATTTATTACAAAATTCAATTTTTTTAATGTTTGTTACATTTTAACAAAGCTCATTTTTGGCCTAATGTTAGTTTTAGATTTCTACTAGTTAAGTAAAATACTAATATATAAAAAAATTTATCACCTTTATGTTAACATTTACTTAATATTTATCTAAGGACTTTTGTTTTATTTTCAGAGAAAAAAGTGTGTATTTTTTTATCCACAATTTAAAATTCATATAAAAACAAATAACGTTCCTTGAGTGCTAAGATGAATTCACTATACAATTGAAACTAGAAGTGAAGCCCTGTGAATACCTCAATAGGCCACATCAATAATCAGTTCATTTTTCAGGTAATCTGTACTCAGGGAAATCAGATGACTCAAAGATTCTGCATCTTAAATATATTTGGTCACATTAAACAAATGCTTTCAAACAAAAGTTTTATAAATATTTACAAAAATATTGGAAGTGTGCCATCTCTATTTATGGAAAAATTTAAAGCTAGTGTATACTTTATAAATACTCTGGAGAAATGGACATTTAGAAAATAAATTTGAACATGAGTTCATAAAGAGTGCACAAGAAATACCATGTTCAAAAGTTTGGCATCTAGAGGAGGAAGGAAAACACGATGTGTGCTGCGTTATTTTTCATTAACTGAAAGTATCCACAATTATCCACAGGGACACAGTTTTCCTGAAACTAATGTTAAACAGAAATTTGGGACAGTCACAAGCATGGTCAGACAAACTGATTTCTATTATATGATCCTGTATTTGGGAGAAAATGGGGATTGATTGGTATGGTATATGTGACAAGGTATTTTAAAAGGTTTTTCTAAAGCCTGGAATATTAAGAAGTCGGGGTTTGAGCACGGAGAGAAAAGATGCAGGAAGTTGTGTGCCACAGAAGTTTCATGAATATTTTCCAAAACACTGATAAACCAAACTTGTCTATAAGCCTAGAACAAGTGCACACCTAAATAGCTTGGAAAGGTTTGTACATTCTTTACAGTCCAAGATGGATTTTCACCCTGCAGATTAATCCACCATAGCCTCTCTGAACTGCTCTGCATGGACTTCTGGACGGCAGAGGAGGGAGAGGAACAGAGATTAAATCTTTAAAAGCAGAAGATGGGAAGCTGAGGTCCAGCATGCCTTACGGGCACCTGATTCAAGGTCCCATGATACAGGGCACACTGCTTTTCTGCAGCACGTGGCTCAGACAGCTGCTAACTGACAACATCTCTGAGGTTGTGAGCTAGAAGCTTTAAAAGAACAAACAGGGGAAGAAGGATATAGTAAAATACCCCCACCTTGCTGTAGAGATGCACAGCACAGTTCATTTAAATATTTCCATTTATTTTCTTTTTTTACGTTCATGCATGACAATGTGAAACAAATCATAAATTTGAATTGTGATTTTTTTTCTCTTTTGTGCATTGCTACATCCTATCCACATATAAACAGGTCTTCTGCCTAGTTCTGTAAATTAGGTTGATTTGGAGCACAGCCATGGCCATTTGTTTACAGATTGCCTGTAGCTGCTTTTGAGTTGTGAAGTTGAGACAGATGCTACATAATTTAAGGAATAATACACAGTGTCCATGCTACTGCAGGCGCCTTTCATGATCCAGAGGCAAAAGATGGTCAGAATTACTCCTTCCCTTAGTGTCAACACATCCAGAATAAGTGAGGCAAAAATAAAACTAAATAAAACAAAAAAGAAAAAAAGGAAATAGAAAAAAGACAATTTAAGAATGAAGAGATGGCCTCCAAAGTAGACTGTTTGCCTATGTAAATGTGAAACATATTTCTGGTACCTCTTGTCCTAGCCCAGGTGGAAAAGACACTTTTTAGCTATATTCATCTTTTATTCTTATTATTCACATCTCATTTAAAAAGAGCATTCATCTCCTTGAATAATTTTCCAACATCAGCTATTTTGCTTTCCTCTTAAGATCAATTTTTAATCAAGGACTCTTACTGCACACCTTGGGTGGCCATTAAAACACATAACCTTGCTGGGTTTAGCAATCATTACCATGTAGCTGATTAGCCCAGTTCACACAGGACGGTGGGCAAGGTACACAGCTCATTAAGTTTGTTTTCCAACTTTCACCCAGCTTTACAAATGAGAACAGACACCACCTTGTATACCCAGAAATCAGAATTTTGAAAGGTTTTTGTTATTAGTTTTCTTTCGTGTTTATCTAGAAGAGATTTTTGAATAGTATTTGTAATTCCCTGTTTCCTATTATCCATCCTGCAGGCTGTTGAATTATTTAAGTACTTAGGAGAGAAGAAACAGAAGAAGAAATTTAACTATGAATGTATCTGAAGAGAAGATCAAGGAGAAAACCAGGCTAAGTTGGTAGAAAGCTGCCACAACTCAACTCAGATAGAGCTATGTATGGTACCCATCACAACTTGGATGTGAAGAGACTAACACTTTGAGATGCTAACTTGAACGAGGTTTGTAATTAGTTCCTGGTGTGGCTAATTCATTTCACCCCACCAATCATTCTCTTTGATATCCCCACACCTGGACTATGAGGTACAGAGGATTCATCTGATGATTAGAATCCTTCCTACCAACCTTAGCTTAAAATATGAGCTGTAGCTCTTGCTTTCCAGTGAGTTATTAATTTAATGAAATGCTCAGACTACATATAAGCATCAGAGTATAGGGATAAAATAACCATATTCAAATAAAGCAATTTCACACCCTTTGAAATATTGCTCTTTGTGCAGCTTCACTTTTATATGGAGTATGTGACAATGAACCTTCGTTGTTGGTGATTAGACGCTTCTGTGGATTGTGTGGAAGTGGCTGATTTGATGAACGCCTGAGACTTCTCAGAAAATTCAAATGACATTATCAGGTTTCTCTTGTGTATTTTAAACCTTTTGTGAATTCCTGAATATTCTGAATCCCTGTGTTTTATGACTCAATTTGTGTAGCTTCTCTGGGGATGACAGCAGAAAGGTTCAGATTCTCTGAGATTAAATCTGCCGTGATGCAAAGGCTAATACTGAATATATGTCAAAATAGTGACATTGTAACAAATTACAAAGCACATCACATTTTAATGATCTCCCTCTCAAAAATATTCAAATATAATCTCTATGCTTGACATGGTGAATTTTTCTTTCAGCGACAAAATATATGTAATTTTGGTTTAAGACTACAGCAATACCTCCAAAGCTTAGGACATCCATTTTTTTCATTATTATCACCAACCTGGGCTTTGAATCATTTTAAAAGGTTTTTCCAAAGACCTCTCCTTTTTAACTTCTAATGGAGATGAAAGTTTGCTGAGGGCCTGCTGAGGAAACTTGGACCAGCACAACCTGAGTTGCCTGTGGACTCTCAGTGTGAACCTGGGCTTGTTACCTGCAACCCTGGAAACAGGAAGGAAGTCAGGTTTCTCAGGCCAGCTGTGAACTCAGCAGCTTCTACCTAGATCTGGTGGGAGGGAGGTAGTAGTAAAAATCATCTCACAGTGTTTGGTCTGAGCACTAACCTCCACTCATTGCTGCCCCTTGCTGGGTGCAGAGATGACTTAAGTTGCATGTGGGTTCCTGGGAACTACTGTGAAGGAACAGCAAGGACTCTCTCCTCCAAGAAAGAGTAGCACATGTCTATAAACTCATCATTTCTTGTCTCTGTAATCCAAGTGTGGTGGAGGCCACAGAAAGCATTTGAGCGGCACCGCTAGTGGCTAAATGCACATTGTTCTACTATTTCTATAATGAAAGTAGTTCATCTTCAACGAGAGATCCTCTCATTAACCATGGATACTGATTAACAGCTAAGTACACGAATCATAAACGGTCCGTTTTCACAGAGGAAGAAAAATATGACTTTCCTTATTTTTTAATTATTGAAGAGAGACATTAAGATTTAAAGGTAACCATTAAGAACATCAGTTTTCACTTCATCATAAAGGTGAGGATATAAGTTTATTCAGAATGCTCTCTAACAGAATGTAGGAAAAGCTAATTTGTTCTAGAATATATTATTTTAAAGTTTTAATGTTTTATTTAGTGTAAATTTGAGAAATTTTTAGAAATTAAAGGTTGGTGAACTAAATTCTTTGTTCAATTTAATTTCAAATTTATAGGCATAAATCTATGTTTGATTTTTTAATTACCTACTTGGATAACAACTATTACACGAGCATGCACACACACACGTTTATATTTTTCACATAGAACATTAGTAGTTTATTGTCACTGAAATTATTTCTTGCTGCAGAAATAAATATAAAAGATTGAGATTTCTAAATAATTTCTGTGCACAAAAAAATTACTGTATAGCCATGGTCTAAAATTAAGTCATAAATTTTGTGATGAGTGGATCTCTTACGTCAGATTTTCTTTCCCTTAAGAAAGTTGCTAACAATACTTTCATTTAAGTGTCAGCAAACAAGATAGTTTATCTTGATATAGTGATGCTTTCTTTATCCAGAGGGAAATAAGTATGTAACTTATACTATTTCAATCTTATCCAAGACTCAGAGCATCTCAGACAGGGCTGCCAAGGATTCAACTATGGCTAAAGTTGCTGCAAATCTCTCTTAGCCTTCAATGTCTTATTTATCTTTACAGACCAAATGGCCAAAAGAAATACTGTGATGAGGAATATGCTCTATAAGTTAGTCTATCTGCTTTGGTAGCCACAAAAGATTATTAAGCACTTTCCTGTTTTATTTTAAATTCAGGAACTGAAGGAACAGCCAAAATCTCAAGGGAAATGATGACTATTAAGTTCCGTACCTCATAATCATTAACCCTGTTGGTATGGAGGCGGGCAATGAAGTCATTTAAAGCTTTTGCTGACTTGCTCACTGTTGGCAACTGAGGAATTTTAAATCTGACCTTATTTTAGTTAATTTACTTTTAAATTTAAATAGTTACATAAGGCTAGCAGCTACCTTATTATTACTGGAGGCAAGCCCACCAATGGCATAAGCAAGTGACAATTAGCAGTTTGGCAACAGAGAATTAGAATAAAAATCATACAAAGCAAACACAGGCGTTAAGAAGCATAGCAGTTCATTTCAGGCATGTGGAGAACAGCAGTGATCAGGTATAACTATTATGATCTCTGAAGGCGTTACAGATCAGGGACCATTATAGTAAGTGGTGGATTTAGCAGCAATTTCTAAGGTTAGGAGATCTGAATTTCATGATACACTCTGGTCAAGATTCCCTTCGACCCAGAAAATGCATCCAAGCGTCCCCAAACTCAATCTTACATGTAAAGACAATTTTTCTTACCTGCCATCACGCCATAGGTCGATGACTGGTTTCCATAATGACAGGAAGGAACAGAATAATGAAGTCCTGTTGCTGTGTTTCCCAGCATTGTCACCACAAAACATGTGCACAAACATTTAGGAGTTTGGATCAAAGACAAAATAGACGGGACTGGTAAGAAAATGTATGAGGATTCAAGACACATTCGTTTCATTTCAAATGTACACATTTATGCTATTCTTAAAGTTATATGCCAATAATTTGTTCTCATTTGGGGGCAGTTCTCTGATGAGTATGCTAAAACTAGGGGTTGACATTTTTCCCAAGTAACGAGTTCATGAATCATCACAGTGGACTAGAGCCTTCATTAATTATATCCAGTGTTCTGGGTTGGCGTGACTGACCAGTTTTAACCTTGGTGGGCTACAGTCCATGAGGTTGCCAAGTGTCAGACATGACTGAGTGACTGAGCACACGCACACAACTGGAAGCTGCAGTTTTCTTGCAGGTTTCACCCAATGTAGACTTTGCAAAGAACTGACCAGAGAATAGTCTCTTAAAATTCTCGTATAACATGGTACCATAAAATTGTCTTTTGCTGGAGCAATGAATACAGAAATCAACTCTTCATGGGTCTTTACTTTTACTTCTGCTCATTCACCTAACAAATTTCTTCCATCAAAGAGGAAGTGGCAGAGCCACTAGCCTTTTATTGGGTATGATCATAAAACTCCATTAAATTCAGAGGCTTACAAAAACTCTGTGACAATGTGCAATGTATTTAGGCTGGTATTGAAACCATGAGCTTGTAGATTTTCTGCATGCACACAATTAATTGAACAATTCTAATGATGAAGCTGGTCAAAAAATAAATTCATTGATCACTGAGTAACTAGAGGTTTATAAAGGTTGAGTCCAGCATATAACTTAACTTCATTTATAAATAGCTACAAGTATCATTGAATTAAGGTGTATTTTGAAATTAAATTTGAATTACTTAACTTCTATCAAGCTTTCAACATGAATCACAATGAACTACTAACAATAAAATCACTAATCAATGTTTTCTTTTATATCTTATTTTATACTTTTTCCCATTATGTCCTGAATAGAGTGGTGGATTTTCAAAAATATAATTGTATCTTCTTGAATAATATGAGATATTAGAAGAGATTTATAGTCCTTTTTGAAAATATGTAGTCTATCAATTAAAGACATAAAGTAAAACATTTTCTCTAACTATAACTCATTTTTAATATTTTAAAGTATCTGTATAAATTTTCATTTTACAACTGACACATAGAACTGAAATAATTTTGTGTTATAATAATTTCTATGCATTCCAAAATTAAAGAAACATGAAACGCATTGAATATCCAACTGCTCCTCTCATTATGCTGCTGCTGTTGCTAAGTCGCTTCAGTCGTGTCCAACTCTGTGTGACCCCATAGACAGCAGCCCACCAGGCTCCCCCGTCCCTGGGATTCTCCAGGCAAAAACACTGGAGTGGGTTGCCATTTCCCTCTCATTATAATCATTTCTAATTCTTTACCTAGACAATTAGATATATACGGTTACAATTTGATGGAGAAATTATAGAATCAATGCTATTGCTATTTAAAACAATAACAATAGCCATTTAGGACATTGTTACTAATTATGAATTTTTTTACCTCCAAGGTTTAAATTCTTTTGTTTTGCTGATTTGGGGAAGTCATATAAATGACAAGCTAATTTACTAGATACATTATTTATTTACTTTTATTTTTTTTTAAATAAATAGGGTTTTGAGCTTAAACCTGCTTAATTTTAACCTCAATTCCAATTTTTATTCTAGCCAAATACTATCCACATACAGTATATTATGCAAAAATGCACTATCCTTCTCATTCTCAATCTATTTAAATGTCCATTATTTAAAATACACAATTAGCTATGTGATAATTGTATGGGAAGAGTCCAGGAGATAGTGAAGGACAGGGAAGTCTGGCATGCTGCAGTCCATGGGGTTGCAAAGAGTTGCAGAGTTCAGACTTAGCGACTGAACAATACAACAATATGTGATAATTGTTTAAATTTATTTATACCACACCTCTTCATAAAAATACTTTATTACTTTTTTTTAAAACCATGTTTGAGGATATTTGCATCAGCATATGTTTAATTAAATTCTGAGACTCTTCAGTAGATAAAAAACATCTCTACATTAATAATTTTCCCCAAATCTAGATAATATGATCTTCAGATATTTGAAAATTCTGTTAAAGATTAATACCAAACTTACATATAACTTTCAAAGCTGCTTAATTTTAACAAAATATAAGGCTAAAATATTTTAAATTGGCATATAAATGTGTCAACTCAAATTGATTTTTAAATTTATAAAATTTAGCTCATATTTAGATTGCTTTACAAGTGAAAAGTGCTATTAAACAGACATTTACCCAAGACATTGTTTATTAATCAAAACCCTTTGTTACTGAGTAAAAATTAGACACATTAACAAAACATATTTATTTACTTGGTTGTGTTTGAGACAATATATTTGAATTAATTTTAATTTTCATCTAAGAAAGTTATATAAGAAAATATAAAAACTTGATTAAAGGTTGAAATCTCTTCAGAACTAAATCTTGAAAAGATTCAAATCAGTTCATGGATTCTAAATATTATATTGCCTCTAGCCTAGATGGGAGGGGAGTTTGGGTAAAAAAGGATATAGTGTATGTATGGCTGAATTCCTCTGCTGTCCATCTGAAAATATCACAACATTGTTAACCGGCTATACTCCAATATAAAATAAAAAGTTTTAAAAATAAACAAATAAATATTATATTGCCTCTAGACTTGGTTTCTGAGTTTTTAATTATTCTAAAGAAGTTAAGTGTATTTAAAGTGAAAGTGTTAGTCGTTCAGTTGTGTCCGACTCTTTGCAACCCCATGGACTGTAACCTGCCAGGCTCCTCTGTCCTTGGACTTCGCCAGGCAAAAATAGTGGAGTGGGTTGCCATTCCCTTCTCCATGGGATCTTCCTGACCCAGGGATCAGACCTGGGTCTCCTGCATTGTAGGGAGATTCTTTACCATCTGAATAAAGTGTATTTAAACATCTAATTATTTTATTCTTTGAAACCCACTGTTGTTGGTATCAGGAATCATTCAGTTGTGTTTACTCAGAGGTGTACGGCATTTTTTAGACATGGTAGTAAATGTAATCTAAAAACCAAATAAATCTCTAAGAGGAAAAAAAATCACCTTTTAAATTATTTTACACTATTTTTTTAGTTTTACTCTTTATGCATACATGTTTGCATAGAGTGGTTTTCAGACTCACTGTTTACTTGTATAGAAGACAGGTTTTATAATAAAATCAACAATACTTGAAATTACTACACTTACTAATATTTCTTGAATATTTTCTTAGGCATTTTGTCTTCTTTAATATCCTGAATATTTAACTTAATACACATTAAAATTTTTTTTAAAATGAGATTCTAAACTAGCAAGATTCAAAGCACCCATCCTGATATCTTAAGGCGCAGCCGCATGTAGACTGTTATTGAAGTTAGTACCTGTGGACATCACGTTGGTGGCGTGGTTGGAGACCGGTAGGCACTCCGCAGCACTGGGATGCATTATCAGAGGCAGAGTTGCAGAAGACTCAGAATTCAGAGGTATAAAGGTATCAGTCGAAGTAAAAGGTTGGCAACTCATTCCCACAAAAGAATAGAAACGGAGAAGAGGTGCCACTCCTCAAGTCAGTTTTATTATATTACAATCTCAAAGGGCCGTTTCAAATCTCACTACCTGCATATATACATCAGGGAGGCTCTGAAGCACCAAGAGAGCGCATGCTGGTATTTATACTGCAGGGAAATCCCTTTATACATGTTAATCATCTTTTCCCAGGGGTATTGCTTTATCAATCTGGACAGTCTTCCTTCTTACCCAAACACAATCCATGCCCAAGAGGGGAAGCTGGTTCTTGGGTAGGGAATGAAGGCAAAGGAGAAATCTGAAACTCAATTTGACAACTTCAGTGATTCAGATCTTTTAGAAAGGAATCAAGAACTTAATAAAAAACTGTCCCTCAAAGAAATAATGCTGCAATGAATTGAAAGATACTGGGTGCCTCTTTGCTATGAACACAATGACAAATTTATATGTATGAGATTTTTTTTTCCTTTTTTCTGATAACTTCATTAAATCTGAAAAATAATATAAAAGTACAGGACACAATTTTAAGAAGCAGACTCCTTAAAAAGAAGCATAGAAGACTAAATGTGAGAATGACTATATTACTGACTACTGATTCATATGCAGTGCAATCCTGAAAAACTGTAAGAAGAATTGAACTTTTCCTATAAAATAAATAGGAAATGATAAAATATTACAGTTGGAGTCATTTGTAGACAAGATGAACATAAGTGACAGTATCTCTTCCTTGATTTCAATTTGCTCAACCGGATGTACCCACTTAGTGAGCTCTTACTAGATGGCAACACTGTTCTAGTCACTTTCCACAGTTATGTCAGCAAATTTCACAGCATCTTTGTGAGATCTGTACCATTCTCACTAAGCTTAATTCTGCCAGATACTCTGATCTTGGCCATTCTGCTCCAGAACCTTCACTGGGCATAAACTTTCCACACAAAATATATTGACATTATAAGACTATGAAAAAAAATACTATAAATAATTATTTTGATGATAATTATCTGTGTGACAATTTCACAACGATCATGGTTTCTACATATAAATAAATGAATGCAATACTATCTTTAGAATGTATACTAGGGACGATATAGGGATGAGATGTAACCTGACAAACATAGATATTATTGACATTAGCAGGAACTTATGCTCCATTTGACTTTTTTTGAAATTTTATATCATGGAATGTTTAACTTGGAATTGGTTGCTTTGTGCCAAATTTATATTAATGTTGATGAGAATATGCTTTCAAAAATTGAAATTTGAATGCTTTGTCATTAACCAATTATTTTGTAGAAAAAAAGTTCATTAGATATTGTGTGAAAAATATTTATTCTAAAAATGACATATTTTTCATTCTGAATTCTCTTTTAAGTTCCATTAGTCTTCACTAATGAGAGAAGAAGATTACAAGTAATCAAGTATTTATTTTACTTGATTTATTTAAGTAAATAAATATCAAGTATTTATTTTCTTGAAGGTTACAAGTATTTATTTTACTCTTGCAGAATTCTTGTAATTTTTAGACTTCACATTTACAAAAATGTATTTGAAATACATTTTAATTTTTTAAAATTTAAGAAAAATTTTATAAAGAGAATTTGCTAAGAAAATTTAGTTAAAAATTAAAGTAAATGGCATTTAGAAAGAATAGCACTTCAAAATTTCTCCTAACAATTTTTCTATAGTTTAGGTCATTGGAATATGTCAGTAAATTATATCAACCCAGTAATAAAGAGGGTTACTGTAAAGCTTGCCTGGAACAGCAACAAAGAACTTCACCAGTATTTGCCATGCTACCTAATATTCTAAAATTGCAATTTTACACATCATTTATTTAATAATGATTTATTAATTTTTGACTATTTGTACTGTGAAGTGGAACCACACTGTTAGAGTTAAAATTGTGTATAGCCAGGATATAGATGTTCCTGTTGTAATCTTTATTTAGCACTGTAAATTATTAATTTATCAGATTTTAAAATCAGCTTTTGTAAATAGTTTTCCTTTTGCTGATTCTTGAACTGTATAAATCTATTACAATTTAGCCCAGTTGTCTACATCTTTATTATTTCTTTGTTGTTTGTATTGCTTTTTGCTTTTCACTTCTATATGTGTGTGTCAAGTCGCTTCAGTCATGTCCAACTCTTTGCGATCCTATGGACTGTAGCCCACCAGGCTCCTCTGTCCATGGGATTCTCCAGGCAAGAATACTGGAGTGGGCTGCCATGCCCTCCTCCAAGGGATATTCCCAACCCAGGGATCGAACCTACATCTCTTATGTCTCCTGCATTGGCAGGCAGGTCTTTACCACTAGTGATATACACACACACACACACACACACACACACAACAATGCAATTAACTCTTTGTCCAAAATACTTTTTTTACACAATGCATTTTTATAATTTATCTGTAGGCTTGTTTTGAATATCCCTCCTTTAGGATGGGTTCTTAGAAATGGAATTATGAGTTTGCCTTATGATATTTTTAAAGTTCTTGAAAACAGTCTCAAATTGCTATAAAGACAAAAGATTTTTTAAAGGATACTTTTAGGTTCACAGCAAAGTGGAGCAGAAAGTACTAAAGGTTCTTGTATGCACTCTGCAGCCACATATGTACTGCTGCTGCTGCTGCTGCTAAGTCGATTCAGTCGTGTCCGACTCTGTGCGACCCCATAGACGGCAGCCCCCCAGGCTCCCCCGTCCCTGGGATTCTCCAGGCAAGAACACTGGAGTGGGTTGCCATTTCCTTCTCCAATGCATGAAAGTGAAAAGTGAAAGTGAAGTCTCTCAGTCGTGTCCGACTCTTCGAGACCCCATGGACTGCAGCCTACCAGGCTCCTCCATCCATGGGATTTTCCAGGCAAGAGTACTGGAGTGGGGTGCCATTGCACATATGTACAGTCCTCCTCAATATCAATATCTTGCACCAGAGTGATGTATTTGTTACAACTGATGAACTGATTTATTGTAACTGATTTGTTACAACTGATAATGATACACCATTATCACCCAAAGTCCACAGTTTATACAAACATTCACCCCTGTGTCTTCTACTAGCTTGAACAAATGTTTAATGATGTGTATCAACTATTGCAGAATAATACAGAATAATTTCACTGCTCTAAAAATCCTCCCCTTGCTCGGCCTATCATTCTTCCCTTCCTCCTAACCCCTGGACCCACTGATCTGCATAGTTCTGTCTTTTCAGAATGACAGGTGTTTGGATTCATACAGTATGTAGATTTTTCACATTGGCTTCTTTCACTTGGTAATATGCATTTATGTTTCCCCTAGATCTTTTTAGGGTTTATAGATCCTTTCTTTTTAGCTCTGAATAATATTCCATTGTTTGGATGTACCGCAGTTTATCCGTTAACCTACTGAAGGACATCTCGTTACTTCCAAGTTTTGATGATTATGAATGTGTATGCTCAGTTGCTTCAGTTGTGTCCGACTCTTTGCTATCCTGTGGGCTATAGCCCACCAGGCCCCTTTGTCCATGGAATTCTCCAGGCAAGAATACTGGACAGTGGGTTGCCATGACCCTCCTCTAGGGGATCTTCCTGACCCAGAGATCGAACCTGCATCTCCAGTATTTCTTTCATTGCAGGCGGGTTCTTTACCCGCTGAGCCACGTGGGAAGCCTGACGATTATAAATATAGCTACTATAAACACCGGGCTTCCCTTGTGGCTCAGCGGGTAAAGAATCTGTCCGCAATGCGAAAGACCTGGGTTCGATCCCTGTGTTGGGAAGATCCTCTGGAAAAGGGAAAGGCTACCCACTCCAGTATTTTCGCCTGGAGAATTCCATGGACTGTACAGTACATGAGGTCGCAGAGTCGGACACGACTGAGAGACTTTCACTTTTGGAAACGACTGAGAGACTTTCACTTTCACTATAAACACCTGTGTGCAAGATTTTGTGTGGACCTAAGTTTTCAGCTCTTTAGTGTACATACCAAGGAGCAAGATTGCTGGATTGTATGGTAAGAATATGTGTAATTTTGTTAGAAACTGACAAACTGTTTTCCAAAATGGCTGTACCATTTTTTTATTTCCACCAGCAATGATGAGAGTTCTTGTTGCTTTACATCCTCACCAGCATTCAGTGTTGCCAGTATTTTGGATTTTGACCATTCTTATAGATATGCAGTGGTATTTCATTGTTTTCTTAATTTACTATTCCTTTCGTTGAATTTTAAGGATTCTTTATATATTTTGGGTAACAATCCATTATCAGGTATGTCTTTTCTCAGCCTGTGGCTTGTCTTTCAAGCTGCTTTTCAAACAATTTGTTCTATTATGATTTGGTTTCTTTCAAATATCAGGATCAAGTTGAACAAAAAATAGTTGTTTGTTATTAAGTAACACAGAAGTTTCTTAGAACTCACAAAGGCTGGGCCATAAGGGGAGACTGAAGAGGAAATGAAAGTCATCTGCCATTTCTCTCTGATGCGCCTCTTTCCTTTACTGTGTGTCTCTCACGTTCTCACTCTTTAAACCACAGCCCAGGTGTGGTTTCTCACTCTTTAAACCACAGCCCGTGTGTGGCCACCACACAGATCTCCAGATCATACCTTAAACTTTTAACCAAAGAGATTACTCTTCTATTCCTCAGTCTACATTACTCAGAAACAGTCTGACTGGCCATGGCTTTTGTTGTGTTCCAAAAGAACAACATGGTTCCCTCTGTTCACACTTGTGACTGGATTGGTTTGCCCTGAAAACTTTCAGGCATTTTAGACAATGGGGGATGGAAGGATTGTTAACTGGGAAGACATCCTCAAAATGTGACTGATGCTGCTCAGCAACTTCAAAATAGCGTTAGTAAAATAAAACTTACACTTTTGCTGCATTCTCAGTGGTATTAATAAACTAAAGTTTAATCACTTAGCTCTATTTGTCTCTTAAGACAGTAGCATTTTATTAATTTAATTTGTATTTTATTGCTAATATGCCATTTTTGCATATTTACATTAGCTACATGTATTTATTGTTTTGTTAACAATGTTAGGTTTGCCTTTTTACTTAATATTTATTTTATTATAAATTTGTGATTTTAATATATATTAAGAATATTAATTTTCATTGTTTCCATCATTTTACGGTTAAATTTTTAAAAATTTACTGTCCTTTACATTTGTTTTGGGCATTGGCATAAACAATGTTTTGCATGTGAACTAAATATGTTGACCATTTCCTTTGTGCATTTCTTATTGATTTTAAGTTTTAAAATTCATTTTTTGTCTTGAGGTTTTGTTTTTGTTCTTGTCACTTTTTTTTATTATTTTGAAGGCTTAAAAAATTCTTCTAACATTTTAAGCTGGCACATGCATTATGTTTCTAGAGTTGATTGATTTAAAATCTTTTTCTTCCACTTTTACTGAGATACAATTGATATATAGCACTGTATAAGTTTAAGGTGTACAACATTATGATTTGACTTAAATATCAATACATAATGAAATGTTTACCACAATAGGTTTACTGAACATCCATCATCCCATGCTGCTGCTGCTGCTGCTAAGTCGCTTCAGTCGTGTCCAACTCAGTGCGACCCCATAGACGGCAGCCCACCAGGCCCCGCCGTCCCTGGGATTCTCCAGGCAAGAACACGGGAGTGGGTTGCCATTTCCTCCTCCAATGCATGAAAGTGAAAAGTGAAAAGTGAAAGTAAAGTCGCTCAGTCGTGTTCAACTCTTAGCGACCCCATGGACTACAGCCCACCAGGCTCCTCTGTCCATGGGATTTTCCAGGCAAGAGTACTGGAGTGGGGTGCCATTGCCTTCTCCACCATCATCCCATAAAGATATAATATTAAAGAAATAGAAAAAATTTCCCTTGTGATGAGAATTCTTTAGATTTACATTTTTAACAACTTTCATATATAACAAATAATAGTGTGAATTATCTTTATCATGTTGTACATTATGCTCCTACTATTTATTTATTTTATAACTGGAAGTTTGTACATTTTAACTGTGTTGGGCTGTGCTCAGTCACTCAGTGATGTCTCTTTGCAACCTCTTGGAGTGTAGCTCACCAGGCTTCTTTGCCCATGGGGATTCTCCAGGCAAGAGTAATAGAGGGGGCTGCCATTCCCTCTTCTAGGGGATCTTCCCAACCCAGGGATAGAAGCCAGGTCTCCAGCATTGCAAACAGATTCTTTACTGTCTGAGGCACCAGGGAAGCCCTACCTTTAACCAGTTTCTCTTTCGCCTAACCCCCACCTCTAGTATCCTCAAATCTGATCTCTTTTACTATGTTTTGTTT